>NC_091409.1:3622500-4872500 GCF_032191515.1 Phaenicophaeus curvirostris
ATTCATTGCTTTTTTTTTTTTTTTAAAGGTCACTGTTGAGTTGTTCTAGTTTAAGAACTAATACCAGAAAGTGAGAAATATCAGAAATAGAGAGGCTTATGTGCATTTGAAAAGGGTGAAATCCTCCTGGATTTACAAAACATTTCTATAAAATGGAAATTTGAGAAAACAAAGGTTCTATAAAGGAAGGAATCTTCTTTTATCAGAAGTTAAGAAAGAGATAGGGGTTGGACAGAAATAGTGAAAAAATAGTGGTGCAGTTCCTGTATAAAAAACAACTTTACAAGGAGAACAAAGAAACAAAGTGGAAGTGTCTAGACAAGTCCTGTAATAGTGGCTTTTGTACTTACAGCTAAAACATGATAACTTGTTTAAGTGTAATTATATCCTTTTAAATGAAGACATATCCTTGAAAAAAACCTTTAATCACGTCCTCAAAGCCTAAAGGTCTTATTAATTTTGTCACTGTTGATTTTCCAGTGCAAATCTAGATATTTAACTTAGTTTACACAATGCCTCGTTTGCATGAAATATCAAGTGATCAAAAATGGATCCGAGAAGTGTTGTCAGCATAGAAGTTTTTGTCGCATAGCTTTTAGTGGTTCTTTTCTCTGTGAGATACCAAAAAAATCAGAAGCTTTTGTCCCACGCAGCTGACTCAAAACAGAAACGGAGTTTTATTGCAGTGTTTTTACTACCTAGTTTTCCTTTCAACTTTTGTGGGCCAGGGTGTGTAAGAGATGATGGATTTCCTCCATAACCAACGGATGTCACTGCCTCTGGCTCTGTGCTCGCTTACACTAAATTAAACTTCTGAAATTAGTTCTCATGGAGCACGTGAGCACATCACCAAGAGTGCGTAAAAGGAGGATTCTGTCATTTCCTCACCAGTACATGATGCTGTTAAGCTTTGCTTATGACACAGCTCAATACGTAGACACAGCTAATGCTGCTGAGGGTGCAATTAGTGCTGCACGTGGCAGCCTGAGGGAAAGCAGTGGCTTTCTGCGTCAGCTCAATTCAGAAAGAGCAAGGTTTGACGCTTGTAAGAGATGTTTTGCAAGCATGGGATTGTGACAATTACAATTCCTCCCTTCCCAGAGCATGGCCCTGCTATGGAGGAAGACAAGGGAAAGGAAGTTTTGCTTTCTTTTAAACAAAGGTTTGGGTTGAGGAAGAAGCCCTACATCAGAACTGAACTTCCTTCAACGCTTCGTTGCTAACACATGGGGGATCCCGCGGGTGGTTCAGGAAGGGGTCATGGTGCAGTGATGGGAAGTCTCAGTGTTGGAAACTGCTCTCTGAAGCTCAGTCAGCTTTGCTGCATGCACCTAGGACAACTGAAGATAAACAATATGGATAGCACCCTCCCTCCACGTACATATTAGTTGCAGAAATGTAAGATGCTTGAACTCTAACCAGGGTACAAATTTCCTGGGGTTTCATCCCCACCCAGAAGCAGTGGCCCTGCTCCCACTGTGCATGACGCAGACGCATGGCTACCTCCCACCCTTCCCTGTTTACAACATGCTGAACGAAATGCATCCCAGGGGAGCTGCAGACGAGGCAGTAGTATGGTCCCCATTCCAATGGCCGAGTCCAAGTTTCCAGAAGTAAAGGGTTTTTATATTCACATACTGCATCATTTAAGCATGGCCCTTGACTGGAACTCATGATTCACACAATGTTTAGTTAATAGGGACTTGGCTTGCTTGGTTTTTCTCCCTTGTACTTTGCAGGTTGAAACTAATAGCAATAATGATGATTTTTCTTGGTTTTAGCTACTGCTCAACTGCAATATTACTCAGAAGAAACAACCTTTAAGCTTCCCATGCTGACATGATGCAATCAGGGTAACCAGACAACATGAGGCATCAAGTACCAGGGTGAGTCAGTCTGGGAAATTGTATAATGCATTTGTTTTCCTGTAGTTACAGCAATGTGCAAACAATAGGCCTAGAGGGGAAGCCTGAAGTGAGAGAGATCAAAGGGACTCACTGAAGGGAAATGTCCTTCCCACACACACTTGGAACATTTGGCCCCAAAAAGGCCCCCGTGTCAGATGCTCTCTGGAGAAGTTCAAGCACTCCTGGATCAGTACTTTCCACTCTGGCCCACCAGCAGCAGCCAGAGATGGGATGCACAACCTGCCTGGTGTTGCAAGCAGAGGCTCCTGAGATTGTAGTGCCTGTTCTGATGAAAAGAACCCCCTGGTTCTATTAAAAGAGCAACTTCCTTCCAAGTGAAATGCCCTCCTTTCCAAAGACTTACGGCAAACAGGGTTAAATCAGTAGCTAACAGACAGCAAGCCCTTTAGATATCATTGTTGGACAAAACATAATAAACATGGCAAATAAACGTTATTTTGCTTAGATTTAAACAATAATTGATCTGAGAGCTCCCATCTAATGAGTTGTCATATAAGATAATGCTAGTTAAGTCTAACGTGGTGGCTGGTTTGGGTTTTAGGTTTGAGATAAAGATCTAAGCACAAAGGGAAAAGGTTTCTAGTGCACAGCTCACCCGCTGGTACCTTACCAACCAGCTGTACGCATATTTAAAGCATTCTTTGAGCAATGTGAACGATGACTCTGCAACCAGGAGGCAGAAAAGCACTTTGATTCCTTGGCCCTGCATTCAGTCCCTTCATTTGAGAACTTCAGAGCATGTGTGAAATTGCACTGGACCTCCTACCAGACTAAGACATGGGAAGAGGGATGTGATCCTCTTTTTACAGAAAATTAAGCTGGAACATGGTAATGTTAATGTCTAGGTTAGAGTTACATAAATGATGAAGTCTGGATCCAGACCACAAGTATGTATTGTTGAGACCACATCAAAATGGCTCAGTGTTCAGAGTACTTACATCAATGGGAGCCTCAAAGCTTTTAGCAAAGCTTTTAGCAATGATTAAACTCGAGGCTTTCAGTTCAGTTTTCTTAAGCATCAGGCTGTCAATGGAGCCCAAGATGAGGACAGTTTGTCTACAGGTCACATAACTGCTGTGTGGTCTATGAATTTCCTTAGTAAATGTGGTGCTTTCTGGAATCAAGGGTGAATAACAAGTATTGTAAAGTGAGAGTGCCTGAAGAGGATGAACGGGAGATAGTGTCTGGAAAGCAGCTGGAGTTACAGAGGTGCCAAAGGGTTGTGTGTGACCGGGAATCTCTAGCACTTTGGTTTGTAGCCATAAACACTAGAAATGTATTCAAGAATCAGAAGCGCAGCATCTCACCTGACTTGATGAACTAGGGCATGCAGAAGAACATAGACTAAAAAGAGAGACTCGGTGAAAATATGAGAGTTGGCAATTCTGCAATAGCACTTATGGGCTATAATGCTATAAGGTCTACCCTGCTCTAGGGTAGCCCTCTTACCAAACAGCACCTTCTTTCGCATCTGTTTTCTTCACTCCCTTTCCCCATCCCCCTTGTCAGCTCTGTTATTCCAAGCTGCTGGTTGACAAGCGGTAATAAACACTAATGAGTACTTCCAAATGGGATAAAAATAAATGGAAGGAAGGACAGGCAGCAGCAAAAAAAAGGGGACTCTTGGCAACTTTCATTACATTGCAAGACAAGCCAGTTTTGGTGATGTGCTGGCACTCTGGGTTGGGAGCACACTTGGAGCTCTGGCTCACCCGGCTGTGTCCTGGCAGGAGCCAGCCCAGGGCCACTGCCAGCAGGTCCTGCAGTCCTCTGCCTGCATTCAGGTGATCTCTCAGCCCAAAGAGCACACACACCAAGCCTGCCCAGCAGCTGCACCACTCTAATCCCTACCTGCTAGTTTAAATTACAGATCTAGCAGTGTTTTAAACAATAACCACACCGTGACAGCTTGCAACAGATTTCAAATCGCTTCACGAATATGGGTCAACCCTCCTCCTTCCATTTTAAAGTGAGAAACTCTTGGGGAACAGCTATGTTCAATGTCTTATTGACTTGGCATGTAAGCCACAGCCACTAAGCCAAAAGCACCATTTGATCCTCTTGACTGGTATTCCAATCCCAGAGGGGCTGTTTGGGTCACAGGCACGGTGCAATATAACAAATTTGCTAACAGGCAGCCTAAGGACAGAGCCAGCATGGAAGGAATAGGGGCAATTCACGTGCAGGTTTGAGCAGGTGGAGGGAGGAGAAGGCACAAAGGGCATCCTGGGAGAGTGAGAGGAAATCTGGGGTTAGAAGACATCTGTTTGGATTAAAAAAAAAAAACCCACACAGTGTCCAGATTCCAGTTTGCTTGGTGTCATTGCTTCAAGTCAGCTGCAGCTGTCGAAAGACAAGCTTAGGAAAATATTTTTCAGACTTTCCTACTTTGAGAGGGCCCCAGGACCTCCCTGGGCCTCTCCCTGGCACGTTTGCAACACCCTCTGTTCATAGACCTGATGTAGCCCTCCTCCCACACCTTCCCTTCCCTGTGTGCCTGGGATCCTCTGCTTATCCTTTCCACTCCCTTCCCACTAGTAAAAACCCTCCCCGTGCTCCCAGCGAGGAGCCAAACACAGCCTGGGGTCTCCTCCAGGTGAAGGGATGGCCACAGCAGGAACACAATTCCTGGGAGATGGTTTCCAAGGACTGGTCTGAAACTGGCAGTACTGGTAGTGAAACAGATCTGTGTAAATCTTGTCGAATATTGGAAGAAATTCCTTTTCTATGTAGCATTTGAGAGGGTAAGATCCTAGGTTTCAAAGACTGATTAAAAGTGGCAATGGGAGTTTGTTACACAGAGATGCAACACATTTCCTAAATCCAAAGCCTCTTGTAAAAGCAGTGCTGAGAGAAATGAGGTTATATGCAGATCTCTGACACTTTATATACAGCTGTTTCTATTCAGCACTGAATTGCTGTTCGTTAGTGCATCACTTAGCTGAGCAAGAGCCCACTGGGGTATGCAAAATGCCTCCTGCAGCTACTCAAGTGCCTGTGAAGAGTTGTGCCTTGCTAAGTGAGTTCAAGATTTGTCAGAGGTTTTGCAGGATGCAGTGGCTTTTAGGAATGGTCTGAATGGGGTAACTAGGGTTTCCATGCTAAAGTTCTCTTGCTGCTTGCTAAGAGATGAGTTCAGTTATCAACTGACTGGCAGATAAGTCACAAAAAAGCTATTGCCAGTGCCCTTCCAGAGGTTGCTAGTACTTGCAGATACAGCGAGGGTGCTGGGGCACAATGTTAAAACTATACCTGTCTCTGCTGCACCATCCCTAGAATGATCACACTGGTACTTACAAAAAAGCTTCAAAAATAAGGCACATCTGCTTCACGGGTTGGGTGGGCCTAAGCTTTTCTTAGTTACTAGAATTACATGTTTCAACCCACAACATGGAAACAGACTCAAATGAACAAGAGAAAGGGATCTGGAGAGGGGCTCAGGTTTGATCTGGGTGCAGAAGTGGTATAGTTTGAAGCATAAACTAAAGCATTCCAGCTGCAAGTCAAACCCAGGAATGCATCGTGCAAGGTCTTATTTTTCTGTAGGGCTGGTAACATGAGCATTGAAATCATTCACTGCCTTTGAAGCCTATGAAATCCATAATGGCCACAAAGTGAACATGTAGCAACTACATTTCAATTACCAAAGGCTGGTCAAGTACCTGCCTTTATTCTCTCCAGTAACAAAATTCCCCATCTACTTCAAAGGGGTTGGGATTTACTCCACGGTGCAAGTGCTGGGTCCAGTGAAATTGGAGCTGTAACTCTGGGATGAGGCATTTTAACTTCTGAAGGTGGAGACAGATGGGCAGGATCGAGCTCTGATGTTGAGAGGAGCTATACAGTCTGTATTTTTTCTGCAGCTTCAGGTTAATAAATTGAGGATGATGCCCTGACTGACATGGTCCATGGGTACTTTCTGAAAATACACAAGTTCCTATCAATTGCAATAGCAGCTAGGTATCCAAACTGCTTAGCTACATCCCACTACATACCTGCATGTCTCTTCAGCACTTAAGTCCCTTTGAAATTCTTGCTTTGGCCATTTCTTCCAACAATTATGAAGAGTCTGAGAGTAATGGACGTTTCTTTTGCAAAACAGTCCACAAATCATTTCATGATTCCACTGTAAAAGTATCAAAGTTCACTTTTCTCAGGTCCATATATACAAGCTTTATTTTGACGTGTTCCCTGTGTAGATGCCCAAGATAAATGACCTTAAACACCTTGCAGTGTGCCTTGTGCCCTGTGACGTGCACTGGAATTTACTTTGCTTTCCTGCAGCACCCAGGAGAGAGGAGACAGAGGCTTGAGCAGCACCCAGCTCCTTGATGGCAACTTTTAGTTCCCGTAGCAGGGTTTGTGACTGGAAGCAGGGACTTGATGTCCTGCTGCTCAGAGCCCACCTCAACCAGTTGCTTTATCAAACTCTTTCCCAGGCTTTTGGGTAACTGAACCACAAAGACCAAACTGAAGTTGGACATGAGTCACTGGACTTTAGGTTATGCACACAAAACTTTGAGACATGTTATATTAGTCAAAACATCAACTGTTTTCACAGTGTTTATCATATTAGGAACATTTTTGTTCATGAATGTACTTGTTTGCTTAAAGCAAATAACTGATGCTTTGTGCCTAAAGAATGCTGTATGTGCCTTTTTATAAAGGAGATGTTGCCAGTTCAAAGAGCTTGCCTCGCAATGAATTCATAGATTTGGAAAGGCCATAAAGAATATTTGATCATTTAGTCTGGATTCCTGTAAACACCTGTAATAATATCTTCAGTCTGACAGATATAAAAGTCCAGAATGGCAAGCTTTCTACTACAAAGGACAGGGCTGGGCTCTCATTTTTACTGCCATGGTTGTTAAGTGTGTATCTGCCCATGACTGAGTAGGCAGATGGAGAAGAGCTTCCACCCTGTGTTCAAATATTGACCCTATTGAGAGGCAGAATTTCAGAAAAATCTGCTGTGGGTGCAGCTGTTTGTCCGTGAAGACCTAAGTCTGTATTTCTTAGTGATGATAAATTGCAGATGAGATGTTGCTGGTTTGATACATGCCAACCTGTTTGAACACGTAAAGCAAGTCACTAATTGTTGGAACTGCTAGTACTTATGGTTTATTTGAACTGAGGGCACACCATCACATCCTCCAAACTGGAGGCTCATCTGAGATTTTACTGAAAATAAAGCCTTGAGTGTATCCAATGGTGTCTCTCAAAGGAAAAAATGTTCAGTTAGCCCCAGACTGGGCTTTCCAGCTGCATCTTATGCTGTTTTTGTGGCCCTGGAAGATGTCCTGATCCCTGTGTTATGAAGAAAAGATGATGCTGCAGTTGCCTCTGGGGAGCCTGGCACTGATCTTCTGCGCCTTGGTGCACTTAAACAGGGGATGCACGTAGTCGGCAGACACGGGTTGGGAGAACACCTGGTGATTCAGATCCTGAAAGGCAATTCTACCAGTCTCCTGGGAGACCCCACTGCTCTTGTATCATCATAAGAGCATGGGGAGAGGGAAAAATCATTTGTTGTTTTGTTGGTCTTTGTACCTGCCGTGCTCTCAGGAGAGGAGTCTATAAAGCCCAACGCTAGCAAAGGTTTTCTTGCTTGCACTGGGGGGAGGGTTTGGCTTTGTTTTGCTCTTGTTGCTAACAACGTCTGATGGGTCTGACTTTCCACCCTGCTCAGGATGAGACAAACAGCCAAGGAAGCATCAAAGTACATGGCTGGGTTTTGATCAACACTGGAGAGAGTTTGTTTTCTTTCTCCACTCGCCCAATGACACACTGACTTGGATGACTGGTCTGTGACAGAGCCGCTTGGAAAATGTCAGGGGAAAAATGCAGAAAAGGAGCAAATATTTTTACAAATGCTAGGGACAATATTTTTACCTTTGGTCAATCCAAACCAACAGGAATATTTTTTCAGAACAAACTATTCAAAAATCACCCTTGCCTGTGCCAAAACGTATGCAATGAGTGAATATGCACGAACACTCATTAAAAATAGCGTTCCTGTGGTGAATATGATGCAGGAAAATTGCACCTAATCTTGTGAATGGAACATCTGTATAATTAGCAAGATTCTTCACTTCTTCCACCCAGTGGTTCATGTACATGCCTACCTTTAGCATAAATTTTTTCCTTTAGGAATAAGGATTTGTGGAGGAGACAGTTTGCAGAAACACTTGCTGCCTCAAGCAGCTGTATACCTGTAACTATCCCCAGAGGGTACCTTGCTGCATACTCTAAATATAGTGTTAACAAACTTGTGGATGTACCGTCTTAAAATTAAGGCAATAAATGTAATCTTTACTCTGTCAGTAGGTTTCCTAGTGGGCAACCACTACACTAATCAGGATCTGAAAGAGAACTTCCCTGGCATCTGATAAAGAAGGACATTTACTCCAAGAGCAGGTTTCTGGCAATTCCCTAATGACCTGGCTCACTGATTAGGGCCTTGTGAAAACATCTCCTTGCAGGCTTGTACCTATACAACCAACTCAAATACAAGGGAGGTTTCTATCTCTGGAAGGGCCTAAGATGGATTAAACAAATGCTTGTAGGAATCAGGATGTCTAACGTGTCCTATGAACATTTATGCCTTGTTTCCTTTAGGAAAGCCTAGTTAAGAAGTATAGTTTGAATTATCATTGTTTGATAAAATACATTAGTATTAGTATAGTCCCCAAACCCTGCAAATAATCGTGTCATTAGAAATGTTATGAGAACTATGAGCTTTGACACATAAAATTGGAATTTCAGTTGTGGAAGAAAACACACAAGTGGTTAAATAATTTTACCATACAGCAAAGCTAGTAGAAATTCTCACCATTTAAAAGCATTGATAAGGTTTCCTGTCATATTTTAATGGATTAAAAAATGCAAAAAATCTTTCCCTGCATTTTTATTAGCTCATATAAAAATATAAAGCCAGAGTCCTGATTATACTATTTTTTCTTACCCTTTTGGACTTTCCCCTTTTTAAATCCCCAGTATTTTCTCTTTTCATAAACCTAAATTGGGGTCATGGTATTGTTACCCCATGTTTAGTAGTCCTAGAGAATAACTTCTAACGAGCACGTGACTGTAAATACTTTTCATCTAAATTAATGTAATCTTGCTTTTGCTAGGATTTGTATGAAAAAGAAATATGTGCAAATGAAACAAAATGATTTAGGATTGCTGATTAATTGGAACTAAAAACAGATGAGAAAATCGAACATATGTTCTTATTCAAGTTCCCTGGAGGATCTGTCAGGGAGCTTGGCATACATTAATAATTGCCTGGAATGGACTTAATAGCTCATCTTGTAGTTTTGCACACACAAAACAATCAGTCAATATAAAAAGCATGGTGTCATCTGTCTTTGTTAATTAGAGATCTTGAGTGCCTTTGATAATAAAAGCTAGTAATTAAGCTACAATTAGAAAGGAAGCATTTGGATGTGGTTTTGCCACCTCAGGATCCACAAATGGCAGGAGGAAGAGGGCAAGTCTTCCAGAAATCTTGAAATACTCTGAGTTTACGATCTTTCCCTACACTAGCACATGGCCAGGCTTGTTTGCTCCTCAGCTCCTGAGTGCTCCCAGGGACAGGAGCAATAGTGCAGTGGATGCTCCTTGGGGTATGCAGAGGCTTATGGGGCGGCACTTTTGTCCCATGCCCTCGGTGGCTGACCAGACATGGAAGTTACATGCCCACTGCATTAGCATTGTCTAAGATTTTACTGTATGACCTTCATGCCTAAGCCCAGATCTTAAACACATTTGCTGATGGCACTAGTATTTCTAAAGGCATTGGACATAACTCCTTGAGGGGACGTATTGTGCTTGTGCTTTCATTGGGGTTTTCCTGTGGGTCACTCACCTTCCTGGGTGTTCCTGAAGTACCTGGTAGACACTAATCTGGAATGTTTCATTATCAAAGCGTTCAGGGATGTAGTCCTTATATATTCTGAACTCAGCAGCCGTCACCGCTTCCCCCTCTGGGATTCTGGAGAGATCAAACCTGAACTCTCGGTAGTGGCAGCGCTGATGGTGAAACTCTCTGTCATGCTCCACTGAAACAGAAAAACAGCCCATTAACCACCTGCTTTGTTCCCTTTCCCCTCGCCATCAAAAAAGCTTGTGAGTTGCCACAACAGAAAAGGGCAGGAATATCCAATTGCAGCATCTCATGCTGTTGTTCGGTTCATTAAAGCAGAGAGGAAATATTAACACATGACTCTATCAGGGCTATTATAAGCATATATGTGTTTATCAGACTCTCTTTGAAACAGTTTTACAGCTGGCTGGTACAGGGTGTTGGTGACTGTTGTGTTTTAATCGTTTTTGGCAGCTTCATGCTTGACAAGTGACTCTGGACAATTGCCACTGATAATGACCAAGCTGCTGTGGGAAGGAGCTGAAAGAAACAGATGGGGCTTTTCAGAAGTGCTGGTTCTTGGCCTGACTCTGCTTCTGAAAATCACGCACACACATGCATATGCATACCCATACATAGAGAAATTCCAGTCCTTGACACTTTTCATGCCAGTGACCCACATTCAGTGCCAGCTAAACTCATCACAGACTCAGATCCTCGCTTTCATGGGTCAAAGCTTTCATTTTAAAGCATCTTTAGCAATCAAGGCTGTGAGGCAAGCGTTCAAGGTGAGGGCCTTCTTCCACTTCCCAACTGTGACCATGAAAGTGGTTCCGAGGAGGACCATAGTCCTCCCAAGACAATATCAGGATGGTGTACTAGCAGATCTGCCTGTCATTACGATGTACAGGTGATGGTCTCTTGCAGATATTGAAGCTGAGGGTCAGGGATGTTGAGGAAACAAAGATTTTGAGACTGCCCTGCAGCAAGGGAGAGGAGAGGTGTCAGTGCCCTATCCCAGCACATGAAGTGAAGCACCCTTCTTGGAACAAACTACAAATTAAATAGACAAGTTGGACAAAGGAAAATGGGGAGACAGAAGTATAAGGGGATGAACTGACTTGCCAGAGGTCACCCAGCACATCATTTTAAGAGCTGAGGCTTGAACCAGGGACTTCCCGTATGTCCTGTTCCTGTCATCTGTCCACCTGACCTCCCCGCAGCTTGACTGCACAATTTAAGCAGTTGGCTCTGAGATATTCTTGGCAAAGAATGTGTGTCTTTCTCCAGGCCTGATTCTCTTCTGGAAGCAGTAAATCCATTGTGCAAATCCATTGACTTAAACGGAATTACTCCTGAAAAACAGGAGTTTCAAGCCTGAATCTGGAAAGTGCTATTTAGCTTTACAGTGCTGCATGGTACGAGTGTCTATCAGCACTTGCGAGGATGTCCCCGGTGGCAGGGATGGAGTGTGGGGAGCCTCCAGAAACCAGTCTGTGTTCCAGTGCTTACACGGAGCAGGTTCAGCGCTGCTTGGCTGGCTGAGATTCAGCAGCTGGCCACAGGCTCTTCCTCCTCTCACACATCACTTCTGCAAGGAGTCCAGGACTCGCAGTTTGCCACTGTGTGATTGCTGTTCTGGGAAATACTTCAGAGCTGGCACAAATAGCTGGGATTCATCTTAGGAGTTTTTTATGTATTAAACCCATACTCGTTCCAAGACAAAGGCAATTAAGTTCAGCAAACGATTTTATAGGTTGAGAAGTCTTAGCATGCGCTGAATGAACAAAGTTATAATACTACCTCTAGCTATAACATCTTGTACAGCCTCAAGAAGATCACTTAGTCTCTCATACTCTAAATTTGAGGTGTACTATGAATATTCACCAGTGTTTATAAAGGATTTGGCAAGCTATAACTGCCCTATAATAGCTAGTAACACTAATAAATGTGCCTCAACCCCTTTCCTGCAAACAATTCTCAGCAAAATAAGATACAAAGAGCATGATTTCAGTCTCAAAGGAATTTGTCTACGCCTAAATTACAGAGAGGAGAAGAAATATTTTAATATGGAATAGCTATTTTAACCACAAATATAGAAGAACGAATATAATGTTATGTGGTTTTAATTACATTATGGATAACATCACCAGCAAGGTGTATTGTAGAGAGGTCTAGCAGTTGGATGTACCAATATGATTTGCTTCCAAAGACATGGGAAATGCTGAAAGTGGGTGCACCTCTTGAGCGTACATATGTGATGACAACTACGTCGGCCAACACTGGTCTTTAACTGCACTTCATACATACATCTGACAACAAACACTTGAAGACAAAACATTTTTGGGTGCTGCTAGAGTTCACAGCAATTCCCACTGCAGAGACCTAGAAAAAATGTGTCATATTAGTATGAAAAATTAACATCCATGGTCATAAAATAAAGAGTGCCTAAGTTTGAACTTTCCCATGGTTTGCAGATGTTTGGATATAGGGTTTTGGGCTGAGCCATCTTTAGTGTTAAAGCAAACATTCCTGTGGCTATAGTCATTAAGATCATGAAAATATGTGGATATGTAACTGAAGAAAGAATCCCAAGAAACCCTTCAACTCACTGTTTATTGTTTTTCTCCTTTTCCTTTGCACTCTGGACCTATCTGCTGACCCAGAAGTAACAAATCCTTTCAGAACTAATTTATGAGAAACACTGACCCTGAATCAACATCTGTTAGATGACTGCAGTAAATCTTATTACATAATTAAACACTAAAATCTATGTTAAAATAAAGTTAAGGGTCTGACTTGAACTCATAAAAGCAAGACTCTTCATTATGGAGGCTGAAATCCTACCCTTAATTCATGCTGCTGCACGTTGGTATTTGTGGACACATGGTACAGTATATATGACCACGCACTTTTTGCAGAGCCCAGTAAAACCTTAAGCACAGCAGCCCGAGGTAAGCAGGGGAGCGCTCCAGATGACTGAATTTCCCTAGTTCGATGGGAATTAGTCAGCCCTTTGACAATGCTGTAACTGGGTCATTTCCAATTAATTACCTGAGGAGTATAAATGGCAGGGGAGTTGTGTTTTGTTGTTTGTTTTTTTTAAAATAAAGAAGGCAGGAAAGTGGTATTTTTAGTGTTAACCAAAACGGTCAAGCAAATTGCTACAGCTCTTTGAATATAGTTTCTCTATAAAATCTGTGATCCTTATTGACAAAACATACCATAATGAGAACTTAATCTCGGCTGTTTGTCAGCCGTTATGTGTAAAATGCTCTCTTAGAAGTCATCAAGCAGTATCAGTATTTGCTGTGTATACTTAATAGTCCTTCTGCCAGAAGAACTTTGAACTTATGTTTGTCCCAGGTTCATAGTTCTTGCAAATCACTGCTACCCAAAGGCTTTTTGGTCAATGGTTTTAGCCCAGTTCCTAATTTCAAATATTGGAAATTCCAGCTCAGAAATTGTCAGAATTCAACTGCCTTGGCAAGGCAGCTGCTTGGAGAGGAAGCCAAAGCTCTGGATGTGCAATCAAAGGTTGTAAAGTATGAAAACGAAGAACACCCTTGAAAAATAATTCTGCTATGAAACAGACTGCATGCCTTAGCTATGGGAAAACAGTGGATTTCCTCTCCTAGAGACACAATCAAAAGTCAGGCAGAGGTGATGTGTGTGTAAATGCATGTCTCTCCTCTTTTCTAGCAGGGGTATCACATTTTGGAGGCACAGCCACTGTAGACAAATTAGGACCTAATTTAACATAGGGTTCAAAATCCGCTGGTGCAAAATAAGTCTTGGGCACGGTAAGTGTAGGAGATAATCATAGCTACGGTAGGTGGGGACCATCAGACACTCCTTTTGGCATAGTGCTTTGGGAAAAGAAAGGTCAAGATGATGGGACTTGAGAGCTGTAGCACAGAGGCAGACAATAGATTCATGAGAAAATAAGCAAGATGCCAAAAAGTGTGCAGGACAATTAAGGTGATCCAACCAAAGCAAGCACGTATCTTTGGTTAGTGGTTATCAGTGAATTTGCCACGCCCCTGTTGCAAATATGCAAGTAAGCTCAGCATTTTTGAAAGTCTGGCCTTGACTATCTGTCTACCATCTGAATGCTGCACAGACTGCACTCATCTATCTGATACAGAGAAGGTTCTGATCTCTTTGAAGTCTTTTGTCTTTCCAAACCAACTCTGATGTGGCATTGTGGTGATGCAAGAGGAGGCAGGACAGCATAGTTGTGCAACAGTGGGGGTGGTTAAAAGAAAACACGACGGATGCATGTGCTCAGGTGTGAAGTAGCCAGGTATCAGATCCAAAAATATGGGAAAGCTGGAGATAAAATGTCAACAAATCCCTGCTACTTGCTTTGACATGTCCCAAGGTGTACTCTTTCAGACACAACACTTGAAAACGTTAAGATGTAGAGATTAAAAAGGGTAGTTGTTCACATCTGAAACTCATACCAATACAGCTGAAACCAGCACCAAAAAAGTAATGCTGGACAGAAAGGCTTGTGATCCTGATTTAACATCCCAGGGTACCCAAACTTCTAAAGTAAACGACACATCGGCAGAAAGTTAGGAAACTTGAACTGGTCCCGTATTTGGCTGTTTTCACAATAAAATGTGTAAGACTGAAAATGAGAGCCTAAAGTATTTTCAGCTGCTTTGTAAATCACTACTGGTGAGTTAAAAGCCAACCTGAGCTAATTTTGTAAACACTAGTTGGACCACTGGTTTTATTCTTCAGATTGATGGTGGGCAAGGCGTGCCACTTGACAACAAAGAGTATGTTGAGGCATAGCTCACAGTCGTTATTATTTGCCTCTACACATACCAAAGGAATCACAGTTTTAGCCTCAGTACTGAGTGCAGTAGCACAATGTCAATCACCAACTCCATGTGTCAAGCAAAGAACCACAGCAGTAATTTTCCAAGAATGACTGTGCTAAAAAATAATTATTACAGAAGCATTACAGAGCTAATCCAACCCCTAGGGAAGTAAACAGAAATATTTCCACTAATTTCAATGGTTATCATGGGAGAACTTACTTTTGCCAATCCACCCACCTAAGTATTTTTACACTCTTGTTTTCTGAAGACGTAAAAAGTCTCTTTTTCACAAGCAAAGTAAACACCAGATGAATAGATTCTGTGCTCAGGCTGCCAGACTGGGAAAGCTTCAGTAATTCCATACCTCCTCCTCCCTGGCATGTTTGGGTGATGCACTTGGAATATAGTTTGTATATTTAAAGAAGTAAAAACTGAAGTTCTCCCGTTAATATTTTCACTTGATAATATGGTAATTTTTTTATAAGTTACTTTAAGAGTAGTTGTCTCATTTATTGTAGTGCTCACAACAACTGGAGCACTACTTGTTGCTCAATTACAATGAAAAAAAAGCACCAAAAGGAATGTGCAGTAGGGTGTCTGTAACTTCTTTACTCCCAAAAAAGGCCAGAAGGGATTTGTAAGGGACTTTAATCTCAAATAGATTAAAGGTCCTGAATTCCTGAGACTGAAAGATAAGTCAAAGGAAAACAGATTCCAAAAGACAACACCCCCTCGCCTCAACCTCTCAAACAGGCAGAATACTTGGCTGTAGAGCCATCAGCAGTTGCCTGTGAAACCCCTCAGAGATTTGGATGCCAAAAAAGATTCTTCTACGCTTTAGCATCAAGGTCTACAAGGTTTGGGTTTTTTCAGAGTGTACCTGTGCCTGCCTGGCCCCAGGGACAGAAGAAGTCATGCAGGTGAGTTTAGTGGGTAGGGAAGTCTTTAGCTTCTTTCCCTCTGATGGCTGCAGAGCTAAAGAAAATAAGCACTGTTTCTTCAGAGGTGGCTGAGGGCTGGCTGGCTTGTCCAGTGAGCCTGTGGATTTTAGCCATAGTGTTCTCATGAAAGGGCAAATTGCACTTTGAGTTACACTGTTCCCCTCCAGCAGTGCAAAATCTTGCTTGAATTTTCCAAGAAAATTTACCTTTAATTCCCTCTGTTACCAACCCTTGAGATCTAAGCCAAAACTTTAGGAATTCTCTTGCATCGTTTCTGTGTAGAGCACAAGTTTCCTAGAAACCAGCTGCCCTGGGACCACCAGCTCCACCTGGGGCCCACGAGCATTTCTAGCGTTACGGCTTTCAAAAGGAAGGTCCACTCCTGTCTACCCCTTCACCTTTCTCTCTCCTTTGGGAAATGGATTTAACTGGCAAATAACTTTCCCCGTCGCAGACGAGTGTTCAGACAGTTCTCATCCTCATCTGACTCACTGTGATGCCCCAAGAGCAGCAGTGACGGGAGGACCAGGGACCTCCCAGCCCGGCAGGAGGGAGGGCTGGGCCACCCCTCTGACTCTGGGCTTGCAGCAGTTGTGAAATTGTGCTGTAAATTTTCAGCATGCCAAATTTGAGACCTCTTGATGGGATTCTAATTAACAGGCATTAAATGTTCCATCTATAAATTGCACTTCTTTGTCTCTAAATTGGTGGATAAAACCATGTCACTTATGAAATATAGGCCTTTTCTCCTTATGTTTGTGAGGTCCATGAAGGAGGAAACCAATTAGGGGAAGGATCCAGCGGTCTCTGCAGCTGAAAGAGCCTACTGGGCTCAGCAGGATTCCCAATTGAGCAAGAAGTGCAAGGTCAGTCCTTATGTTTTTCTTAGGAAAAGAGGGAGTATAATAAAGATTGCCATAATGCCATGCCAAGCCACGGTCTGCTAAGGCACAAGTTTCCCTCCTCATTGTGCTTGACAGCAAGAGTTACAGGGGCAGTGGCAGTAAATTTATAATGGCAAGAATTTGGGAATGCGAACTTCTGTGATTGCTTTTCATTTGCTTCATCCTCTCAGCTACAAGATTTACATGCTGGCATTAAGCAGCTAAAGTAGTAAAGAAATATTTGAAGAAATAGTTAAGAATATAAATTGGGAGTCCTGTAAATGGAGTAGAGGTAATGTCCTGAGTTGCGTGTTGGAATTTTTTTTTTTTTTAGAGTGATAAAACCAGTACTTGAAAGGCTTTTTTTATATTTCAAAGTTGCAGCTCTCCAACTCATCTCAAAGCTACTGCAGTTCTTTGGAGAAACTTAAGGAAAAACAAATGCACCCTTGATTTTGGTCTGCAAGATAAGCTTACTAGAAAAATAATCTGTGTTTTTACTGTAAGTTGTTAACGCATCTCATCACCAGGGACTCCTGCCATCCTGCCACTTCTAAAAAACAGTCTGTCCTTCTGCTACAGGCACAGGAACCCGAGGCATTTGGTGGGGAGGTGAGGTTTGGGCCCATCTGCTGAAGCCCCATCCTAGTGGTCTCATCCCCGTCTGCCCTTTGCAGAGGGGTTTGCTCAGAGTGCAGGCAGCGTTAAGCAGAACGGAACCTGCATCCAGATGCTCGGTGCTCACGTACCCATTTCCCAGCTGGGTAAAGGGAGCTGAAGGCCATAAGCTATTTCCCACATGGCAAATTCCCATCTGTGGCAAGGCAAAGTCCTGCCCCATCCACAGGTGGAAAGCAGGACTAAAGAGCCAATTTCAGATGAGATAAAAACTAGCCTCCATAAATCCTGATCCCCAACCCCACAGGTTAGAAATGGGGTGGCGTCAAAATTCTTTAGTGCTCGCTCTGCAAAGTGATCCAGGGTATTTTGATAGGAATGGTTGGACTCGGTGATCCGGTGGGTCTCTTCCAACCTGGTTGTTCTGTGATTCTGTGATTCTGCAAGCATTTTTGCTTCAAAAAGGGAAGGAAAAAAAGCCCTCTAGAGTTAATATTCTTCCTTCAGCCGTAACTTCAGTTTTTCAGCTTTCAGCATGAAGGTGGCGTTGCCAGCAAGACCACCTAGCCACAAAGCCAGCAGGGAGCTTCCAAAATTCTTCTGAACACTGACTCCTTGTTATAAATTGAGAAGTGGTAATAGCAACAGAGCATATCACATCTGTGCCAGGCACTGGGCCTGGGAAGGAGCGCTCTCCCTACTGCTGAACACAACTTGGAAAGATCCTTTCAGTCCACACATGTATCAGCATTAGCCATTTCTTTGTCAACAAATCCCTTAATACGTACCCTTTCCATCACGTACAGATGTCCAAAAAAATAATGGAATACTGTACTACAAGATTAAACACTTTAATGTCAGCATATGTGTTGCATGACTCTGAACAATGGTATCATTGTGCGTGTACAAACAGCGGGTTGAGGGAAGATGGGTTTAATTATCTCCGAAGTAGCAGCAAGTTCTTCCTGACTAAGTTGAACTCCAGCGAGCAAGGGCTGCTCAGGGCAGAAATTAGTACTTCTCTAACAAAACGCTTGTGCCCTTTCTGATGTTCTTCCAGTGTTAGGGTTAGTGTCGTACCCCCCTCAGGCAGGGTTTGGAGAGAGAGACAGAGCCACCTGCTTCCCCGGGAGCTGAGCCACCAAGGAACAGTCGGTGCGGGGGGAGGATGCTCTGAGTCACCACATCCTCTCGCCCCACGTGTCACCCAGGAGATGTTTAAGTTAAAATTCCTTGGGATGGTAGATGGCAAAGGGGAAACACAATCATTGGGAGGGAAAAGACAGAGAGCTGCTTTTTGCGTTTAGAGACATTCCCCTGCTGGGTTTTCTTTGCAGGCACTTTAAGGCAATGCTGGATGGTAAAACTCTTTCTTCTTAAAGAACATCCATGAAATATCTAGGCAGGTTATACACAGGTAATCTGTTTTCTTTTCTGAGTGTGCCCTGATGGGTACCCATTTATGCTGTGGTTTCTCTGCTGAAATCAGAGCCAGACCAGATGAAAGGTATTGTGAAAAATTTACACATGGGACTGCTCTGTGAACACAAAACTCTCCTAATAGTAAACAGACCGACTGTGGTGTGAATCCTGATGCTGAGTTTGCAGCGTCTGTATGTGTATCTGGGGAAAGCAATGTCAAATAAGCAGAGAAGAGATGTATTTCTTCAGAGTAGCTTATTCACAACCTAACATGCGAAACACAGCAGCACACAGTGCTGCAATCAATCTGCAGCTGCTGTAACGCACTTAGGATCACTGCGGGATTTGGGGTGTGTGAGGGAATGGAGAAATGGGGGGGTGTCAAGGGAAAGTAACAAATGGGAGTTCATGAAGCTGTTCCTTTAGACAGACTCCCCCTAATTCTACCTTCATCTTCCAGAAATCCAGCATAAGGAAATCTCTTGTACCACTGAGTGATTAGGGCTGTCGCTTCTCTCCGTGTATCTGAAAGGTGGGATACACCTGGAGAGCAGCTCTGAGCCAGGGACCGCAGGCTGTTCGGGGCAGGCTCTGCCTGCTGCAAAGCATCCTCTGGACATCCCTGTAGTCAAAGTGAGCAGTGAGCAAAATAACAGGCTCATCACTACCGCTTCTTTCTTTCCTCTGCACCAAAACGCACAGCACAGGATAACGCAGCCTAAGAGCAGAGGCAAGCTGCTGCCTAATGCATCAGCTAAATCCTCTGGATGCAGCTGTGAGAGGACACAGAAATATGTGTGGACATGCAGGAATAAGTTTTTCTTTTCCCTCTAAACATAGATGACTGCTACATTACGCTCTTCTTTCTTTTTGTAATTTGGGGGACAGGAATGCTGCTCTAATCGTGCTGTGAAATCAGAGCTGTATCTGGTGAGGCTAACCTCACAGGGAAGCTGCACCCGCATTAGGTGTGAACTCCAAGTCACACAGTTTGCCAGTGCATCCAAAGGTCAAGGAGATAGTGGCAGCCTGGGGAGGAGGGGGAAGAATCACAGATGAGGGTCAGGATGGTGGAGACTGAGGTGGCAGCCACAGCACAGAAAGGAGTAGTACTGGTCTGGAGTAGAAGAAAGCAGGGTGATGGATGTCTCAAGGGGGAGGAGGCTGCAGAGCACAAAGAGGGAGAAAACTTAGTGACTGTACGGTTTATTGAGAAAAATAATCCCCCAGTCCAACCAGCAGACAAATGGGGCCCAAGGTGCTTCCTGCAACCTGCTCCGAGGCTGGAGGCCTTTCAAAAAATCACTGATGCAAAAACCAGCAGTCTGCTGCCCATCTGCTTGTACGCACAGCCTATACACACAGCTCTGCGTACAGAGCAAAGGGAAATAAATCCCCGGGCCCAAGGACGGAGAGACAAGTAGCTGAACAGATCTGGTCAGAAATAATGTGTATTCAGCCAGGTAAGATAAGAGGCAGCACTAAAGACTGATACAAGGAAACCTAAAAATGGGCTATCTGGGATGAAATGTAAATTTTGGAATAAAAAGATCCATATCGGGTAAAGGAAGACAGCCCACTAGTGACTGGTAGTTTGGAAGGGTACTCGTCCAGGGAGGGTGAGGGTAGCAGCACTGCAAGCTTCCCTGCTCCTCTGGGGGTGTCTGTTCATATCCCAGTGTCTGTACCAGGGAAGGAAGCTGGGAGCCTGCAGCACAGGCACCTTCATCTGCAAGAAGGCATGAGCAGAGGGCGTGCAAAACAAAAGCAAATCATAATATAATAACTCTTCAATGCAATGATTTGATCGCGCAGAGATTTGACAGCATCAAGTTACGCGCTTGCATTCCAGTAACTACACTGGAGCAAACGAAGAAGGCTTCAAATCTATTTGATAAATTAGTTACTGTTAATAATAAACAGCCTGAGTCAGTAATCTTAGGAAGGCCACTGCCCAAGTGTCTCTGACATGTTTATACAAAACAGACAGAAGTGGCTAAACATACCACTAATGTCCTGAAGAGGATGTTCATCCCCTGTATGGAAGGCCAGATTCCTCTGCCTGACACCACACCAGTGCAAGAGGATATTGCCTACCAACTCAGCTTCATTTGTTTCCAAATCTTGTTTTCAGAGCATGAAGAAATTTACAAAGTTGTACCCACAAACTGATGCTTTGAGCTTATATGTTGCTAATTACCTTCCACTACATGATTTTTTTTTCAAGTTGCCTTCTGTTTCTAATTACTATTGGGGTGTGTATATATACATAGATATATTAGAGAGTATAAAGTTACTTAATACAGCAAAAGATTCAACAACATTTGCAAAACTGATATAGAAAGAAGGACTGGATTCTCGACTGGTACAGCTGGTTTAAGGTATTTTAGAAGTAAATGAAATCAAATGAGAATTTATAATCCTTCCTGAGGTCTGGATTCCATCAGACTAAACTCATTAGGCATTAAGGTGCAGGTGCAGCTAAATAAAGGATTGTTCTGCTTTCCTTAATACCATAGATTCACATCTTGAGTTCAAAATAAAAGTCTCTTAAAAGCACATGTATATATTGTGCATCTACTGGCAACACTTGAAAGAGAAAGTTCAGTTGATGGAATCTTCAAATGCCTAATTTTTGTCAAAGGAATGTGCCTGTTTCTGCACTGGCTGTGCTTAGGGACAGGAGAGAAGAAGAGACTGCACATTGGCTTCTTAAGGCTTATTCATTTCATTTGCATCAGACTTCCTTCCATATAAAGAACAGCTGCCCAAATAAATAACATAAATCTAATTAAGCTTTATTTAGTATTGTATTGCAGCAACAATACCAGCATCCCCCTAAATGTTCCAGAGTGCCAGTCTACACCTGCACAACCTCTCTGGGAGGAACACAGTGGGAGTCGAAGGAACGGGGAATCGAGCCTTTTTTGTGGTTCGCTGCGATAAAAGGAAATAATTTAAGAACCAGTTTTCCAGGTTTGAAACCATATGACTTGCTGGATTTCTAAGCTGAAACCCCAGATTATGGTTTTACTGAGAAAGTAGTTTGTGGGATATTACAAAATAACTAGTCAATATCAGATGCGCGGCCATCAGATAACGATCTCAGCCTTTGATTGTAATCAGCAAAACTTCAACTTGGAATGTATACACTCCAAGCTGTGCTCTAAGACCGAAATGGGCTGGACCTTTTGAGCTTGTCTATGCAATAACAAACATCTGCACCGCTCTCCATCAGACAAACACTGGGAGATTAGGGGGAAACCAATTATGCAGGGGAAAGGTCCATCTGCCCTGGAGGGGAAAGCCCTGCAAGAAGCAGAGCTCTCCTCTTGTACCCTTACTGTTACATCTATCACATGTTTTCAGGTGTTCTGTACGTGGGAGGTCCAGCGGTACTAACACAATTTATAAGACAAGATTATTAGATAGAAATACAGTGTTTGGAGGGATGGGAGGAAGCTCTTTAGAAAATAATGATTGGAGTCCTCAGTTACTGCTTAAAAAGATACTCCAGAGTGCTCTTTCTCACAAAAGTGGGACTTTGTGACCTATTTCGCATTTTTCTTTGAGACCATCACGTTTCCTCTGTGCTGCCAAGATCAGGTGGGGCATGGAGCACAGCGTCCTGGGCTGGAGACATGGGAGCTGAGAGGAGGTCATTGCCCAGCAACGACCCTCACTGCCAGCCACTGCACATCTGCTCGCTGTCTTTTTGCCTGTGGTGGGAATCGTAGTTTATGCGTAAGATCTTTTTGCTTTCTAGGAAAGGTTGCTGTACAAGACGTTTATTTTTATTGAGAAACTGAGAAGGGACTGCCTATTCTTTTAATAATTTGGTATACGGGCCTGAAAACTATGAATGTTAAATACCTGTAAGTTGATGACATCCATATATATTTCCGCTGGTAATGACAAGTTTAAACTACTATTTCAGAAATGTCCTTAGGAAGGCATATACATATATATGCATGTAGAGAGTGTATGCATGTGTGTACATGCATCCCCTTTACATTTTAAATGTTGGTGGCCAATGCTCCAGGCATAACAGCATCAGAAAATTTATTTTCATTTCAATTCCCACCCACGATCCCTATTATACAAGAGGAATTTTTTTTTTCCAGTACAAGATAAGCCCATTGGTGACATCAGCAGCACCTACCCTGCATACCACACTGCAGCTCAGAGATCGCAGGGCTGGATTCCTGACACTGAGCCTCTCGCTAGGGTTGGGCCATACAGGCCTCCTGAGTCAGCCCCTAACAACAGCATTTTTCTGTTTTGTTTTGGGTTTTTTGTGTCTTCAAACACAATTTTGCAATTGCAGTTCTGGGGGAAGAGATCAGCTGTTGTAATACACACTTGTGTCCTCGCAGCGGTTTGGTATGAATGAAGGGAACGCAGCTCGTGTCCTGTTGTGTGCAACCACTAAAGTAGCACAGAAATGAGAGTACGGTGTGTTCATGAAAGTGTCTCTAAAGGAGCAGGAGCACAGACCATTCTTCTCTAGCTTGGTCTTTTGCCTACCATTCACTACCCTCTTGCTGGACTATAACTGCCACTATGAGGAGGAAAGACTTTCAGTGAATTAAACACGCTGACTTAGATTATTTTTTTTCCCCCATCCCGTAATATTTTCAGTGAAACAGTTTTCATCTCACAGTCGTGGACTAAGGAGCAAAGTGACAATTACTGTTTTCTAAAACAACATTTGGGGTTTGCTTGACCGTGTTCCTGCATCATTCCAGATTCTTTCATGTATTTCTGTATTCCCTGTGTCAGGTTTTAATGGAGCATAACGGTCAAGAGATTTCTGGGGATATGGAGTCTAATATTCCTGTAATTTGATTATAATGCATGCCACTGAGTTGCAGGAACTGTTGTATTCAGAGGTCAAAGCTCTGTTCACACCAATGAGAGAAGTTTTACACCACATGTTCGATTAGCTGCTCCTTTTCACCTGTCTCGGGAGACAAATGATTCACCACATAGTGCTGAAATATCTTCATCTTCTGATTTGGGCCAAGATTTAAAAGAGTGGTTACTGAAAAGCTTCTTTTTGAGTTGAAGGAAAGAGCTGTGGTGGCCGATTCTTTTTTCAGCTCTTCTCTTCTGCAGCTTATTACAAGTATATTTGTGTAATTAGTGGGCCCAGTAGTAACGTTGTTAAAATACAAGTGGGCACGTTTATTGTTTCCTCCAAAAGGAAACAACAAATCTCCAGCAGTTCTGTTTTTTCCCAGTCTCAACTGCCCACTTACTGCTTTATGTAGCTAGCAGACTGTGAGGCTAAAATTACTTCTTTCTTTTTCTTTCCATTTTTTTTGTTAAAAAGAAAAAAAAAATCTCCTCTCTCTTAACAAATGCTGCATTCTTTAAGGATATGGTCAGAAAGGGCATCTTAAACTCAGCATGATGTTTATAGTGCCACACAAGCTTCAGGAAAAGTGATGTGCAGTACTCTTTATTAACATCTAAAAAGTCCCTGTGGGATTATAATTACTGCACAGTAATAAAAAAATAGAAGTAGCAAGATTAAAATGTTCAGAATATTTTTAGTGATAGAAGCAATAAATTTTAATCTTGAGAACCAGGGGAGGAGCAGCTTGCTGGCACCGAGCATGCGTGTAGAACAGATGCAATTAGGAACTGATTCCTGTTAGTGGTGAAGTTTATAATTTGCAGCATTGCAGATAGTTGGCTGATGTATGTTAAAATATTGACACAACAGTATTTGAACACTACTAAATTGTAAGCACCAGAATTCAAGATTTCTAAATTACAGTAATTTTTAATCTTCCATTTAACTGATAAACCTGGACTTGCTTTCCCTCAGGGTGCCAAAGGACTCGTTAAAGTCAATGGGCATTTCAGGTACACCAGCAGTGGAATAATACCAGCCCTGCTCCTAATCCTTGCTTAGTAAGAAACTTGTCTCTGCATCGGGATTATAACTCCCCACTATCGATGCTGTATTATTTTATGAGCATATTTTAGGAGTTCTCCCAGAGTTCTTCTAGTCTGTTAAAAAAAAAGTTTTACTGCCACTGTGCTGTGGGAAGAACTGGTAAAATCGAGAGGACCAAGGCAGCCGCACTGGTGCCAAAGAAACGAGGTGACCGAAGGCAAGATTTGGCCCAGTGGCTCCAGTAACAGAGTCAAGGCTCGACCCAATTTACAGCCCCCAAAAGCCAGTGCAGACCCTGTGCCAGCTCCTCAGACGGTGGCAGCTGTGGTGACTTCACCGCTGGGGTGGCCGAGTGCCAGGCTGCTCCGGCTGAGGATGCTGCCTGGTGACATCAGGGGGTTTGCGTGGAGGTGTAATCCAGACCAGCATCGCGCCTCGAGAAGCTGCAGCCTAAGGAGAGGAAACTTCTTGCTCATTTGAAAGGCAGTTGTGCAAAACAAGCAGACGTTAAAAAACGAGACACGCTGTGATACTGTTGGCCTTATCAGCGTGATGGTGCTCCCTCATCATGAAGAGCCTGCAAAGGCACTCACTTGTTTTAATTATTATTTAAAGGGAAGTGGTGCCTTCCTTTTCCCCCATCCCCTTCTTCTTCTTTTTTTTCTTTTTTTTTTTTAAAGGAAGGTAGCTTTTAAGAGCTTGCCACGAAGATCTAAGCGAAAGGATTTTCTCTACTACAAAGCCTGCATAGTTTCCCAGGCCAGGTGGACCCGATAGCACTGACTGCATGCTGAAAAATCTCATCCCCACCCTTCAGGCACTTTAATTGTAAGCCTTTCCAGATACGCTGGATAAACACTGTCAAAATGAACCTGAAAGGGTTGTTGCTGTTGGTTTAGCCCTTAAATAATTATGAGTTTGTCTGTCTAATTACAACATAATCTTGTTTAAACTTGGATGGCTATTTGCAGTATCTTTTAAATGAGGCGGAATCAGAAACAGTGAAAAACTGAAAATTTACAACTCTTCTACTTTAAGGCAGGGAAAAAAAGAACTTTTACTCCTGTAAAATTTAATCCAACCTGACAACAAAAGAGTCTAACTTGGAAGCTACTGCAGTAAGATAAAGAGGATGAAAAATAGCGTGGGACCTCCGAGATGCAAGAGAAACTTAATACTCTATGGATAATATTTTTCAAACAGTTTAGAAATAGTTTAAGGTAATTTACTGGAAGACTTGAGTGACAAAGCACATTACTCCAAGTGCCTTTCCTTCACTAGGCACTTTCTAAATTCTTTCTCTTTCATTTCTTTACTCTCAGGAGACTTTTAAATCCAGTGAACCAAAACACCACTTTGTTTGTTGGTATAGCAGGGCTGGCACAGATGGCAGGCATTGCACCTGCTCCAATAAAAGGGGAAAATGGAGAGATAAACCATAGCACTCATTAAAAGGAATCTACTGAAACATGAACAATTTGTATTTTGAATATCCTCCAGGAATAAAAGGAGAAATACATAAACAGACCTTGTTTTCACCTTCATCAGTTTAAAACAAATTTATTTAAAGGGAAATTCACATTTGTTTCATGTACAAAGAGAGTACAGAGCACTAAAGAAACTATGATTTATGCTTTAATTCCTTTAATAAAGCAGATGATTTTATCTAGCTACTTCTATTCTTTTAAAGAAAAATTATCTGTTGGTAATTTTAATCACAATCAGTTAATCACCCTGTTCCTTAGTTGTGGCAGCTTTTTTTACTTTTACATTTTCTCACGCTGAGTAATATCACATTCTTATAATCTAGCCCATAATGATCAGAATAGCAACGTAAGCAAAAGTTTTTCTGCCCATCTATTAATAAATAACTAAACCTGTGGGAGGTGGTGGGAGGAATCGTAGGACAGCTCGTATAGTTAGCAACAAAATTCACTGCAAAATACGTTTTTCCATTCAGAAGGAATATGCTATGTAATACCTCATAGGTTATTAAAAAAACTTAAATGAGAAGAAACATTAAATAAGAGCTACTCAAAGGATAAATTTCTTCAAACATTTGCCTTGATCATCAGTGATCACGCTGCTCAATATCCCACAGACTTCTCTGTATTTCTCACACAGACACAAAAATACAAAATGTTATGAAAATTCCTAAGTATCATTTAATGTTTGCAGCCCTGCACTGTAAAGCCATTTGTGTAAAACTGTGGTTGGCAGCTCTCACTCTTCCATGGGAACAAATTAACATTGGCATTCCAAACACAGGAAAGTAAGGAAATTAGAAACACAGTTTATATTTGGCCAGTGCTTTGAAATACTGTACCAGGCTACTGATGTCAATTAATGAAAAGCAGAATTTTGTGGAGAGGGTCTGGTTTTGAAACACATTAACACACGTTAAACATGTTTGCACAGGAACTGGATTGTAAGCATCTTGGTTCCAAAACAATAAAGCAATTACACTAAAACTTGTAGTCTCAAAGTTGCCATTAATTCAATCCACTCAATGTGGATCACCAAAGGATTTTCACTGACTTCAAGATGCAGATGACACAAATGTTTAAAAGAATGTGCATGCGCAAGGCACAGTATTGTGGGGCTTGCAAAGGAGCTTGCACCCTAGATAGCTCTTATATTACCTGCCGTCAGTCAGGTAAATATATGTATAAATAATGGAATTGTAGAATTTATACCTTAACAGAGGGGGGTCTCAGCAAACTTTCTAGTTTTCATCAACAACACAAGGATTTTCCAAAAAGATATTTGAATTAGAATAGGTTCAAATTTTGCACTCTTTTTCACAGCAAAACTATTTACCGACAAAGCTGAAACACTTCTGGTTTTCACGTGCACATCAAAAAAATCTACATGGCAGTTTATCTCCTGGCACAACTCCAGTGACTTCAGTGGAGTTACTCCGGCACGGAATTTGGCCCTGCAGCCTTTACAACACAGTTTATTTGTACTATGATTCAGATATTTTGATACCAGGAATCTTTCAGCACTGAAATTTCTCCGTATGAAATATGTCTTGTATTAAGAAATATCAGTTTCACGTTTTCGTCAACCATTATTTGTTAAATTCTTTTTGTTGCAAAGATGGGAATTCAGCTGTAGTTCAACAACGTGGATTGGGCTGATAATGATAAGCAGTGACTAACAGGAGTTAGTTCATCTTTTGATTAGTTGCAGCAAAGGAAAACTCCCTCAAAAACAATTTCAAGCTTAGGAGAGAAAATGGTTTGAAGCTGTAGCAGAAACTACTGCACGCTCGTTATTTCAACACGGGGGCATTTCTTTGGCCCCATTCCGTTCTCACTTGTGCTGGTGTAAATCAAGAAGGAGTTTATGGGAATTACTTTGGACACAGAGTTGTATAAATGCGACCATGGGGCCATCTTCAGTAGAAATTTGTCAATTTACACCAATGATGACCTAGCCAAGAATTTTCTCTTGGGTTTCCATTTTCCAAAAAGATGCCTGTGCAGAACTTTATCCACGTGATTAGTCCTTGTGAGCAGTGCCACTTACTTCAAACAGTTGTAGAATGAAAATCTTCATGCTGAAAGTAATTTAAACAGCTCACTCATTTCTTTAAAGTTCCTTCCCTTCAGAGAAGAAACATACGTACTATGGCATATTTTATTTTTAGATGTATATAAAATATATATCTATAGTTAATTCATCAGAGTATTTTGATGCAGGCCCCAGAGAGGGGGTAAAGGGCTTAAAATACTGCGATCTCTTAATGCTGTGTATCAACAGGTAGTGTCTCTAACTGGCCTGCTATCAGAATTTGCTTACTTGTGTTCTTGCTCAGATGACTTCATTCGTCATTGCAACTTCTCACTGGTATTCATCAAGTTAGAGCAATTAAGATGTGTAAAACTAATTGTGTTATCATTTTAACCACAAATTAACAGTTTCCATATAAATATTAGCATTTCCTCACTTGGTCCAAGGTTAGAATCCATAATGGCACTAACAATATATTTGATTTAAACTAATTAAAAACAGAGGCTCTTGCAATTTAATATATTGATTTTACCAGTGGGACTTAAATCTTTTATAATAAGTGTACACAGCTGCACCACTCACCCACCGCCACTTTTAAACCTAATCCCTGCATTCCTCCTGACAATAACATGACAGGATCCACACATCCCAGTATTAGCCTTAACCCCGGTGACACTGCCAGAATGTATTAAACTAAAACATTGCAGTGTCCTATTTAAAAGGAGCCTGTCAACAGCCCTCAGTAGGCTTTAATAGTTATAATCTTTTTTTTAATTAATGTTTCCAACCCCTTGTGTAACCTTCTCTCACACATCCCTGCCCCCTACCCGAAAACGTGTTTCAAGGTTATTTACAGATGCAAACATAAAGGCTGGTTTCATGCTGCCTGCCCAGAAACCATTAAGCCCCCTTTGCAAAAGGAGCAACGGGGGTTTGCACGCACACACACACACACAACCGATGGCAAAGCCAAGCTTGGGTGGGAGCAGGTCCTGTACGCTTCACTTGTGCCCAACTCCTGTTACCAGCATCACAAGATCTGGCCATCAAGCCTTGTCTCCTTCAAAGCACTTTACAAGCTGTTGTGTTTTGGCTTTTAAACTCCGGTTCCCGGAGGAAGCTTTGCCTCCCCAGGAAAGCCTGTGTGGGAACGGAGGAGAGACCCCGTCTCTGGGATAAAACTGTCACAGAGGTGCATGATCTGATGGGGACAGTTTCTGTGTCCTTCTTTCCTTGCGTGAGGCCACCTGTCCTCAGCTGCTCCCTTCTCTGCTATCACCGCACCCCTACAGCAGAGGTAAATAGTTCCTGTTCTGTTCTGCCTTTGTGCACCTGAGAATTAGAAAATTACTTAATTGATCTCTAGAATACCTCCTGGTTACTTGCTGCAGCTCAGCATGCTTCATCCCTTTAGTTCGCTGCAAGCTTTCTACCACAGCTAAGCTTAGACCACCAAGCGTTGCATGTATCCATACTGTCCAAAACAATCCCAGGATGTACCTGTTCACACTTGAGAGCTTATACCAGTGCTAGGTGGGGGAGAAGGGGGAAAAAAAAAAAAGCTGAAGGCTTGGCCTAATGTATGGACAAAGCATGTGATCATGACCAGGCATCCAGGGCTAACGTTTAATCTGCTTTGTTTCAAGTGGGAAATATGTGAAGATCAAATAAGTTCAAATCCAGGTCAAATATCCTTGAAAATCTTTGATTTATATAAGCAGGAAAATGAAGTTTAAAAGGAGTGATTATGAAAGGGTTACTAAAAACACAGCTGTACGCGTACTCTTATATCTGAGGCTCTCCAAAGAAAAACTGTGTGACATCTATATTAACCTTTGGCTGTACACCAATGAAGGCCTGTAGTGAGCTGGAATGCAAGGCAGCCCCTTCCAAATTTTAACACAAGCCAGGTTACAGCTGCAAATGCCTGCAGCCCGTGCTCACTTTATAAAGTATTCCCTAAAGGAAATTTTTTAACTGTTATAGAATCTTTTTCTAATACCCTACAGTGTTAAAGCCTGTTATTAAAGGGCAAAGAGATGGCTCTCGATGCCAAACACTTGTCAACAAAAAGGATAGCCAGATGGTACGAAATAAAAGGAAACTTGGGGGCTCTTCAGCTTCTTGATTTACATTAACAAAAGCCACTTTCATGTGCTCCTTCCAAGAATGACTAATCCCCCCCCCTTATTTTTTGCCAGGATTAAATAATGTTGTTCATTTTATAATCAACCGCGAGACAAATTAACAAATTGCGTTATCACTTGTGCCGACTCTTTTAAAAAACATTCTAAGCAAGTCTGTTTACCCAGGCAAGATTACCCACATGACATCTCAATTATTTTTAGAAGAGGGTCTAAGTAATCTAGAGGATGTTTACTCCTTAGCTGCTGTTTATAAATTTGAAATTAAACTTGTGCAAAAAATGCTTTGCATTTTTTTTCAGTTTCTAAAATGGATCATTTTGTAAAATGTACTCAGACAGGATCTGAAGTGAAATTCCAAATACTGAAATTGGAGTAATAAATTTTATAAAATTAGCCAGTAATTAACTAACTTAGTCAGACCACTGTGGCTAAATTATCTTTTAATTACATGTAACTTCATTCTTGACACAGATCCATTCCCCATCCTAAATCTTAGCACAGGTGTAAGCTAAGACAAAATGTAGCCTTTGAATTAACTGGTTATAAATCTAAATCTAACTAATTGTCAAGGTTTTACAGTAAAATTACATGCTTATTACAAAGCTCCCTGCAACATAACCCTGACAGGGAGCACCTGTATTCTCGTTCCTCCCTACCAATACACAGTATAAATTCTTTGGAATGAATATGCACAGATCTCCATAGAAATCAACGTGTGGGGGAGTGTTCTTTTACTACATAGCCTAGTAAACCCTGTGATGTAAATCTTTATTCTTTTTTTTTAGTACTTTTTCCTCTGAAGTTGTACAACTAGATAGGTGAAGAATATGAATAAAAAAAAAAAGTCGCTTTGTAGCTTAGCCCAGAATAATGTTTTATTTATTGAAAATTAAAAGTATTATTTCTGTACTCACTTTTACTTCCTCCATTCTAAGATGAAAGTTTATTATGCTGTGACACTTCCTCATTGTGACGGCTCCACTGTAGTAATAAAAACCTACCTGTGAAATGCAATGCTCACTGAGTATCTCTTACAAAACTAGGACACAGTTTACTACAGGATGCATTTAGCAATTCAGCTCTGCTTTAAAAGGGATCATTGTAGAAAGTCTCCAATAAAAATATCAGTTCTACAATAGATCTTCTAATTTTCCCTGAATGTCATAGAAAACTCTACCTATCAAAGCAGGTGGTGTATTTGACTATATACGGGAGTGAGGGGCTGGTCTAATTCATTAAAACATCCATAAACAAGCCTGTCTTTGTCCTATAAAGATGAAAGGCCAATGAATATAATGGGATGAAAGGTGTGCACAGTGATGAAGAAAGCTATTATAGATCTATGTCCTTTTTAAACTTGTCCTGGCATGTGCTGTTAACTAGGGAACAAAACAGTACAGATAGACCTCTGAAATGTGCCTCACTGGTAATAATTCCACCTGTCCTTCTTGGAACTATTGGATTTTGCTTGCTTTCTTGCTACTCAGTAACCATGCTGACAGCAATTAAATAAAATTATAATTAACTATTTTGAATAAAGAACACTTTTGGATTTCTAAACTGACTGCAAAAGCCAGCAGGTCAAAATGAACGAATATTTCCGCTATAGTCATCAAATTGCATCGGGATGTCAATTATCGAATACGTGGAGTTTATACAGGTAGAACCTGCTCTAGAAAACATTTTCACACAGAAACAGACATATCCAAAATATATTTTTATTTTAAAGTTTATGGATCAATTCTACTCCTTTGTATTCAAAATAACTGGGGACCTGAATATTAGTTCCTTTCATGTAAAACTTCCATGGGCTGCAAAGGTGACTTTTCCTTCCATAGGAAACTCAGGCTGGGAGCGCTGCAGTTCCACTGACTGCGGTAAATAACTAAACCAGAGAAGCAGAGCTGCTTCCCCAGCGCTAAACTCCCTTCTATAAGGTACTGACACGTTTCATAAAGGTTCTCTCCTCTCTATCGAAATGGAAACAGAAGTGTGAATTTCACTATCGTTATTTCAACATCCTTTGTCTTCTGTTCGGGACTCTCTCTACGCTCTGGTTGTACATAGTGTAGGACCCAAGAACCACAGAGAACAATGTTAGCAAGATCACTCTTATCTCTAAAGGCAAATATTTGACCACCATTGGTAATTACGGCTGCTCAAATATTTGATTTTAGATGTATCATTGCTGATCAGCTTAAGTATCTAGCAGCGATTAGGCAAACACAGTAATTCCAAATGGAAAGCACCAGCGCTCTCCAAGAGTGCAGCCCCCAGGCCAGATGTAATTCAGAGCTTCCCACCGTGAAGCTTATGGTAGTTAATAAGGAGGTGCAGCTCATGCAAACTAGAGATCTCCCACGGCGTCCCCTGTCTCCCTGTCATGCAAGAATTGCGCCAGGATGGCTACCGTGTCTAATAATTATTAACGTGTGTCACAGAGCCTTTACAGCTACTGATCTTTTTCAGTTAGTTAAAGTGCTGGGATTAGAGAGGCGGTGATTTAGGTGGTGACTTAATCTTTGTTGCCTCTGAAGTTCCAGACAGTGGAAGTGTCCAGAACGGTGACATCCATAAAGGTGTTAATGGATTTATTGGCGATGGGGCTGTCTGTAGACCCTAGGGAGTTAGGTGCCAGAGGTGGGCTCCTCTCATGCTCTGCACATCCCTTTGTTTGGGACCAAGTTTGAGTTGATGTTGTTTAGGAAATACTATTCAGAAGTCGCAGGCACCCAATCTGTGCGTGTGGTGGTTTCGGAGCGGCACACGATGAGGTCTAAAAATGGACAGAGCGAACCTGGATCTATAATTATATATTTAAAATAGAATGCTCATCCCGACAACGTCTTACTCAAATCCGGCCAAGTCAGTCCCCACGGGTGTGCAATCTACAGCGAGCAAATAGAAATCAGATTGGGCCGTGGCATCCAATTAGAGGCCTAGGGAGCCGCATGCAGAGCATGCCAACTTTTGTATCATTTGCATAAACCCATCCACATGTGCTGGTGAAAAGAGGCGAGCGAGCCGCATAAACCGGGGTCAACAGAAAAAGCTGCAGGAGTAAATAAGGATTTACTGTGGAATCCCTCTCGAGCCATTAGGGGAACATGTGTGAGCAGCTCAGACGCTGCAGGCAGCGCGAAGATGCTAAGAGCTCCGCATCCCTCAGCCCGGCACCGGGAGCCGTGCCCCTGATCCTGCTCCTGCCCCTATCCCTATCCCAGCCCCTAGGGATCCTATCCCTGCCCCTGCCCCTATCCCTGCTCCTGCCGGGGCTTCTCGTCCTCCTCGGCGGCTCGGGATGCGGAACAGACTCGCTAATCGCCCTCTTTAACTCCTACCTGCGAATCCAATTGCTGAGGAGCGGCAAATAACGAAATCAAAGGGAGCGAGACGACAAAGGACTTCAGCGTGTGGGCGCGGAGCGCGGCTTGTGGCCGTCCGAGCGCTGGGACGGGAGGGAAGTCCGAGCCCTCTCCGCTCTGTTTAATTATCTCCCTGCAAAGCACCTTCCCAAGGGTCGCTACCTGCCCTTCCTCATCCCGAGCGCGCTGCCACCCACCCGTCCCACCACCGAGACAGCTCCTACCGCGGCCACCTGCGCCGCCAGCCCTCCCGTCGGGGCCCGGGGACGCGTTCCAGCCCTCCCTTCGGTGCCCGGGGATGCTCCAGAGCCTCCCGTCGGTGCCCGGGGATGCGCTCCAGCCTCCCGTCGGCGCCCGGGGATGCTCCCCAGCCCTCCCGTCGGCGCCCGGGGATGCTCCCCAGCCCTCCCGTCGGCGCCCGGGGATGCTCCCCAGCCTCCCCCCAGCCCGGCTGTGCCCCCCGCTCGTCCCGTCTCACTCACCCAAGTTGACGAAGCTCATGACCATGTCAGCCTCGGTGAGGAAGTTGCTGTCCTGCAGGCTGGCGAGGGGCGGCCCCTGGGTGCTGAAGAGGGGCTTGTAGGGGTAGGAGAAGCCCTCGCCGTCCTCGGCGGCCGCCCCCGCCGCCCCCTCCTCGCCGGCCATGGCGTTGTAGAGGTCCAGCATGAACATGGGGGCCGAGTTGTGCTTGCCGTGGAGGTGCGGGCGCGGGCGGTGCGGCAGGCCGAGGATGGAGAGGATCTCCCGCTGCATCTCCCGGCGCTCGGGGCCGCGCAGCCGCCGGTGGATGAAGCTGGAGTGCACCTCGTTGTCCACCGTGAAGTCGGCGAGGACGCAGCGCAGCCAGAGCGCGGGGGCGGCGGCGCCCAGCACCAGCAGCCAGGAGGCGGGGGGCCCGCTCCCCGCCGCCCGCATCGCGGCTCGGGGGCGGCCCGGGGAGAGGGGGGCGCGGGGCTCGCCCCTCCGCGCTCAGCGCTCGTCGTCCCCGCCGCCCGGGCGCCGCTGCCCGCTCATGCCGGGGATGCCGCCCGACCCCGCGCCGCGGCACGGAGCGAGTGAGAGCGGCGGGGAGGGACGGACGGACGGACGGACGGAGGGAGGGAGGGACGGAGGCTCCGGTGGGAGGGGCGGCGAGGGGAAACCCAAGCGCTCTCGCCTCCAAACCCGGAGGAAGAAAAAAAAACTCCCTGGGACTGCCTAGAGGAGGAGAAGGGCTGCTCAGGTTGCTGTGCGGGATGTCGGGGGAGAGGGCGAGCCGGTCCCGAGCGCTTCAATTAAGGCGAACGTAATTAAGGAGAAGACACCCCGGGAGGGAGGGCGGTTTGGGCACAAGGAAGGGGCCCAGGCTCCCCGCGAGTTTATAGATCGTCTGTCTGCACAAACAGGCTTGTTCCTTCCCTTCCACCCTCCTCGTTAAAGTACGGACGGGGAGAGATTGTCCGGGACAAAACCGACAGCGCTAAATTATTTAAAATGGGGTGATTGTATATTCGCGCACGTAGGCATCTGGGTCTGCACGCACAGAGCCCCGGGTCGCTTCCAGCCGGCAGCGGGGAGAGTGAGCGGAGAAGCATCAGAAATCATAGAATGATAGAGTGGTTAGGGTTGGAAGGGACCTTAAAGATCATCCACTTCCACCCCCCCTGCCATGGGCTGAGACACGTCCCACTAGATCATAGAATCATAGAATCACCAGGTTGGAAGAGACCCACCAGATCATCGAATCATAGAGCGGTTTGGATTGGAAGAGACTTTAAAGATCAGCTAGTTCCAAATCCAAGGGGGGAGTAATCATCTAAGTCATAAACCCAGCAACTTTTACTTGGATCGGAACCATCAACCTGTGCACACAGGTGGTTTATGCCAATACATCATCCTTCACACCTCCTCCTTCTGCTCTCCAGTACACACCTTTTTGGAATAGTGTCTTGAGATGGCTTGTCAACTTCCTAAAGCAGTGACTTTTTTTCCTTTTTTAATTCAATGGGATGTAACATCTAGAGCCCTAATTAGTCCAGGTAGATGTCTGCTGCCACGGTAAATGATAATAATAATCATCATCATCTCAGATAATAAATGTAGACTACTACTTCGGAAATCTTACTTAGAAAGCAAGGGAAAGGCAGGATGGAAGGGTTTATCTAGGTCACTGAATCGAGCCCAGGGTAATTTCAGAAACCGTATATGTATACACTAAGTTTATTCTGACATTAAGATTGATTTCTTAGGCAAAGATGGAAGAAGAGGGGCAGGGAATAAAGGAGGTCAGCGTGATTCTGATGTTTTCAGATGAGCAATATCCAGTAGTATCCAGCAGTAGATCCTGCATCTGTACTGGAAATTAATATCTGGCATTTCATTAAGTTCTTTATGTTTAACATCCTTATGTGAATGGCAGGTAACTAATCAAAAAAGTTGCATGGAAAACACTTTGAGCGATTTAGTGTGTTTGTATGTAGGCATGTGCTCTTCTTAATAACAGGGAAACAGAGGCATGGCATTGAAATGACTCACAGAGCTATTGAAATAGTGGTGGAACCAGCATTAAACTCCTAGTTCAGTCCTAACACATGTTTAGGAATGGCTCAAGATCTGAGAGGATTTCCTCAAGTAACATGAGAGCACTTGCTAAACTCTCTGATGCTAATGGGGGTCACTCCTGTAGCTGCCTTCCCATTGCTCCCCACTAATGAAAACACAGATACCTAAGCATTTTGTTAAGATCAAACTCTCCAGCATCTTTTGTACTTCCCGAGGAGCAGCACTAACCTGCTTTTAACTAGGCAGCTATTTGCCTAAATTTCTCTCTTGCCTAGGGTGTGGTTTCTAGATCAAGTTAAGCTGATCTAAAGCCAGGCTCCTCCTGAGAAAGATGTTTTTTTCTCATTCCACCCCAGCCTGGACCCTCAACCCCACCCCTCTCTAATGTCTCTGCTATCAGGAAGCTGATTCTGTTTTTAGAAGTGATCTTTTCTTAACCATTTATGTATTTTGGTTTTGCTGAATTAATTTTCTGCTGGATCAGCTCCTCGTTCTGACTGACTACATATTGGAAGTAGGGAGGCCACAGGAATGCACAGCTGGGGGCAAGGAGAGGGTGTCTGGGCTGGGCTGCTTTAGGTTGGCTTAAACCGGTGGTGGAAGGGCAGGGAGATGATTCAGGATCCCTCCCTCTCCCTTTCAGCTGCAGATAACTTGACTTCACTTTCTTTTTTGTTCCTTGTAGGTAGTTTGCTTTTCCTCAGTTTTCAGTGCAAGGAGACTTGCCTTCCTCACAGACAATGAGATTAAAAGATCTTTAAGGATGGAACAGTGGAGTGAGGAGCAGGTGTCCCTGCTGCCTGGATTGCTTGCACCAGAATTGCTTGTAGCTCACATTTAAAAACTGACTAAAGTGCAGGTTGGTGTTGTGCTTTGGAATTATATCAGTCTTTGAGAGAAAGAAAAGCAAAATATAGTTGGGGAGGTTTGGATCCTGACACCTCAGGTAACTATTGAAACTCTACGTGTCATTGAAAAAACAGCTGAGGGAGAAAAGTAAACCTTGAAACTTCTTGATTTGACAGACTTCTCGGAAAAAAAAAAAAAGATGTTTGAATCAATTTCCTTGTTTTGTCTTTTTAGGTGGTTTGGGCTTGGCCAAGTTTAGGTATGGTCTGATTTAATGCAGGATACGTTCTTTAAAGAGGGGGCAATGCTGCAACAGTATCCTACGCTTTTATAGGAATAGTTACAGATCTTTGTAGCAGTATTTTCTATGATCTTGTAGCACTAGGTACAGTATTAAATAAATGCATAGTAGCTTGCTTGCATGTATTCTTCAAACAGCCTAACAAAAACACTCTAGGAATTTTTGATGAGAAAAGGAGTCTGTTAAAGAATTCATTTTTTTTAATCTGAGGTTCTCAGCTCTTGCCTTTAGCTTGCTTTGGGACACAACAAAGAGCAGCATTTATTCTGCTGTGTACAATAAAGGATGATGCAGCTCAAAGTGCAATGGTTCAGTCCTCAGATCTGAGCTTGAATTTCAAACAGAGAAGGTACAAACTGGATTGCCTTTCTCATGACCATCTTTCTTTTCCCTCCTTTCTTGCCTGCTGCATAAACCCCATCCTGTTTCCTGCAGGATCAGTTCCACACAGGTTGCTGAAATATTGGCACCCTCATGTCATTGTCTTTTTCCTCCTCCTTCCTGGATCAATTAAGAAACCAGTTTTTCCTCTTACTCTTTGTTTCTCTTGTCTGTTCTCCTCTCCTTGAGAAGGAAAACTAAATGCTTATGATGAAGTAATCCCTGTTTGTTGGCACTTGCTGCTTCAGATAATTTCTGTAAAAACAAACTCCCAATGTTTCCAAGGTTCTGCGCAAACCACGTTACCCATTGAGTAGCTTTTTGATCTCTTTGAGCTTTGTGCGTTCACTGTTGTCTGATTTTTGTACCAACTACTGCCATTGCTTTTGTTTGCCTCGAAGTCAGCGTAGTTGAAGGCATGTGTTTAGCAGATAAAGGGCCTGATTTTAAAACATTAAATGGATGAAAATGTGCAGGTTTGTGCTTGATGAATTTGTCTATGCTGCTGTCATCACTGCGTACCCCTCCTAGGCACACGCTAGTCGCAGGATTTGGCCATCTGCATTCAGTTTTACCAAAGGGGCAGTAGAAATGTGGGTTCTGCTCACAAACTCATTTCGTGCCTTTTGAAAAATCAGACACAAAGCATTTTTCCTCTTTTCTGCTGAATCAGTTTGAAGCTCCTTGCCTTCCTACTTTGATGTCCTCTTTTTAACTTTAACCATGTTTCTTTTCCATTCTGTTTTGCATCTTCTCTCATTTGCCTTGAACGAAGTGCAAGCCCTAAATTATAGCAAACTTTTTTCTTCTTCCAAATATTCCCACTAAAATAGCATGTGTTTGGGGAATTTTGAACAGTTCCTCTGGGCCCTGTGTATGCAAAACGCTTATATAACAAAAATAATAGCATTATTTTTTGTATAAGAATGCATAATTAGCTTGCATATTTAATTGCGCTGTAGTGGATCATTCTTATCAAAAGTTTCTATTCATCTCTTCAGCATTATTACTGAGAACATATTGACCAACGTGTAAGTAATCGCATTATGGGTAAGCCATTATATTAGCTCTAATCCAGGAATTTGAACAGATTTGGGTTGTACTGTGCAGGGTTGGATCATACTGATTGTGTTGTAAAAATTAAGTATTGATTCTTGTTGCTACCAATCAAAGGAGAGCTGGAAGTGAGATCTGTGTTTTGAGGCATGAAAGGGTATTTTTACTTCTGGAGATGCTAGTGATAATGACGTTAGAAAATGTTTTTTGGATTTATGAAATGGGACTGTAGTGCTGAATCTAATGTTCATCAGCCGAGTAAGGAGGATGAAGTTCAGACCCTCACAGTTCAGCACTTCAAAGGATTTAACTCTGTAAAACTTGGTGTTATTTACTCCAGAGAACATTACAAATGTTTCAATTACATGAATTCATTGCTAGTATTGTATATTTTATACACCTATATACAGCTTGGATATACACCTGCGTTATATTATGTACATATATATATATTTGTATATTGATACGACACCAGAGTACTTCAGTGATGTCTTTAAACTTTGTGTAATACATGTCTTTGTGTAATACATGTGTCTGTGCTACAGAAAGATGAATATCGATTAATGTAGGACCAGTTTTAGGTCCATATATTGCTGAAGCAGCCCAAAGAAAACTGAATTTAATTTTGTGCTATTAAATTATTCCGTGCACGCTTTGTTTGGTTAATGCTTTGGGCATAAACCCAGACATTTCCTTCATTGGTAACACTGTAATCTGAACATCTGAAATCTTAGGCTAATGTTTGTGGAAATATCCTGCTGAGAACACGCCGATATGTCACTGTTAGGAGCAGCCTTAAGCCATTGCCGCCCCTTGGAAATGTGCCTCTGAAAGTGTGTGCTTAGTTATCATCTTTTCTTGTAATAAATGGTGATCTTTGCTTCTGCAGTCCATCATCAGACATTCAGCATTCTTCTTGTTAACATCTATCTGTGTCTTCTAAGAGTAATTTTTAGTTTTCTGCTGTTTGTATTCCCTAATGGTAGATATTTGGTGGTTTTATGCTCAGCTATGTACAAAAAGAGTATAAAACCTATTAATTGTTTTCAAAGGGAACAACAATAACTTATTCTGACCTTTAAAATGCGATGAGACAAACATGGATGGCTTTACTTTTTCTCTCTAGGCAGGTGCAGAGTAGTACCTCAAAAGAACCATTATTTTGTGCCTTTATTCCAATGTGTACATAAATGCTTGCATAACCCTTGCACAGCTGCTGTACAAACTACTCATGCCACAAGTATTAGTAATCCTAACAGGGGAGGTTGCATGGAAAATTGGGGTGTGTATGCTAAACCATATGTACCATGCCCCTGAATCATAAAACTTCTGTTGCTAGAGCGGAGAGATCTTCAGAGACCGGGGGTTTTTACAGGTCTGTAGGAAGCAGGATTATATACAACAGCTGCACCACACAGCTTCTCTCCTGTTGAGGCTTATCTTGTGCATTTAAATAAGCAGGAAACAGAATGTGGTCCAACATTATCTTAATATGGCCTCAGCTTCTACTTATATTTATATTTCATTTCCATAGGAACAATTATTTTAACTGTTTATTTTGAATACATACTAAAGCTGCTCGGAGTGGAAGTTCTGAGCTGCCAATTTCGAGCTGCGTGGGGCTGCAGGCATACAATGTGCATTTTCTGCCTCTGGTTCTGCCTAGAAAATAACCTCCTTTATATCTGTAATGATTTATAGCAGCGTTTCTGAGCTGCTCTGAAACAAGATGGAAGTTGAAGATTCATTTGATTCTCTGAAGACCTAGCCACAAAAATCCCTTCCGAAGTTGCGCTGAGCAGCACGGTTTGGCCCCACTTCTCCATGGTTTGAGGAACATTCCAGCTCCTGGTCTGAGCGAGGGAGGAGGTTTGCCACATTACAAGTGGCTGCGTGAAGCAATCTACCAGAGCTTTAGCAGCCGAAAATCATTAATCTGAAGTTTATTCTGGAGGATTTTAAAATAATATGAGGGGACTGTTTCCTTTGTTGGTGTCAACTGGTATAACATGGGAGTAGATGGAGGTAGGCTTGCTTACAGCAGCCGAGGAGCTCACCTGGGCTCTCTCCGTGTATATGGACTGGCTGGTATTGCTGCTGCTCTTCTGGTGGAAGAGACTTTAGTTTCAAGTGCAACTCTGTAAGAGTTTATCTTCCTGAGACGGGGACTTCTAAGTTTTCAGTCGGAAAATTTTTGCTTCCTAAACAGTGCTTAGCGGGCACTGAGTTTGCTTTGTGAAGTGCATCTTTTCAGCATTCATCCAAAGCCTTTTCTGCAGTTGTCTGAGCCCCATAGGCAACTATATACTGTTAGACTATTAAGATAATTTTTCAGTTAAGACATTGTCAAACTGCAAGCGGGACAATAGAAACAAAACCCCTTTTGTTCTGACTAAACTGTTCCTAATGACCCCCTCTATAAACAGTGGCACCAGCGGAGGTCTCAACAAGGCTCTTCATTGAGACCCCTTTCAAAAGGACAAGCAGAGCAGAACATGGGGCAGAAACTCTCAGAGTTACTGCACTTTGCTCCGCTTTGGTGGTCTGACCACAAGAGAGAATCTGTTTTTGTTGTTCGTGGCACCCAAAAAGAATAATTTAAAAGCATGAATTTCCACAATTAGCATCCTATAAAGAGTTCTAAATATTTGGATTGTCGGGAAAACAGCAGAAGGAAGCACTTTGTTTATTTGTTTGTTTACTTAAATTAAGGGGCTATAAAGTAAACTCTTATGAGTTCCATATAAAAGCTTAATTCTTTTTTTCTTTATGAGATTAGTTGTTATCTGTTAAACTCATATGAAAATAGAAATGTAAAGTCCAAAGGAGTTAAGATTTTTACATTCCAGTAAGATCCTCACATTTGTTTTGAGGGTAAGAGTCAACCTTTTGCATAAAATGTATTTATCATGAGCAAGGGAAAACTCTGAGCAGGGGAAAGGTTTCAGTTGCTTAGTTTCTAGAGAAATTGGAGATAGGGTGACAGACTGAAACCAATAAGGACCAAACTCTTGTTCTTCCAGATGAGTAATTGTAGGATGCTCTGTGGGGCACTCTGTACAGGTTGTAGCAAAGACAGCGTGTCTTCATGCAGTTGAGGGCTATGGAGATTAAGAATTGCTTCCTGATTATTTCTGTCCTTATTTTGGTGTCCTGAGTACATCAGAAGAATAGCACAGAAGACGCTCCTCTTAAACAAAAACCTATATAGAGAGCATCTTCATTGTACGTAACCAAGAAGCAATGATAGGCCAGGCAAGAAGAGTCCATAATTTGGATGATTTGGGAATTACACTGACTGTTTGCAAATAGAAAGGCCAACGTCTTCTGAAAGAAGCTGGATTTTGCGTTCTAGTATCTATGAGGGGTATTTCTAACTTACAGCGTGGGCTACTGCTTCATTTGTAAATGGATAGGAAGAGATGATGAAAAGAGAAGACAGGAACCACATATTCTGAGTAAAGGCTAAATCAAGTAATTCCTGCAAGATTCAGAATACTGTCAAGTCTCCATGATATGCAGGGGGTCACTTGTGGGAAGCGCTCAGCATTTAGCAGCTTTGGGCATTTGTTTTTTTTAATTATGGAGAGAGCCCACTCTTCCTTCGTAGGAGGGTGGGATGGAAGTTTCAGTGTGTCTTGGGAAAAGGAAGGATTTGGGTAAGTGCAGGATGAAGGTCTAATGCCCTGTGACAGGATACCGGGAGAAGGAGAAATGTCAAAGAAATCTTTAAAAGGTTTCCAGTAGAAACAAAGGAATCTTTGTGAAAGATACTGTTAGCAAGTCTAATGGAAGGCATGGGGGTGCAAAATGAATTGAGAGGATTTGCAAGTTTTTGTTCTTGCCTCGAGGCTTAGAAATAGGCTGAGCATTTACTGTTTACTATATTTGGTATGTATGGAAGAGCAGTTTGGACATCAAGGGAGCTAATAAAATGCAGAGACTAACTCATCTCTTCAGTGCAAGCTGTGTTGTTCTAGGGACAGAGAAATTGCTTCTCTTAAAGGACAGTTCTGAGGAAGAGCAGCTAAGATTTGATCTGGCCTTTTGTGAAAACAACTGTTTTCAGGGCAGCGCAGCTGAGGTCCATAAACATGCTCCAGTGTTTTCTATTAATGCAGTTTTGTTTTCCTTCTTTGCATGCGTGTAAGCATTGTACAGAGCACGGTATGTCTGGTTTTCAAGATTAAATATGGTAACTGTGTAATGTGATACCACAAAGGTACGGTATTCATTTTGTCACAACTTTCCTCAAAAATCCACATTTGAGGATTGTTTTTACTGAAAATTTCTGAAAAAAGACTAACTGTATCTGGCTAAAATTTACTGCCTCAGGAACTTTCTGGTTGAGAAGTTCAGGTGGGTAGACTGAAAAAACATCCTTGGTTTCTGAATATATCTATAGAAGTTTATGAGAATTAAAATTTAGAATCATAGAATTATTTGGTTGGAAAAGACTTTGAAGATATCCAGTCCAACATAAATGAACAGATTAATTTCTAACCATGTTAAATGCCATATAAACTAGATCTTAGTTAATGTTTTGACAATCAGTTCTCATGTTTAAGGATCATATTAGAGGTGTGTTAACTGTTAATCATCAAGAACAAGCATGTCAGATCTTTTTTATTCTAGTTTTCATATGATCACATTGGGATAAAGGTGAGCAAAAAGTAACAACATGAACTCTACGTTAACTTGAACTGATGTAAAATTGCTTTCTCTTGAAATTGATGAATCTGGTTGTACATTGATTTCCTAAGACAAAGTGTTCTTACTACTTTCAAACAATCTTGTGATTATCTTAGAATTTATTAATGTTACTAATTGTTTATCCCAATGAGAATAAAATCTTATTGCAAGCTTTTGACCTACACTAGCAACAGTAGGACACGCGTATATTGGTATAAAGCAGCAGTCTTTAGATTTTTCTGTTTTCCAGAATTTAGTGGCAGGCAATTCTTTATATCACATCAAAGCAGTCTGTCTTATTTACCTTTCTGGATCCCAGTAAAAGCAGCTCATGGGCCCCAAATGCTTGTGAAGCACACTTTAAAAAACAGTGATATGGGACAATACAGAATGCACAAATCAATTTGTATTTTCCTATGCAAGAGCTAAATGTCTGTCACCCTTCCAAAGGCCAGCAACTTGGATCAAGTTATAAGAGAAAAAATGAATCAAAGAGTTAAGAGTGGTGTGCTGAGAATTAGAGTTTTCCAGAGAGAAAAAAAAAAAATCTAGTGTATATATATAAAAAAGAAGTCAATGGTTTTGACATTTGTTTTAGATTTGTCACAGAATGATTTAAAAAACAAAACTTGAATAGAAAGAATGAGACATCCCAGAATAGCCAACATCCAGTGGCTAGGGTATTTACTTGGGCCATGTCCAAGTAGTGCTTTATGGGATTTGGAGCAGACATTTGACATAATGTTTTCAATGTTATTTTTGTCAGACTCAAATTTGGGCTCTGAAGTGGTTTGGGAAAGAGTTTGCTTGGAGTCCTGTACCTCCTAGGTGAGACCTGGTCACTAGGTTGATTCACTACTCAGTATTTCTTTGGCCTATGGAATTTCATTTTTATTTTTTTAAACAAAGTAAAGTAGCCATACAGAGAATAGACAGGCAATTATTCCATTGCATTTGTAGGGTGATATCATATATGTGGGTATTTTTCTGAATGTGGGAGTGACTAGAGTAACATCCACATTTCTACTCCATTCTCATTCAGAACAGATTTTTCTCACGGAAATACCTGAACCTGCCTAAGAATATTTTCATGGAAATCAATATATTACTTTAAAAAAAATATTTTTGGCACGTTGGCATTTTCTGATGGCAAAAAGCACTTTGCCCAAGAATTTCCAACCAGCTTTTCTGAACTGAGAGCTACCTCTGTATTGTACATACATGAGGCAATGAGGCACTTGCCTTCAGTATATTTGTAGGTTTAATGCCTGGGATGATAAAAGCTGTGCATGTAAATTTGTGGGAACTTCATAAGAAATAGGTACACTAAAATATAAAAAGCTGCTAATGACTGTCTTTCAACTAATACTGAAATTAAGTTAAATTCAGTACATAAGGGGAAAAAACCGGATAATTTATTGGACTGAAATTTCAGCTCTTCTCTGCTTTGCAAACACGGATCTTTCAATCCAGTCCTTTCATCTTTGTTCCCAGTCCCGCTCTGAATCTCATCAAGCTCCACTGGACACACATGTTCAGCCTCTCTTTCTGGTTTAGCTTGTGCTCCTGCCAACCTCCCACTATTTTATACTCCTTCCTCCCCACTGTCTGTCTTACACCCAGCCCTGATCCTACCACAAACGCACTTCCCTAGCGCTGTGCGCCCTTGGGCATTATTGACTAATAACTGAGACTTGCAAGTGTCCCAGGGAAATCTAGAGGTGGAGAGCATGCATTTCAACAGCTCGGTATCTCCATGCCTCAGCGTTCTCAATTCATTAATCAGCGTAGTTAATCTTAAAGATGTTTATCATTTCTGCAGCTGGTTATTGGAAAGCTGATTACTGGCTTAATGGCCCTACTTGAAAACAGTTATCCCGTTACTGTGGGTGAAGTCGATCTCGTTCAGCATTGTTACAGATTATGTGTGCAGTCAATGCTTTGTTTTCCTAGAATTAAATGGAAATATATTTTGCTTCGGACTTTAATTATGGCTTGTTAAATGATACTGAGCAATATTAGGGGTAGCTATGTTTGATGTCACGTGTGCCTCTCGGCTCTATTCCCTTATTCAGATTTGGTTTCAGTAATGTTTCATTTCTGAGATTTATTTCTGAACAATTGAAGTGCCTAGAAGTGGAAATGAAGGCTTTGCTGTCCCAGCATAGCAATCTAAGACATCTCTAGGCCAGGATTTGGTATAGGTGTGCTAATTCACCTACAGAGAATAATAAAAAAAAAAAAAATTACCAACTTAGAAGCAGAATTTATTAGCTCTGGTGCAAGTTTCTTCTTCTGCTCCTAGAACCTGGTCTAGCTCATCTTGAGGTAACAGAGACAGTCTGAACAGGTGCTGTACAGACTTCCTGTAATTTAGGAAGCACTGCGTGATGCTCCACTTTAGATTAAATACATAAACAAGATTCTACTGACTTCTGATCAGCAGAGATCCTGTCCTGCGTCTTGGTCTGGTTCCCTAGGGAAACTACCTGTGCAATCTTATTTGTCTGACCCAGTTTCCAATACGCTGACAGGTTACTCAGAAACTTTGGAGATACTGTTTTGTAAGAACAGCACCTAAGCAGAGGAAGGAATCTTTTATCAATGCTCTCATTGAGGAAGAAAGAAGGATCTGGCGATTATTCATAGTGTTTGACAGCAGCAAGCCAGTCAACAGATTTGCACATCGCTGTGATATTTGTTGGCGAAGGCACTGCTGTATTCAGCTGCCAAATCAAAAACCATGAAGCGATGGCTAGGGGAAGGGTACTTCCCAGGGTCTAAGAAATACTGCATATTCTGGAGTGGGGGTGACGGGTGAGAGTCTGGAAGGATGAAGGGGAGGGCTGGAGGCATGGCAGTGTGTTGTGGTGGAGGACAGGAGGGCAGCTGGAGTTATTCCAGCAGAGGTGTAAGAGATGTAACATAAATCCATAAAGAATCAAGCTTAATTAGTTCCACTTTTCAGGGAATAATTTGTTAGGAAAATATTGAGGTCTTAATTTTGGTGTTTTGGATACATTTACACTGTGATTTAACGCTTCTACAATTGAGTTTATCAGTTGTAGCTGGTGTACTGCCTTGCTGTTATGAAGCAGGAATCTGCTGTTATTTGACCTGAAAAGATCATTATACTAGCTTTATTTGGTGTGCATTTAATAAAGTTGTAGCTGTTGTGACTATAACTCATGATTCCCGTGTCATTCTGCAGTGGTGTAACCAGCGATTCAGCATTCCAGTAACATCAGTTCAAAGAGAAGCATGAGAGACTCAAATGTATGCCAGAGCATTGTGACTTTTATTACTCCTCTCCTCCTGCACTCTGCTCTTAGGAAGATACATTCTCTAGCTGAAGAACTGAGGAGTACAAAGCATCCTTAGATCTTGTAGTGCAAAATGTAAAAAGTGATGTTATCTTTAGAAAGTGGACTTTAGATTCTATCAGCGCACATTTAGCATAAAGCATTTCCTATGGTAATGCCTCTCACTTTCCCAGACTTTTAAAGGCTCCAAGTGGCACACAGGCTGCAGACCTCTTTGTAATGTTAATGAATCATCTTAATGGACTGTTTTAGCAGAAACATTCATCACCTTTTGTACCACAATGATTTTTTTTGTTATACTTAAATGGTTAAGTAGGCAATAAATGCCTATCAGACCAACCGCTATGGTCTAGTAATCCACCTCGCTATAAATCACCAGCGGATTATTATTGTCCTGTTTAATTAACACTCTTAAGGGATTCTATCGTTGGATAGACTTTCACCTTGCACTAAGCAGGCATTAACGTTTGAAACGAGAAAAAAATGTGTTTATGTGAAGAGTGTTAATCAGTGTGACCTGGAACTGGTAGCAGTGGGTTGGATGAAATATGTGCATGTGCGTATATGCCTGCGTGACCATGGATGGAGGTTCCTTGCATCAGTTTTCAATGGAAGCTATAATCAGACCTATGGAATACTTGTTTAAGTCCTAACGAATGAGAGTTTAGGTATCATTCGTATTAGGCCTTAAAGATATTTGGCTATGTCTGGTTGTAACTAGCAGCTTTAAAGATTTTAATTCCAGAAGTGAGGAAGGTGACCGTTTCTGTGAGTCTACACTTTGTGTGTAATACAGGTTTCTTTGTGGTCTAATTCAGTCTGGAGTGTTTTTAAAGGACCAGATCAAACCCTTTTCTTTCTCTGCAACAAAAGTTGAGAAGGGGAAGTCTGATCCTGTTGCTCCTCTGTGAACTCTTTTCAAACATCACAGCCAGAAAGAGTAAGCTAAGCAGCAAGAGTTCCTGGGAAAGCAGGGGGGTCCATAGGCTTAGATGCTCTTTGCAGAACAATCCCCGCAGCTCTTTTGCAAACGAAATTCCCACAGTGGGACACAAGCCTGATACAGGATCACTGTCAAAATACAAAAATTTTTGAATGTTGTACTGCTTAGTGCTGGTTTTTTCCTCTTAGCACAATATCAAGATGGCAGGTTTTTTTTTTTTTCGCCTGTAATAAAATTTAATGCATTTACTAGTAATTTCCTCATCTTTTGTCAGGAGAGAAAGACATTTGAAAAAGGCTCTTGTTCAGGCCGTGTTTCCCACCCATGAAATCTTATCCTGCTTTCTTTGATTTTGTTACATTCGTAATACTAGTCGTGCACTTTACCAACTACACATTCTATGGAGACCAGCACTAACAGCAGTTATGTGAGATAACCAAGTGCTCGATTTCCATATTACAGACAGAACAACTAATATGTAAATGTTCAGAGATTTTCTGAAGTGTTTACCAGTCAAAATTAATAGCATAGCTCAAGAGACTCTGTTTCTTGTCTGCGCACAAACCTGGTATGCACATCCCTTTCCTCTTGGCATTTTGTTAAATTATTTCCTAGTATGGACTCCTGCGAATTAAAGAACAAATAAAACTGCTAATAGAATGCAAACACGCTAAATCTTTTCAATTAAGAGACTGAATCTCTTAGTATAAATTCATTTCCTGAAACAAAACTCCAATTATGGAAGATTAATTCTTTCCTCTAAGATTGCATGGCTTTATTGTCTAACAAAATCTTCTGTTGCATAAATGGAAATGTGCTATTTAATGTAGTCTGCTGATCAGACTCAAAACCTTAGCATTAGCATTTTCACTGGGTACTTTTGTTTCAGTTGCACACCAATGTGCTGGGTTTTAGTCTATTTGTAACCGAAAAGGTGTGAAATGGTTCACTTCTGAACACGTGGGGAAACCGCAGGCAACACTAAAGGTGTTTGAACCAGATGAGAAATTAAACTAGGCTTATAAAGAGTTTATTGTTATTGCGTGAAGAACTGCAGTGATGGAAAATAAGAATATCTTATGTGCGTTGTGAGGAGGTATGTGTGCATTGATCATACAATAGTGTTTTCAGATCGTTTAACAGAGATGCACAAAACCCACACAGTTTCAAGTGTGGGCATGTCCTGAGAAGAATCTCCTTCATTCCCTCCAGACACACCCTGCTAATTAAATCCATCATTGCCTAGCAGTAAGCCCCAGGGTTCAATCTTTTCTGGAGCACTGTTACTATCCAACGTTTTAGCTCATACAGTGGGCAGCCAAGATTTCATGTCTATGCATACAGTAGGACTGCTAGCCAATATTTCCTACAGTTTCCTCCTCTCCATCCCAATCTGGAGAGATGTATATAGATATAAATAGGTAAAGTTTCAACATTCCTTTCAGATTACTTTCTTATATCCTAACACAATAACCTGTATGAGGGTGGCAAGTTGAAGTCGAATAAAATCAGGAATCTGTGCTCCATGTAGCTAGCTGACCATGAGAAACAGCAACAAGGATGGATATTGAATGACTTCTATAGTCCAGCCAGGTTTTATCAGAACAGGTCATCAACCTGTAGGGTGCTCAAACCTGTTCCACTGCTTCCCCATTGATTCAATATCTGGAGGCATTTACTCGTATATCAAATTCTCCATAATCTATTTTATCTTAATCACACCCAAGTTCTTTTTCAAGCTAGGGCAAAAAAGTTCCCTCAAGTGGTGAGAAAAGATGGTATATCTCCTTAATGTACTTCTGTACATTGAATTTCCTTGGAGCCAAACTATGATCTCAGATTCCCATGGGCTGAAATATCAGTGGGACGGCAGGGAGTATAAGGGAGGCAAAATCTGCCTATGTATGCTCAAATGTTAAGGAATTTAAAAACTGATTTTTTTATTTGATTGCAGAACTGACATGCCTGGGGGAAGGAAGGAATAGTGGGAGTGTGTAGCTTCCAGCCAAGTACACATGACCAAAATTCCTTCTGAATCTCAATATTTGTATCATCAAAAACAAGACAGAGGGTCTTGCCTGGGATTGTCACCTGTTCCTGTCATTTAGGGATTTCCACTCTTCTTCCTGTGTGTTTGTTCCTGGCCTATTTTCCTGCTCTTGCTACATCCCCTTCTCCTTGGCTCAAGCTTCTGAGTGGTTTTGTCTGTGGTTTTCCTCTGCGCTTTTTCTCTCTCTCTTTTTTTTTTTCTTCTTCCCTTCCCTAATCTATGACAATAAGAGTCAGAGGGAGCAGACTATAGATATGTTAAGAATAAAATAAAGTAAAATAAAATATCTCAACTGACTGACATGGGAAATGTAGACATAGGCTGATCACTCACTGTCTTGTTCAACTCAGTAAGGGGCATCATAACTAACTAGCAGATAGCAGGTTCAAGGAGACACCTCTTTGAGAGTAGTTGTGGTTCCAGACGTTCTTGAGTCATAAACAGAAGGGGCCTGGGAGGCTATGCTGAGTAAGCATCTCTAGATGCTTTTCTTATACTCTTCTCATGAAGGAGAAGATTTGGGTAGGTGGACCTTGGATTAACAAGTATAATATGTCATATGCCTTTCATTAATAATAAAAGGCAGGAGGCAATTTAGCCTTTAGTTGTCAAACAGGACTACAAAGTGTTGTGGTGTTTGCTTTCCTCCTACTTCTCCATCTCTTAAAACAGTCCTGGGAAGCACAGTAGATATTTCTTATATTTTGTTCCCAGCTGTTCTAAAAAGTTCATATAAAAGCTCTTCTCATCAAGAAAATGTATATGGCATATATGAGTCCTTTTAGCAATATGTTGAAGGAGAGAGACATTATTAAATCAGATTCAAGCTGGTGAACTTACTATAAAGGGGATGAACTCTCATGGGTGACTTTTTTTTTTTTAAAAGCATTTCAAACACTGGTTGATCTGATAGAGCATAAATCAATATTTATATACCTCCAGCCGTTATCTTTACCATGGCAAACTTTCTGTAAGACAGAAATCAAATGGTCAGAAAGCTGTGGTTAGCGTGTAGGCAAGTTCATATCTCAGTTTTTAACACTGTGGAGATAGTTATGTCACCCATGCTGTAAATATTTTGTGTTTCTCAAAGAGAGAGTTTGTATTGAAAATATTAAGTGCTGATCTGTGGAAACTGAAAAATGAAAAGGAAACAAAATCAGTCTCACTAGGTACTGAAAATTTGAACTTCAGCCTTTTCCTCGTTGTCATCTTTATGTCACTTTCCTCAGCTATTAGCAACGCTGTGTTTTTCCACTACACTTGGTTTTAGAGAAGCTGACTTTTGTGCAGGATGCTCCAGTGACTGAAATTCCATTGCTCTATTACAACACAGATAGTGGCATGGCCAGAAAAAAGCAGAGTATGACAGGTTTTTCCGAGGATGAATTACTTCTGCATCTGTGCCCCGGGGACTAGCTAGTATAAACAACTAGTATAAATAGCCAGCATAAATCAATGCAAATATGCTACTACTAATCTTGCCAATAATGATGTGAGAATGAATGGAATACAAAGATGAACTTTACATACTGTTAGCACCCATCTGCCTCACTGCATTTGTAGGCAAGGTTCTTGCCTAGGAAGTCAGTTGGCAAAACTTACATTTTTTTCTCTTTAAATTTATGGTGAAAATATGCATTTGTCCTGCACAGAAATGTTTTACATATATTAAGTCCATTTGGGGATTTTTATAATCATGAAAACTTGAAAACAATTATCGATTATAATTTCTCAGACGCTCAGCAGAAAGTATTCTTATTATAGTGTTTTAGCATGACTGACTTCAGTCGGTTTAATGTATTTATTACAAGTGTGTCATATAAAACACTGAAAAATAATTTCAAAGTAAAAATTTACTTTTAGTTCAACTCTCTATCAGAAAACTGAATGAAGGCCAAGAACATGCATAAAAAAAATCAAGACTGTTGTTGTTTCCCCATAACAGTAGAAAATTGGTATGAATGAGAATGATGACTATCTATTCTGCAAGAATTTATCTTATAAAACACGCATTATTTAATTTATGAAATGAGGTTGTTTCCTACTAGGACTGGAAATCAGTTTGAATCTCTATAAATATTGGCTTTTGCATAATATAAATAATTTTTTTATGTTCTACATTATCTGTGACTAAATCCATCTGATATGAGTACAGTGACCTCTTTGGTTTGTGTTGTGTTGGTTTTCTTTCTGCACAAGGAGACTGAATACAATGTGAATGAAAAACAAACTCCTGAGAGATGCACAGAGTGTTAGGAAAACCCTGCAATCAGTCATCTTTCCGATCTCCAGTCTTGTGAGTTTGAAGGCTATGCCCAAGTTTTTCAAAATACATTCCAATAGAGAAAAAAGATAAATGTTTTCTTCCAGTATTCCACCTATTTACTTAACTGAATTCTCCTACTTTGGCCTTTCTTTGTCTTGCTTTTTCCAGTTCCAGCCTGAGAGATTTCTAGTTCGGCTTCCTAACTCCTATTTATCATTTTCTTCCTACTAGACACTCTTTTGGTTCCTTCCAGTGTAACAATGACGTGAAAGGGTTTAGGTAATAATCTTGTAATGGATTGCTGCACCAGAATGAAACCTCATTTCTTTTTTCCCAGGACTCCCTAGGAGTCCTTTTGCCACAGCTTCTTTCTCCCCAAGGAGAGTTTACAAAATTGTTCTTGTGGCCATTCATTCTGTCAGTATGAGTGGACAGTCTGATTCCCATCAGCTCCCACGGGCAGAGCTGTGATTCCCAGAAACGTACCGTCAGCCCAGCACTTCTTAGAACTGTTAGAATTACTTCCAAATGCCAGGCTAGAAGTGCCTATGTTTCAGTCGTGTGTCAGTAATCCCAATACAAACACAGAGCTGTAAAGATTTGGATTCCTCAAGACAACTGATGTGTTGTAATTGTTTTCCTCCTATGAATTATTCAAACTATCAATTTATTGCTATTATAATATGTCTATGTGAATCTGAGTCTTTATTTTCCTATGGTGGCTTTTTAGGGCTTTTTGTTAGCAAATATGGCTTTACAAAAAGTTTTGTCTTTCTCTGCCAGAATATACAATATATATGAATGTATGTATCTGAATATTTATTTTAGGCAGTAAAACTTTATAATCAAGAATCCTTGAAAAACTATAGACTTTCAAAAATAATTTGAAAGTACCAGAGAGGCAACATTTTGTTTTTCTTACTACTTTCCTTACATGTCATGATATAATTTGTTTGGTGAATCCAATTTGCTGGAAGTAAACCTACATTCCAGCAAATGTAGTCCCTCTAGAATAAGCATGTTTTACAGGAATTAAGTAATTTTAATGGAATTTTTTTAAAGCTATTTTAAGTAAAAATGAAGATTTTGATGTATTTGCCATCATAATATGGCTGAAATATCTAGAAAATTAATTTACTTTAAAAACTTGAAAGAACAATTCTCTCTTGCTTGAATCTTTGAGAAGAGCCAATATGTTGTAATAGCAGCTGTTCAGCAACACCTCTTTTTTGCTTACATTACATCACGAATTTGAGGCACCCTGTCGTTAAAATGCGAGTTAGGAATTGGCTCTCCTGATTTGCTTCTTAGCATTCTATAATTTTGCTGAGGATATGATCTCATCCAGCTCTCCAAACCAAATAAGAATCAGGATTGGTTGATGGGCACGTTACTTTTCCTTCTGATGAAGTATCACAGAATTATAGCTTCAGCTTAATTTTATAGAGAAAGCATTAAATATTGTTTTCTTAGAACTAATTAATGGATGATGGTGTCTTCAGCAGTGGCATTTCTACAGGAGTCATTTTTTATTTCTGCTCCTTGACATGTTAGGGTCCAATCTTGTGTTCCTGGACCTCAAAACTCCTTGTGAATGGATCCAAACGTGGAAGCATTCCAGCACAATACATGAGAGACCCTTTAACATTACAGAGCAGAGAACATGCAGAAAAATATTGAAATAATAAATTAACACTTCATCAGATTTTCCAAAAGGAACTCTCTCTCTGGTAACAAATGCTAGATCCACCTGTCATCCACCTGTGCCTAAGGCATGAAGGAATTCTTAACCTTGAAACGGTGCTGCTGACAGCAAGTGGCTATTTATTGTTTATTTATGGTTTATTAAAATTAATGTGCTAACACCAAAAAAGCTTGGCTTTTGCAGAGGCATGGAACTGTTTTATATTTCTTTCTAAAAATGTGTATGATGTTATCAGAAAACTGATGACTGACATGTGAGATCTGTCAGTCATAGGCTACAGCAAGTAATTTCATTTATATTTTTGCGCTGACTTAATTAGAATTTTTTTTTTTTTTATGATTCAGTTAAGCTGATACAACATCCTGTAATGGACATAGCCTTGCAGATGGAGAGATGTTCTTGGCATGTAAGTAATCATAGTAGATGATAATCATACATCTTATATTAGTAAATTAAATAAAGGGTCTTAATCAATTGCATCATGATCTGATTGAAAGTTCCCTTTCTTTACCATTTTGCCACATGTTATATATCAGACAAAAAGTATTCTTCCACGAAAAAAAACCACCCAAGCTTTTTTCTTTATACAGATATGCATGGACACACTGCATTTACCTGTCTGGGGAAAGTGGCCACCACAGGTATTTCTGAATAAGCTATCCATAATAGCTCCCTGTGTGGCTATTCTAGTCTGGAAAAGTCATGGATCAGACAGTAGTTGTTGCAGAATAGCTTGTTCTGCAATAGCAATTCCAGTAAATTTTCCAGCATAGAAAAGCCCTTACTTCACAGCTCCAAACTCCTGTCTGTGCCAGATTTTCTCTTTAGCAAATATTATAAATTTGTCTTATTCAATTCTCTAAGCCCCAAATTCAGCACAGAGCTCCCTTTGGGATCAATACATGAGATCTGCCAGAGAGAGCTTTATACTATAAACATTTGTACTTATGTGCACAGGAGTCCATAGTTTTAACCAAACATTTAATTAACACCTCCTTGTAGCTGCGATCTGTATACATTTTTAGCTGTGGGACTTCCTTGTGATTCCTTTGGTCCAGTACTCAAACCCAAGCCAAGTATCCAAGCCCAGTCCCAAACCAACGGAAAGAAAGTTGCCTGAAAGAAGATCCCTCAAGCCAGACTCAAGATGTTTGGTAGCTTTCCTCACCAACAGCAGTGAAACAAGACAAAACAGAGCAAAACATCATCCTTTCCTCCATGCCCAAACACAGAAGATGTGACACACAGCAGTGTTTGGTTTTTTTTTCTCCTCCTCCAGTAAAAAAACCCTGATCAAACCAAGATATGACATCTATGCTATTTTTTTATTTGATATACTTTTTACTGAGCTTTAGGACCCTCAAAAGCAAAGGTTGTGATTTATCCAATATTACATCATGGTGCCCCTGGCATTTTTGCATTTTTGTGGTGTGGGCCAATTAACATTGGTAGCTTAATTAAAATCACTGAATGCATTTTAAAGGATGACATAAAGTTGATTTTAATCTAGGCTTCCAAAAATGAAATAGAAGTCTGCTAATCAACTGCCCCACCCTTTTTATTATTTATATGGCCCACAGTCTCAATGTCAGAATAGACTCCTATGTCATCCTCTTACTTAATTTTCCCCAGGCATTACTAAATAGCTAATAACAAAAGTCTAAAGTCTATCCCATGTTTTACCTGTTGGCATAAATCTGGGGACATGACAGCATGGTGTAGCATTCATATAAATGAAAGAACAGATTTTGGCTGAAGTATTTTTAATGTACAGCAGCTGGCATTTTTGGGTTTAAAGAAGAAAATCACACCTGAGTTTTCATGCTTCCTAGTATTTTGCCCACAAAAGGAAAACAAAGTAAACAAGAAAGCCAGTAGAAATGGTGCAGCTGTTTCCAAGACAGCTGTGTTCAAGCTGTCACGTGAACATGGAATAGAAGACATTCTTGCTTTCCAGTTATGTTTTAGCACAAGTGTCTTCCATTTGTTTGTTACAACATATTTTCCCTTTAACACATTCTTTCAATCAGAATTTTTCCTAATAACATGTTTATTCATTGCCCAGTTAAAACCAGATTTGGATTTTTACAAGTATATAGCTATTTACAAATTAATTCATGAGATATTATTACTGCTTCTATGGTATGACATGTACCTACCTGAGAATGTACTGCTGTTGACAAATGAATTTGGTAAGAATCTTACTGTATGGGCAATAAAAGCAACTGATTTCTGGGATTCGCCAGAGAGCATCAGTGGAATTGGCTGTAATTCACCCTAGCATTATTATTTATTTAGCTGCTTTATGAGCACTTCAGCCAAAATTTTAATTTGATTCCCATTCCTAGCAATGAAAAGTGGGGTAAAAGATGAATGATAGTTGTTTGTGTCTCTTAGAAATAGATGGTCATTACGTGCAGAGAGTGGTGCCATGTATTTGCCTGATCTCTTATGTTATTCAGCTGTCATGGGATTTTGCAGAGGGGTTGGACTGGATGGCCTTTAAAGGTGTCTTCCATCCCAAACTATTCTATGATTCTATGATACATGAAGACTTTACTTTATTTTGTTTCTTTGTCTCAAGTACTTGTCTTGCTCTGCCACCCAAAATACGTTACTGCCCCTAAAAGACCTAGAAAATGTTGGGTCTGAAAATCACTGTGACAGAGGTTAGGTGAAAGTTGCTGTTACTTTTAAGAAAGGCCTGTTAGAATTTATTTCTGGCTGAAAGATAAAGCACAAAAAGAAGAGATGGTAACAAAATCCCACTTCCTCTTAGGGTGATTTGGTTTACCACAGAATAAATATTTTACAGGTGTTTCTAACTCCAGAACTAGGTAAACTGAAAACATGCATTAGTTTTGTGAGCTTTTTAACTAACCATGTTAGCTGGAAGTTGTTATCTGTTAGCAGCGAATTACTTTTAATCTCATATTTCTCTGGGTTTTGCTCATTTAAAAAAAAACATTAAAAAATCAGTATCTCTTCATGTAACTGGCAGGTGACAGATGTGTCTTCTGTTTTGTCCTGACTAAAATCTGTTGGCTCACAAAATATTTGTCTTTCCAAAGATTGTCCAGATCACAACCAAGGAATTATGAAATCATAGTGTCGAATTTAACAGCTTCGAAGTAGCAATCTTTTTTTTTTTCTCTAGCATCTGTGGTGCCCTCTACCGCACAATCTTTGCAGAAGCAAGACAAACACAGAACTATGCTGGTTACACTGCTTCTTTCACATTTTTCTTCCCATCTTAACGTTTAATAATGGCTCATTATTTGTATTCTAATGATTTTTCTTCCAATATATACAAAAAAATGGAGTCAGTAAATATTTTTTCCTTTTTTCTTTTCTTTTTGCAAGCAGATTTTAAAAAGGGGAAATAAATAAATAAAGATGGCTTTAGGACAACAGGAGCTTGCTAGTTTGTCTATTGATTGCAGTTAATTTACTAGTCATATACTGGACTCTGATTTATGTGGTTATATATACCTATATATATTTACATGTTTGCAATATTAAGGTTGAAGCATGGAAATTTTTGTTATTGTTTCTTAGTTTTCAATCTTTGCTTTGTTAACTCAGGTGTAAGCATTGAGTATTTTTATTGTGTTTTTTTATCATTGCTGTTTGCTGATGTGAAGAAGAGACAAGTCATTAAATTAGCTCGTTGCAAGATGATGTGTATAGTTTTGTTTGCAATCTGTTGCTAGGGGCATGATATAATTTTGTCAGTTCTATATCAAACAAAAATCTGTTGATCTTGATGTTGAATTGTTGGAAAGAGCTACAGAGATTTTACATAAATATTTCCAGAGTGATCTCAAGTTGCCTAAAGGCCGAAGACTTAAGATGAAAGATCTGAAAATTTCAATTTATTAATTCCCCGTTCTTTTCTTCCCTCTGTTAATTGAAGCACCTTGTGTTTATATCATCATAGCCTGAGGTTTTCCTTGAATAAATCAATACACGAATTTTTTAATTACCTACCCAAGCTGGATTTGGACTGCTTCCTCTTACAAGAATCGAAGAAGAAAAGTTCAGGGTTAGTAGCTAATGGAACAGCAGGAGAAACCAGCTGCCTCCAACATTTTAAACACTACATCATTTAATTTGCTAACAACAAGTCTAAGCATCACAACCTTTGAAATGCTGTTGGCAGCGAGCTAAATAGAACACCGCTTCCAATGTTATGCTGCGCATAAAAGATGATGGTATCAACACTGGGCTTTAAAACATTTTCTCTAGAAAGGACAAGCCCTTAAGATATTTATCTCCTAAGTTACTGCTAAAACTCTCGGAATGACCACTATGTAGCTAGGAGTTGAAAATACACTTTGGCAGATCATGACTGGAAAAGTAAGAGCAGTTTAAATTCCTAGGATTTGCTTTCTTTCACAATTGAGCTTTTAGTGAAGGAGCCCTGATCTCTGCACTCAAAACCCACTGAAGTGAAAGAGGAGGCTGGAATTTTTGTAGGAATACGTGAGGACCTAAAGACAACAGGTATAAAATGCACCAACATTAAAATTGCATATGGGATTTCTTTTCAAACTTGCTGTCTGTTTCTGGATGCGGATTGTCCATTTTTAAGTGATGTGCTCTGGCCGAAGATTCCACATGAATCATAAACGTTTTTGTTCAGCCGTAAGTCTTACAAAATCTAGCATTTTTTTCCTTAAATCTTGGCTCTCTTGGAAGCTGGTGATTCATGACTCTTAGAATTGGGGGTTTACTGTTTGTGTAGAACACAAGCTTTTAAGAGTGTTTTGCAAAACATTTGAAAACCTATCCTAAGTCTGTTCTGAAACTTCTGAATACTGAAGGCAAATTATAAAAACAGCATTGAATATTTAGAATCATAGAATAACCAGGTTGGAAGAGACCCACCGGATCATCGAGTCCAACCATTCCTATCAAAATTTAATCTCAATAGAAGCCGAATTCCACTTTGGGGAAGGAGATTGATTTTTTTTTTCCCCCCAACACTTGGAGTTGCACTAGAGCTATCGGCTTTTTTGGCTTTCTTCCACATGCTGAGAACAGTCAGGGAAAGAAATTTGACATCGAGGAAAGAAAGCAATTGCTGGTTATTCCTGAGGAATGAGGAAAATATTGACGAGCCATTTGGTCATGTTGGATGGATTTATTCTAGTGACCCTGAGATCCGAGTGCTGTGAAGTTTGTGCTTAAATATCTGCTCAGCAGAGATCTCTCAGCTGCACAGCAGGTCCAGAGGCAGTTTGGAGGTTCAGCTCCCAGCAGAGGATGTTTTACAGGCAGGGAAGGTGAAACAAGGTTAGGGTGGGCAGGGCCTGTTAGCAAGAATGGGAAACGCCATTGGAGAGTCAGAAAAGGGCAGGAAAAGCCATTGGTCAGTCAGAGAGGGCGGGAAAAGCCGTTGGTCAGTCAGAGAGGGCGGGAAAAGCCGTTGGTCAGTCAGAAAGGGCGGGAAAAGCCGTTGGTCAGTCAGAAAGGGCGGGAAAAGCTGTTGGTCAGTCAGAGAGGGCGGGGCCATCTCCTGCTCCTTAGAAAAGGCGGGAAAAGCCCTCGGTCAGTCCGGAATGGAAGGGTCTGTTAGAAAGGGCGGGAAGAGCCCTTGGCCTGTCAGGAGGGGCGGGAAAAGCTCTCAGCCAGTCGGGAAGGGCCGGGCCAGCTCGTTCCCATTTGAAAAGGTGTGAAGAGCCCTTGGTCAATCCGTCAGCAAAGGCAGGAAAATTTTGACTTTGGTTTCTACAGAAATCTTCGGTAGAAAAAGAATTTTCTCTGGCCCTAGAGTTTGACCTCAGATCATAAGTTTTAAGTCCAGCATGAAGAAGAGCCTTTTCTAATTCCTTTCCTGATCTGTTTTGCCTCTCTTTAACATGGCTTCATCCTTTCCAGAGACATTGGATTGGTCGGCACCAGCCTTCATGGAAGACCACGGTGCGTGTTCCACTGAAGTGCCAGCTAGGAGCAAGGCTACCTTCAGGGAAACAAGTCTGTCTGGTCATGAGAGCCACGTCCCTAGGTAAAAGATGTGAAAAATACCACTGATACTCTTTTTTTGTGGTAATACTTCAAGTAGGTTGTGTGTATGCAAAACGGAAAAACACACTCCCCGACAAAAACATGGTGAAGAAAGGGCTTTTACACCACAAACAGCATCTCCCCTCCCTCAGACCTCTCAAAAAAAAAATCTGTAGGTACAGACAGAAATACTTAAAATGGTGACCAAAAAAAACCCCCCGTACTGAATTTCAGTAACAAAACCTCACCATTATTTTTAAACAGAATTCCAGAAAGAATATTGGTCTCAGAGGCTAGAACAGTTTAAGAACATCTTAGAAGTATTTTAAAAAGAAAAGGACCATGATAATAGTAGTAGTAGTAGTAGTAGTAGTAGCAGTAATAATAATATTAATAATAATCTTGGAGAGTTTATAGTCTTTGCGGTGGTGTATGGGAACCATATGTCTTCAGCAAAGTATTGTCTAGGGTTTGCAGTGTCTTGGTTTATTACACTGCAGATTTTTACTTGCAACACTTCCTCTTGTGTATTTATGTTTGCTTCCTAAAGGTGTTATAATATTGATCTTTTATGCTATAAAGTTTGAAAACTAATTTCCTGTGCGAAACAGAAACAAGAATCTACTCATGCAACATGTTAGAAATGATCAGGCAAACCCTGTGAGATATACAGTGCCTACCCCTTCTCTGCTCAGATTTCGCTGTTAACTAAACCAGAGTGAATTTTAAGTAAGCATACTTGGCTGGTATTATATGTTTGGTTATTAAAATTCAGTTCATCTCTGCAAAAGGAGACAGAATATCAGCAGGGGGTACAAAGAGAAAATCGCTATCCTCTTCTCCTATCTTCCATCTTGAGGAAACTGGGCTTGGAACAGAAACCTGGATCTTCAAATTCTGCAGCGAACTTTGAAGTATATCTGGAATATTAAGACAGTTACAGTGGATAAAGCAAAGTAATTAGCAAAATAATTATAAGCATCAAAGCAGTGGCATAGTTTAGATTTCCTGTTTACCTATCTGTTCTTTCATCCAGTTGTCCATACATATTTTTATTGTCTTCAACACTTTAATTTTGGTTATGCTGGAGGCATGCACTATAGTCAGCTGGGCTTACCTATTTCACTCTTATTATTTGCTGTGTTACACATTTAGCTCACCAGCCAACCATTTCCTCTGTGCTTAACAGAATTTCTGTTTTGGATATGGCAGTGAGAAGTAGGAATTTAATGAGGAGGAAGAGACTTCAAGTCTGAAAGTTGGACTTGATTATGAAACTATCGTACAGTAGAAAATTAATTTACGTATTAGCAGCATGGCCAGGCCTTCTTGTATATTACCAGCAATGGAAATGCTTCACTCTTTCACCTTTGGAAAGCCATTAGTGTCTCTGTATCCAAGATTATTCATCTGAAAACCAGCAAAAAAAAATCTTTCATTGTGTTTGTTGAATGGTTTAATATTATTGGACAAAAATATTAGTAATACTAGTAGGGCTTTTTTAATACAAATATTATTACAAATAAAATTTTAAAATAACAGGTTAATACTTTCCAGAAATTGCTTTCAAAAATTATAATCTAATTTCAACCAAACAAGAAGTAAGTGGAAGCTGAGCTACAAAATGGAAGAAAAATATTCAGCTGATAGAAAAGAGCTTTAGTGACATTTCATTATTGTTTAAGGAGAATCATAGCTGGGATTTAAAAATAATTCTTGCTGATTTTGTAACAATGAGATCATTGGTTTTGTGAGGGGTGCACTGGTATCGCCTATTTCTTAGTATATTACTTAAGGACAGAATTGGACTTTGCTGATCAAACTTTCAGCTCAAATAAGTTTTGTCTATTCTTTTAATTACTATGTAAACTTATGATGATATGCAGTGCATTTTTTATTTTAAGGACGGCTGAAATGTTGGAGTCAGATTGCTTATGAAAATAAAAAGCATCTGTCATAACACTCAAAGCAGCCTACAATTTTGCTGTAAGGGATCTGCTGCATGGTTACTTTGTCTTTTTAGGTGAAAGGTACAGATTTCATTCTTTTCACAGTGCATCTGTTGAGACTAAGCCTTCAGATAATTAAACTGCTTAACAGTTTGTTCAGGGCAGCAGATCAAAAGGTTGACATGCAGTGGTACAACAGGAAGTATTTGTATTCTTGAACATTTTTTAAATTTACTGCATTTAAAAGCAACTTAGCTCAAATCATAGCCAAAGCCAGTATTACATCATTTATAGTAAAATATTAATCATTAGTCACAAACCAGCCCATAGGTCTAAAAGTTCAGCTGGTGAAAAATTTGATGGTTTCAGGACTGAATCGAAATCTACTTTTAATTGTGTCCTCAGTCATGCATTTGGAATCGAAAGTCAAAGAATTTGGGGAAACTGAATAAAATTAATTTTAAAAAACAAAACAGTTCTTTCACATTTTTGAAAGAAGTGTGTCCTTGAAGCAATTTTGGATTCCATGATTTTTGTGGGGATGAGGAGAGATGAACAAAACTCAAAGTAGAACTAGATTTCATCGTATGAACTGTATAATTAATTTCTTTTGTTTCAGTTCTGAAGTTCTTGAAGCAATAGAAAACGTTATTCAAGATGTACTTAAAAGCTTGGCCCAAAAAAAAGCACCTGTTCTCACAGTGGCTGACAGATTAGATTGGAAGAATATAGAGTAAGTATTATACATTACAAACTCCTACCTTATATTAATATAGATTTCATTGTGTAACTCCCAGGAAAGTTAATGTTGCATGGTTAAATAAGCACTAGAATCAATAAATAATTTTTCTTCAACTTCTTAAAAAAATAATGGACAAATAAAAAGTAAGACTTATTAACCACTCTGCATCAACAGGCATCATTTATTAAGTAATAACAGACCACAGCATAAAGAGAAATGTAAAACTACTGTAATAGTGATTAGAAAGGAAAGAGAGGTTCTGTAAACAATCATTTCCTGGAAGCAGTAGAAACCAGAAATAATAAGTTGTGTTAGAGTGAAAAAAACTGTTCTAGGCTGGAAGAAATTACTGGCAAATTCATCCTCTGATGTGCTTCTGCTTTTCTTTTCCCTGTTTTTCCCCATGGTAACTTATTTCTTTAAATGACAGTGTTAAACTTATCTTCCTGTTCTTTAGAGAAGATGCATCTAACTTCTTTCTGTTGTATTTCTTGCCTCCTTGCTGTGTTCTAAGTTCATTGCCAGCCAAATAAAGCAAAACAAGTTTCTAATGTTATCAAAATTTCAGATCTTATGCTACCTTATGCCACAGGATTGGAGGAAAGGCCACCTGTCCTTCCTTATAACACACTTTGTAATTTTAGAAGTTTCTTGTGCGACAGTATTTTTTCCAAGGAGCTCATTTAAACTGAAAATACTTGAAACTGGGAGATTACTTGCTTTCTATTATATAGAAGCAAAAGGATAAAGGAGGACATAAAACTATTTCTTGTTCTATAATAGCTTTGGCCTTCAGTGGGTTAAAGGATATTTAGATTGATAATATTTCAGAGGTGCTTCTAAGTGGACACTTTACAAACATTTGAGGTTGAGAAAGCATAGCAACCTTCCACCCGTAACACTCTGGTGGAATACTCATTTAATGAGAGCAATAAATTCCTGTCAATCAAAAAACCTGAGAGGCCTGAAGGTAATCAGTTAGCTGAAAGGCTTGTATGTTCCAGGGAATTTAATGGTTTGTGTCTTGATATTTTGACAAAAATGTTTCACTCGTATGTCTGTAAAATCAAAATACTACAACGAAGTTTTGCAATTTTTTGGCAGTCTTTGGGGAAATGGCATTCTAGGCTAGAAAAACAAATACGAGATTTTAATTGCTATCAGAACACATAGAGGGGAAAAACGTTCAAATTAGAACAAGTTAACATCCCAGTATGTTAAAAATGAGATTCATCAATCACATTTTAAAAAGCTGAACTATTATTTAAATTATTTTAAAATAAAAATAAATAGATGAATAAAAAAAATCAAATCAGAATGCCAAAATATAGTATGAATGGAAGAAAATACAGTCAGTGGGGATTTTTGTTTTTCTTTTTTAAGCAGCTTTTTCATACCTAATCTACACAGCTGCAATCTGCTGGCAGGAACTAGTAGAACAAGAGAATGGCTTCATGTTTGAAATATTCCTTGTAAATATTTGTAGATGCCCAGTGAGGTCTTATTCACCTGAGAATGATGTCAGTGAGAATGCCAGGCCTTAAAAAAAATAAAATAAAATCCCATTAGTGGGAAGAAGATTTTATAGAAAACTTCTTCAGTAAACACGATCCTGGGAAGAATTGCTGGATGTCTGATCTTATGCCAGTTTGCAGTTGCTTTTGTGAAATGTCTGTGGGAGCCGCGTTGATCAGGTCCTTCAACACGCTGTTCTCTGAAAGGAGCATTCCCCATTTAACCTGGGAGAGCAATCCAGCAAAATTTTGATTACTGTTTTTCTCCCATGCAGTTACAAAGTAGGGAGCATACAAGTGAAACACACAAATTTCTTTCAAATGTTGTAGCACAAAGGCAAGGGAGTTACCTTAGAGCTGTCAGGCAGAGGCTACACTGGTGTTTGTCATCACACAGTGGTGTGTTCTGCCACCCAAAGGATGCATGAAGCAAAACCTTTCACAAAGCAATTCAGAAACATATTGTAGTTTTAGATAAAATTATATCCATTTTGCCATCAATAATTTCAAAAACTACATACACAACTCTGAAATAAAAAAAATAATGCTTTAAAGAAATAATTGCCATATCATAAGGCATGAAAATAATGTTAACACAAATAATGAAATGTCATTCAGAAAATAACTGATACTTTTGGAGAAATGTGCACCGTCAGACATGAAATGGTGGAGCTCATTTAAACTGAACAATTGTTTAGAGAATAGGATGGACCATATTTTTGTTTCCAAAGTTAATAATGGAATGTAATTGAGTTATTCTAAAAGTAATTCAAGGGCATAGATCAGATAACGTTATTGTAATATGAAATAACAACATTTTTACATGGATTCTGTGTCAGAAAGTCACTATGTCAGACTTGATTTGTCTTCCAATAATGATTCACATTTTTTCCTATGTCAGTTGTTCCTTTGTTTTTATGCTAAATAATAATTTATGTTGATATATTTACCATTATAAATATGTATACAGTATTTTTCTTGTCTCTACTTTTTCCCAGAAACACATATTTTAGGCTTAAATTCAAGTCTTGAAGTCTTTAGAAACTCATGTTTTGAAACCAATGATCAGATGGGGCAGTTCACCAATGTTTTGAACAGGACATTTTGGCAGATGATGACCTGCCTGCCTTTCTGCTTCAGCTGCTTCAACTCCACCCAAGTTGATAGTTTCTGTACTAAGTCTGAAAATAGCACTAGCGTGTTTGATTATAGGAAAAGGATCTGAGTCTGAATTCCCTTGCAGAGAACAATTTACACACACTTAATAAGTTTACAGTTTTATTGCATTTGTTTGCACTGTATCAGGTTTAAAGATTCTATAGGTCTACAGATGGTACCACATACTACTACAAAACAAATAAGAAGTGACTGCCCTAGATCAGCACACAGATTTGGTAAGTTAAACTACAACAACAGAATTCTTACTTTCTCTTGTATTTTAGTTAAAAACTTTGCTTAAAAAAAACCCCAAACCGAACAATAATCCCCCCCCATCCCCCCCCCAGAAAAAACCAAACCCAAAAACCCAGACCATAAAAAAGTACTGTGCACTGTGGCTAATATAACCTGATATTATGACCAGTCCTTCAGCTTTTCTCTATTAAATTACAGTGAGTGACAGTGAAATTAATACAGCATTCTTACAGTTTCTACACTTCCTGAATGAATATCAGCTGAAGGCATATTCAAAAGGTCTTATTGTAAAAACATCACCCTTCTTCAAAAAGCAAGCTAGTAAAGGAATCTTGGAATATGGACAATATTCTAATTTCTCTTTTCAACTCAGCGGTTTAATTTCTTGGCCTGAACAGCAAAGCTAACATTCCCTCACTTAACTCAATCATATTTTCTCTAATTATGCTAGAAATTATTGAATCTGTTGATTAGTACAGGTGCTCTGTATTTTCACAGTATATTAAAATATACATTTCAAAGTTTTATTTTATAAGACACCAATACAGGTCAATATAAAGACAAATCATTGTATATGCATTTCTGAAAATACATAACTTTTTTTTTTAAAATGCATTTTTCCAGCTCTGATACTCAAACTGTTATCTATGATCTATAAGATGGTGCAGAGCAATACTTATGCAACTAAAAGGTAATATGCTACATTTATGCAATTTCAATTAGAGTTGTATTTTAAGAACGCTTTTGTGAAAAATAGCCTGTAGAATGCAAACCTATAGGATAATGGATTCCTGTAGGTAAAATGCTTTAGGTTGATCTGATTATCCATGCTCTCTATAAAATTCTGATGAGCCTACGGCTACTTCAGTACTATAATTACAAATACAATATTTTGTCTTGTAGAGATATATATTATTCAGATACACTACTGTTTGGTAGCCAAGGTGTTGTGGACAATATAATCAATGACATTTCTTGCATGCTTAAGATACCTCGGAGAAGTCTACACATAGTAAGTGGCCTGTTATAAATGTTTTTATCACTACTTCCGAATGCCATAGATTGAACTGCAAGCTTAAATACAAAGAAAAGTTATCAGTAGGAAATAGGTAGTTAAAATAAAAAATTGTCACTTGGGTAAATGAAACCTAATTATAGTTTATCGTAGCCCTTGAAAGGTTTCTTTCTTCAGAGAAAATTCATAGAATTTGCTTTCTCTGAAGACTTTGGGACAAATTGCCAGGTAAAATCATAGGGCCTTTTGCAATTACTTAGTGAAGGCAGTGCTTAAACTTCAGAGTGCAAGACATCTCTTTAGCAGTTCACACACAAATGAAAACTTAAAGTAAGTCAGAGATGTAACAACCTTTCAAATTATTTACTTCTATCTTAGGCCTTTCAATAATTTCTTTGATCGATAAATGCAGTTGACATATTTTATTTTAAGTATACTTTTATATCCACAGTGACAACAACATTGCTTAGTGTTTAAAAGGTTGATGGCAGTCAATAATGGATCATTAGTGATCAAAATTCTTTTCAGAAGTTGCTTGGTTTGCTTGTGCAATATAGCAACATAACAGCATGTAACATCCAATTTACTGTATGCAACTCACTTTTTTTTCAGCTGTCTACAACTAAAGGTTTTGTAGCTGGCAATTTAACTTACACTGAAGAAGATGGTACAAAAGTGAATTGTACTTGCAGTGCAACAGTATGTATTATAGAACAGTAACTCATAGCATCTACCTTTGCATGATGTCCTGCACTTATTGTAGCTCAGGTTACTGTATATATTTATTACACAGACCTGTGCTTGTAGCAAATTCAGACATTGCAACCTAGGTGAAAAAAAAAAAGAGAGATAAAAAGTATCACTCAATTCCCATGCAGTTCTAAAGCTCAGCTATATACTTACCAGGAACCACTCTCCCTGGATATGGTTTATAGCACTGCCTTCTAGCACAGGAGCCTTGCAAAAGGCAGCGTTTCTATTGTGTGTCTCAGGCTTTATATTACAATGTTCTGTCAAATAAGTGCTCTGAATCAAAAAGTCCTGAGCACTCTGAACACACTGTGTTTCTGTCGCAATGGATTGATTTCTGGCAGAGTAAGAGAACAAATCTTACAGTACAAGTTAACATACGGTCCTCAGTGAGCTGCTTCTACGGCTCTAGGCAGACTCGTCTAGTAGCAACAGCACAGATGAGAGACTGAACTGAGCCTTTATAACCAGAAATCTCTTTCTGAAGCCAAATTATGTTCTCATTTACTGAAGTTTAATGAAGGTACTCCATAAGAGTTGATATTGTCTTCATGTACCCAGTATCATACAACCAAAGGTATGTAATATGGGGCTATTTTGTCTCTGAATTATCACTTATACAGGAATTACAGACATTAGAAGGGCTTGTATTGTCAACTGATTTTGTCAAAGGTGGCACTGAGCTGAAGAGAACTTTACAACTGTGGTTTCATAAGAGTGAAGAGCCAAAGGTGATTTGACGAGATGAGATTTGCCTAACCTAGCCTAAAAGATTTGCTACAGCCTTGCAGAAAATGAACACAGGAACAGAACTTTGACTTGCTAACAGTTGTCATGATTTTCTGGAAAATGTGTTCATTTTAAGCCTAAGTTAGTAATTTCAAAATGGAAAGACAACCTGCACTCCCTATTATGGGGAATGGCCTCAAGCTCTGCCAGGGGAGGTTCAGGCTAGACATCAGAAAAAAATTTCTCACAGAAAGGGTCATTGGGCACTGGAATAGGCTGCCCAGGGAGGTGGTTGAGTCACCTGCCCTGGAGGTGTTTAAAAGACGGGTGGATGAGGTGCTCAGGGACATTGTTTAGAGGTTGATAGGAATGGTTGGACTCAATGATCCTGGAGGTCTTTTCCAACCTAGTGATTCTGTGATTATACTTTGGGTTTAAGCAGAGCGTAAGGACCCCTGTTATTAATGCTCTTCTGCATCTCTTCACATATTTATTTGCTGGGTTGATCCACCCTGGCATAGGAAGTTATTTAGCAGTCAGAAGTAAAACCAGACCACACACTTCAATATATACGTACTCATTGCCAAGTTTTTCCTCCAGTTCCTGTTTTCTCATCCATATGCTTGCCAGATTGAGCCAATCCTAACGTTAGATGTAAACACTGTCTAAAAACTGTTGCTCAAAAATAGCTATAAAATCAGGTTGCAGGTTAATAAAAGAAAGGATTTAATGGTCTTCCAAAGAGAATAATTAAATGTTTTAAGCCTGTATTAAATAGGTAATCTTCAGATCAAGTAAACTTTTTTTTTTCTGGCTAAGACAGATAAAAAATTAGTCAGGATATTGTAGTTTCTGTAATGCCCATATGATGAACAGTCCTCTATGACTGCAGCGCAAACACTTTTTGAAAAGTGTCTTGTTATAACAGGAAGACTCCTACACAACCATAAAATAGAGCAGGACGTGAATGGTTGAATATGCTCATAAAGAGGTGAAAACGTCAAGATTGATCTTCTATATAGAAAATGGTTGTTTCAAGATGTAATTGTGTCCTTCATTACCTAATGTTGTTATTTTAAAATATATCGGTTTCTCTATTTAAAATGATTAATCTAATTTTTGTTGTTCTAGGCAGTCACTGTGCCATCTAATGTTCAAGGAATTAAAAGTATCCTTTGAGCAAGAGCTCTCATTTTAGACTAAAAAAGTAAAGTGAAAACAAAGAGTATTCCAAGTTAAACAAAGTTCTGGTAATTTTCTCTTTGCTTGTTGGCTCTGAAATTGAGTAGTGAACACTGCTTTTGGCTCCAAAACAGGTCTTTTAGAGCATTTAGTTTTAATTGATCAGAGTGATGGATCATTTTACATTCAGCTAGCCTTAACAGAAAAGATTTAATCTCACATGCCAAATTTATGTTAATTGTAGAAAAAGATGCAACTTTTCAAAGACTCCTGGATGATGACTTCTGCAATAAATTGTCCCCATGCATAATGATTACGGTATGTGTCTTACATTTCCTATCATCTAGCCAGATGTAAGTATTTAAATGCATTGTAGTTGTGCTCAAACTTACTCAAACGGCCATAGTAAAATTAATATGAAACATGTCTAATGATATATTTTTTTTCATTTAATTATCCTGGTAGAAATACAAAATACACATTCTAAAGACTTATTTCCTCCAAACTTCTCCTTAGAGCTTAGTAGCTTATCAACTTCAGGTGCTGCTGCTTAGTAGCTGTCCCACTCAGTCTCCAAAAGGCTTAACCATTGAGTAACCTTTTGTCCATCAGGATCCTAGGCTTAGCAAACCCAAATGAAACAGAACGGATTGGTTTTGGTTTGGACTGAAAGTGGTATAGAGCCTGGAGATTAATAGAAATGTGTAAATGGAATATGTGTACTTACTTGTCCTGGGACAAATCTGGCCCACAATGAGGAAAAAACATATCCTCATAGCTAAGAGAGAGAAGCATTTATGCTGTGCAGCACACCATCCACTTACAGTCACAGTAAGAACTTACACTGTTTCATTAGTGCCATAGATATTTTTGAGAAGAAAAAAGTAGCCGTTTTACATCACCTTATACAGATAGCAGCAAGGTACATCTATACATCAGTTCCCAGACTTTACAAATTAACTCTTTACTAGAAGAATGTAAGATACATCTACAGTGCCTGTGATCCAGGACATCTGCTGGGTCGCTCCCCAGCCCATTTCTCCTTCCCCCTCAGAGAGCCGAAAAAAAAGAGCATACAACTTTCTCTGCAAAACAACTACTGGAGAAATATTTCTGCCAGCTTTTTGTTTGGTTGGTTGCTTTTAAATGACAAACGTAAATGCCTATGTAGCCAGATGTTGTTTTAATCAATTTAAAAACCAGTCTGCTTTTATTTTATTTCCTTAGGGAAAAGGCGTACCAGATCTTAATACACGACTTTTGGTCAGAAAACTGTGGGATACTTTTCAAATTCCTATTTTCACCCTTGTGGATGCAGATCCACACGGTAAATCTCTAAAGGTTCAATGACATGAAAGGAAAGCAAAATTTATTTAGAATGCCTTTTCTCACTTCTATGGGAAGATACTTGGAGCATAGTGATCCAACACAATCAGAAGGTTTCTCAGTTATGCAGAATATATCTAGGAGTACAGCAGTTTAACCAAAACATTTGTTCTGGCTTTACACCCCCATTGAATATACCGTAGAGATACATACCTATATATCATAGAATCACAGAATAGTTAGGGTTGAAAGGGACCTTAAAGATCATCTAGTTCCAACACCCCTGCACCCCTGTCATATATATGGATATAATATACTCTCTATGATGCTCTGTTGTGCTTTGAGGTATTAATAAGAATCTTACTTTGTACCTAAAACCCCAACCAAAGAGCCTCACAGCCATAACTGTTATGCTATAAAATCTAACTATAAATGTAGTCTTCTTGAATGTGCCCAGTGTGCAGATAAACAGACATTTGACATTTGGTATTCTACAACCTAGGTGTAGAAATAATGTGCATCTACAAATATGGATCTCTGGTGCGTATAAATTTTCCACTTCAAATTTATTGTTCTGTAGCAAAGCTTGGAAGCTGGAATGTATGACATGTTACAGCCCTTGTTAGAATGGTTAGCCCTTTTATCATTTTGTTTCAACAGAAAGACAGAGTTTTTTAGGTCTTGTGTATCTGCAGGAATGTCTTCTTCCTGCAACAAAAAGAAACTGGAGAACAATGACAGGTGTTTAATTTAAGTATTTTTTCAGTTTTTCCTTGCTGCACAGGCAGTTTTCAGTCCAAATAGAAAAGCGTTCTTCATTTTGCTTTGTTTCTGCCTTAGAAGAGAAATGAAGTCTAGAGGGACCTTGGGAGGAAGGGGATATGGTTAGCTTCATTTGCATGATTTTTCTCCTGTAGCATTCTGATAGTGAAAATACCTAATTATCTTCATAGTAAAATCTGACCACGACCTGCCAGGGCATGTATCTCAAATAATTTAAACTAAAAGTCACTGAATGTAACAGCTAACCTTTCTTATTTTAGTCAATGTCTTTTGAGGCCCATCATCTCACCGTTCCATCTATAAAGTGGCTTGGTCTCCTTCCATCTGATCTTGAGAGGTTAGTTATTTCCCCAAAAGAAACAGAAGTATTGTTCTGTTTCACAGACAAAAGTGCACAGAAAGACAGCTGATGCTTAAATCCACCATTCTTGTCATACTTTATTTTGGTTGAACATAAAGAAATAAGTTAGAATAAATATTTTTTAAATATTTGAGGAATTTTAACAACTTTATTTCCTTTTCAGGTTAAATATAAGCAAAGATGCCCTGATTCCCTTTACAAAGCAAGATCAAAATAAGTTAGCAAGTATACAGAAGAGACCTTACATTGCTTGTCAGCCGACATGGAAAAAAGAAGTACGTAAAAATCTGTTGTTTCCCATTTCTTACTCCTCACAGGACAAATCCTATAACCTTCAGTCCTATTCCTCTTTATGATGACAAACTCTTAGTATAGCAGAACCAGTGAGGTTTTGCAGCCCTAGAAGAAGGCAAGGTTGACAAAGCCCATGCCCGGTGCCTCTCTGAATCAGTGCACCTCAATGGCTTACAGGCCAGAACAGGCAGCATTTTAAGCTTTCCTGCCATTAGTCACCTGATGATCATATGCTATACGTGGGATTTTACTGTTTTCTGGATTATTGCAGAATCTATTACATCTTTACAAGGAGGGGAACACTTAGAGCAGTTACTTAACTCTAATATTGACTGTAGCTTTTAAACCATATGTCTCAATTCAGGAATATATTATGTGAAGAAAAAGTGTTGTGTACCTTCCCCTTCCTGTTATAAATTGTGGTGCTGTGAGGTACACATAACCTACAATAAAATGAATCTCAGCTCTGTGACAGGGATTTTGCAGCATCATTTCCAGTAATACTGACTTTACAGTCCCACATGCACATCCAACAAGTGTAATTCTTATTTAAATCATTACCTAACCTGGATCAGGCTGTTACAGCATCACACATTCCTTTGTTCTTTTTTTTTTTTTTAAGCTGGAAATTATGGCAGCATCTAAACTGAAGGCTGAAATTCAAGTTTTGACTTCTCTTTCATCAGACTACCTTTCCAGAGTCTATTTACCAAACAAACTGCAGTTTGGTGGATGGCTATGAGTGCCTTTTTGCAAATGAAATGTTTTTCTTGATAGTGATTTGTTGAGTGCTCTTCGAAAAAAACCAAACAAACAAGACACAGAGGAGTATGCTTCAGCTCATAGTTAGGTTTCTTTACCACTGTTTCTAGATTATCATTCTCTCTCCCTCTTCTTTCAAACCACCAGAGGAATTAAGATGCTTTTACAGAATTCTTTTACTACCATTCTGTGGCTTCTGCATTGTAACGATGCCCAATGCAATGGTATATATAGAAAACGATAATGACAGATATTCTTTCTGGCTGGAAAATGTTAAGCTCAAAAATGTATCAAGGAATTGCTTTGTCTTCTGCCTTAAAGCACAATGTGATGCTGTACCAACATTTTCATTTTTGAGAAGAGTAAGAAACTTTTTTAACAATTTATTGTACATGCCTCCTTTTGGAAATTACTTTTGAGTACAGCATTGTGGCATTTTGTGTTTGTTGTTGAGACTGCAATGTCAGAGATAATTCTTCATTACTGCGTATCTCAAGCAGCCGTAAATGTTCCAGCAACCACATTATTATTTGTCTTCAATGAACAAGAAGGAAGCGGATGTTACTGATTAAGAATTTAATAAACAATCCTGTTAATGATGCACATCATAACATAATCCTTTGTTCATTTTCTTTATTTAGTTGGCTCTAAAAGTAAAAAGGAGCAGAAAACCATGGTAATTAAAGTGTTAAATAAATTTTATGTGAGGAAAACAAACTAACTGCATAGACAATACTTCCAACACAGTCATCAGTAGGGATCTTACGGACGATATTTTCAGCAGACTTACCTAATTGGGTTTTTTTACTGTTCCACCAGAATTAAATTCAGAAGCAATTAAAATTCCTTTTTGTTTACAGTGCAGCAGCAGTGTTACTACCTAGTGGTAACTTCTCATGCCCAAGTGCATGAACAGCTGAGGCACAGTTGGAATACAGGGCTGTTCCCTCAGCGAGTGGGAAGGCAATGGGACACTAATGGTACAGTGTTCCCATGGGAAGGTCAGAGCAGCACAGAGGCAACAACAAGCCTGCATGGAGCTCGGCAGTGGCGCACTTCTCTACTTCTGGCCTTCGGGAAGGGTTATTTTTGGGACAGTGAGCAAGCCTCCCCTGATACAAGAAGCAGTTACTATTATAAAACTGCAGCATTTTGATTTTAGCTAAAGTTTCATCTAACTAATAGTGTTCTTTGAAAGTTAAGACAGAATGTCCCTCCAATAGTGTGTTTTCTTTAAAATGGTGTTATCCCAGACACTGTTCATTCTTTGAAAATGATAACATCTCGTGTTCAGGATGATCTGTACTGAATAGACGTCTCCTTCTGTAATCACTGGGCCAGTGTTTCATCACCCTCATCGTGAAGAATTCCTTCCTAGTGCCTCATCTAAATCTGCCCCTCTCCAGTTTACACTCATTCCTCATCATATCACCACAAGCCTTTGTGAGCAGCCCCTCCCCAGCTTTCTTGCAGCCCCTTCAGGAACTCAAAGGTCTCTCTAAGGTCTCCTCGCAGCCTTCTCTTCTCCAGGTTGCTCAGCCCCAACCCTCTCAGCCTGGCCTCGTACGGGAGGCGCTCCAGCCCTCGGATCACCCTCGCAGCCCCCTTCGGACCCGTTCCACCAGCTCCTTCTCCTTCTTATGCTGAGGATTCTAGAACTAGACGCAGTCCTCCAGGTGAGGTCTCACGGGAGAAGAGCAGAGGGGCAGAACGCCCTCCCTCGCCCCGCTGGCCGCGCTGCTTCGGATGCAGCCCATGACGCCGCCGGCCTCCGGGCCGGGAGCGCACGTTGCCGGCTCGTGTGGAGCTTCTCCCGCAGCCCCGACGGCCCAGCTCTGCCCCGCAAGCCGCTCACCCACCGCACCCCCGGCCCCCACGGCCTCGACGAGCCTCACCAGGCTCCCGCCCCGCCCCGCGCGCCCACCGCGCACGCGCCCCCCGCTCCTCGGCGCCTGCGCAGCGCGGCGCGGCCTGTGCGGAGCCGCCGCCTTCCCCTCGCAGCGCGCCGGCACGGGTGAGCGGTGACCGGTGCCCCCCGCCTCGCGCCCCGCGGGTGCCCCGGACCCCGCGCCGGCCGTTCCGCCCGCGGGGAGAGGGGACAGCGGCCCATGGCGCGGCCTCCTCCGCCCGGCGGCCCCGCCGCCCCGGGCAGGGTGTAGGCGGGGGGGGGGGGGGCGAGGCACTCGGGGGTGCAGGGGGCTCCCCAAGGGTGCGCGGGGACGTGGTTTCAGGGACATGTTTTAGCGGTTGTTAGAAACGGTTGGACTCGATGATCCTCGAGGCCTTTTCCAACCTAGCGCTTTTGTGATTCGAGGGCGCCCTGAGGCTGCAGGGGGCTCCCAAGGATGTTCGAGGGCGCCCTAAGGGTGCAGGGGGCTCCTAAGGGATGGTCGGGACTTCCAAGGGATGCTCAGGGCTCCCCAAGGATGCTCGGGGACACCCTAGGGATGCTTGCGGGCTTTACAGGTTTCTGTAAGCTTTTTTTCTTCCTCGGCAGGGGCAGGATGAGTCTGTTTGGATCAACGTCAGGGTTTGGCACGGGAGGCACCAGCATGTTTGGCAGTACAACTGCAGACAACCATAACCCCATGAAGGTAGGTGCCTTACCCCTGTGGGGACCATCGCTCTGTCGAATGTGCCACAGCCGTACCTGCTAACTCACCCTAGAATTAATAGACTCTCTGCACGGTTTTCACATGGCTGATTTTGTCTTGTCTTCTGTCCTTTATAGGATATTGAGGTAACATCTCCACCTGATGACAGCATATCTTGTTTAGCGTTCAGTCCGCCCACGTTGCCGGGTAATTTCCTCATTGCAGGATCGTGGGCAAATGATGTGAGTACTCACAGTAAGTCCCATAGATTAATAAAGTGGGAGTGTTGGTACCTGAACTGCAAAATGTGATCCTAAAGACTTGTACGAGGGCACCTGAAAGTCTTGCTCTTTGCAGAACTGCAAAATTTATGTCTGGTGCCAAGACACTAAATTTGACTTAGCTGAGCTCTTTCATCTGAGAAATTCAGTTGTGACCTTCAGATAAATAAATTCCTCTGCCTGTGTGTTTAAGGTGCAGCTTGGAATATGTAGTCAATATTTTCCCTGTTAGATTTTTATTACCTTGACTTTTTTTTTTTTTCCCCCCTGCTTGTTTAGTTTTTAGCTTTGGTTTCTTAGACTGTTAGACTGATATACTTAGGCTTTGTCCTGTGAAAGAACCATGAAAACAATGGTAAAGCATCTAGTTTGACAGTGTAGTCTCAAAAAGATTAAGTTTCTACAGGCTTATTGGAGTTTGGGTTGAAGGGTGAGGTCCCAGCTGATACAAACAGGGAGGGGAGAACAAATGTGAGTGCATTTTTGAACCATTCTGTCCGGTCTGTTGGCCAGTAGCCTGCAGCAGGCAGCTCCTTCTTAGTTGATGGTTAAGGGCTCTCCAGGAGAGCACTGGGAGGTATTGTGGGATTGTAGGGCCCATTTGAGTTGGAGTTGGAAGTTGTGGGGTTGAATTTTGGCTCTACAGGTAAAAGGAATGTAATTAGGAGAAAATGAGGATTCAGTAGTTCCGAAAGAAGCTTAGTGTTTATAATCATACTTTTTGTTAGATAAACTAAGGCTGATATCTTCAGGAAGAGTTCTGAGTGTTAATGGGACAAGAGGGAATGGCCTTAAGCTGCACCACTGGAGGTTCAGACTGGATATCGGGAAAAAAATTTATACAGAAAGGGTCATCAGGCAGTGTCAGAGGCTGCTCAGGGAGGTGGTTGAGTCACCATCCCTGGAGGTGTTTAAAAGACGGGTAGATGAGGTGCTCAGGGACATGTTTTTTTGGCAGGTGGCAATGGCTGGACTCGATGATCCTGGAGGTCTTTTCTAACCTAGTGATTCTATGATTCTATGTCACACCTATATATGCTTCTCTTGTTACAGGTTCGCTGCTGGGAAGTTCAAGATAATGGACAGACTATTCCAAAGGCTCAGCAGATGCACACAGGGCCCGTACTAGATGCCTGCTGGAGTGATGTATGTTACTATTTAAAAATAATTAAACAGTTTTTACTGAAACACTAAATAAATTGGCATGTAGCTTCCAGGGAGACGAGTGCCACGTGTAGGTGAAGCCCATAACTGTAATAGTGATTGATGTTACTGCACATATGGGTTATGCCCATGTTAGTCCATTCTATTAGAACATGCTTAAGAAGGGGAAAACTAAGTTTAAAAGTAAGAATATATTTAAAGCTAGATAACATCTAGCACAATTTAATTTTTTGTTTTAAAAGAAAATTTAGAGAGGGCATTGAATGGACAATCTTGAATACAAGATGATACTGTACTTTAAGCTGTTTCCATTGCCTGTTGTTTGTATTTCGCAATACGTAGTGTGATTTTCTGTAAGATTTTGCTGGGCCCATAGAATTCTATAAAAATATGTTTACAGCAACAGTGCATAATCTCTGAAATTAGCTATTCATGATTTGACTAGCAGAATGTTTAAAGGCTGTTATCAGTGCTAAGTGTTTGCATAATGTTTCAAAGTACAGGGTAAAAATAAGAGGCAAAATTAACTGTGGATTTTTTTTCTTCTTTTAAAAATCTTTACAACTAAATACCAAGTATTTTTGTTCAGTGTATTTGAGCAAATAGCTTTTGTGTATTCACACCTTATCTTTGTTACTAATGGATCGGTATAAGGAGACATTAAAAGGCAAGAACAGAGAAATGTGTGTTTTGATGGCATCCCTGGATGCACCACCATAACATATAGGTGTAAATAAATTTCCATTTTTGCAATTCTTCTTCGTCTTACAATCCCCATGTCTGTTACATTGATGTTATGCTATAAGTAGAAAAGAATAAGCCTTGCAAATTTTACGTTCTTGGCTTTTTGTTGTTGTTGTTGTTGTTGTTGTTGTTTTTAGGATGGGAGTAAAGTATTTACTGCTTCCTGTGATAAAACTGCCAAAATGTGGGATCTCAACAGTAATCAAGCTATTCAGATTGCACAAGTAAGTAAGCGAGCCTCAAGCTATTAGGTTTGGGGTTTTTTTCTATTCTTATTAAAAGCTACATTTACTAGCAAATTAAGCTAATGTTTAGTGCTTCTGAAGTGCTTCTCAAATGGCTAAAAAGCGTAGATACTAAAAAATTGAGTAACATAAACCAGAAATGTGGATTGTTATCTTAGTAAATATATGTGTGTCCTTTTTCCTTCAGCATGATGCTCCTGTGAAGACTATCCATTGGATTAAAGCACCAAATTATAGCTGTGTGATGACAGGAAGCTGGGATAAAACTTTGAAGGTATGATTTTTACCTGAACAAGTGGACACAAAGCGTACTGGTAGTCTGTGTGTGGAAATATTTGTGAAGGGAAAATATTTTATTAAAATAACAGATTAATTAAATAGCCTCAATTCACAGAGAGTTGCAGTATTCTGACAAGAATGAAACTACTTGTTGCCAACTCGATTGTCTTTAGTGAAGTAATTTAAACAGCGTGTCCTCAGCTCCAAGCATAACTTTGTTCATATTTCTGTTTCCATCAGTTCTGGGATACCCGTTCACCAACACCTATGATGACATTGCAGCTCCCTGAAAGATGTTACTGTGCGGATGTGGTAAGTCGTGGTGTATCATAAACTAGTGTCAGCTAGATGACTGCGAGTATCGGTGACCTGGAAGTCTTTGAGGCTTCTGTAGGTTAGCACTAAATACCGACTGCTAGTATTTGATCTCTGTGATTTTAGCAGTAAACCATTAATTGATCTTGTTCAGGCCTCTGGAAAATAGTTATTTGCATCATACAGGACAAGCTTAATGTCCTTTTAATATCCCCAAACCAAATCAGCACTTGAACCAACCTGCCCTTATTTCTGGATGGCTTTGTATACCAGAATTGTGATTGACATTGGAAGGGTCAGCTAACAGAACTTTTTATATGTTTAATTTCTCAATGGCAGAGAACAACTGATTTATTTTGTTTGAAGATATTACTACAAATAAACTTTGTTCTTTCTTCTCTTCTCTTGTCCTTCTTCTCCTAAAACAGTTAAGTTCCTTTAACTTCAGGGATTTCTGTAAAATAAATAGAAGGCTCTGCCATGCTATTAACACAAGTGTCTCTTCCAACATATTTTACAACCTTATTTAGGTTCATCCTATGGCTGCTGTGGCCACTGCAGAAAGGGGCTTGATAGTTTATCAGTTAGAGAATCAACCTTCTGAATTTAGAAGAATAGAATCTCCCCTTAAACACCAGGTAAATTATTATATTTATTACAAGGGTATTTATACAGATTGTTAAATTTCTGGGCTTGCCATTTTTTGTTAAAAACAGTGTTTTAAAAGGAAAGTATTTTATCTTGGTATGGCATATGTTCTGGCTATGCTGCTCTTCATAAAGATTTAGCAATGAAGATACTGTGGCCCAAATTCTCAGTAGAATTTGACCTATGTCTTGACCTTGTTTGTGGTTTTGCTTTATCTTTGCATTGATGTATGTGATGTTTTCTGTCCCTGTGGGGAAAAAGACAGCTCTCAGAAAATCTGGCCCTCAGGCCTCTGTCTAAAATCCTCTGTATCTTTCTCAAATTTAGCATCGCTGTGTTGCTATTTTTAAAGACAAAGTGAACAAACCTACTGGATTTGCCCTTGGAAGTATTGAAGGGAGAGTAGCTATTCATTATATCAACCCCCCAAATCCGTAAGTATCACTTAATAGAACATCCTTTCTTTATTGCTTAGATTACAATGTGAAAAGTAAAAAGACTTTTTTTCCCCTCTCCAGTGCAAAAGATAATTTCACTTTTAAATGTCATCGCTCCAATGGAACAAACACATCGGCACCTCAGGATATCTATGCTGTGAGTATTCAGCATGTAGCGCTTGACCATTTATAGAGGGCAATATACACTCTTAATGTAAAATTGGTTATGAATTGTTTGTTCTCCTTGACTTTTTATCTTGCCTAAAGAGATCTTAAATGTATGTTTAAAGACCAGTCATAGTCATACGTAAAGGCCAAAGACAAACTTCTGTACTTCCCTTAAAACAAACACCAGATCAACCGTTCGTTAAAACATCTTGGTGGAGAAGAGACCTCTTAATTTTGCTGATATTGAAGCAGTATTTAATGTATTTGTGTAATAGGATTATGCATTGAATTTTTAGGTACTACAAAAAAGATGATGCTTTCCTTGTTGCTTTGGTGGGTTTTTTTGGTTGGTTGGTGTTCCCCCTGCTGTGTCCCTGAGAGCATCTCTGAAAAGATTAAAAAAAAAAAACCAAACTATATCTAGATGAAAAAAATCTTTCCTGTGTATTTACTCTCTCAGGAGTAAATGTGTTGTGAGTGTTTCCTCTCAGCTGTTCATATGTGTGGTGTTTCACATAGTATTTCTGTGCTTGTGCAGGTCAATGGGATAGCATTTCACCCTGTCCATGGCACTCTTGCAACGGTAGGATCTGATGGTAGATTCAGCTTTTGGGATAAAGATGCACGAACGAAGCTAAAGACCTCAGAACAACTTGACCAGCCGATCTCTGCTTGTTGTTTCAATCATAATGGCAATATATTTGCGTATGCTTCCAGTTATGACTGGTCAAAGGTAGGAAGCATTTAGACTCATCTATACTTGCAGTTGACTATTAAGACTATCCGTGTCACACCAGGCTTTCACTGTTGTTTGTAAATAGTAGCTGAGTCTTTCTAATTTCACATGCACACAAGAAAAGTTAAAATTGTCAGTCACCTGATGGAATTTTAACACTGAAACAGTGCATTCTTTGGTTTTTTAGCTTCATTTCGATAATGCTATCAATTCAGTGCAATCAAAACTGTGCTGTTTTGCAGTTGTGGATGAGTAAAGTGTAAGTTACATGATTTGGACATAATTCAGGTTGAACACATCCATTCTGCTGTTGGGGATGACGTGGGCAATACGGCACCCTAACAGGTTCCATAAATCTCTTTGAAGTGCACATCTCTGCTTCTTGTGCAGATTCTCTTTTTACCTTTAACAAAAAGCTGTGACTGTGGTTATAAAAGCTTGAACCACAGTTTGCCACATTCTGAATTTCCAGTACCATTCAGTGCAGGTTGCTGGTGGCACTTAATTTATATATTTCTCTTCACAATAAATCGTAACAGGGAAAATCAGTGCTTCTTAATAGTTTAAGAAGTGTTTAGCGAGGTTCAAGTGTAACTGATTTTAATGGAATAGCAAGTTCCATTGAAAGTATTACTTTACAATTAGTGCTTTTAAATTCGAGGATAATGTTCCTTGTGTTTATGATGGAAACGAATGCAGAAATTGCACAGATTAACTGGATTGCATGCCAAAAAGAGGGCAAGATTTTAAGTTGCTGCATTGTATCTAATCCTCCGGATGCTGCATGAAGTAAGATAACTTTGTTAGACACTAAGACAGATGAATCCTTCTGCTCCAAATGCTTGGATAGACTGCAATGGTAGATAGGTACCAAATTATCTTTCAGATCTGTAACCAGTAGCTACTAAGTACTAAATTTCCATTTCTGTCAAGTAGAGTTTGTAATTTTCAAGGTGTGTTGGACTTCGATAGCTTTAGTAATGTCTGTTCTCCCTGATTTGAATACCTGTGTATTGAGTTGAGAGTGTGTATTCAAATAATGTCAATATACAAAATAGTATATTTGCATCTGCAGTTGCAGAACAGAGGTATTTTTGCAGTTGCTGTAGAGCTTGGGCTTCACTTTGAAAAAATTAACCTTATTTCATTTAAAAGATAGAAAATATAAAGTAAAACTGAGTGGCTGTTAAAGTTTTAGTACCTTCTCTGCCTAGAACGACATTTAAAAAAAAAAAATGGAGCTGTTATGCTGCATCTAGAAAGTAGAGATTAGAGATATGTTTTTATCAGGAAGCATATTTTATACCTTAAAAATGGATAAATGTCCCTTAAATTTTACTCTATATGCTCAGTTTTTGTAATTACTTGTTACAGTAAGCTGTTTCTAATCTACTGGTTTTGTCCAATATCTAGTCTCAAAGGCTTTTTAAGATTAAATGTTCATAAAACAAACTAATGGAATATTCATACATTTTAAAGTAATGTTGATACTTCTTTGAAGAGAGTAAGTAACAGATGATTTTTCTCTTTAGGGTCATGAATTTTATAATCCACAGAAGAAAAACTACATTTTTCTGCGAAACGCAGCAGAAGAGTTAAAGCCAAGGAATAAGAAGTAGTGAGTATGAGTCTGACTTGTGTTACTCTACTGTTTTTCTGCCATTCCTGCCTCTGCCACTGCTCTTCTACCATTTGTGCCCTATTGCACCATGGTTCAGTCAACTTTGGATCGCTAACATTTAGCAGGAACTGTAAAAATTACATTACTGTAATTAAATTAATTAAAAATTGCATTAAATATATCCTGACTTGCTGGAGGACATTTTTTCAAATTGGATATTACAATGTGTATAAGAAAGAGGCTAATATTCACATGACTTAACCACTGTCTGTTCCACAGCAATAATGAAATTGCAGCAAAATCTAAATCTGGGTAGATATTCCTGCTAAGAAGTGCAACCATTTGTAACTATGGATTTATTTTATTAGTACTACATTAAAATATGTTAATTATAATAGTTCTGGAGAAGTTGTGTAAATACTGTATTTTTTTGTAAGTACTTGAAGAATTGCAAGTAATTCTTCGCAAAGGAGGCTTGCTATTAATTATTCTTCAGGGGTTCTTTTATTGCTTTCTGATTTTTAAAATGGAAGTATTGTCTACTGTATGCCTGGAAGAAATGCCTCGCAAATTGTTTTCTCTCATTTTTTGGATGGATTTGTTCGGTATGTAAGTGGCCAACAGCAGTGACAGAGACTTGAGACAGAAAGTGGGCACAGCACAAATTCTGCTCCAGTTTTTTCTTAATCTCCAGCAATGGACCTGAGCCAACGATACTCATGCTTATTCCAGCCCAAGGGAGAAATTGTCACTTGTGCCAAGTGATATACAGGCAAACCATTAAAGGATTTATTTTGTTCATGACCAAACCAATGTGTGCAAAATACTCGTTGCCTATACTGCTTTAAAACTGACACATTTAGAGTTAGAAATTGGTTCTTCTACATTTCTCTGAAGCTGCTTTTGTCCCTTAACAGGGGTTTCTGGACTGAAAAAAAACGTACTCATGTTTGTATTAACTAGAAAACAGTGCTGGTGAGTTTCATCCTGTTCAAAAGTGCTGTGAAACAAAACAAGTGGGTCTCTTTCTGACTTGAATCTACAACTGTTTACTTTTAACTAGCCTGTTGTATACATGCCAAAGTTTTCTTTTTAGAAGTGAATGCTTATTATTTCTGTTTATCTGTTTATAGTTTGTTTGATAATGACTAAATAAAACCAAGGGAGCGCATGTATAGAAATACTTGTCACGCTGTACAAATTCTCTGTAAAATCATATGTTGTATTGCTTATGGTTATGGGTTCATGCTACATTTCAAATAAAATTTTTGCTAAATGCTTTTTTTATATTCAGAAGTTCTGTTATAATAACATGGGCAGAGTGTTGTGCTTCACTTCCAATAGCAACTTGTCCTTTCACTGTAATTCAGATAAATTTTCTGAAAGTCAAGTACTTTTCCTCCAGCTGCTCGAGCTGGAAATCTAATGCTTTTTCCAGTTGCTATTTCATTATGAATGATTCCTGTGGTTTCTCATCAAAGAATTGAGAGCACTAGTGTGACAGGCCTTTTTGTTTTATGAGAACAAATCGAGTTCCTCGCTATCCGAACAACCAAACACTGGACAGTTTGTCTTTAATACAAATGAACCACACTACCTACAAACTTCATAGCCTACTGGTCCCTTAACTTCAAACTCTTCTCTTTGTGGTGTTCATCAGTTGCTGTTGGATGTGTATTTCTTGTTTGGTATAGTTGAGGAAAGTCCTTGAAACATGGAAACAACTCTGCTGTTGTTTAGAGATGTACTTCTCTGGCTTTTATTTCTCAAGGTGTTTTCCTGCTACTTCTATGTTTGACATGGGTTTAGGTTTCACATTCATGGTATATATATTTTCTTTAAGATAGGAAAGAGTTCCCAGCAGTTACATCAATAGCTGGCCATTTGCTCAAACATTTCTTTGGATTTTGTTGATTTTTTTTTTTTAAAGGTTGTGATTGTTATTCTGTAATCTTTGATTGTTCGCACATTTTTACAGGCTTCCCAGTCAAATAAATGCCACCAAGCAGCTGCAAGCTCAAGGATAATTGTGTGTGGTCATTGATAGAAAAAAAAACCCCAAACCATTTGTAATCTGTGTGCAGAACTTCTACTGGTGTAAATGGGGAAGAATGGAATGTATCATCTGTTTCTTGTTTAAAAAAAAATCTGTTTGTTTAAATACTTGGCAATGTGAATGAGTGGTGAGAAAATACCTGCTGAACTAGAGTGAATCTATGTTTCTACTGGATGAAATGGAATTGCATCTACTTAAGTGGATACTAAGTTTGGCCAAACTATAATTTCATTATGAAGCCAGCACTGGTAAGTCTAGTTTTGTAATACAGTTCTGTATTAATACTTTGAGTACATAGTCTCCTGTTGGAATCAATTTCTTTTTATCTGTCAGTGAGGTTTCAGAAGTACTTAGTCATCACATTAATTGTTCAAACTAATTTTAGAAGAGCAGATTTTCCATTACATTGCTGTGCATATTACATGTATTCAGTTGGGAGGACAGAGTCAGACTTTGAACGAATTTGTTTTCCATTACCCAAGTTAAGAGAATGCATTGGTAATTTATTCCTCCCTGGAATTATTGTGAAGTTTTCTTGTAAAATACACACAGCTGTATCCCTTCAAGCATCAAGCATGGAGCGAGAGCTTATTCATATGCAAATAAGTGTTAGTGCATGTTGTGGAAATGTATTAACTTGCTATTCTTATGGCAGTTACCTGTCTAAAAAAACTGAAGTCTAATGTAAGATTCTAACGTGGGTATCCAAATCTAACTATAGAATGCTAGATCTATAAAATTACTGATTTTCATTATTTTTTTAAAGTTTGCTGTCAATATTTGTGGTTTTATGCCAAAGATTTATTTTTCTGCAATGAAAGTAACTCAGTTCACCCCCCCAGAATGGGGTCACTTTCTACACATTTTCAGATAAGCTATCCTAAACTTCCTCCTGCTAGTCTTACATGGCTGTGGTCTTGCGTGTTGGTTTAATGAAGTGTATTTCAGAAAACTAAGCCATTGACAAAAAGTTTGTCTGCTAAAGCCTTTCACAAATGAAAATGGGACAGGTTTGCACAATGGCAAGCAGTCAGGCAGAATATCTTAATTTGCCATCTGTCAGATGAAATGCAATAGCTGAATTGGTGAGTATTCCAGCCTAGCTCCTAGGCTAGGAAAACAGGTTAGTTTGAGTCATTCTCCAGAGAAGTACGGATTTGAGATAGAGATGGGGTTAGGTGTAAGTGGAAAAATTCAACAAAGCTGTTGCTTAGGCCTGGTTCAAGTCAATCATGATTAAGTGCTGTTTGCAGACAAGGCATTTGGGCAATTATCCACCATAAGGAATAGTGTCAAACCAGCCTCAAAAGGTTTGCACTATCTGGCCTTTGAAATTACAGAAGCCTCTTCTTTCTTGTTTGCTTTTCTGCTGTTGTAGAGAGGAACCAGGGTAAAATGAAATTTTAAGGTTTACGCTGTTACATTTTCAAATCTCCAGATTCCCTAGCAAAGCAGTGTTTACAGTCAGGTCAGACTAATCATCTTTCAGAAGTTTTTGATGGAGATCTGCTATGTAAAACATTTCCTCAAGGTTGTTCAGCTTACCAGCCGTGTGAGAATCATCATCTAGTGCTGCAATACAAAATAATGAGTGGGACAAATTCAGAATAAACCCAAATCCCTAATAAAATTTCCTACACCAGCAGTTGCAGTGTGCACAAAATGCTCTGAATGGGCAGTTTAAAGCTGTTGCTGTAAATCTGTTGTGCCAGAGGATGGCAGCATTGGTGGCTTCCTAAGAAAGGCTTTCCCTGGAGCATGGGTTGCTGCTCACTCAGCTCTGCTGAGGCTCTCTAAGGAGCTAGCAATGCTCTGCAAAGCTACAGCACAGCTGCTGTGAGACCAGACACAGTTGTTTGTAATACTGAGCTATCCCAAAATACTTGGAGAATGGAAGAAGTCATGCACAAGATGTAAATACTTTTTGAATTTTATAGGACTGTACATGGTACCTAGCCATAAATCTAAACCAAGGCCTTTTTAGAACAAACTATGAGATGCAGTTTTAGCTGCTCTGAGACATCTGTATGGCTGTCTGAGTTTTGAGAACCTAGGTGGTCTAAAAGTGTTGGTAGCCCACTTGATGGGCAGACAGTTAAGGGGTTTAGAATTAGATGAGGGTAGGGTTGAGTGAGTTAGCATATGAGCTGGACTGCCTAGTAGTGTAACTTTGTTTTCTAAGACAATTTGTATTAACTTAAGACTAGTTTTCTTCGTGATATTGTAGAAGACAGGTAAGCAAACGGGTCAGCTCAGTGACAACTACTTAAAAACATGGGTACTTTTTTGCAAAAGTTGGAAACTTGGTATTTTCATTTTCAAAGCTGGGAAGTGCGCAAGATGGTGAAAGGGAGAAATAGTATTGAACTGTAAGATTTAAAAATCCCTTAAAATTGATTATTTACCCTATGTAGCTATTTTGTCCCTGGCACATATGTGGCTGCCAGCCCCTGCTCCCGAGGCGGGTGATGTGGTTAGCATAGCTAACACCATTTTGTATGGCCAGCAGGCATTCTCTGTGAACAAGTGGGTCACGTATTCCTTCCCTTTCCCTCATTATCAGGCCCTGAAGGTCCTGTGAACCCAGCAGACTAATCAAACAGATTTCTTCTTCCTCTCCCTCCCGGCCTTGAGATTCTTGGGTGCCAGGCTGATTACTCCCTTCCTTGTTGGCCTTGAAGGTCCCAGGCGCCCGGCCAGCCCAGTGGTGTTGATGATCCTACAGAACAGGGCAGGATAACAGCACCCAGAGCACTGTCTACAAAACCAAGCAGTTCCGAGCCCTAAGAAGGGAGCTTGCACCCACCCTTGTCTGGACTGTAAGACCCGTGGCCTCCTGCTGGTCAGGGATGCCTCCATCCTCCTCTGCTTCCTCCAAGGACTGTATAAGTGCCTCGTATTATATGATTTTTGCGTCTAAATTTTGGTCATATTGATACAGCAAACCATGTATTAAGATACGACTCAACCTGCAGGGGGTATAGGTGATTAGAAATACTAAGTTGTATTACAAATTCTGTATTATGCTATGTTGATTCTGCTTGTAGGAGTCGCGTGCCATTCTAATCATACATACCATGTATGATATCTTGTTTAACTGTAACTATGATTTAGTGCCACCGTCATTTGCAAAGGCTCCTTAAAAGACATTGTGGTGTTGGGTGGCAGGCGTAGTTTGAAAGAAATAAAGCTAGTAATATCTGCATTGACAGAATCTCATCTTTGCACACCTCAGGCTGTGAGTGGGAGTTGGTAGAACTGTGTTTTCCATCCTACAGCCCATGTTCAAACAGCTGAAAGCCATCTGTTCCTATTTCCAGGTAAGTTTAGGTTTATATGCAGGCAGCGCCAAGATCATCTGACAGCTCTTGGTAACAGGACAGACATTTTCAGTGTGGCAACTGCTACTGTTCTTCCCTTGCCAGGTCAGAATAAATGATGTAACACCAGCTGGCTGGCTGGGGTGGTTTCAGCAGGCAGTTGCTAGTCCTTTCAGTGTGTGGTATGTTCTGTGTACACATGGAGTAGCCTGTGTTCCCAGGAATCTGTGGCAGGAAACAAGCTCATGAGAATACAGCCACTGGAGTGGCACACAGGGATGTCACAGCTACAAGCGTTATGAATTAAAAGTGGCAGTGACCTGTCTGCACTGCTCTGGGTAGGTTCCGCTTGATGCAGCAGCAGGGGCTGGAGTCAGGCTTACAGCTCTCTGTCAGTTGGATCAGGCTCGTTCCTCAAATGCAAAGAAAACCTGCATTTATTTGTATCATTTTCCTGCTTCTGAAATGGGGATGGTGCTAAATTAGGTAAAAGGAATTCACACTGTTTAGGACTTGCTTGTAAGGTAATAGGAGACTGAGGCAACATCGCAAAGGGGACCGTGTGCCTCGGAAAAGCTTTCGCATTGACAGAGCAATTCCAAATGTTTGTGTTGCATCAGTTCTGCAAGTGCTTTTTGTTACAGTGCATAAAAGATGCAATACCTGTCAACATTGGCTTTGTAAAGAGAGACCGTTTTCTTCTGTTGACTAATTATCCAGTGAATTTATTCAGTTTGAAGAGACACTTCAATAATTTAGCAGGCATGTGCCAGGTAATATAGGAGCTTTTGTCTTACTAGCAGCATAGATCTTGAATCATGTGTAACTCAATCTCTGGCTTTATGTATTCAAGGAAGTGTTTCGTATGGCTCCTGTATCAAGTGCCACTGAAAAGCAGGCCTAGATAAAAGATTAAGGTAATGCTTTTAACTGTGAATAGAGAAAGTTTACCCTTTACTGCCTAGTACATCTTTTGCAGGCAATAACTGCTTTATACAGGTGAAATGTTTATACACTGAGATCCAATGATGAGTTTGTAGTAAGAGAAAAGTGCTGGAACCTGCCTGTTCGATACCCAAGTCAGTTAAGTCCTTCTTTTTATGGTGTATTAACAAATGCTTTGTAGTTTGATACTGAGTGCTGTCTGACATCACTGTTTCTTCAATGCAACTCGGTAGTAGCGCTGCTTTTGTTGGTTTGCTGGACCAGACAGGGATAACGTGCAGTTCCAGGGAACACTATGAAGCAAAACTCAGGTAATGGATTTTCTTCAAACCCTCCCAAGGTATTTAATCACAGTTGTGCCATCTCCCAGAAGGGTGTACATTCAAATTTCCCTTTCTGAGCCACTGGCAGCTGATTGAGTTATCTCTCTCTGCCACTCTACAATACAGGAGCTGATCTACTACAAAGGGAGATACATTTGTTTAGAGTAGACCTTGATTATAATATTTGGTAAAAGTGCAAAAATAATGCAGTAGCTCAAACTACTCTCAAATAGCTAAAAACAGCTAAAATACAGTATATTTTTCTTTAGAAGGGCAGCTCTCTGCCATGCTCCTGCTGTAGCACGGAGTGGAATTTATATGGACTCAAAAGGACAGATATCGCTTACTGACAGGTAATTGCTTTCTGCAGACATCTGACTCTTCCTTGGAGATCTCCTTTTTCTACATAATGTTCATTCATGGTCTAAAGCAGCAGGGTTGCAGTCAGTAATCAGTTGTTTATGCATTAATGTTTAATTTATGGAACAGTACCTATATATTTGTAAAGAACAGCTTTTACATCTGCTCAGTGTTCTCAGCCTTCAAACATTAGCATGTGGCATTTCAGGAACACATTCACTGGACTGAAACAGCTTTTCACAAAAACACAGAAAGATGGCTAATGTCTATTAAAAGAGAACAGCTTAGCAAAACCTTTTTCATTGAACCCTTCTTCTGTTGAGCTTTTGTTCAGCCATAGGCTGTGTGGTGCAGTTTTGAGTCATTCTGTAATGCTGACCTATGTCACAAAGGCTTAGGTCATCCTGTTCATCATCTAAGCACCTTTCTTTGGTGGTCCTGCCAGCAGCAGTGAGGCAATGAAAGAGAAGATGATTGAACTCTCCAAACTATTCTCAACATGGCCTGGCCTGTGGAAAAGTTCCCCAATAGTAACTTTCCTATCAGAGTCATCTGAGAACCTGCTGGTGACTATCTTGCTCCTACTAGTGTTGTCAAAGCTGCTGTTCTGGAAAGGAAACAGAGGAATTGTTTTTAATTCTCGTAGGTTGATGGAAATGTCCCTGAGGCTGGCAAAAGGAAAACATAATCCAAAAGCGGACTGGTTTTCCTGATTTGGTAGCAATCCATAGACTTCATTCATGAGCTTGACTTTACTTCAAAAATACAGATCAACTATCTATCAGCCGTGGTCGGTGTTTCTGAGAATGCATGTAATATATATCCTGTTTATTGTCTTATACTTTTTTCTTATACTATTGTCTTATTGTACTTATCTGCTACCTAAAAGCATGATGTAGCAGCTGGTCCCTGTGGTTTAGCAGGAAGCAGCCTGCCTGTGTTCAGTTGTCACGTTCAGCAGATGCTGGGGATGCTGTGTTGCTGACAGTTGCCTGTTGAGCTATTGATGGATGATTGGATGTGGATGTTTTACTTTAAGGAACTGGGTGGCATCACCTGAGCGAGCTTTGACCCCTGCACTCTGTGACAGTCCTGCCTTTCTGTGGCAAAACCTGAGTTTTTTGTAAAAGGCACATTCTAGGCCTTCTGGGATCACGTACAAGCTGGAACCGTTCTGCCCAGTTTTCAGTCCAGGTAACTGTGTTTTTCTTTTTAAATACCTTTCCAGGCTCCATGAGTGTAGCTTTTCAGTCCATTGCTGATATGTTGGGTTTGATATCCTCACAGTTCAGTTGTGTTGATACCCTGTTCAGAGCTACTGCAATAAATCTTTGCTGCGTTGTAACTGAGTAGAGGAGACATGGTAACTAGAAGGCTCAAGAGTTTCTAACTGTTTGAAGGAGGCTAATTATATATCATGCTGATCATCTGGGTTTGGTGCTTTTTTTCTGTACAGTATTCTGCACTTGGCCAGGTTCATCTCAGGCATTAAACAGCTTCTAAGAGTGTCAAAAATTGGAAGGGTGATACCAGAGTAGATGAATTGTTTATCTTGTTGGATGTGACAAGACAGAAAAGTGTATTAGTAAGGTCTAAAATAAACAACCTGCACAAGAGGACATCACCAGATTAAAGAGGTGACCCCGATGGGTGAGACCTGGACATACTCACCCGTGGGGATGTTAGATAGAAAGGACCCACCTCAGGTCTCACTCAGTGCTATCAACGTGTTCCAGCTCCGAATTCACTTTTCCTTAGCTGTTAAGATTGTCTCTCTTGTCCAGACAACTGTGTTGCACATCCTTGTTTAATGTTCTTCTGTGTCCTGACCATTCCCTTGTGGATGGGCAGTTCCTGCTCAGTTTGTGCTACCAGGGTCACATGCAATCCCATGAAAAGGTCATGGGATGTGGTCCTAGCAGGTTAGGCAGAGACTGTTAGGAACCTTCTGGTGTTTTCTTTTTTAAAATCAAAAAATAGCATTTAATTTTAACATAACAGCTCCGCAAAAAAAAATTGGAACAAAAAATAAAAATAAATTATTAATGCTGTTTCAAAATGCCTGAAATTTTCTAATCTCTTCTTTTAAAGAACATAAAATAATTTCTTGCTCAGTTTAAAATGTAGTTTATAGTTTTTAAAATACCGACAAAAGTATAAAGTTACAATTAATATTTTCCCAAAGCGCAATATAAAACCGAGATGGTGGGAGCAGTTCTTGAACTATTTTGAGATGTAAGCTTTGCAGTTTGACTCAAATGGAATGTTTTTTCTAAAAAACTTTTTCAGGGAGGAAAACCCTTTTGGTCAATAATTGAATCTCAGCTTGAGAGAGCTGGGACAATATTTCTGTTAAAAAAAGCCACAACTTCTGTGCAGATATTCAGGAGAGGAACAGCATCTTTATTGGAGGTTGTGTTTGGCAGATGATCACTGGCAGTTTTGTCTCTTTATCTTTCTCTCCCTTCTCCCCATGCCCTGCCCTTCAGCTTTGGGGATACCTGAGCCTGTTCCTGCAGAATCTTCCTCTAGGGCATCACCAAAGGGATTGAGGAAAAGGGCAGTGTTTTGACCCACATATTTATTGTTCTGACATCAGCTAATGCTGTCAATAGCAGGAGAATGGACCTCTCTATCTTACAGCTTCTGTTCACCGCTGCTTAATACCAACGGAGGAGTTGTGGTGGAAAATCTGGATAGAAACTTATGGTCTTGAAACAGACATGAGTTGGTTGCTTTCCTCCTGTTCCTTTTCTGTTTCTAACCTTCATCATCCTTTTTCCTGTCTTCTCCTACAAAGTAAAGAAGAAACGGAAATCAGCTAGTAAAGGGTTTCATAGATTTGTCGCATAGTTTAGTTGCAGTATGAACATCCCAGCGCTCCTCACCAGTTTATTCACTAACGGGCCCGAGAGCAGAATGCCCCAAGGTCACAGGAAGGGAAAGGGTTACCCCTGCTCTGGGCCAAGACATCACAGGACTGATAATGACAAAACTATGTGGTACAGATGCCAACAATGCCAGAAAACAAGTCACCATCCTAATCAAGGGCCGTATTTTCATTGCTCAGAAAGCCAGCCCCGCTCCCCGCTGTCAGGCCGTAACAATCCCCCGCTGGCAGGCCCGGCCACATCTACCGCATCCTCAGTGCGTGCTCATTCCAGCTCTGGCACGGTCTGAGAGTGGGTATATTCTGATTGACCGGGCCATTTACACACACAGCTCCCAGGAGGCTACCTGTGATAAACACATTATAGATGATGGAAGAGAAATTCCCCAAGAGCAGAGGAACCAGACTCAGTCCTTCCTGGTTCAAAGTATTTCTGGGTGGTTCGTTCTTCCCTTGCGACGTGCTGTGAGGCACACGGAAGAAAAATTGCCAAGCTCCTCTGCTGCTGAGCGTAGCTTCTGAGAAAGCCACACGAAACGGTGGTGGTGTGAGCTGCAGGGAGTCTTACTGCCCCAGCACGTCTCTTGGTAGACAGCAAAGAAAGCTCTGGCAGTGGCACCACCCAGCAGTAGTAATTGAAAGCTGTTTACAATCCAGTGGATTTCGATTCCTAGGGAAGCGCGAGACCAGAGGAAGAGGGGAAAGAAAGAGCAAGCTCTGGATATGTACCGTATATAAAGAACAAAGCACAACATTCCTGAATATAGAAGTTCTCCCTGCTGCTAGTTGCACATGTATGAGTGATGTGACAGCACAGCCTCTCAGTTTCATTTGCCATTACTCCTCTTATGCCTGTATTTTAATCCAGACTTAGATCCATGGATTGCCTTGCTGCTCTGCCTTCCTCCAAGCAGTTAGGAGCTCTGCAGTTTCTCTCCCTAGACTGTTTTATTTTCAGGGACTCTTGTTAGCATTATCATGATTCAGTTTGCCCTTAATTTGCACAGACACACAACTTGCATTTTGCAAAGGGTTATCACATGGGAGGGCAGGAACATTTGGAGAAGTAGAACTAGTCTTGTAATGACTCTTCCTCTCACCACTCTCTCTCTGAAAGGTGTTTGTGGTCCAGTCAGGTGTCCCATTTGTTTCTTCTCTCAGTCTCAGAGTTACCAATGTCCGTATTTGTGTGGTGTGGTATTATGTTCATTTACTGCAGATTACTTGCATCATTAATACAGATCATTCAGTCCCCGCCAGAGGTGATGGTCTTGCTTCTATGTAACCAGCGCAGCCAGCAAAGGGAATAGAGCTCACTCATCATCCCCAGGTCGGAAATATTTCAGGAGAGGAAATAGTCCTTATTGGAAGACTTCAGCTGCAGCAAAAGCCTATTCAAAAAGGAGTCTTAATTAGGAATATCCTCTATTCAATTATTTTCTTACAAGTGGCCTGAAGAGGAAGAATTTTTATTTTTTAATTCTTACTGCAGTAGCAGCTCTGAGTTAATCAGTGGGGTCATAGGGTGTTTAGGGCACCAAAGCAGAAAATCTGAGACAAGTGGACCAGATGCAGAATTTTCTGCTATAACCTAAACCAAATGCCACTGAACGTAGCTTCCCTCAAGATCTCCCTGCTGCACTGCTGTTCACAGCCTAGCTGGTGGCCGGCATCCAGGCTCAGCATTAGTAAAACTAACAAACCAAACAGTTCCCACAGTAAGTCCCTTGCTTTCCAGATAACATATTTAACTGCAGAGCTTCTAATAGGGATGTTTCATCTACTGTTGTTGCAATAACCAGTAAGCGGGTATCCATGACAAAACCCAAGGGCACTGCCCTCCAGCAATGAAGTCTTGGCTAAGCAGCAGCTGAAACTGAAAAAGGTCAGAGCTCCACAGTAGCCCTGCTCCATTTTAAAAATAAAGCTCCGTTAGAAATGAGGTTCTTCAGTGACTTTCAGGCCAGACCTGGGATGTCTCAATATGATTTTCCCAAAGGCACCGAGGGAAAAGCTCAAGTAAGTATACATGGAGAGCACCACAGAGCTTCACCAACATCCATTCTACCCCTTCCTGCCAAAGGAGGGATAAGAACAGAAAAGAGCTGGAGACTTTGCAGAGGACAAGGAACAGGGCTAGCTTTTCCCCTGCAGTAAATGTGCTACTCTTCCCTCTTTCCTCTGTCCTGTTCTTGTGCCCCCAGAGTTACAACTTCCTCTACCATAACCTATTTTTCTTCCCTTAGACAGGGACTGCTTCTATGTGGTTCTGTACCTGGCTGGTCTTGCAGTGCCACCTTCTCTAAGATTTTCAGTACAATCCAGCAAGCTTGCTTTGGTGACCTACAGTTGCTCCATTTCACATCTTGGATAATGCTGCTGAAGTCCATGAGAAGGAGCCTTTGTGTATCGGTTTTGCAGAAGCCTTGAGGGATATATTAACATGTAAGTAAAAAAAAAAAGTAAGTTAACTATGTTGAATTACCGTAAAATAATCTCCCCGATCTCTATGAGAAAGGATGCTTTTGGTTTGCAATACAAATCCTATATGTTAAGAATGTGGATGGTTGCACACTGCTGCTAAAGGTGACTTTTCTCCAAGCCTCCTCATTGATGGGCTACTGTAGCGCTATGTCTTAATAAATACAGATAACTAAATATTACAATAACTACAATAACTACAGTAGCATGTATCAGACCTGCGTTCCCCTCTTTGCTTGCACTCTGCTCTCAGGTTCGCGCTAAGCGTTGTCCAGCGTTCCTCAAGGCAGCTTCATACTTCAAGATACGCTTGTCTCTGCAGGAGCTCTCTTTGACCAGACAAACTTGAAACATACTCTTCTCAGGTACTCTTATCATCATAAAAAAAGCACAGGAAGGTGTTGGCAAACTAGCTCAGCCAAGGTCTTGCAGTTTTGATCTGGTGGCTGGATTTAATCTGTTGGTGTCTTGGGAAGGATGACTGCTTACCCCAAGAACAAGGGAAAAAAGTTATTTAAAAAAAAAAAAAAGTCACTCATAAAATTGCCCTTACTTGCTTTCTCTTCTCTTTCCCGCTGTGTTTGTGGTAACAGCTCATTAGACCCTGTGCTTATAATAGCTGTACCATGAGACAGGAGATTTCATTTCCCGTCCGGTTTTCCAGGGTGTGGCAAAACAAATGCACACTCCCCCAGCCACGCCAGCGGTGCTCTGGGGTTTGCACTGCTCACTAGAGACAGGTTTAGCCCTAATTTCTTTTGTGTACTGTAAAAGAACTCCTGCTCTGGCCTCTAGGAAAGAAGAGGAATTGGGATTCCTCCTTTGAGAGGCGTGGGGCTAGCATTTGAAGAGGAAAATAGTATATGATGGTTTTTCTGCCCCCGACCATTGTAAACATCGAGAACTGAGATGCTTCTGGTCGATTTTGCAAATTCTATGAGCCTTGCAGAGGAGCCGGAGTCTGTTTGGATGATTTGAATCTTTGCCATCATTTGGAGCAGAATGAAGCTCTGTAAAAGGACAGTGACTGAATGCCAACTGGGTTGTCATTAGCTCAGGCAGCCCAGGAAGCAGCTGATGTGCAGTTTGTGGTGGAAGTCATGCAGACAGGCGGCTATGACTCAGTGCTGGAGAGGCCCTGGCTCTATTCCGACCCCAAAGGTGTTTTCTGGGCTTGCTGTTGGGATGGAGCAGGGGCAGCTCGTGGCTGCACATCCACACGTCACTGCTGAAAACACAAAGGGCTCCCCCATGAGTGTCCCTTTTGCAGAAGGCTCTTAATGTTGCAGTGACGTTGGGTGCTGCTGGCCCAGCTCCATCTTTCTTCCATAGTAATCAATGGAAACACATCCTAGTCTTGAAGTCTGGATTGCTTAATGACTTTCCTTGTTTTTTTTTCTTTTCTTCTATGTAGCATAAGGTGCTTAGAACTATGGAAGCAATGCAACAAAAATATTAATGAATAACTATGGAGTGCAGGCATTAACACATTCCTTCCTCTTGAAAGATGCCTGTAGAGTCTGAACCTGCTGTACAGAAGCCAAAGGAGATGGTGATTTAGAACTTCAATGGCTTTTCTTTTTTTGCTAACATGTTATCTCTGCATTGATTATGTGGCAAAAAAATCTCTCTCTGCCAAATGATGACCCTGTAGAGGCAAGATAAACCTAAAGCACAGGGATGGTTCTTGAGGTTCTGGAGGATGGAAACTCCCACACCTCGCGCTCTAACCCGTGTTGGTTGGGAGGAATAAAAGCATTGCAAGGACTTCACCATTGGAATGTGGATTTTGAGGCACTGTGCAGCTTTTCAGCTCTTGTTTTCATGCCGTTACAGACAGAGAGTCGTGTGAATTGAATATGACGGTGCACTGCAGTAACTATACTCCCAACTTTAAATCACGGCTTTCCCGGGCTGGAGCAGAAAACTGCAGGTCAGATGAAAGGCAGGGGCACCCCACATCCTCCCTTCCAGGAGCTGCCCGTGCTGAGAGGGAACACAGCGCAAAAGGGGGACGGCGCAGAGGAACCAGTCGCTGACCATCACTGGAAATGGGAACAACCATCACTGGAAATGGGAATAACGCAGAGGCAGGCTCCGTGTGTCCAGTGGCACGTAGGAAGCTTAGATACCTGCTCAAGGCAGATACTTCTGGACCTCTCTTCGCTGTTTACACCCCTGGCTCTTCCTCCTCCTCGCCTCGGTCCAAGACCCCCCCTCGCTCGCCCTCCTAAGGTGCCACGAGGGCTGGCGGACTGTCCCCTGGCTTCACCCCCCCCGTGTCCCAGCCCGCCAGGGATCAAACCCTCGCCGTTGCGATTATTGTGTAATTGAAAAGAGGGGAGGAGGAGTGAGGAAAACTCCCTTTCGAGGCGGTTTTCTTTGGCGGGCCCGGCGGGAGCAGCCCCCGAGCCCCCCCCCCCCCCCCCCCCCGGTGGGACCCGCAGCTGCTCCCCGGGAACCGCCTGGAGAGGGGGCTGGGGACCCCTCCCCGGGGTCGGGATGCTCGAGGGGGACCCCCGTTTCCCCGGTGCCCGTAGGGTACTCTGTTTGCTGCTGGGGGTCCGCAGGGCACATCGGGGTCCCGATGCCCGTAGGGGACCCCGTTTTCTGGGGGTCTGCGGGGCTCAGCGGGGTCAGGATGCTCGCGGGGGACCCCAACTCCCTGGGGTCTGCATGGCACAGGGGGTCGGGATGCTCGCGGGGGATCCCGTATCCCCGGGGGTCCCGGTGCCCGCAGGGGACCCCATTTCCCTGGGGGTCCGCATGGCGCAGCTCGGTCCCGGTGCCCGTAGGGGACCCCGTTTGCCGGGGGTCCGCGGGGCTCAGGATGCCTGCAGGGGACCCCAATCCGCCGGGGGTCTGCTTGGCACAGCGGGTCGGGATGCTCGCGGGGGACCCCAATTCCCTGGGGGTCTGTATGGCACAGGGGGTCGGGATGCTCGTGGGGGACCCCGATTCCCCGGGGGTCCCGGTGCCCGTAGGGGACCCCGTTTGCTCGAGGTCCGCGGGGCTCCCTGTTTCCCCGGGGTCCCGCAGGGCACATCGGGGCCCTGGTGCCCGTAGGGGACCCCGTTTGCCGGGGGCCCGCGGGGCTCAGGATGCCCGCAGGGGACCCCAATCCGCCGGGGGTCCGCATGGCACAGCGGGTCGGGATGCCCGCAGGGTTCCCCGTTTCCCCGGGGTCCCGATGCCTGCAGGGTACCCCGTTTGCCGGGGTCCCGCGGGGCTCAGCGGGGGCGGGATGCCCGCGGGGTTCCCCGTTTCCCCGGCGGCCCGCATGGCACATCGGGGTCCCGGTGCCCGGGGGGGTCCCCGTTTGCTGGGGGTCCGCGGGGCTCAGCGGGGTCGAGATGCCCGCGGGGTTCCCCGTTTCCCCGGGGTCCCGCAGGGCGCACGGTGCCCCCGGGGCCGGGGGGGCGGGCCGGGGGGGCGGGGCCGGGCCGGGGGGGGCGGGGCGGGCGCTACAAAGGCGGCGGCGGCGGCGGGGCGGCCGCTACTCGGCACCGGCGGGAGGGCCGGACAAAGCCCGGCCATGAGCCGGCTGTAGGGGCGCCGGGAGCCGCCGCTTGGGCCGCCGCGGGGGCCCGGGGTTGGGGTTGGGGTTGGGGTTTGGGGGGGTGGGGGCCGGCACCATGCACACCGTGCAGAAGGACACCACCTTCACCAAGATCTTCGTCGGGGGGCTGCCCTACCACACCACCGACTCCTCCCTCAGGAAGTACTTCGAGGTCTTCGGGGACATCGAGGAGGCGGTGGTCATCACCGACCGGCAGACCGGCAAATCCCGGGGATACGGCTTTGTAAGCGCCGCTCCGCGTCCCCCCCTTCCCCGCACCCCCCCCCCTTCCCCGCACCCCTTGTCCCCCCTCTTCTTTCCCACATCCTCTCTTTTGCCCCCATCCCCTCCTCCTCTTCCCCCCACCCCCCCTTCGCATCTTTTTCCGCCCCCTCCCTCTTCCCTGCATCCCCCCCTCCCTACGCCCCTTGCTCCCCTTCCTCTTTCCCACATCCCCTCTTTCCCCCCCTCCCTCCTCCCGTCTTCGGCGCATCCCTCCCCCCTTTCCTGCATCCCCCCTCTTCCCCGCATCCCTTTTCCCCCTCCACCCCCTTCTCCGCATCCTTTCTTACCCCCGCACCCCCCCATACCCGCACCCCCCCGGCCCGGGGAAGGGGGCTGCCTGCGGTGCCCCCGGTCCCGGAGCTCTGGAGCCTGTTCCCGGTGCAGGAAAAAGGCTGATGCGGGGGATCAAAAGTCCTCCGACTCCTGGGAAGAGCACGGGAGAGGAGGTGGAAAGAGGGAAAAGCTCTGGCGTGAGCCCAAGGGAGTAACTCGGCGAGGGGGGAGCCCCCGTCTTTATCGAGTCCCTGGGAGCCCTGCGCGGAGAGGAGTTCAGCTCCGGGTTCAAAATAGAACAATAAATAAACTCCGCTTTTAGTGCCTGTTGCTGGAGTGTTTACAAAGCGCTGTTGCTCCAAACAAGGCTCTGCTTCATTCCAGGTGACCATGGCAGACAGAGCCGCGGCTGAGAGAGCCTGCAAAGACCCCAACCCCATCATCGATGGCAGGAAAGCAAACGTGAACCTGGCGTATTTGGGAGCAAAACCGAGGAGTATTCAAACTGGTGAGGCGTTTGGGAGATCCCGTATCTCCCTATTAGAATAACTTGTAAGACGAGGAAACAAGTTATGCAGGCTGGATTCATCTGATCTGATGCTGCGTGTTTGTCCCTCGTCGTTGTGATTGTTGGCTGAGGATGCTTGTCACCTCTTCTCCGTATCAGAGAATGGTTTAGGTGGGAAGGGACCTTAAAGCCCCTTCCAACCCCCCTGCCATGGGCAGGGACACCTCCCACTAGAGGTGGGATATATCTTCTTACTCGTACTTGTTATGCACCTAAGCTATATAACTGAGTCAAAGCGGTTTTCTTCCGTGGCTGGTCCTGGTATCCTCCTTGTTACATCGATATCAGCAGTAAAATCCATTTCATCATTTCTGCTCTTTGGTTTAACAACCACAGTATCCAGTTGAAAAAAAAAGGCATTACACCCCATTGTCTCTCAGAGTGCTTTCACACTGTTCTTTAATCTGAATTCTCATCTGGTCCTTGTGCATATCAAATATATGTATTAAAATTAACTTGCTTCTAGATGGGCATCTGAATTTGCTCACGCACGTGGCAGATTAAATGCATGTATGTGTGATCTAGGGTGTAATTATCCATGTACGTTATGACTTGAATGTTACACTGGATGCTGTTGATTAATACATCTTTTTTCTGAATGCTTTTATAGGTTTTACTATAGGTGTGCAGCAGCTACATCCAGCTTTTATTCAGAGACCCTTTGGGTAAGTAGAAATGTTTCTCAACGGTCTATTTGAAATGAAATTTGTGAATCTACTTCCTCATTATTTAAAATGTGTGAAAAAAAAGTCAGCCGTCAAGAGTGGACAGTTTCAACAGCTGTTGCTAATGTTCAGGGTACTTTGTTTCTGGTGAAGATCTTGGAAGTTTTGTGCATTTGTCAGCTTTAATGTAATTCCCATAGATCCTCCTTTATCCTCAGTAAATCGTAGTCATAATAAACCCAATGGATTGCTTGTTGCTTTGCCAATTTCAAGGATTCATAAGATTTCAAATAAATGGAAAATAGTTTCTCCATTATAGTACTTAAGGTGTCAAAACAATTAACCAAATTCTGTTCTCATGTTTCTCAAATAAGATCTTCTGCCTCCTCTGTGCTGTTTCCCATGTAATAACGCTTAAGATACAGTTTTATCCTAGAAAACAAATTGCGTTGGAAACAAAGTCTGTTACTTAATGAAAGTAACATTAGGTCAAAAATTGATTTTAGACAGATGTTATACAAGGCTTGAATAGTCTGCAAAAGTGGGCTTTTGTCTGCTGTTTTCAATAGCTTATACCATCCCTACTCGGTTAGAAAAGTCCCCTTTTTATACATCTAATAGGATCTGGCAGCTGCTCTGCAAAAGACAAGTGTGCTTCATGAGAACAATAGTGACTGTCATACTGCCTTCATTTAACTGTTTAATGATTGATGCAGTTCTTTTTTTACACCGTTTCAGAACGTGAATATTGATAGGGGTTTTTTATTATTATTTTCTAAGAGCATTAAGAAAGTAGGTGCATTTTTTAAAGCTTTTGAGCACTGCTGTGTTGTTTTGTGTGTCACTCTAATATAAATAGATAGGATTTTGGCCTTTGTCAACAGAAATACTTCATCTCTTTCCTGCTCTTACCCATGTTTTTTAGGGATTTTTTTTTTTTTAAAGAAAAAACTCTGCTAATAACAAACCAGAAACTTTTGCTTCTCTGCCCTCCTGGCTGCAGTTGCCTGGGTAATCTCATTCCAATGAATTTATGGATGTAAGAGACTGTGTTGCCACAATAGTGCACACCCAGCATACGGGTGCTGTGTACAGTTCAAACATGCCAGTTTTTATAAGTGGTTACAACTCTCTTGGAAAGACTCGAAGAACAGCTGTCACGAAATGAAGAGTCTTTTCTTTTTTCTGGTGAAGAGCCACAGTAGCCTACATAGGCAAGATGCTGCTTTTTAACAGCTTTCCTTGCATGGAAGCTACAATAGCTTTCTTAGCCCCCGAAGCAGGCAGCAGTGGTGCTTTTGAGATGTGAACTGTAGAGGCTTTCCAAACTGCACAGGAGTGTACAAGAGAAGTTGACTACAAGACCAGCCTGCTAAGAGTTTTTTCCGTGCCTGCTAACAGAAAAGAACGAAATGGTGAAGCATGTTAAACTCCTCGTGTTGGCAGGAGGGCTGGCGCACGCCTGTTCCTCCTGCAGATAATCTGCTGTTCCCGTGTGCCCTGTTCCTACCCAGAAGCCACAGGCCTGTAGCTCTGGAAAACGTAGTTTTTCTTTTGAACAATTTGCTTTCGGTTTCGCATACAGAGAAGTGGGAGATCAACTGACTGTGTGTTCCTTGTGACCTCGGCAGTTACTGTTCCGGTTCTTGGGCTTTGGTTTCATCATTAAACCAGCAGAGCTGCAGTTAGCACATATAGGAGGGAGCACTATAAATTATTTATCAGTTACCAAGGGACAGGAACCAGGAGACTGGAGGGATGGAGAGAGGGGATTATGTATCAGTATTTGCAAGCATCAGTAAATAAGAATTCTGCTGCGTTCAATCCTTGCTAGAGCAGAATCACTGAAAATGTGGGTTTGGCAAAATGTGGAGATGTTTACCTGAGCATCACAGCTGGAGGTGCTCTGTGGCTTCTGAGCAAAGCATCAGGTTCTCAGTCAAGCAGTGGAGCTTGGCTGCTGTTCCCCTCTTTGTCCCATCAGCAGACCAACAAAATTAAGAGCCTACCAGACTCGAGTCTTGCGCTCCCTTGAACTCACAATTTCTGTGGCCCTCTGGGATTTGAGGATTGATGAAGGGTCTGGTTTTGGAAGCTTCATCAAATTGCTGTTGTCCACTTGCTCTGGACCATGTGGAGTGGATCCCGACTTTCCCCCAGTGAAGCTCAGTGGCTTGTGTGCTTTGCCCACAACGTAAGATGTTGCCCAGTTCTCCTTCCTGCAGTTCCTGTCTCTGCAAAGCATTTGTGCCCAGGGATTAGCATGCGGTTTCCTAATGATTGTTATTGGACACTGGGTACTAGGTGTGCAAGCTGGATTTGGCAAGGAAGAAATGAATGAACAACCCATTAACTGGTAGGCAGTTAAATAAGAGAAAGCCATTCAGTCGTGTTCCAGCTAGGAAGCCACAAAATGCAGGTTTTCATGAAACCTGAAATGAATGGAAACTATGAAAATTACCCAAACATCAGTGATTTATTTATAAACTGAAGGCTTTCACCCATCACACCCCAGGCAGCCAAATGCAGCTGTAAATATTGCCTGGGGTATGCGGAACAGAAAGAGAAACCATGAAGAACCTCTCCTTCCTTCTGCTGTCCTGGCAGGGCAGGTACTTCTGCAGCAGAGAGCACGGAGTCTCTGGATTGTTATAAGCAGAGATCTTAACAGTAACACAGGGCAAAGGATGCATCTGTGTTGGGTGATTCGGAGATCTGGCTTCTGAGTTTAGGGAAGCAGCATGAGGTCTGGGGGCTTAGCCTGAAGCTTACAGACTGCTCTTTGCTTGGAGGCAGCTGGCAGTGCCTGTCCGTGCAGCTGCCCTTACGTGATCGGAGAAGGGGGACACCCTCTCTCTCCAAATGGAGCTGTCTTTTACTGCAGAAGTGTTCCTTTTAAGAGATTTTGAGAACCACATGGGACTTCTTGGAAGCTGCTAGGAGCAACTGTGCAGACCGCTTCACTAGGAGTAACTAGTGACTTGGGAGAGCTGCTTGGGGCCCCCGTCTTGGTCCTCTCCTCTGGGACTCCAGTACTTGAGACAGGCTTGAACCTGTGCTGGAAATGGGAATTCCCTGGTTCTCCTCTTTGCAGTCGTGCTTGCTGATCTGGATGGGAGCAGCATATGGCAGATGCATTCCTGAGGCTGTGCCTCAGCAAAGGAGCTATCTGTGTGGGAGATCTACGAGTGACTAAGTGACTGAGCTCTTGGAAACATATAACTGTCTCTTGTATCTGGATCCAGCTCTTTCTGTATGGGCACATTGAATGTTGCTGCTTCAGAGATCCTGCTTCCCGTCCTTGTGTAGCTGCTTATTTTGGTGGCCCCCTGACTCTGGCCCACGTTTGGTCTTGGGCAGCGTCGGGAGGAGTTAAAGCTCTTTAAGTTTGAAATGTCATGCACTGATGCTGCTGCAGTTAGGAAGTGAAGAAAGTCCCTCTTTGTGTCAGCCCACCCTCTCTTGCAGCTGTTTATCCTTAAAACTTCTCTGTTGGGTTAAAAATGAAAGGAAATAAACTTTCATCTTTTCTGTGGTTACGCTTATGAAACGGTGCGCGCTGGCCTGGCTCTGCTCAGCCTCTGTCAGCTGGCATCCTGTGCTCCCACTTCCTATCCCTGCACTTATCAGAAAGCTGCCTCGTCACAGGTCCTCAGCCCGCTCTGCAGCTCCTGTGGAGCTGGTGCACCCGGCACCTGTTGTTCATCGTGTGCCAATGACGTGAAAGCTTTGGGGAGGTGAGGATTTCCCGAAAAACATTAAAATCCATTTTTCAAATGGCTTCAGCTGCTGGTTCTTGGGCGTGTCACTGCTACTTGGACCAAATGCCTGGCAGTCAGAAAGAGGTCCCTTTTTTCATTTCTAAAAGCAGATGTATTTTTTTAAGCAGATCAGATGGTTTTGTGACTTTTCTTGAGCGTCTACTTCAAGGTGGCAAATGGTGATATTGGACTAAAGGGGTTGGTACATGGTTTGTTTTAGTTTTGGGCACAACTCGCTTGTGTTTTGTATCTGGCTTAGGCCTGTAGGACAAGGCAAAAGGAGAGTGTGATCGGATATATTGACCTTGCAGTTGATGGTGTAAGTGGTGTGCGGAGCTAAAGAGGGTACTGGGCCTTTTGCAGGGGACAGGCTCTGGGCAAAGGATGCCGTGTGCCATTCCAGTGCAGGCAGGACACAGGCCTGGGTGGGATGGAGAGCATGGCTGAGCTTTTTCGGTACAGCACATGACTCGAATTGTGTTGTCCTCTGCATAATTCCATTGCCTTCACTGGGTTTGCTCGTCATCCTCAGCAGCCTGAGAGCAGCCACTTTAGCAGCAGAAACCCAAGTCCTTTCCCCTGGTTGCCAGAGCTGGGGAGCGGCAGATGTAGAATTCTCCTATTCTGATCCGGTGGGTGCTGCTTAGTCCCAGGGTGGCAGATTCGTGCACGCTTCTGAATTTTCAGAGCAGTCCAGCTTCTACTTGATCTCGTCTTTCCTTTGCGTAGCTGTTGGCTTACCGGTCCCCAACTCTGTAGTATTAAGCACTTGCCCAGTAACTGGAATGATAAATGCAGCTCTGACTGGCCTGCCTCTGAGCTGAGAACACCAGCAAGAGACCTAGACAGTTGTTGTGCTGATAATTTGGTAGCAAGGACACTAGGTCACTTCTAAATATGATTTCCATGAAGAACTTGTTCCCCACAGATGGGAGCAAGCTACATACCAGAGCTAAATATACTCTATGATCACAAAAGATGAAAAGTCCTGGACCTCGAAGTTAAAACCCAGTCTCCTATTTCTTGGTCTCTAAATCCTGCAAACAGGATCATGCTGTCCCCTGCAATTTCCCTGTTGCCAACTCTAAGCGTTTCAGCTCTCCTGTGTCATAGCTGAGCTACTGCTGGTTCTGCTCTGGGCAGAGTAGTGGAGGCTGGGAGAGCTGTGCTGGGGCAGGCTCGCAGCTCCTGTTGGGATTCTGGCTTGTGGGAGGGTGTGGAGAGGGATGTCTTAGATGCTTTAGAACAACAAAGGCACAACTGGCAGCAGGCATCACTGGAACTCTTGAAATGGAATTTTTTTACTGGCTGAGAAGTTACTTGTTTTATCAGTGTAGGTTTTCTTTTATCAAAAATAGATCACTGCTTCTTCCATAGCTATAGCATTCCACTTCAAAATACTTCATCTAGCAAAGAAAGGGGTTTTGGTAAATCAAATGTGTGGATGATTTTAATTAAAAGTCAGTGGAAGGGATCACGTGTAAACAAAGTAAGCATGTTGAAAAAATGGAACCAGTTGATAGTAGTCAGTTTAATATATATTATGCAAAAACTTGTCAGGTACTTGAGAAGACTCTGGAGATGTTCCTGCAGCCTTTGGTTCATTATTCGTATTGCAGAAGAAAATTGGAAGGCTTAGTTAAAGGCAAAATTCCTGTGAGTTCCTGACTTAATATGCAAGAGCTTCTCTTTTTCCTCCTGTGTGGACAGGATGAATCTGATACCCTCCTGGGCTCCTTACAGTGGTGCTGAAGGAATCAGGCTCCCATTGTGCACTGATGTGAGGCATTTTCTCTTTCTTCTGTCTGTTTTGGCTGTGCTGGTAACTCGAAAGGGGAGGGGTTTTCCCTTCTCTGGTTAGCTGACTAGTTGTGGATAAACTTCCATGTGGCTTTTTCCTTGGTGCCAGAAGTCTCTGGTTTCAGGCAGATGTTATCTCCTGCTACCTGAGTGTTTTTCAGCCTGCTTCTCCAAAACTATTTTTGGTTTGGCCTAATGTACCTTTGTTTGGGATTTTTTTTTTTCACTTTTCCTTTGGGTGTGGGGGAAACAAGATGCTGAAGATAAAGGTGTAAATTGTTAAGCCCAGCTAACTCATGTTGGAGCTCAGAATGTTAATCTCGGACTCTTGGTTAACCTGAGAGAAAGGATTAGGTCTTTGTGAGAAGATGTACTCTTGTCTGTTGTTTACAATTTTCTTTTTTTAAATTTCTTCTGGATTTTTTCCCCTCATACCTCTACACCAGCTATCAGGGAAGGTGTAGATGGCATTTGTTTTTACTTGTGCTTTATAGGATCCACCTTCCTCTGCTTCAGGCCCTGAGTTTGTTGCATTGTGAAGTCGAGGTGTGCTAACACTGTAAAATCAGGACACTGCTGGGCTGTGAGAGGTTGTCTGCCACTGCCTCTCGTTCCTTACATTTTATCTGTCCTGCCAAAACGAAAATAAATTGAAATCATGGATTGCTCTTGTGCCCTTACATTGGCATTTGTGTTTCTTGAGCAGTGGTTTTGGTGGGCTCAGCAACCAGCAGAGGTTATCACTGAATCATGCAAGATACTTACTTTTCCTCTTGTCCTGGTTCCAGCCCAGAGCTATCTGTTATAGCAAGTTATTCCTTGGTGATTGCCACCGGTGGGGTCATGTCTGATCCCAGCAGGACGCAGGAAACCCAATTGTGCACCTGTTTGCACAGGCTTCTGTGAAGATCTCCCCAGAGGAGGATGAGTAGAAGACTGACAGGCAAATTAGTTGCAAGATAAGCCGAAATTGGATTGGTTTGTTTGCCATTTTGTGTTTGCGTCAGCAAAGATAAGTACTGGACTAGCACTGGAGCTGCAGAGTTCATCCTTTCTTACTTCAAGCTGGCTGATCAGGCAGAAGCCACTGATGTTTCACTGCGTATTTAAACCAGCTTTAGAAGGAACATGTCAGGATTTGGAAGTTTGTCGAGTCAGTGTTAGAGGCCCAGCCCGTGTTGGTGAAAACTGATGGGTGGTGGAATGGTCGGGGCACGATGAATGTCCTGATCTGCACCAAAGAGTTTGTGGATAACCCCCGATCTCCTTGTGGAGCAAGAGGCCTTTTTGGCAGGCAAGGGCTGCCTCGGCGATGCTCCAGGCTGTAGCCCCTCATCGTTGTATCTGGATTTAAGGGCAGGGACTGAATTTCTCCTGTTTCTGCAGCCTGGGGGCCCGTATGACACGTGTCACCTAGTCTGCATCCATTCCCCACAGGTTGGCCTAAAGTGACTCCACAAGGCAAGTGCTTGCTAGCTTGGGAATGTCCCTTAGGAATGATCCTAGAATCCGCCTGCTGTCACGTCTTGTGGCAGCGTGGGTGTCCTTGTAGCAGCTAACGTGTCAACTCTAGTGGAAATGGAAGCCAAATTCCTGGGGTCAAATGCCAGAACTTGTGCCTTCACTGGCAGACACAAAGGACTCTGTTTCTTTTATTATTCAAGGAATAAAAGGCTGGTTGCAGTGATGGCATTTGTGTGCTGATCTCTGTGAAGATGCCAACAGCCCCGTGCCTCTCCTTGCTTCCCAAGAGTCTGTGTGATGCTGTCCCTCACTTGACAGAGACAGAGGGTTACAGTTGTCTCCCATCTCTCCAGAAGCAGAAAAACCAGCTCTCAGTGAGTTTGGCAGAGCTCAAGGAGGTTGAGAGCTCCTGACACACTGTTCTCCTTGACCTGTGCAGCTTGCAGAAGCTGCTCCTGGCTTATGTGTAGAAAGCTCTGGAGGTGAGAAGGTGGAGATAAAACACATTATATAGGTGTGAATCGGACCGAAAATAATCAAATATATAGAATAGTTCTGGGATGACCTCTGCCAGAGAGCACTGCTGATGAGGGAGTGGGCCTCGTTAGCTCATTCCCCTCCCTTGCTGTTGGGAAGGAGAGTGGGACATGTGGCCGTCTGGCTGGTCTCCTTCCCAGCTGCCTTTGGAGCTGCAGCTGCTCGCCAGCCACCCCTGCCCTGCAGCTCGCCCCTGGCAGCCCTGCTGCTGCGGGGAGGAGAACTGAGCCATGGCAGGTTGTAAGAAATCTACTCTTTGAGTAGGCAGCACCTCCCAGGACCCAAGGGCGCTGGCAGCCGCAAGCCTCACCTGTTGCATTCAAACATCTCCACCCAGGACCGCACCAGAAATGTGCTGCTCTTGTTCTGTCCTTTGCATTTTGCACGGCAAAAGCAGAAGCCCAGTCTGCGTCTCCTCTGCCAATGGCTCTGTAACCATCTCTTTTGTTCTGTGTCTTTCAATTTTGGCTGCTGGGGCAGCGTGGTGTTGTGCCACGGGGTTAGGAACGTGGGCTAGTGTGGTGGTCCCAGCTGCCCTCCTGTACCACGACGAACCTCCTGAGTCCTTCCTGAGGCATCACTGGCTCTAGACTTAGGTTTGACCATGCTTGTTACGTTTTGTGGCCTTTGCCCGCAATTAATCATTACGCCATAAGCATCTTGTACATCTGCTGTTCACATGATGACTTTGATGTGTGGTGGCGGTGGCTGATCACTTGGTTGATGTTTTATAATCACATTTTGTATTCTAGATGAAGTTCTCTTCTGGCTGGCAGGGCCCATCGTTGGGGGAAGGAAGGGAAAGGCATCTTAAAACACAGATGTGACTCATTCTGTGGAAATTCAGATTAGAGTTGGATGATTTTTAGCAAAAGAATTCCAAAAGATCTTTTTTTTTTTTTTTTTTTCCCCGGGGGAAAAGAAAAGTGTATGTTTGTGTTTTTAAATTGTGTGTTTGTGTATTTTAAAATCTGTGGGTGCTAAATGGAGCCAGCAGAGAACTTCATCGTGGTGCACTGGTTTGGTTTTGTTTGTAGCTGCAAGTCATCAAAGTGACCTTACCTTGGATTGTGTGTTTTGTTTTGATCGATGAGTTGCCATTTGTCCACCTAATTCAGAAGTCTGAGCTGAATAATACCTGGATTGAAATTTCTGCCTAAATTATTAAAACCCCACAGACTGAAAGAACCTTTCCTTTTACATAGAAGGAGCTCCTGGAGTTGCTGAATGTGATTTTTCCAGTGCAGTGAACTATGGTGTGTGATGTGTGCTTGTGTATGTATTGGACTGGCATGTATTTCCTTAAAGTGGAGTACCGGAATACTTATTGTCTTCTTAGCTAATGGTGCTTTTTATTCGAAGTAGCATTGAAGAGCTAGAATTTTTCCTTGCTAAGGAAAAAGGTAGTGCAGGATGTCATGGATTTGTCGTCTCCCTGGAGCACACCGTGGGAGCTGCGATGGAGGACCTGTGTACATGAAAGGAAAACCAACACGTGGAGTTTCTGGGGAAGGAGTTGGGAGCATGCTCTCTCCCCAGTGGCTAACCACATGGCCATGTCCTCTGCGTGGGCTGTGCTGGCTCCGAAGAGCAGTTGGGTGGCAGCAAGGGACATCGAGGGTCACCTGCAGAGCTGCTCAAACAGGATGATGCTCGTACTGGATTGCTTGGAGGCTATTGAACCATCCTGCTGGTCCTTTTGCAGGTGCAGGCTGGAAGCCTGTATGCGGAAAAAGCGCAGGCCTCTCCTCTGCTCCTGCTGGTGGGTGTTTTTCAGCGAGTCCTGAGCATGAGGATTGTGCATTTGGGTTTTTTGCCGTGTTTGGGGTGTGTGTGTGTGTTTAACTTTATCAAGCAGGTAGTGGAACACATGTAGGGAGAAGCAACAGGAAGCCAGAGCATCCATCAGCAATCTGGGAAATGGGCTGATTTATGACTGGGTAGAGCAAGAACTGTCTGGGTTCTGCCTATTTGCTCCCAAGGATTGCATGGGCGATGCCTGGGGGTGCCTCTACGGAGCCTTTCTCCAGACCCAGGCTGGCCAAGAGAACATTATTGCACTTCTTCGTTATTTGAAACAACAACTCTCCAATGGCCAAACGTGAGGAACTTCTGGGTTGGGACTGGGCCCAGCTCCTTGGAAGAGGTGGCTGCTGCTGCTGGCTGATGTGAGTGTATGACAGTAAAAGCTCTTGGTCTGAACTGACCCATAAGCTCTAGCTCTGATTCTGCCCTGCCAGCCTCAGTTTAAATTGGAACTAACCCAAAAGTGAATTTCTGCCATCTCATTCTTGTTAGTCACAGGGTGATATTGGGTATGGTGCATTTACGGACCAAAGGGTTGTGAGGTGTCTCCCTCTGCACTGTACTGGGTCTGGCTGTGGCCTCTGGAGATGGTCCTGCACTGAATCAGCCAAAGGCAGAGCTGCTGCTTTCCACCATCCATCTTCCTCCTCCTTGGTAGCGCTCCTCTGGGGGGGGCCTCGTTATATCTAAGGACCTTGACTGTGGAGGCAGTGTTGCTGTGCAGAGCCTCTTCTCATGGAGGAGAACAAACATTCTCTCATCATGCAAATTGCCTCAAGAAAAATGAGTGCGTGTGTGAGTGGGAAAAGGAGAGAAAACTCAGTTTGGATAAGCACTTGTTTGCAAGAAGCCTTTCTCCTGCCTGAAGAGCATGTTAAACCATCCAGTGCTGGTTGTAGAGCAAATGGGAACAGCCTCATTAACTACTGCATAGGGGGGATGGCTGACCCAAGGGGGGGACCCCAGTACATTGCATGTGGTAGCTGAGATCTAGGATGGTCACTCAGTGGAATGAGAGCAGCTAGCACCCCATCCAGCAGAAGCCTCCAATCGCTGGCTGCAAGTCCCCGGGAAGCGCTAGAACACCAAGTCCCACTGCTGGGCAGCCTGGTGAATCTACTGGAATTTCCGACCCTGGAGATCAGATGGATGAGCGAGCAAGATATCTCCTTCCTGAGCAGCTGAGCTCAGCTTTAGAGAGCGTTTAGGCATGTACAAGCCTGCTTCTTGTGAAAAGCCTGTGGGAGGCTTGGAGAAGTAGTTGTGTTTGAAAATGTGCTGTCACACACATCCACACAAAATGCCCCAAAATATTTGAATCTCCATAAGTTCTTTGAAGGGTTTTACCTTGGTTTTTTTTTTTTGTCTGCCAGAGTTAGTTTGGTTTGGGGGCAGGGCAGAAGGAGCTCTCTAGAGGTTGGCCTTTGATTCATGCTGTCACCTTACATGGTTCAACAAGTGACTGGACAGAGGGACCTTTCCCACAGGGTGCAGTTTTTGGTGCATGTGGCTCTGATCTTACAGTGGTCACATCCTGTTTGCTGGTGCTGGGTCTGCACCACCCCAGTTTTTTAAATAAGCCCCACATCTGAGAAGCCTGCACACAGTGGAGCTCTCCTGCCGAGGGCTGTGCAGGCAGATACTGTTGGCACCCTGCAATTGCACGTGCAAGCGCTCATTTTTGTCTGGCCCAAGGATGGATGGACTTAGACCTTCAGATTTGTGTGGCTTTTTTGCTTTTGTTTGAGGCCTGACTTTTTGTGGGCCATCTGGAAAATATAGGTCTTTAATTTTGATGCCTTTTTTTTTTTTTTTTGCTTTCCTACTCATTAGCAGCTTCTAGCAAATTAGTGGCCAATCCTGCATTAATCATCTCCACGATCATTTGGTCTGCGGGCTTTAATTGACTGTAGCATTGTTAAATTCCTTTCAGCAGCACGGCTACCTCGGGGCAGGGGCAAGCTGTTTGGTGAAAAGCAGCACTTTTTTTTGCATTGAGAGGGCAGAAGAAATGCTGGGACTGGCTGCTGCAGAGCCTGGATGTAAAAGCTCATGGGCAGGCGAGCATTGCTGCAGGGCTGGGCGCTGCTAGCATGGTTGCTGAAGGGAAAAAAACCAATATCTTATGTTTTACAACAAACACCCTGTAGCATTGCCCTAAACATTAAGTGTTATGGAAACACTGGTTTAAATGTGTAGTAACTGATAACAGCTGGAAGGCCCTCGGCTCTGCCTGGAGACAGTGGTCATCCCTGGTGGGATGCTACCTGAAAGGATGAGCAGTGGAGCGACCCAATATTCTGGGGGCTGGGGGTCCTCAGGAGGACTTCACCAGGGTTTGGGGAGCAGGGGCAGGTGGACCTGGAGGATATGAGAGCTGGTGGGGCTGCAGGGGCAGGCAGGGCAAGCGGTGGGTAGGGAGAAATGGAGATGCAGTCAGGCAAGGGGTATGTTGCTGTTGTCCATGGAGGTTATTTTGGGCAGTGGGCCATACAAGGCATGGAGACCGGAGTGTGTGTCCGTTCTTGCAGTCAACGCTTCACCTTGCACTACTGCTACCCTTGGGGTCTAGGGGGGGTTTGGTTTTCATGCCTCCACCCTGAGCGGCAGCACTGCTGGGCAGCACTGTTTCTGTGGCTGATGCACATGAGTTTGGGGGGGAAGGAGGGAGGATCTGCAGGCTGGAGGGAGCCCAGCCCCTCGCTGACTCTCTCCCTTTGCCTCCACAGACTCGCGCCTCACTATGTTTACCCCCAAGCTATCATCCAGCCCAGCGTGGTGATCCCTACCCCTGTGCAGTCCATCACCTCTCCCTACATCGACTACACGGCTGCCAGCCAAGCCTATTCCCAGTACACCACAGCTGCCTACGATCAGTACCCCTACGCTGCCTCCCCCGCTGCCGGCTTTGTGGGATACGGCTACACGGGCGCGGTCCAGCCTCCCATCACCGCCAGCAACCCCGCAGCGCCCGCCACCGCCTTCGTGCAGTACCAGCCCCAACAGCTGCAGCCCGACCGCATGCAGTGAGGACCCTGCCCATGCCCTCGACACCTAGGACAATCTTTCACAGTGGAAGGATACAACTAGGACAAGAAAAGCAACAAAAAGAAAACAAAAAAAACCCCTACCCCACTCGTTATTCCCTTTACGTAGGTGCATATCGATACTGAAGCTATTTATAGTGTTAAGGGCGAACCCAAACCTTTGCAGTCTGACTGTGCTCGTGAAAATAAACTTCTGGTAAGTTGTTTTTCTCAATCTGAACAGATACTGTCTTGAAGATGCTCTAAAAGTGACGGAAATATTTCACAGAAAAACTACAGATTCTTGCACACAATCACGGTCTGCTTCCATCACCCGTGGTCGTCTCTCCGGCACTACCCCATCAGCCCTCCCCTCCTCATCAAGCCTGCAATCCTCTTAATTACTATTGAGGTACAGAGGTACTTGGAGAACGTGGAAAGAAGCAATCTTATTTTTTGGTTGTACAAAAACTTTGTAATACTCAGAGATGCCTTACAGAAGAAAAAAAAAAACAAAAGAAAAAAGAAAAACTATTTTTTAATATTTATTGCGATTTTATTCGCATGAGCTGTGAATTGCAGACAGAAGAATAGTAGTAAGTATCTGCCTTGTTTAATTCTCATTTTACTAAATTATTGTATGTAGGTAAAAGTTCTTAAGTAATTGCAGAATCACTTCAACATGCAAAAGGGAATATTGGCTTGAAGGAGAGCAGAATATTCCTTTAGTCAACGCACTGTACTATTTTCTTATTGTAATTGTTACTCTGTTAAGATTATCTCAAATTTAGGTATATTTTTAAATGCAAAAAAACAACCAAGAATACAGAACATTTTGTCTACTCTGGTAGATTTTTTTGTTACAATGCTGCAACCTATGGAGACATTTACAGTATTTATGTAAAAGAGATTTGGGGCTGTTGGCCACTGAAGCTTAGGAGAATATCGTGAGTGGAGCAAAAGAGAAAAAGGTGTTGTGTCATTGAACAAATGAGTAAACGTAACCTTTTTATGCCTATAATCCAACAGCCAAATAAAGGAGGAGAACTGATGATGTAAGTTAAGTGCATTTCTACAAAGAACAGCAATAAACTATTTTAACTTTTAAAATTATTTGATACTGTATGGTACCATGTTTGCTTGGTTGGAGTACCTTTAAATTGACCTGATCTGGCTATGCTGGGCCTTCGCCTGCGAACATGCCGGGGTGGATGAGGAGCATGCCTTGTGATGCAGCAGAGCCTGGCAAGAGCCTCCGTTTGCGTGGGCACAGCTGTCCCTTGCGGTGTGTCCCACACACCATTGCTGCGTGTCCCACATCACACGTTGCTCCTGGGACCTTGGGGTTTTCTGAGCTCCTGGAGCGTCGTGCCAGAGCTGTGTGGTCCCCAACACTCGTGCCCAGCACCAGGTGCTTGCTCCCTTGCTCTGTGTGGAGCAGAGAGAGTAAAGTGCTGCCGTCCTGGTGCAGCTCCAGGGGAAACCAGGACAGCTGAGATCAGATCTTGCCCCAGAATCCTCAGGGTATCACTTTCCTTCTGTTATTTGGTTAGAATAAGTTTTTGTGGGTTTTTTTTGTTTGTTTGGGTTTTTTTAACAAAATTGAACCCATCCAAAAGCAAGTTGTTTGCTAAAGCCCTGTTCCAGTTAAGGGATCTCTGATCCAGCAGGGCATGGGCAGGGTGCTCACCCCCCTGAGCCTCATTTATATTACTCAGCCACATTAAACTTTCCCTCATTGACTTGCTTTAGAAACGTGGTTCTTGGATTTTAGCTATTGCAAACTGTAAATATCAGCTTTTAAAAGGAAATGAAATTATTCTATTTGAACGTGCTAGTTATGTAGTTTTATCTCTGTGAATGTTGCAGCAGAACTGGTGCCAGGAGGTCCCTGTGTCTTTGGCACCAGAGCCTCTTGCTGTTCAGAAGGTGATGATGCCTAAAGCCATCCTGGGGGAAGAGTGTGCTGTGGGATGGAAGCAGAGGCAGTTCAGCACTGTGTCTGATCAGCTGCCCTGGTGAACTTAAAGGCACACAGCGGGCATGTGTAATGTCATCAGTAGGCATCAGAGTAAACAGCCCATCTCAATGAATGGAAACAGCTCATTGCTCCCTTGCTCCTATTGCGTGAGAACGCAGATTCTGGTGGGGCTCTTCATCCTGCCCAGGGTTTTGCTTGCAACCATGTGGGTGACATTTATTTCCTTTTTAAGTAATTAGTTTCTGAATACAGCTGTGGGGCTGCCAGAGAACTAAGAGCCAAGCGCCACATCCAGCACGGCACTGGCGAGGAGCACAGCCTGGCTTGAGAAACCTGCCCTTGAAGTACTATCGGGACTGAAGATTATTCAGCAATCTTTTTTCCCTGTCATGAGTCTGTCTGAGGAGGAGGAGGGAGGGGAGGATTTTGGAGGTGGATGATGGTGCCAGGAGCTGTGTTGTGCCCATCATCAGGCAGTGCTCCTGCCTGGCTCCAGCACTGCTGGACATTGGCTTTTGTCTTCACTGAGGACCTGTGTCTCCTCAGGTCAATAGGAAGAGCAAGGCCTCCAAAGCTTCATTTGTCATTTAAAAAATATATATGCGTGTGTGGTGCATTTTAAAGTGAAAGGAGTGATTTTCCTTTCATCTAACTGCAATTTCCTGAAAGGTGGCCAGATCTGCCGGGAAGCGAGGGTGCAGGCAGCACTAAGCATCACGCCTCCTTCGCCCAGTGCCCAGCCCACCGCTATCAGATGCCATTCCTGGACTGCACTCACTTTTGCTGTAGGCTCGTTTTGAGAAATAACCACAACAAAACAACAGCCCAACCTGTCTCATTCCTGCTTGCGAAAACCGAACTGTGAGATTATGTTCAGGCAGGATAATATTGAAATCGACCATCCAGCTTCCCGAGTGGCAGTGGGGCGGTGGTGGCAGGTGGCGAGGGAAGCCTGCAGCCACCCAAAAAGGAGCCCAAGTGCTTTCTTGGCCTGGTGCTAGGTGGGAAAAGTAGGAAGAGCCCGACAGGTGGCTGGGTTAGAGAGCATATTTATTTATTGATTTATTTACCTTGCATTGCTTGATGGAGCATCCCCTTTCACCCGCACTGTGTGCCTTAAGTTGCACTGGAATGAAGGCAGCTTGGCCCGGGCAGCTCAGCTCTGCACTGGGCAGATGGAAGCCTCGGGGGGGGCACAGATGGGAGAGCTGTGGTGCCGCTGTGAGAGCTTTGGTGCAGCTGCAGGGAGGAGCAGCGAGGGCTGGATGGTTTTGCGAGGCAGCCCAGTCAGCACCGTCTGTGTGGTACAGGTTCTGAGGGTGGGAGCGGCCGTGGGGTCTGGACCTTGTCCTGGGCACATCTCTGCGGCCGTGCTGGCCGCTGACTAGGTCTAGGCCACCTCCCAGCAGCTGTGCCCGCATGCCCAGCCATTTGCATCAAGCATTCAAATCTTTTTTCATAGGAAACTGTCACACCACGGCTGTCAGGGTGAGCTTTGGCTTGTGTGGAGTGGAGTACGTGCAGCCCCTCTGCTGCTGTAGGGAAGCATCACCAGAAACACCAGTGCCGGGGCTGTGGGCATTGCCTGGATGAGCCCAGCTGCAGCCTGGCATCACCTACCTGCTCCCCCCACAGCCTGGCATCGCTTACCTTCTCCCTCCGCAGCACTGAGCCAAGAGACAGTCCCGCATCCCAGGCTGCCTGCAGAGCACCATGTCTGGTGCCAAACCCTCCTGACCTGCTTGCTGCAGGAAAAGGTTTGCTCGGGTGAGATTTCTGCCTTTCCCAGGCACCACCTCACCCTGGGGTGTCCTTTGGCATGGAGACACAGCCAAGGGCTCTGCTGCCAGTGGGTGTCCAAACCCACTCACGATAAGAGGCGCGGGGGCACTGAGCCTGCATCTGCTCTGGCCAGGACACCTGGGGAGTTCCACGGGTTCCCGTCGAGGCTTTGCAGTGGCTTCCCCAGCCGGTGGCCATCCCTGGGAAGGGAGGGTGGAAAGCACGGGGGACACTGGGGGTTATGGGGGGCACCAGGGCCCTGGCAACCCCTGCAGCCCTGCTCCTGCAGCTAACGAGCCCCAGCACCTAAACTTTGCGGTTGAGAGGGAAAGGCCAAGTGCAGGATTTATTTGCATAGTAACTGCGCTGCAGTTGGCACTTACCCTTTAAAATAAACTTCACAGCAAAATGCTTTTACCCCCCTCACATACAGAGAGTGCTAACAGCATCCTTTTTTTTTTTTTTTTTTCTCTCTCCCCCCTCTTCTGGCTGAAACTTGTTTTTCCCTCCTTTGTGCCTCTCTGAATCCTGCCAGTGTAGAGATTCTCTTGTTCAGAGAGAAAAAAAGAAAGGCTGGGGGGGGGAAGCAAAAAAAGAAAAACTTAAGCCTGGGATTAAAAAACATCACTAAAATAGTTTGAATAACAAAGTCAACTGACTCGCCGGGAGCCCGACCCATCACGTATCACCCTTCAGCCGGGGCATCGTCATGTGTTTCACTAGATAGTTCCTGGAAAAGCTTCTGCTCAGCCTGATAGACCTGTGGCTGCTGATACCGCTGCGCCAGCGCCACGGGCCTCTCTCCCAGAGAGCTGTGGAAAACTTCCCAAACTCATAGAAGGGAGATGGTTATAACTATATCTCCCTTGGGTACCGAAGACACCGGTTCAATGTCTGACCTGAATGGCAACTAGCTGTAAATGGTGATGGGGGCTAATCCATCTCCAGTGGTTCCAGCACGGCACCCACGGGCAGCAGCCCTCTCCACCTTTATTGATGTCTTTAGCAATGGGATTTATGTTTTGGTTCCCCCCGGTCCTAATTTTTGTGTAGTTTTAGCTACATAAATAATCATAGAAGTGGACACTTAGATGAGATATTAGCAGAGGGCTTGTAAATCTGCCCACCCACTGCCCCCAGCCCCAGCCAGAGCTGGCTCACCATGTCATACCCACTGTGTGGGGTCGTGCAACATGCGATCGGGGAGATCCGTACCTAAAACCGAAGCCAAATAAGTCAGTTTTATCCTTTTACATGACACCAGCAGCACAAACTTGGAAACACAGAGGTGTGGTAAGGCACAGGGAGGGGGGCAATGGATCAGATAAAGCCATGCTGTGTGGGAGGGCAATTAAAGGCTCAGATTTATTAGCTGTGTGCCTGTGCTTGGGAGGCAGGTGGTGCTGATGGAGGGGCTGGAGATGGAGCCATCACAGATGGAAAAGTCAGAGACTGTTGTTCTGAAAGTGCTACAGTGTTTTAGGGTGAACCTGGGCGCTAAAGGCACGGCAGGTCACTGATGAACCAGCCCTCAGCCGGGAACATGACTTGTTTTGAAAATAGCACTAAGCATCTTATTACATGTTCAACACTCACAAGATCTTTTAGAATCAGACTAAACATGCTTGAGTGGTTCCCATTTAATCTCGACCTCTACATAAACACTTTGGGGGGTCAGTGTGTGTATGCAGATACTGAGAGCCATTTGCTTTCTCCAGTAGCATCAGCTGGTTGTGTTTAGACAAGCTGCTTACATGCTAGCACATTAAGCAAAGCTGGAGCTTTACAAAATGAAAGTGAAAACAATCAATCAATTAATCAATCAGTCAATCAATCAATCAATCAATCAATCAATCAATCATAGCATTAGTTTTCTGTGAGCAGGCTTTAAAATTAGTAGGTTTTAGACCTAAACATAGCAGAATGAGTCACTGGGAGAAGGAAAACCCTCCAAATCCCACAATCAATCCTGTTTCAACAGTGTGTGCTGGTTTTTACTTCATGCCAGTTTAGCAAGGTAAGCTAATTTGATTTCCTGTTTTTAATTAATTTTATATGTATAGAAATATTCACATGTTTATAGAAAATATAAATCTGATTGGAAATATGTATGCATGAACAAACACATTTTCTATCTCTGTGTGTGAAAGAATAAGTGCCTTATTTCTACTGATATTTAAGTTTTGTTTCATAAATCCTGACTGCTGAAAATGCCAGATGAAGTTTAGGTTAGAAGTTAATTTAAAATAAGAGCTTAACATAGTAGCAATATAATATAACTGATTTAATGGAGATAGGACTGGTTTATAGGTGCTAAGACCATAGGTGATGGAGCAAAAACCATGGCTGGGAGATGTGCATGTATGGCCTGGGGTCATCCTGGGCTCCCGCTGTAGGGAGCCCTGGGCTGGGCAGCACCCAGCAGTGTTCCCCATCCTCTTACCTGCTGCTCAGGCACTTTACTTGTAGGTGTCTTTCTTTCTACAGTCCTGTAGGCTCTCTTCAATCAGCTGGCCATGAGAACTTCTTCAGTCTCAGTCCAGAACACAAATATTTAGGGCATCTGCAGGCTGGATGAAAGCTCCAGTCCTGGCAGCAGCTCCGCAAAGGCTTGAATGGAAAAAAAAAAAAATATCCCATCGAGTTGGGTAAATTCTGCCACATACTGCCAGCTGCCTGCCCTGTCCCCTTTCCCTGCGGGCAGGGGAACAGCCTGAGCCCCAGAGCAGCTGCCAGCTGAGACAGAGACTGCAGAAAAAGTAAGAAAATGAATACAAATATTTATACCATTGGCATTGTCTGGGTCATGCGCCCCGTAAAGCTGAAGAGTGCATGAATATTTTCTTGTAGCTGCCATCTAAACTGCCAGAAATGGTTGTGCAGAATGTCCTGAGAGGAGGCTGCAGGGGCCGAGACCTGCTCAGACAGAAGGATGAACGGATGGCTGGGCACACACAGGAGTTGGGTCTGGGTTCAGAGACTGAACCAAGAGCTTTGTGCACAGGTTTGGGGGCAGCTATGGGGTTCTTTGTGCCGGTAAGGCATTGCCATAGTGTCAGCACAGGGAGGACCCTGGATTTCCCTCTCCCTTGCTTGCAAACGCAAGCACAGACACATGCAGCCTTTCCTCTTCCCATCCCCATTAGACACACTCTACACGTACAAGGCACTGAGCTCCACAACGTGTCGTTTGCACTGCCCTGGCTCCCACGGGTGTCTGCAATGTGTCCTGGTTGCTACGGGTTTCTGTGCTGAGACACTTTAAAAAAGAAAAAAAAGGCCAACCCAACCAAGAGCAGCCTAAGCCCACTGCCCGAGAGCATCACAGCATGACGGTTACAACAGGCTTACTCATTTCTCCGGTGAGTAAGACCGAAAGAGGAGCCCCGCGGGTGCGGGGCTGGGTGCGGGGCTGGCGGCTGATAAGGAGCAGCTCTGTAATCTCCAGCCCCAGCAGCCAAGAGGCCGAGGGTGATAACTCACCAGAACTCCAGCCTAGCAGCCGCGGGGGGTTGGCGTTGCCCGTTTGAGTGTTTCCAGAGTTGCTCTCACCTCAGTAATGAGGAGTTTTTATCTGCAGTGTCCCTCAAACCCAGTACCCCCTTGCCTGTCCCCAGGAACCAGAGGGAGCTGCTGGTGCTGGCAACCACAGGGCACGCACCGTGGCCAGCTCACCTTGCCTCTGCACCCAATGCTCGCGGAGGCATAACCACGGGGAAGGGTGGTTAGAGCAGGCAACATCTTTCATCTGATAAATCACCCTGTTTAGGATGATCCAAAGTTTAGAAATTGGAGGCAGTGAAGGTCCAAGCCAAGGTCTGTCCTTGGCCAGCCCATGGCAGGGCGATGTCGGGAAATTCAGTGTACAGCAAAACCTGGCACTCCCCTGATTGAGACCTAGGATGGAATTTGGCTCTGATAGAGCCCTGTTTTCTTCTACCCTTTTGGAGAACTGCCTGATGGGCTGGCTGGGTCAGGCCCCTGCCCATTCATGCCCACCTCCTGCAGCACATGCTGGTGGCTGTGCTGGCAGCACCCACCACCGCTGCACCGCCGGCTCCCCTGCTGTGCACGGCCTGTCCCTGGCTCACAGGGATAATCTTGGTCACCCCCTCACCGGCCCCCCGTGTACCAAACTGTACATGATAAGCTCTGCTCCAAAGCACATTTTTGTCAGAGGGCAGCAAGATTAAAAAATCTTAAAATAGCTCAGTGTGACATTTGCCAGGGCCATGCCACTGCTTTTCCCACATGCCAGCATCCCCCCTCTTCCCTCCTCGGCTTCAGGCACGAGCATCCCCAGGGGAAGGCTCAGTTTCTAGAAAACAAAGCAGGGCATGTGCAGAGCTGTTCCTGATTTCAGGCACACACTCTACTCTCCCTAATTTTGTGTTTTGTGCAGTTATTAGCAAGCTGAACATCTCCCTTGCTGCCTTCGATGCTCCCCACTCCCCGTGCTGCCCAAAACCAATGGGCTGCTCTGTGCTGAGGCCAAGTGCCATGGGGAAGGCTGAGGGAGGATGCCTCTCCTGGAAAGTCCTGCTCAGCTCCAGCTCCCTTCTCACAGGGCAATCCCATTTCTTTAACATCTCCGGTGCCAGCTGCCGGAGCAGCGCCCTGGCCTGGGTCCCTGGACTCTTGGCAGTGCTGCCAAGTGAGTATCATAAAAGGCTTCAGCCTTTCACAGATTTCAGGCACACACTCTACTCTCCCTAATTTTGTGGTCTGTGCAGCTATTAGCACGCTGTATTTAAAGGCGCTGTTTCAATTCATATCCATCTTGATCTTATTTCTTTTTTTTAAGTGAAAAACAAGATTAAAAATAGTCATCAGCAAAAACAAACATTGCGATGCCCACGCAGTTTTTTCTAGCAATTTCAAAAATGCCCGTAAGAGAAACTGCTCTTAAGCTGTGAGGAATTGCAGTGGAGAATTTGCAGCACAGACATGGCACTAATGAAAGGAGCATGTCCCAATGTCACCTTCAGGGGAAAACCACTGTGGTGAGCTGCAATCTGTCTGGAAAACGGGTTTTGCTGTGGTTCCCAGTGGGTGGAGTACAGGCAGCATCGCTCCCCCATGCAGCCACTGCTCCAGGGGCACATGGCACGGGTTCAGCCGCTCTCCCCGCGCGAACATCATCCTGCAGCCCACGCGGGAAAGGCTCTGCTTTGTCCTCTTGGCACCCCATGGCACAGTAAATACCGATAGGATTTTCTTAGCAGCTGTGAAATGCACATCTGCTGATGCAAAGCTGTGGCCGCTGCCCCGGGAAGGAGCGAGCAGCCGGGGAAGCTCGCTGCCACGCACGGGTGGCTTTTCTGCATGAGGCAGAGCTGCCAGCTTGAACTTCTGGCCTGCAAGTGCTTTGTGCATCCAAAATAACTACTCCTGTTCCTCTCCTTGCCCAGAGAGCCTGAGCCCACCCTCACCCCGGGTAGGCAGCAGGGAATCATCTCTGCTGGGCTGCAGCATGGCCTTCAGCCGCATGCTCATGGAGATAAGGCTGGAGGATGATTAGTTCATGCTATCATCGAGAAAAAATAAAGCCCAGCTGCTTCCAATACAGGTCTTTTTTTTCTTAATTGTTCTATTTCCATGAGCCTGTGCAGGCCTGGCCACCCTGCGCTTGCCAGGAAAGCTAAGTGCTGATCATTGTCAGATGGTTCACACAGAGGTTTCTATTTTGTTTTGTTTTTACAAGGATCCAAGATATAGGGGGAGGGAAAGAACTTTTGTCCTCTGCTTAAAATAATTCAAGAGCTTTCCACTGTCTAGGCCAGGCACAAGCAGACATTTGCATAACAAATGAGCTTCTCCCCCTCTTCAGCCCTAGGTGACCCCTGCAGGAGGAGGCTCCACCTCCACCTCCATCTCCATCTCCACCTCATCTCCATCTATCTCCCATCCCAGCCCTGGTCCTGGGCAGCCTCTGGGAGGGGAGGGCATGTGGAGGATTACAAGTTTTCAGCATTTTTGTCAATCAAGACTTTGTAAAGGGCTCCTGGAACACGTCAGAAGTAGAACATCAGCTTGGTGACCAACAAATAATTCCAGGCATCTTTTATTTTGCTGTAAAAACACTACAAACAAGCTGATTAGTGAAGGTTTCTCTCCAAGCTAAAGCCTGTTGACAGCAGGATCAAACACTGACTTTCCTTATTCTTAGCAGAAGTGGCCGCTCCGAGCCAGAGTTTCTCCTCCACGCAGCGATACACAAGCACAAGGCAAAGACCCAGGAGTCTGTTTAGGTGCAGGAAAACCAAAGCAAGCCTCTAGAAGTTTCATCAGATTTTCTTTTGCCACTGAAACAGATCAACACCTTTGCTAGTTCAGATGTATAAATTATTCCAATGGTTCTACTATTGCTGTTTAAATGGATTTCATTGCAGTGTTTCCAGAGAGCTTCTGCTGCAGTGGCTGAGGTCACGATTTTCAGCCCAGCAAGCAGATGAAACTGCTGCGATAGCCCATCACCAGAGATGTTTTGTGCAGGCTTCTATTGCCTTTTAGTGAAGCACTGGAGGAATTTTCCAGTTCCCATCCTCCTTCTGGGAGGGAGAATGTGGAGGAGTAAAGATTACATACCTTCATGTAGCTCTGTGAGGCAGCAGGACAGTTTTCAAGTTAAATTAGGTGGAAGCAAATGCCATCAAATACCAACTGCCCCATGAATTGTATCAGAATGTTGTATTTTGTTGAAGAGAGATAGGGAGGAAGGGAAGTCCCAGCAATACTGATCCATGCCTCTTTGGCAGTACCTGAAAAAAATGTTAGTTACTAATTTTAAAATGAGTTTCTGCAGGGGTTAGCTTATTCTTTGCATAACGTCACATTGTGGGTAAATAATGAAAAAAAGTCAATCCACAATTAGTCAGATACTATCATCCCTCCATCTCTCATTCTTTTAGACACCCTGAAATCCGGCATTTTTACATAATGGGAATTATAGACCAAACCTCTAGAAACCTTTGCACCATGGAAGATCCATCCTCTGCAGCAGGTCCTTGCCCTTTCTGGCCAGTTCCCTGAAGCAAATGAATTGCTCTGGCCTTCCCATAACTCCAGGTGGGAGCTCACACATCCCTCCTCCAGCCTGCTGCATCCCAGCGTGGGGAGATGCTGCTCACAGCCACCCAGTCCCACCATCTGAGCCTGGCTGACAGCAGGAAGATGACTCTGCCCCGGAGACCAGAACAGTAAATGCTTCATATAACGTTTGAGATTCAACAGACCCGGGCTGCTTATTTTTCCATAGCAAAGTACTGCAGTGAAGTGTGAGGTTAAACTCAGGAGAAATTCTCTTGTGTGATTTTTTTGTTTTGCCTCTTTGGATTTGGGACTTGGTTTGGTGGCCAGTAGCAGGTTAGACACAAGACCACCTCTCCTTCCATTGTGCTCCAGGGCTGTTTATCCCCACCTGAATGAGCAGAACTCAGGTCAGGGCTTTCCTGCAGGGTGGCTTGGCAGAGCCACCTTCGGTCTTGAGAACACATCTGAATCACGGCTTTTATGGCACGGGTTTACAGCAAACACCATGTATCCCTAAGCTCCTCTGACCCACCTTCTGTTTACTGGCTGTTTCCACCCTCAGGTTGTGACGCTGTTTCCTCCACTGGTATAGCTTGACCACAAAACTGTCCTCCTGTACGCGGAAATCTCAGTGATTCTGCCAGCACCTCCACCGGGAACTGGCAGGTGAAATTGAGGTGCTTCATTAATTCGTGCCCCAATTTGCTCCAGAGCCGAATAAAACTAAGCATCAAAAAACCTGAGAAGGGCAGGAGTGTAGAACGGCCCTCCCAGCCCATTCACATGCTGGATGGTGTAAGTGGAAATCCTCGTGGGACTGCAAAACATTCCCTAAAAGAGCCCAGAGAAGAGAGAGGAGGCTGTTGTGCTGCAGACCCATCCAGGGAGCCGCTCTGCTGGAACAGGAGCACGAGCAGCAGAGCCCAGCACTCGGGTGCCTTGGCCAGGACACATCACTGAGAGCACGTAGGCAGCTCCTGCAGCCCCTGCCCCGGCAGGCACCTGGGTGAGCTCCAGCGTGGCTGTTGGCGAGTCACGCCTGGCTTCCCCCCAGCACTTCTTCATTTCTGTGGGCTATTGAAATAATGGCTCCTAAGGGACGTCAGCTCAGGGTGATTTATTTTCTTTGCCAGCCAGCCATCCCCTTCGTGGTGCTAGAGCAGGTCTCCCATTTCAGATGCACACGAGATACCGAGCCGTGATTACGGCAGGGGTATGCCACGAGGAAAACGTGATGGTGGGAACAGCAATTACAGCTGCCTGGTGGATTTTGCTTCTGCTTGAAGACACAAGATTGAGAAGGCAAAGCCCATAGCCCCTCCTCACTAGGTGTTCACAGCAAAGCAGTTCACAGGCAGTATTTTTCTGCAGCACATAAATTAGGACCCTCTGGGCATTTTCAAAAATAATTTAAGAGCCTAAATGTCACTTGGACAATGCATATCTGTTCCTCACAGCTGCTATCCTGAGGACTAGTGTGGCATAGTGTAATGGGGCAGGGGAGGCTCTGTGCAGGCTTTTGGAGCTCTCTTTCATGGGCTGCAACAGGAGTGACCTGCACGGATGGGAATAGGAGCTGGGCCACTTCTGATGTCTGCTAGGAAGAGACCACTCCAGGAGCCGTCTTTGCTGCCCTGCACTGCTGCTGCTGCACTTGGATGGAGAGGACAATAAAATTTGCCCTCAAGCAAAATTTGCCCTCCTTCTCTACCATCTCTCCCTGCCTTCCTTCTCCCAGATATTTTGCCCACTCATTTACAATAACTGGTCTCTTTCTGGCTCAACTGGGTGCAAACAGCATCAGTCTTCTTGTCTTGGGGCACGTTCTCGAAACAGTGTGCTGAGAACTGGGGAAAATGAGGCATGTGCAATGCCCAGAAAAACTCTGCAGGCTATTTTCACATCCTCCAGGAGGAACAGGAGGGAGCACTGTGCCCTGGACCTTTAGTTTGATCTGATACTTCCCACATGCAGTTCCCTGTTCTTGTCCCTGCCCACTCCATGACTGCCCAGTGCCACCTGGTAACAAATCCTGGAACACCAGTTTATGCTGCACCACAGGTCCCAGTAGCCATTTAAACGGTCACCAGTTAAAAACCAACCAAACAAAAAAACCCCCCAGAAAACGTACAACAACAAAACCCCAACAAATAGTTGACTCTGTTCCCAGGCAAATACAAAACCGGTTTTGTATCGTCACTGCTGTCCCTTTGTTTACTGAATGCAGTAACAGAAACGGCAAGGCAAGGAAAAAAATATCCCCTGATAGTGACAACTTATTGTGGGCAAAGCAGGCTGGGGCATGCCCAAGAAAAGGAGGGTCAGGCTCTGTGTGTATCTGGCTGGTGACAGGAAATAAATGTGCCCAAAAGCACTTAAAAAAAAAAAAATAAAAGGGACCAGACCTGACTGCAGCAGTTAGAAGTGATATATTCTTGGCATGGAAACAAACCCCAAATTCATAGCAGGTTTGGAGCTGATCTTACTGGCTTATACGGGATTTTATACTTAGGTAATTCTATTGTTGGCTGGAGCTACCTGATTTATGCCTGAATAAGTTCCCGATCCTGCAAACATTTGCTTATGTGCTTTGGATTTACCTTTGCCCCTGGACACTCTATTAATTTCACTGCAGCAAGGATAGTCGTTGTCTCAGAGCTGGGCCTTTTCAAGAAGAAAATCTGTGCCATAACGCCTGAAATGAAGAGGAAATTTTGCAGTGAGATGTGAATTCCCCCAGGCTGTGGTCATCCCGCGCCCTGAGATGCTGCCAGCCCCCAGCCACACACCCAAAAGCCAAGTGATAGCTCTCTAGCCCATAAGCTTTAGGAAGCAAACAGCCTTAGTACAAGCCTGGAGCTGCATCAAGCTCCAGGTCAGTCTGCAACAAGTTAAAAGTAAGACAGCAGCATTACAACAAGCTTATTCCAACAACAGCCTCTCCCTTTGAAAGACCATCAAAATAGGCTGCTAAGCATGGCAGAGACCATTGGGACTGGTTGTTTCCATCTAAGAAAGTAGCACGTATCTTTAAAAACACCAGGTTTGCCCTGCAGCTTCTCCATCACACAAGGCAAAAGAAAGGAATTCATCCATCAAACACCATTATTTGACAATGAAACCCCTGGCTTTGATTCAAGGAAAGCCGAAGAATAAAAACTTGATAGAGGTGAAAGAAGCTGGACCAGCAGAGAGAAGACGTTCTCACACATGAGCAGGGAAGATTCAGCTGTCCAGCCAGCGAGATGCCCTGGTGGCTGCGTGTCCAGCAGTGCCATTTCTCATGTACCCATCCCACACTGCTAAAACCAGGCAAATGAAATACAAAGGGGCTGTGAGTCTTAGAGCAGCTGCTTTCCTCACTGCCTCTGCCTGTGCTGTATTTTCATACCGTGTACAATGAGGGTGCAGGATGGGGCTGGAGTCTGCTCCCAAGAGCACTGGTGCATTTCCAGAGCAACTCCTCTGAACTTGGCTTTGCTTATACTGCAACAGCCTGGAGAACCGAATATTGCCTCCCTAGAAAGATTTAATTATACATAAAATTAGAAGGAGGAAGCGTTAGTTAAAATTTCATACTTCTGGAAAGCAGCCGGTTCGTTAGCATTACTTTAATGAGGCACTAACCTCACTGTAATGCTTTTATTAATGCTCCTTGCCTATTGAGTGCCAACTGCTTGGCTCCTCTCCGACAGGCCGGCTGGTCCACAAAGCGAATGGTTTAGGGGTCCTTTGATGCAAAATGCAAGCGCGTTTACACCACAGCCAGGACAAACGACAGTTGGTGAGATAAGACAGCCTAAAATTCACCAGATGGTGCCCAGAGCAGGCGATGCAGCGGGAACGAGATCAGAGCAGGCAGGAGGGGATGCAGGAGAGGAAAAATAAAAGGAGAAGAGGAGATGCTGGTTCACCGATGCTACTGACACCATTCCTGTTGACTGCAGAAGGGTCAGGACGGGGGCCAAGATGACAGTACAAGACAGGATGTGCTGGAGAGTTGATGACACGGGAAGACATCAGGTGGTACAGGATCCCAGGAGGCAGGTATCCAGTGGCTGAGCACTGCAGCTTGCTGTGGCTCTCATGTGCTTTGAGGTCACAGCTGCATCCAGCCCAGATCTCACCATAGACCCTCTTTGGGCAAACGTGAGTCCTTCATCCAACCAACTGCCAAATGCCTAAAGCACCCTTACCCCAAAAACCTCTTCTCCAGTCTGACTGTTGCAGGATAATTTTTTTCCAGGTGCTCCCAGTGACACTGTGGCCTGCCTAGAGGAGATGCAGGAGAGGATGGAGTCACTGTCCGTGACCCTGTTGAACCGCAGCGTGGAGGAAGGGACTTTACCCCCATAGCCCTGCCTAGTTGGTGGAGCCCACTTGCTTATGGGGTGATGCCCAGGCACTCTGAGCACTCCTTTCAGATGTGAACATGGACAGAAGGACAAGGATTACCCCAGCAGCTGCTGGGACACACCGTCCCATGCCCCGTGGGAGCTGAGGTGAGCATATGCCGTATGCTTCCCCTCCTGTTCTTTGAAACACTCTGAATAGAGGGATTAAAAATTACCCATTGCGGTCTGGAAAAAGCAGAGCTCCGGCGCCAGCGCTGGCTGATATTCCAGCACAGCGGAGAGCAGGTGGGCTGTCACATCCGCGGTGAGCAGGAATGGGAACAGCTTGTCAGAGAGCCGTGTCATAGCTCTGCCTACAGGGCCACTCCTCCACGAGAAACTACTCAATAGGAGCCAAGGCATCAAAGACAGCTTTGCCACCTCCCTGCCTCGGGCTGGCCAAGAGCCAACGCTATTTCCCAGCAGCGTGTACCAACCTGCAATTAGGTGCTTCCCTCTTCCGAGCGCTCAAAGGTAGATCTCACCCAGGTCGAGCCAAAGGTTCTTCCTCTGTGTGCAAGGCGGGCAAAGCAGCAAGGAGCTGAACTGGTTGTGACTCAACGGGGGCCACCAGAAAGACCTTCTCAGAGGTCTCAGATCTACCATAGGTTGGGTCGAGTGTCCCATCACCTTCCACAAATGGTTTCAGAGGTAACCAACAGAGTCTTTCGCAAAGAAAGATTCAGTGCCATACCATAATCGTGATTTTCCTGCAAGTGAAATAGTGTTTCGAGTCACTGTAGTCACCAAAAAGGGGGAAGAAGATTATTCAGACAAAAGGGAAGGAAACCAGTTGACTGTGTGGGCACAGAGCAGTGGGCTGGGGGCAGCTGGACAAAACACAGGGCAGAGGCAGGAATGACCAGGGAGAAAAGCTCCAGCCCTCCAGTGTATTCTGCCCAAACTGCAAGGCAAGAAAACCAGACTACAAAGTCACTGAACTGGAAAACTCACAACATATTTTTTTCTCCACACAACCTGACAGATTCAAAACCAAACATGGAAATTTCACAGGGTGCCGATGTGCATTTTTCCTGCTAAAGTTTCTCTGAAAACTGGCCTGGTTCTTGTGAAGGACAGAAAAAGAAGAGAGAAAAAAGAAAGAGGATATTTTTAAGTAAAACTAGTTAGATTCAGCCGTTTATAAAGTGACTGCTGTAGACAGCTGGGAAATTAGTAAAAGAAAAATGTTTTCTCAAGTACTTTTTTCCAAAATGTGGTGTTATGTTTTATTTGGTAAAAATAAGGCTTTGATCAAAGGATCTCACTTTATCAAAACTAGGAATAAACCGGAATCTAGGAATGAGAGGGAAACAGACAAAATAAAATACGGCAAAATGAAATGGCAAATGCTGTGAAATTTTCATCTGGAAGTTATATCAGTGTCTAAAGCCCACCCATGCCAGACAGCACAGTCTTGTCCCCACCACAATAAAACAGTCCCAGGCTCAATCTTTTTAGCTTCTATTTCCCTCACTCAAAGCTTTCCTGCACTGACAGCAAGACTTGGTGGGTCTGTTATAGCCCAGGCGTAACTTAGCACACATGAGAGATGCTGCTCCAGCAAAATACAAAAAACTTGATGATATAAATGGGATTTTATACAGGGCATAAAGTGGAAGTGTCTTCTTCCAGCCAGACACAGGAGAACACATTAAAAACTCAGCACAGCTGTAAACAAGATGCACATTGGCAGGGTTCATCACCCTGGTGAGGGTAGTCACTTTCAAGTTTTAATCAAGGTAGAAGGGAGGATTTGGAAGGATCACATCCATGGCACACTTCCCTGCTTTGTCACATCCCACTGAAAACTTGATATAAGCTCCCTTTGAAGAGGAGCCAAGTCCTTCCTCACTTGACTACAGGGATATTGGATTGGATTTGCTAAGCTGGGTTTCTAGTTGTGCGAAGACTTTGTAAGAGGTACAAAAAGAGTGGGAGAGAACAGAAAGTGTTGCGGCTCAAAGAAAACAACAAAAGATAGAGCAGTAATTAATTATTGGACTTTACTTTTTTTTTTATGGTGTTGGCAGTGGGTCAAACAGGCCAGAGTGTTGGTGAAATGTATTATGAGGGAACCGGCCTTCTGTGTGGCTTTGGGTATATGTCATTAAATATTCAAAAATCACTTGCCACCTCCCCGAAATCATGAGATTGGTAAGAAAATGAGATTAAAAGGATGAATAGTAGCAAAGGGTTGTCTTTTGTCTCTTAGCTTCTGAGTTGTTAGCCTGCCAAGCTAGTTTCAATGGAAACTTGGTTGAAGGGAAGGTGAGACTTTCCCATGATTACACTAGACTTTTAGTTTCCCAGGAAAACCAGTCCACAATGTGATGAGATCATTTCCATCTGATGAATCCGAAGCTTGTTTTTAGAAGGCTAAAACCGAAAAAGAAAGGAAAAACAAACCAGCACCCAAATGCAGATCATCCAGACATTGGCTGTTTGGGACATGCACATGCCCAGACAGAGCACATGAAGAACGTACCATCTTCCCTGCCATCCAGTTAGGGCAAAATTATACTGGTTTCCTTAGCAGAAGTCATACTGGGGACTATGCTGAGTGGTGAATAATCGGCCTCTTCTGCCAGACAAGAGACTGTCCGCTTTGTTTCTCTCCTGTGATTTGTCCTCTGGTGCAAACCACACACCAGCCAAGAGCAGGACCTGCTCAGGGAGCAGATCCACTCCAGAGGCTTTACTCCTGGAGCTGCTACCCATTGCTCACTAACCAGGGCACAGGGAAGCAGGGCACTCGCCCGTTCTCCCTCCTGAGTTAGCGTGGGCTGATGGAAATATCACCTTCCTCTTGTCTAAGCCGACAGCCCCACCCTGGAGAATAACGGCTGCACAAACAGCCTCTGCCCACCAGCCTCCACTCCCTTTTCAGTCCATGCCCAGTTCCCCCCAGGCAGGTGGTGTTTGCTCTCCCATCACAGATCTTGTTCATAGACAAGCTGACTACAAAAGCTCAGCAGTCATTGCTATTTATTCTCAGCCCTGGCTCCGTTTTGTTGAGATGACCAGGTGAATAGGCAGGTGGTTGGTTCTTTCACTTGTTTTCTAGTGGATGGGGACATCAAATATTTGCTTTCAGAAATATTTGCAGCTGCTTCAATATAATCAACAACATCAACAGAAATGTTAAAAAATGGTGGGGAGTGCTCCTGGACCTTTGCTGTCTCCTGAGCATTGCTAAGATGACCCAGAAACTCTTGGACTCTGTTGCTTTGACATTGTGAGCATCTCCTGTGCAACACATGAAAATGTATAATGGGCTTCCTTTAGTCTCACTGGAAGATAACCACAGCAGTGGATCTGAGACCTCCTGATTCCTATTCCATAGTAGACAACTTTGCAGCTCTTAGAGAGCAGCTTTCAGTAACATTTGTACAAATGCAGAGCAGCTAGTGGGCTCATCTTAAGCCAGTGCTATTGTAGCTGAACAGAACTTAGCCCTTGCATTTCAGGAACAGCAAAACTGCCTTAGGTTATGTACTAATTACAGACTACTTGTCACCTCTATTATTCTAGTTTACATTGCAAGACACCATCCAACCAACCGGCCTGGGGAAGAGTGTCATGCAGTCTGCTTCATGTACTCTATTTTCCTCCTCTATTTTTTTTTTTTTTTCTCCCCCTCTCATCTCTTGCAAAGACTTTTTTATGTCAGAATCTGTCAAACAACTCCTCGTGCCATGTTTTTACAAGAATCCTACTTGCTGGTCAGTGCCAAGCTCCCTTTTAAACAAGACTCGGTGCAGTGTTGCGTTGCCCGTGCTCTGCTCTCGTATGCCATATTTAGACAAAAGCTAGGGAATTCCCTGCCCTACACGAGGGCTTGAATGAGCCTGTTCTTTTCCCACCTCAACCAAAATTGTATGTGTTTGCACCAGCCAGGCCTTCCACCCAGCTCTATTTTTAATTGATTCCACTCTTTGACTTGTCTACCTAGAAATCAGAAGGGAAAAGGAAACGAAACAAATGAATGCGACCACAGAGACATGCTCAGTCCTGCTGGGTGCATTCCCAACGAGGCCCAAACCCAGGCAGCAGCGGAAACAAAACACCACACTGCCACACTGCCCAAACACAAACTAACAACAACCAGATAGCAGCCAACGGTGGCTTTTAGTGCTTTGGCCCAGGGTAAACAAACAGCTAGGCTATGGCCTAACGTCGATGCGGCTTGTCAACAGGGTTTCTGGCAATGCACGAGGACCTTATGGCCACCTGAGTCATTGGGGCATCAGATTTCCCTGGAGCAAAGGAGAACACCCCAGTCAGCACAGCGCCCCGTGAGCAGCCCGAGCAGGGAGCTCTGCGACTGCTGCACATATTCCCCTGCACGTTCACCCAAAAGCTGGAGTGCAAGGGCTCTTTCCTGACGCTGCAGATCATTCTGGAGCAGCTATTGAAAACCCACATTCCAGAGCGCTATGCTAATTGCTTTTAGTCAGCCCTCCAACACATCATTCCCATTGCTAATGTTTAAATTCTTTGCCATACTTTTGTCCACAGAGCGTGCCCCCCTCCCCCCGATTTTCTGACGTGGTTCTTCCACTCACTGCCAAGTCTGCTGGGAGAGGATGTCAGCCTCACAGGACCAAAACAGATGCCTTCCATGCACTAACTCAGTTGGCAAAGCTTCAGATAAAGGCCTGTCTTTCCTCCTCCTCTGCCTCACAAACACTAATAAATATTCACTATATCTGCCCCAAGAACCTACTTCGGAGAAAATTTGAATCCTGAAATTGAGAGACACAGCACTGTCAAGTACAGTGTACATGGCCTGAAACACAATACTTTGAAAAAGAAGGCAGAGTTTGTATGAGATTTTTGTTTCCACATACACACACACATAGACATAAAATCCACTGCAGCCATCTCAATAGCATCTGTACTGCTAGTAGGGACAATGGGGACCCTGTTGCAGATAGGAGGCAGACAGGCACCTGTCTTCTAACTGCTGTCACTTAATTCTGTTCAGCTTTGCTTGAGCTGACATAACTGAGACATCACTAAAGCCTTGACTAGCCTCATGCTCCTAGTGGTATTGCCACTGCTGGGAGCATTCTGAGGACAGGAATCACAGAATCACAGAATAACCAGGTTGGAAGAGAAGAAAGAAATTATATGGACAGAGCTGCAGTGTTATAAAATGCACTCTTAGGATCATATGTTCAAAAGCACTCAGTTCCCATTTAGGAACCTAAATGAAGTTGGCAGGATTTCAGAAGCGCTCAGCATCTATCAGCTCCTACCGAGAACATGCTGAGCTCTTCTTAAAATTGTTAGAGAAAAACAATTCAAAGATAAGAGCCAGCTTGTGGCTTACAATTAACATCATTGTATGGGTCTTTGGAGCAGTTTGGCAAGAGCAAGAATAACTGCTTTCACAGAAGATATTGTATATGAATCCACATCTCAAAGCATGGGGCCAGGTCTATAAGCAGTCACCCCCACTGACTGCCCCTGTAAGAGCTGTGCACCCCAGGGAGAATATTCCACTTTCAGTCAGAGTGATGCCTTTCCAGCTCTTAGTAAGTGGGAGTCTGCACCTGATCATGGTAGGAGCCACCACATCAGTGGAAATGAGAAAGACCAGAATGAGTACCTCACAGCTCAGAGCAAAACCTATTGTGCTGCAGTCAGGGCAACTGTGAAAACATCTGGAGAAAGACACTAATTTAGTCCTAACTTATATTAGTTTTTGACACATAATGAGTACCAATATTAAATGTCAGTTGGTACCTTTTTGTGTTTGATCCTCCAATGTGCGCTTTGTCTGTGATTGAGAAGGATGGCTTCTTCCAGCAGTGCCACAAACAATAGTCTGCCTCATGCAGTCACGGCCGGGCTGACACCAATGTGCACCTTCAAGAGACAGAAAGATTTGTCAAATCTCTCAGAACACTTCCAGAGGCATTAATCCAGCAATGAACTTAAGGATTTCAGCAGTCCCACTCACTCTCCTGGAACCACTGGTCTATTTAAAAGAAAAACTGTGAATTCAAATCCTCCTCCTTTTGGGAGGTCACAGCTCCTCCAACCCTGAACCAGCTGAACCTTAGTACCACACCAAAAACCCCAAAATCAAGCACAACAGCTTGTATCAGGCTTCAGCTCACACAGGGACACATTATGATTCTTGAAGGGAACTAAGAAGAAACTGTCATCGAGATCCTCTCTTTCCCAGTGTTCTTCATGTTACCTTGAGATTCCAGAAGCTGTCTTCCAGGTAGGAGTAGCTTGCTTAACCTGACTTCCAGGTATTTAAAGAGTTACGGTGTCTGCCTACCCCTTAGCTTGCTATTTTGGTAGGTCTAATTTCACAGAAAAAACTACAGAGATTCTTCTGGGAACAGCTGGAGTTTGAAGGCTCTGATGAGTCTTACTATCAGTAGGTCCCTCTACTCACCGTGGTATGGGAAGTGAATCTATCATTTGATCTACTTCACTTTCCTAAATGAGGGTGCTACGCCTCATGTAACACTACCACTCATAGATTTAGGGCAACACAACATTTTTTTTCTCTTTTAGCTTAGGAAGGGGTTTGTATTTTCTCAGTAAGAGGTCAAAATCACGTTTGTTGAAGGTGGGGGCAAATGCATGGATTCCAGAGGAGCCGCTTCTCCTAGGTCAGCTCAAGAATTCAGCAAAGAGATTAAACATTGTGCAATGAAACATCACAAGACCTTACAAAGTCGGGCCATGCTGATTTACTTCATAACATCTAGAAATGAAAGAAGAACAACAGAGAAATACAGAGCACTATTTTCCATTCTGACTAAAACAACACTAAAACAAACATGAACTTAGCTTGTCACTCCTCAAACATTACAATTCGTTATGATTCTTTACTCCCAAGTATTCTATCTCATTTTTTACAGCTAGTTAACCTTGTAAGCAACAATCCATCCAACAGGCCCACACTGCACTCCCAAAGGAAGGCAGCATTCTCTGCCTTCTTCACTATGAGAACATGACTGTTTACCATGGTTTGGTCAAGGAACACTGCTGCCCTTTCTCTCTGGCTTTGCTTTTTACAGAGCAGGGACAGCCTGAGAAGACTCATTTAGCCAAGAAATGGAGAATTCTCCATGCCAGTGAGCAACATGCTCAATTCAATCACAGCCTCCTCGGGAGCAGGGAAAAGCTGGATGATTATAGTCCCAGCCACTGAGGGTTAAAAAATACTCATCCTTCTTACAGTTGAGCTGAGATCAACGGGGCAGGAGAAAGGGTGAGAAGAAATGCTCCTCCAGCAGCAGTAAGAGAGGAATGGTAACTAGTGGAATTTCCTGGGATGATGCTGCATCCAAGCAAGCCAGTGGCTCACACAATTTTGCAATAGCATGGAGTTGGACAAGATCTTTGAGTCTTTCTCTTGGTCCCTTCTATCCTTTGCTCAGGTTTCCACATGCTCTCAACTTCTCATGTATATTTAGACCAAAGGAAAACACTATTAAAATGCCAAGGAGGCTTTCAAGGCAATTGTTTTGTTATATAAAACCAGCTGCAATCCTAAACTCTGCCTCTGTGAAATTACTTACTGGACAGGACACTTCAAACCTGACTTACTAATTAAGTGCCACTGTCACTGTCGGATGATTGCTGTTCTCAGAGGTCAACCACAGCAGGAAAGAGAATATTAACAAAACACTGCCTGACCTCAGGGGTTTACAGGCAGCCCCCTCTGGATCAGGCACCTTGGTGTAATACAAATGCACACATTTTTCACTGCAAAAGTCTTCTTTATGAAGTACCAGTGCTGAGACTCGAGTATTGCTGCTGTTTCAAAGCACTAAATGCCATTTCACTGGCACGCACTCATGCTGCTCCCACGGATGCTTCACAGGAGACTCTATACAAGCGCCACAGCCTGAGTGTCACCCAGTGAAACCCAAGAGCTGCATCCATTTTTAGAACCAGCCTGCCTGAAGATATGTTGCATTATCAGAGCAACACGTAAGGGAACAAAATGAACTGCGGCTCCCTCTGCCACTTATTTACCTTCTGTTTTAAACAGTGTCTCTTCAGTCTGCTCTGTTCTCCTCCCATAGACACACTTACTCGGCACCTCTTGCAGGGCTGCCTAGTCTATTTTTAAAAGCATGCCACTGGCTTTTATCTTAAGCTGTCTGATATTTTTTTTGTTAGCTCTTGTACTCTTTAAACTTATTTAAAACATGTTGGCAGATAAAAATAGCGAGGGGAGATATAGCAAATGCATCACAGTTGGCATTGCCAGTTGAGAAGTAAGGCAAGAGATAAAAACCAAACAGATAAAAAATGAATACCTAACCTCAACAATTAGGGCCAAACAGCAGCAGTACTTACTCAGGGGAGCATCTCATGTACTCAGAGAGGAGTTTATTTGAATCAAGACTTAAGGGCATTTTCTCCTCCAGCTGCCAGCAGCAAACACACTTGGGTGCTCAGAGCAGGGAAAAACACCAGCCTGGCAGCTGCAAGAAGCCCCATAGATGGACTTGGTCCCTCAACTGTAAGACATTTTGAAATTGTCTGGGGTTTGCCAGGTGGTTAAAGGCTCTGATGGTTTTGGTTCTGAGCTGACATTAGCAGCACTGCAGTCAGTGGACTTGCACACGCACACAGGTGGAGGCAATACGGGTAGGAGAGGCTCCAGCACTGTTCTCAGCTGCGGGAAGGTGGGATTGTGCCAGAAACACGTGGCTTGAAAATCCAGTGGCCCCACCCGTACCTGCAATTGTGACCCCAAACTAGGATGCACCTAGCACTCTTGAACAGAGAGGCTGGTTTCAACTTTGAGCCTAAAACCCTCAGAAGCTCTCAATGGTACTTAGAATGGGGGACTTCAGAAGCCACGAACACCAGAATGCTGCTTGATTCTGTAAATAGGTACGATGTGTTGACTACATTGATATGACACCTAACAGTATGAGAAACTGCTTCCAAAACTTCACACTTTGATAGCTTGGAGGTTTTCTAGCCCATGCCTTAGATCTAGATTTTTCTCAACTAATATTCAGGTGCCGAGCTCTGATGCTGCTGCTGCAGAACAGTCCTGCACATCCTGCTGATGTTCCTGGAGTGACCAGGCACACAGAGCTGCCCCTGTTGCATGGTGCAAGTCTCAGGCTAAGCTTGTCTCCATTTCAGATTCAGGACAGCTCTGAGAACTGGATGAAACGAGGACTCACTAATGCTTCCATCAGATGCTGACAGGCCTTTTTGTGCCAGGAAAACGGATGTGTGCAACAACAGCAAAAGTGCCTGGAAGCATCCCAAAGCCTGAGTGAAATGAGGGAATTTTGAGTGGTGTCAAACAAAAGGAGCAGTGATTTAATCTCCACAGATGGGGAGAGGGAAGCAGTGTCAGGAAAAGCAGGAGGATGAGATTAGCTACCCAATAAAATGAAAAAGAGCAAGAGGTGGAGCAAACTGTGCTGAGATAAGAGGAGGTGGATTACAGGGCTGGCAGATGGAGGGGGAGCAGGCAGCCAAACAGTGCACAAAAAACCACAGGTAATAAAGCTGGAAAAATTGTAATCAACAATATCAAATAACATTTTCAACCCATTTTCTCCAAGGAGGCATGGGTTATGGCAGATGGATGTATGGTGAACCCCTCTGCTGTCCCCTCGGGGTGCAAGTGCCACTGCCCCATGCTGCTGTGGTGGCCTTCAGCCCAGACCACTGCAAATGGCCAGCAAGGTGTGTTTGCTCACACTCTGGACTTTAAAGACAGCCAGAATCCCTTCTGGCACATGGATAATGCAGTCCTTTAACACCAAAAGGCGAAAGAAATTGCTTCTTTCTGGAGAGTCTGACTGATCATTTGACTCAGCCTAATTCAGGAAAGCGAGGCATTGCCCCTTTTGCTGCTGAAAGGAACATTTCCTCCAGCTTCGCAGGAGCACATTAGGCTGAGTATCTCAGTTCCGGATGATAAGCCAGCTTTTATCAAGAAACTTTCATTAATGCAGTTCCACTGGCGATAGGCGATTGATAATAGACATTTGAGTGCTACTTCAGAGTCATTAAGGCCTTAACCACTAAGTTTTTGGAAGATAATCTCTAGAATATCTTTAGATGTGTCATTTCAGAAAAGCCATGCTGCAGCTTTCCAGCTATTTGCATTCCTCTTTCTGGCCCCAAATCCTCAATCTCCCATTACTCTAGGTACGTCAGTGCCTGCTGGCAACACATCTATCTCAGTTCTCCCTATCCCAGGAGGTTATCTGAAATCATTTGTTTGTCATTGTATTTTGAGTCTGGGAGAGAAATGAAAAAGAAATAAAGGAAATAAATGGATGAAGATAAGTAATTACCTTGTGAGTCTGAGACCTCTTTGGGGTAGGAACATCTTTTGGCTCTGCACTGTTGAAGTGCCCAGCCCAGCAAAGAATCATGGAATAGTTGGCTTGGAAGGGACCTTAAAGCCTGTAAAGTTCCAACCCCACTGCCATGAGCCTGGACACCTTCCACGGGATCAGGCTGCTCAAAGCCCCATCCAACTTGGTTTTGAACATTTCCAGGGACAGGGCTTCCACGAATTCTTTGGGCAACCTGTTCCAGTGCCTCACCAACCTCATAGTAAAAAATTTCTTCCTAATATTTAAGCTAAATCTTCAGTCTTTCAGCTTAAAACCTTTACTCTTCATCCTAGCACTTCACTCCCAAGCTCCTGCAATGCTATTGCAAGGCACAGGAACAGCAGTGAAGGCTCATACATCATTGCAAATGTCTGTGTGGAAAAATAGATACATGCTTTGAGTTGATGATTTCCTACTCAAATGTAGGGCAAGGTCAGATTAACCCCATTGCCACTGAACTGGGTTAAATGATCCCTGCTTTCAGCCTGCCCTTTCCTTATTCCCAGAATGTGTACCTCTGCCTCTTTATCTTATTTAGCATCTTTCTAACCTCCAGCATGACCAGGAGAGGAGAGAGCTGCAGGCAGAGTGCAGTTTGGGGATGTGGAGATCAAGTGGGAAACAGGGAAAGCCTTGGTCAGGTCAGCTTTGTCTGAGAGCCTTCTTGAAAATCCACATGTCTTCTGTCTATCAGCATGTTCTTAGAAATAACAAACATTTTTACCATGCTGAAATGACTGCATTTAAGAGTGTTTTTTCCTTAGGAAAGTACTGTGGTCAGCCAGCTCTTGGACAAACTGTGGGAGTTAAATACATGAAATTCAACATTGTATGTATACCAGAGGTCATGTTAAGCGTCCCTTCAGATCTAAAACATAAACCTAGCAAATCATTATTAAAAAAAAAGAAAAAGCTTTCCCAGGACCCCCTAAAATCTTCCATTCAGCTTTTAGAAAACTCTTAAAGAACAAGGTTTGTTTGCCAAAAGTAACTGAAGATGCAAAGAACATCAGGTCTTTACATCTACCTTCAGTTTTTACAGTCCTCGTGCTCCCTGCCCAGCAGTTGGGGAGGCTCAATAAACACCATCACCCTGACAAAGCCCAGGGCAGCAGCCAGAGAGCCTGGGGCTCCCAGCTCCACAGGCACTTGCTCCTCGTTTGACTCCAGAAGCTGCTGTATTTCACATGCTGTTCCTCCCTCGCCCAAGCTGTGATGTGAAATAGCTCATCCTGCTGGAAACTATAACTAAAAACATTGTCTAAAAACAAATCCTCTTTCTGTGTGCCTGGAGGGGAGGAGCAGTCCCCAACAAGCCCAGAAAAATGGAGCTTGAATAAATAGCTGGGCTGAAAACAACCCAGGAGGGCAGAACAGCAGCTTCGGAGCAGCTGTTTTACATGGGGAAGCAGGAGGACCTCAGCACACAGCACGAGTCAAAGAAAACGCCAGGTGTTCACTTACCAAGGCAGGATATGCTCAAATCCAGCCCACGAGGCTGCATATTCTGTAGGTAAAATCACTTGTGTCAGGTTCATACAAATGGTTGTGTCTTGGCACCAGGCACAGAGAGGAGCCCATTTCCACCACAGGATTAGCAGCAGGATATACAGCAAACACTCACTGCAAAACTGCGATAATATCAAAGCTCCATCTGTACTCAGGCTGGTACTCAGAGCTATAAATGACTCCTGTGGGAGAGCTAGCATTTTATTCTTATTACTAGATAAGTATCTTTCCTACACCTTGAAACCAATCATTCTTTTTTCTCTAGAGATATGTGCATACATACCTTTTTTTCCCTTCTTTTTCTTATATATCTATTATATATGCATATATAGGGAGAGGCAGAGCTGCATGGATTTAAAAAAACCAGAATATTTAAAGTGCCGGCTTTACTCTTCTTTTTAGAGGAGATCAACTGTTCTCTGCTCGGATGCAAATAAGGCACATACTTTCACTCTAGGTATTTTTGGTCAGCAGGAAAAAGATAAATAGATAGTGTGCTTCAATCGTCACACTTCCAGCCAGCTTTATCTAACTTTGGTCAAGAATTTAAAACTTTGCACTGGACGCTAGCACATTTCAAGCTTGAACTGTAATTCTCTTCTCCTGACAAGAATTTGCTGCTAAACAAGCCTATCTGTGACATGGGAACCAACAGGATAAAGCTGAAACCAAGGCTGTCAAACTCATTTCACTTATTAGTTGTGAAATGAGAAAAAACAGTAAGCTTCAGTGTCACATGGAAACATGAGCACAGCAGTGACATAACCTTTCATACACGACATCAGCACTAAAAACAGTGTATAGATTATTTGGAAAGTAAGAAACACCGATCTCGTGATTCTGTTCTGGGCTGGTCCTATGACAGAAAAGGAGGAAAAAAAAAAACCAAATCATGAAAACAAAACAAGAAGCTGAAAGCCCAAAGCAGTTCACAGTGGTGCCTATAACAAGCAACCAGGGCAGCACCAGAGCTCTGCTGTTTCAGCGGGGCTCGTCTGGCTGTCAGCAGGGACCCCCGATCCCCTGGCGTGAAGCACGTTGGCCTTCTGGTCCAGGGACAGGATGATTTACACAGGGACAACTGCTGAAGCTGCCACCCCCAGCTGCCTGCTGCACAGAGAGCTTGGCTGCTCCCAGCCCCTGAACAAACAGCTCAGAGCTGGCTTTTTCTTCTTCTGCCTTTTTTTCTTTTCTTTTAAGGACAACAGCCAGTGCCAGGTTATCCTGCTGGTTTGCCCTCACTGTTCAGAGGTGGCTTTGCAAACAGGTGAGCTACCTGTGCAGCACGCAGTGTCCCACCTCCCGTCCCAGGACAGGGCATCCCAGCCCTGGGACACTCATGTCTCCATTAAGCCTCCCACCTCCAAGGTCAGGGCAGAGGTTTGGAATTGCTCTTTCTAATCTTCAGCACGTCAAAACTTATTAGTTGATTTTATTAAGTCTCTCCAAGGATCTCTGAAGTAATGCTTGGTGTTGTTTTATCCCAAAATAGCCACTCGGTATGAGCTTTTGGCTGCCAGCGTAGAGGCTGGATGAGACCTTGGAGAGCCAGGTTAAGAAGGAAAGTCACAGCCCAACCTACTCATCCTTTTGATGTGCACAGCTCCTTCCCAGCCCCCCTCCTCCCAGACCCAAAACCACCTTTACCTTATGAACTCTGCAATATTTCAGCTCCTCCAGCTACCTGCAGCTAAAGACTGGGCCCAGGACAAAATTTTGCTTATGAACAGCCTCAGCCCCTGGGGAAGATGTGCATCTGGACCCAGATTGTACCCCTGTGGGTACTTTCCACAACTATACAGCCCTCATGGCTTGTCTATTTACAACAGGGCTTTTTCTACTGCCAGAGAGGTGAGCTATCTATCAGACAGAGGTAAAGAAACTCTGCAACTGTTAATTATTAAAAGCATATATCAGTAAATCTGGGACTGAAATGATGGCAATGAGTGGGTGGCAAATCTTTTGTAAGCCATAACGTTTCCATGAGAAAACTTTCCAGGGGAGAGATCTGGAAGAAATCATAGTGTATTTTAAGTGCAACATGAATTCTTATCAGTGACTGTTTTGACACAGTTTTGACCTCTGACTATAGAGGTTTTCAATTTAAAAGACATCTGGTAACTGATGATTTTCCAAAGCTAGAAGTCCATTGCATACATTCAAATGAGCTTAAAAAAAGCACAGGCACATCTGGTTACATGAATAAGAGCTCAGAAAAAAACCCTATGACATTGTCTGTTGCAGCATTGCTGCTGGTACTGGTTTTGCCAATGGTGAGGTTGAAGGTGAGCAAAAAGCAGAGCAGATCTAACCTCAAAGGCTGGAGAGATGGGATGTGCAGACACTCGCCTGGGCTGAGCAGTCTGGAGCTGGGCTGCAGAGCCCTTTTGTCTGGTCCTCACCCAAGTCACAGGTCTGTGATGCCTCCTGTCTTCCCAAGATCTTGCATTTCTAACTGATACATTTTGGGGGTGCAGCCACTGTGCAGTCCCCACCAGCTTGGCAAACCTGGGGCAACTGCATTGCTCACTGCTGAGAAGACCATCATTGACAGAAACAGGTCCAGAATATCACAAAATGCCTGTTACTCGCACTGTGTTAGCCCTTCTGCAGAACCGAGAGCGGAGGGAGCTACATTGATCTCAGTCGCTGTTTACTTTCAGTTAGATATGAGTAATGAGAGATAACAAAAATGAGTTGCTGTTCATCCAGCATCAAGCTGCATCCAGCATCAAGCTGGAGCTTCTGTCCAGGGGTACTTCCCCAGTTCCGACTGGATCTAACAAGCAATAGTAGTGCTGTAATACAGCAGGTCCTCAACCCATCTTTCCTTTTAATGCCAGGCCAGGGATTTTTTCTGTACTTGGCCCTTGGAGAATGCTTTCTTTGACAAAAAAAAAAAAAAAAAAAAAGTATATATAAAAAGCACGTTGCTTGCAAGCTTATGAAAACCTGGCCGTGTGCCATGGAGGCTAATGGGCTTTCGAGCTCCCCAGTAATGTTCCCCATCATAATTCAAATGACAGGAATATACTCTAAAAAGTCCTTACTCCCTCTTCTCTCTATTTTTTTTTTTTTTGGTTCTTTTAAATAAAGCCATTAGATCCTTGGAAAAGCAGCTTCTAAGTTTTCTAAATCACATTTTCCTCTAATAGTCCATTCCACCACATGAGTGAAAACCTCATTGAATTGAAGAAACTGGACTGGACTCCAGACCAGGCCTTGCTGGGAGAATTACGTGAAGTCCTCTTCACCAGGGTCCAGTTTTCCTCTGTTTGGTGGGAATTCCCTCCGGCCACTGACTCCAGCAAGGGGAGACCCAGCCCTCAGTTTCTGAGCTGTCACTTTTCCAGGGTTTGTGCTATCTGGAGTTTTTCCTGCAGCCAGGCTGGCTCTATTCCAACAGCTGGAAATGAGCTTCCCAAGCCATCCCCTCCCTTATCACCCCCTGCCTTAAACAAGTTCGACCTTTAGATTGATTTGAACTTTGGCCAGCATTAAAACACTTGTTCTAGCAGATGAGGTCAGTCACTCAGCTTTCTGTTTTGTGTAATGGGGCAGTTAATGCTACAGTGGTTTTAAATCATGACATATTCCCAATTGTGAGGACAAGAGAAGAAAAAAACTCACCAGAGATTTTTCCCTGCTGTTGGGCTGGGCCTCCCTTGAGTGTTACGCAGTCTCAGCTCCTTCCTCCTGGTTCCTTCTGGTTGTACATATTTCAAATAATCTTGAAAAAGTTCTTATCCCTTCATCTTCCTCTCCTTTCCATCATCTCCTCACAACTTCCCAAGGTCACCTCTGGAACGTGGAAGATGCCTCCTGCAAAGGATGCTTGAGTTACTGCTGACCTTGACTTATGTTTTTTTAATAACTAATAAAGACAAACAAAACCTCAGGACTAAGAGAATGTTTCCGTGGCATCTAAAACAGACTTGGAAGGAAAGCAATTTTGTCTAAACAAATAAACGTAGTCATCAAGCTGTCAGAGGCCAGAATTTGTAACTTTGTGCTACACGTCAAACTCTGAAAGAAAAACCCCAACTGGAAATGGATTACAAAGAACAGGCTGAAAGAAATGCAAAAATCAGCTATGCAGGGAAAACCACACTGGATAGAACCCAACGTTTTTCATCATTGGAAAGGTATTTAATGTTAATGTGAAGAGGAATTTATTATTTTATTTCTGCAGGACTTTTTCTCTGCCACCTCTGCAGGATTTGATATAGACAAATAAAAGTACTGTCAGCATCTTCATTGCTCTCAACTCCATATAAAACTGTTGGGAACTAATGGGTATTTCTTTAAGTCATGTGCTGAACAGGAGTAACAATGGGCCATTTTTTCCTTGCTTGCAGAAGAATGCTCATGAGCTTAAAAGATCTGATACATTTTGCTTGTTCACAGTTATGGCTGGAAAAATTACAAAAGGAAATCTTAGTTCTAGAAAGGAATTTTATACATAAACCTAAGCATTGAGAAAGAGCTTTTCTTCAGGGATTTCCACATTGTGAAGTTATGCACTCATAAGCCTCCTCCTTGTTGGTCATCGTGTCATTGTTGTAGAGGTCACGGCTATGAGTGTGAAATGATAACTCAGATTGTTAGGACATAACCAAAGGGGAAAACATCTGGATATGATCACTTCTAAGGATGGTGTGACCACAATCCAGGTAGATCAGTTATTGCTTCCTTTGTCAGGTGAAACCTTTTTCCTGGTCTGTAGACTGTTTCTTAAGTGCAATGAATTCTAGTTAAATAGAAGCCTGGAATAAACTCATCAGAGCAGTCTATTTCCAAATTACAGTCTTGTGGCTAATCCCTAGGGGAACATTTTGCTGCTATGGCTGTTTGGATTTCCCATAGTGTTTATGAAGAAGCAAGCACTGGAGCATTAGGAAGGAGGACATCCTAGAAGTATAGCATTCACAGATCAACCTCTCCAGCATTATTTACCCAGCATCAGCTTCAGCTTGCTTACCCTCCAGCCAGAGGCTGATTCTGGTGCCACAAAAGCAGCTTTCTGTGCCAACAGCAGCTTTGGGTAGGCACGGTGGAGAGAAACTTGGCACTGCTGAGCTCATGAGCTGGTATCACTGGGCACGCAGTCCTCACTGCATGCTGGCCACACGGCCCTGCTGGGTGGAAGGAAGATCTGGGACAGCTACATCCACAGTGTCCTCTGCAGCAAGATGAGCTGCTCAGAGTCTCCCAAGGATGGGATGGAACTGCAGCCAGGGAGGGCACACAACTTGCAGGGGCTGAGCAGAGGGGAAACTTGCTTCGTCCCTACAGTGACTCATGAAACCAAATCAAGCGTGTGCCGCTTTACTGCTCCCTGGGGGCTGATTTAAGAAATTCTAGCACCTAGCAAAACCACTTCAACCCATTGAATAACATCAGTCACTTCCAGTTTGCAAACTCTACCAGATTTTTCATGTTTTTACAAAACCACTTATAGCCAGTGCCAGAAGGCTTGTTAATCTTGATTGATGCTTGCTATTTCTTTAGAAGAGATGCAAAGAGACCCATAGGCCTGCAGCTTTCATACACACTTATTTCCTGCCAGCTCTAGTAAAGAATCTGGTGTTACTTGCCTAAAACATGTAAGTTCTTCAGGGGATAATGGCTAAACCTTGAGTCTGAAGGGTTGATAGTTGGCATATGCCAGTCCTTGCCTCCAGCAGATAAAGACTGATGCTGTGTCACAGCACTGGTGCTCTCCGCACAAGGTATCCTAAAGCACTTTCAGGACGAACGCTGCCCTGCAATATCGATTGTGTTCAAATGCAAAGGAAGGGAAGAAGGCAGGAGAGCCAGAATGCCACTCTTCAGAGCTCATCGTTCAACACATACACATACAACCCCCAAAAGAGCCACTTGCCGGGCACTGAACACCTACCAGCAGAGAGGGAAGAAGAAAAACAACTTTGTTTGAAAATTTTATTTTAAAACCAAGCACACAAACACGATTGCCTACAAATTTTACACAGCAACATTCTGTCCTTTGGATCCCCATACCACTCACATTTGGAAAGTTAAATAAAGCTAGTATCTTTTAAAATACTAATTAAAGTAAGCATTATATTGGGTCCCTTGTATCACTATGCGTGTTCAATATTTGCAAGTGTCACCATGGTGAGGAGTTGCACCTAGCTACACTGCATTAGTTATAAAGACTCATGAGCAATCGCTCAGCCATTGCTGTTGGCTTCCCAAACTATAAACTTGTCTTCTGGTCTATGACAGCTCAGAGATCATAAAATAAAGCTTACAAGTCAATATTGCTATGTGAAGTTGGTTCACGTCAGCTGTAAAAGTTAGTGTTGCAAATACAAAAATATCTACAATAGGAAAGTATTAACTGCTAAATGCACACAATGGCTGAGAGATAATAGAAGTGAAAATAGGGCCTTCCGCAAACTCAAGCCAGTAAATCAATAGGCAAGTGATTAGGATAAAATATGAAGTGTGAAAGCTCTAATGATCATAAAAACAGAAAAAGAAAATAATTTGAAAGTTCACTAACACACTCTCTGAAGAGATTCTGTAGACCCCAGTTTCAAGGCATGTCTCCAGGGCAAGACACTTCAGGGACAGTGTCTTACAGGTTATATTTTTTTTGAGAGAGATTTACAGAATGTGCTCCTACACTCACAGAGATCTAGTGACACGTACAAACACTTAATGTCCCATGAAAAAATAGTGTCTCATGTCTAGCAAAAATAGCATTAGTTGTAATTTTAGGAAATTTGGATCCAAGTAGAAGACACTGGCTTTATTTAGCTTTCCAAATGTGAGTGAGTATGGGGAGATGCATTTACCATGCACTGGTAGCCAAAGCATTTTGTTCAAAGTACCTGATGTGGTCTTATCTGAGACCACTCACTTATCTGCGTATTTCTATGTTAAATTAGTCGCAAAAAAAAATAATTAAAATTGTTGAGCACAACATCTGGATCAGACTCTGACAAATGCCATTATTTTATCAGGTTGGCTTCTCCATGGCTTCTGTTGTGAGTAGGTTGTCAGTTCTCCTGCATGCTCTGTTGGGGCTGTGGTAATGAGCTCAAGCCATTCCCCAGTGCTAAGCATCTAACCAGATGAACCACCCGGGCAAAGAGAACCTCACACATCCCTCCTACTCTCAGCACACTGATTATCTCAGATCATCAGTGTTTTGGATGACCGAATAAACAGGATTATCCTCTCCCAGTGCTTGTTAAGTCAAAACTGTATGGCGATCCTATTAGTGGATTGCAATAGTGTGAGTATATCCAAGCAGGAGATTATCTTTTGCTTGCTCTGTGGAGCTGAAAACAGTACCAGGAAATTTTTAATCTCCATGAAGGGGACACTAGAGCTCACAGAAAGAAAATTAAAATAATTTTTATCATCCTTCTCAATCAGCTGCCTAGCTAAAAAGAAATTACCCCAACTGACAAAGTCATAACCTTCTTTCATTGATATAGTACCAGAACTGAGATGCCAGTGAAAAAGATCTTAAATGCATAGCCTCTTTCATCCAAACTGATCCCAGAATGCTTTACAAGTGCTGCATGCAAATGGCACGTGGGATTAGCAGCACTCTGCAGTGATGTGCCTCTGTTCTCACTGAGGTTAGCAAGAACAGAAGTGGGACTTGCCATTGAGTAAAATGTGAACCAGGCTGGAACGCAGCCAGGACACTGAGATCAAGACTCACATTCATTTGGAAATTGCTGGCACAATAGCCCTGTTGATCAGGATTTTGGGTTTATGTCTTATCCAAAACAATGTAGCAAGCTACAATGGGGCATAAAATGATGTCGTTTTAAACATGTTGATAATTTATCATTATTTATTTTTCAAGCACTCAAACATAAAAATATTGAAAGAACAAGCAAGGGGGAAAATACCCATATCTAAATTAAAACCTACTTAAATAAACTATCTAGAGTTTAACAGAGTAGCATACAAGCAAAGCCAGCCAGCTCCCAACTCTTTTATATACATGTAGGCAGAAAAATAAATTCCTTCAAAAGAAGCTTTGAAGAGCATAATTTAGCATGAAAGTTACCATATATTAGATTATACATCTAGCAAAAAGGAGTCATTAGCCCAACAAATGGGCTGTTAATGATTTCAGGTTTGCCTAAGGCTGTGAGCTAATAAACTAGTGATTAACCAGTATTTCTGTTGAAAGCTGGCAGCCTGGTGTCACAGCGCTTGCCCACAGCTTAGGAACTGCAGGAAAAATAAAATCAATGACAAAACCTCAATGTATTTAGGCCATAGAAACAACTAAAGTTTCAAGTGGATAAAATCCCTGCTCTGAGGCACCATGTACTCCATCACTTATCAAGACACCTGATTTCCACTCCATGTGCTGGGATTGCAAAACATGGTACTTCCCAAGTCCAAATAGAGTAGCCAGGAGAGCCCTTTCCAAGGCAAAAGAAACTCTTCATGATGTGCCCTGACACAGACCATGCCCAGGAGAACCCATGTCACAAGAATGTCACTGCTGGTACCCACTTGGGACACCTCCCTGCTATTCTTGACTTTGGGAGCAGCTACCTCTTTCTGGCTTTCATGAGCCTAGCAGCCATTTATATAGAAAGTTAACACCACAAAAGCATGCTTGACAGCTTCCTTCAGACATTTCTTAGCAACTGGTAATAAAAGGAGGGGAAAAAACCCCAAAACAACACGTCATTTGGTCAGCCAACTCTCTCTAAAGCACCCATATTTATTTCCCTCATCAAAGTTTGAAGAGCTGAGGATCTGGGAACCAAAACTTACACAAAACTGTCCTCTCCGAGGCTGAAAATGGCAGAAGCTGGAAGGATGGTGCTCACCCACTGCTGTCAGGACTGCAGGATACATGAGACATCATACAGGCATTACAGATACTTGTGCAGGGCAAACTTTTTGAAAATAAACCACAAGCATATGCACAAATCTCCCCTCCCTAGAAGCAAGTGGTCATTTGCCAATGCAACTGGGGACAACACTTCTTCGCCAACAGGAACACAGCTCGTTGGGTAACATGATTGGTCCAAAGTAACAGATAAATGAAGTAAGGTATTTCAAAGGACATAATTACTCAGTAGTTCAAAACAGAGAAAGCAAGCCATCCAGAAAATTGAAGAAAAAAGTTGTTCATCCCTCAGCCTCAGTGTCCTCACAAGCAGGCCCAGCAAAGCCCCTCAAATTGGCTTCACCAGGGGCGTGGGACCATGCATGAAATCCTTAAACTTTAAAACCTATTACAATCCACAGGATAGTCCAAAACTAGAGAGGGGCCCCAGGGACTGCAGCCAGCCTGGCTTGCTGGGTGCATGATTCACATCATATATCGTCTCCCGGAGAGCCCAGCGTTCCTCTCCCCAGCGACTCTTCGACAACCATCCCAGGAGGGCTCAGCTGCTCCCTTCACTGCCAAATCATCTGCCTCGCTTCTCTCTCTGGCTGATTTCTCCTCATCGCTCACTTCCTGTGGCAGAAGTGTAGAAACTGTGTTTTGTCACAGCAGCCCTAGGTCACGCCGCGCATTTCGCTGTTTGCTCCCCGGAGTGTTGCTAATGGTTTGATCTGACAGAAAGTTCTCACACTTAAAATAAATGGTATAAACACCACACTCTCCAGGAAGGTCTAAAAGCAAAATGAGATTTTTTTTTTGATTTAAGGAAGCTTTTCCTTGAGTATTTTTTAATGCTTTTAACTAACCAGTAGTTCCAATGTCTTTTTTAAATAAAAAGACATAGTATTTTCCTCCTGAAGCGTTCTTGTGATTAAGGTCCAAGAGTTATATTTCCACATAAGAAGAAAAAAAAATAAATTGGATGCCGTTTCAGTAGAGACAATAACAAAAACTCCCACCGACTGCAGTTACCAATAGAACAAGACCCATGTGCAAACTTGGGAAGTAAGTTTTTCTGGCACCTATTTACCAAACACTGCAGAGTTCACATTTTTTTCTTAGTTTCTACTTTCTTACAGGAACATTTAAAGCATAAGCTCAGATGGGTTTGTTGAGCAGTCCGTGTTACCGTGTCCTGTAAGTCATATGTATGATTCCCGATCCTTGTTACTCCTACAAAAACAACACGGCTGGATTTTGGCAGCAGTTGCATAGACTTCAGATTTAATATAGCAGTCACTGCCTTTCCCTGAGAATCACACACTTCTGAAAATAAGCTTTTTGGCACCCACTAAGGAACACATCGAACACCTCCTTTAGTTACAAGCCCTCAAAATAAAAAGAACTTATAAAGTTCTTACATATATCTACAGGAATTTGATCTGAGATCTTATTTAACTCTCCTTACAAATACTCAGGGCTGATCCTGGTCTCAGTGAAGTCAGAATATCTTCAGTGCAAACAGTGGCGGCATCAAAGTGTACAACTGGACAAATAAGATCATAATTAAACATAAGAATGAAATTATTCCTGTTTAACACCCTTATCTGTATTTGTAGGCTTGTACAATAGAAGTAGTTTAACGGGCACTGAAGATACAGTCTAAACTAGGTTCTGAATACTCTGTATTTCTCCAGTGCACACAGCTCTGCCCTTCAGTCACAGTTTTTAATATTTAAAATGACCTTTCCAAATCTGTTTTGGTTTTAATATGTTAAAAAAAAATCTTTCCCACTGAAGCGAGTAGATTTTCCAGTGAACTCCAGCACTTAACCCTGCAGCATTTTGCTATTTCGAGATTAGAGCATGAGTTTCAAAATTTGTCCCAAAGCACAAATATCTGCATGAAGTTATGATGATGTTGTACCCAGCGTAAGACTCATCCTGGAATAGAAAACAACCCAAGCAACAATATTTGGCTCTGGATAGAAATGTTCCCAGAAGTTCAGCAGTAATTGCCTCTCTTCTGCTAAGGCTACAAATAATCCTGAGTGTGGGCTTCTGTGCGTGGCTCCTGGGGCTGACACACAGTATAATCTGTTTATAACATACCCTCTGCAGTTCTGTTCTGCTCCAAAGCTGACTTTCTGAAGGGGGCTAATCCCAGAACATTTTTGCCTCCTAAAAGGTAGACGTGCCCCAATACGTGCAAGCAGACATTGTGAGGCCCTCAACATTAACCTTCACAAAGAACTACAATAGATCTGCATTATTTCTTAATAAAAGCATTTTGGTTTGCTATTAAAAAACCCTGTCAGGAGTGCTCTATTACCACAGCTGACCACAAGATGGAAATCCCTTTCTGTAAGATGTCTCCTGATTAGGAAAAACACCAATAAAAATAAATACTGCCTTTTCCTAGGAAATTGTTCAAGAAGCTTGGCTACCCCCCTGGGTAGAAGGATTTATCTATTTCTGTAAGGTGTAGCCAAGCTGTCATCAATTTCATTTATCTAACAAAAGTTTAATTTTAATTTGGTCAAAACCCACATCTTTTCCTGAGTTTTCCCTCTTCCAATAAAGGCAGTTTCCTTCACAAATCATTCGGATGGAAATCCCCGGCTGGCTCTAGCTGTTACGCAAGAAGCTCAGATACTCCAAGCTGAAAAAGCACCACTGATATGTGTTCACTGTTAAACCTTTAAATGCGAAAGTAAAGTAAACTCTTACTTCATTCATTACAGGGTTTTTTTTTTTTTTTTTCAGAGTTCAAAAGTCCTCTGAGGGACAGTTCCAGCCACCCAAAGCCTGGGATGGCAGAGCTTGGAGTTCATTGGGATGTTATCTAACCTGCCACACTGCACCCTGCACAAACAAATCCACTGGTCTGGGATCTAAATGCTAAATGTCATTTATTTTTGTAATTGCTTATTTACAAAAATGTGCAGAGACTTGCACTGGGATGCCACAGAACGAAAAGGCCACTCTTGTCCCCGGCGGCAGGCAGCCCTTTCCCACCTCCAAAGCAGCTTTTGAGCAAACTATTACCCCCAAAGAAATGAAAGAATAGCTTCTATGATTTTAGTTATCCGATCAGGTTTTCCGCTCTGAATCTAATAGACAGAGTAAGTAGGGAGCTACATTTAAAGACAGACATTTGCATTTGTTTTGCTGATTATAGTAGTTGCACATTTTACTTTAAACATCAATGGGCTGAAACTGCTATTCAAATGATATGGAAATTGCTACTTCATACTGAAATTTCCTTTAAGCAACAAAGGGAAGGATTAGCACATGGCTCTGTTCTTTTTTTTCTTTTCTTTTAATTTTAATAAAACACTTTGGAGAACTCTTGGATGGTTCATGAACAACACCTCTATCTTTTAATATTTTATGCACACCAAGTTACAGAATATTTGGATCCTTCTGTTTAACTATTATTACAACAATTTCTAACTAAAATATCCTTCTTTATCTGAAACACTGAATTATCTTCCTTTTCACAAGACCTCGCACCGTGAAAATATACATACACAGACTATATGGATAATTATGCAAGGAAATAAAGGTACCAGCAATAATTTCTAATTATTTTCAGATTTAAATGAAGCTAATCAAATGGGTGGCCTCATAGAGTCTGTCCTGTTTGCAAATATCCAGGAAACATGATCAGTCCCCCTCAAAACTGAATTCCACCCATTTCTAGCAGTGTACAGTAGGGTCACTACAAATGAGAATCAGACCACAGTGTGAAGTTTTCCCACCAAAGCTTTCACAAGTAAAATCAGTTGCATTCCAGCAGTTTGCAGGACTGATCCTTTAATCCCTGTCAAGCTCCACACCTTTTTATACAATCCTAAAGACAACAACTTTTTAGTGAATTTTAACAGTAAACTTCACTCCAGGCAGTAGAGGTAGAAGATGTAAGGGATGTACAAAGATAGCTTCACCAGTCTCCCCAAAACTGTTTACTTGTACAGAGGACTGATTAAAAACACTTGTCAGATTTTGAATCTTACTGCAACCTATTGATATGGTAGAGAAACAGAGCAAATGCCTGTCACTGGCTTCTGGACTCTTAACATACCTCGTTTCAAGAGGACCATCATCCTGTTCCATTGACTCTGCTGTTACAGAATCTTCGTCATGCCCATTGTGTACTTTAATCTGAACATCCCCTCTCAGCACAGCTATCTTGAATCTGCTGAGGAAAGAAAAAGCATGTTACAAACAAAATATTTTTAAAATAATCGCATGCAGACACATTGACAGAGTTAATTTGTAAAACAAATCTATTTTGATGTCAAAGATTTGAGGCTTCAGGGTGCTAGAACAGTGGGAGATTATCAAGTCTTGTCCAAATCAGACTTTCTTTTTCTTGAAATTAGTTAATTAATTTACAAACTAAAATACTGAAGTGAATCACCGAGTTCTTTAATCACGGTGTTCCTTAAGCATCTAGCACAGATCTGCTGAGAAACTTTCAATTCTTTAGAAGAGAAATGCAAACAGAATGATTAAAGACAGCAATTGCTTTCTCTCAATAAGCAATTTCAGTGCATCACCCGTGATCGACAGCAATGCTGATCTTGAACTGCCCACGTTATGCAGGGGCACAATCCTGCTCTTAACACGTGCCCCCCTGCAACCTTGCTACCTTCGGTGGATTTTTCTCTTGCAAAGATAAAAAGGACAACATTACTTCAAACCATTTGCCCTGCATTCATCACACTAAAAAAACCACAACGGTGCCAGCTACAATATATTCATGCAAGAGGTCTGATAACTGTACTTGCAATTTTGGTTTTGTTAGTCCCACATGAATATTTATGCACATTTCCATGATATGTCTCCTGGTTTGCATAGGGCACAGGTTGTCAGCAGCTGAAAGCCATTAGCATCTGACAGCTGCTAAAATAGCTTGTTTGAAATAAATAGGTGGTCCCGGTCATTGTGTAGCAGGCAGGTGATTAAGGCATCATTACAATCTACATCTTCCTTGGCAGCTGCACGGACAAGAAGGGTCCTTCTTGTACTGTTCAGACCTGCCTGGTGGAGGGGAGATTTAATTATTATCACTACATAATGGGTAGTTTGTAGAAGATGAAGACCTGACAGAAACAGATAGTGGGCAAACACAGGACATGGATCGCAGCCGATGAAATAATTACAATCCAAACAAGAGTGTATGAGCTGGCTGGGAGCAGCAGATGTTGCTGTCCTTCTGCATCGCCACATAAAACATATGTCCAAGTGTGACCTGAAAAAAAAGACAGCAGAATGTTATTACAGGATACTTGTGGGGTGATGCTCCGGGAGGAAACTGGGATTCTCACAGGGAAAATCCAGGGGATCTCTTGGGAGCAGAGAGGTGGAAGACATCCAGCACACAGGGCACGGATTGTATCGACGGATACCAGGAAGGACCAGGGAGGAAGATATCCCTTGGCCTTCAACCTACCAACATCCTCCCCTCCCAAACCTGCTTCATGGATTGGATTCTCAGGTAGGGAACGGGTTGATGAATTGTAATTGTGCTCTGAGTGAGATGAAATCTACGCCCCAGGCAGGGTCAATGAGTTCCCACCTCAAGTGCGCAGCCATGGGAAGGTGGTTAAAGTCCTACTCACTACTTTCTCTTGGTGGAAAACGTTGCACATACAGCAAGTAAAAGATGCTGTTCAATTTTTGTTCAAGTCATGGCATCTTGCTTTCTTGAAAACAAACAAAAAAAGGCATGTTTTGGGCAGAGATGAAATGGGACAGTCAAATACAACAGAAGAGACGTACAGTGCATACAGCCCTTCTGAGATGCTGGAAATGCTTGTCTTCCAACACACTAATGTGTGTTGGAACACATTAATAAGCACAATCATTCTACTCAAGGCTATTTCATAAGATATTTTAACAAAAATTGATGTAAAAGCAGGAAATGTCAACATGGGCACGTTACTTCCTTTCAAACCATTTTCTCGGCAACCACCCCATCTGTCTTACTGCAATCTTTCTTCCAAAAATAATTGACGTTTATCACAATAAGCTTAACACTTAAAGAATTTACTAAATTACTTTTTTTCAAAATGTATGTGAATAATTACCTTTGTAAACACATTTATGCACCAGTTTTCAAAAAAAGAGCCATACTCTATAGCAACATAACTTTGGTTTATAAAATGCCATGCAGCACTGTGTCACATTATAAATACCAATGCACATAAGCAGCTTCATTGCCTTTATTGCAAAGCCAGGATCAGACATTTTCAACATTTTCTTATTAAGGATAAATTACAAAACAGACCAAGCATACTAGAGTGAGGTGGCCTGACAGGAATGGTGTCCAGGTGTTAGGCTTTCTCTGTTTAATATTGATATAGTGCTTCAAATATTGCAGCCTTTTCTCCGGAGACATATAAAAGGTTGAGCATTGGATCAGGCTGCCCAGGGAGGGGGTTGAGTCACCTTCCCTGGAGGGGTTTAAGGGATGGGTGGATGAGGTGCTGAGGGACATGGTTTAGTGATTGATGGGAATGGTTGGACTCGATGATCCGGTGGGTCCTTTCCAAGCCGGTGATTCTATGATACGTACAGAATCAGTGTTTTTTTTCAGTAGAAACATAATTCTTAGACCATGTCCACCTAAAGAGAGAATTGTGACTTTTGATTTTGTCTGGGTCCACAAGAAGGGAAGTCAGAATTATGACTCTACGCGTGCATTACATTTTGGGAGCCAGTTTTCAACATCACTTCACCCTTTTCCAATTGCACCACCCCTGTAAGAAAGCAGCTCACCCCTGGGGACAACCCTGCTGGATCCCAGCACCAGCCCACAGAGCCACTGGCCTCCACAGCCTTTAGCCAAACACTTGCAGCATCCGAAGGAGCAGGGACGGATGGAAAAGCAGCTACGGCAACATGCACCACAAGAGCTGTGTTCCCGGGCAGATCCATCCTTGTGCCAGTAGCTACCAGGGCAGGCAGAGCAGAGCAGGAGGAGGCTGCCAACACTCCCCTACCTCCTCTCAGCACAGAGGGAATCTGGCTTTGATCTCCCAGCAGATTTTTTCCTGTGTTCTGTGTACGTAGTCACTATTACAAGCACAATCATGGTGAATGTTTGCGCAAATTACTAGCTCTCAAACTTCTTGGTACTTTGTACATCTTTGTTACTATATTTATTTCCCTTGTATTTTTGGATACGGTGAGTGTGGAATTAGACCCCACTCTCCCAGAAGCTTGTGCGCAATACGGCTCCAATTCACAAACCTCAAAGTTAATAAGAACAGCAAATATTTATGCCTAAAATCATCAGTGAAGGGCTATCCTCCATTATCCAGTGCTAGGGCTTACAAGTGTTTATTGCTGCTTGTTTGCGCAGTGTATTTTTAAAACACGCACTGTTTGAAATATACACAATTAATATTAACGAAGACCTGTCGTTCTCAGAGCAAGTGGCTGGAACAAGCGCTGCCTTCTGACTGATGTGCAATGACCTTTTGCAATATTTTTAGGCACTGTCCTATAAGCAATATATCTTGCACAAATTACTTCTGCCCAGAAGCAACATCAACCACGAGGAGGAAGGTGCAACATGGGATAAATTTGTATCTTCTAATCATGGGTAAAAGAAAATTACTCGGATTTATAAAGGGATTTATAAACTGCATAATTTTCTCTCTCATTTAATCTTAACACATAGAGGATGATGTGCGAGGATGATGGGTGAGGATAATCATGATGGATTGAAGTGGTATGTGATTCTCCCAATTTTGAGTAAAAGAAGACTACAGTAATTAGTTCATTGTGAGAAACAGAACTCATTATGAATTTAAATAGAATTGTTTGTGTCTTCCAGGGAGGAGAGAGATTAACTTGGGCAACTACTAAAAGTTTTCAGTCTTCATGGTGTTAAGCTAAAAACTAAAGTTAGAAGATATTTGAGTGGAGAAATACTTGCTGCTCTGTGTGCTGGAAGTTGTTGCCTCTCCTAGGCACGGGACAAGACAAGCTGCATTGCATACTGCAGTATACGATTGGCTCATACTGTTACGTATCAGTAATAAAAAAGCCTAGGAAATTACATAAAGGATTGGGAAAACCTCAGTGAAATAAATAAGATAGAAAATGTAAAGTTAGACATTTTCACACCTCAAAATTTTTGTCAAAGTTGGAAAGGGAATGTAGATATAAAGGAAATGCGTAATCAGGAAACTTCACAACCAGTAAACGCATGCAAAATGTACTCCAAAACACTTTCTATAATCTATTTCTGTGAAACTTGCACAGAAAATAACTATTTAACTACCAACTGCTACAATTCATCAGCTGGAGGAGGAGCCACCAAACACACTACCTGCTTCCAGCAGTGGCCAACAGCACATCCGAAGAGAGGAGGATTACAGGCAAGGTAAACACAATTCAAGTCTACCTGGAATATCCCCTCTATGCTACAACCAGCACTGCCAACACTTCCTGAGCCAGAGGATGATTTAAATCTGCACTAACATTATCAAGACAACTGCAGCAACCAATATAGTCACTAAAAATTAAACTTAATAATTAACACGAAAGTTTTGGTACACACATTAAATATACATATATGCAACTACTATGTATAGCATTGGTATAAGCTGTATTCAAAGATTGTGAATGTACCATTCATTATATGAAAACCAAAACAACCCCCCTATACATCTCTGTGCATACCAACACAACTGATAACTTTTAAAAATGAGGTCTTGGGTTTAATCCATGGATTTTCCAAACAGGTATAAGCTTGTGAAGAAAACAGAATCAGCTGCGTTTTAGTTGCCAACAAAAACAAATGGTTGTAGTTATCCCACAGACAAAAGCCAATATACCTGCTTTCAGTCATTCTGTAGCAAGTGAAAGCTACCAGGAAGCTTTTTATCAACAGCTCATAGTATAAACCAAATCCTTGTCAAAATTAAGAAAGGAACTGTAAGATTAAGGGCCCTGATCCTACACACTTACAATTAGAAATCCAAGTGTCAGGGGAGAATCATCAGCATCCAAAAGGCAAACCAAGTTCAAAATTGGTTTTTTATTTATTTAGCCAAGATTCCTGAAAGAAAGGGGAGGGGGAAAACCCCCATGAAATAAAACTCAATGATGAACTATTTCTGATGCAGGGAAAAAACCAGGGTATGATTGCATAAAGGGTGACCTGCTCTCAGTGACACTGCCAGCCAGTTTCCTTCCCTGTTACAGTACCGTGAGGTTCCTTATTAAGCTCATTTCTTTAAAAGTCAGCCACAAAGGCTGCATGGCATCAGAATGCTGTATTCACATGAGGCATTGTTAGTGAGGATGGGGTCCAGGCTCTGCTGCTATCTAAAGGGTGCACTGAGCAGCTCAGAGCATCAGGGATGGGACTCAGTGATGCCTTCAGAATTAACAGCTACTGAAGCTCTAAGCCAAGCAATTTTAACATATGGACAGAGACAGTAAAAGCCTTGCCAGCTGCTAGTGTCCATCTTTTCAGGTGCATTGCCTGTGGACCTTTTTTGACAGAGTGCTGCAGTTCTTTGTCTGACCTGGTCCCATCTGAAGCTCACTAGCCTAGACTATGGTCAGCCCTGAAACCCTGCTGGCTCTAAATGAACCAGTCCTGCCCTGCCCAGAGAGCCAGAGTCTCAGGGCATTGGCTTTTACCAGATCTCAGCAATATTACATGCATTTCATGTAAATATCTCAATGTCTATAATTCATCCCCACAAGTTTTCATTCTTCCTTTCCTTATTAACTGTTTGAGCTGTGTCACCATGCTCAGTCCAAAATCTGCTGCAATCATCTGCTTTAATAACATCTGTTGTTGAGAAGGACAGACAACAAGGTAGAAATCCTAACTCACATCCAGCTATGAAGAAATTTATTTTTTAAAGTACAATTTTTTCCATTAAATCAGATTGAAAGGCATAATCTGTGGTATTTCTCCTGTTTAAGACCTGGCTATTAAGTTCTTCCAGTGTAATGGTGCCACCAGCAGATAATAGTTAGAACTAGTTTTAGCTGGAAAACCTAGACAAGAATACAAATTTCTCTATGTAGGGTACTTAAGCTTCCAAAACCATATAGAATCATAGAATCACCAGGCTGGAAAAGATCCATCGGATCCTTGAGTCCAACCATCATATACTTCGATTTTTTTTAGATTTTTTTATAAGAATATGGAAGCTAAAATTAGTTCTAAATGTGGTCTATCAGTCAATAAAACTTTAGATTCATAATTCTCGAAGTTCCTTATGTGTTCCTCTATGATTTATAGACAATTTCACAGAGTTTTTTTGTGATTCGAAGCACGTAAAATCTTACAAGCAGCTCAGATACTGCAGTAAAAGGAGTTTAAATGTGTCAATATAAATTTTGCCTGTTTTCTTCAGATATAACTACACTGAGAAGATGTCCATTGTGTGCAGGAGCGTATTTCCTTTCACACAAAGAACTGGGAGCTGGATCATTGCTGCAGCAATGTCATTGAGTTAAACTCAACTGAGAAGTTACTCCAGACAAATATGAATAGGGAAACATGGGAATCGGATCAGTTATCAGCGAGATAATCTAAAACAAGTCTTCCATCAGCTGGTTTACAGGTTTTTAATGCAAGAATACGTGTAGGAAACACACCTATTGTGCAATCCCTTACAGCCGTAGCCTCTCACTGTGTTCCTCTCTAGTTTACTGGGGCTAATCTGGAGCATCCCTGGCAGCCCTGGGGACCCTCAGTGCACAAAACCGCAGCTGAAAGTCACTGTCACCCGTTGTGTGTTCCCACTATTGCACCTGCATATTTTATTTTGCACACAAAAGGTCAAAAGCTTGCCAGCAGGCTGCCTGCCTTCTCAGGCACACAATGCATGGAGAAAAAGAACTCCAAGGAGCTGCTTGCCGTAATTTCCTGCAATTTAAGACTATTTATTTTTAAAACTTTTGCTGCCAACCTCCCCATCTGACTGTCACACTCTTTCTGAATTTTATCATCAGAAGATAGTAATTTATTAGAGATTAGATCCAACTGGTTATTTGACTGTCTTGGTTTTAAATACTACTCAGCCTTTTTAGCTGCTCTGAATCCTTAGGGCTCTCTATAATTAATGTTTCTTTTGCAGAGGCAGTGAGGGGACTGGCTGTGCACAGCCTCTGTTAACCCTTTCAGAGATCAATGTAAAACCACAGCGAGGGCTGCATTTGCAAAGAGGTTGCGACTAATGATCCACAGAAGTGTTTCTACTTTTTGCATTTGAAAATTGATCTTTCATACAAGTGGGTTGAATATAGCCACTATCTACCCAGATGACTAGAAACTGGTCTGTGCCTGCAAATGTTAATTAACAGATGGGGGGTTGCACCCACACATAAAGCATTTTGGGAGATACTGGAACTTCTGTAAAGATTTTTGTGGCAGCTGAAGGATTTTGAGAAGAGTGAACAGGAATGATCAAAAGAAAGGCTGAATATTTGCAGTGTCAGGTATGTTTATGTCGGCCGTAACAGTGGCACAGCAGGAAAAGTGTACGTGGTTCAACCTTTCTGGGGAAAGAGAGCTTAGATGAGCTAGCACCCTGTGCAATTGCATCTTGAAAACTTCCGAGTTGCTACTATCCATTATAAATGCTCTTTCGTCCCTAGCACAGGTGAACGTTCAACCCAACCTCTGTGGCCTCCTGAACAAGCTTGAATCGACTTAATAAACGAGGACTTACATCTCCAGCAGCTTCCACACTTTCTTGTTCTGCAACTTGCACTGCAACCCCGTTTTTCTCATAACCGAACAAGAATGAAGACAAAAATATTTATGAGTAAATATTGAATTTTATTCCTACACTAGAAGATAATCTCTTGTGCTCTTTAGGTCAATATTGACATAGCTGAGAGCAGGTCATATAGCAGGGATGGCGAGAAGTAAAACCCATTACACAGTAAAAGAAGCACAATAATGAAGACATTTTCCTTTAAATTTTACCATCTTTTCACCCTTTTTTTTCCAGCTACGTGACCTATTGCCAGGAATAGGAAAAAGCATAACCTAGCACAGGAAAACAATATTAATCAAGGTCTACTCTTAGCTATATATTTTTGCATTAGTGAATTTTCATAGTTAGGAGGGCTGACTGACCTCAGAGCATTCCAATAATCTGTTGTAAAACAAAACCACAGAAAACTTACTCTTTGATATTTACTTATAAAAAATTGTTACTGCAATTGGAATATTTAAGGGGCTGCTCCAAGAAAGCTCTGTCCTTTTCTGGGTGAACTATTTAAGGCCTTAACCCTGACTGAACCTCCAAGCATTCTGGCTAATTTGACCATGTTTGTCTTCTACCCAGAGCACTCCCAGCAAAAATAGTGCAGCAGTTGTCTCAAAAAGACACTCTCCAGATTTTTTTTCAAAGTCTCTCATCAAATAGCTTTTAGTAGTGGCAAATATGTTTGGTGTAAGTCTGTTAGTTTCCACAATAAGAGTTTTGAGGAGACTTTCAATAGTGTATTTGAATTATAGACACTAAATGAATTAGAATAAAATATCAAGATGTATAGTGGGCACAAAGTACTGTTACCCATTTTGCTGAACAAGTGGCAAAAGGGATAAACTAAACAACCATAACATATAAGTTCAATAACAGAAGAACAGTCTGATAAGAAACGTTAAATTCTATTCTGAACTATACATTTGTTATTTCAAGGGACCTTTTACCAAAGGAAGCATGGATAATTGAATTTCATAGATTGCATGAATACTCTACTGTATTAAGCAGAGACTGAAACCTATAAACAATTTATACTAATCCAATTCTAAATGTCCTAATCTATGCTGGCACAATTTTTCTTATGACTATGTCACTACCTACTTATTTAATAACAGTAAAGACAAGTTTAAATTAATAATTGCCTGAGTTATTTAATGTAAACCACTATTCTCTGATACTGCAGCCTTTATCAGTGGGAAAAGTCCCATAGCAATTTAACTGAACAAAAAAGAAACCCGACTGAATAAATTGCATCTGAGAACAATGCTTTATTATTGTAATATCTACAGTAGCATGTACTTTATAGACAGGTACTTGTCTGTCCAATCACACTTTCATGGAGTTTGAGCAGAAAAAAAATCTATGAAGGAGGGAACCACAATAGATTTAAAGAACTAAAGCCGTTTCCAGAAAATGGTCTTCTCCTCCTGCCTTTGTACAAGTGTCAGTAGGAAAGGAACATGCCTCGGCACGCAAACCAGCCCCAGAGTGCATCAACGAGGAACAAGTCTTTGTTTAAAGCAGTGCAGGTTACCTCTGCACTTCTTTATTCTGTCAGCTTCTGGTAACCATAGAAAACTGATACACAGCCAGAACAGCAAATGTAAATGTCTATTAAAGAACAAGATCATAGGTAGTGCTGGATGCTTACTTACCTTCCTCGCTAATGGTTGACTAATCAGGATTCTTTATGCAGTTTTGTTAGAAAACAGACAGTGTGGCTTCTTTCAAAACCAGACATTTCTCTTCAAATCCCTTGGACAGCAGCTAATGTGTTCGTCAAAGGATTTAGCACTAAGTGGTGTTTTTATGTTTAAATAACAACTACTTTGTTGTTGTTTTTTATTATTATTTTATACTGACCTACTGACAGGATTATTTTATACTGACCTACTGACAGGAGAAAACACAGTTGGATTAAGAAAAAATTCAAAAGAGAACTTTCTCCACATATTTCATGAAGGGACTTCCTTGATTTAAGGCACAGGACCAAGTTCACTGTCAAGTATATATTTACAAACAGAATCACTGCCTAATGCTTGGTGATAGGAGCTGCATCCTCAGGGTGCAATTACAGCAATTATCTGGATGGATCTTCTCATCAGTAACCTTTGACTCATCCCCTACAAACTGTCAGTCTTCATCATCAAATGTGGAAAGCAATGTATTGTTTATATTCAATCATCTGCTTCGGAGAATGAGAAACCCCCACTATTAGGGCAGCCTGCCTGCCCATACATCTGACCTCCTGTAGCTAGCCTGCATCTGCCAGACGGAGCGACCAGCCCCAGAACGAACAGCAGTTCACTCCTACACTCTTCTTCTGTCAAGATGAACCAGCAGGCACCTTTGCACACTTCTGCATTTCTTTTAGGAATTTCAAGAGAAGCAGAAAAATAATCTTTCTCTGCACAAAATACAGATGTATCGTCTAATCCCAAAAGGTGCCAAGGACCTCCATCTTCAATGAGATTTGTGGGTGTTGGAAATTAGACCCAAAATGAAGAGATTATTCTCTCAGGTCCCACCTAACCAGAACAAATTCACCGAACTAAAGGGATTTACTATACACTTCTGCAAAGATGGATCAGAGTCTTGCATTAACACTATTATGACGCAAAATTGTTATTGAAGTAAAGCTCCTGCAGAAGTTTTGTTGGAAGGGATGGCCTGGAGGATATAGCCCATTTAAAATTAAGTGATATCAATTCATAGTCAGTAATGCTAAATGATGAAAGGATAAATAACTTGGATCAAAGAGAGGGACATTTAAAACAGGATAGGAAAAGAACTACTACGAACAGTTTTATAACTTTAACTTCACAGTGAAGCAGCTGATGAGTTACTATAACTGAACAATGAAAAATAACTTTTGCCCTACAGGGAAGATGTTTTAGCTCTCTCAGAATACAGTTTCCAGGAAAAAGATGGCAGTTCTAAAGCTGAATTATAATCACCATTAGCTGCTACCTGTCATTTGATTGGCTGGTAATAAAAAGCAAAGCTCTTTTCTTATCAAAGCAAACAGCAATGTCACTCCTCCGCTGCATTCCTCCCATTAGCTGGAAATGTTGTTATGTGGATGGGGCAGGGATAAAACCAGTAACAAACTGAATCTGGGAAAAAAAAACCCCAAAGCTAAAAATAAACAAAATCGTTTACAGAGGTAACTCAAACAGTGAGCTACGAAAGAAAGAAACGAATTTCTTCATTGTCAAGTGCCAATTCAAAGCGAAAACAGACAGAACCAAAACTGTCAGAAAATTCTTTACTGTTTTGTAAAGATCACACACCCATAACGCCAGACTGAGCCCAACTGTTTCAGTGACTAAGTTCAAACAATAGCCGGGCTGTTTAAAAGCACAACAACAGGGAATGATGTTTGCCTGCAGCCATACTGCATTAATGCAAATGGCTCTCAAATGCACCTTCATTTTTTAAACACAACAAAAAATAGATATTAAACTATGTGAGCTGAGGTTGCTGTTAGAGCCGAGCCATATACAGTATTATCAGCCATAATTCAGTCAATCCATTAGTGACTGCATGGGGTTAGCTTACATTCAGTGGGAAGAAGAGCAGAAAGGGCCTCTACCTGTGTTGAAGGAAAACCTTACACATTTTGCTCTTCCTACTTCAGAGAGATCTGAAGACTATTGAGTCTGCATCTCCTTTATGAAGCTTCAGAGTTATCACCAGATGAAACTCTCTCAATATTTACTCCTTGTGAGCTGCCATACCACCCCTCATGCCTATGGCTGTTAGTCATGCTGCCATAGCATCTTTATATCATCTTAAGCACTGACCTTTAACACATTCTAAATGTTATTTCAGATTAAAAACACTGGCTTAATGTCATTGGTCCTTGCCCATTTGGTCACCACTTTCTGCTAGTGTAACTTAATCATAACATGCTGCAACACACCCTGGGTTTCTATTTCTAATTCACTGAAATTAAACTATCATCAGTGGGCTTCATTGCTCCTGAAGGCAAACAGATTAAATTGGAGATTAATTTTGAGCTGTGTATCATCTTCCTCACCTGTACGATGGAGACAACATGGCTATCGTTGAGAGATGGAGACAGCTTAGGCTTTCTCAAAACAATAACAAAAATTAAATTCCCAGCTGTTAAATTTTTGTCAGTTATATTTGAAGTGTAGTTGTGAGATTGTTGAATAACCAAATTAATTTTAACCAGCAAAAAAGTGGTCATGGCAAAGTTCTTCAGTAGATGCACCAACAGGCAGCAGATATGCTTACCTAATCCAGACTCAGTAATTAACAAGAAGATTTGGAAGACAGGAAAAAGATTAGTTTAGATATGAAGGAGAGGATGGCAGGAATTTGACAGTTCAAGAAAATTTCTTGGACTATTCACAAAAATGCAAATCAGCTGGTAATCCACTATTTTCCTTCTCAGGGTAAAATCTTGCATCACAGCATGTACAGGAAAGACCAAGTCTTTGTGGTGACACCGACTGTGCGCCGTTTCCATGCTGTTGTGTCAAAGCTTAACTTGGAGGAAAAAAATAAAACATATAGGAGTTGAGCAGCTCATCTTATTATGAAGGGTCTTATCACCTCTCGTTGTGTGTGGCTTAAAGGACTTTATAAATTAGTCTAACTTATCTGTTGCTTTTAAAAAGCCTTAAAATCTCTTTAACTAAAGGTTTCTTAGATAAACAGCTTAAGCTATTATTAAACAAGGATTTTACACGATGTGTTAAAATGGTTCATCAGCAACAGAAAATACATAACCAGCTCACCTGGGCACACAGGTGGGCACACCTCGTCCTCTCTGCTGTCTCCCTTCAGCGACAAGCGTTTATCAGCCTACTGAGAGTCCAAAGAACTCTTTTTATAGCCTTCTCATGCATAAAATCATCAGCAAGATACTTTACCAGATCAAAACTAAGATAAAAATCAAAGCATCCTTAGCAGGTACCACTCACCCTCCGCCTGCTCCCATGGAGCTGGGCGCACAGCGCCACCTGCAGGCGGCTCCGCTAATTACCGCTGCAGTCATCACCCAGCACAGCGATTAATTAATGGTCCTGTGCAAGCACGAGGCTAACAAAGGTACTTCTCTTCATCTGCTCAGCAGGCTCTAGGATTCCCTGGGGAACAACTCTCTAGAGTTTCCTAAGACAACTCGTTCCGGTCAATACATCGGGATGCGCTCGCTTTTGCAGCACCTCAAGTCACTGTGCTTCAAGGTCTCCGTTATATTAAGAGTCTAATTAGTAAAAATGCACCCAAAATACTCTTTTTACTCTTTGCTCTTGTCTGTTGGGTGTGATGCTTTACCTGATCCAGTGGGAGGTGTCTCTGCCCATCGCAGGGGGTTGGAACTAGATGATCTTCAAGGTCCCTTCCAACCCAAAATATTCTACGATTCTATGACCTGAGCCTCTGCAGAAACTGCACTTTTCCTCACACATTAGGTATTGAAAGCATAGACAACTTCTGCTTGCAGAGGAAACATAGAATGTGTGCTTATTCTTATATAGAAATCTTTTCCAAACAACTGAATTATCTGAGAACACAGTTAAAGACTACTTCGGTATTATCTGTTTCATGACATGACCCATTCCTGTATATTTAAAACCTCCTCCCTCATTAGTAAATAAAAATATTTTTAATTTGGCATCTGTTCAGAATATATACTGTTCTACAAGATATTAATACATGCATACTGGTTGAAAAAGATATGGATTAAACTCTCTTAATAACATAAACATCTGAATTTACTGCACCTCACTACATCACCATACCTGGGAAACAGCTTGATCAACATGCAAACTCAAACAAATTCATACCAGTTGAATGCTGTATCATATTTATAATTAAGTTAAACTCAAATTTTAATCTTTAAATTAGGATAAAGTTTTGCATTTTACTCAAACTTATTTACTTGCTACATGACCTGATGTTATTAAAATTGGTTAGTAATGCTAGTGCTTATTTATAATGAAATGTGACATAAGAATGGATGCATAAAAGATGAATATTTTAGAAATATTTAAGATTTTATGAAGAGACTTCCCAGTATTAATTATAAATGACAAAAAAATGAGCAAACAGTGCATAAATGGCAATTGTGATCATTGTAACTAATCATAAAAAACAATAGTTCTTACTGTAATTATCGTAATAATGAATCAAGCAGTAAAACCAGTAGTTCTTATAACCTAAAAAAAGTTAGAAAATTGTATTTGACAGTTAAAATTTCTCTTATTCTCAAACACACATGAGCCTTCCTAAATAATAGAAGTGTGCTCTATTGAAGAAATAATTAAAATCAAAGTCTAGGGTGTGTTTTGGATCCAGTGTTAAACATATGACCCCAATCTTACGTGGAGACACTGGCAAGAAAACAGCTACCACCTGCCCATGAAAAATAGTCAGTTTGAGTTGAAAGAAAGTTATGCATAACCAGAAAGGGGTGGGTGGTCCTGTGCACATTTTTGACACCAACACTCACTGCTGCTGCTTCAGTTTTGTCATGCAGTTCTATGTCTGTCCAGCTAACTGGTGGAACCAAAACTCAGACAAGAGAAAAGTTTAGTTTCTCATCAGACCCGCATGATGATCTAACTCACCCTACAGCCACGTGGTTACTAGAGCTGAAATAAGAGAAGAGAGAAAATTATGCCCAGGACATGGGGAAAAAGACAGGACAGGCAGCACGATCCAGCTGGGAATCTATACCCCAAAGCTTGCAGGAACTTTATATTCCAGCCAATCAAGCCAAAAAGTAAGGGATCTGCTTCTGCCACTGTTTTCCGTGCTGATATAAAAGTAAAAGAACTCATCTGAAAAGAATTACATTGAAAACCACTGGGAAAGAATGGAGCTATTAACATTTAACAGTTACTAGAAGTATGGGGCATAAAACCCCACACTCTTTTAGCAAAACCAGCATTTTAGAATCATGAATTCTCTTAGAAGCAAAAGTATTTGCAGAAAGGAGGTTTAGTAAATGTTCCTTGCATTAAAAAATCATTGCCTTTCATGCGCTCATCTCATGAAAGAATAAATAGACTGAAATTCATGCAGCTCTCAATTCTGTAGAGCTACTGAGGAATAAATTTGCTTCAGATCAGTATGCCATGCTGTGAGTAAACTGAAATGCAAGGCGAAACAAACCTATCTACTTTTTTATAAATTAGTCTGAAATTAGCTGTTTTTCTCCCATCCTGTCATTACATTTATGTAATAAAATATGTGAAGGTTCCCTATAAGTTTGTCGAAGTGTGAAAGTTATTTAGGTAACGGAGTAGAAATTGAAACAAGAACAAAAAGAAGCGTGAAGGGCTTCAGCATCTTTCAACTAGTGTCTTTTCTAGCATTCTAACTGGACATATTTATGCACTTCAAACAGGTCAGAACAAGGAAGACCAAAGGCTTTTTTTGTGTTATTTGCCTATAATGTTGAAAATCTTTCCACAAGTAATTTCTTTCTTCTGTTCCATCTAAAACAGGAACAATCTCAGTGGTATAATGTTCATTTTTCACAATGGAGACATCTTGGAATGATTCCAGGACAACTTTTCAAAAATAATTAAATATTGTAGCAATTAACTAGAAAGACAAGTAAATATTTCAATAAATTTAACAAATCAGCAATTTAATTTAGTGGAGAAAATGCTGCCAGTATCCAAGAACAACATTATCTTTCATCTTATATTTTACTTAGAGAATGAATATATTTTATGTTGAATATTATATTACAAGCCATGTCAGTATTACCTATGATATTCTTATCAGTGGAAACTAAGTATTATTTAAGTGGAAATTTAAATGTCATATACAAGCATTTTCTATTTTAATTATCAGTGACAGTGAATCATTGAGAGCACTAGTCACACAACAAATCCTTTGTAAAGCCACATACAGGATCCCACAGGCCATAGCAAACTGCGCAAAAAGCGAACGGCGATACATACTTTCAAATGTCAATTCTGGGAAAAAGCCTCCTGGAACCAGCACAGAAATTTCTAATGTTTGTGTGAGTCAATTAATGGACTGAGCATCCGCATGAAAAATTTCTAAAGACGTGTTGTCTTAGCTTTAGAAAATCAAGTTTCCAGATGAAGGGATCTGCAAGATATCAAAAAGGAATTGTTCACATGTAGCAAAACATTAATGAACAGCAAAATCTAATTATTGCAAAAACACAAACACTGCAGCTGTAACATTTCTCTCTAACCATAGCATTACAGCCTTACCAGCGACAACACAAGTGTCAATGCTAGTGTAAACTCAGCTGCTGATATATATTCATTAGATTCAGAAAAGCTCCAACATTTCTTCTTCTTGCTGTGTCAGATAGTGTTGTTTCTACACTGATTTGTGGCCAATCTGATATAATATATGTAAAGTTTTAGGACATTTGGGCCTCAGATGTACCTCTATTCTCATCCCTTGCTCCATAAAAATCCCATGAAGACTCCCATCGAAGAGACTGCTCTGGCTTTCAAACAGCACCTGGGAAGTATTGGTGCAAAAACCAAGATATTTTGGTCAGGCAAAGCTGTTCTTTTGGCCCTGGTTGCCCTGAAAGTGACCTCAGAAACATATGGGCAGCTCTCACCCCACAATAATGCGGAGATTCGGCATGAGGCTGACCGGACAAGAAGAAGGCAGGATGGGTGAGGGTACAGGGCTCCTGCCCATGGCCCGACCTAACTGAACACCGTGCGTTGTGCTTTCCAGCAGAAATGCACACACGTGAAATTATGAGCAGACACCTCCTCTGGGTCAAACTCAGACAAAAAGGTAAAATTTCTGGACGACTACATCTGTGGTGACAGGCTAAGATTTACTTGAGAGAATAAAAAAACCCACTTCATACGTTTCTAGAGCTGCAAATAACATAAAACATAAATTATTTTATCAGGAATGTACTAGGATAACCCAGGCAGAAAAGGTACTTGGAGTTCTTACTGATAAGACTAGTCTACTAGTGTATCATTTTGGTCTGCCAAAACCTGAGCTTCGTTTCTGCTTCCTTTCTGGGAATCTCAACCTAATGAGAAAAGGTGAGGAAGCAGAAGAAAGAAGGAAAGTGATTAACTATATTTTTAACTATCTTTTTTTTTTAAACATCTCTTGATTTATATTGAACTTTCCAGACCAAACGTACAGTGCTCAAGAGCTACCCACGATGAGAAACACTAAGTAATTACAAGTGAGTTTCTAGCTGCACAGACATGCTGAACATGCTTTACAAACTGGCCTGATCACCTCTGCAGTGAGACAGAAGAATGACTCCAGCTATTTGAATCAGCAGTGGTTTTATTACTATTTGATCAATATCTGGTCTAACCATGAGAGGAAGAAAATGAACAATTTCTTTATTAGGAAGTGCTAGAACTTCTGTAATTAACATGCAATCTGAGTTATGAAATTGAAAAGTTTCCAGGCTGGGGTGTATTAAAGCAGTATATTATAAATAATGAGCTTTTAAGAAAACTCACTATGGCTCAACTAGGTGATGACGTGTTTCATCCTCAAAGGGAATGTATAAAAGGGAAAAGCAAGACACATTTGTAAGCATTGCTAAGCGGAGAGTTTAAGAAGATGTTTGCAGAAGCAGGGGAACACAAGTCCCAGAATGGGTACGTAAGCAATGACCCAACTGAGATGACAAGAATTTCTGACACGCAATAAAGACTATTTTGAAGTATTCTTCCATTGTTAGCACTTAAATTAGCTTCATTGTGAAACAGTAATTAAACAGCAGGGGACACTCATTGCCTTAGCCTTTTATTCTTTATTCTAATTTACATGATTAAATTCTAACTTATTCGCTGATTACCTTCTTGGTTAACATGCTTTGGGTTCTCATGGGTTTTATGTTTGCCCTTGTTTCTTTTCCTGGGTGTAGCAGTTTTTGCCTTCACCAATCCACAATTTTCAGCATGCTTATGCATATTGTTCTGTTAGCATAATGAAGCATAAAATATATGAATCAAATATTAATATATGTAAGCACTTTAACATACACATAAAAACCAAATATGTTTCCGACAGACAAATTTTGGAACGCCAGGTGAGAGGCTGACTTAGTTAACAACATCCATAAAACTCCTGCAGATTTTCCAGGACACATTAAAATAATGATTTAAAGGAACATTGCCATTTAGTGGGTATAAATTAAGTTTATAATTCTCTGGTTCCTGGACAAGCAATATTTTTTTATATGTAAAATCTGCACATGGAAAAAAGGTTACATTTACTTTAGAAACGTGCAACTGAGACGTGTTCTCACTGCATGTGATTTTGAAGATATGAATAATAATTTCTTACTTGCCTTGCTGAACTGGTCCTAGCACTCTTTCTGTTCAATTATATTTCTAAGTGCTTTAATTTTCCTTAAAATTCATACCTCCACACTACCTTTTTATTTAATTTGATTGTATTAGGCATTAGTAACGTTAATACTGGACTGTACAAACCATTCCCAACCCTCAAAATACCATGTGTCAGGTATTTTTCTATCTAAACGGGAACACCATAAACTTCTTTATTAATTTCCCAGTGTAAAGTTTAGAAAAGAAAACAAGTTGTGCTGGTTTATCATTAAGGAGTTTGGCATTCCAGCCACTACATTGCTTTTTACTCTCAGTGCTTTGTGACAATATGACCTGCAGTACAAAGCTATGGCCAAATGGGCAATTTTTCAAATTACTTTAAGATATTTAAATCGCAGCAAGGTGTTGTAACTTTTCAGAGAAATGAAGCAATTATAAGCCTAAATGTTACTGATTTCACTGGAAATAATTTAACAAATCCAGTCCTTCAAAATACTCTAGTAACCGTCTGCTTTCGCCCGCATACAGAAATTAATTTGAAAACGCTACCCAAAGTAGCTTATTAAAATGAGAAGTACAAAACCATGTCAACAAAGAAATTGTGTTTATATATATACGCATAATATATGTGTATATACAGTATATACACATATAGATAATATATACACATATAATATATATACAGTAATTCCACTTTTACCTTCACATACTTAATAGATTTCAATGTTTGCTGCTTTGCATTTTACACAAATTAAAACATCAACCACAAGATGTCACCACAACTCCTTGCAGGAGGAACTTAGCGGTTCTGTCTTGACTATTTAACGTACAAAAAATGCAGAATTATCCTCAAATGTGCAAGGAAAGAAAGTTAACAGTTGCAACATCATCATGATAAAAGTGATTTGACACCAGTTATTGATAATGGCAAAACAAAATTCTTTCAAAATATTCAGGAAAATAAATGAAAATCCGAACTTATTGATTGAAGTCCTTATTCACCTTCAAGTCACAATGAAACACTTTCACTGCAAAAATTTAATTAATTCCACTTTTTTAGCTTGTTCTTGTGGTACATTCTACATAAATATTGTAGGTGTTTGCAAGCTAAAATTAGGCATTACCTGATGTTCAGATCCTCCATTTATAAACATACTTAATGAATTCACTGCTAGACCCACTCAAATCTACACTATTCACCTAAATAAAATTAAACATGATTGCCAATCTTTGCTACACAAAAGACAGATCATATGCAAGGTATTAGTAGAGGGCTCCTCCAGCTCTACTTATTCAGGTTAAGCTTGCAGCAACATTAGTGATTTCTGCAGCAGCAATGAGTACTGAAGTCTTCCTTAGCGAAACAAGGCAAAGAATAAGGTACTTTAATAGAAACTGTCTAGGTTTTTGAAGATGCAGGCTACCCAAAAATCTAATTAATAAGATAACGTGCATGGAATAAATTTCAGGCTTGCTTAAGCTTTAGATTTGGACACAGCACATACAAAATTTATATACTGAATATCCAATAAACTGTGACAGTGATTCAATCATAGGTGACTGTGACCGCGATTCAATCATAGGTGCATGATTGAAAGCCTATTTTTCCCAAGCGAACCCTTAGGCAGTCTCTTATTTATTTCTAGATTAAGAAAATTTCAATCCTGTAAGAAATCCTAAACATCACTAAGCACATAAACACGAGACTCGAGTTTTATTTTAAACATTAGGCTAGCCTTGTCTTACAGCTTAAGGAATGAAGTATCATGGAGAACCAAATATGCTTTTTGTTGTGGTTTGAGCAGCTGTGACACTTTTGTAGGATCAAATTCACACAAACACATTGTCGAGCAGTGATTTTAGTATAGTAAAAAACCAAATACCCTTAAAATGTAACTAGTTTTAAAAAGCTGAGTAATTGTACACATTATTTTGAAGCAATTGATTTATAAATATTACTACATGGAAGAAGTAAGGATTCAAGGAATTCAGATTACTTGTTACTTTTTTGACGGGCAATGGGGATGAAAAGATGTGCATACAAATGAAATGCATGTCACTACAAAGTTTTAGCAATCAGCTACCTTGCAATAATACTGCAGTAATATAGCAGACAAACTCAACCCACCTGTGTGGTCCAAGGCCTGGTAGGGGAGGTCCAAGGTCAAAACAGAGCCTGGTGGTCTTTGCTTCAAAGCTATTATACACATGGGCTACTGATTGCTGGGATCCAGCAGACCTCCCTGTCTTTACGGTCTCTACAGTCTTCTTTCACAGCACAGAAATCATACATCAACCACAAGTTTGGCCATTCCTTCCAATTCAAAACATATCTATATAAAATACATCTGTATTACAAGCCAAGAATCAGTACCGTAGCTCAACATCTATAGCTACCTCTGCAATGCATTGAGTTGATCCCTAACAGAAACCTGACAATAACCAAGGATGATATAGACAGCATGATAAATACACAGATAAGTCTCAATTTATCACAAACTTCTCGAGGTTAAAGGTTTGTGCCAAAAAAATGTTGTAATTTGACAGGACATTAAAATCTTAGTATGCAAAAGCCTACAAACCCTCCCCTCCCAAAAGATTCAGTAAGGTTGCACTTACCTCTACACTAGAACATCCACGCACTAAACACTTGAAAGGTTTTTCTAAAATATGCTCGTAACGCTTGTGTTGTGGAAGTTCACCACTGGTCACAAATGCCATTTCACAGTCGCTGCATTTATAGGGTCTGGTGCCTGTAAGAATACACTGTTTCTTAGAATTTTATTTAACAACCCAATGGTACAATTGCTCTGCCCTAAATCAACACGCACAGTTTTTTAATAGACCTTTTCTGAAATTCTGTATTTTTATATACAATAAACATAGACTGTAAGTTTACTATAAACACCATTTTTCAATTTGTTTCATATGGTTATACAGTAAAATGAAAACATCTCAGAACATTCTATTATGCATGTAGGAATCAGACACAACTGACATCAATTTCCTGTTGACAAAAAGTTTTAGAATGGTATTTAACAAAATTAATGAATACACAAGAGTTACTAACTGCAGACAATTACTTTTCAGTGTGGAACTCCAAACAAAATCAGAGAAACTTCAGAGCACAAAGTGATCACTTAATACATCTCTAAGACACTTCCCTGTTAATTAAATTGTGCAGACAACATGTAAAATGAAGTATTTTCACACCTTGAATACCTGTAAGTGCATTCACAGGGTTATGCGGGTGAATAGCCGTATGAAAAGGCTTTAGGCAGAGGTAACACACATGATGTTTCTCCTCCGAATGGGGTCTCACATGACAATTAAGACTTGATATTCTAAGTGAGGTGTATGTGCATAAACCGCAGCTGAAAACTGGTTTTTTTTCTGCTGTTGGAACAAAGACATATTTAGATCATATAAGCAAAAAAATAATGACTTTACTTAATCAAAAAACAGTACCAATTTCTACGTAGTTCCTCTACTTTGGGTAAAATTACTTTATAATTCTACATAAAGGACTGCAAAATACATCTAATTTAAGACCTGTGTGATGTGACCCCCCCAAAATAGTGCCATTCATTAGTGATACTAATCCCAGGAAACTTAACTCCTAGACTAGCTCGCACCTCCAAGACAAGACGAATCTTCCTCTCTTGATTGCATCATTAGGACATGGTTCATCACGGCATTTACAACCCATACAACACACTTCTTGATGACAACTGTGTAATCAGTATTTAGCTTGTTCAAAGATTTGGAAATCACAAGTTAAGCTATTCTCAGCTTTCTGGTGGTCCTGAATCTGTAAAGTGTCTGCGAAAAACATCATGATGTAAAAGCCTCTTTAAAATTATCAGTTGCATTTGAGGAAAAAACTCCTTGAAAAAGGCCTAGAATAAAGTTATGCTTTTTGGATTAGGTAACATTTCCAAGTCCATGGCACAGCAGTAGTGAATTTCTTTTAAGCTTAAGAAGTTCAGAGTAAATGTGCAACACTTTCAGTTTTGAAGATTTGAAACTGCAAAATGGCAAATACGTCATATTTGAAGAGCCTTTCCAGAACAGTTGTCTCAGCTCCCCAAAGTGCACTCTCTGCAATGATTTTCATGCTGAGACCAAAATGTATTTTATACAATGCTTTATACCACACAGAGATGTGCAGCTAACACCTCACTTCAATAACAGCAAACAAAACACTTTATTTTCACTTATTCACTGTGGACTCATGCCCACACAAAAGAACATTGTTAGCTTTGTTAAAGCTGCTCAAATGTGCTTCCTATAAATGCAGTCACTAAAACAAGGGACGTTAAAAATTTGTACAACATCCATGCTTTAAATAACCTTGGCCAAGACACCTTAATATCCAGATACCGTGACACGCATTCACAGATTCTCAACTTTACTGATATCACCCAACTTTTACAGTACACACATACAGTTTCTAGGGAAACAGTTGCTTACCCATTTCCTTCCAAGTCAGTCCTTAACTTCTGCAACATACTTTGACATTTCTAAAATCTTAATTTGGTCATTTTCTCTTACTTTTCCCTAGGTTTTGGAAGATATCTTGCTGACAGGCATTGATACTTGCCCGTCACCCTCAGCCAGTAAATTTGAATCACTCTAAGTTCATCCATGAACCCTCAAAAAGCATATGTTGAAGCCGAATGAGGGAACTAAGAAAGACTCAGTAAATCACTAGGTTTATTCAGAGGTATTTATACAATATTAACTTTCAAATGTCCCCAGAGGTTTCAAATACCACATACTGTTCAGAAGACCACTAATTTCTAAACGCCACCCAGAACGTCTCTCCTGAATACAATACAGATGACACCAGCCTGAATAAATACCTTTTATCGCTAAAGGCTGAAGGGTATTATTACCTGTTCCAAATTTCCACAGAATGTTAGATTTAACCTGATCCAAACTGAACAATTAACACTGTGAATACTTAATATAAAATTTCAACCTCTCTTCAAAATCTATCGTAACAATCTAAAAAGGAACTACAAAGATTTTCAACTTTTTTACCTTTAATCTGATGCGGAGCACAAATCTGAAGTTTCAGATTCTTCGGATTTCTTGCAGCAGTTTGTTCTGATGGAGTCGCATATCCCTGCTCTTTACCTTCATTGTGTGAGTCTGACAAATCATCACTGGCTTTCCAGCTCTGGCTCTTTGTTTCCCTGAGTGAAAAAAAGTTCCTTTCCTCCCCCTCTTCAGCTGCTGTCAGTTGCCGGACCTTATTTTCAAACACAATGACATCATTATCTGTCAATCTATTTAAAAGAGAAAATGTTCAACAACTTCACTAATCAAAGGTAGTGGCTAATGGCAAAACAACAGAGCTATCAACAAAATGGAAGCGACTAATTCATTTTGATTTTCAGCCTTAAATGCGGTGGACAAACTGCAACAAAAATTTGCATTTAACATAGAGCAGCCTAACTGGGAAGTGAACAACTGATAAAATTGAGCCCTAGCTCTTCAAAATTTTATATGAAATCTCAGAACATCATTTTAAGATCACAGCACTGAGAACACAGACACTCATATCCTCGTTTTTTAAAAAATATTTTAAATTTAATTTTAGTATATCTCCCTTTAAAAAAACATGACAAGAAAACATGCTCTCAGTTTTTTACCAGAGTAATATAGGCCATTTGCAAGCCAATTGTAATGCTTTCTTTGTCACACAGCACTCAATGATAAATTTACATATGACCACACCTCAGAAATTATCTGGAGTGGCACTTGAGTTTAAGAAGAAAAAAAGTATTTCATTATAAACCCAACAGCTAGCACAAGATAAATACCAATGTTTGTATGTCCTTATAATAAAATGCATTTCAAATAAGACCATGTTACGCATCCAGCTTTAACAATGACTGCAGTGTTTTACTAGTGCAAGAGAAGAAGGGAAATAGTCTAATGCTGTTTAAGGGATCTAGGCTGTCAAACCTGGCAAACTGAATTAAAAACCTGACTGAATTTCAACAGGTTAGTCATCCAAAAAGGCTAAATTTTTACTTTGCCTTTTAAAATATGAGATGATATGAAAAAAAGCCATACAAAGGTGAGATACTTAAGTCCAACATATCTGAATACTTATTAAAAACAATCTCAAAGTCAGAACTGAATCGGTGTGGTAGTACAAGCTAACAGCTAATGCATTGCCATCTTCTCCACATCCAGAACTTGTACCTTGATCAGCAGCACGTCTGGTGGTTTCTCTGTTAGCTTGCTTTCTGAACTCTTCGTTTGCTCTTTTTCTTGCAAAACGTTGATCTGCGTCAGCCCTAAGTCGTAAAAAACACAGATACCTTCCTTGATGCTTCTGGCGTGCCTGCCAGCACGTCGTGCAGCACCTGCTGCCCCAGCCAGCGCTGCCACCACCCTCTTTGGCAGGGGGGCAGTTATGGGGCAGGCTCCCCCTTTCTCCTCAGCTTGGGACATGCTGTCTGTAGTGTCACCAAGCGTTTCCCATCCTCTTCAGGTGACAGAGACCGCTCTAGGCGGACACCTGCCACCGTCTGCACATCGAGTCCTGCACTGCGGTGATGGCATCCGCACGCTTGATGAGAGTGTGCTTGATTTCGTCATCCATGTCATTGATGAAGATATTAAACAAGACTGGTCCCAGAAGAGATCCCTGAGGGACACTGCTCATTGCTGGTCTCCATCCGGCCACAGAGCCACTGACAACTACCCTCTAGGTATGAACAACCAACCAATCTCTTATCCATTTAAGATCTCCCACTCTTAACCGCAGACCCTTAACCTTCTGCTCCTGCTTGGCTGGAGACCACGAGGCTGAGCTCAATCAGTTTCCCTGCTTCCAGGGCTTCCCGTGTTTCTCTGATGGAAACCCTTCAGCCTGGGTGCTGTGTTTCTGGAGTACAGCTGAAGAGCCGGCTGACTGCTCACACCACAGCATCTCTCACCCTGGGAGCTGGAGGATTTTTCAAAACAGGCTGAAGTACGTTGGCAGAGGTGGCAGAGCGACACACAAGCATCATTATACTCTACTTTCGGCCAGGATTGGTTATTCAGTGAGAACAAGAAGTTTTAGAGTGAAGAGTTCTCCAAAGACATTGTAAAAAAGTCTTTGAGGTAAAGTTGGACAATTTGAGAGACTTAACATTTAATCTTGTTTACCCTTCTAGACTAGCAATTTCCAACAGTCAGACATTTTATAAGGCCTGATTACTATTAATACTCTATAATACACTGGTGCAAAGGACAGATTTAGAGCTTTATCTCTAAATATTAGGTCAATGCGTCGCAAAGTACAGTACATTGCAAAGTGACTATAGCCCAGCGTGGTCCAGATCCTGCTAAAACCACATAGTGAACTTCAAACAAAACAAGCCCCCCCCAACCAATTCATGGCTTTCCTTGTCTAAGTAACCCATTAAAACTGGAATTTCTGTAATAATATTATATGGTGTGCTTCTGAGCGCAGTCAACACTGTTGGGAACCCAGGGACCATGAGTCCCCTTTTCTGCTGAATTTGGCAGAGAATTTATTACCATTTCTGTACTGTGGGTGCCTGAGATAGCAGGGCTACATAGCACTGCTGGAAGAGCCAGTGATTCTGATTACTGCAAAGGATGTAGCTGTGAAAAGTACATTGGCGGGACTACTGTAACAAGTTATAAGAATGAAAAATTAAAACCTTTACATCTTGGAAAACGAATTCTCGTGACAAGCCTGATTGTAGGTCATTGACCTTACTGGGTCTTATCCTCAGAGAGAGCAAATTCCTGTAACTCCCATAAATACCTTTGACAACAGCTACTCCTATCCACAAATCTGCGGAATATTAAATGTAAAATGAATATATATTCTTCATATTTAATAACTGCAGTTCAGTCATAAGTTATATAACTTGGAATCAACGCAAATCCAAAGCAATTTTTTCAAGCTGAATATGCATTCCACTAATTTAGGGTTGATATTTTAGTTAGATATCACATTATTAATCATCTATGGAATCTGTGGACTCTCAAAACTAAAGAACAAGATGCAGAACGCACAATATATTCATATATTGTGCACTGTTGGCGACTGGAGGCAGAGATCAGACTCGTACATTTCTGAATCTTTTCAAGTTGCTACCTATACTGTGCAATTATGATAGTTGAAGGGCACTGAGGAAAAAATGTTATAATAATATACCCTCCTTTAGGTCATTTTAAATGAGGTTTTCTGCACTTGAACAGTCATCAGCATCCAAGAGCAGTCCTGCCTCGTACTCCTGCATTATTAATACCAGCACCATCCACACAGCTACAGTTAAAAGTCTGTCATTACTTCCATTATAAACCCATATTTTCAAGGATTTATAACTCAAATGCAGAATAGCCCTTCAGCTCATTTTTGTTGAATTTAAAGGAAATGCTTGGATCAGCAATCTACAAATTCAACCACTTTCTAATTACATTTTGACACAATAGAGGTTAACAGCTCCATAATGGTTATGGTCTATTGTGTATACAATCTCCCGTTACCACCACTACCTACTGCATCATCTGTCACTAACTGCAATCAAGCTTCTACTCACTCCTCTAAAAGGTTTATATCTTTCTAACAGATCAACAGTCTGCATGGAAAATCTACCACGAAAAGAATAGAGGACCTTTTATTTTTTAAGTCATAATTATTTCTTGGGAGTAAACACACTCAATGTGAATTACTGTTCGTTAGGAGTATTTTAAGGAATATAAGGAACTTAACAGAGGCGCGTTCTTTTGCACTAAAGAAATGTTACATAAAGAAAGAAAATTCAGCCATAAAATTGCAGATACATTGCTGATAAGAATCTGTCAGTGCATGGAAGTGAATACACAGACACCTAAAATCCTAAATCAGCAGAGTAAATTCTACCCTTGACTGCACTAAGGAAACACAGCAAATATTGTTCTGATCTGTGTTTTTGCACCCAAGTATAAACAGCAGAGCTGACTTTTTTTGAAGAGTAAAATACTGAATTATCTGTTTGATTTGTCAGTCTTATTTCTGAATAATGTCTTTTATAATGTTTAAGATGCTTAGTGCTTGTTAGATGGAGCTGACATTTTTAAAGCTCCATTACCGTGTACATAAAGCGTATTTGACCTTGAAGATAGTTCAAACTCTTTAGTTTCATTCCCTTCCTGTTCTTTAGAAAATACTTTTGGATGACTGCAGAGGCTGTATAACCAACCTCTCCTGTGTATGCTTTGCACCTCCGTCTTCCTATCATAGGTCCTAAACTACAATATAGTGATGACAACAGAAGGATTGCCATCAATTTGAATGGGTTTGGAATTAGGCCCAGAACAGATAACTAAGTGAAGCAATAGCAGTGTGATTTATTTACACATTGTTGACCTGTCCACAAAACTCAGAGTCAACCAGGACCTGTTGCAGTATACTCTGAAGAGGGGAAAGGGGAGAAAAGGCAGAAAAGATGTTAAAAAAAAAAGAGAGAGAGAGAGAGCGCAAAGAAGAAAAAGACAAACAAATAAGCTCCAATTTAACCTCCAAAGCTCATAGTTTTTTCATTTATGATAATCCACCTTGTAGTTGAAAACTCCATTCTTCTCCAGAACATGACTCCTGTTAGTCTATGAGAAAACCCAGTATTTGTTGTGACTTATTTTGACAGCTTTAATATCATCTTCCACCTGGCATCTGGAAAGTTTTCTATTTTCACTTTCCTCCAATGTCTCACTTTTGTTTCCAAGTATATGTCACATTCACACTGCACCTGTCATAGCGGTATCTGTGCCTTAATACCGGGCTGAAAACATACACGCCTTTACTTTTGCTCTTACACCAGGGACAATTTCTACCTTCATCACCTATTTTGCAGTGAGATATTACCCCTCTTCATAAAGACAGCAGTAGATAACCTTCTTCACACCATCACCTGTTTCAGAAAAAAGCAAGTACGCTTTTATAAATCATGCAGCTCTTTTAAATACTAAGTTTATGAAGTTGTAGTGACTAAACGGTTGAAATCTTTTGCTGTACTTTTTTTCAATTTTGTCAAATTAGTGTTTTAGTGTCCCACTTTCTTCAGAGACCACCAAAAACCTTGTTTAAAAAAAAAATTAAAGCATGTCAGCTAATGAGTGAAATTAAAAAAATACTTGGATACTGTTCCAAGAAACTGAAAGATTCAGAATGAACTTAGTTTATCAGTGCTGGCCTGGAACATTCTCAGGAGAAATTATACATTCTGAATTTCAGAAAAGATACTAACCACTTGGAGAGAAGAATATTATTTTAATGTTTTAATGTGCATTCCTACCTTACTTATTGCCCAGAGCAACGGAAAGATGGGAGTGCAGAAAAGTAAAGACAGATGGAAGTCATCCTGGAGGTTATTGATTGACTGGTGTCTTGCCTGGCTATATATTACCACTTCTCCTCAGGACAGAGATGAGGGTGAGGAGAGCTGCAAAGGCGTCTCAGAGGCACGGTGCTTCCTTGGACTGGGCCATTCATACACAACAGCTACACGTGGGCTGTGCTTAAGGCACAGGGCAAGCTTTGCTTTGCTCTCTCTCTAGCGCTCAACTTTGAGAAGACAAATAATCTCTTTCAATATGAGTGGTTCTTGTAGAAGAACCAAAGCAACTTCTATTAAGTTAAAATACACAATGCTTTTAAGTATTGCCTATGGTTTTAAAATCCTGCTCCACACTGTTAGTTATTATGATTATGTGACAAAAAAACAGGGCAAAATAGCGTACAGATGTGGAACATTGTATAAAAGGGGAAGTATTTAACATAAGCTTATTGGAGCTGAAAGTACCAAGGATGGTTGATTGCTCAGACACAAGTCAGAGAAGTGGTCTAAAAAACATTAACCATAATTGCAATTTATGTATTAACTGTTTCATCTAACATCATGATATATTTAGAAACAATTCTGCCATCCAGCAATGCATCATTTGCTGCTTGTGGCAAACAGCAGTTCTGTGTGCCTCGGTCTGTTTGGAAGAAGGATATTTACTTGAGAAGCACATTACTTATTCCATTTCAAAAGACTTTAGCATGGTTATGGAGTTAACTACACCTCAGTGGCTTCCACTGTTTTTACAGAATACTCTTTAATCCAAGAGATAACAAAGAAAGTTTTAAAGACAACTGCCCTTAGTTAGTTAGTAAATGTTTCTGATGCAGTTTGTGCAAGGGTCGAAGAGTTAAAAGTTTAAAAGGCAGAAAGTTTTCCTCTTGTTATGACTAAACTGGAGGAAATGTGCTAGAGCTGTGCAGAATTTCATTGCCAAACACAATGTGAAGATACACAGTAAGAGAAGATAGTAAAGGTTTAACTCAACTGAGGTAAGAAACAAACTCCAAGGATGCCCACGTTTCCTTGCTTTTATCGCATTGTTAATCTTTAATCAGGAAAACAGTTCTAAGAACAGCTCTTTGTGCACAGCTAAACAGGCACCATTGCTTCGCAGTTAATAGGATCACCAGAGAATGATACTATTAAATCATTATCCTAATAAATCAATAAGTGAGATGCACACCCCAAAGGAGTTCAAATTCTGCTTCCACGTGGATATGCAACAAGTGCACATTAAACCTTGCAAAATCAGCAGTAAGGAGTTGGTTGGTGGGTTCAGAAGAGCAGTGGCTTCCCAAGCAATGTTTTTCCAGCTCAGACCATAAGCTGGCATGGACACTAAAGTTTCCAAAGAGACTGACTCAGGCTTTTCAATTCAAAAATCCAAAGAAATAAAGAATAGGCTACAAGATTTAGGGGATATTTAAAGACATATACATTAGTGTAGCTTCACTGAGAGCAGCTGATTTAGTCCTTGATATTTTTCAGCACAGATACCTTAAATCTTAGTCTTCTTACGCGCTACCGCGATGAATCATCACTTTAAAAGACTAAAACCAGATAGCACCGTGCCTCTCCATCAGGAACTGGTAACAGATATACAGCACAGCAGGCATAGTTGTACATCTTTTGTGCTCCTGTAAGAATAAACAAAGTCAGCCTCATGGTCCTCATCATTTTTTTAAACAGCAAGATGAGGAATTGCCTAGAAAGCAAATGAGAATAGCTAAGTGACTTATTTTGTGAATAATGGTTATTACTCTCTTCTGAGATGCCTCTACATACTTACAGTTTCTAGACCTGTTATTCATCCCCTTCTTTTGTTTTGTCTTAAAATAATTAAGATCTCCTGGGCAGAGTGCATTTATGCTTCATGTAAAACAACAAGGCACTGCCTCAGTGCTATTGCAATATAAATACCCAAACTACACAAGGTTAACAAGTGGGTTACTTGTTTCATTTTATTTGCAGAATCTAAGTTGGTTGCTATTCATTTGTACATAGCAGTTTAAGTTCATGTATGAGAGGTTCCTCTTTAAATAAACAGTATTCATATGCGTCATCCTGAATCGGTACTTTGGAGACAGGAATAGGTGGTCATGTACAGAAGAGTCAGAATTCTGTTACTCTAAAAGCATAAGAGGAGAGTGTGGTCTCCAGGGCCCAGTTGAACCCTTGACCACTTTACTGAGTGCTGTTTGTAGCGATAGTCATACTTGTGGCACTTGTCTGTTAAGAAGCATTTACACTAGGAAAACAAAAATGCTTTTATACTGAAAAATATCCCATTGCGGTCCACCCATGCTACCCTCTTCCTATTAGAAATGTGCTAGGCATAAGCGTACAATATGCAGGATTTCACTTGACCCATTAACACTTACATCAGGGTTTTCCAGTACACACAGTATCTGTTACAGAGGTAATTTGGTTTTTGTAATGTTGATTTTCCTGCAGGGATCAGGTTCAAGAACTATAGGTATGTATTGGTTGACATAGATACATTTGCCTTCTGACCTTCAGAGGTAACCTGGCTTTTATTTCTGCACAATCAGCTTCTCTATCCTGTTTTTGTTGCTTCCAGTGTTACAAAGTGCTTGAAGTATTCATCAAAGTTATTTTCCTGGGAAAAAATATAGAACAAATTTCACTTGAAACAGAAAACGCTGTTTAGCCCAAGTTGGTGGTTTTGTGTTGCTATCAAAGGGGAAAACAGGTTATAGTAAATGTTATTCATTTCAAATATGATACTATTTGCACTACAATAACCTAGAAAGGACCCAGCAGGGACTATCTGTGGCACAGATATAAAGATGAAAAGAGTTAATGATCTTGTCTAATTAGGTTTTAAACTCATCCAGCCGGGAAATTTCAACCAAACTAGGAAGAATGCAGATCAACAGAGAGAAAATTGGCCTTGCCATCTCCCAACCCCCTTCCCATGGAGACCATGAAGGCTTAGGGATGTAAAGTCCTGTCCTGTGTAAAATGGGAAATTCATAACAGAGGAAGAACAGAATCTAAACCTTCTGAATCTGCACTCATACTTACTTCTTTAAAGAATTCAGTTCATGAAGGACATCGAACTATGTCCAGTGGGTCAGACTGCATGCAATGAGGGAATGAAAATGATAAGAGAGACAAAAGTTAAATGGAACTATTTAAATAAATGAGAAAAAAACACATTACAAATCAGATAAACAGAGCTGTGCAACCCTAAACTGACAACCGACAAGAGAGTGCTGCAGGTAAGCAAAGGATAACAGATAAATAATAAAGGGCATGCAAAAGGAAAAAGCAAGAGGAGCCAGGGTTATCACATCCTTTTAAAATTTATACTTGTTTGGTTTTTTTCTGGGTGGTACCATGTCACTTCCTAAGGCCTGAGGAGGTCTCTGTAAAAGGGCACAGTTAGCAGGACCCAGGTATTAGCAGGATGCCAGAAGACTGCTCTTGAACAAGAGCTTGAAACACTGCCTGCTGCTTGAACCCGTGTTCAAGGATTTATCATTTACTCGCCTCCAAAGGCAGGAAGCAGGGAGCCATTGACAGCTGTAAACAGATTTTGCTCCAGCAAGGGTTACCAGTTTTATTTGCAAAGCTGAATCTCAGTGCCATCTGGGCTTTGTATGACTGAGCAGAGCAGATGCTGCATAGGTGAAGGGAAACACACAACCTTATGCTGACTGTTTTCCACTGTTTTGTACAGCTTGTTCCCTTCTCTCCTGGCTGTGGCTCTGCTGTGCATCCAGCCAAAAAAAAAACATGCAGTAACAACGCAAAAATCATAGTCATGTTCTTATCAGCCTTGTGTTGGCTAAGATAAAGTCAAAGTCTTGATGGGCCCCAAACTCTCCGTGTGACTATTAAATGTCATTGCAGTAGATGAAAAGAGGTCCTGAGCTTGCACTCAACAGGACTACTCATACCTGACCAGTGGCTGCAGAGACCGTTGCTCGCATTCACACTGATCCCCAACAGGGGTTTTATGAAAGAGAAGACAGTTTTCCTACTGGGAAGAGTCCCCAGGTTAGGGACACAGCTCAAGAAATGGCTCTGAAAGAGCCACTGCTTATCAAGGTTAAGATTACATGAATCAATTGCATCTCCTGAACTAATAAGCTGGTGAGGGAGAAGGATGAAGAGCGAACAACGTGGTGCTCAGAACCACTAAGCGAGCACCCACCGTTAATGGGAGCCGCTTCCTGCTCTGCATCTGGGGTGCTGTCTCCCACCTGAGAGACAGGTGTGAAAACAGAGCCCAGAGAAGCTGAGAAGGGTCAGCAGCGTGACAGGAGGGAATTAAAGCCTCAGTATCCTACACAGGCAACGTGTGGATGTGCCACCGTACCACCCTAGACAAGACTCCAGATTTTATTACTTACAAGAGAAAACAAAAGGGAGACTCTCACCTCCCCTGGTGACTATAACAGCATCTCAGAGCCTGTAAAAGCGAGCTTATGAAAAAAAAGGAAAAGGCAGCAAACAGTTTCTCTGCCGAGCAGAATAAGCAAGAAACCTGTCTGGCTGTGGCATAATGTCAGCCTTGACATGGACTGCAGCATAGTCAGGACTTTCCCTAAAATACAGCCTAGGATTCATCACTCAAGCTGTTTCTGAGATAAGCACAAAGGTTGGCAACTCTCATGAGGGACTGTAAACACACACTAGTGTCTGTTCCTGACTGCTAAGGTTTACTTCCATTTGTTTCGAGAAATTTTAGCACGTCTGTTGTCAAGATGAACATGCTGGACAGTCTAATGGAAGCGCAGCCTAATTGTGATAAGTCTGAGTATTTTTCCCCTTTCTCACTCCTTTGCCATTAGAACAAGCCACTTAACTTTGCAGACAGGCAAAAAAGTCACACCGCCCTGGCTCATCCACAGATGCTCTGTCTTACAATCTGCCCAAGACAAATGCTGCATCATTTAGGGTTGGAGAGTGGGAGGTAAGAAGGGAAGCACCGTGCTCCCGGTTTGCTGCTACCTGCTCTGCCAGGCCCCAGAGGCTCAGTCTCACGGTTCACGTGGCGCACGAGGAGAGGAGTGTGCAGCACGTGCAGTCAGAGCCCCCAGACCTCCTGCAGCTGGGTCAGAGCCAAAGAACTGCCTGCAAGAAAAAGGGCTCTGAGGCGGAAATATCCCACAGGGCTGTGCAGGGTTTGGAATAAACACTTGGCTCAATCACAGGCTCTTTTGCAACTGCGGGCAATTTGCACGGTTCACGTTTTCTTCTAGAATCTGAAGGAGCAGCCCCTGCCCTGGTATCTGTGAGTTTAAGCTTGCAAGGGCTGCCATTGGACCTGGGCTTGTGCAGCATCCAAACCAGCAGCAACTGCAGAATGTTCCCTAGCAGCTAAGCAGAACTTCACAGCAAAAATAACAATCAAGAAGCAATCTTCTTCTGTTAGTAGAATAGATCAGAGAAACTTTTAAAAAAAGCTACAATTTTGTAACAAAAACTCCCGAGTGACAAATGCTTTGGAGATGACAATATGTAGGATAATTAGGAATGGGAGGGGAGTAGAATTTCTGAGTAGTATTATATGGTATTAACAGCTTTAAGATCTCATTGACAGTGCTTTGTTGCACCTCACATTGCAGTAATGAGTTAAGCTTTCTTACGACAGTATTTTCTGATCATCTAAGCACCTTTACATTTATTGCATATAGTTCCAATAAATCAGTAAAAGTCAAAGTGCTCAAAACCTCTAATTTGTACAGCCTGAAGAGTGTCCATCAAAGCAAACATCCTGAAAACACTCCTTTCAAAGCACTTGTTGAACACTACCATCTCAAAATGTCAGACTCACACTAATTTAAATAATTTGACAGCTTCCAAGAAGACACCTGATGAGCATCACATTCAAGTGTCAAGAAGCACAGAGAAAAATGCCAAAAAAAGTTCAATCCAAAGAAACCGTATCAGCTATTAGACGAGTATTATAATACTTACTACTAAAAAAGATCTCATTTAAATGAAAAATAAACTTTACATTCAAGAATTTTTTTTAAAAAAAAGGTGACTTTTCATTGCCCCCACACCACCTCCCAGGTTTCACACTAGTGACATCTTCCAGCACACTTAATCCAGGGGCAGACACACACACAGCAAACAGCAGGGCACACTGGTTTTGAGCAAACACCTCAGCAGCATTGAACTGAGCCATTGGAGATGCCACTTCAGGCAGGAGGAGGTGGATGGGGCTCTTGTGGATGCCACTGGGAATTACAAGAACTCAGTACCTTCAGATCAAACTTTTAATGCATTGTCAAGTATATAAAAGCTGAATCTCTAAATGAGAAGATGCTTTAAAAAGCATCTTGGCCCCAGCTTGCATATGCTCCAGTTATTTCATTGCACCAAATGCTATGCATGTTTTACATAGGGGCTTGAGGCTTCCTGTGTGTTTGTGATATGCTTTGAGATCCTCTGATGGGAGGTGTTACCTAAATACAAGTAATTTGATGCTTAAGTGTCTAGAATTCCCAGTGGACATCTGCACTCAAGCCCTGCTGCCATCACAAATGAAAAACATTTGGAATCCTTAATGTGATTTTTAATGGACATATGTTCATAACACAGTGCCACCAATTTGGCATATTTAGTGTCTTCTCAAGAGAAGCCCACAGTTTGTATAGCAAGATTGTGGGAGGTTAGGATTGCAGTGTGAGAAAATTTGCACAACACCTGCCTGACTATAATTTAATTGGCAGAAACTAATTCTCAGAGTTTGGGGATTTTTTTCCCCTCCACTCAGAACTGAAGCGACACTAGTATTAATTCTGCTGTCTTACGCTGTCAAGTTTAAGCTTTTATTGTGATTTTACTTGTGGTGCAATACAATCATTTTCTGGTCCACTCTCCTGTTTTCCAAACAACTGAAGTGCTGCTGGTTTACTCAGTTATTTCTGCATACAATGTCTTATCTGGCCAGCAGGAAGGACTCGATATTTTTGTACTTCATTGAAAAAGGGGGTCTGCTTAGTATTACTGAGGATTATGCCACTTTATTTTTAATTACACACATAATGGTATGTTTCAAGAGAAAAACAGTTGGCTAAAGTATTTATGATTGGCTCCATCAGCAACACAGCACATGGACTCCAAAGACAAACACCATTGCTACCATTATTAAATTGTCTTTGATTTTACCTTTGCTTACAGCAGAGCCCCGTCTGGAGCAATCTTTAGCACCTCTTATCCTACCAGATTTTTGTTTTCCTTTTCAAGAATGTTTGGCCTTGCAGTGTATCAAGGACAGCCCTTCTTACTTCACTATTCCCTTTGCGTTTACAAAACATAATAAAAAGCTTTGCAGGAGAGATAGAGGACACAGTCTCAGGAGAAATGTTCCTGCAGTGAGAGATTCAGCTTCATGGTATTTCAGGCTTGCAGGGCAGGAAGGCAAAGCTGCAATCCTGATCATGCTGCTCTGCCAGACCTACCTGGTCAGGGCTTGCAAGTCTCTGCCCTCTGCCTTGGCAAAAACCTTGCAAAAAACTCCATGAACTTGAGCACGTGGCAAGCTGTGAGCATCCTTTATTTAGGATACTTGCATCAATTTTGTTACTTTAACGAACTCCCTGAAACTTGGTTGGGATTTCCAGATTTCCTATTTTGCAAACACTGTTGACAATATTTTGCACGCAGAGCAAAAGCCTCATCAGTATAAGAAATGACAGTTTGACATGCAAGCATCTCCTCATCCAGGCTCCGGGAGCTTTGCTGGGACTAGGCGTAAGCAGAGTGAGATGAAATGGTGGTAGGGTTATTTATTCAGTTTTGTCTGAAACACTTCGGTCTTCACACATTCAGACTGAATGGACAAATGGACATGAAGATCAACCCTTCTTTAAGGGCCTGGTGGTGTAAAATGGAGTAAGGGAAGATAAAGGGCTGAAAGACAGAGGAAGTCTGAGGACACACTCTTACCATCAGAATTATAAGAATAGTAGTGGCTGTTGATTATCATTAACTGCCACCACAAATAGATATGTGCACACCTGTCTATGCACCTGTGCCCACAGTGAACTTTGGACATATAACAAAGCACACAGACACATTCCTGAGCAGCTTGGTGCCTTTTCTTTGAGTACTCATTTAAAAATGGGTTAATATTTTATGTCTCCCATAGGGCTCTCAAAACATAACATTTGAAGAAGGGATTAATTACTGAAGCAGTTACTGATCTGCCTCTTCCAAGCTTGTAGTGATAGAAAATGATCGTTCACTTTGCAAGAGCCTACAGCAAGCCATAAGCAAAAACTTTCTCTCCAGCTCTGAAAGAAACCCAACATCTAGATTTACATTGCTTTTTTTTTTTTTTAGACTTGCATGGACAAAAATAAGGCCTCCAGGCAGGCACATATCATGGTTATTCAGGCCTGTCAGTGCTCACTGTTGAACTTTATCCCAGATCAGGCAATGTTCCCAAGGTGGGTAAATATACCCTGGATGAGCCTTCACTTCACAGCCAACTAGCGAGCATCTGCCTACCAAATGTGCCAATTGTGCTTTGCCTGGAGGGCCCCTGCGTTCCCAGGTCCAGATACTCTTTGTACTCAACCTGTCCCACACACCAAGAAGTAATGACACTTTTGGTTTCAAAGCCAAATTGGATCAAAGTTTGGTTAAACGGCTTAACTTTGTAACCGCTTCAAAACAGCAAACCCAGGAGCTAAGAACTGCCACTTTCAGCATTCATTAATGAAACCTGTTAAATGATTACCTGGTCAGGGCTGTGTTGTTGACAACTCTGTGTGATGACAGTGTCAGTGGCACCGTCCCAAGACACATCCAGGGGTGACGTAAAGGACAAGCCTCCCTCACCTCACCTAGTGGGATGGACACTACTATGAAGAATATTTAAGGAAGGAGGATGCCTCCCTGAAATCAGTGATGGCAAGAGTCCTCCAAAGCAAGTGAAGCTGGATCAACTGAAAAGGACAGCAAAATCCTCTCTGACATTCAACTCAGTCTTATAAGGACGGTAAGTAGAATGGCCTCTTATTTTTTTCTACCTTGAAATTACCAGTGATCCAAGTTCTCTATAATGATTTTAGAGCAGGGGTACATGATCAAATCTATTATAAATCCTACCTTTGCATTTTACGTTGTTAAGAAGGCTTATCAACAGTGGTTAAAATGTCACATCCGATATATTTTATTTTAGATTGTGATCAGTATTTCAAAGCCACCAGCAAGATCCACTACAGGTTCAATAATGCCTCCACAGTTGAAAGCAGAGGTAAATGTCATGCCCAAGGTTGTCCAGGGGGATTTGCAGAGCCTGCCTCCAGAAGTGAGGGATTTCATTGAAAGTAATGCCAAGCTGTGCCAGCCCGAGAGCATTCATATCTGTGATGGCTCAGAAGAAGAAAACAAAAAAATTCTGGATATCATGGTAGAACAAGGCATGATCAAGAAACTGAGCAAGTATGAGAACTGGTGAGTAGCCCAAAGGAAGTAAAGTATCACCTCAGAGTTGAAATATGCATTTTCTATCCTGTTTACTTTTAAAACTGCTTATAAGCTTTCAATATTTGCTTTTCATGAACACTTTGGTACTCTAGCTTATATAGGTGAAACACTCGGGAAAGCAAACTCTTTTCCTGTAAAAATTAACATAAAGCATATTATTCAACTGGACTATCAACTGTACATTGTCTCTATCAGTTACACCAGGGAACTGAAAAAGTGCATGAGACTCATGTAACTAATGATTAGCAATGGCTAAATATTATTTAGCAAATATATCTTTTGAAGTATTTTTCTATTTTAGACAGTTTATTCATCAAATACTCTTTTTGTGGCATTCAAATAGCTCTGTGGGTGTTCAAATATTATTCAGTACAGGCATTATTCATATCATGCCGATGAGCTTTGACTGTAATGTATTCAGCAAATAGTTTTTTTCAAATATTTCATCATCTCTCCCAACTAACCCAACATGAAAGGAGAATATTAACAACAAGTACATACTCAGGAATTACACGTCAACCAAGAGATCTTCATGAAATAAATCTGCAAAGACTTTTGAATAACTGAGTGCAGGAATTTGGCAATCTGTTTGCAGACTATTTGGGAGAGAAAAGGGCAAGATTCACCAGATAAATTATTCATTGTTAATTATATGCTTAGTGTAGTGATGATGGTTATGACAGCCCAACTAGAACATTTTTATACTCACGGAAAATTTCTATGCATGGAGGTGAAAATGTAAAACAATCCTCTGTATTGTAAATAGATGGTAAACATTCTTCAGAGGGGGGAAAAGAATCCCCTTTAATAAACTCCACTTTCTATCATCATGCTTATACTCAGGATTTCTTTTGTGATGCCTCTCACTGAAAGAGCTATGCCAATGCACTAAGCTGGATTCTGATCCCACAGGCACTTATACCAACACTTAAAGTACTTGCTTGGTATTCGCTTCGCTTGAGGCATCATTATGTGGTCCCCATGCAAAACAGCATCACGCTGATGAGAATGAGAATTAAAAGAGATTAACTCGTCCCTGAAAGTTAGGAACAGAGAAAAGAGAGATAAGAGGCAAAGAAGCATTAACAAATAACCAGAATTTCCTAGGTCTTAAAATTTACTATTTGTACTGGAAGTCTTAAAACAATTTATATGAGAGAATGTATCTGACTGATTTGAGATTGTCTCATATAATGACTCTGTCACTCTAGTTTTGGCCTCGTGAAGCATTGTAGCATTTTGTGCTAAACCAGTTCCACAGAAGAGTAAAAAGTACTACATTGATAATTAAAGTCTAAATTCCTGATTTTTTGTGTGAAATGCAGCTGGCTGGCTCTTACTGATCCAAGAGATGTGGCAAGAATTGAGAGCAAAACTGTCATCATCACTCAAGAACAGAGAGATACCACCCCAATCCCTAAAAGTGGAACAAGCCACCTGGGTCGCTGGATGTCTGAAGAAGATTTTGAGAAAGCCTTCAACACCAGGTTCCCAGGCTGCATGCAAGGTGGGCAAGCAAAGGACGGTTAACACTGAACTTCTAGGATTACAGAGACACTACTACTAGTTACTGTAAACTTTGAAGAAAGATTTTAGCTGATGGTTTAGGATTATACTGCTGGTTATAACCTCACTTTACTGGTTTCATCTGGAGTATTACCAGAAATTGAAATGCCTGTGCAAGGCTAGTCCTCAGTTTCTATCCGTCATTCTTCTCTTCGTAAAGAGAGGTAATGTAAGGTAGGAAAATGGGGGTGATTTTTTTCAGGAAGTCACACAACAACTAAGCAGCAGGTAGGAAGTGAGGTGAGAATGGAAAAATCCCATTTCCAGCAACAATTTCAGCAATTTACACCAACAGAGAACTTTGCCTCCACCCACCTTTAGCCCTGGTTAGACAGCTTGAACAGCTGCTTGCAGCATTTAAGATTAACATTTTTGCTACACAATGAGACAAATAGAAAACTACAGATCTTTAAACTTCATCAGAAACACCCGCAAGACAAACCACTTTTAAAGGAGCGTGAAAAAACCTACGTGCTAATAAAGCATGTTCCAAAAGTTCCTTGTTTTGCTCTTTGCCACATCTTGCTACTCCCTGTTTCTACAGGACGCACAATGTATGTCATCCCCTTCAGCATGGGGCCCATTGGGTCTCCTTTGTCCAAGATTGGGATTGAGCTGACAGACTCACCGTACGTAGTGGCCAGCATGAGGATCATGACACGAATGGGAGCGGCTGTTTTGAATGCCCTGAACAATGGGGAGTTTGTAAAATGCCTTCACTCAGTCGGATGCCCTCTGCCGCTGAAAGGTAAGACATGAAAGAACTGTCACCCCTAGAAATTCCACGGGGCGTGTTTTAGAGCTGACCCTGTGTTCCAGCACACGAGAGGCATTTCAACATAGGCGACCAGGATGGTTTGTGTAACAACACTAGGTTCAGAACACAATTAAAGGAATTAATTTCAATAAGAGTTGCATGGAAAGGAGATTATTATCCCTAGTACTTATCAGGGGGGTTTCCTTTGAAGCATCTGGTATGGCTTGCCATCAGAGGCTCGACGCTGATGAAACAGTGTGATCCAGCATGGAAATTGCTGCATTCATGAGTACAACATTCTGTTCCGCAGAACCATTAATCAACAACTGGCCGTGCAACCCAGAGTTAACACTGATTGCCCATCTCCCGGATCGCAGAGAGATAATTTCATTTGGCAGTGGCTATGGAGGAAACTCCTTACTGGGGAAAAAATGCTTTGCTCTCAGAATTGCCAGCAGAATCGCCAAAGAGGAAGGCTGGCTAGCTGAGCACATGCTGGTAAGAGACATTAAATCATGTGTGTTTGAACAACCATCAAACCCTAAACTAGCTCAACATAAATACATCACACCTTGGTATCAATGAAATTAGTCTCATATGGATAGTCCTGTAACATTAGGTATGAATTTATCACATGGCAGTCCTAAGAGTAACAGGAAACTGGTTGCAAGGTTAACTACCAAACATTTTAAAATAGTACCAAGCTTTCTAAAATAGTACCTGTAAAGTCAAAAACCAAGAAGAATTTGGAACTTTCGACAGTGGCTACTTCTAGGCAGAGCAAAGTACTTGAGCAGAGCCTGATAGTCATCACTGGGCATTCGCACTCCCCCTACAAGTCTAAAAGCGAATGATTAATACAAGTTTGGAAAATAGTCTTTGTTATTTAAAAAGACATCCATGCTTTCAAATGTGTAAATATTACATTTCATAAATGAGTTCTGCTCTGTACCCTTCCTGCTTTTACTTTCTGCTGCCATTGAAAACATTTTATTGCCATTAAATACCACTGAAAAAAAATTCAAAGTGCATAAGAAAACAGAGAAAATATCTACTCTGAGAACTGCATTAAGTGCTTTCACTCTGTTCCAGCCATGCAGCCAAAAACATTGCCTGGTTTTCTTCTGTCTCAGTTGAGAAACACATCTTTATACAAGTCTGCGTATCATTAATCAGCAAAATAAAAATAGGTGTTTGAATTATACACATACCTGACATAATTTAAAAAGATAACTCCTTACAGATATTTTAAGGGCAAGAGTACACTTTTTGATGAATAAAATACAGTTGGAGTTATTTGTCGACTATATTACGTAGTGCATAATTAAATTTGCATAATTAAATATTTTATCATTACGACTTGCTGAGAGACAATCTTCAAAATGAAAAATGAAAGAAAAAAAAGACTGTTTAACAGTTGCATTCATTTTTCAATAGATCCTGGGCATTACCAATCCAGAAGGTGAAAAGAAGTATTTTGCTGCAGCATTCCCTAGTGCATGTGGAAAAACTAACTTGGCCATGATGAACCCAAGCCTGCCAGGATGGAAAATTGAGTGTGTGGGTGATGACATTGCCTGGATGAAATTTGATGAACAAGGTACGGAACTGAGATTGTGTTCTTTTACAATCCAGTACAGGATGCTTTTTGGAGCAGGACATGCTAGAAAATTCTGGACAGAATAAAAATAGTTTGATTTACTTATATTTTGTCATTTAACTTCCAGGCAACTTAAGGGCAATCAATCCAGAAAATGGCTTTTTTGGTGTTGCCCCTGGAACCTCAGTCAAAACAAACCCCAATGCTATTAAAACCATATTCAAGAACACCATCTTTACCAACGTAGCAGAAACCAGTGATGGTGGTGTCTATTGGGAAGGTATCGATGAGCCACTAGCACCAGGAGTAACAGTGACTTCATGGAAGAACAAGGATTGGACCCCAGATGATGGTAACATAACTCACTCCACTGTCTGTCTTGGTCTTCTCTGCTGAATTCAAATTAATTCTGCTGCTATAACCTTTGTCTCGTATTTTGAACAGGGGAACCCTGTGCTCATCCCAACTCACGATTTTGCACCCCAGCCAGCCAGTGCCCCATCATAGACCCGGCATGGGAATCACCTGAAGGCGTTCCTATCGAAGGGATAATATTTGGGGGCCGCAGACCTGCTGGTAAGAACTGACCATAGAGGGCTTAAAACACAATTGGGCATAGCCACAGATTTTACTCTCGCACCTGCAAAAGCAGGTAAAAACCATGTTAGCGTGGCTTCTCTGTGTTAGCCTTTGACACACACACATTTCCAGCCACTGGTGTTGAAGTGCCTGAATTCTCAGAGGCGAACACAAAACAGGTAGTTATAATAAAGGGCTGGAGAGAGACAAGGACCCACCAACCTGGGTAATATGTAGGCAAATTGCTGTACTTATCTCAATTTGCTTGCTGCCTAACTAGTTCAGGTAGGAAATGGTTAGAGAAATGAACCAGCTATAGCCAGTTTACAGCAAAGGAAGTAAAATTTATTGATCAATGAAAGGTCAACCAAAGCTGGAGCAAAAATTGAAGGAGTGCTAGGTCTGAGTCCAATATGACCACAAGAAAAGATCCTATTTCCAAGAAAACCTGCTGGGGGTTCTGAGGTTCCAGATATTTCTCACCAAGCAACTAAACACGGATGCGTTCAGTAATCAGTAGCCAGTTTTGAAAATAGTCATATAAACTTCTTTGCTGTGAGAAGATAGGAAATGAACTGATTAAGAAAAAAACAGGAAAAAATAGAATACACTGAACAGCCACATCCATACAGCAGTATCTCAGGTAGAAAAACCTGCTATAAGAATGTTTCTGGACCTCTGAAGCAATTTTGTTCTTTACAGGTGTGCCTCTTGTATATGAGGCCTTTAACTGGCAGCATGGAGTATTTATAGGAGCAGCTATGAGATCTGAAGCAACTGCAGCTGCTGAGCACAAAGGTAAATCAAAATTTAATCTGCCTACCTGTATTAAAAGCAATCCTCTCTGGACTGCCTGCCCTGTCCTCTTCCCCTGCTCTTTCACATTTCAGTCTCGGCAGCTCATTTTGCAACCTGTGCATTTGCACAACAGAAAATATTTGTATTGGAAGTAAAAAACAAATTCTCTGTAAAATTCAAATTAAGCAAGATAATCCTGTAGGTGGCACAGGCATGGGGTTGCCAGAAGCCTCCAAGTGGAGTCTTTGTTACAGTCTGAGATAAATAAACTTAAATTTTCTCTCCAGCCAGATCTCAACATACACGAATGATGAAAACCAGCTCTTGAGGATCTTTCTTTAGGCTGCCTGACCTGAGATTTAAGAAATTTAATTTCCACCGATTAAAAAAGTTGACGTGTACATTTTTTGAACATCAGGGAAAATGCTTGTCTTATGTCTTAAAGTACTAAAACCTGGGAGGATCTGAATCTTTGTGCTTTAGAATAAATGTGCTGTTACCTAACATTCTCCATTTGTATTTTGAACAGGCAAGATCATCATGCATGATCCATTTGCCATGAGACCTTTCTTTGGTTACAACTTCGGCAAATACTTGGCGCACTGGCTCAGCATGGCACATCGTCCAGCTGCAAAGCTACCAAAGATCTTCCACGTTAACTGGTTCCGGAAGGACAGCCAAGGGAAATTCCTGTGGCCTGGCTACGGAGAGAACTCCCGTGTGCTGGAGTGGATGTTTAACAGAATCGAAGGGAAAGCTTCTGCCAAACCAACTGCCATAGGTTACACCCCCACTGACACCGCTTTGAACTTGAAGGGTTTAGAAGACGTCAACTTGACTGAACTGTTTGATATCTCCAAAGAGTTCTGGGAAAAAGAGGTAGAAGACATCAAACAATACTTTGAAATGCAAGTTAATGCTGACCTTCCCTATGAAATAGAAAGGGAAACACTCGCCTTAGAGATGAGGATAAAACAGTTGTAGCTGATCAAACCCACATTTATTTATCGGTCCACGCATGCTAAGACAGGACAAACACATTTTACCAAGTAATCACTGGAAGCATAACAGCACTCTGATGGGCAGGGGGTTATAATGAAAGTGGGTCTTAAGTCTAGTTAGAATATAGATAGACCTAGTGATTTATAACTACATCAGTTGTTGTGAATAGGCGAACAGCTGTGGGAATATATGTGCACGTGGTCTTCAATACCCTCACCTGTCACTTAGGTGCACGTATATCTATGATCTAAGGTACTTGCTTAGTTCTGCATTTACAATCCAAATCAATCCAGCCTTCAACACATAGAACACTGTTTCTATCACACAAGCCTCTAGAGTGACAGACTCTAGAGGAAAGATAAAATAAAATTAGGCGCTGTATATATGTATTACCTAAACATATTTAATGGCTTAAATATTTTTTAGAAAAATGAAGTTATAACTTTTATCAGAGTGAAAGATGACTTTGTATTACTAGTGCATATTTATGATATTCCTGTTATATGTGCTTCACATTCCTGTGATTTCCAGATGTTTCGGATGGCTTGTTCTTTAAACTATTGAAATAAATGTTTATATAAAATATAACCTCATCTCCAGTTTTCTCACTGTTTATAGCCTACATGCATATAAATTGGGCTCCCTGTCAATACCACAACACAGAGATACTCACATGTGGAAGTTAAATGTTTAATAGCACTGACTTGCTACTCCCAAGTCAACTAGTTCAAGCCACTTATCATCTTTGCAACCTTTATTCAAGTTATCAGCTGTGACCAGACATTCAGGTAGTGATGTTTTCTCCATAACTGAGCACTGATAGTTACTTCAGGCCTTTATGAAATAAACTGCCCTCTAGGAAAGCTCCATATTAGGACCTCATAGAATTTGTCTCTATTCCATAGCATCTTTGCTTTTGCAATAACTAGGGGAACTGTTAAAGTAAAGACAGTTTGAGAAGAGTTTTCTGGACTTGTTGAGATGCCTAAAGCCTTAGAGCTCAACAAAAATAGGAGTAGGAGTCTGTGTGGGCTTCCTTCCAGATCCAAGATAATAAAACCATCCCATGATCTCCCTATTAAGGGTGTCCTTTACATGCTTCCCACTTCCCTGGCTTTTTCACTTTGAATGCTTGATCTCCAAAAATATATTGCAAATATTTGCTTAGCAAAGAGAAAATCACTTATACTGTGTAATAAGCTTTTTTTATACATCCCTCTTCCTTGCAAAACAAACAGTCCCAGGGCTGGTCAACAGATGCCCTTTGAAGTTTGCTAGGAGAGCTCACATTCTGAAAAGCTTCCAGCCACCTTCTGACTCCGTGTTTAGGACATAACACAAACATTATCAATTCTGCAGTGAATAATACAGCATAAGTCAATATATAGATTGGACAAAACCCAGACAACAAAAAGCTGTGACAAAAGCAGGAGAGCAGTGCAGCCTCCATAGAGATGATCATCAGCTGACCTGCTTGCTGGTCAAAGCCCACATCTGCACAGATGCAGGTTTCCCATGGGGTTATCTTTAGCGTGTGTACTCTTGAGCAGGCCCCAAATTAAAAGAAAAATCAAGATGGAAGATAGGAAATAAATCAGAGGAAGTGAGCAAAGAGAGACTAGCATATCCACTCTTCAGATTAAAGGACTAATATCATGTGTATAAAATAAAGTTATTTATAAAGTAATCCTATAAATAGTCAGTGAAAGGCTTGGGCCATTCCCAAACTGATATGGCAGTACTGGAGCTTGTACTTGGATAAGTTTAAGGAAGAACTAAGATATCTAAGAAAATCTGTCATACTAATACCAGAGTTATTGCCCGCTGCAGTCTGCATTTCTTATGGGCCTCATGAGAGGATCCTAGACCTGAGCAGCATAAATATCTTCCAAGTACCTTTTGAAATGCTGCTGAGGAGATGTATAGAAGCTTGAGGCTTTCTGAAATGCTCTGAGCAGCTTCAGCGTGCTGTTCTGCCTTCTGAAACACAACCAGGCTCAATATTCTGTATATGACAAAAGAAAAAACTTGTACTTCATGCTAAAGGAATCTGAGACAAAGGCCCAAGCCCTGCAAACATGTGGACATGGGAGAACCAACTGACACCAGCCCCATAAAACGCTGCTTAATGAGGAGCCTAAATAACCGTGATCTTGTAGCACACACCCAGCTAGCCAGGTTGGTATGGTGAGATGCTAACTGCCTTGAGAACTTCGTACCCCTGCCCAAACAATAGGGTTTCATATTCTGATTGAACCCTTGCCTTCTCCTCCTCAACCCAAGAGGCTGACAGACCTTCCTTCTCTTCACTGCTGCTGCCCTCAGAGTTCTCCTCTAGGTATTTTTTTCCATATGACACGACACAACTCATGGGAAGTGACTATCACGAGCACTTCTGGTAAAAATATTTAAACCATTTGGAGATCTCACACTCCACATATTTTAACCACATGCACCTTTTCAAACACTGCTCAGAGACTGACGGGCATGCAAATCACTCTGGAAACTACAGAAAACGGGGAAGAAACCTGCTGTTCTCTTAAGGCTGAGAACAAGAAAATAACTTTTTGCATGAGTCATTCAACAGCTCCTTTGTATGTAAATATATCCGCAACCCATCAGCATCTATGGGGAGTACAATTTACATTTTGAATGATCAAAATGTTTAGTATTGGCAGAGAAAATGTTTAAAAAGAGAGAAGGCGGTGGTTTAAAATTTAGAAACTTAGTCAACTGTGCCAGATTATGATCTCAACTTCTCTCCCTCCAACAAATACTATGCTCCATAAAAACAAGATGAATTAGAACAAAGTGCTTTTAAATTGAAATTTGGAAGTTCCCCTGATTTTCAAAAGAAAGAAGGGGGAAAGCAACAAATGCAATAAATTTCAACAAATTAGTAGAGAAATATAAAACTTGGCTTATTAAATGTGATTCAGAGAAGGGAAGTGCAGGAAAGACTAACACATGAAGTGTACGGAGCCATAACATTTGCAACAGCTGTGTTATGAAATGCATTTGGTATTCTGGGAAGCAAGAAAAAAAAATACTTTGTTAAAACACTCATGGATGTACCGGCAGCTGAAAAGAGACAAAACCAAATCACAGTTTAACCATTAACGCTATTGAGGATGCGGTCTCTGGTATCTCGTTTATACTATGATTCACTGAATAAGACAACACAGTGATGGATGCATCACATCCAAGGAGGCTGTGCTCGACTCCCTTAAAGTTAGTGCCATGCTTCCAAATTCCTTTTATCTACTGTGGCAAAAAGCCTGGCTTCATGGCCAAGTACTCCTATTAGCACAGATAAATCCATAGAGCTCAGATCCAGACCTTGGTTCAGTCTTTGCCCAGGTTAAGACGTCCCCAAGCCTGATGCCATCCTTTGGATTCATTTCTAACATTTCAAGGTCAAATTCTGACTGTGTTTAGTCTTGTTCCTTCAAATCCCTTTCTCAGATGTCAATCTCGGTAGTAATTAGCTTGAGTACATAAGATATCCCCACACCTGTATTCTGTCAACATGATGAAGGTTAAACCAAATAAACAAAACTGAAAAGCAACACCCAGCTTGCTGCAGAAATCTTATTGGAAAAAAGTGAAACCCGGCTTCAAATCTCTCAATTCTGTGATGATAGGGCTATTTTCAGGGAAAGAAGTAAAATTCAGGGAAATGGCATTTGTGTTCTGGGAAATATTGTTTCCCAAAAACCTTGGCTACCATAGTAACATGATTTATTCCATACTTGCTGCAGTATGGTCAATTAGCTTCCTAACTGAAAGACAATTAACCATAACTAGAAATGTACCTGGCTGGAAGACTACTGAAATACTGCTTATGAATGGCAAAGCAGAGTGCTGTAAATTCCAAATTAGTAATCATTATTGTTGATCGTGGAGGACACTTCCAGCAGCGGTTTAACCTCAGCGATACAAAAGGGCACATTTGTCAAACGGGTGCTGGCAAACACCAGTCGCCGAGATTCCAAAACACATCCTGCAACATCTGTGAATCTTTATGCAGAACAGCAAGGTGGAAAATGGAGAGAAGGAAGGAAAAACCAAACTGCTATTGCATGCCTTGATGGCATTCTGCAGCCATCACAGATATAACTTCTGGATGCAAAACATTAATGGGGAAAGATTTTTGTGAGCAAATCGCAAAAATCCACATATATTAATATGCAAAAATTCAGTCTATATCTAATTCTTGCAAACACAAACATTGCTGTGCTGCCTTTGTTGTAAGAGGCCATGCAGAGGACCCCTGAGCTGTTCCTACCCAGCATGAAGGACTTTATGTTTCATTATCATCAGGGAAATTAGTGACCTTGGCACTCGTTCTGCTCCTCCTTACACTGGCTCCATTGGCCTTACCATGGCTCTTCTCCAGCATAAGTGTGACCAGATGTATATTCTGAGATTATTTGACTTCAGCTTTAGTTCAAGATAAGCTGCTAGCAGAACTTTTTCTAACACACCCCAGAAATAGTCTTTGTGTCTTCTTTGGAAATGTCAGATACTGGCCATTGGAAAAGAGAAAACATCTGTTTTAATCCTCCCAAAGGAACATATCTAAGTCTTCGTGTTGTTTTTATGCAGCTTCAAGGCCCTTTATTCAGCTGAAAAAAAAAAACCCTTGTAAAACTGCTGGTTGTTGGTGGTGATTTTTTCATTTGTAAAGCAAGTTACTAGTTTTTGTTCTCTTTCTTGTAAGACGTCACAGCACTTTCCCAGGTTGAAATGGCCAAGGAATGGCCCTTCCCAGATACTTACTCCTGATGAACAGCTGTTCTCCAGAACAGACTTAGCTCATCCTCCATAGATAATAACTTCTAGGCACAGAGCTAACAGATCTTACCCCTGCTTTGTATAGTCTTGGATGCTTTAAACTAGTTAAATGAATGGTCTGAACTCTTCTGTCTCTTTTCTGCCTCCCTACCTCATCAGTGAAATCCTAGGGAGGCCCTGTCACCATGGTGGAGGCTGGCACAGCAACAGCACGTACGTACGGATGCCATCTCAGCTATGATGTGAAGAGCACAACAGAACCTCATCTTACCCACTGGAAACCATCACTATATTTATCCGTCTTCCTGAACAGATGAGAAACTTCCCATGGTGTTCTGGAGCTCCAGATCCTGAAAGCAGCTATGAATAGCAGCTGTACATTTAACCAAGGTTGGAAAGAGTGAAAACTAAATGCTACAAGATGATGACACTTCAGCTGGCTCAGAAGCCAACAGAACCTTACTTGCAAGGGGCACAGAGATAAATTACATCCCACGGGGTAAATGACATTGCTATCGGTATCCAGTAATGCTGCAAAAGCATCACGACTGCATGACTTGTATACGGCCAATCCTAGAGCAGTACAACTCTACAAGGAGTTATTCCTGTGGGCAGAAGCAAGAAGGGTGGCAAGAGCCAAGTGAACCTTCTGGAGGTGATAGTGCATGCATTTACTCTCATTGACAAATCTGATTCCTGTGTTCCTTTTCCTATAGATTGTTTAAGTGTGACCAGGTTAAGGTAAGTACGGCTGAATTTTTACTCCACCTCAGTCACTGGGATGCCTTAATGCTCAATAGCAAGGTCATGAAGAGCCACATGGCAGTGACAGTGGAGCTGGATGGCAGAGGTCCTGCTGGCTTCAGCAGTGGCAAGAAGAATCTGGTTTTTGCTGAGGTTTGTTTTTGTACACTCGGTCTGGTTTTGCCTTTCAGTTTGAGATACTACCAACAGTTTCTTGAAGCTCCAGAAGCCGCCAGTATTAAAAAAAGAAGATGCTATGAATTTAATCAGGACAGCAGTTGGGAAAGGGAAGGGGAAGCTGTTTAAGAACCATGGTGTGACTGGTGGTCTTAGAATAGAAAAACAATATCCTCCTCACAAGAGTAAGTAGAAGCAGGCCTCAGATTCTGGGGAGTTTTCCCGGTCTTTGTTCTGTGAAGACAGAAATCTGGCTGTATTTCATCATAGTTATCTGTACTCAGACACCCCTCCACCCTCGAAGGAGATTAGTAGTGATAACGCATCTGGTACCTGCTCCAGCAATAACAGATCTATCTGGAGAAGATTACAAGAAATTGTCTGGACTTCTGCCCAGTCCTAGAAGTCCCACCAACCATTTCCAGAAGTCCCATCAGTTTTTATGGCTTGTCTCTCAAAAAGGCTGCTGAAACCTACATGAAGGAGAGACTTTAAAAAGATTTTTGCAGACATTTATTTCTGGCCAAATTATGATTGCTTGGAGGAAAAAGAAGCCACCATACAAATCTTGTTAGAGACTTCAGCAGGAACTCACAAAGCCATGCAGAACTGAGATAAGCTAAAAAAAGCCAAGAGCATCCAGGAAGGAAAGACAGACCAGCCAGCCAAATGCAACTCTAATTCCAACCCGTGACAGACCCCTGGGGCAGCTCCAAAGCCACTTAGCACAAGCGTGGAGCTGGGCCAGGAGGAGATGCTGGCACCAGAAGAGCAGCTCTAGCAAGTCCAGACTGCAGTTCAGTGATTTGCTGAGGGGGACAGACTCAGACAGGCTTGTTACCCCCAGTACCATGAACACACCGCTCCCCACCTCCAAGGCCCTCCAAGCCAGATAGCTCCAGGGACACTGTGATCCCCGAGATCCCTGTACAGCAGCACGTGTGCCATGTGTGTGCGTAGGAAAACACAGCAACACCACATCTGTTCATGACACAAAAACATGCTGGCAATGCTCGCTGCGGCTTGGCAGGGGAACCTACCTCAACTGTCTGCAGTCCAAGGTCTAAAGGGCAATCTGCCTTCAGAAACGCCCGTAACTTCAAGGAACGGTGTCCTAGAGCGAAACCAGTGCCTCCACGGCACACAGCCTGCACAAGGCCCCCAGCACACGCCAAGCGAGCTCTGCACCCGCTTTGTGAGACAGAGGAGGTGTATTCTCCAGGAGAGCTAGGGGACAAGAGCACACAGGGCATCTCGAATGGGTAGAGGCTAATCCCTCTGTCTCTTGGACCCCTCCAGCAGACCTCACTACCTCACTGGAGGGATTGTTCTGCCAACGTAAGCAGAGCATATGAGACACCAGCACAAGATTACCAGGTGCTGTGAATATTTACTACAGCAGGGACTGCAAAAATGCCGCCCCCCCATTTTTTTTGCAGGTATACAGCACAGAGCTGCCAGGAAGGCGACAGTACCGATTCATCTAGTGCAGGACCATGGGGCTGCTGACAACTGTCTGGCCTGGGGTCCCCAGGCAGCGCTGTTCAATGCTGCAGGAGGAAGGTAAAGGAGGGGGACCAGATGGTTTCTAGCACTGACAGCTAGAAAAGTCCCTGCAGGCTGTGTCACACTGCTGTGATACCTCCAAAGAAGGAGCTCTTTCCCATAGAGCTATACTACTAGAAAGCAAAAGCGAGAAGCTGCTTGTGTTCCAGTTGCTGGAGTGCAGCTCCCAACTTGCTGGTCCAGGTGAACGCGTTTACAGGATGCTGTCCCTGCTGCGGACAGCAGGAAGGACAACGAGGGCACCTGTTCTCTAGATATTTATGATGTTATTGGGGTTTTTTGAACCATAAATTTGAATAGAAACCATGCTGCACCTTAAATGTCACTGCTAGGCAGAAGGAAAGTCATGAATCTTTAGCAATCTTCCCAACATCATGATTTTCAAGCAGAAAATGAATATACATTTGAAGAAACACTACAGCTGTGACTGCCTCAGTGAAGCATTAACGAATGCAGTGTAACACATCCAAGTACAGTCAGCCTTGTCTGAGGGCTGCTGGGTCTTTCTCCCATCCTTCTTCTCTCACTGTTGCTCTGCTTATTGTTTGCTTCATTGTTAATCCCACCTAATTTAAAAATAGGAAATTGATTTCTTATGTATCCATTACAAACCAAATCATTTCTTTATTACAGCAAAGATCATATTTCATAAGCAAGTCATGGAAAATTAAAACCATGCATGTTGCTTTGATGAAATAATGGAGAGAAGGGCTGGAGAGGAAGGCAGAGACAGCTGGAGGCTGTCATGCAACCAGTGGTACAAATTAACTCTTTGCAGGCATCCAAGGCTCCTGCAGCTGCCAATTTTCTCCCCCAAAAATCTGATTATAGTGCTAAGTACTCAAAAGTGCTAAAACTCAAAATCATCTAAAAGAAGGAATGCAACTCCTCTGATGCAACCAATGATTTTAGTGGGTGGAGATTGCGTTGTTAACAGAAGGTTTGCAGCCTGCCTGTGTGCAGAACTGGATACCTCTCAATATTAACACTATCAAAATCAGGTGCCTGTTGCGCAGTGCACGCAACACAGGAACTCAAAATATCAGGCACACATTAGCCCAGAAGTTCTTGTAGTATAAATATTTCCAGGCCTTGGGCATATTAGACCATTGTGCTTTGCCACCAGGAGGGGAGATTTAAACCAAAGGAGAATCACATTTATCTGGAGAGAGGTTCAGGGTACGTTGCACACAGGTTATGTCAGTACAGCAGGGACCCCAGCCAGATCCACAACTAGTTAGCAGCGTACCATGTCTTGGAGCAGATTATAAATTAAACCAAAATCCATTGTGTGCATTACTGAGGATTTATGGACTACTCTACAAACCTCCCTGTGGAGCAGACAGGACATGGGTCCTCTGAACAGTAATCCAGATAAGTATAATAGCTCGCAGGACATTGCAACATCCAACCCAAAGTTCATTGACTACTTCATTAGCGTGCTGATCTCTAGGAACTGCAGCCCAAAAAAAACCTCTTCAGTCTCTTTCAGAAGCAAAAAACCCCAGTGAGTTACCACTGCACAGAATGTTTTTTTCTAAAGTATTATCTAGAGATGCATCCACATAAAGAGACCATGTCTGAGAACAAAGAATAAGCAAAGCTATCACAACAGACCATAAGCAGACAGACCCCATGAGAGAGAATAGTTGGAGAAGGGATCATTTGAGAGCAGTAATTCATTTTCAGTCTGTTCATCTCTGAGCACACCCTTTTAAGCAAGAAACTCTTTGACTTTTCACAAAGGCAGACTCTTATCCCAAAGAAGCAAAGAACCCATATTGAAGTATCCTGGAAATCTGTGTTACTTTCAAAGTCTGCATGGCTCAAGGACTTGCTGTTCTTCCTTCTGGAAGTTAGGGCCAGAGAGAGATTATCCTACTAAAGTAATTCTTGCAGCAGCTAAGAGGACTGCAAACACAGCCACCTCACCTAATCCCTCCCCGGCTCTGGGAGCTTCCAGCCAGGAAGCAGCAGGCATTTGCCAGTTCACTGCAAAGTCCTTCCTCACAAATGAGCCAAAGAAAGTCCTCTTAAAACTCTTTATGGTCCTTTTGTGCTGATGATTCTCAGAACTGGAAAACAAGTTTTGTAACTCAGTGGGAGCAAAGAAAATAAGCTCCTTCCAGGAATATCCTGCATCGTCTCGGCGGCCCCCACCTCCAAAAGGTTTGTCTAATGCTGTGCTGCTGGGAGATACTGCGCTCCTTTCTGCTAGTTTCTCTACTGGCTGATATTATTTTGCACCATCTTATTTATGCAATAAGGATCCCAAGAATCTGTGTGAACTACTGCAAGATACCATCAAGCAAGCTCCAAGATCAGCTAAAGTGGCCAAAGATTCCTCAGCCACTTTAAAGTCCTCCTACATAAGAGACACTTCAATTCCCTATTACAGCAGATGCTTTACACCCTGCTTTCTAGTCTGCTGTGTTGCTGCCTCATCCAGATTTGCCAGAAACTCACTCCTCAATAATCAAAATGCTGATAGAAATTAATCAAATACATTATACAAAATATTTCCAAGAAATTTCATCTTTGGGAAATATCCTCTAGGAGTTCTGACAAGTATTTGTTTTGATGATGCATCTGATACGGTCACCAGAAAAAAAAAATTTGGAAATACAGAAATGTTTATTTGCCCTTGCACAACAGAGCCACTCACCACGCTAATATTTTAATGGAACCACGGGATGTTTTCATTAGCTGCGTTTGCCACTATGACAGCAACAATAACTCCCAGACAGAAGTTGAGACAAGACATAGTAATTAGGTCAAACCTTCGGGATAGAGCTGTCATCGCAGAACATAAATGTAAGTTACTCTCCTGCTGCCCAAGGTCTGTGAGCTGTGCTATTGCTGTGGATTGTCTACGCAGGATGAAGAAGTAGAAGAAAAGAGGGTCATTCTGCCTTTCGCTGTTCTTCACAACTGCCCGGTGTTTAATCGATCTTGATTAATTATTTAAGGTAAATGGAACTTTCCTGACCTAATGGCAACATGTAAACTGATTAACTTTACACAGCCAGCAAAACGATCTGCACAGTGAGGTCAGCTCTTGTAATGAATTATTTAGGCCAAGTTTTCCGGTGTCACTACTGCTAAACACAAAACAGCAGTTGAAGGTGTGATCTGGGTCCCCTTTGGGCGAGGGTTAGACTCCCCTAGCCCCTTAGCAGTGGTGGGAAGGGAGGAAAAAGAGAAACGTGAGGAAGAAAAGGAAGAGAAAGTGTCTTGTGCTATGGTAGGACACGGTGTCTCCCGGGGCTCCATCCATGCGTGTTTGGGAGAAGGAAGGAAAAGAAGATGAACGCTTGTGGGGTGGGATGAGGGTTGGAAGCACGCGTGGAGCCTGAGAGAGACAGCAGAGCAGTGATGAGGAACGAGGTTTGAGCAGCTTAGTGGGACCAAGCTGCAGTTTTGCTTATTGGAGCCAGACGCTGCTGCTAGCACAGCCCAACCCTGAGAAGCAAACACAAACCGAGCCTTTGTCTGGCTCTGGTTTGGAAGTCTTGCCACAGTCTCCCACCTGTAACATCACTAGACATTACAGGGCAAAAAAGTTTATTTTGAGCAGATAATGCCTACCTTTGCTAGAAATCTAAACCCAGATAAAAGCTTTCCGAGAGATTCTGCTTAGATTCAGGTCCAAGATTTGCAAAGGGAGCAGCAGTGCCTCATCCAGGCTAATAAGCAACGTGGTAAAATTTATTCCTGGACCAACTAATGCACGATGGAAGAAAGTGATTTGTTTAGCTATCCACAGTATTCTCCATTCATATACAGGCAGTATACAGATAAATGAGAAGAAAACACTTGTCACTGCTCTGGTTTCAGGGGGGAGCAGATAAGGCTGATAAGGCAGTAAGTGAAATTCTCCTCCAGGCTCCCATGCAAATACAGACTTGGGCAAAGGGCGCTCAGCTGAAGGAGAAATATTGCTGTGGATGGTTGAAATAACCACACACCCAGTCACAAACAGGATAACAACCTCCTGTCTCCAACAAAAACAATTGGTGTAGAGAGCTTATGGTCAAAACTGGCAAGACAGTGCAGCTGGGAGGAAAACGGCACCCAGAGTCTTCCTCTGAGGCAAAGGGATGGGTGGGAAAAGCAGCACAAGGTGGATCTTCAGATACAAGTCGAGGCTACCACCCTGGGGAAGCAGCCTCCCTTCAGACTGATTCTATGTAAGTGTGAGGATGCTGTTACCTTACGAAATACAGAGGCAAGAGACGTGGGCACCAGAAGCCAGCGCACAGTCCAGCACCACCAGTGAGGTCCCCATCATTACAGGCTGAAGGAAACAACAACCCATTAAAACTCTCCTGTGCTGCTGCTGCCACCGGCTAGGAGGAAAGCTACAGAAAAAAGGAACATTCCCAACCCACAGGATGGGCTAACCCTCATCAGCTGTGCACAGAAACCCCAAATCTTAATGATCTGCCATGCCACAAGAGGCTTTGGAACCATCTCCCTCCTTTTTAAACAGATTCATAATGTCTCATGAGCCATGTTACCAAAAAATTCAAGAGGCTTCCTTCAGGCTTCCCCCCCAGTTTCTTTTACAACCCAACAATTCATTCCCTGTATTTATTTCTACTTAGGTTTCTACCTCTGGGACCTGAGCAAGCCATCAAACCTGGGTTAAAGATGCCACAAAAGAATTCAAGCTTTGACAGGGCCAAAATACTGGTTTCCAATGAAACAAAACAAAAGGCTGGGGTGAAGTGACTGTTTCAGAAGCTTGTGCAGCCACATAAATAGATGTTGCCAAGGGAGACTGAAGAGAGTTAAGACTCCGCCACCCCTCCAGAGTTCACAGAGTTCAGATCCAAACCCCATTACCCAGCAGAGTTTACCATTTTGGCCTCAGCAGAAACAGAGGGTAAGTTGCATTTAAAAGATAAATGTTTTTAAAAGGGACAGAAAAATTCGGGCTTCCCAGCTGGGCACCAGGGAGGCATTTCCTCTCTGGGCAGGTTTCATTTCTGAGCAGTAGGACATCTGCAGTCTCCTACCCATGAAGAAGGGACTGAGCAGACCTCCAGCCTGACCCAGGCCAGCAGAGAGAACGAGGGCACTCGGTGTTGGATGATCTTCACTGCAACCCTCAGATCTACCAGGCTGCTTCACTCCAACAACTCCAAGGGTAAAAACGAGGCAGAAGGGGCTGGCAAGGCTGGAAGAGCAGAGCCCCACATCCTGCAATGCTGGGGACATGCCAAGGGGCCACTGCTGCCGGGGAAGTTCAGGTTGAACATCATGCAAGTTGCTCCTGGGGGATTGGTGCAATGCAGTGAGGCTGTCCGAGAAGCCAAAGATTCTCTGTCCTTCAAGGTTTTCAGGCCAAGACACAGCTAACCCAAACCAGCCCTGGTAACAGCTCAGAAACCAAGCTAGAGCTCCAGGTTCCCTCTCACCCAACACTTCCATAAAGATTAAGTGAATCAGTGTAAAAGGAGAGAAATGCAAGATTGATTTACCACAAAAAAAAAACAACCAGCAGGTACAGGAAAGAGGTAGCTCTAAAATAAGTGGATTTATACCTGTTTATCGATTAACACCGACACTCATAAAGCTTAACCACACATTTGTTGTAATTAAGAGAAGAGGCCACTTGGCATCTCCCCCATCAACTTATCTATCCCAGGGACACCCGCACCAGGCAAAAAACACTCAGGAATGCAGCTCCAGCTCACCCGCTGGCGTAACATGTTTGTTCTCCAATGTGTTGGATTTCTGCTTGCAGCCGGCTGCATTGGCTGTACTTTGGTCCAGGAACATTTCACCTGAACATACGAACCTAGCACTACAGCCACCAGGGTAAACATTGTATTTTCAGAGGGCAATACACATGCCACTTTAAGTAAACAAATGGACATATCGAGTTTATTTGTATTCAGCTTTTTCAGCAAGCTATCAGGGCAAACTGTGCCAATTTAGCAGAAATCACAGGGATCATGCTGGCCTGGGGGACTTCACTTTTCAAGGAGGGTGCTGGCAGATCAGTTCCAGGGAAGCTGGAGCCCCAAAGCATCGCAGGAAGCAAACCCAGTTGACTTTTTGTGCTGGTCTGGGTTTGGAGGGGGCAGAGGAGAAGGGAAGAGGCAGGGCTGCTGGGTGGCTCGGGCTGTGGTTAGCAGAGGGCAGGGAGCCTGGGCTCTAAGCACAGTTTGGTTCTTGGGAGGAAATGAAATCTAAGCAGAGCCTGCAAGTCTGTATTGGTCTCTACACTTCAGACACAGTGGGAAATAATTCCTACCCCGTTGCATCCTTCCTGAGGTTGTTATCAATGGGCACAGGGATAGTACAGACCGTGGGGAGGACAGCCCCAGAGGGGACCTGACACAAATACCTGCACACAGGTATGCTTAGTGGTGCACAAGAGCTTGCAGGATTTCAGGAAGGCTACAGGGAGATGCAAGCCTCCAGCAGAGACCAAAGCACCCCGTGCTGCTGGACAGTGGCTCAGGGCTCGGATCAGGACAGTGAGATTAAGCACATCAGCTGCCTCGCTGGCTGGTTCACATCTCCCAGTCGCCCCATGCTGTATTGCCAGTTTGATGCCTCCCTCTGCCCAGAGCAGCTCCCTTGTCCTAAGAGCATCAGTCCTTGAGAGCCAGGCTTCTCCCGCCTGTACAAGATCCCCACTAACACCAGCCACTAGGTGGGTTTGACACAGACCTCATCATGCATAAAGCAGCACAAAGTCCCTTCACACAAGGCTGGCCGTCCACCCAGCAGGGCAGGCTGCCTCGGGTCACTTCATCTCAGTGCTGCATGAAAGAAAGCAGGATTTTGGGGTTCTGCAACAGGATGTTTTGTTTGCTTTAAAAGTACATCTTGTTTCAGAGAGTGTTTCAAGTAACCACTGGAGGAAGTTCAACATTAATGGTGCAAGAAGTCCCCAGCTGACTATGTAAGTGTGCACTGGTTTAGGAAGGAGCATGCTTCCAGGACTTGGGTTGTCCTCCTTCTGCTGAACTGCAGTCCCAGGCCACAAACACACTCTTAGCATGAACTGCACTAGCCTAAACCTCTTTCACAGGAGGCTGAACTACCCTAGCACACATGCCGAGAACCAGCAGGCCAGTTTCTGTGTCTCAGCTACCATTACCACTAAGCTACAGTGCCCTGCCCATGCATTGGAGCCTTTCACTACAATCAATGTTTAACCCTAGTAACCTAAAATGACCCAGTAGAAAGGCAACTTATGTCTGGATACCTGCCAAAGGGTTTAGAGCAAGGCTGGACAAACTTCACCTCTGATGGCAAGGTGAAGCTGGCAGCATCTGCACTCATTCCAGCCAGAGATCTCCGCACAGCCAGGCACTCTCCCAAGTCAAATCTTCTGTGCTAGGTAGGACCAATAGATCCAGTTTATCGCATATTGTCTGATCGTTAATGTAATATGGTACCTATCTCTTAATATCCACAGAGAGAGCTGGTCAAAATAACACACCTGTCTTCTCACCTCCCATCTTAAGAGGGCAAAGTAGCCAGAAGTTTCTGTGCACTAAAAATTAAAAAAAAATCCAAGCAATCAGGATACTCTGGTCTGCCACAAATTGTAACTGCTCAAAGAGGTCTGCAGGTCAAACCACTACTGGAGGACTGCTGACTGTGTGTGTATTAGATTACCAATTCCCACTACAAAAGAGCCGTCATAACCACCCTCATTTGTCTCAATAGTGTAGGAAAGTAATTGCTGTGATATTGAAAGATAAGAGGACTATGATGCCCTCCGAGTGCTGCATTGCCAGGATTTGGCTCTGGAGGCCACAGTGCTGAACACACTCCTTGCCCCTTCACAGCAGCCAGACCAAGTCTCACTTCTAAATGGCACTCGTGTAAACACCCGCCCCAATCAGCAGCACTGGGGAAGCACGTAGACAGCTCACGTGCAAAATCTGTGCATGCACATATTTAACAAAAAGCCCTTTCTGTTCCTGCAGACACCTTTTCCAGTGAAGGTGAGAGCTAGTAACCATGGAAGATTTTCCTGCAGAAATATCCAGGGAATATTGAAGGATATTTGACTTCAAATATCCAGTCAAGAAGTAGCTTGACTCCCCCTTCTGCAAACTGGGGCAGAGAAGAACCCTTCCCACCCTACATCCCAGAGGACAGACTGGCTTGGGGAAGGGCTAAGCCCTCCTGCCAGGTCAAAGCTTCCAAGCAAGCACCAGGAGAAGGCATACAGCCCAGCAAAGAGTGATACTCATGTGCACATGCTGGAGCAGAGCACCCAGAGTGTGGGACAGGAGATAGCCAGGAAGATATAGTAACTTCAGAGGAAAACATCATCTGAGCAGAACTTCAGCCCCACAGCTGCTCATTGCCATGCAGCAGGGCTCACCCAGAGCCAGTCCCCAACACTCGACACCCACCTTTGTGCAGCCACAAGTTGCCTTCTTCCATCACACCCAAGAAAGGGCTTTTCTGCTGCTCCCCAGCCAGAACCTCCAAGCAGGGCTCCTGCCCCTCTGCTCCTTTTTGTAGGGCCTTCCCACCCTCCAGGTGCTCCTGATCAGCACTAAGAGCACTGCTGTTAACCCTCTGCTGCCCTGGCTCTGCTCCTCCTGGCTGCTGGGCAAGTGCAGAAGCAATGGTTTATCCCTGCAGTGATGGGGATGGAGAGGGGAACCGGGGAGGCAGCCTTTCCCTTGGAGACCTGGCTGTTGCAGAAAAGAAGGGCAGTCAGCGCATACGAGTGGTCATGAGATCATAGAATCTTAGAATCTCTAGGTTGGAAAAGACCTCTTGTATCATCAAGTCCAACCATTCCTATCTGCCACTAACCTGTGTCCCTGAGCACCTCATCCACCTGTCTTTTAAACCCCTCCAGGGATGGGGACTCCACCAAGTCCCTGGGCAGCCTCTGCCAGTGCTCGATCACCCTTTCTGTGAAAAATCTTTTTCTGATATCTGCCACGTCCTCCCAAATTCTGCTCAGATCATTTCAAACATCGTTATTCTTACCCAGCCTGGCCAGGGGTGTCCCCACACTGCTCCTCATACTCCTCTCATCCCTTGCTACAGAAAATCACGCTGAGATGCAGCTGAGATCTAAGCACCTTCCCGGGCAGCCTGCAAAGAGGCTCCTTCGCTCGCCATCTCGTGGTGGCAGCCGGCAGCCTGCCACGTCCTGGGACTGCAAATCCAGCACCCCAGGTCCCCGCATCACGGGGATGGCTGTGGAGCATCTCTGTGCCAGGGGATGCTGGCGACCTCCAGCTCCCACCTGCACCAGACACCAGTCAGGTCCCCCTCGCGCATCCCAGGGCAAGTGTGACCCAGCCCCAAGAGTGTCGTGGGTTTGCACCTGTGTAACCAGGGCATAGATCTGGACCCACGCCTGCAGGTCCTCTCTGCAGAGCTGTTCACGCTCAGGGCTCAGTGACAACCCAGCAATTTTCCCCGACTTTGACAGGAGATGCGCTGGGAGGTTAGGACAATGGGGTGATGATGTGCCAGCCAGGCAAAGATTTCATGCTCTCAGTCTTGGAATAGATTTCAAGTGTTTGGTACTTCATGTCCCCTGCACATCAGCTCTGAGGAGCCCTTGGGGAGCCCAAAGTTGCTGTTGGTGTCACCCACAAGTGCCTGCGATGGGAAGGGATGTGCCACAAGAGCCCCTCTGTGCTGGAGGACCTGCTGGAGCAGCTTTGTGCTGGCACAGCTTTGCAGCCATCCAGTGGTTGTGGAACTCCAAAGGCAAAGCTCCTGCTTCGAACCCCTTTAGCATTTTTTTTTTTTTTCCAGAACAGACAATGCAAGACCTGGAGCTGAGCCCCACAGAGCTCTGCCACGGTGCCACCTCATGCCATGCTGGAGTCTGGGACCAGGCCCTGCACACACTCAAATTGCAGGCTTGGTCAAAATGGTTTTCATTAAACTTACAAAGGGGAATTCACCCCAGAAAGAGCAGATGCCTTGAAGTTCTTCCAAGCCTGGATACCTAAGCCACAGCTTCTGCACTGTGGCCCCTCAGGCAGGGTCCTCCAGGACCTGCTGTGCAGCCCCAGTCTCTCCTTCAATGTCCCTTACCCTTCCTACCACTCAAGCACTCCCCAGTCACCACCAGATTTAGCCTTTTCCTGGTTTTCCCTTCTAATTTGGGCTGAACAGCACAAAAGGAGCAATTTTGCTCCCCACCCCATTTCCATCCTTCCTCCTCCCCTGTCTGGCAGGTCTGTGTTATTATTAAGACACTTGAGATTATGGTTGTCTGAAAGTCAAAGAATGACAGCAGAGAACCAGATGCTGTATGCTGATAAATTACAAGGGCATTATGCAGAGGCAGCTGTACCATATAAAAGCCCAGTTTTTATTCTATGCCATGATTTTCCATGTGGCATCGTATGGTTCCAGCATCTGGGCGTCACCGTCAACGTCTCCCGTATATTTTGCTGAGCACTGTCATTATGATAATGAAGAAATTGCAGCAGACGTTAATTGCAGTTCCCGCTGGCTATTGCGAGAACTCAAGGCATCAGGGTGGGCTGACAGGACCTCTCTCATCTCGCAGGGTGGTGGGGGTTCTTCTCTATGCTGGCAGCAGATGAGAGGGGGCTGGATGCTGTGAGCAGCGTCCCAGCCCCTCTCTCCCGGTGGGCAGCCCTGATTGGGACTGGTTGGTGCTGGTCAGCATGCAGAGATGAAGTCAGCACGTCTCTGTTCAGTTCCCACTGCAGAGATCTACAAGTTCGCTTTCCCGGCTTGGTTTTCTCATTAGTCTTAGCGGAGAGTGGCCAGGGACAGCGTGCAAGGAGGTCCCCATGTACCCTCCCCTGTCTCTTCTCATCCTGGCAGGCAACGCACAGCGGGGAAGCACCACAGAGGAGCAAGTTTGAGGCTCACAGCTCGTGGTTTGCGTCTGAATATGGCCCCACTGCAGCTAATCAATTCAGAGCCTGGAGAGAAGGCAAAAAGGACTTTTAGAAGTCTATTCTCTGTCCTCCTGTGGTGCATTTAGGGATGTCAAGGCCCTGAGCCACAGCTGTGGCTGCCCCAGGGCTGGCAAAGCTGCTGGAAGGGACTCCCCGGGGTCCTGGGGGCTGCTCAAGGTGGGGAGGTGGGTCTCTTGCTCAAAAACGTGGCTGCAAGATTCACAGGTATCCAGGGTCTACTGGCAGGAAAACCACATCTTCATTTTGCTAATTAGTTCTGAATTCAGAAACATTCAAATTATGGTCCTTCTGGGGTCTAAGTAGGAAGGTTCACCTCTGTGTCTTCTGCAGTCCAGGGAACTCCCGTTGCACGCAAAGTTACATGTTTGCAGACGTTGCTATAGGTTGTTGGGAAAAAAATGCCCAGAATTGCTCATGACATAGCAAGGGCTTCAGCGGGGACCAGGAATGAGCAACTGCCTTTTCACCTGCAGAAATCCCTTTCCCAAGACTGGTCTCAGCTGTCAGTGTTCATCAAGAGCCAGACCTACCTTGTCTTGAGCTTGGTCTACAGTCACCCCAGTGGTTGCTCAAGCCAGGCAGGGTTTCAGTGCTGTAGGCACACCGCAGGTGGCACTGGTGGCACGTTGGAGGGCAGCTGCGGGGAGGCTCAGGGATCACAGGGGCAGGAAGATTTGAGGCTCTGGTTTGTCACCCCTTGGCTTGGTTCTCTGGATGCTGGCAGAGCTACTCTGCTGCAGGAGGACTCAGCTCATGCCTTGGGCTGATTCACAGTGATATATGACGACTGTATCTGGGTGATGGTTTCAGTGTGATGCTGGAGGGGGGTACATGGGGAGGGTGGCATGCAAAGCCTCAGGAATGCACTGTGGATCTACAGCAGCCAGGTGAGGATGGGCAGAATTGCTACCCTGTGAGTCACTCTGTGATATCCGCTGTCACACACAAACCACCCCTGATTTCACTTGCTCCACCACCCAGTGGGTCATGAGCAGGGGCTTGGGGCTCATTGCACCACTATCATGGGCTCTGGTAACCATCTCCCCTTTGCTCTGATGGACTTTGAGGGCAATAAAGCATCATGACCACCAAAAAGAAGAGCTGCACAAAGGCAGAGGGAGGAGGCAGCCCCTACACCCTGGAGCCAAGTGAGTCAAACCAGGATGGACTCAAAGTGTTCCCCCAGAACTCCACCAGAGCTTTTACAAGCTTCCAAAGCCCATAAAAGCAGGTAGCTCCACCTTTCCCTTCCCAACCCCTGCCAGAAACAAATGTTTCTTTCCAAACAGCTCTGTAAAATCACAGGTGGGATTGATGCTCTGCCAGGGCATTGCTGGCCTGACCAGCAGCAGTAAAGCCTGGGAAATTCTTGCATTTCCCTTCCTCTCTCAGCTCTCGACTGAGAAATACGAGCTGTGGCAGCGGCATGCGCTTCACACTTTACCTCATGCCAGGGCCCCAGGGTGGCTTGGGGCTCCTCTGGAACCTCTGGGATGTCACCGTTGACTGGGAGAGCTGGCTTCTCTGTCTTAAGCAGCTGAAGAGAAATGAGCTCATTCCCTCCCTCATCACTCACCACAGCCCAGGGCTTCATAAACCATCCCCTGGGGCAGCCCTGGGGCAGGAGGATCTTCACGCAGTGCTTTCCATCTCACCTGCACCCAGGAAGGTCTTTGATTGAAGGCAACGGCTGGATGCACTGATGCAGCATGAAACCTCTGCCTTTCCAAGAGTGGTGCTGGGGTGCAGTGCTCATCGGGGAGGGGTTCCACTCAAAGGTAGCCTGGCGAGCTGATTCAAGAAGCACAAAATTAAAAGGGTTCCAGGAGGTGCAGTGAAGTCATCAGGCAAAGGACACAGGATTGTCACACGCTACAGACACTGACATAAAGTGAGAGGAAGGAAGCGTCATGGACCTCAACCTAGCAGTTCACTAGACTAAAAAGCATTTAATATTACACTGAAACAAAAACTAGAAGAGTTTGTTGAGATCAAACTGCATTCATGTCGCTTATTATCAAACTCCATCTACCGGGAAAGAAGAAATGAGATGACCACCAGGCATTAAACCCACGGGGGAGTCGGAGCAGGGCAGGCAGGGACCCTCCCGTGGGGGATGCCAGAGACAGGCAATGACTGCTGCTGACCCAGCGCTGCTGGGGAATTAGCTCACTGCTCAGGTATGGCTCAGCCGCAAACCTTCCCCGGCTGCCACGGCCTGGGAGCCACATTTAGCAGCGATGCTCCAGCAGCTGCACGGGGTGCGTCTCCTCAGGGTGGGACTTGGGACTTGATAAGACAGAGTCTGACCCCCTGTCCTGCCTTTGGAGGTGCTGCTGGGTGTTCCACAGTGACTGAGCACAGCTCCTGCTTCTGTCTGGGCTGGATATGGCCCTATCCCAGTGAGAGTTCCCACTGAGATTTTGCTGAAATTGGCTTTCTTTCTCTTTGCTTTAGGTCACAGCAGGCTCTCACCAGAAACCCAACATTCAGTGGCACCAGCAGTGTTAGAAATGGGCAACACTATGGATCTTCATGTATAAAATCTCCCCCACCCCCATGAAAAAAAAAAAAAAGCAGCTCATCACATGGGTTTCCTTTTCCCCAAAGAGGGACCCTGGGGAAAGAGGCATCTTCTCGCCCTCCAGGTGCCCAGAGCAGCGGCTGTGGGGGCTGCCTATGGCCCCAGCGCTTCCCGCGTGCCTCTGCGTGGCTGGGGAGTGTGTGACAGCCCCACGGCGCAGCCTCCCCTGTCAGCTGCGGGCACACAGAGAGGTGCCGTGGGCAGCCCTGCGTGAGCTGGCACTGCAGGCTGTACCTTGGGCTGTGCCAGGCAGGCTCGGTGCCCTGCAGCGCCAGGAGCCAGCTCCATCGCCAACCCTGTGGGACCAGCGCTTCCCACAGCCCCCGACAGAGACCATGGAAGCCTTGACACAGGCCCCTTCTTCCTGGCAGATGTCCTCAGTGGAAAGAAAAGGCCTGAGGGAGACAGGAGAGATTTTTTTCCTTGAAAAAAAAAAAAAAAGAAAAAAAAGGAGAAAGAAGAAAGAGGGAGGCTGCCCATCTCAGCTCATCGCTGCCTGGCACCTGTGTCCCGGGGCAGGCGTCCAAGCGTGCCGAGAGCAGGCGCGGTGCCATCGCAGCAGATGGGCATGAAGGCAGGCAGCCCCGAGCCCGCGATCCTGCCGCAGCCCAGGGAGGGGGGTGGCTGTTTAGGGCAAATTTCCCAGCTGAGAATGTCAAAACAGCTGCCAGTCTGGAGTTTATACACCTATAATTAAGGGGGTATGTGATTTCTAATCCAGCTCAAACGGAGTTGGATTAATTGGCAAACCTAAAAATAGCATCAGTGACCATGTAAGGCAAGCTTTTGTGTGCGGTTTAAATTAGGAAAGTCGGCTCTGGCTGTTTGGAGTGAGCTGGGTGCGACGGCAGCATCCTTCTGCCTCTAGACAGCGTGCAAGGGCCTGATCCTGCTGAGGTGCAGGAGGACCCCACAGGGCACCATGCTATCCAAAAGCAGAAGGATCCAGGGCAAGAAGGCAGCACCCTTGCTCCCTAGGATGTATGTCCCAGGAGAGTGGGACACTGCTCCCCTTTGGAGGTTACCCCTTGGTAGCCTCAGCTGGAGCTGCTCTGCTTCTCCTCCCTGCACACCAAAGCCCCAACTGCTCACCGTTTTACTCTATTGTGCCATTTAGAACAGCCCATGGCAACTTTGCCCACTCTACTTGCAATGCCCAGCAGCTTCACATGGTGGAAAGGGACTTTCTGAATTACTAGAGCCCCCCTCGTCCCCCCCAGGAGATATCTCCACTTCCCTACACTGTTCTCAACCAGCCGATAGTAGAAGAGCCCCTGGTGACTTGTGCTCTGTGATCCACTCCCTTTCTCAAAGGCTCATTTTCCTAAAGCCAGACTGCAAGGTTAAATTGCTTCTAATTTTTGTTTAATTATCTGCAGTGGCACAAATAACTAACAGCATCGATTTGAACTTGGCATACAAAGGCAGGTTCCAAATGGCAAAGCATATTATGAGATCGAATTATTAAACATCACTAATGAGCAAAATAATGATGTGGTGCCAAGCTATAAAAGGTTAGACTTTAAAGTTGTCACAGTTCATGAGCAAGAAAGATTTAATCGCATTCTTAATCAAATATTTATATGATAATGTGTTTTAATCAAAATAATAGCAATTAATTTGAAAGGAATATATTGTACACTTCCTGTTCTTGCTCTATGAAGGTTTTTTTTGCAGTGGGGTCGCAGAGCACGTATTTCCTTACTCAATAATAAATCCCTCCCAGGTGCAAGGTGTGTCTGTGCCTGGGACACGCTGGTGGGGAGACAAGCTACAGGAGCAATTCAAGAGAAGAGCGACAAAGCTGGTGAAGGGGCTGGAGAGCAGGTCTTACGAGGAGTGACTGAGAGAGCTGGGGGTGTTTAGCCTGGAGAAGAGGAGGCTGAGGGGAGACCTCATTGCTCTCTACAACTACCTGAAAGGAGGTTGTGGAGAGGAGGGAGCTGGGCTCTTCTCCCAAGTGACAGGGGACAGGACGAGAGGGAATGGCCTCAAGCTCTGCCAGGGGAGGTTTAGGCTGGACATTAGGAAAAAACTCTTCACAGAAAGGGTCATTGGGCACTGGAACAGGCTGCCCAGGGAGGTGGTTGACTCGCCTTCCCTGGAGGTGTTTAAGGTGCGAGTGGATGAGGTACTGAGGGGCATGGTTTAGTGTTTGATAGGAATGGTTGGACTCGATGATCTCGTGGGCCTCTTCCAACCTAGTGATTCTATGATTCTACGAGCTGTGGGTACCCTCCTGAGCGCTGTCACGGGGCCAATGCTGGGTCCTGCTCCATCCCACCGTGGGGCTGGGTGGCTCCAGCTGTGCAAAGCACGAGATGGGGGACTCACACTGGCACCCATCAGTGAGCCAAGGCCCCTCTCTGCGTCTTTGAAGCACTTACTAGTCAAAAAATTATTTAGCTGCTACCTCTTTCCCTCTGGATCCTGCCAAATCTCATAACTCTCCCTGGCAGCTGATGCTATCGCAATGATTTCCAGCTGTGCAAGAAGCAGCTTAAAATGACTGCAGTGCTGGAGCAACAATCCTCTCCTCCCCACTCCTCCTTTCCTGGGCAGGGACGCAGGGGGACACACAGCCAGTGCTCACCCGTTCCCATCCCACCTCTGGGGCCCTGCAGCCCCTCCTGACCTGCTTGGCAGAGCTCAGGGCTGCACCTGGATGCTGAGCACTGAGATGCAGCAAGTTTTGCTCTGGTCTTTTAATCAGGTGTGGTGAAAATATGAAAATGGGCAGTTTAAAGAAGCAGCTGCACCCACCAACACCAGGCTTCAATTCCCAGTTCTTGTAAAGCACGGAGGTGGCTGTTCTGTCCACCACTGCTGAGATACCATGCATGAATACCACGAAGGACGGGCCAGGGTGAATTAAAAAAAAAATACATTAAAAACTTTGCCCCAAAAACTAAAACAAAACTTGCTTGAAATTTCAAAAAGCCTGGAGGATCGTTTTAAGCTGCCACCGTAACAACCAAAATTCCATGAGAAAACTTCACTTCTTAAGGAGCACATGATAGGAATGGTTGGACTCGATGATCCGGTGGGTCTCTTCCAACCTGGTTATTCTATGAAAGTCCTTCCAAAGGAGGAAAGAGGCAAAGGCTGTCCAGGCTGTAACCTCCTAGCTGGCTCATGGAAACCAGCCACGAACCACTGCCCGGCTCCCCCTGCCCTGTGGTGCAGGCTCCCACGCGGAGCAGCAGGCACCGAGGAGCTGCAAGCCCTCACAGCACCATCCAGTACTGCCTTTGCAGGAACGAATCATTCTTGGAGCCCTGCAGCTGCTGGGAATTCGATCGACAACGCTGTGACAGTGTCGACACGGGGCCCTTGGCACACACCTCTGTGTGCACAGCCCAGTGTTTTCTCTCCTCCTCCATTTAGCCTCTTGTGCTGGGTGGATGCATACGCGCTTTTTGCTGTCTGACTTTTTAACACTTCATCAAAAAGCTGGAATTTGATTTTTTTTTCAGTGCTAAGTCTGCCGTTACTGTTGGAGTCAAGATGAAAAGCTCCCACTGAACCACCTTTGATTGGAATCACTGCTGCTGCTGCTGTTGGTTTGGCCAGATGTTTCCTAATTACTTATCTGTCAAAACTTTTTTTTTTAATGCACAGACATTTCCTCTAAGTGAGAAACAGTGTAAGGTTCTTGTTTAGAGTCTTTGCCTGAGTGAAATAAGCCAGGCTAAGCTTCATCATCAAGGCTGGATTTTATGCTTGAACATGCAACTTAACATCAAAAGCTTGATCTTTTTTATTATTCAGCGCAGCATTTTTAGACCAACTTCAGCGTGAGCCAAATGGCACATTAGAACTTGGGATTTAAAACTTTTATTTTTAAAACTAGATCTGAGTCACGTAGCCTTCTCCTGAGCCCAAGATGGTTTCATGTGATAACTCAGGGCCAGAACCTGCCACCATTATTCACATCAGTGAGGGTTTACTGCGAGAGAGCTGCTTGAGGTGAGTCATGGTTACAGAATCAGGTCTGATCCTTTTCCCATGAAAAAAATATTCCTGCTGATTTGAGTCAGTCACTGGGACCTGCGAGGATGTCCTGTCCATGACTCATGCAGCAATTACTTTGGAGGTAGAAAGACAAAGGAGGAAAGCTTGGAGACTAATTCCCCAGACTGACCACGGCTGGTGGGGCAAACCTGCCTGGCAGGGAGCAGTGATCTGATCCAACGAGGCAGATGTCATTGTGTGTCAGTCATTTGATACATTGAGCATCGATTTCCTATTTGGCTGCTGTCAGGAATCTTCTACCTCAGGTAAGTGTCCCAAGGACCCCGATGTTACTACGAAAGGAAGGGGAAAACCAGCAGAACTGAGCCCTGAGTGACTCTGTGGATGCTTTACAGCTTTTGTTCTCTTCCCTCTCCATTAAGAGAAAACAAAAATCCAGTTCCTGTCAAAGTGTCCACAGATAGTATTCTAATATACCAGAAAGGGATTGAATTAACCAAAAATAAATCCATATGACATTTTTTCAATAGCTTTTGCCATCTTCAAAGCCAAGTAGCATTCTTTAATGAAAGCAGGATCAGGCCAGTAAAGCTTTAAGTGTTTAAAGTTATTGGACAGCTAGTTATTTTCCTTCAAAAAGACTAAACTAAGCCTCTGCCTGTAGCCCTCATTTCTCCATGAGAAATGCTTTGTCAGTGCATTTGTGACAAATTAATTATAGCGATAGAAAAATCTCAGAAAAAATGAATATTCAAAAAAATTTTTTTTAGGCTGTTGACTTCAGGGAATGCACTTCTCTTTCTAAAGCTGTGTGTTTTCCTCATTAGCTCTCTCCCTCCCCCAGTTCTTTTCAGAAACTTTCAGAAGTGATTAGAAATGGTTTTATTTTCAGCTCACCTGGGGGATGGCATTAGCAGTGGAACAAACCCAATGACATTAGAGCCTTGCTGGCAACAGAAAACAGCCCATCAGCAAACTTCTCTGAGAAAGCATCCCCGAAATGACTGTTTCACTCCTGACTACCTGATGCTGATGCTCAGCAAGATGTTTGCATGGGGTTATCTCAGAAAGCTTTAACAATGAAAGATCTTGTCCTCACAGCTCCCAGGAGACACAGGGGAACAGCTCAGGGGCTCCAGCTTCTAATGACATCTGTCCTGATCCTGAAAACAGAAGATGGAGCAGAGGTGGAGCAGAGCATGGGTAGCTCTAACTTACCAGAAAGAGATACGTGGCTCTTGCTTATTGCAAAGGCTGCAGCAAAGCAGAAGGCTCCTGTTTGTCTCTTGTTCTGGTTGTCTGTAAGCTGTAAATCTTTCTCATCTCAGGCAAAAGTCATTTCAAGGAGGAAAATTCCCATCTGAGGATCTCATTAATGCTGAAAAAAGCTACCTGTCACTTGACAAACCTCTAAGTCATCCTCCTCATCTTCATTGCACGGTCACACTGGTCCTACCCCAGTGCTTAGACAGCTTGGCCCTGTGTCAAGCACTAAAATATTGACCTGCAAGTCCTGGAGGCTCCTTCTGACAGTTTGCTTTGGGAGAACAACAGAATAAACAAGAATAATTCTTCTCATTAGCTGCAACTGCACAACCCAGCTAAGAAAGCTCCTGTGACCAAAGGTCCCACAAGGAGCCACATTCCCAGCTCTGCTGCAGAAACTAGGCAGAGATCCTCATCCCCATCCTCACCTTCCCCCAACAACTCAATTAACAAGCTGCCTCATTAGCTTCCTGTACTTAATTAACAAGTTGAATGAATAAGTAGCCTGGACTGCTTAATTATTAATTAATTAATCCTCAGTTAATAAGGACATCAGGAACTAGCTCATAAGGGAATAATTTCAACAGATTAAGGTGACAAAGATTTGAGAAGGCATTACATGTCTGCATGAAGCTGGACCCCACCCTGAGAGCAGGTGTCCCTCCCCAAGTCCAGATGTAGGGTGCCACCTCGCCTTCCAGGCTCCTGCCTGCTTCCTCTGGCCACAAATCCAGGTCAGAAACATCTAAAATGCTTATTTGGTTCTCTGCAGAGCTCCTGCTTAGGGGCTCCTCCCCACGAGGTGCTGCTCCTGTCCCTGCTGGAAAGGAAGAGCTGGGGCAGGTGTCTCTCCTCAACTCTGCAGCAAAGCAAGAAGGTGGCGTTACTTGTAATGAGCGATAAAAAAGGGAGGAGTAAGTACAAAATACAATCTAAAAATATCCTTTCCCAGCCCTTTAATGGTACATTACTTCCCAGGAAAGGACTGTGAATACGTTTTAATAGTTGAAGTTTAAACCAGCTCTGGGCTAACCAACCAAAACTCACAAGAGAGCTCCTCAAGCTCCTGCTCGTGGTCCTCGCACAAGGCAGGTGTGAGCGGCGCTGAGGTCCTGGTTCCAGGAGGAAACGCTGTTCCCTCGGGCTCAGGTGATGCTCGACTCAACCATTCCCAACTTAGTAAGTTGCCCACAGTTTGACAACATGCAACATTTGGCATTTTTCAGTAGGAAAGTGTGAAGATTTATGTTGATGTTCCCTTCTCATTTTGATACAGTAAGTGTCTTTTTTGCATATTAATATTGATCTCAAGGTGTACATACGTACATATAGACACACATTGCATTTAAAGCCACTCAAATTATCATATAACATTTCAAATTTAGCTAAATAGAAGCAGTTGACTTTTCCTGATGGTATTGGTTTGAAGTTTTCCATCCACAAACCATTTTGAAATCCTGAACAAAAAGAAAATAAATCAGAGTTGTCATTTCCCACACAACAGATGCAGTGCAACCATCTCTAGGAAAATGAGTCTTTAGTTTATTGTTACTTATGTTGACTTCTGTTCATAGCTAGTTTTAAAGAAGATACTGAGTGTAGCAACAAAACACCTTTGCAGAGAGATAATTACCATTATTTTCAATTAAAACATTGTCATTTCCAATCCAAGTATTTAAAGACTGGGAACCACAAACATTATTATTATTCCCACATTGATAAATTGTTGTTGGTTTATTCTGAGAGCAACAATTAGTGGTATTCAGTTTTGTTTCAAAATTTGTTGGACAACCTGAAACAGAATGCAACATAAATTTGCTGCTAACAAGGAGGGGAGCAATGGGAAGGTATTTATTGACAAAACACCCTAGGCACAGAATCTACAAGCAAAACTGAACAGGAAGTTTAGCTGCCTGGTAGAAAGCTGTGAGGTGGTATTGGAGTACTTTGTATAACAGAAATCAGTGCTCCTCACTGCTCTTATTAATTGCTTTTTGGTAACTATTGTGTCTCCAATGTCTCAGACTGCCATTTGCTCAAGCCTCTAGCAGGAAGGAAATGAAAGAATGCAACTTATTCGTGACAGAAGGAAGTTCTAGTTGATTTTAGGTTCTTTTTTTCTGACATGAATCAGCATTTTCATAATCTCTCATCCCTATACGGGGCTAGATGTAGCCCTGATTTACAAAGGGTGGAAAGGAGGAGTAGCTCAGTGTTTTTTCCATCTCCTTTCACCTGCTGCCCTCTTCCCTGTCACAGCACAGACAGCTCATACCAAGTCTCCCTTCTCCTGACCGTAAAGATTAAAGATAAATCCAGTGATAAGCATTTGCATCAGCAACCAAAGGAAAGATTCAGAAAATTTAAGCCTAGCCAGTGGTCTTTAACCGAAAGAGAACTGGGAGGGAACTTTTTGTTGGCTCATTGAAAATTACTGTTACCTAACACCTGATGTAACAAAAAAATTAGATCTCAGAACAATACCTGCTGCATGATCATTAACCAACTTCTTTATGTTTGATCAAATTCCAAGAATCTTTCTCTGCAGTTTATGTAACATGGATTGACATCCTTCTGCATTGTCTTTCCAACAAGCAGTCCCTAAAGCACTGAGGTCTGTTTTGATGTAGAAACACAGGCAATTACTTTACCTGAGAACTAACACAAAGGTTATTGACTTCCAGAGCTTGACAATACAGCATAGACTCAGTTCCAGCACATACAGGTCATGGTGTACTAGTGTTCTAATGGCTCAAAACCACTTGGGATTGAAAACACATTTTAGAGGTGGTGACTGAGTTATTATCCCTACTGAGCTTTTGTGACTATGACATAGTGCATAAATGTCTTCCATCACTTTCAAAATTAATTGAGAAGGAGACCTGTGAAGCTTCTTACTGGAGGCTTCTAGCAGGCCAGTGGTAAAGCCAATGAGCAGCCTACCTAGCAGGACATTTCTAATGCAGGACTCCCCTCTGTTGGCTGTGGCTCTACAGAGCCCAAAGGGTTCCTCTGCCTTTTCTGCAGATCCCCCAGGATGCTGTTTGGGCAAAATCCATCAAGGGTTGAATGGAATTTGTGCCTTAGGCAAGTTTCAGTTCTGTCATACAGCAAGAAACATGGGAAGGAAGAAGAGAAAGAAAGAGGCAATTGACTTCAACCCCACTGGACTCCAAATAATTAACACAACTAATTGAGGTCAAGGACTTGTGGAGTCAGCAGCATGGTTGTACTCTTAAGAACAAAAGCCTGCTCCCAGATGCTTCCCACGGTCACTTTTGCAATAGCAACTTGGAAAGGTTTTCGAAGTATTTACCAGTGGCTGTGTCTGTTGCCTGCATGGAAGTTCCCACTGTTGCCTGCACAGATCCACATGCATTTCTCTATTTGCTTTACCTGCTTTTTCATTATATACATTTATAACACTGTGGGCTTCTGGCTTTGCAATGCAAACAGCAGTAGCAATCTGGACGGCCTTTAGGGTAGTTTTGTCTATTCTTAGATCATTCAAAATCCACTGATGATACTAAAGACAAGCAAAAAGCTATCTACCCCTCAAGGAAACTTAACAATATTTTCTGTAGTGATCATTGCAGACAGAGATTCCCATTTCCTAACTATTCTCCGTCCTGAATTTTGCCTTTGTGTAGTCATACAACAACAATTACAGATTTGGGAAGGAGCTGCGGTCAGAAAAGGCACAAAGTAAGTAGAGAGCGCACCACTCCCATCCCTTTGAGCAGCTGGGAATTGCAAACATAACTACAAATTCTTGTCCAGTGAAAACTGTATTTACTCATCCAAAACAAATCCACGTACGTCACTATTGCCAAGGGCTCTAAGTCTTATTTTGGATCACAATGGACCACACCGATTCATGTGCCTCCTAGATGCCTTGCCAGAAAACTGGGCTTGCTGTAGGTGACTGGCTCTGGGCTTGCAAAGACACAAGCCAACCTAGTCTCAACGAGTAAGCAGGAAACTATGCACATGTCCACGAGGGAAGCCCTGAGCCTTCTTTCTCGGATTTGCAGCTCTGTCTCCCAGCAGTGACCTGTTCCCATGGGTCAGCACCACCACGACTAAAAAATCAGCACTGCAGCCCAGAAACAAGCCAGGAAAGGGGCAGATCTCCCATGTCATGCTACAAAAATATCTCTTCCAACACACGACGTCCTATGTAGTTGCACTTCAGAGCTGAGGACACACAGAAGAAGATCCTATCCTGTCTCTCATAGCTGGGCTCTGTCTGTTCCATACGGCAGATGATGGACCTGTTTGGAGTTGCCAGTTATTCTCCAGCAGCTGGATTTCACATGATCAACACCCAGGAACTTCTGCTAATGAATCCCTGGGCCAACACATCAGCTCCTCGATTCCAAGATTCCTGCCTTTGGGCCAAATGTGGTGTATTTAGCCCAAACGTGACCTCCCACTGGTGCTGCAGGTCATGCAATAAAGCCTGCAGATTGATTTTTAACCTTCTACTTCACAGGCCTGTCTTGACACTCTCCCTTCTTCCTGCTTTTCATGAAATCCAAGCCATCAAGGAAGAGGAGAGGGTTCAGTGCATCTGTTCACCACTAACATTGACAAACAGCGCAGAAAAGCTTTGCTAACCTGAAATGTATTGGCATATCTAACCAAAACCCACTTGATTTCCCCTGGAAAGCAAAAGCTGTGAAAGGCCATTACTAGCAGGTTGCCCTTGCATGTGAAGTAATTGAATCAGGAAATGGGAAATGTGAGGCAGGAGAGCCTAGCTGTCATTTTACAAAAACAATTAAATGCATGAAATGTATCTTAATGATATAATTACGGCAAAATTCCAATCTGCCATTAGTAGCGGCATTAATTATTGCAAGCACATTACATTCAGTATCACTGGAATGATGAAATCCTTTGTTACGCAGCTTTATTAACAACAAAAAAAAAATCAAAATAAAAACAGCTTAACTGCTGCTCCTCAAGAGGAGCTCTAATGCAGAATTACGTTTGAATAAACCTTGATTGCCTTCGTCTGTTCAGGCTGATAGGAAGAGAGGTCAAAGCAACACAAGGAAGTCACCGTAAAGCCGCAGATGATTGCTAGGACCCACCATGAGCTGTTAGAGAAGGTGTGTGGTGAGAAGGATCAATGAAGCAAAGTTGACTGGTAGCATCGCGGACCTTGTAAGGTCCAGGTGCCATTCTGGTGGGGTTTCTTCTACTAACAAGCCCCTTGGGAAGGGCTGAGCCGGCCACTTATCTCCCTGGGAGCTGCTGCTCCCCTCTCGCAGGGACATATCCAAGCCCATTTACTCTTTTTCAATTTAGCTCCCTGCCCAGTCAGGCTTTCCTGCCTTCCCTTCAGCATCTACAGAGTGCAAAATGCATCATAACTATTGCATTTGACCCTTTTCTACACTTCCTAGAGGAAATCCCTCTCTGCTGGCAGGAAAGCTTCATGCACTACTGGACTAAGGCATCTGAAACAGCAAAGAGAGGCAAGGGATGCTCCTGGGTGGGACACTGGCCCTGCAGCTCTCCTTTAACACATGGATTCATGCACCAGCTGTATGCAGGAGTTGTTTTTACCTTCCTAAAGCAACTGAAATCAATTGTCACCTTTAAGACCCATTTGCAGCAGGGCAAGATCTCACCTGCCTCATGCAAGAGGCAACAACTCACAGATTTTCAGTTTTACAACTTATTTTATACCCTCCTGCCACTCACACAGACTGTCAGTTCTCCTTGTCAGGTTTCTGGGGTTCAGAGGTAGCTGGTTTGGCACAGCAGAGACAAGGGCTTTGGAGCAGAGTACGTTCACTGCAGGAGGAGCCATCGATCAGCTGCTAAAAGGCCGTTGGATGTTGCTCAGAACTGTTATACATGTCGGGACAAATGGTGGATTTACTGCCCTCAAACGTGTGAAGATACCAAATACACCTTTCCAACCAAGGGAGGAAGCCATCAATAACATTCCCCCTATGGGTGCGCTTACTCAGGATAAGCAAAATTATTATACATCGAAGCTTGTTAATAGTGATTTTTGGCACTTAATTCAGCTCAAGAAACAAAAATTTGAAAAATTACCCCACTCCAGACAGCCATTCAACTCCTAGGTGATAACTGCCAGAGGACAAGCAAATGCATTGGTTGAGTGATTATGTGGATACCTGCTCAAAGAGGGGGATTTTCAATTATGCATGGTTGATTTTCTACATGTACATCGTCCGTTATACAGGGAAAATCAATTAGCAAGAGCCATTTGTTTTCTAACACATTGGTTGGAGAGAAACATTAGTTCAGAAACATTAATTTCTGGACAAATGTTTACAATTAAAATGTAATTTTGATTCCACTCAGGCCCTGTACTGCCACTCTGCATCTCAGCCAGATCTGGAGAGGAGAGAAATGAGAATCTCCAGGAAATCAGGGGTCACAATGTGGGAAGTGCTGCCTGATGGTTTGCCTTGAGGATGTTGAGTTGCATTGAAGGATAGGGCTGTGGGACTGAGCTGTTTCTGCAGCTGAACCTTGTTTCTTGAGAAGTAACAAGAACGACTGGAGAAGCACATGGAGCTCTGAAGTACTTAGGCTGGGAAAATAAAGCAATGACAAGCTTCCTCCAAAAAAACTCAGGAGCACTTGATCTTAGATCCCTGCACATCACCAGCTCGCACAGATCTGAGGCTTGTGACAGAAACCGGGATTAAATGTTTTTATTGATCTCAGATTCAGAAAGTAAATTAAGCTTAAACAAATCCTCCATTGACCAGGGCCAACCAAGGCCAGGGTGAAGTCCCAAGAGTGCCTCTTTTGATAAAACTTCCTACGGCAAGTCCTGGGTTAGTGGGAATGCAGCAGATGCAGGTAGCACATGGGGATGGAGAACAACCTGATATAGTTCCTGAGTGTGTGGGGTTTGGGTTTTTTGGGTTTTTTTTTTTTCCCTGTATAGGACTGATAACGCAGAATTTCTTTAAAAGCAACATTTGCATGTGCTGGATGATATTTGTGCCCTTTGCCCAAGTTCTAAAGTCAGTCCAGAAGCTGAAGACCAAAGGAAAAGTGAGCAACGGAAAGCATGTCCAAAGCAGCGACTCCTGGCTGTGTTTGTACCCACTCATGGCAGTGCAAGCCAAATGAGGAAAGCAAAACCAATTTCTTTTCCCATAAAGCAAAGCTTTAAGAGAAAAGACAAAGTCTGTTCTTCAAGCTCCCATTTAGTTCCAGCAGTTACTCACAACTAGTTGCAATTGTTCATGACTCAGTCTGAGAAAACCTCAATTCAGGATAGAAAACTCACCAAGGGGTTGGGCATCTTCTGACAAACTGGGAGAGCTGAGTAAACCTGAGCAAATTTTTTAGCGTTAGTCTACTTCCTTAAAGCTTTGCTTCATCCTGTGCTTTGCCAGACCAGAAGGAGTCTTGTCTAAATTCCTTGATACTGTCCCTTTGTTCTCCACCACAGCTACTCAAACACCACGGAAGAGTTTCCTTTGAAGCATCGCCAGGCTATAGGCAACGGCACCCGCATCCTTACACGTGCATGAAGAGCAAGGGTGCTGAACGTGCCTCACCTTCCCCGAGATCTGTTACACATAAAGCACCTGCCTGCAGCACCTTCTGTAGCAGTTCTCTGCAGTGAGAGTTGCTCTTCCACTAGAAGTTTCTCATCGGGTCCGAATTCTCCAAAGCAGGGTGCGAGGGCATCCAGGCACTGTGCAGATTTGCAGAAATTGCTTATATAGGAGTTTATTTGGGCGTTTACAGCAAGATCTAGCCTGGAGGGGGTAAAAAGAGTTCCAGCTTCATGCCACTCTAACAACATTACTGTAAATGCAGTAATATTTAGTATTTTTTTCCTGCAAGGACAGGAATTATGCACCCAGCTGACCTTGCACTGGCGCAGGAGGAAGGAAGCTTTCCAGACCTCCTGTTTGCAAAGCAATAAAACATAACAGGGCTCAGAGATCAGAAGGAAAATAAACAGATCCTCTTGCTCACCTTCTCTCACTCCTCTTTTTTTATTCCTCAGCTTATATTTAGCTCCAGCTCCTCCATGCCCATGGGAGGGCTGCCCTGGGAGCAGCGAGGAAGGACAACAGGGCCAGGCTCTTGTGGAACCTCAAGCTTTCCTCCTCAGAACCACAAAACAACAGACCTGTTCAGCAGCTCTCTCAAGGAAAAAAAATTAAAGATGAGAAAAAGAAAGCAGGGGAGCCCACTAGGGTCATGTCTGAGTTTGAGATTCAAGGAGAAATCTGTGTGCATCGTGATGGACAAATACATTAATAGTTGTCTGGAATGAACACATGTTTACAGGTTCCTCCAAAAAGCCTCACCCCAAGGTAAAACCCAACCGAGCTCCATCCTCATCCTTGTACCAGCTCGGCTGTCTACCCCAAACCTATACAGACTCTCCTAATAATTTCTCAAAGCACCCCAGAGAGGTTGGTCTTGCTTGGCTACATGCTCACATGACTGTTTTAGAGATCCTGCAGTGTTCTGGGTGTCTAATTCTTACCCTTCTTAATGGGCCTGAGTACTAAAGGACTGTAAACACCTCTTGCAAAAAGGTAGCTCTCTGCATTTGGTACTAACGACACTCAACACGACAATACCAGAGCGGGAACTGTGGCCCCGACCCATCCTCTGTCGGTGACACAAAGGGGACATCGCTTGGCAAACTGAGGACACCCATCTGTGACACTGCAGTGACTGTGTGGGACTTGCAGCCACTGCCACCACCTACTTGGTGAGCAACTCAGAGCGATGCCCAGAACAGCACAACCGTTCCCCTCCCTAGGACAGGTATATCCATCTTAAAGTTCTTTTGAAGTAGCCCAGTCGCTTCTGCAGTATTTGGGATCAAGATTTGACATCTGTTTCAAACTTCCAATGCAACAAAAGGCACCTTTTTCTCCCTATTAGTTCCTTGACAATAGCAAGGCTGCAGCAGAAAGGAGAAGGTGGGAGCCTGGTGCAAAGCCACCTGCCTTGGTGCAGCACGTTCTCGGTGAGCAATGCGGCGGGGGTGCTTTATACTTAAGCCTCCAGCCTCTTTTTTTAAACCTGCCTGCTTATTAGCAATGCACATCAACACCAAAGCAAGAGCTTTGTACTTCAGAGTTACTCTCTTAATCAAATGCAACTTCACAAGGCTGCGCTGATCTAATTGTTCAACGTCCAGGTTCCCTGGCTTTGCAAGAGATAAATACTCCAAGGAGCTGCTTTTTGACTGGCATCCAAAACTCACCACTGGCTGCTGCAATTGTGATTTATTGCTGCTGCTAACAATCAGTCTGAAGGCAACTGTGTGCATTTGAACCAGGAGTCGGGACTGCGTGAGGGGGGGAACAAACACCCACCAAGAGCTGACAAGTAATGAATCCTGACCAGCAGTCAATGCTCTCCCGCATTCCCGTATTGCAAAATGCACGCCAAGCACGCTGTGTGAGCGCTTCACGTCAGCTCTCCCCCTCACCGAGTCCAGAGCCATCAGCTTGTTCTGCCAGAGCCCTAAATCTCATTTTTGCAACTTTTAATCTTACCTGACAACGGGCTCTCCACATGCAGGGCTGGGAGCGAAGCCAGAGAGCAGTGCATCCACCCACCCAACCAGCGTCACCCAGCAAACAAGCTACGCTCTCCGGCCAGTAGCAAACCCACCCAGGCAGGGAACAGCAGGTCCTGGTCCCCTGGGGCAGGGGACAGCAGGGGAAAAGTCCCCAGAGCCACAGCGATTGCTGTAGTTTGAGTCACATAAGGAGGAAAGCACCCCTGTGGCTCTAGCAGCTCACTGCTCCAGGACATTGAAGCCCAGTTTTAAGTCCCCTAAAAAAACCACCATAAATCTCTATCCCACCTCAAAAAGAATAAACACCGAGCTTAGGTATTAAGTACTAACACAAACCCCAGTCCTAACTTATGCAGCTGCGAAGGGCAAGTCAAAAAACACCCTCTTCAAAACCTTCTTTAGCTCCTTCTCAAGAAAAGCATAAAGGAAAACCCCACAGCTCATCGCTACCCTCCCTGGGGCTGCTTAAATTTGTGTCCTGGGCCATAGCAGGGTTGTGCCCACCTGAGTTAAAGCCCTCGGCTGCCCAGCCTGCTGCACCCCGAGCCCTCGCCGAGCAAAACCCATGGGTGTCCCTGCACTGGGGGCAAAGGAGAGGGGCAAGCTCTCTGCAGGGCTCCTGAGAAGAGAAGGAGGGAGGGGGAAGCAGTTTTGACCCCATCAGACTTTAAATGAAATGGATCTCGAGCAGTGCTTTTCCAGCCCAGTGATAGAAAATAATAAAGGATAGAGGGAAGTACTTGAAGTAAACTCCCACTGCAGTCAGCGTAGCCAACTGTGAGGATTCCTGTGGGAGCACGTTGCTTTCTTGATAAATCTCAGTGTAACCCATCACCAAACGCTCTCCAGGAGGGAGAATTTGTGTTTCCAGCCACCTTACCTGGGGGTTTCTGTCCCTGGCTAAGGCGTCCCCTCCCTCGATGACAACGTGGGTCGCAGCCTGCCCAGGGGCTTTAGGGCCAGCAACGTGATAAAGAGCCTCCAGTAAAGCTACTCAAGGGAAAAGCAGCCTGAGCAGGTTAAAGAGCAAGAGGCTGACTCCAGGTTTCACACCTTCCCCAACTCAAAGCACCTGGAGCCATCTCATCCCCCTTTGCCACGAGGCAGCTGCTGGCAGGGAGCATCCCTGGGCACTGGGACTGGAGCTCAACAAGCCCTGGGGGTTTTGTTTCGTGCCCTCGGGGCTCAAACCAGATGAAATTAAGGCGCAGGCAGCAACGTGTCATGAGCAGCTGAGACCACAGAGAAATGAATCATCTGCCGGGGAGAGCAAGAACTGGGATTAACGCTGCTCCCAGGGAGGGCGATGATGGAGGGAGGCACTGACAGACAGGGAAGAGTTTAGGAGAGGGCAGGCACATAAAATATGGATGCAAACTATGTATAAAAAAAATAAAATAAAAAGCTGCTGTGAAGTTCAGAATCTTTGAAGCTGGAATTTACACCTTCCAGCGAGTGCAGCCAGGGAGAGCCAGGAACGCTGCAGAAAGGGTTTCAGTGCTGGAAGCACAGGCTAAAGCTGAATCAGATTTCTTAAGTCCTATTCAACTTGCAGCACAGAAGTCTGTTTTGAACCAAAGACTTTGCCATTTGCAGTTTCCAGAAGTTCCAAAATTGTTTCTTTCACCGCGTTGCAAAAAATTCCAACCAAAAAATAAAGAAGAAAAGGGGTTAAAAATAATCTTTTGCCAATCAGCTGTTCTGCAGTGTCCCCAGCTTACCTCATTAGCCACAGAAAGGTAGCTTAGTAACAATATTCTCTGCCCATTCCCACGCACTGTGCTGGTTGAACTTGGCTTTTTTTTTCTTTTTTTTAATTTAAAAACCCTCCCCTTAGGAAAATGTGGTTTCAGCTGAGTTCCCATTTTCTGTGGGAACATGTTGTTTTCAGCTGTGAATCCAAAAAAATGAAAAATGACATTTTGGAACAGCGATTCAAAGCAAACCCTGCCCTTTCCCCTGCCTTCACCGCACCTGGAGCAAGGTGCAAGGAGAGCAATTTAACCCGTAGCGCTGCTCCTGAACCTGCTTGGCAACGCATTCACCCTCCCAGTGGGACCCCAGCTCTTCGATACCTCTTTTGCTGGCACCCTGAGAGCAGGCAGAGGCTGTTCCCTCCCAAACTCTTCCTCAGCTGTGCCACAGCTGCTTAGAGCAGGGTACACTGAATAATTTGGGTCTTGAGGTAGAGCTTTAAACTGGACTCAGTCGGCTATCTGGCTCATCAGAGCCTATGGTCGGTCACTGTGAGTGTTCCCACACACCAGGAGCGCCCTGCCAGGCAACAGCGCCGTGTTAAAAGCAGCCGATTGCTCACCATGGGGGAAAACCAGTGTTCCAGCCTAGGGCAGCTCATTTCCAGTATCACCCTGGGTCGCCTGTCCAGCAGCAAAGCACAGAGGACCCCAGGAATCCCACAAAATAAACTGCAGCTGGGAGGCGAGTGGCACAGTTCCAGGATCGGAGCTGTGCAGGGCTGGATTTGGGGTTCTTCTTCCCGGGCTGCAATTAAGCTGCTTTCAGTCGTTACCAGTGACATTTTCCCGAACGGACATCAGCTCAGGGCTGTGTTGCAAGCAACTGGCCACGCAGAGCATTCAGGCATCCAGCTGAGGTCCACGGGAGCTCCTTATGCTCACAGTTCCCCCAGATTAAAGCCAAGTTTCCATCACTTACTCATCCAAATCAGCTGGAGGGGCTGCTTGTAAAAGCCAGGGGCCACTTTCAAAAATGCTGCCACCTTAAACAGAGATTTGCAGTTAGTTAGAGAGCAGAGCTGGGGAGACTGAGGGCTTGGGCAGAGCTGAGAGCCCTCCAGTGAAGCACAGGGACTAATTACCATACGCAACTCAGCGCCAAGAGGGAACCCAAGGTCTGGCCAGGAGAGGTGAATCTACAGGACATCCTTCAGAAACACAAAAAAAAAAAAGAAAACCCCCTGCAAACAGTTAAGTTTTCAATCATTTTAATGTGATCACTGCAATTTGACCACAGTCTCAGAAAGGAAAAAGTCACACAAATTATCTGTGCTTAGAATTTGAGTCAATCTACACAGTTCTTGTCGATTGACGGTTATTCAAGTTAAGACCTTCTGACCATCAGTGATGTTCTTGGCTGAAAGGCAGGATCGCAAGTGTTGGACATATTGGTGCAAACCAGGAATGCTTCTTCTGGGGTTAAAGCTGCGACGCCTGATCTACTCAAAAGAAAACAGAATTGTACACGCACACAGGCACACGCAGACCGAGCATGCAGATACGCCGGGAACCAGCTACAGCTTCACGGGAAAACACGCATCGTGGCAATACAGAGGCTGACCTGTTGTTCAGAAGGCTACTTGAGAAGGAAGGGGGGAAAACCCACACAAATATCAAAAACGGAGAATTTTCATTTTCCAGAATTCAAAAATAGAAAGAGCTTTTGAAATTACATTGTGTTGGCAAACTCCGATTTTTGGGTAACAAAGCAAAAGGTGAAGGCAAATTTTCCAAAGTATTGTAAAATTTATTGTATAAGTATTGCAGCTTTTAGAATGACATATAATTGCCACTATCGGTTACTGTTACACAATAAGCGTTTACAACAGGTTTTTGTAAATTGGCATCAGAGTACATAGTCATACTAAAACAGCAAAATATAGATAAGTACTGCATTGCATGTGCTGTCGATAGTTTACATAAGTTTAAACTCGAACAGAACTCAGGATACAGGACTGCCTATAACAAACTCCAAAGCCAAAGCAACGCAACTGGAAGTTTAAGAAAATATTAATACAACAAAATGTGTCTATAAGGCAGGCAAATTAGGACTTTTAATGTTGTCCTTCATGAGCTTCTATAGTACAGCAAAAATTCGAAGCGCGGTTTCTGGGAAACTTCTTTCTGGTTTTTGTAGTTTTGTGTTGTACATAGAAAATCTCTGGGCGATACCGAGATTAAAAATTCATTCTGTTCTCACCTAGCACTCTTAATGTTACACATCTGGATTCAGTCTTTTCCCAATCCTTAATAAAAATGTTGGGCTTTTATTTATTTTTTAATTTAGCAGTTAGTGCAATTTTGTAGTTCGATACACATACAAAAGGGTGATTCTCCAGAAAGCAGTTGGATTTCCTTATGCCCCCACGTAACAGAGAATTAATTGTAGAACAGTTATGGAAACGACACACTAGATTAGTAAAGCTGAATCTTTAAACTGGTGAAATCGAGGGTTGCGAAGGGAACACAAGTTTTACCAGTGTCAGCCCCAAATCAAACCCATCCTTGCTCACCATCCTGGCTGACAAAGCCACATTCCAATGCCAGGCCGTTAGGATTTAGGGGCACTTGAAGGATGCTCTTTGCCATACTATAAGTTAAGAAACTCTGCAAGATTAACAACCCCTTTTAAAGCTAACATGACTTTAAAACTCCAAGCAAAAAGACAGGCTAGGACGAGAGGTTGCTAAGCATTAGCAATGCCTTGTTTCTTCTGTATTCGACTGAAAGTAAATCATTCTTAAGGAGCCTGAACTTTTCTGCTGACAGCTGCAAGATGCTAGACTCTCCTACAGAGCAGGACCTCAGTCCAGCTGCTAGTACAGTTCTCTCCTGAGCTGCACGAAGGCCAGAAGGACACAACAGAGACATCAGCAAGGGTGTGCAAAGCAAATTCTCTGCCTTGGTGGCAATACAGGACATGGGAACTGGGAAAACATGGACCCCGAGGCAAAAAGTAACATTAAATAGTAATAACAACAATAATAAAAAAGAACAGACCATTATACGAAACACCCATTCAGAACTTGGAGTTGATCTGGGCCCCAGATCTGGTATCTGCACTGAAAATACGCAGTTCTCGAGACCGCAAAGCAGAGGGTTGGACAGAAGACAGACAAAAGGTGACAACTTGGTTCCATTGCGCTGGACTCAAGTTGTACCCACTGCCTGAGCCCTGGGGCTGCTCCCCAGGGACCTGCAGCAGCAGTAGGAAAGGTGGCAGCTTGGTTTGTGTTTGCATGGACAGAAAGGCATCATTTACAAAAGAAATTTGGTGTTGATGAGCCACCCCACCCTCATTAAATTCCCCAAACCAGAGAATGAGGTAAGTGAAACCGGACCCAGAAACAAAACAAACTGATCACTCAACTGCAGATGCCTGGAGTGATGCTTGAGAAATAAAAGCTTACGCTGGAAGGGGACTGGGGAGAGAGACAAAAAATAAGGGAGAAAAAAAGAGAATGGGTTGAAATTTTGAGGACTTAAAAGCATGGAGCTGGGTTTAATTGCACTGCATTTTTAGACCCTCTCCCACTATCCTCCGTGCCTTTTCAGATCCTACCCACCCCCCTGACCTCTTCCTAGGGCTTGGAGGCCAGGGGACACAACACGACAAGACAATCCCATTACTTAACAACCTCCAGTCCCCACGACACCTCCTTATTCACTGCTCAGTTTCAGGTACGTGAGGCATATTCCACCCAAAACCTGCTGAGGTAACCAGGTTTTTTGTAGCAAACGAACTAGTTCAGATCACAGAACACCTCCCCACCCCCCGCCCCCCCAAACACAAACCCCAACCCCAACAACACTATTCATGCATTTTGGCTCAAGAGGGCAGTAGATATTATATTTCGGTTTCTCTTTTGGTTGGTATCTCATTTACAATATCCACCACAGTTTCCGACCTCTCTGGGTAGACAAATGTGCATAAATGTGTTCAAGTTCCCTTACAAACAGTCGGAGAAGAGGGAGCAGCCTGCGTGGCCAGGAACACGGAGCTGCTCCAGGGAGCTGGCAGCGCTGCTGGGAAAGAAGGGACTGGAAAATTGAATGCAAGGTCCAAAGGAGCAAGAGACCAGACGCTGGTTACTTGTGTTGCTAACGATGATTTTGTTTTTCCCCCTCTCAAAAAGAGAGGGTTTCTCTTTCTTTATTAAGGCACTAAATAGACATGTTACATAAAGGAAAGATACATTTTAAAAACTCGTATAAATTCATCAGTTTTGTACCTTTCATGACAAACTAGATTTATTCCTTTGCATGACTACTTTTTTGTGGCTTTTTTGTTTGTTTGTTTTTTAGGTCATCAAAATTTAGGTTACATGACTGTAAAGCTATGAAGATTTCAAGAGCTGTGGAAAAGCAGTTTGAAGTATTGAGAAGGTACAGGACTATTTCTAGGCAAAAATAAAAAAAAAGCAAAAAATAATGATCAAACTTCAAGTTCAGCTATTCATCATCTTCTTTAAAATATATATAAATATTGTTCAAATGGTCAGAACTTCAAAACCATTCTCATGGTTTGGTTTTTTTTTTCAAGTAATAGAAAAGTCACTTAAAAACAATAGTTATTGCCTTTATATCTTTCATTTATGTCACTCTACTAGATAGCATCCTGCGGAAAATGAAATCACACCTCCTTGTAAAAGCTTCGTTCTCTGTAGTTCCCCTGCCAACTGACCCTTCCTCGCGCTCGGAGAGATGCTCTCCCAGCTGGGGAGACGGGACCAGAGACAGGGCTGAGAACAGCTTCATCCCTTTTGTTCTCTCTCACACGCTCTCGGGTTTCTCACTCGCTCACTCCACCACATACAAATCCACCACGAGGGTAAAACACCTACCAGACACCTACACAATACAAAAATGTAAACAACAGCATAGTAAGACAAAATGCTTCTGAAACCAAGATAAATTAAGGATGCCCGACGCTGGGCAGGTGGGACCGTGCTGCTGTGGATGAGGACATCTTCAGAAGAGGTAAAGGGGGTTGCTTCTAAAGCGTTAAGCATATTTCTTTAGCTTTTAATTAACACATCACAGGAGCAGATTCGTTTCCATCTACTGTATCTGATGCCTCTTTAGCTAGGATAATAAAGTAAAAAATAGCCATGACCAGAGGCAGCCCAAGGGATGGTGGAGCTGTAAGACACGGCTGCACCCGTTTATTCCAAATAGAGGTTTGGGAGATTAACACAAAATGAAAAAGACTTTCACCACCATCACACTTCTCAGCTCATACTTCCAATGGCTATTTAAGCCCAAGCTGAAAGGCAGCCCATGGGTATGTTACCACTTGCTTACATTAATTTTCATAATCACCACTTTAGCTCCAAATAGGGTTCCCTTCAGTTGAACATTGAAAGAAATAAACCAAAAACCACTTTGTTCCTTCAGACACAGTTTATTCTCATCCCCACCACCCCCCTCCAAAAAGTTAGAGGTTGTCCAAAAAAAAAAAAAAAAATCAAGTAACTTTTGTCTGCTTCTGTCATTACTGACTCTCAGAAGCAGGGAGTTTTTATTTTACCTTCTTACTCCAATAATCTTACCGGATGACACACAGACACGCATCAACTCCTCTTGCTTTGTAGGGAATGTATAAAGCCGTGACTGTCAGCAGCCACGTGCAGGGACTCTGGAAATTAAGGATTTGCATAAGATGCAGTCTCGCTCACCGCTCCTCCCAGGGCTGGCATCTCCACTTCAGCGATTTTCCACCCCTTCCAGCTACTTTGTTCTTCACTTTGACATATATCCCTTAACAGGTTCATGGTAGACATGATAGAGGCTTTGACCAACACAAGCACTGACATATTTATATTAAAAAATAGTGCAAAATTTCAACATTTATATAAATAACTCTAAACCCCTGCTTTTGATTTTTTTTGTTTTTTGTTTTTTTACAATGTAATACACGCTTTTTGAGTTGGCACTCAAAAAAATTGCCATTTTTCTTCTAGTTCAGAAAACAACTTTTTTTTTTGAATAGGCCTCTTCTAATACAAAAATACTCCTGCTCCTTACACATACACTTTCTCTTATTTTTAATATATATTTATATATTTATATTGCAGATCTTTAAACAAAATGTTTTTGTGCAAATATTTTGTCTTTAAAGATAAGTGAAATAATCAAACGAAAAAAAAAAGCATTCACACACAGCTCAACTAGAAACGAAACAAAAAAAGGACTACAGTTGATTTTTTCCTTTTTAAACGTCTAGACACAGCTCAATAAAGAAATGCTTTTGCAAGCTTGGTAGGCTTGTGCATTCAGACCAGACATAACAAGTAAATATTTATACATGGAGAGATGGGGAAGGGCTTTTTTTTCTTTGCTCGTCTTCCTCAACTCTCTCTCTCTCTTTTTTCTTTTAACGAGAAGTGCAGAGTGTTTCATTTGCTTTCTTGCTTTTTTCTTTTCTTTCCTTTACTTTTTTTTTTTTAAAAGGGGTGCCCTTTCTGTTTCTCCTTCTCTTTGTTCCACGCGGTTGTGCTCTCAAGGCCATTGATTTGTGAATGGTGGAGTCTGCTGCCCTCCAGGATGGAAGGCATCCCGTTGTTGTTCTGCTGGTGCTGGTAAAACGTCGACCCCGGGTAGTGCCCTATCACCTCGCTGTAGGTTGGCGGCGGTCCCTCCATCCGACCATTGCTCCCGTAGCAGGTCGCGCTGATGCCAGAGTTACTGCTGGGGGGGCACGGCCCCCCGTACACAGAGTTATCTATCAAGTCACTGTCGAAGATGGTTCTGTTAGGGGGAGCCCGGACTGACTCTCTGTTGAGCTCCATTTGCTGCTCGGGGTCTCGCAGCTGCAGCGTGCAGGGTCCCTGGTACGGGGGGGGCTCCTCGCCATCCGACAGAGAGATGGTGGGCGGCAGGTCGATCTCGTGCTGCATGTAGGGGTACGTTGGCTGGAATCTGTTAAAGCGGTCCCTCTGCAGAAAGGATGGCACTGCCAGGCGGTCGCTGGGTCTCGGGGTGTAGATTTGCTGCTGAGAGGGAGGAAAAAGAGAGAAAGAGGGCAAGAAGTATGAGACATTGCAGCCCAGGACAACGGGAAAGGCAGCACCCGCACCTGCATCGCCCTCACCTCTGTTATTCCATTCCCCGACACTGTGCTTTCCGAAGGCCACAGGCTTCCCTCCTGCATTAGAAAGGAGAAAAAAAGCGCAGAGTGAGTCTGACTGCTAGCAGTGGTTAAGCTCCTTCAGCAAACAGCTCGTGCCAGGTTGCATCCTGCTCCGCAGCCCAGGTGAGAGGCTGCTGCTGCCCTGGCTGCGGCAACACACAGCGCAGACCCCGCTCTAAGCAGCCAACTCCAGAAGGGGTATTAGCTATGACCCTACATACTGTGTATCAGATGGGTATACGGTAAGGGTATTAGTGTAAAACCACTGAAAGCACCACTTCTGATTAAAATTTCCCTCCATTTTCACTTCCATTTTTATTTAATAGATCACTTACAGAATGAATGATGAGACCGACACCAGCAAACAATGCTCTCCCATTTGCAGACTTCCCCCCTCCCGCCCACACCCACCCTGGTTCAAACATGCCAGAGGAGTATTTTGCAATTTGTGATCCGTGAGGCGTGGGTGATTCACAAGACATCAGAAAATGCTCCGTGAAATAATGACAAGATTTAAAAAAAATAAAAAAAAAACCAACCAACCCCAAAAAACCTCACACCCACGTTCTGATGCACAAAATCAAGGGAAAATAAAGATAATAAGTGAATAACTAAATGTTAAGCCTAATTTTGATTTGGCTAAAAAAAAATTAGAAATCTATAGCAACAGGATGGTTCTAAAGTATTTTTCCTCCAAAAGGATAAGTAGTCCTTGGCTTAAACAGACTGACGAACCGTGGTCTAGAGGCTTCCTTCCGCTGCGAGCATCACCCTAATCTTGCAATCCCAGCTCAGGCGCCAGCAACCCCAGGCGCAATAAAGCCACAAGACGATTTCCCCCAAACCATGAGATTAGTTTGCAAATCATGATCAAAACAAACAAACAAAGCCTCTTCCCCTTTGCTAGTGATACTCAGAGCACACACAGTTCATCTTAGACACTTTAGCCTTAAGAACTAAAGTATTTAAATATTGCTAATATTCACATACAGCAAGCTCCCTCTGGCAGGCAGGGCTGGAGGAACACAAGCCAGAAGGCTCATAATGAGAACCTGCAAGAGCTGGCACTTCTCTGCTCCTTGCAGGTGAATCTCCAGTCAGCCCCATGCAGAAGAAGAAGAAAATGCTAAGTGTGCTTCTTTCCACCCTTTCAGGTGTCCCATCCCAAGGCCAGTCTCGGACCCAGCAGTAGGGTTCTCCAGATAAGCAAACCACAAGCTTTTCTACTATGAAAACATCTGTTTCTATAATAACCACAATGGTTGTCCAGGCAGCACGGTGCCCACTGAAAGCCCGCAAAGAGCTGCGAGGCTATCGCAGCACTGCGGACACCCTCACTGGTAGAGTCAGAAGGGATTTTTGCCTGTCTGATGCGCCCTGGAACTCAGCCAGCCGTAAGGCACACCTGGCTGTAGCACACAAGGCAGAAGCATCGCTGCAAACCTTTGCAGCTACCCCAGTTAGCAGCTGAGCAGCATTTCTGCTCCTCCAGCAGCATCTCAGACAGCAGACAGAGCCGGGATGCCCCCACGGGCAGAGCCAACCCCAGCACCCGCAGCAGGAGCCTCAAACCCCGGGCACGCCGCAATACGCACCTGGTTGCCCAAAACACAGCAGCAGCACCATGTTAACATTTTCAAAGAAGCTGTCAATTATATCCCCACTTCTCCTACTCCCCCGCCTCCTGCCTTTCTCTTCTTCATTTTCCCCAACTTTGGAATCTATTTTCTCTCGTGGCATTGCATGTGGTATCAGATATGGAGAGAATTCCATCAGGTTCCTGGGTTTGAAGCTCTGCACATAAACCTCGAGGCAGTCCTGCTGGCAGCGCAAAGAACATGGTGATTTATATGGAAATGCAACGGCCTAGATTCTTCCCACTTCTCGCTGGTTTTTAGGGAGCATCTCCTTGGAGCAGAGGTTAGGTGCCGCAATACCAGCTTCCTCTCTGGCTACAGCTAATGAACGCGCGGGCTGAGCTGTGCCTCTCACAGTCCTTCCTGAGCAATGCTGCCCATGTTTTATACAGACCTTGAGACTCCAATACGCAACTGTTTACACAGGCATCAACTGTTTAGTCTGGTCTATTTTACATGTACGCCTTGCCTGCACGGATAGTCTACACTCCAATTCCCCCAGCAGGCAAAAGACCCCAGAGGAACCACATCTGCCACAGATCAAATCCTCGCCTCTGACCCCCCTGCTCAGCCCCAGCGCTGACACCAAAGGGCACGGGGAGTGGTTCCAGTGCCGCTGCACACGCTGCCAGCCCTTCACTTCAACCCAAAGGACACTGAAGCAGCGGGCAGGAGTGGGAAGCACTCTGAAAATTGTGTTTACTTTGCCACATCCCCGTGGCAGACTTCCTGAGCAGCGAGTACCCCGCTGCCTTCTGCTAGATGTTTTATATTTAACTTGGCGGTGGGCAGTGCCATGGCAATATCCCACCTGCTTCCCCTTTTCCCTGGAGTGATGTCAGCCGGCTCCCACGAGGGCGGCTGCAGCCTGGCGCTCCCCGGCTTGCGGAGCATTGCCGTGCTCGGCTCGGGGCTTCCCGCTGGTGGGCAACGGGGAGGGCACGGACACACTCTGACATGAGCTATTCCATCCCAAAACCCTTCGTACCCCGTGGAACCTACTCCCCTGAAGCCTGCACCAAATATCCCACCCAGGTGTTTAGAAGAAAAGCTCTGGCTCAGAGATTAAACTCATCTGTTTGTCCAGATGCTCCAGGCAGCACGGGGATGCAAAAATTGCAAACCAGTGGAAACACCACAAAGGTGGGATATGCAGAGAGATAAGAGCAGATAGGAAATCCATTTTCTATAGGGTCTCCACAGCCAGTATTTACCACTTCTCCTGGGTCTCGAGGGCTCAGCCTGGGTACACATACCTGCCCACAACTGAGTGGCCACAGCACACTCGCCGCTCCCTGACACCGACCTCTGCCTCGCACACGGCTGCCAAGCCCATCTGGCTAACGGCTCATCTCTCCTAAATACTCAACGGTGGGATGAAAATTGCTGGAAATTGGTTGTCAGAGGAGGGCAAATCCTCCGAGATAAAAACACACGTACTTTTCGTCTTCACGCTTTGGCTGTGGGACAGCTCCACAGATCCACTAAGCCAAGCAAAACTGCCGCCCTGCGGGGAGCAGCATCTCTGAAAATCTGCAAAGCTCTCCTTGCTCACCTCTGATTTTCATAATACTGAGGACTTGAGTTCATTTCAACAATGCCTGAGTCTAGAAAGCTATGGTTTTTTGAAACGAAAGCTGAGATTCTGACGTCTGATGAGCAATACGGCTGTAAAAGCCTCCGCAACTATTCCAGGACTCACTGCAGAACCTAAAATTACTTTTAATTTCTTTTTAGAGATCAATCTTCGACTTTTATAGAACTGCTTGTTTTAGCAATGTCAGAGAATTTTCTCTGTAAAACTGAATGGTGCAAATTAAGACTGAGCTTTCAGGAGGACTTCTATTTTTCATTCTGGGGGACAAAGGTATGCTTGGAAATAGCATTTTAACCAGTGTTTCTTGGGGGATGGGGATCTCGCTGTTCCAAAGGTACAGGGACAGTGGCATTCTTATTGCAAGAAAATAAACTTAGCATTTCTTAAATATCCTTTGTTCTGGAAAAATAGAAGTACTTGTTATAAGGAGACAGAGGTTATGTACAGTGAGACCAGTGATGGAGAAATGCAAGACACAATACAAGAATTCCTTACTAGCAAGAACCACATTTAGAAAAACCTTTAGGGAAATTAATTTCTCCTTCAGTTGTAATTTTTAAGCTACAACAACAAAAAAAGGACAACTCCGGCAGACCTAGCAGCATCCTGACCATGGGATGAACTACGTTAATATTTCAGAAGATGAAAAGCGTGTATCCAGCTCCAGTGCCCGTCTGTGGTCACGACAACAAAATGAAGTTTGGGATTTAAAAAGCCCAACACCAGTTCAGTGCAAGTTTAATGACTTACATAAACCAGTACCCAGTTCAGCATAGCCTCTGCCTGCAGCCTTCAGCGCTTGTTTAGACTGGAGCTGTTTTCTACAAAACACAAGCTGTGCTGAATCCAAAAGGAGCTACCTTTAAAATCTTTATTATGATTGATCCCACTGTAATGAGCTTCCTGCTCAGCACACAAGGGGCCTCTCTGTCCCCTCAGGAGGGCACTCCGGCCACAGGGAAGCTTGGCTCCCACTCCATCACTCTGGGCTTGCAGCAGAAAGGGGCAGGGAGAAGAGTTATAAAGAAGGGAAAAGCCCCCAAATTTGCATTTTTCTCCTTAGCTCTGAGAAAGGTTTTGAAGACTCCATATCTGAGGTCTAGCAGACGTGCTTGGCTGAAAAGTCATTTAGTCCCTGATGCATCTGAAGGCTGAATAAATAACAAACAGAGCTGTTTTGTTGTGGGGACTGAGCCAAAAAAAAAAAAGGCTGGAAATTTTTGCTGGTGAAATTTAAAAAAAAAAAAAAAAGAGGAAAGGCATTTTTTATTTTTTAAACAGTCAACAATTTTTGATTCAATAGGAATTTTTTGTTCAATCTCAATGTGACTTTCTCTTCTTCCCATGTTAGTGGCCTTTCTTCTTTTTAAAGAAAATAAAATAGACAACTTCAGAAAACAGAAATTAGTACATTAAAAAAAAAAAGGCTCGATCTGATATTTGCTTTGAAAAATCTAAAATAAAACATTTTGTTACTGTTTAATTCAAACATTCTGAACATAATAAAATGAAAATTTCTGCTACATTTATAAACTCAAATGCTCAGGTGCCCACATTTTGATACCATTGGAAGCAGGAGCATGGGACAATAAAGAGACATCAGATTTGTGTAAATCCCGGAGGGGCCAGGATACACATGGGGAGTTTAGCTCTGACCCCCAAAGCAGGGAGGTGCCTGAGTCTCATGCCAGCTGGTTTGATGCAGGACCACACGCTCCCAGCGTCTTAATTGCGTTCACAGCATCGATACACGACCACAAGCTAAGCTCACTGCTGCATCCTCTGGAGACACGCTCCACAGCCCACAGATCGAAGGGTGGTTTAACTGAGCTTGGGGTTTGCACAGCTCTCTCAAGGGGCACCTTACTCACTTCAGCACAAGGAGTCTGAGAAGGGACCTTCCTCTGCTCTGTAGCGTGTGACAAAAAGAGCAGAGGGACAGCTTGTGCCCTGGGCGTCTGCAGGCTGGACAGCCTTCAACAGCGCTGTACGGAAGCTCTCTTTGATAAAAGATTTTAGCTATCCCCCTCTCTTTTTTTTTAAAAAAAAAAAAAAGAAAGCAATTCCAGTATTTGATCTTTTCCCCACAGCAAGCATGGATTTGATAAAAGAGATCATACCCCACACAGACCATGGCAATGCAGCACTCAGCCAGCCCTGGAAGCCTGCGGAGGAGAGGGCACGCAGCACTGACTTTGAGGAGGCCCTATCATTTACAGAACTTTAAGATCCTTCAGGGTGAATGCTAAAAGAAAAGAGTTTCAGCACAAGATATCCCTGCACTGAAGGCAGAGCCGTACAGGCAGTGGTGAATGGTACATGCACACCCTCCAAGAAAATGTGAAGTCTTTTCTCCATGGGTTCTTGTTATGAGCTGCTGCATTTGAGGAAAATGCATAAACCAATGTCTGCCTTGAGGCTGGAGAGGCTCCCTTTGAGTCCCCATCAGAGGTACAATTAACACTTCTCTCCCTGAGTCTTTATGAAGCAGGGAATCTGGTACCCAGGGACAACTCTCCCTGGAGAGATGCCTGCTTGTCTTGCTGACAAGCGTTTCCTGACCCCTCCACCACAGTAATGGCAGCACCCCTGGTGAAAACTGGAGAAAGTCTTTCAGGATTTCCTGTTCTCTTGAAGGCAGGCAGTAAGTTTTTATGCAGTCATTTGAGACTCTCCAACCAGAGCCACTAAAGGACCTGACAGTTTGCAGCTGTTAAAGGCATGCATACACACACCAAGCAGCTGAGGGTACATGGTGGTTTCAGGAACAGGAAACACCAGGAACAGCCTTGTGCTTACTTTACTGATGTAAATTCTGAACTGCAAAGCTCAGGGCAAAGGCAGAAGCTATGACTGTCCATATATTACAGCGTATAGCGTCCTGAAGAGCCAGAGGCATCCCTAAAAGGGATCTCATGCCCTAGTAACTGAGAGATAGAAGACGATGCCAAGACCCAATTGGCAGGGTGTCTCTGCACGCAGTGTCGAGTGGCACACGGGCAAACACGATCCAAACGAATGCCTTTGGCTCTAATGCTTCCCCAATGTCACATCATTTGGCAAACTGCCCAGGATGACGCAGGTTGGAAGAGCCAGGTGTGACTTACTGATGAGAGGTTCTCGTCTCTCCGCCTCCCCTGGCTGTGCCGGCTGATGAAGGATCGCGCAGAGAGTTTGTAGTGGTTCAGCAGACACGTGATCACCACCACCATCACCATCATCACCACCACGATTATGATTATCTGTACAAACTCCAACTCCGCTGCAAGAGAGACAGACAGACTTTAAGCCACCAGAAAAAGCAGCACGTAATTGAGCACAAGAACAACTATGTGGCCAGAATGTCAATGACACCACTGCATCCTTCCCCCATAAAGCTTTCACACACGCCGGCTCTAAACCCAGCTACTTACTTAATAAAAAACTCATTAATCCACTTCTTCGGAACCACAGAAGAGTGTCTAGGAGGAATCTTTAAAGACTATCTACAAAGTAGAGTGTTTCCAAGCTATAATGCAGACAGGACTTCCCAAAGCCCTCCCAGCTGCAGTCTACTACCGTGAGGTATGAAACCAACAGCATCCCAGTGCCTCATGTGCTTCACTCAGGGCCACGGAGCCATGAATCACCATAATTCATCCTAATCAAGCAGTTTAGCTAAATGCAAGCTAAATTTCTGCAATTCTTTTCCCAACACCACCGCTCCTTCCTCCAGGGAGGACTGGACTGTGGTTCCCCTTGGCACATCCTCACACCAGTCACACATCCCTCTGTCACAGGTCTCAGACAGTGGCACAGGGAGCCCACGGCACAGCACGGCAGCACCGGCGCTGGCAGCCCCCCTTTCCCTGTCCCCAGCCACAGGGCACAGGCAGGGAGACCTCCTGCTTTCCGGTGAGATGCCAGGCAGGCACGATGTGGCTGCTCATGGGGACCACGTCCCAGAGCCCCAGACATTCCTCAGCTCCGATCTCAGCCAGCTGACAGTAGCAGCTTGAGTGGCTTGAACTGCCATAAAGGAAAACTGCCAAAAAAATCCACCAAACAAACAAGAGCAAGCAAATAACAGACTATCCGTTAACTCTGGAGACACTTGGCAGGAGGCACTAAGAAGCCACTCCTAAAATTTCCTAAGGAAATAACTCCTCACACCTCTCTGAGGCTAAGGAAAATTGACTACTGGAGGCAAACATAACGTTGGGGTCATTATTTCCACGCATTTGGCATCCAGAGAGCAAACACCAAGGCCAAACAGCTGGGCTGCTCCCACCAAGGCCCCTCGTGCCAGCAGCACCCAGGGCTCACTGCACCCAGGACCAGGCAGCACCAACTCCAGTGCCCATCGTAAAGGAGGGGCCAGACCAGCAAAATTCAGCACTTCTGGGGATTTAAACTTTGTTTGCGTCTCATTAGGGACACCTATAAAATCCATTTTGGGAAAGCTGTGCCCCAACCTATGACGGATGCTGCATTTATATGTTATCCATAGAGACACACACGTCCATATCTGTAGGTACAAAGAAAGTCTCATCGCGCTCCGAAGGGCAGCATCACGCTGCCCGTACTGGCTGGGATGGCTTCTGCTGAGTCAGGCAAATTTAATTTTATTTTTTTTTATGGAAAGTTTTCTCCTGGCAGGTGGTATTTAAGTGCCAGTAAAAGCAAATAAATGTCAAGAAAACAGTCCAGGTGGTGAGTGCTGCCAGTTACCTCAGAGCTCATTCTGCTAAACAGCAGCTATTTCTGCCATTGCCCAAAATGCTTAACCAGCTCTGCCCACCACCTTCAGACAGCAGAACTATGCCTTGAAAGCAGGAGGCTTATCTGTCACTTCAAGTGAGATGTATGAGTGACTTGCAGCCCATACACTTACAGCACCCCTAAAACGCAGCTGCCTCTACACTGGAAGACTGGGATGGGAAGAGGGGATTAAGAACCAGACATCACAAAAGAGTTTTTCCTTAAAAATGCCTTCTAGCTAAAGGCACCTCCTTAAAAGAGGAGCTCTGGGTCTTTCAAACCAAGCCAAACAAAGTGTCTGAATGCTACTGTAATGGGAATAGCTTGGAAAAAAACATACTCCCAACAATTTATGACCCAGCTTCCTCACAGCTTCCCTGGGTGCTCTCCAGGTCACCCACAAAAAGACAGCTCCCATGGGAACACTGACCCAGAGCTCCTCTACCTCACCTCACATGAGCAGCAGAGCCCGCAGGCTGGAGAGCAGCTACCCACCTTGGGTGCAAAGCCTGCTTTTTGCAGAATTCATTACGGAACAGTTTAAACATAAAATGCAACCAAGGTTTTTAGGAAAATGAGTCAATTTGGCCTCAAAATGCAGCATGTGCCTTGGCCACAGTAAGAAAACACAAGAAATATATAAATGGGGCCAGTGACAGAAAGCTTCCTTTTCTGTTAAAAGAGTTTATGTTTCTGAAGGAAAACAAGACCAAGGTAACTGTAAATGAAAGCTCCTTTCCTAGGACGAGAGGTCCCTTAAATGAACAAAACCTTGCAAAATTGGTCACGGTACTTTGGTGACACAGGTGAAGTTTTGACCATCAGGAAACATTGCCCTAATTCCTTTCTCAGAAGGGACTCACACAAGATGTGTCATTTACAAATGACCCAAGTCAAGCTTCCTGTACACACCTACAGACACATAACAAGCAGAGCCCGACAGAAGCAAGGGTGGGAATTCCATCAGCATCTGGGACAAGACAATACACCAGCACCTCATCCATCCCCATCCAGCCCTGAATGCTGTTTATTCTGGCTCTGGGACTCCTGTGACGGGGGTATTACAAAACAGTCGCCAAGAGGTGCAATAATAAGCCACAGCATGATTCCCACAAGGAAGGGGATCCTGCTTTCCAATGGGGACATTCCTCCTGCCCCATCCCTCCCTTGTGTGGTCTCCTGGAGCCGGATGAGCTGGACACCCACAGAGACCATGGGGAGCACCCAGGAGGCACAGGGGGTGTTTGGCCACACATCATGCCTTGCTCTTCAAAGTAAAAACCGCACTGTTTGAATGTGGAGTCTAGTCTAACTTTATGGCAATCACACTGGCATTACCAATGGAATCATAGAATCACCAGGTTGGAAAAGACCCATCGGATCATCGAGTCCAACCGTAAGACCAACCATGGAAGAGCAACCTTATTATCTTGGGAGGAGGGAGAACTATTAAGCTTCAAATTAACATTCTGTAAACAGGCTTGGTGAAACGCACCAGAAGGATAAAGCCTGATCAGCTCCCCTCATTTCAGACTTTGGTCTTGCTCTTCTCCGGTCTCCTTCACTAACACAGGGAGGCAAACTGCACACCTACCCTTGTCCTGCAACACAGACAATGGCTGAACACGTTGAAGTATCATATATGAAAACCGTATCTGCCCCCACGTCTTCTTTGGTGGTGCTGCTGAAATTAAAATGCTGTATGCATAACATGAAGAGGCCAAACCCACCAGGAACCTGCGCTCTCTGCACCAGCAGGAATTCAGGAAAGAGCAGAGGACACACAGTGCCCTGAGCTTTGCTCTACCCCAAGCCCAGCCGACAAGGAGCAGCACAGCCTCGCAGCGCCGAGGAGCAAACATCACGTACGTGACGAGCTTTAATCTCAAAACCGCTCGTGTTGCCCAACCTGGCCTTTGGAAAAAATAAAATAAAAATCAAACCAAACCAAAAAAGTCCCACACACTCAATCTGTGCTTTTAAAGTTTCAAGAGGCTCATACCCACTCAAGGTGCCAAAGTTTCTGCCAACTCTCCTTGTTTTAACTTGTCCTCACGGGCTTTATTTGCAGAAGTAGGGGGGTTGGGGGGAACCCAACACACTGGAAAGCTGGATATACTCGGCAAGATTTTATCCAAGCAGCTCAGTCAAACTAATGAAGAAAGATCATTAAAACCCCAAACTTTGAGTTAATATGTTATTATACAAGTGCAATTCAGCTGCTATGCTAATAAAAAGCCTTTGGGGAATGAAAAACAAGCCAAACTGCAAAGCACATAATTTATAATTCTACTGGTATTCTTAAAAACACACACAGAACAAAACAAGAAAAAAAACCACTCAACACATTTTGTATTTGGCTTCCTAATCATTGTCACTTTTCAATTAGAAGAGACCTCATTCCATTTCTCTCTGTAATTTTCCCCAAGGGAAGTGTTATAAATGCACTAGGCTTCACAAGCTGGGCATAGTCAGCCTCCAAATGCAAAGTAAGGTCACACTAATTTAATTTTGCATAATTTTTACTCCAGAATACGTTTCAAACTAACAGGTTCAGACATCACATTTAAGTGACACAACCTGCTTTTCTGTATTTTCTGTCTAGACGCTGCAGCTTTGGGAGTCCGTAAGCACGCATGCAACTGTTTTGCAACTAAGCATTTTCCCCCCAGATTCTCACCATCCTGAAACTGGATATTCATGATCAAGTAAAATCACTTGTCACATCCCATTCTTCAAGTCTGTTACTCGTTTGCCACTCTAAACCCCATGTGGCCTCGAATAAGGCTTTCACAGTAGATTATAGTGTTACATTAATAAATGATAGGAGAGTCCACTCTTTCCAAAGCCTGCAGACTCCGCAACGTGCTGGCTGTGGCTGTTCTCCCACTCAGAGGGCTTTTTGGAGGAAAGCAGCACTCCTCCTACCAAAGAACACCATTTGCAGTTCGATAAAGGCAGCTGCAGAAAGGTGCATCTCAGATCTTCATCAAGTGCCTATGAACAAAATGCTCAGCACCCACAGGTTTAAGATGTATTAATATTTTTGCGAGGCGGGAGAGCTATTTGAGTCAACGGTGATGCTGGGAGCGTTGAGCCTCTGCACGCACAGGGTTCGCAGTGCCCGCAGGGGACACGAGACTACGATATACTTTAAATGTGTTTCCCTACTTTTTACAGCTATACTACAGTTCATAAAATGCTTGCTGTAAACTTTATTAATGCTCTTCCTTCCACAGAGTATCACTGCTGAAGACAAACACCGCAAAGTATAAAAGAGGAAAAAAACCACACCTGCATTTTGCTGCAATAATGATGGGCACCATTTAAATGTGGACAGAATAGCTTTCAGACAGGGTTTCAGCCAAGATTGCCTTTGCTTTCAGCCAGGTATAATACACATCTACAGGTCAGAACAGTCATCTGTAAGCCTCAATTATGTTTTCTATATGTGTAGGAATTGCATTATTGCATGAGATGTGATGCAAAGTGACTAAACTGAATAAATGTAGCCATAATTTCTAAGAAAAGAGATTTTTTTTTAAAAAAAAATATGCCAGTCATCATAAACGCTGTGCTGCACCATCCTAAAACCCAAGACTGTTTGACTGAGATAAAGCAAGCAGAGAATCCCCTGCAGAATACTGTGCTTCTCCTATGTTCTCTTTCACTTCCTCTGGGTATTTTTATCATTAAAACCCACTTAGTTCCAACTTGAAACAGATTGCTGGGACAGTTCAAGCACAATGAGTCCGATCACAAGCTCACACAGACAATCACAAATATGCTTTTCAGGGTGTGGAGAAAAAACTCCGGCTGCTGATTTCATCTTCTGGTGGACATCAGCCTGGTGTGAGGCAACCCAATACCCTGCTTTGAGCCAGACAGGAGGATACACCTCCTGAGCAAGCTTCGCTGCTCAAAGTTCATGAACCATCAATTAATTTTCACCCAGGTTGAACAGGATGTGCACCTCAACTGCTGGATGCTCCTGTGATGGTCCCTCAGCATCAGAACCCCATTGTTACTCAAGTCATCAGCATTCTTTTGAAAAATACATCTAAAACTGTGTGACAGAGAAGAGCTGGTAAATAGGCAGCCAAAGCCTTCACAGGGCTTTGAGACAGTTGGGCACAGTCCCATTGCTATATGGAAACTTCCAATGTTGCCCCAACATCCAAAATATCACAGGTCACAGAAAAGCAAAAAACTGAGTTTAAAATGAAAGCTTATCTCCAGCAGTTTCCCCTAATCTAGAAACTGATGTGAACTTGAGTAGCAGAAAAATCCAAAAGGAAGTGAGTAAGAGTCAGGGAGACTAAAGAGTGGCTGGGAACAATGCAGACTTTGCTGTTTCAAGTTTCAGAACAGCGGAAATAGCATTTCCCCATGAATCACTGCCGTGCCATCACTGCCCACACGCATACTCGCTCCTAGTGGCCAAGCTCCTCGGTGGGCAGGGGGGATGTCTGACCCAGCTTTGGGTTCGAGCCCCCCACAGCAAGGGCTGTCCTGAAAAGCCTCCACAAACACCTGCAATCCGAGAGAAGATTCCCCATCTACGCCGGGACATTCCTCTGCAACCCAGCTGGATGGAAATCTCAAGACTGGCCATTTTCTGCCATACTTAGGGACTATTTTTAAGGACATGCCACTTATTTTTCCAGAGAAACATCCTGCAAGTGTCTAACACAAGAGCCAAGGAATCCCACTGCATACTGTGCCTTCACCTCTGGTCTTCACTTTCTCTTTTCACACTAAAAACAACTTCTACACCGAGGCTGAATGGCACAGTTCTGTACACAGATTCTTCCTGCTGCCTAATAAGACTCAATAAAATGGGCAGAAAGAGATTGAGACTTCTCTAACTTGCTTATTGAAGTACAGAGAGATGTAATCAGGTCTTGTACAAACCTGGACAGCATCCCTCTAGCCTCTAGAAGACCCAGGCTAAAGGTGACTTCTAATAGCGGACCGCTTGAGCTCCGAGACCCTGTCCCACCCCTGCAGCACACCAACCATTCCAGAAGGGCCTGTGGGTGCCCACGCTGGGTTTTAGAGCAAGGGTTTGCCCACAGCAGTGGGCACACTGCAGTCTCCATCCTCCCTTCCCACTCAAGTGGCCGAGTCTGAGCCTACAGATGAAGACAATGCAGAGATATAGGAGGGTGGCAGCAGGGAATGATGTAATTAAGGCCCCTGGCAAACCAAAGATGAGCAGCGGCAGCAAAGCTTGGCATAGGAGATGCACCATGGTGCAGGGTCAGAGCGCTCACCTCGAGCCTGGGCAACTACATCAGCTTCCAGGCGGCAAGTCGAGGTGCCCAGCCCATCCTCCACAGAGAGACAAAGTCTTCCCTGGGTCACGCACCCCAGGATCAAAATCCAGATCTGATTCATTCTCACTGAGGACCCTGATCCCTTCTGGAACTGCAGGAGGAGCGTGGCCCCAATGTAGGCACGGAGCCAAAGAGTTCACCAGTAGCAGGACGCAGTTACTGGACACAAACTACTGGCAGCAGGGGATACCTGATGGCACTGTATAAAGAGTTAGGTGATGCTTTCAGAGAGGTGGTAAGAGAGCAGGGAAGAGCAATCTTGCTTTTTTCTGCCCCCACAGCCCTTGCTCCAACTCTGCGCCCCTTTGCCACGCATGGCTGCTTTGTGGGGTGCCTGTAGTTATCTAGAGAGCCTTGTTCACGTGGGTGATTCAGCACCGTGATTTAACAGATCCCAGCCAAGAGCCCTCAACAACATGGAACAGGGCACCTTAGCAGGGGATGGCCCCACGGCAGCACCTGGTAGGCAGCACCAGCCTCTAGCAAATTCCCTGGGGATCGGGGACAGTCAAGTCATGTCTGGCCCTGAAGCTTATGAAATGTGTAAATGAATTGCTGCCTACCGTCAGCTAAATAAGGCGGCACTGTAATATCACACTGTATGTCCCGACTTCTTCCTAAATCCTTGAGGATTTAAGGTAAATTCAACTGACTGCAACGCTCCATCCTCCATGCACACACACGCCTCATACCCTAGAACGGAAGGTCTCCACACAGAGTCTTTTCAGACATGGCAAAATTAACAAGATGAATTAATGAAAAGAGTTCGCAAATCTGCAGCGAACTCTTTCATCCCTGAATTTCCATTAACACCTCCAACATCCACAGAGCTGCCCTGGCTGCATGACTCAGAGCAAGATGCAGCAGAGATGTGCACAGCCCTGACTGCAGTCAGGGCTGCAGACTGACTCCCAGTTTTCTCTTCTTTTCATCCACCCCCACCCTTGGGCATCTTCTGTTTGAACAGGTTCCTTGTAGCCCTTGATGGCAGCACTCTAGTTACATAAAAAAAAGCACATAAGAGACATAAATAAGGGTACATATCTACTTTTCGACTAAGCATGCACAGATGAGGCTATTAAAGAGTAATCAGGAAGATGGTGAGGAGAAATGGAAGACCAAATCAGACTGGTCCTAGGACTAATTTGAAGCTTGGAGCTAAAGAGCATTCATGAATCCTTCCTCCCTGTCCATGACTCCCCACATTCTGCACTTACAAGCTTTGTGGGACACCAAGCAGGGATGCTCAAGGATTTCAGCCAAGAGCAGCTTCAGGCCAGTAACCTTAAAGGCTCTGAGTAAGCTTGTGCAGGTCCTGAAAGATCAAACGGAAAACAAGTCCTGGAACAGGAGCAGACAAAGGTGCCCTTCTTCCAGCATCAGTTAAGTGTCTGTCAGCACCCAAAGCCCGGGCTGCTTCACTGCCATCCTATAGCGAGCAGCCTTCTCAGGTCCAGAGGTCCTTGCCTGCTCCTCTACCCACCCACGAGCTTTGACAAGCAGAAGAAAGATACAACCCAGCATTTTCTCCAACAGACCTGGACTGCCGTCTTCGCACGAAACTTATTGCCAATGGGTAGGCAGAGATGCTGCCCTAAACTAGAAGTGATGGGTCTGACTTTCAGCCGTTCTCAGCACCCACATCTCCAGCCAAAGGCAGCGGCAAGGGCAGGGGCTTGGGCACCAGCAGGCTGCAGAGGAGAGACACCCTTATCCATTCTGTCAGCTATTCGACAGCCCAACCCACTCCCCTCCCCAGTCTTCGCTGACATTTCAGAGCGCCACAGCTTCAGTGATGCCTGGAGGCACCGGCAAGAACAAGGAGATGCACAAGGACAGTCCTTGCCACGAAGAGCTGAGAGCCTACCACTACCTTGCATGCCCCAATAATTAGGGCACAAAACAAGTCCTAATCACTTTTGGAAAATGAAAGCTGAGGACACTCTGTACTGTCTTGCCTTACACATACAGACATGCTGCCTTTTGTAAGTGGAGAACCAGAAAGGCTGTGAGCTGACGTTACTGAAAGGATCCACAGAGCTGTTCTGAGGTTTGCTTGGTCCCTCCGCACACCTACCTGGGCTTGGTTTGGAGCAGGTTCTATGCCTGCCCCAGGAGCTTGCACGGGCACTTTCGGAGAGCAGGGGACAGACATTACATCACAAGTTAGGCTCATTTTGGACCAGTGTGTCTCCCTGGAAGGACCAGAGGGTTAAACTCAGCAGAATCAAGTCCAGCCAAAGTGCAGTTGTTATGCCAGATGCTCATCAAAGCCCCTCTGTAAAGGGATGTGGGTTGAGCAACACAGCTAAAGAATGGACCTCTTTTTTCTACTCAAGGCTAAAGAATGCGAATTTGAGAACTGCCACCTGAGTCTAGTCACCCTCCAGTGAATAAACTCACAACTCCACAAGAAGCAGCTGCGGGGCACTTGGACTCTGTAACATCCTACAGGAGAGGCAGCAGGGTCAGCGCTGGGACCATGTCTGACCACGGCCCCTCGCCCTCTCCTCTTCATACATAACAGCATGGAGGAGAACACCCTGGAACAGCAGCAACACAGCCTGGTGCAAACAACTCTGCTCTGGCCCATCCTTCCCAGTCCCAACTGGAAAGGGGACAAACCCATTGTGCCAAACATTGCATTTGAACTGTTCTAATTTAAGCAAGAACCAAAACAGCTCCAGGCAACAGTTGGAATCCAAAGGCAGACAGAGAGGGTGCAGCACTGAACGCTGCTCCTGGTTTACAGAGGCAATTTCCTCCACCAGATGCCGAGCTCCACTGGTTGAAGAGACACACGTTCTCCCTCTCAGAGACTTTGCACAGGGAAGAAGAGACTAGGAACAAAGCACTTCAGATGGCAGATTACTCAGCCTCTGCTGCTTGGCTGTAGGTCATATTAGAAAAAAATCAGACCAAACAAAGTCATTAGTGCTATATTTTGTGTATTAGCATTTATCTGCTACATTTATCTTCTAAAGAATACCTCCATAAAACCACATACAAAGGGCCCATCAACAATTGTATTTCTTTACAAGGCAGCATGGAAATACTGGAGATACAGAGTATGATCTTGATATCGCCACTAATCAGCAGCATCTTGAAACTGGAGCTGCAGCAGCAACACCAAGGCATCAGAGAGAGCAGGATCAGGCCCATGACAACAGGCGGGACAGTTGGAAAGAGGTAGTTGCATTTGATCCTGCTTCATACATACATCAGGACAGTTAACAGCTAAATTGCATTTCCAGATTCAACATGGCCCGTTCTGATATACGCAGCAGAAGTAACACTGGATGAGCCAGTGGCACCAGGCTGAGAACGGGGCAGAAGAGCAGAAGGCAAGTGGGATACAGAAAAGGAGTTGGCTTGAGAAAAATCATTGCTGGAAAACAGATGACAGGGCTCCAAGAAGTCATGTTCATAGTGTCAATCCTTAGGCCAATAACTGGGTGTTTAATACAGTTTGCTTTCTTCATTTATCACCCCTGGGTAATCAAGTATCACATCCTCTGAGGACACTCCCACCACCTTTTTTGTTTGTTTTAAGGGAAATGGCCCCATTTCATGCTTATAGCCACAAAGTATGAGGCTAGCTGGGCCTCAGAAAATTTTTTTAGTCCTTAGAACACAGAAGCTGTCGATCACACTGCTGTGCCCGTTTTGAAAACATGATCTTCCCAAGCTAGTATCGCCACGGTGGCAGCTGCATTCAAGGGCCAGAAAGGCAGGATCAGCACAGCAGCACTCAGCTTTTACATGGAAATTGCAAACTTGAGAGCTGGGCTCAGCAGCTCTTTCAGCTGGGACACCTCCTGGCTCTGAGCAGACCCGTCAGCTAGACACTTGTTTAGAGAAACTCCTAAAGACATTAACCAGTTCCCTCAGAGCAATGAGAACTAACAAGGTTCTTTAGGACACACTGACTCTCTGAAATCTTGCATACGACAACTCCTTCTCTTCCTTTTTGTGCCCATTTCTCTTGCCCTCCCCTTTTCCAGGGTTTTGAGACAACATATTTTATGCACAGTAAGCCTTATTCTAGCCTACTAAGATGACTGGAAGGAGTACATTGCTTTTGAAGTTAGTCTCAAGGGTAAGGATAGCTACACTGGATTAAAAGAATACAGTAATTTTGATTTTGCACTTAAAAGAAAGGTAAATCTGCTTGCTCACTAGAAAATACTGAGCGAGGCTCATGGACCCCACCAAACTGAGATCAACCAGAGCAATTCCTGCTTCCTGAGAAGCGGCACGATGGCATCAGGCCTGGATGATGACTGGGACTCAGGCAAAGACAGTGCATCACCTCACCCCCTCCGACACAAGCATCCCGAGAGGAACACAGGAGCAAGAGTTTACAATTCGCAGTCATACATAGCACGACTAACAAAAAAATCTACCAAGGAACTAGTGAAAAAAAAAAAAGTACAGAACATCCGGATGAAATCCTGCCAGCAGACCCTGAAAAGCCAAAGAGGTTTGTTTGTCAGGGGCACCTCTACAGGTTGTAAAAATAAACACATTAATAAATAAGTATTTTCGTATACCCTGGAAGCACTCCTGATCAATATGTGGCTTGCTCCCATAGATGCTTTTTTCCCTTCCACCCAGCAGAAACTCATGACAAAGGAGAGCACATCTCATTTATGAACTTAGCTATAAATACTTTTGCTAACTGCCATTTAGGAATTTCATTTCCTGCTTGAGCAAGTCCTGTTGAAAGAGGCAATTACCAAATTTGTTTCTAGTTATAGAAATAGATGTTTGTTGCTGCCCACATCTGTTTCAACAGACAAATTGCCAGTCATGGACACTGAGGAGAGCAAGTGCTCCATCCAGGGAGGGCTTTGCCACCTCTCCAAAAAGCTGACAGCAATTAAAGGAACTGGGTTTTCGATTCCAACTTCTTTTGAGCCCCGTCTTCCACTTTCATCAAGCTGCCTCCCACCACCAGGACACCTGCAGCCTCATACAGTCACTCAGTGCACGCTGCCAACGGCCGCCAGCAGTGCTGGAGTCCGCTCCCTCCTCCCACTGCTGCCGAGACACCAAGGAATACGTGAGACATTAGTCACTGGGGCCATCAAAACAATGCAATATAACTCTGCAGGTCACAAGGATCCAGCACACTGTCTGTTGCGTGCACAGGACAGAAGGCAGCAGCAAAGCGTTCTCCCTGCAAACCAGTGAGATTGCACAGGCTCTCCTGCTCAGTGTGGGACACCCCACTGCAAAACGGCCAGCGGCGACAGTGCACGGGTGCAGAGATGGAGGTTTACGGTTGTTGTTGGGATGCACCAGAGCCTCTCCCAGCTGAACACTGGATAGACCAAGTTTTAACAGACCTCCCACCCTTGCGCTCTCCTTTTCTGCTCCCTTCCAGCCTGGCTGTCCTTCAGAGAATTTCCATTTCCACTTATTCCTGGGAAAACCGCTCACCAGCCAATTTCCAACAGGCTTGGCTGTGGCCCCACCGGTGCCAGTTGCAGCTCAGGTACCCCAGTCCCAACACGGTGCCTGGCAAGTCCTGTGGGATCAGTGCTTGAGCACCCCAAGAGGGACACAGGGACAAGCATCAACACCTGCGCCCTCCAGCTCCAAGCGCAATTACCCATCAGTTCACACCCAGTGCCTGGCTCAGGGATGTGGTGAAGGCGCAGAGAAGACAGGAAACACCACAAACTGTGCCCGGGGAATCTCCGCTTCTCCAGCATTTTTTCTGCGTGAATCAGCATGGCTCAACCCCACGCCACCAGCACAGCCCCAAGGAGCCCATTGGCACTCGTGAGCGGTGCCAGGGACCCCGCTGTGCCCCCATCCCGAGGCCACGGCGCTGCAGCTCCCCCGGGGGCTCCGGGACACGTGCCCCCTGCAGCAGTGCCGCAGGGGCTGCCCTGACACGCAGCTCGCAGACGGGTGTTGAAACACAAATTGAGCAAGTTGGCCAAAGCCACACAGGTCACGACACGACTGTAACTGCAACCGGATTTCCTCAGCCCTGTCCAGGACTCCTCTCTCCCTTCCCTGCTTCTTCTAAGGGTTGTTATTGTCGATACAATTTTGCAGGTTTTGCTTACAAAAGGAACAACCTTTCACAAGGTAAGTTACTCCCACAGAGCAAGGACAATCTTCAGTTGCAGCCATAATTATGCACTGCAGAAAAAAATTATGCAAAATGCATGCAAACGCCTCAACACGCACAGCATTTGGTCACTGCAATATTCCAGTTCAGTTCTTGAACTGGCCTGAACATCACCAGATGGGAGTGAATGCATGTGCATACTCACACAGAGATGTGAAAAAAACCCCCCTTATTTATATATAAACACACACCAGAGTGAATGGGGGAGGTGAGTAGAAACGCCTCAAATCTGACAAAATTAAAGGTAATAAATTTACTTCTACCTCAGCTGCAGCAACAGCCTGAGAAAGGTTTTAACTCCTACAGCAAATATGCTGGGAAGTCTAAGTTTTGTTATAGTGTTTTGCATTTGCAAGTTTTTATGCTTGCACAAAAAGAGAAGCTGCTCTCCCATGTAAAAGCCTGCAGCGTTCGCAGAGTCAAGAAGGGGCTGGGTTGCCACACTCTCCCCTTGCCGAGCCGCAGCGGGAATCACAGAAAATCATAGAATCACCAGGTTGGAAGAGACCCACCAGATCATCGAGTCCAACCATTCCTATCAAACACTAAACCATGTCCCTTAGCACCTCGTCTACCTGTCCCTTAAACCCCTCCAGGGAAGGTGACTCAACGCCCTCCCTGGGCAGCCTCTGCCAGTGCCCAACGACCATTTCCATGAAAATTTTTTTCCTAATGTTCAGCCTGACCCTTCCCTGGTGGAGCTTGAGGCCATTCCCTCTCGTCCTGTCCCCTGTCACTTGGGAGAAGAGCCCAGCACCCTCCTCTCTACAACCTCCTTTCAGGTAGTTGTAGAGAGCAATGAGGTCTCCCCTCAGCCTCCTCTTCTCCAGGCTAAACAACCCCAGCCCCTCCATCCCCTGGCACGTCCCCCTGCCCCATTGTCCCCAGCGCCCCCGTCCCATCCCCACAGACGGCAGATTGATGACAAGGAGCGGTGGTGGAGAGCTGACCCGCAAGGTCAGCCCCAACAATAGGTTTTGAGGGCGGTTGGAGGAAAGAGGCTGTCGGGGCAAGAAGCCCCGCAGCTCGCTCATCCCTCGGCAGAGCTGATTTCTAGCCCGGCTTTTCATGCCACCTCCACAGCCACCCGCCACCTGCCCAGGGATGAGGATGCTCGGCGGCGGGTGGTACCCGGGACCCCAGGAGGAGAGCAGCAGCTGCCCTCGCACCAAGGCCGAAAGCGACTTTGCGAGGATGGGAAGGGGGGAAGAGCACAGAGGGGAGGATTATCCATGGACACAGCTTGTCCCCCTTTCACTGCATTTAACAATAAAGCAGTAGCTATAGCAACGGGGTTAATTAATGCATCCCATTTGCATAACTAAAACTCCGAGCCCATTCAAATCTTGCTGATATTTTCATTCTTAAACCTGGCCCGCAAGGCTGTGCTCTTATGGCAAGGGGAACCCAAACAAACACAGGCAAACATATGAAGGGCTGTATTGGCAGAGAGCTGCAGGTACTCACAGAACATCACACAGGAACAAACAGTGCGACACCAGCCCTCAGCTGGGGCTTCTGCAGTCAGCATCCAAGAGAGACTTGCTCCACATACCTTTAATCCCTCTGAAAGCACTAATATTTGCAAATAAGTACATGGGGGGAAAAAAAACAACAAACAAAAAACCAACAAGTAAAAAACACAACAGGAAAATAAGGACTGAGGTGTTCTTCGAAAAATAAAATGAAGGGAAAAGTGATTTTGAGAGATGCAGGGAGTAAAGCACATTCCAGGACAGAGGGGTAAGGAGATAGGCAATGTAAAGGTTTCAGACTATCGTATAACCAGAGGGGGAAATGTCTTCTCACCACAAACATGCATCTGCATGATGTCTAGACAGTCATAAAAAGGGCAATTAAAGTACTGCAGGCTGCACTAAGCTAATGTCTCCTCTCCCAGTCTAAACAGTTGAAATGTACTGTAACTAACTTAGAAAAAAAAATAAAGGATAGAGAGAGAAAGAGAAGTTTGTAAGGAAAAATGTTTTGAAATTCAGTTTTAAATAACCAGTAAATTAATTCAACCTTGTCAAATCTTTGCCTTATAACATATCAAATATTCCGCCTGCGTCCTGTCTAGACTGCGATAACAAAGGGCATTTAAAGCCCTGCAAGATGCGCTGACAGAGTAGCCATTTAAAGATGCAGTATTGCTTTCTCCATCTAAACCGATTTGTCAGATGGAGTTAAAATGAAAATGATAAGTAATCACCCTGGTGCACAACCATTTCAAAAGAAAAAAAACCACAAAAACCCCACAGCTCACAGATATAAATCCCATTAAAATCATTCCAATATATCATTCCAGTGGGATTTGTTTGGTCTTCTTTTTTTAATGGTATTTGCTTATTTATTTTATTTTGTTTATCTGAGATGTCAGCAGCTTTCCACAGCACATGCATTTCTAAATAGGAACGTATTGAGTTAGCAAAAAGCCAGCTTCAAATATTAATTGATTTATTGATATAAAATGACAACTTGCAAAGGTTAACATTGAAAATTACTTCTTTTATTTACTCAGAAGTAAAAGAATAAACTATCTCACACGAGAAACTGGCCGGTCTCCATCCCTGACAGTTCAGCCTGGGCAGACACTGTCCACAGGAGAGCAAGACAGAAGGACAAGCTAAACCAAACTTTGTGGGTGCACACATGTTTTTTTACTGAGAAAGGGCACTTCTCTGGAAAAAAGCAAAAGCAGATATAATCCTGTCTTATACAGAAAAAACATTCTCCTCCCTTCCTGAGCTTTATCAGTCGTCAGAGAACCAAAATCTCAAACAAATATCTATGCAAATAGCTGCTCTGGCTTAGCAGGACGGGTAACAGTGCTCAGGAAGGAGCAAGTGCCCTGTCGCCCTACAGCAGCCCTGCTGGTAGCTGCTTTTAACCAAGTGCGAGACTGACTTTTAAAGACTTAATTGTGTCATGACATGGTATGAGCAGAAGCCCCTGGTGAGGGAGGGGCTGGGGAGCACTCAGCCCCAGGTCCAGCAACCCAATACAGTCACTTCCATGGGGAGGCACAGCTAGGAGAGTCCCCTCTGGAAGTTAAGAACCAGGCTGACTGCGGTTCCTCTCTGTTCCTCACCCTATAGTGCCCCACCACCACCTCATTTGCCCCTCCCTTTGTCTCCCCACCCTTGTTTCTTAATTATTATTTTAATAAGACTGTTTCCAGCTTCACTGCTCATTCCGCAATAGCCCAAGGGCTACAACTGTTCATTAGACAGAATTTCTGCTTTAATTGCACTGACACAGATGTGTAGGTTATCTGGAAGAAATTACTAAAATGAGCAGTAAAGAACGGGGCTGGATGATTTTCTTCCCTTATGGATAGCTTAATTTAACACTATTTCTCTCCACACCCCATACAAGCAGCATCATTCAAGTGCATTGTTGGGTTGCAAAGGAATTCACCCCAATTTTCCCCCACTGCCACGGTGTGGACAGGTTCAGTTTGCTCCCCATGTAGCACTAGGATTTCTGCAGGGTTAAAAAGTGCAGTTTTGCCACCAAGGGCTGCAGACATGGCACTTTAGGAAACAAGTTCAAGCTGTTGCACTGCCTTGACCTAACTGTAATTTGTGAGTTTTGCCATACAGATAAAACAGTCCCCGATGAATGTTGGGCTGCAGCTACCCTGTACGCCTTTCCACGACTCCAGAATCACAATGCCTTGGTAAAACCTGGCATCACCGAACCATGGCAGGACAGAAGGCAACGCCACCACTGGCCAACAGCTCGTGCCCATCGCCAGCTGCCAGGACTGGGGTGGGAAATTGGATCATTTGCCCCCTTCACCCTCTGCAAAGACGTAAATCATCAGGCACAGAAAAATGCCATCACTTCTGCTCAACGGTGTCCAGGCTCCGAACCAGCCGTGGCTGTGCAGCTGTCAAATCAGCCATGGAGGATACATGAACTTCCTCTGCAATTCATGTTAGCAAGAGCCAGACACACAATAGCCTTGGATTCACAGAGAAAGAGCTGCCAGCGTTACTTCTATTTAAAACCTCTATTTGAGCTTCATACACCCATTCCTCACACATAATACATATGCACACACAAAAAACACAGGAGCGAGCCAGATCCAGAAGCATTTCACTGCACCCAGAGCACTGCCTAACAGCGATTGCAGGTTTTTGGCTCACTGTTATTATTTAATAGATTTTATTTTAATAACAAAAAGCATGAACCTGCCAATTTTTTGTTATGTCTTCCTGCCAGGAAAAAAAAAAAAAAAGAGGAAACCATGTCAGAAACTTGCTACCAATTTATTTACTGAACCTTTCCCCTCCTACCTCCAGGCAAGGGGTTGCTTTCCTGAGCAGCAGCACAAGGACCCCCCTCCAGGCCACAGGAAAGCTGAACCTGTGGGAGCCTTTGGCCAGCAAGGGTGGGCTAGGTTGGGGAACAAGGAGATGCACATCAAGGGTTCAAGTCCCATCTCTGAGTACATCTAAAAGCCTCTAAAAGCACCTCTTTCAGCAAAACTCAGCTTTGATTTAAAGGCAGGCAGGGGAAATTTCACAAACGCTTCATGTAAAAAAAGCCTGCACTAAGGGAAAAACCTTTCCTTTGTTGCTAGGGGACTTACTTGCTTTGTATCTACTGGAAACCTGTAAAATTCCACCACTGTATTTTAACAAAAGCCCGAGACTGAAGCATCTCATGTGCTAAAAAATCAAGAGACAGAGCACACCAGTTCCATCCTTCATTTCTAAGTACTTTGCTCAGGCCTGGCTTCGTTTTGTATCTCGGTCCTTGATGCTTTTTGGCAGTTTGCTCTAGACTTACTGGCAAAGGCTAAAAGGTTTCTATTTAGCTGGTGTCAGCTGAGCATCTGTGCCCGCAAGAACTGGAGTGGGGGTGATCCCGACTGCATTTCAAAAGCATGTTTCTTTTTTGGGGAGCTGCCACAATAACTTCAAATCTAAGTGAGCTTGGGAAGCAGGGTAACTCCCTCCGGAGGGGTCCCCACTGCAGTCCTGAGTGAATCACCCAATTCTGGGAAAGATTCCTGACCAGGGGAGGAAAAAGGAGCTGGGAATGCTCTCTAACCTGTGACCCTGGTAACAAAAGGCAGGGAGAGCGTCTAGACCTCTGATGTGATGGCGAGTGAAGGCGAGCATTGTGCTGCTGGCAGAGGGGCTGCCTCAGACAAGGCGGGACAGGAGCCAGGGATGCAAACCCCAGCTGCAGAAATCGCCAGGCATCACCCCCAAAACATGCCAGGTGATGGAGGGAGGGAGGTCATGCACAGCCCACCGCTCATCGCCCACAGAGGGCTCAGCAGCGGCTTTCAGGGCAGCTCCCAATTCCCAGTACAGCTGGCCTACTGGAGATGAAGGAGCTTATTGGATTTCCAGCCTGACTGGCCCTGGGTTTCCCTTTGCCTCTATGTATTTCACACATACCGTCCTCGTATTCCCATATGTAGCTCTCCTGCATTCCCACCTCTATGCAGATCACCAACAGGAGAGCACAACAAAATATGCTTTCTTCCACAGAGCCTTTATTTTCTGCTTTCCCTGTCTGTCCCAGTTAAAAGGGGACAAGCCAAGATGCTCCCTCTTTACCAAGCCTAAAGATCAAAATTCAGAAAAGCTGAAGGTGAGATGCAGGTCTACCACATATTTCTTCCGTGACAAGCCCCCTGGCTTCTCAGTGTTGCAGGTCCTCACACACAAAATTACAAAACCCCTAAATAAATGCTAGGGCTAATGGCAGGTTACTGCCAGGGAACGGCACCAAAAGAAAAGACCTATTAAAAGCCCTCCTGCACCTCTGCCAGAAAGAAAATACTACTACCCAGAACTTAAAAAGATGCATTAAAGGAGAGAGAGCAGTCGGGGTTTTAAAGACACCCCTGGCAGAAGAGCAAAGGGAACCATTCCCAGCCAGTCACCCCCATGCACCCCCAGGACAAGGTTTTCCATGGGAAGCTCCCACGCTCTTGGCCATACTCTGGCCACTCCAGCACAGGCAGTGGGAGCAGCACCTGCCCGGAGCTCTCCCTGCAGACAGCAGGGCTGGTCCCACACCAAAATGCACCAACCTGCAGAGCAGAACTTCCACTAAAAAAAACATTGGTTTCACTCTCCTCAAAGGAAAGGGATCTACCTCTCAGTAACTGGGTTTTCTGCCAGAAGACATGCTTCAACTCAGCTGCATGGACAGCGAAACCAGAGGGACCCACATGAGCAGAGGTGGTGGCCCGGGTGCAGTACCACCCTGGGCATCAGCAGCACTCACTGGTCCAAGAGCACCCCTCCACACAGGACACGCAACCCTGGGCACAGCCAGCAGCTGCAGGGGACCCTCCATGCTTCCACCACACACAGGCTAGACATTCAGGAGTTACAGACTCAAACCAAGCCAGCTCCAGCAGCTGAGATAGTTTATATAGCCACTGAAAGCCCTGCCTCTCCTGATGAGAGGTAAAATATTAACAGCTGATGGTGAAGACACTGAATTCAGAGCAAGAGAGGAGCTTTATTACCCTGGTAGCCACCTGATGCCAATCCTTCACCAACACACCCTACCATATCCACCCCTTTGTACCTGAAAAAAATGCAAAATGCAGCTCCTCGCTGGGCACACAATTAAGGTGGCAGCAAGATCACCAAAGTGCCCTACACCGTCCTCCAAATAGTATCCAGCTAGCAAGGCTACAGACACCCAACGGTACAAGAGCACGGCAAAGGAGCAAGCAACCGAAGACTGCAGGGAACTCTACAACAACAAAAATGATAATTTTCTGCTATTTATATTCTAAGAAAACTGCATGTTTTCACTTGCATTTTTGCCTCCCTCCCTAAGGCACAAACATACACACAAAATGGGACAGGGGAGACCAGGGAAAGCAGGAAGAGCAGCACAGGTAGAACAAATCCCTGCTCACACACTTTCCTAAATCAGGGCAAGAAAATGGGTGCAAGTTTTACAACAGCTGAACAACACCAAACACCTTTTGCTAGAGTGAAAAACACCCCGAGCTACGCTGCTCTGAGCAGCATGACACTGGAGTTCCCTCTGCCTGCCCAGCCTTTCTGCTGAAATCTGTCATTTAAGGCATTAATATAAAATAAAAACAAATAAATCATCCACTGCTGCAGGACGGTTTCCCTACAGACCTTAATGACCGTCCCAGCACCAGGGCTGCATCTGCCCTGCACACTCTGGCCATGGGCTCCTGCTGTTCCCCTGCCTGATCTTTGCAGCACGATAACGCTGTCAGTGCGACCAGTGGCATCTCACAGTTTTTCTGCATATGCAAAATTTGTTATGCAAGGAAATTCTGCCATCAGGATCGAAATAAAGCAACTGAAATAATCCTTTTTTTAAATTCTAGATTATGACTTTTACTAATAGATGCTTGATAAAAGCCTAATGAATAATTTGTAAGGATTATGAGCATGCTAAAGATGGGAGCACGGTTATAAGCCAAGGTCATAAGCTCTATTGACTTCCCAGGCTCTACAACAATTGATTAGCCATTTATTAAAATCATTTATTCACCACTTGTTAACACTTTATTTAGTCAGTTCTTCCCCAGCAGGCTTGGGAAACCACATCTCAGCAAAGATGCCTTAGTTTTGAGGTACTCTCATAAACTCAATTCTAATCTAAGAGAGAGATCCATATATGTTACAACAATGCATTTTTAAACCAGCAAAGGCTCTTTTTCACAGATTCACCTCAAATCCAGCAGCCTGGTTCAAGAGGGTTCCCAATGCCTGGTTTTGTCTGTCCTGAAACTGGGCAGCTCCTGCAACACTCAACAGAAGCCTGACATGCCATGACTTAAGAAGATTCAGGTTGTTAAACTGTTTTCACAAAATTCAATGAAAGTTTTATTTCCTCAGTGCAATGCTGCTCATTAATTTGCCAGAGTAACAGCAAATGGAAAGAGTACTCGTGCGTAAAAAGACATTCAGCTTTTGAAGATGGGTCTACATAGAACAGCAGAAGAAAAAATACCATCCAGGATTTCAAAAGTGCAGCCACAAAATACCAGGTTTGCACAATCAGCCTCTGAAGAGACGGCTGTGTCCCCCTCTGCACCCAAACAGCAGGTAACTGCTGCTCTCAGGGCAAGGCAACGTACCACCCACTTCATCAAGCGAGCAACCAGGGTGTTTATAGTACAGCAGCTGCAATCATGCAATCAGCCTTCATAATTAGACCTTGGCAACTCTTGAAATACTTCACTTACCCAGTTTACCTGGAAAGGTGCGACCTAAACATTCAGTGCCTGGAGACATTTGAAAGAAAAACAGAAAGCATCCGTCAGTGATGGGAGTCACCTCCGAGCGGCTGCAACACACACCCCAGCTCCCCTCTTGGGGACTCACTCTTGACAAGCTTCCCCTGTAGTCAACCCTGGTTAACATCTGCGCCCAAGCCTACCACCTCCGCAGCAGCCGGGGTACTGAAAGGACCACTCGCTGGGTCTCACTACTCTTGGTAATGACCCAACAGGGTTTCCCCCACCAGAAGCTGCAGCAGAAGGCTCTACTCCGCTCCAGCCATGCCACTTCACAGGCTTCCCCAGGATCACTCTCCTCCAGCACTCACAGCCAACACACCAGATGACACGCCGTCGCTTTACAAAGGTTAACAAAGTTTTGGGGTCACTCAGCCCACCCCTGAGACCTTCCCACCATGTCCAAAAGCACCAGACTGCCTGAACAAGGCCCCAGACAGCACTGTGTCATGTTCTGTCTCCTGTGCAAACATGTGAAGCAGAGCCCCACGTGCTGCTGAGCCCTGGTGAAAGCTCCAGGCTTCCCAACGCCCCATCCCCAGTTGGGGGCAGAGGCTGTGGGAGCGCTGAAGAGGAAGACCCACAGCAAAATCCTGCACAAAATCCCAGATGCAATGCCCAGCAGATGCATTTTCAAGTGAGGAACAAAGCAGCGAAAAGTCTGGAATAAAAGATAACTCACGATGACTCTCTCACCCATCCATGAGCAGTGCATCGCTATCTGCAAAAACTGCTGGGATGATGGGACAGGGAACCCCTGACCCACCAGCACAACCTCAGAGCCCAAGCTGCGAGCCATCGCCGGCTGGGTGGGTGCTCTGCAAGCCCACAGAGCATTTCACCAGAGCAAAGCTGCATGCGGGACTTTTTTTTATGAAGCCCATAAGAACTGTCTGTCACCGACTAATAGGTAGTTGGTACTAATTAGTACCTGCCACAGCCTGATGGCAAAGGAGTCCTACTGGCCTATAAAAGTGGCCTTTAACACGAGAGCAAGGGAGGCTCCCAGCCAGCAGACACCCAAGCCAAGGCTGCCGCACCTCGGGTGCTCCCACACCGCCTGCTCCTCATGCTCCTGCCGCCGCTACCGCCGTGACAAATGCAGGTACAGGGCAGGAGAGCAGCCTGGGACATTCAAGTGGGTATATGAACACGCCATTCCTCCCAAACAAAGCTTTAAAAAGTTACCTGCCATGCACGAGAGAGGACAGACATAAGCAACTTTCTCACCCCAGGAAAAGATTAAGGGTCAGGGAGTTGCCATAAATTACTGCAGCAGCTAAATAACTGGGATCCGCAGGCTCGGAGTCAGCTCACTGATTTTAAGTCAGGCTGATTTAAAGGAATGAGAGCAGATGCATTGCAAATCAATGCTTTGCGTGCAGGAGGCATTCAAAAGTGACCATGCAAACATGTGGCATCACATGCATTCACACAGGCAGCGTGCACAGGCGGTCAAGAGCCTCCACACGTGCGAGCATCACCACCGCTACTCTGAACTGGCACCGTCATTGATCGTGATGGGAAAGAAAGGAATTCTGCCAAGCCAGACACCAACGTGTGGCTACAAGCTGTGACCTCCTCCTCCTCCTCGCTCCTTCACAGCCAGCTCGCTGCACAGAGCCCAAAAAGGGGTGGGATGACAAAAACGGGGTGGGGGACCAGAGGGAAAGTAGAGGCTGAGGAAAAGTGGAGGTTAAAAACAGGTGGGAGGTCAAAACGTGGTGGGAGGCTGAAAAGGGAAAAGTAGAGGCTGATAAAAAGCAGAGTCCAGAACAAAAGGAAGGAAGCCCAAATGAGGTTGGAAACCAAAGGAAAATTAGGGGCTGAGAAAAAAGTGTAGGCAGGAAAGTGGTGAGAAGCTAAAGTAAAAGCAGAAGGTGAGAAAAAGTGGAGGTCCAAAAGGGGTGGGAGGGCAAGGAAAAAGTTGAGGCCAATAAAGTAGAGGCCAAAAAGGAGTGGGCAGTTCTAACAGTGTGGGAGTTCAAGAGAGAGTTAGAGGTTGAGAAGAGGAGCCTCCATGCCTGCAGCTGGCCAGGCCAGGATCAGTTGTTGTCCAGTTAAGTTTCCAAAAGAGTAGGAAGCAGCAGCTTTCCCCGACACCCTGCTCTGCAGCACAGGCAGTGGCCTCACCAGCGTTCAGCGCCGTGCACACCTCAGGCACGACACCCTGGGCACACACAGGCACGTCCTCCATCACATGGTGTCTCACCCAGGATGTTTTGGCAATGGACTAGGATGTGTGGGAGAAGCAAGCCCAAAGCCTCTGAAGTCAGGTGGGATTTTAGGACTCTTTCTCGCCTCCCTCCAAGCTCACGTGGCTCTCACATGCTCCCTTTTGGCCAAAAAGCCATGTTTTCTGCCAACTTTTTCAATGCAAATGAGAATTTGCACCTAAAGTCAGTGCTTTAAACTTCACCAGAGCTCCCCTTAGCTCTCCTCCCTTCCTCTATATACGCATAACTTTTTTTTCCAGGCAATTGGCAGCAGGGAAGATACAGGAGTGGCTGAGCAGTCGGCACATATTCCCTGTGGATCAGTGCCCGGAGCCCTTCTGCAGCCACAGTCCTGCCAGACGGCTCCATGGGAAGGGTGGCTCACGCTGTCTGCCGACCAGCAGCAGCAGCAAGGAACCAGTAATTAGACTGGCTGGACCGACACCTGCTAGTGGTTTTGTCTTACACTGTTTGTGCAACCAAACAGGCTGCCAACAAAACAAAGATGTATTTAGTCTAAACAGGTGAAAACATGAAACAGGGAAGGGAGCTGCTGCATTTGTCCCAGACACCTGTGTGCAGCACATGCTGGAAAATGATTTTTTGTTTAGTCTGCAAGAAAGCAGCGAAAAGCATTACATGTACTGAAAAGATAAGGCTTTGCTGCAGGAAGAGGATCGCTCACCCCCAGAGCCCATCCCCTGGATCCAGCCTCACGCTATGGTGCGGGGCATATGGATGCTCTTTGCTGGGCTGCAACAACAGCACTTGGCTTGCTGGCAACACGGCCAGAGGAGTCCCACCAAACTGGGCATCCCACGCAGGACAACACGCAGGATGGGGCAGCCCCCACCTGCCCAGGGGTGCCTGCAGAACAGAGCTGCTCCCCTAAAAAGCACTGAGTCAGTCTGGAGCAGAAATTTTGGTTCCCATGGTGCCGTATGTGGGGTCAGCGTGGGCAGGGGACCGGACCCACCACACGGCGCTTCTCACTCACAGAGCTGGGAAGGGGAGGATAAATACCCCAAATGATCAAGGCCAAAGACCCAAAAGGGGCACATAGGCCAGATTCAGCCTTCACTGCCTCTCTGTAAGGCAGGAAAGTCAGGATCAGCTCCTAACTGCAACAAGTCACACCCAAGATATGCTCCCCAGCAGATGGGATTTATGGTAGATGATTCGCGCTGAAATAAAAACATCAGCCCCACCTCTCCCAGCGTATTTACTGAAAGCCACTAAACATTAAACAGAGGCAAAAAGTGTATTCCAACAACATCTGGAATTTATCCCTTCCTTCTGCAAATAAATAAATAAATAAATAAATCATGCCCTATTCTTTTTGAGAAAGAAAAGTGATTATATAGAATTATAATGCTGGAAGAAGATAGAGAAGAGCAGAGATTTTCTTTGAAAAGCTGTCTGGACAATTAAAAAGGGACAGTTTCAAAGAAGCAGCAAATCCTATCTCAGCTTTTTCCGCCCTGTCTCCCAGTGCCAAGCTCCCCTCCCATGTGCTGGCTAAGGCACTCTTAGGCAAACAAGAGTTTTCATCCTTGCTAGACCTTTGGTAAGACAGAAGGAAAACCTGCTCTAAGTCCTAATTGATTAAAGGTAAACCAGATTAAAAAAAAAATAAAAATCATTCTTCCAAGTCCTGCCAGCAAGATTCAGAGAAGCTTTGTCTTCTATGAAGAAAAGCTACTTGGGGACCAGCTTTCCAAAAGAGGACGGGTCAGTCTTTACTCAAGAGAGCTAACACTCTGTCTCTCCAGACAGAAGAACAGAAAGGCTTTAAATATAGAAACAATAAAGACTATCTGGATTTAATATGAGGATGCAAGATCAAAACACCATATCCTTCACTTCCTCAGGCTCCCGATCCCAGGACAGCTGGGTGACAGCCCCACAGCATCCCTTGGCCCCGGGCTAGACCAGGGAAGCCTTACTTAAGAGAGACCTCCCCACCTCAGCCTTCCCTGAGGAGGGAAGCAAAGCAGCCCAAAGAAATGTCCCTAGCTACTAAATTACCCAACAATTTTAACTGCATCGATCTGGCTGGAAAACAAAGCTGCATTCCTAAGCAGTGAGCAGTTCGAAGGGTACAGCTACCCAAGCTGTGCATTTTCACTTGTGAGATGTTACAATCCTAGCAAGAGACAATCCTTCCCCTGCCCAGCCCCGACACCAGGCAGCCAAGTGCCGCAGGAGAGACTGAAGGGCAAACCAGGCGAGAGGAAACCACTGCTCCAGACACCTTCAGACAAAGCACAGCCCCAGCAAATGACAGGGATGTCCGATTTTGCAAATGAGGGCAAGGCTGTTCCTAGAACCGATCCCATTACTCGAGCTCCTCAACCTTCACGTCCTCAGCTGCATGAGGACTGGATGCAGGATCTCATCAGGACATTAAACAGGGAAGCCGTAAAATCACTGTGCAAAAAACCAATTATACCTATTTTCGTAACAGCCAATTTAAGCTCGTATTTAGGTCCCCTCACATACCCCTACATTACATAAAGCATTTCTTCCACTTGACATGTAGCTTTCTAAAGGCCATTTTGCTTAATTTAATAGATGCTTAACGTGGGTCTGCAAATCTCTAGAAGCGTAACAAAAGAAGACACATGGCTGCAAGATACATTGTGATCCCTTCCCTAGCAAAGAGAGCACAAGGGGATGAAAAGCACCTCCAGACTCCTGAACCTGCTGTGACTGGAGTGCACTTGTGCTCTGAAGAGCAGCAAAACCCCATGGTCAAGTCAAAAGAGAAATTCCTGAACATCTGCACGCGGCTGTTAACACACTTGAGACCAGACAGCAATCTGCAGGCTGCACGGCAGGACAGATCCTTCCATCGCTGCGTAACCAAATTAGCTGAACTGAGCCCACTGGGGCATGCTTTCCTCAGATTTGAAAGAGCTACTTTCAGAACTTAATAAATGCAGTCATCTTTTTACTTTTTTTTTTTAATAAAAAAAAAAGCTGCACTAATAAAAAGCTCATAGTGAATCTATTAAATTGAGGCTGTCCATTACATTTATTGTTCCTTACAATTCCGGCCTGGATGCCAAGTCAATGGATGTTAAGAAGTATTTATCATGAAAACCCATGAGAATGATGAAGATTAAACGAACGAGAAGATTAAATGAACGAGTCATAGTAGAGAAACGGAAAACATTCACTGCATTACACACCAGTGATCGGTACCTGTAAGTGTTACACACGCCCTGCGTGTGTCTGAGCCAGCTGGAGAGGAAGACAATGAACACGAAAATGCATCTTCCAATTCAAGTCCTATTACAGTAATACAAGTATAACAATAAAAGGGAGATTTCTGTTTATTACACGGGTAATTATTGCAATTTGAGATAATTTTACTCTGAATTGAGTGAAGCAAACGTCCATAAATCTTGTTGTTCCTTAAGCGTCCTAAAGGCAGCACCAAACAGACCAAGGTACTTTCAGAGCCCAGTGCTGAAAAGCTTTATCTGTATATGCTGGTCTAAATTACAGAAGCCAAGAGACCACCCTCAGTAAGGTTGAATAATGTGGAAAGAATGAAAAAATCATGGGAAGAACATGATTTGCTCCTCTAAGAAAAGCGCCCTAGACATCTGCCTTCAGCAAAGCTGAGCCCTTGGAGCCTGGGCCAGCAGTGAGGACACCAATGCTCTCTGGAACCGGGTCTCATTGCTTTGCTACTTGTGAAGAGCACGGTTTTAAGTCTGGAGCACGCACCAAGAAAAAGTCCAGCCCTGGGTCACTTAAGCTACTGACCTGTGCATTTCTAGGGATTCCATTTCACCCTCACTGCTCCAACAGCCAGCTGATAACCTCAGCATGGTGGAAAACACAGGACAGGAGGATGAAGGAAGCTAGGTGCACAGCTTTGCTTTGAGGGGGATTTTTTTTTGTATTAGAAATAACAATATTTATCATTAATGTTAAACAGAAACCACTATAGGGGTGGATTTCCAAGCCTGCGCAGCACAGTGCTCAACCCACAGCAGACCCTGCAGGCAAGGGGCCCCAGCAGGCAGCTTCCCCAAGACTTGTCCACAGCAGCTGAAGCCATGGGTGTGTTGCCCACAGCTGGAGGAGGCAGCAAGCAGTTTCAGGAGGACGGTTGTAGGGACTCGGGCTTGGAAATATTAGTCTTAACGCTCAGTGGTTAGACATCTATTGGGAATTCATCCAAATGGCACTGCTTCCTTCCCACTTGCCCTGCAGGTAAATCAGGCATGTGGCTTACACAATCTGTTGACTTAAATAAATCAAGGGCAGAAGAAAGCTGTTCAGACATCAGGAGAGGTTCATCAGTCCTTTGGGCAAAAGTCTGGGTCATTTCCCCCTCCGCAGCATCCTCTGCGCGCCGGCCAGGGCCCCACATCCTTCTGCGAGAGCACATGCAGCGAGGGCGCAGCAGAAGCGGACACAGCATTCAAAACATCAGTAAAAGGCCAACAACGACATGTTGCCAAATTCTTCCATATTTTTGGCCGGCACTGATGCTTAAATTCAATTTACAGAAATTTGAGTCCATGAGCTCTGTGCTCCAGTCGAGTCCTTCAGAAACCAAACACAGCTGAGCAGTGGCAGCACGAGTCTCCTGCGGCTCGGGAAGACGGGGCTACAGCCACTTCCAAACCTCATGGTGCTGGCCCACCTGTGCCTCCAGCTCACCTGCAGAGTAACACTCGTCCTTTCTGCAGACCTGGGATGTTTCTAAGCATTGAGAGACCACCATGTGACTTTGCAAGTGCAAGATCCTGTACACATGCACCTCAGGTGCAAAACCAGCTGCAGCGTGCAAGACTGAAAAGCAGGCAGGCACTGACAGTCAGCAGCTTGGAGTGAGCCTGCCAGCTGCCCTCACCCCTACACCTCAGGACCACTTCTCGCTCCCACTCTTTTCCATCACTAGGCTCAAACTCCCTCCTTCTCACACTCAACCCAGGCACCCAGTTGCCAGCCCTTGGGCCTGGTTCTTCCACTCGTGAGCAAGACAGGAGCAAGCTGCCTGCCTCAAAGCAAGAGACTGAAATCTGAACAAAGCAATTCGGATGCAGCTGCAGCCAGGGCCGTTCTATTATCAGAGTTATGAAGAGGAAAATTAATTTTCATAATCAGAGAAATGGGATGGAAGTAGAGGAAATCTACCTCATAAGATGCAGGTCATCTTCCCTCTAAGATTTGAAAGCATTGAAGATAGATTCGGAAGGAAAATCGACTCACCTGACCACTACTGTCTCCACTTAGATGTTGCACAACCATTCTGCCTGGTACGCAAATGCGAAACTCTACCACTGATCATCAACAGCGAGTTAATTAAGTATTAGGCCAAATTCTGCATGTAAAGCATATAATGACTGAGGTCTGCAACAACAAAGCACCAGACTTTGCTACTACAAATACTCATAGCGCAATTTAACACCTAAATTTCAAGGACGGTAGAAGAGACTACCGTAGCAGTTATGATTGTGAGCTCCTTAGGAGGTAACCTAGACACTCAATCCATCTCTCATATCAGACCTATGTTAATATTTTAAAAGGACCTACTGTCGTGATCTTTAGCAACGAGCAGATGTGGTTTTGAGTAATGGTTAGTGTTACTTAACCGGTTATATTCACTAATGTAATTGACACCTATTCCATCATCCTTAATACACCCACTTCTTTCTCCGATACCATAAATAGATTAGAAAAGTTTCTGCAGATGGCCATGACCCCATTTGTTTGTGCACTTAGCCATGTATGAATCACTCTTGGCTTGTAGCAGCACACTGGAATTACTGAAAGATAACTAGTCTGCACAGACACCAATAAATGAATCATGCTTTCCACAAGACCAAACCTTTGGGCTTTTACAGACTCCAATTACAAAGTATGAAGAAAAGAACAAAGAAATTACTCAGTCTATTTGCACAAAGTCATGCAGAGTTGATTCATAGTTTTACAGAATTATTACTGACAATCATTTGTAGGGGGTTAGCGTAACAAATCAGCTACTTAACTTATTGGACAGAATGAAGAGATGGAAAAAAATCCCCAAACTACGTCGTGCATATATTCTTGAAAAGTAGTATTGATTTTTGTGCAAGTGCCTCTCTTCATTCTTGGTACGCTCCAAGCCTGGGGGTTAATCAGCTTTCATTCTCCAAGGCTAAATTCTGCTTTGCTGGGTTGCTTGGGCCAAGTTTGCAAATGTGGGAGATCCTGTTGCACCTGCAGAAGCACACAAACCTCAGGCCAGCAAACCATCACAGGCACAGTTCCTCAGGACTGTGGGCACAAGCAGGGTCTCATAAATGGATCAGAGAACTGCCATGTGCAGAATTACTTCCCTTTCTAAATTCACATATCTGAATGTGTACTTGCGACTAGAAAATTAGCCAGTCTGAGGCATTTTATTAAAGATATGTGCGAGACTGAATACATCGAACACAAATGTGTGAACCATTTGAAAGCACTGCGGACATCCACCAACACTGACAACTTGTGAGGCAAGCTTCAAAAGATGTGCAAGGTACATCTTTATGTCTTTATGTAACGCCACAGCCTGTGACACACATTCAAAGCTAACATACACCACACACCCTCTTCCAGAGGAAGCACAAGTCTAGTCTTGTATCAATGAAACTGGAAGTCTGACTGCTTGGAGAAAAAAGGGAATACTGTATCGATTACGGCCTTAGCAATGCCACCCTGCCCTGTGCAGTGAAAAAGTAGTGTTTGGTTAAAAAATCTAAAGGTGATGGTGGACTTGGTGCAAACCTGACCCTGCAATATGCTTCAATGCACTGGTTGTAGCATCTCTGACCACACAGGTGAATTTACAAGTCTCAGGGCCACGCAGCCTCACATGCTCTAAATCAACATCCTGTACCAGAGAGACATGCAGAATAACAATGATAACATCCAACGAAGCCACTGCTGGTTTGGAAAAGGATGTAAGTTAAATGTATACATGGCGCTGTTTGCCTACGGCCGTCCAGTGATGTAACACTTTTAAATGTAACTGAAGACCCAACCTCATGTGCTAATGTAGCTTGCAAATAACATGTGTGCGCTCTTCTATACACCTGCTAAACTTGGTCCACGAGCAGAGAGCTGCCAGCCCGGTGCAGCTTAGAGATATGGTTCAGGAGAGGTCAAAACCAACACCTGAAGAGCTATCACACAGCTCCAAATCAATCTGGGAAAACACTTATTTGTTCTCAACCTTAAGGCTGCCCATTTCCCAAGAGAGGTACAAACCCTACCCCAAACTGGCTATAAGAAGGAAAGATGCTATGCAAGATTTAAATGAAAATCTTAATAAACATGCCCAATTCCTTATTTTACAAGTTAGGTGGATGCTTAGATAAATACTGTACAACATACCACAGCAGAAATGCTAATGCAAGTTTAGGTTTCACACTGGAGATATTTCAAAAGATTTGCAAAGCTTTGATAATATTTAACTTCTCTACTAATTTCCTCTTTGGTGTAATCATAAATTTATCATAGTAGCCAAAGGATCTGGATGAACTACAAGTTCTAGCTGGCTCCAAAGCCAACAAGAATAATGTGTGCTGTTACTGTTTTCTCTCAAAACATACCTCTGCAAAACTGACTTAAAACAAGAAAAGAAATTGTGAAACTGTCATTACAATGAAGCATTTAAAATGCAGATCAAAGTGCTGCCTTAGAAACTGTATTCCTTGCCAAATCATCAAAGCTCTCTTTACTCTCAACAGCTCCCCAAATCCTCCAATTTGGATGATAAACTTCTACGGCTGAAATTTATCTGCTTAAAAAAATAAAAAAAACACCAAAACAAAAAAAAACCCCAAACAAGTAAGAACCCCAAACCCCACAACTGCTTCCTCTATCAACTATTTCATTAACCAGTTCATTTTTAACTACCTTCTTGTATTGCTAAATCAATTAACATTCAGAAATGAATGTATGCCTTTGTGCATATACACAAATACACACACGTACATTACCCTAGTACTTTTTTGAGTACTGAAAACTTGTCAGCTCCCAGAGGTGTACAGGTATATGGCCTCATCTTGCAAGCACTGAAGTGCTAACAGCTCAGGTAGCTCTATCTGCCACGGCAGCATCGCGTTTGCTTACTGCCTATCACACCGCTCCATCACACCCTGTGCTTGCGCATTGCTCCTCAAGGCGCTCCAAGACCACTATTACGTTTAGTGCGGCAAGAAAGCAGCAATGCAGCAGCCCACACACTCAGCTGTGAGAGACAGAGATGATGGGTCAGACCCTGCTCCTATGGAGGGGAGCTTTCTCCCGAAATCCTCCACGTTCCCCTCTCGAGCCAGACTCAGCCACGTTGCTCACAACCAGAACAGGTCTCTGACCTGTTTCCTCATCTAGGATCTGCTCAAGTGACCTACCTTCTGCCACCCAAAATAATTGTAAAATAATCACCTGGCAGCTTAGCCACACAGACAGGAAGAACACTGCATAAAATATCCCTGTCAACATTAATGATTCCTTTGCTTTGTGGACGTCTGGGAGTGTGCTCATGGTGTGAACTAAGTTTCCACTTAATTGCAGCAAAGTGGCCCTTGTACCTCCTTCCTCGCAAGCTTTCCAGCCAGGCTTTATTGCTTTGATGAAACATGCCAACAACAGATGCACCACGTATCAGAAGACTTGAGGGATCTGATAAGACAAACCGCACACCACACACAGGATCTCCTTACAGGAAGAAAACTAGTAGTCAGTTTTCACATCAAACACCACTGCAGAAAATGACCTTTTTTAGCTAATGAGGATTACCAAATTCTGACAGTTGCTATTACCTGAAACAAGACCAACAGACATGACCATACAATGAGTTACTCAGGAAAGAAGCTAGATTGTAATTACTGTCTATTAGTGACAACATATATTTTGGTACTTCCCTTGGAAAGGTCTCCTCGTGCCTATCCATTTAGAATTTAGGTTTACAAGTTCATTCTAAAACTGGATTATCTAGACACCAACTGTCAGTTCAGGAAATCTAAAAATATTGGTATATTTGATGAGCAATAACAAACAAAACTAAGTAAGATCATACATTTTTAGGTACTCTTCTCTCAAACTGCAAAGCAAAAACTAGTAGTTCAGATAATTCAATACCCTGAAAATTTAGAGGTGATCCCAGACCCTACCTTGAGAATTCCTGGCTTTAAAGAAAGGAACATGGTTGCTGTTTCCCATAAACTCTCTAACGCCAGTCCTCTCACAACCAGAACCTGAAAACATACTTTAAATACATCAAAGGCAACCAAAGGCTTATTCAGGGGGCAGGGATACTTCCATGGCACAAGGTAACAGGACTCACGGTGTGTCAAACACCCTCCTCCAAATATACCCTGATGCTGACTGAAAAGGAAGAATTACCCATGTAATGTCTCCACTCTGCATTATATAGGATCACTTCCAAATATACAGGGTCACCTCTGGTGCTGTGTGTGCCTGGCCAGCCCTGCTGTGCAGCAAAATGCAGTCCAGGTGTTCATTCAGGGGAAAAAAACCTGAAGCTTGACAATGTTCCCCCTATTCCCTCCTCTGCGTCTTTTCATTTTCCCATTCAATGCTGATTATAAAATGGTAAGATTAAAAACACTACCTGAGGCACAAAATAAACTGTAATTTCAAGACTCCTGCGCTCTCCAATCTCAGGGAAGTAGGACTCTGGCTGCTGCCCTCGGAAGGAGAGGTGGGACCTGCAGAATTGGACTGCAGGCTGCCAGGGTCCCTGGGGATGGCCAGGGGCGCACACGGACAGTCCTCAGGCCACCATAAGCAAAAGCCATCGGTGCTCTGCTCCTCCCGAGTCCCACCTTGGGACGCTGATCTCAGCAAAAAGCTGCGCTTGCCACGGAGACACGGCCAGAGCCAGACACAGGGATCTCCCCAGCCTGGGTGAAGTCAAACTGAGATGCCACAAACTGAACATACTCTGTGCAAACACTCTCTAGCCTGCTGAAACGCTGGTAGCGGCCCTGCCTTCCCTCGGTGTCCCTACCTCCTGGAGGAAAACTTGGAGGAGTAGTTAAAGAAATATACGGTTATTACCCACCCTGCCCTGGAAGAAGCCGTAACTGCTGTTGACACAGTGTCAGGAAAGAAACCTGTTAGCCAAAAACGCAGCCTGAAGTGGAAAGGAGATGTGATCCCTGGTTGAGCCATCTGCGTTCGGTTTGTTATTAAACCAAAGAATGTGAAAACCTAGAAGTCCTCGCTTGGATGGAAACCCGCTCTCACGGTTTGCTCGCTCCATCCCGCCACCGTCCAGGCACGCAGCTCCGACAGCGCCGCTGCCAGCGGAGGGGATGGCCTCATCTCCTCAGGGAGACCCAACGACACCTCTTAACATTACTGCATGAGCAAAGCCTCTGCCCAGAGCCACCCACATGCCCCGCAGCTGAAGTCATCCTCTCGCAGGGACACCCGGGTGCTCGCGGAGGCAACCTTGGCACCCAAACACCCCGGGAGGAGTCCCCGCAGGGTGTGAAGCAGCCCTGATGCAGACACGAGGGATCAGCAGGAGCTGGCGGGGAAGCCAGAGGGGAGGCACGCACGCAGCTCCCTGCGCCAAATAATTAGTTATTTACAGACTCTTCCGCCACGACAATCACCCCTGACCTCCTTCACCCAGCTGAAGCGATTAGAGCCCACTGCCACAGACGTCTGGCTGCTTAGCGCTGCCCGGCATATTGGCACTACAGCCCCCAAAAAGCCCTTTTCTAATCCTAATCTGGGAGAGCCACACACAGAAACCAGCTGCCTCCTCCGCCGCAGCGCCACAGCCTGCCATACGGAATAAAGCCTGCAAAGAAATATTTTTGGGGATCAGTCGTACAGTTAACCTAATTAGAGGGTTCAATTGAAAGAGTTTACAGTTACGCTGTTTTCCCGAAGCATTCCTGCATGGTAACTTTTGGCTAGAAAATTAAATAGCATCTGGTGGTAGCTGCTCCCAGCTTCCCTCAAAGTCATATCAGAAAGATAAATCAAGGGACTGGAGGTGGGGGGGAAAGCTGTGGAATGGATTTATCTCAGGGAGGTGCAGCTCTGTCCTTCCCACTGAACCCAGGTGGAGGAAGCGATCAGGTAACAGCCGCTGCAGCGCAACCAAAGCCCCCCTGTAGCCAGAGGAGAGTTAATGCTGCCTGGCATCGGCAGGAAAGAAATAACGAGCGTTAGCGATAAAGATACCTATCCAAAACAAAAAAAAAAAAGGAAGGGCAGCATTAAGGGAGCTCGACATAAGGCTCCCTGGGAGCTAATGGGAACTCGGCGTCTGAGCGTGAGGAGTCCAGAGCCGAGTGGCTGACACGGGGAGACGGGCGCAGCACTGGCAGGGGACAAGCCGAGGAAGGACCTTAGAGCCATATGGCACCAGGCACCAGACTCCCACGATACCCATCCGAGTTCAGGCAAGGTGTCCTCCAGAGTACTTCACCGTCCCCAGCCTCTCACACAGCCCCATCCATCACCCGCACCTGCCTCCTACCAAGCCATTCATATGCTGAAAAAATGGGGAAAAAAATGTAATATATGCTATTTCTAAAAAGTCAAGGAATTAAATTAAAAGCCTGAGTTGTTCCAACAAAACCTCATGCCAAGAGTTAGACTGGAAGAGAAGCTTTTTCTTCAAAAGACATTACACATTTTAATTCACAACTTTCATCATAACCATGAGCCTTGATCAGACACAAAAGTAAAGTCTCTCATCCTTGTAATTCTGTGGGACACAGTTTATGTTTGCTAACCGGCTGACACAAAAAAGAATTGTATCTTCATTATTTATACACTGCTATTGGTATGCACATCTAGCCCGGCCTGTTAAAGTCAGGAAAGAATAATGGTCTATTCAGTACTGGTAGTGTTAATAAAATCAGGCAAATCCAGCTTAGTTTTGTCTGAACACGAATGAGATTAAATCAAGATTAAATGTGCATACAGTACAAAGGGTATGGTTTATGCTAAAATTCAGAGCGAATATATTTGAGTACCCGGTATACAAATGCCTGCAGACCTTCTCCAGGACTCAGACACCTGAATTAAACAACGATGGAACTGGAGAGGACGAAGGCAGATGACACGGGACAAAAGCCACCCAAAAACCCCAATAACGCTACAATATCGCTGTGCGACCCCGCTGGGGGTAACGGGGCAAATCCTGTGCTGGAAGAAAGAGGCACAGCTGGGCTGCCTTTGCTGTACACACCGCCCCAGCGCAGCACCAGCAATAGATGCAAAATCCAGACTCTTTCCCAAGTTTTCATTTTGGGCCATTTTGCATCAGTCTGGTGCGGGTTTTACATTTCACGAGGTGCTAAGCGGGGTAGAACCCCGACAGCCCACCCAGCCTGGGATGCCTGGAAAACCTTCCTTTCCCAGATAACACCATTTCGCTTCGAATGGCCAGAGAAACCAACTCGGTTCTCTTTCCTCAGCAGTAACATTCTTTCTCTCTCACCTCCACGCACTTTATTTCCAAGAGGGACAGCGCAAAGTAGTGGATATTTAGGTCAGGCGCTGAACTCCTCCGAATATTGAAAAATATCAACACGAAGAGGCAAACATCCCTCATAAACCAAAAAAAAAAAAAGGGGGGGGGGGAATGGAGGGGGGACAGGTTCCCAAGCAGCGCTCAGGAAGGAGAAGAAGAGGATTTACAGCGGGGACCCCCGGGAGGAGCCTGGGGCTCGCCAGCATCACCCCGGAGCGGGGAGACCCCGGCGGGGAGAGGGGAGAGCGGGGAGACCCCAGCGGGGAGCGATGGAGCGGGGAGCAGCCGCCCCGCCGGTGCCGAGCGCTGTCACCCCGTGTCACACCCGCAGCGACAGCGGAGACGGCGCTGGGATGGGGGGGTGGGGGGTGAACAACCGCATCGCAACCAAGGGTCCCGGCAGCCCCCGTGGGAACTTCCCCGCTTGCGGCGGAGCCCCGGGACCGCTGCGAGCCCCGCATCCCGGGGAGACGGAGCCACCCGGGGGAGACGGAGAGACGGAGCCACCCGGGGAGGACGGAGCCACCTGGGGGAGCCGGAGTCGCCCCGCATCCCGCAGAGCTGGAGCCGCCGTGCATCCCGGGGAGCTGGGGCTGCCCTGCAGCACTCCCGCACCCCCGGGAGCCGCAGCCACCGTGCACCCCGCATCCCGGAGAGCCGGGAGCCCCCCAAGCCCAGCCCCCGGGGGAGCCGGAGCCCCCTCGCAGCCCGCCCCGACCCGGCGCTGGCAGCAGGACGGGTACTTACTGATCTCCATGCTCTGGAACAAAGACCTTTTGCAGTTGCATGTGCAGGACACATTGGGCTGAAGAGCTACGGCCGTGCTGTTCAGACCCATTAAGTTATACATTTAAACCAAAAATTTAAAAAAAAAAAAAATTAAAAAAATAAAAAAAAAAAAAAAAGAAAAGGGGGTTTGGGGGGGGGTGGGGGGGGAGAGGAAAGAGGGTGGCGACGGCGACACAAAGAACTTCACGGCCGCCGAGCGCTCTCCGGGCAGCACCACATAAAGCCGGGGCTCCTCCTCAGCGCGGGGGGGTGGGTGGGGGGGGGGTGGAGGGAAATGCAGCTGCGATCAAAAATTGGAAATAAAAAGAAAAAAAAAAAAACCCCAAACGCGCAAACCCCGCAGCCCGTCTCGCCGCTACAGCAGCAGCAGCGCCCCCCGCAGCCGCCACCACCGCTCCTCCTCCTCCTCCTCCTCCTTCTCTTTCAGGCCCCGCACTTTTGTGGGGCGCGGGTGGGAGCGCGGACGGCCTCCCCCCCCCCACCCCCCCTTTTTTTTTTTTTTTTTTTTTTTGATTCCCACCCCCCCCACCCCCCCCGCCTCCCCGCGCTCATTCACGGCCACGCGGACGCGGCCGCGCGCCGCCGCCGCCGCCAGCCGCGGGCGGGCCCCGTGACGTCAGCGCCAGACGGGGCTGCCCTCGCGCCGAAGGAAAGGGAGGGGGGGGGGGGGGGCGGGGGCGCGCGCGGCGGGAACGCGCCTCCCTCAGGGAGACCGAGCGGTTCGATCCGCCGGTTAAACCGTGTCCCTGAGCACCTCTTCCAGGGACACGGTTTAACGGCGGATCGAAGCGTTATTTTTGTTTCAGAGATCCTATAGCGACCATACTGCCATTACTTGGCACTGGGGAGACCGCTCCTCGAATACTGTGTTCAGTTCTGGGCCCCTCACCACAAGGAGGATGTGGAGGCTCTGGAGAGAGTCCAGAGAAGAGCAACGAAGCTGGGGAAGGGGCTGGAGAACAGGCCTTATGAGGAACGGCTGAGAGAGCTGGGGGTGTTTAGGCTGGAGTAGAGGAGGCTGAGGGGAGACCTCATTGCTCTCTACAACTACCTGAAAGGAGGTTGTAGAGAAGAGGGTGCTGGCCTCTTCTCCCAAGTGACAGGGGACAGGACGAGAGGGAATGGCCTCAAGCTCCACCAGGGGAGGTTTAGGCTCAACATCAGGAAAAAATTCTTCACAGAAAGGGTCATTGGGCACTGGCAGAGGCTGCCCAGGGAGGGGGTTGAGTCACCTGCCCTGGAGGGGTTTAAGGGACGGGTGGACGAGGTGCTGAGGGGCACGGTTTAGTGTTTGATAGGAACGGTTGGACTCGATGATCCAGTGGGTCTCTTCCAACCTGGTTATTCTATGATTCTATGATTCATCCAGTACGTGAAAAGGGCCTACATGAAAGTTGGAGAGGGATTATTCATGAAGGCTTGTAGGGATAGGACAAAGGGGAATGGGTATAAACCGGAGAGGAGCAGATTTAGGCTTGATATAAGGAAGAATTTCTTCCCTGTGAGAGTGCTGAGGCACTGGAACAGGTTGCCCAAGGAAGCTGTGGATGCTCCATCCCTGGAGGCCTTCAAGGCCAGGTTGGATGAAGCTTTGATCACCCTTATCCAGTGGGAGGTGTCCCTGCCCGTGCCAGGGGGTTGGAACTGGATGATCTTTAAGGTCCCTTCCAACCCAAACCTATTCCATGATTCTATGATAATAATCCGTAGGCTTTACCAGGTTTGGAAGCTTTCTTGTGATGTCTTTCACAGAGGCCCCAGGCAGGCAACAGACCTCCCTGTGTAGTGGGTCCGGTCTGCAGATCAAGCCTTCTGTTCCCTTCAGAAGGGAATCCCTCAAGACAATGACTCTTCCCCAGAGAGGTTGTTTTGATGGTCAGTTGAGGATGGCTTAACCTAGGGAACGTTTCTTGGCTGTGGGAGCCATCCTCCTCTGTGGAGTTTGATACCTCTTGCAGTGCATTCCAAGCCCCTTTCTATCATCTACCATTCATAGAATCATAGAATGCTTTAAAACACAGCAACCCCATTCATTTCTCAGGCAGGTAAAAGTGGAAAATGTCACCTATTCCCTGAGTGTTCTGTGTGCCAAGTTTTAGTCAAGACAGATACATTTTCTGGGAAACAAACCTAGGAAAAGAGGGGTTTGTAATGAAAATGCTGAAACAAGCTTAACTATAGTGGTGCAAAGTAGCTGCTATGATACGTGGTGAATCCTGTTATTGGGAGATAAAGACAGCTTCAGTTATATTCTAACAAAGCATATTTTCTCATAGTTCTTGATAGCTCTGATTTAGGATTTGGAAGGATCTGAAGAGTCCTCAGCTAGGCCTGTGCTCCCCAGAGATGCTGCCAGGAAGATCGCACCACAAAGGGGACAGATTACGGGTGCCACACGAGAACTCAACTCTTGTACAAAACTGTAGAAATCACAGGAGGAGGATGGCATTGAGAGTCCAATCAGGCACGGCGGCACTCTTTGGTTTGGTTTAACTTTTATTCCCCTCTCCATAAAAAAAGGAATTCATTTCTACATGATTATTTACAAACTCAGGTTAAATACGTGCTTGCGCTTTATTCCTGAGGCCCCATCCAGTTCTGTGAAAATGCCTGAAGAGAAGGAACAAGGAGCCGCCAGGTTGTTTAATCTTTTACTCTTTGCCACTTGACAGATGGTAACTCCCAACAATTACTAATCCAAAGGAAACACGGAAGAGGATCTTGCAGCTCAGACAGAAATGAGCTTTGAGACGTTGGTTCTTCCCAGTACTGAGCAGACGTGAGTTTCTGTATGAGTGCCGGGCCTCAAAGGCACAGGGAGTGGTGCTGGGGTGGCACCAGAGGTGGGGGTTCATGTGCAGGTATGGGGAGGAGGGAAAATCACCTGGAAAGAACGAGACTACAACTGGAAATGAAGCATTTCCAATCCTACTGTAGTAGTATGTTCCCAGCCTGTTTCCTCGTGGACAGTGCAGGAGAGGTAATTCTTACCTGTCTTTTGGCTGATTTCTTCAGGTTGGATCTGGAGTCTCAGTTTCTTTTGTGCCAGGCAAGTTTCTAGAAACACTTTGTGACAATGGGAAGTGACGTTACCCCTGCGACAGGGATGTGGTCTTCGGACTGGCAGGAGCCTACAAGCCCCAGAAAGGCCACCTAAAAAGTTAAATCAAGGCACATACAGTCAAAACTCTGTAGACAAATGCCAGTTCAGGTAGCTTTATCAATCAAACCACTTTTATTATTATTTAGCTGGAAATATATCCTTCCTTTTTAAAACACTTGACAGCTAAATATTAGACACCCTTTTCCAATGTACCTTGCTTGACTGACCCTACCCAGAACAGTGGGTGTGCCAATGGCTGAGCAAGCTCGGGCTGGGAGGACCTGGCACCCAGGTTGCAGCTAAGCTGTGGAAGAGCTGGCTCCAGCCGGGGGAAAGGTGTCTGCCCTCACCTGGTGAATCAGCCAGCTTGTTCTGGGGCAGTTTTCACAAGTTTACAAAGCTTTGGTGGATAAAGGCTCCAGTTTCAGATGCAGGCTGCTGCAAGTTCACACATCTTCCTAACCTTCCTTAACAAAAAAAAATAAAAAATAAAATAGCAACTGTTTGCAAGTTGCTGCTGGTTTAAAAATGCACTGTTTACCACCATCCTGACTGCCTCTGAACAACTCATGTGGCTTTAAGAACAATCAGCATTTTTCCACCATGATTTAAGAACAAATAATTAAAGTCATCCCAGATGGGCTTGTAAAAATTAAAAGTACATCAGCTAACTTTAAATGCTTCACTCTGTTCTTTGCAATAACCCTATCCACCCTCCAGTGCAGTGTCATTTGTCAGTGTTTTCTGAACTAGCAGCATGCATTGCTCAGCTGGTGGGATGCTTCCAGCACACACTTTTGTTGGGTTTGGCTCCTGTAGTCTGTCACTGATCAGCTTTCTTCAGTTTCCCCCTGACAGCTCCAGGAGGAGTCTGGCATGGCGAGATCTCCCTTTGCTTCCCAGTTTTGCTACAAAAATTCAGGGTGAGCCGGGGCTGCTAGCCATGAATCTGGGACACACAGGAGCGTCAATGATATCTGAGGTCCTTGGGCTAACTGAACTACCAGGATGCATCAGTCTCCAGGGCTCACTCTGGACTATAATGCAATTTCATTCATTGCCAGACCAAAAGTCAGGCATTTGCCTGTGCAGTCATGTTTAAATCCTTCTTTTAATTCCTCACTGCAACACTTGAACATTAGTGAAAGATTTGAGTGACCCCTCATAATCGTTACACTGCAGCACGAAGGGTAACTTCATAAAATGTAATTGGAAAGAGAGATCCATGGGAGAAATAAGTAACCCTAAGAGTCAAATAATTTTCTTCCAAAAGCAGTTGAGGCGATCTAAAGAAAAACAAAACAAAAAACTCCACAACTCCCCAAAGATTTGTTAACTAAACACTTGTCCATTAAAGAGACCAAATATTTCACAGCATTAGTCTTTGGATTAATGTTAAATCAATATGCACTAACGCAATAGGGCAATAGTTACCATGGTGAATAATTCTATATTTATTTTCAAGCAAGCCTTATTTCTAACAATTCCAGACATGGTTTCCACTTTCTGGTGACTAACTTCTTAATTTAAGTGTATTTTTTTTTTTAACTATTTGGCACCAGAAACTCAAGTTGTCTCCCTGACAGTTAGAACAAGAGCTCTGCCATGGCAGAGGAGAACAATGCCGGGCAGGGACGCGGATCCATGCCAGTTTTGGCTAAGGGCTTGTTTGCCTTTGAAAGTCAGCATAGCTACATCACCAGTAGGATTTAAAGCATATGAGGTATTGTGAATTAAGTCTTCAGTAGACAAACCTTCATCTTTGTTTGGAACGGCATCATTTTCCTTCTGAGACTTCATCCCATTTTGCTAAGTGCCAATAACCTATCTCAAGCAATATTCCACATAAAAGGCTCCAAGCTCCCCTTCCCTGTCCTCCCTCCTGGAGGCTGGGAGCCCTTCTGCAGACCCATTAAGTTATACATTTAAACAATGACACTGGGGCAGGAGAAGCTGGCATAAAACAGGGCAGCTCAGAGCTGCCTCCAAAGTGCCTTTTTCCATCCCTGCACAGCACTGGGTTGGGTCCCATTTAGGAGGTTTTGTTCCCAATCAAGGGCTAAAAAGTCAATGGGTATTTGTTTGTAATGAAAATTTTTACTGTAGCCACCAGAATGTTATTCCAACCCATTCTGTCTCGTTTGGGGCCTGATATAACTCTGGCTGACATCATTGGAAAGACTCCACCTTACCTTTACATTTTATTGGAGGCATTGGTAGGAAACATATCGCTTTGCTAACAAAAACTAATCACCCTCTGAATTCACAGTTCCCCAGCTGGAAACATTTCATTTTCTTCTGTTAGGGAAACCAGGATGGCATATGTAAAATAAAGCAACGCTGAGGAAAGCATTTTAAATGAATAAACATAAAATAATCCCCGAGTTTTCCTGATAGAACAATAAGGCATTTTGGAGAGAGGAATGGCACTTTGGAAAGCAAACAGACTGACCGTGAACTCCCTGACTGAGAGCTTATGTACTGAAGAGAGGACTTCGAGCTCATCTGAGGGAGCACTTGAGTAATTCTGCAAGCCGTCTCGGAGCCGCTCACAGCAGCTCTGCTGCCAGGCTCCTTCTGTAGAGCCGTTTAGAAGTGGAGCAGCTGCAAACAGTTCATAGATTGAATTGTCCTTACATGATGCCCATATACAGCCACACACGCGGTTAGATACCTAAATACACACAAACATACTCATGTATTTGCCCCAAACTATTGCTCTGTGTTCAGGTTCTTCTGCTTCTTGCACGAAAGGTATAAACAGAGTAACCCAGGTCCAATTTTGCATTTTTTTCCAGGTTGATGCACAGGGATGGGTTGGAGCTCCCTGTACACCAGGGGTTACACGGGTACCACTGCCCTGTGCCACCCCAGAACCACCTGAAGGGAGACTCCAAGAAAGCTGGGGAGGGACTTTTCACGAGGGCATGGAGAGATAGGATGGGGGGAATGGCTTTAAATTGGGGGCGGGGGGGAGATGTGAACTAGACAGTAGGAAGAAATTCTTTACAGCGAGGGTGGGGAGGCCCTGGCCCAGGTTGCCCAGGGAAGCTGTGGCTGCCCCATCCCTGGAAGAGCTCAAGGCCAGGTGGGACCTTGAGCAGCCTGGCCCGGTGGGAGGTGTCCCTGCCCACGGCAGGAGGTTGGAACTAGATGGGCTTTGAGGTCCCTTCCAACCCAAAACCTGTTCTATGATTCCATGATTCCATGACTGCCCTGCAGCCACCACGGCTCGACCCGGCGGTGGCCACGGGCAGAGGGGTTCCGGAGGACCAGCCCTCGCCCTCCGCGCCGCTGCTCCCTCCCGGCGAGGTGCCCAGCGCCCGGACGCAGGGGGCACCGCGCCGCGCTCGCCCCGGGGCCGCGGCCCCCTTAAGAGCCGCAGAGAGCGCGGGGGCGGCCCCGGGCGTTGCCCCGCCCACCGCCCCTGAATGACGCGCCTCTCAGCCAATCAGAAGCGCGGAGCGCGGCCGCCGGGCGCGGAGCCGCCAATCGGCGCGGAGGGGCGGGGCCGTGACCGCGCGCTGACCCGGGGCCGCCACAAAGGCGCAGTGCGAGCCTTAAAGAGCCCGCGGGCGCCGGAGTTGGGGGGGGCGCGGGGCGCAGGGAAGCGCCTGTGGGGGCTCCTGAGGGGCGGCTGCACCCGCCCGGAGCTCTGCTGCAGGCAGGGCCCTCGGCCAGGGCTCTGCGTGCACCTACCAGCTCGACCAGAGCTCTGCGTGCCTCCACCAGCTCAGCCAGGGCTCTGTGTGCCCCCACCAGCTCAGCCAGGGCTCTGTGTGCCCCCACCAGCTCAGCCAGGGCTCTGTGTGCCCCCACCAGCTCAGCCAGGGCTCTGCGAGCACCCACCAGCTCAGCCAGGGCTCTGTGTGCCCCCACCAGCTCAGCCAGGGCTCTGCGAGCACCCACCAGCTCAGCCAGGGCTCTGTGAGCACCCACCAGCTCTCCAGGGCTCTGCGAGCACCCACCAGCTCAGCCAGGGCTCTGTGAGCACCCACCAGCTCTGCAGGGCTCTGTGAGCACCCACCAGCTCAGCCAGGGCTCTGTGAGCACCCACCAGCTCTCCAGGGCTCTTACCCAATGAGCTCCCCGCTTCCCCTGGGCAGGGGCTGCTGGCAGAGCTCTGCCTGCACGGGCAGCAGCAGCAGGACCTGCAGAGGCTGTTGTGCTGCCAGGACCATGCCCTTGAACTCCATTTTCCTTCAAGGCTTCAGTTATTTTGTACAATCAAAGTGCCTCGCTGTGACACTTTGGAAAACACTGATAAGGAATGTTGTGTGGAACAGGCCGGAGCTCCTTGCTGGGAGGCGTGTGAGCAGCGAGCTGGGTGCTCCTGGTGGGAATTACCCCGGCGCAGAAGGAAAAGTCAGCAAGATGGGGGTATGTGCGGTACGGGCTGAGCTTGTGCTCGAGTGGCCGTGGCCCTGGGTGGCGGCGAGCCAAGCACACAGCTGAACAGCCCCGCTGCTGCAGAGAGGCCCATTGTTCCGGGACGGGCTGTTGAACTTGCACTCCGTTTGCTTAGCCCAGGGGCCATGTGGATCGCCTAGCTGCACATTTGACATCGTCATCGCTACCTAATAAACCTGTTAACTGGGAAGCTTCAACACCAAAGAGACAGAAAAACAAACAGGAGGACTAGGAAAGAGGGAGGACCCTGGAACACAAATGCTCCCATAAATGCCTTTTCCGTAAGTCTATTTACTCAGCTGCTGAAATGATTTCAACGGAGTGATTAGTCTTACATGCTAAAACCAAACCATCCATTCTCTTCTCTGATAGTCCAAAATCCTACATCTGGTACTTTATCTGCAGTCTTTTTTTCCCCCTCCTTTTGTTTAAAAGAGAGAGTTTCTGCAGTATTTGATCCCCAGATGCGCTGTATCATCACAGTCTGGGCTCAGAGGTGAATCACAGATATTAAAATCGGTTGTTTGAATCCCTCTCTCACAAGGCTTTATTTTCTAACACAATAGAGACAAAACTGATAATTTAAGAGCCTGATTTTCAAAAGGAATGAAACGAAAATGTTTTTACTTCAGATGAGGAAAACCTGAAAATGTACGTTTGACCTCCTGCAGCGTCTCGCACTGTTGTAGCCCCAAACCCAACGTGCTGTCTCTGGGGATGAGGTTCTCCAGGGCTACTCTTGTTTCCGAAGATGTATGCCAGGAAAAACAGAGGCACCGAAGACTTCATGTGAGGCCAGATCGTTTGCATTAGCTACAGTGATTCCCTGGCTGGAGTGCATTATAAACTGTATATCCAGGTATCAGTGCTGTGTACAATAAAATAACTGAACATGGAATGTATATACACCATCTACTGCTCCATCACCAATAATCTCTAGTCTTATTAGAAGGTTTTAAAGCCAAATTTGTATATTTCATTCTCAAATCATCTGGAGCCCAGTACCTCTTGGCACAAAGAGAATTTAGAGGCACACCTAATTAAATCGTATGAATCAGGGATATTGAATTGTTGAAGGGTTTTGTTGTTGTTGTTGTTGTAGTTTTAGATTTTTAATTATTCTGATAATTTCTGAAATTATTAATTCTAAAGCCTAAGAGAAAACACAAAAAAAACACCTTTTGGGGATTTCAGGGCCCATGTGTGAATCCGATTTTCCAGATGAAGAGAGTTATATCAGTTAAAACCTAAAGGCTTTGCTTTTGCAAATCTTTTATGCTAGATTTTATACAGCTAATACATCGCCAATGTTTCCAAGGAAACCAATACGCCCTGTTCTCCCTGAACCAAATTCTCACTATTAAAACAATTAAAAATTTAATCTGGGTTCCCACCCTTCCTCCCCCTGTCTCCTTTTGGTATTATCATATACATTTTAATTAAAAACAGGATTGTGATAAATTTTTTTACACATATGTAGGCTACCCTGTAAATTACCTAAAGGAAGCTTGACTCCAGAGCATAATAATTGGGAATCAAATATTTTGCAACAATTGAGCAAAAACAAATTAACAGGAGTCTTGAGGAATCAATTATAGCCACTGCTCATCTCTAAGTCTACTGGCCATAGCTGATGGAGAGAAGTTTAAAACTCCATCAGGCTGTGAAAAACATACGCTTAGGTATTAGATGTAGCTTAGATAAATTCCTGATTCTCAGCTGACACAGCACGGTGAGATGGTCCTGGCTGGCAGCAGCTCTGTCTGGCCAAAGGGAAAAGCCAGCTCCCAGAGAGCAGCGACACAGCCAGTGCTCCAGCACCGGCACTCGGCCATTCGGAAGGAATTCTCCTGATTTTTTCCGCCGGGTGACTGAGCAATGGGTTTTAAGGTCACGGCGGCTACAGAAGACATCCGTTTCACAACCTCGCTTCCGCAAAGCCGTCACACAATGTGCACAGCACTACTGTACTAAAGCTTAACTGAGCCTACAAAAAGGTCGGATGCCACAGGATTGAGTTGCCTGAAAGCTGAATGCAGGCTCAGAGAGGTCTCCTGCCTCCTGCTCAGTGGGGGCACCCTTCCTCGGTCCTTTTTCAAATGACTGTTTGTGAACCACTTGTTCATACACCTGCACCCAAAGTCTGAGCTATGGAAGTGAATCGAGAGAGAGGCCCCAACACCTCCACCTGCACCTCTGCAAAGTGAGAGTGTCTGAAGAAGAGGGGGCTTGCAAATCCATCACTAATAGCCAGCTTTGAAAATCAGATGGGGTTTTACAGTAGCCATCGAAGTGCATCCCTCCGAAGCTTGGTGCCTCAGTGGCACAGACAGGGCAATTAATGCCTTTCTAAGGAAGTTCCTTGTTCTGCCAGATTACTGTGTGTGAAATTTTGGGGGTGCTGGCCTGAGCCGACAGCCCAAATCAGTGCCAGCAGCTCCTTCAACAGGCCAGAGCACAGCACAGTCCCAGAGATGACAGCACTTGGGGAAGCTCTGCCATGCTGCCTAAAGCCTCTCTGGGTTTGTTTGTATTGACTTAGAGAGCACCATCGCTGTCCTCAGGAGCTGGAAAACAAATAGGAACCCTGGGTGCCAGCGCCAAGGAGCTTAAAGCCTCAATACAAACACACAGTTCAGGCTCTGTATCCAAAGTGGTTTGCTGGTTTGATCTGAAGAGGCATAAGGACCCAGCCGTGGGGCTTTGGGGTCTGTCTGCTGAGGAGAGGGATCTGCAGGTCAAGAGGCTCATGAAAAGAGGAAACCGGCTCCAAGCACAAGAAGTGAATGCCACCAGGAAAGCAGCAAATATAACCCTGCTCTTTGTTTCACCCGCATTGTGTTCCCTGCTGTGCCTGCTCTACATTGACTCGGCTTTTCTGTTCCCTCTGTGTGTGTGTGCAACTTCCAGTCCCGTGACAAGAGGCTGAGCACGAAGGACGGGAGCAGTCGGCACAGAGATGTTTCATGTGGATCCAAGAGCTAAATCTGGCCCTGGCTTGTGCGCTCTCCCGACTCCCCAGGGAGCAGAAGGGAAATGCAGCCAAGCCGCTTCCTCAACCATTGTCTGAGCACTTGGACATCCTTCTGCCTGTGCTGGTGAAGGGCAGGAGATGGAGTGTTTGAAGAGCTTCCAGTTTGCTTCATGCCTCTGCACAGGGATAAACGGGAAACCAGAGCGTGGCCCAACTCGGTCCTCCCTCCCTGGGATTCCCTTAGGCATTAGGTTGCCCAGAAGATTTAGGGAAATGAATTGAATCTTGCTCACTCCTTCTCACACATCTTTTAGGGGACTGCTGTGTGCTCTTTGTAAATGCAGTTTCCTGTGAAAAAAAATCCCAGCCTTGCTAACATCCCACATGTAATGTGATACATTCCCATTCATACACACTTCCCACCACTCCAACACGCAGCACTGTACAACCAGAGAGACAGAAACTGTAACGCACGTCTGCACTGAGAAATACCCAATTCTTCTAGTGTGCAGGGGGTGACTTCGGGTTATTTGGGTGATTTCCCCCCCGCCTTTTCCCAAAGAGTTTGGAAAATTACTTTCCACCATCTGCCCTGCCAGAGCTAGGAAATATTTGGAATACATTCCATTCTCCTAATGAACATGCAGCAGCAGGGGTGCCGCAAATAAGAGAGAGAAAATCTTTCTAATGAACAACAAATGAACTAGAAATCACATCTACATAGCTTCAGCTTTTGTTGCCTATAGCTTTAGAGTGATTCATGGAGACAAAAATCAATGAATATGCTATAGACCCAGGTCTAGCACGGCACACAGAAGTCTTGCCATGACCCAAGCTGTATTTGTTTTGGATACAAATACAGACTCTCACTAGCTTCCTTTTCTTTTAATTGAAAAGCGTAAGGGAAGAATTAAAGTATGGTTCCTGCAACACTTGTTAACGCTCTTCAAAACATGTTGAATTTATTGGATACTGTCAAACGCATTTTAGTATTCATGACAAATCACGTTGCTTCTAACTGTTATATAGAGCTGCATCACGCTCTTTTGTTAAAAAAATAATAATGTGCTCAAACTGAAGAAATCAGTGGTTCTTTCTCAGAGGAAAAGGGCCAAAAAGCTCCTCTTGATTCGTACTTTTCAGAGACTGGGGATAGATGGTGCCAAGCACCACCAGAGGTGAATTTCCAGATTCACTACAGTAGAAGTTACGGGCTTCTTTTAGGTACTGTATGTGCCATTATGAATAAGAAATTGACTGTTCTTTTAAGAGCTTTGCCTGCTGCAAACTATCCAGATGTAAGCAAGATTCCATCAAAAGCTTTTGGTGTCAGAAACATGGACATACCAAGTAGAAACCTCAGATCAAGGCTTAGATGCTGCGTGAAGCGTGGTGTTACCCATCACAGCTGGCCTCAGCACAGGAGAATTGCAAGGAATAATGCATTCACAGAGCTGCAGCCTCCTCCCATCCTTATCAGCAAAGCTTCTGCTCAGATACTGGGACCTTTCCTCACACATCCTTACTGGCTGATTTATTTTCTTGCTCCAGTCCACAAGCTCTACTCCAGAATACTCAAGGTATGACAAGTGCCACCAGAGAACTGAAATTACCCACTTCAAAGCTGAGGCATCTCTCAGCCTCTCTCTCAAAAGAAAAGCTATAGGAACATAGGGAGCGTTTACCGCATGCACTGTCATCACACAGGCCACAGCAGGCTGAAGAGCATTGCCAAGCCAGGCAGATGTAGGTACCAGAATAGGGAACATCTTGGTCTTTAGTCCTAACCTTAGAAGCTGCTTCTGACACTTTCTAGGCCACTCTGAAATCCTAGATTGATGCCACACATTTCCTAGTCCCCAGAGCACCAAGTTCCTCATATGAAACATCAACAAGTGAAATGGAGAATTATACAGCAAGAAATCCATCTCATCTTGCCCTTACAGGAGGTCTCTGAAAGTCTGGAGCCCTAGAGATCTGCATACAGCCACCCAAGGCATAGGTGATAAAAGTAACAGGTAGGTAAGCAGTGCTCTGCAGGTACAACAATACCTGCTCTGCTCTCTGCAGTCTCTGCATCCTTCACTGGGTGCAGAGACATTGGGATAGAAGGCAGTGCACTGGTTTTCCTCTCTGTATCTGGTATTTTCACATGTTTGTGTGCTGAGGTGCCAGTTTGTTGGTGTATGCCCTCCTTTTCTAGGAGCCTGATTCTGCAATTCCTTTAAGCATTTAACCTGCAAAAAAGTCAGCACTTTCCTCAACAAGACCTTACATGACCGGGCCTCTTTATTTAACACCATCTCCTGCATACGCATTCACCTTCCTTGGCTTCCATTCCTTGCAGTTTCACCTACTTGAAGGAGCAGCTGCATTCAAGATCCCAGACCCATTAAATAGCCACTTGGCTCCCCCTTGTTCCTGGGCTCTCACACTGAAGCAGCATTAAAAGGGGGGAAGAAAAAAAAAAAAAAGAAAGAAAGAAAAATGAGAGAGAGAAACAGAACGTTCCTACAAAAAAGCAATTTCTTGGCTGGCCATTTTTATTTTTTTTAAACTCCCCTCAATATGGCAGGAGATATTTATGTCTGAACAAATCCTTCTCCCTCCAATCAATCCAGCTTCCCTTGCTTCTGCAGTGCAGTCGCACTGTTTATATCAGTCAGTTGCTCTGCAAATTAAGGTGACAACACAAAACGCAACATAATGACTAAAGGTGCGTGAAACAGTCCTGGAGAAACACAAAGTGACTTCAAACGCAAGGTATTTCCTCCTTCCCCTTTCTCCCATCCTACAAGCTGTTGCAGTTTTGAAAATGGGACAGTTTTCAAATAGGCTCTATTTGCAGAGCAAAGATGGATGCTATTTTTATTGCAAATTAGCAGATTTTTTAGCAGATCCAACCTCATTTGCAAGTGAAAGTGACTCTACTTACCATGCAGATATAGGTCTTATGTTGGAAACTCATGGAAATTCATGTTTTGAACATACTTACAGAAGAAAAAAATAGACCCTGCCTTTATTTCTGGCTGAGACGAGCTCCACTGAAGAAATACCCGTGGGGCAGCGCTTGTTTGCTAAACTACTAAATTATGTGAGCAAGTGGGAGCAAACCTCAAGTAGGTTTTAGCTGTGCTCCATGAACTTCTGGGGGCCTGGGAACTTCAGAGAATCCACAAAGATGGAAGAAACGGTATTCAGCCCTTAGCAGCCAGGAATCTGCTATCCAGGGATCCACACTTCCCTGGGAAGTTTTGAATGGGCCTGCATATTAATGAGGACTGGAATATACTGGAATACCCGAATACGTAGGGTGAGCGAGGATTGTCCATGGTCTGCACTGATGGGAAAAATGCAATGTAGTAAACAGTATCAGGGAAAAACATTCAGTTAACAGTCCTGCAAAAGATGCCATTTCAGAATGCCAAAACTTTTCATTAAATTGGAAAAAAAAATCTGGTGAGTGGTTTAAGCCAAGAAAAACAGTTGAAAAAAAATTGGGACATGAAAGCACTGCATTTAAGTGCTACTGAACCAAAAGATTTTTTTTTTTTCCCCCAAATGAGATTTTTCAGTTAAAAGGCAACCTATACCTTGAGGAAGGTGAGAACATGGTTAAATGCCTCCCAAATAAACCAGAAGAATAAGTCATGACATCCCAAACCATGTCGGCTGTGTCAAGCCCAAACCTACTTAATAAAAATTACCCAGGGAGTAAAATTTGGGAGAGCGAAAGAAAAAAAAAAAACTGCACACACCTTTCACCTTCATACAACATTGGTGCTGGATTCCCAGAAATGTGGTTTTGGATTCGGTTACAGCTTCGCCATGAAAATGAACTAAGATGATTAAAAAAGAATAATCTTCATTTTAATATGGGCATTGCAAGAAGAAAGTGAAAAATAGAACAGCAGGCAGGAAAAGCAGAGAGCTCCGATTTCAAGAAGCGGAGTCTAATTTAAAGAGTGCAATTTCTACCTGCCAAATCTGCACATGCATTCCTTCAACTTGAAGCTATACAGCAGGTGTGAACCTGTTTGTACCTCTCCTGACAGGAGCACAACAGGAGGAAACCAGCCGTGCAAGTATTCAGGTATGCTAACAAATTCTTTTGGCAGATGCCAGTTTTGCAGTTATCTGCTGCACATGAAAAAGCAGAAGGTGAGCGTCAGCCCTGCTGTTATGTTGCAGCATGATGGCCTCAGCTCGCCTTGCTGCCTATTCCATCCCTAGGTATTTTTGGGGTGCACAGCTCCCATTTCTAGAATGTCCATTAGACAAACAGATCGCATTCCTGAACACTTGCCATGGACTTGAATTTTCACCACAAGTGAGTTCAACATTTTAATATTTTAAACCACCTAAATTCGCTTTACAAAAATAAGCAAGTATTCAAAGCTAAAGTTGTAAAAAACAAACAAAAAAACCCCACAGTCTCAGAGAGAACGTCCCAAACCTCCACTGTTCTGCAAGCTCAAGCCCTCTGTTCATACACATTTAGCAGCAGGCATTTAACACTCTGCATACCTGTCCCAGACACCGATTCACTCCCCTGTGAGTGATTACACCCTTGGGGTCAGTATCCTAGGGGCAGCACTAGGCTGCATTGCTACAACACAAGTTACGTTTTAGAAACTGAAAAAAAAGTGCTTCATAGCTTTTACAGGCTTTATTTTCCTTAATATGGATACAGAGAATATATTTTCTTATTATGACAAAAAGATCAGAGTATTCTTTCAAGAGCACAACGCATCCTATAATTTGCAGCAGGCATGAAATATTGCAGTGTCTCCATCCAAACAAGTGAACATCTGTATCCCATTTTCACTGGCACTGTAAGATACCTGGCACAGCCCCAAAATGGAATGTTTAGCTACAAGGGTTTAAAATATGTGGTAATTTGCTGTTGTGTTATCTTCTGGTATTCTCTGCTTTGGAAAAAAAATACTTTATCAGTGAAGTCCTCCCACTGTCTATTTGCCTTATTCTAGTCCAGAATGAAATGAATCAAGTAAAACAATTTTGAAAGCCTCATTTATTTTCCCTCTTGAAGAGCAATACTTATGGAAGCCAGTTGAAGCAAGACTCTGTGGAGGATGGGACTTTTCATGTTCCTCCCTCTGCTTTTTCTGGTGAGGATGTTTTATATAGATGTAGGGGAACTGTACGTTTATTTAGCCCTCCCAAGGACGCTGTTACTGGGAGAGTGATATTCAGCTATCCAAGGGGGGGGGGGGTGTCACAGAAATTAAGTCTGGAAGCTCTTCTAATCCAGTATTGCATCCTTGGCTTTTGAAAATATGTTTAAGACCATGTCTTTGTTGAAAGCAAGGTGTTTGTACGGCACATGGCTATCTACAGCAATCAGCCAACTTGCCTAAAACCAGTGAGGAAAAGCTCAGTTTCTACAGCTTTCAGCTCAGCAATCACCAGGTTCTGCTCAGGCTGAAAAGATCTTTTTCTTGGTTGCCTATGTTTACCTGGTCACCCATCAATTTTATTTAGACCACACATCATGTCTGATGACTGAAATGATGGCATCGCTACTCTATTTCAAACTCTGCTTGGCTCTGAAATAGGAGACAATTAAAATGGTAGGAAAATTCCTGTTATTAAATGTCCACAGGGAAGCTGAACTGACAAATAAGAAACAAATATCAGCAAACAGCGTGCTGAGCTGTAGAAATAAAAGTGAAAGAAGTAAATAAGTTCATGTCTCCTTAAAGAGACACGCTGTTACACCAGTATAACTGCCCTGGAAACCCTCTCATCCCAAGGCAAGGAGGGCTTTTGGGGCACAGATTCAGAAAAGTGACATTAGCTTATCTGCAAATAGTCTTGATTTCAGGCATCTTCGCTAAGGAAGATATGCCAAAAATATCTGTATAAATTTTATTTCACCCCTCACATAACAGTGAGTATTTTCATAGGGAGTTGAGGTCTCATTACCACCCCTGTGCAAACAAACTCTCATCAGCTTTGAAGGATTCTCCCTGCACCAGAAGTGCAGGATCCATCTTTAATGCTACTCACCCAAGTGTTTACTGGTTAACTGTGCTCCCTCACAGCCTCCTATCAAGGAGAGCATCAAAGGGGAAGGAATGCCACTTGCCTAAACGTGATAGACTATTGCTGCAGGCAGGAGTAACTTGTGCTGTCAGTGTTCAATTAGCACCAAGTTAAACTAAATGTCTTGTGAATATTTCATAACGATCTGCCAGCATCATATCTGAACTCTCTGGCTTTTACCAAGCCATTTCCCTTCCAAAGTGACATGATGTGGAATTACAGAGGAGTGATGAGCCAACCTTGCTTGCTTGAGTATCTGCTCAAGAACAATGCTGTATAACAAAAAAGTGGTAACAATGAAAAAAAAACCCAAAACACAAAATACCCCAGCAACAACTTTGACCCCAAATTATCCTTTGATAATAAACCGTCTTTGAACAAAGTGAGAGTTTATGTAAAATGCAGCTCTCCTTTTTCTGACTAAATTTATGGTATCTTTCCCATTTACTTTGCGAGTTACAAGAGCTGATGTAAGCTTTTGAATTTCCCATCTTGTTTTTCACAAAACAAAAAAAAAAAAGCTCAGGAGTTAAATGGGTTGGAATAGGTCTTAAAAGCCAGGGCTAACTTCAATCTGAAATGCCAAATCTGCAGCAAACACCGGGTTTGCTGCACAAGTGACCCAGCCTCGCTTGTGCTGCGTGCAAGAGAGAGCAGTTCTGAGCAGGGCTTGCAGGGGGATCTGGGGCAGAAAAAAAGACACAATCACAAAGGCAAACTAGCCTCTAAGCAGACATGCAAATGTCAGTCTGGAAAATAGCTGTGGGATGTGCATTATCAGCCTGGGGGTCGTGGGCAATAAGTCAGTGGGGACTCCCAGCCTGGCAGCAGGCGGTCCGGAGCATCCACCGAGCTCTGGCAGAGTAAGGAAAAGCTCCCAAAAGGAGAGGCAGCAAAATCTCAAGGCTCCCTGTGCTGAATGCTTGTAATCCCCAATGAAGGACAGCAGCTTCCTCCAAGGAGGGAAAAGTGCCACAGGGCACAAAGAGTCTTTCCCAGACTTTCTGCTGAGGCTGCCAATAAGGAGATCAGTTGGTTCCAACAGTAATGGACCAAAGCCACCAATTCATATCACCTCATCCATCATACACCCAGATGATAAATGATACTGGGTTCGCACCAGCCTGGGCTGATTCTCTGCAAGACACAGCCAAATTGCCTCGCTCTGCTTGCTGAGGAGACAGTCCCCTCAACCGATGAGGGGCAGGCTCAGCTAGAAACTTCTACTGGCTCGGCTACACGGGCTGGGATGAATGTCCCAGTGAAGTGCAGTTGCACAAGCAGAACAAGTGCTGAGACACATTTTAAAGTTACCTCAGGAGATAAAGAGCAATAACGAGTCTGAAATAACCGCAGGGACTGGTGTTTCGCTTGTGCAATGCCAAGTGGTCCATGGTTATTCTCACCTAGCAACACTGCCTTGTGGTCTTGAGTCTCATCGCCACTGAATTTCACAGCAAAAAAAAAAGTTAGCATATATTAGCTATCTGCCCATAACAAAAAAAAACCCCAAATATCACACACATTTTGGCAATGAAGACATAGTTGGAAAAGCCACATGGGAGCTATTTCACAGCGCTGAATCTAATACAGTTACATGTTGCTGCAGCTGAATTAATATAACAGATGAAACTTGCTCACATAGACAGGATCTGGGTTTTGCCATTTTAAGAACAGTATTATACAGCATAATATATGTAAATACAAAGCAGCTCTTCACCTTTGGTCTCCCTCCCCTGGATGCCCAGTCCTCGACCACTTTACTTGCACTGCAGGAAGCTCAATGAACCCCTTGGCTGTACAAGGGGCAGCAAGGGGACATTTCTCTAAAGGGACAAAATAATTAAGAGCTCAACTCTCGGTAAATTTGTACTCACTTCCACGCTCTTTTGAAAAACAGCATCTTGCATTTCTCCATTGCTCCAGCCCATTTGTTATCAAAAGCCTTCTAGTGAAGAACGTTTCAACGACAAAAAAAGGCCTTATAAAAGGTTGGGGGAGCTGCAAGAAGGAGGAGCAGGGAACTCCAGAGAAACTGGAGGCACCTGGGGAAATAGGAACTAGACCTGGAGAAGAAAACAAGACACAGCTCTATCCTCAGAGGCAGGGCACTGCTGTTAAACCCTACACTAATACATGCTAATTAACTCCCAGCCTTTCTAGGTAACGAGGGAGTTGCCTTTGCTGGAGAGGGAGATTGGCATGAAGCTTTATTCACGTCTTTCCACCAGCACCTGAGTGATCTGCATGCTGGCTGTGGGGGATAAAGCCCAGCACATGATGTTTAAAGGTTCCCATAATTTGTTTAACAGACCTGAAGACCTACTAGCATTTAACTGCTGCAGATATAGATGTAATGCAAACAGCAAAGCAAACCCAAGTGTGGCTGGGCTGGAATATTAATCCACTCCTCCAAGGGCAGTGGAAACAGAGAAGCGCCCGCAGATCACATACGCGGGGGGATTTGGCCATGGAGAGGCAGCCTTGTTAAAAGCTGAATGCCCTGACCCTTCCAGTTACAAATACTGACATTTACTCTTCCCAAACGGCTGAACTGATAGTGGTGGTGGCATCCTTCCAGCAGATGGGACTGAGATGTTTTGCGCATAGACCTGTTGGGGTTTTTGACACAGTCGCTTGTCTGAGTGCCAGCATCTGAAAAACAGCTCAGGAGGCCTTTTATGGCTCCAAACTCGAGGCATTGGGGAAAAAATTTCAATTTTTTTTTTCTGTTAGACGACCACGAAGAAAGGGAATGCTACTAAAATCTCGGCAGATAAGTCATGAAATAGACTTGCTTGATTCTGTGTTCAGGTGTATAGTTGTTGCCGGAGTAAATTCAAGGATGCCAAAAGACATTAGTAACGCTCATCTGTGTAAATGACTATAGGAAAGGGCTTTGTTTGTAAGCCTTAAAGAGAAAACATATTTCATCCCATGTTTTGCTGGGAAGAAGTCCCATATGAATTGAATCTTGCTCCTGGAGTTTCAGCTTGCAAGCTGAAAAGCAGGGGCTGGAACATTCCCAACGTCGCCAGAGTGTTTCCGACCCTCCCAATCCCACTGGCTTTTAGCACGTTGTTAGAAATAATCAGGAGGCTGTAAAAATAATATTTCTGACTTGATTAACATGATGTTCCACTTAGCCACTCCGCGGCTGTTGTTTTTCGGTCCACGATAAACAACGGGTAGAGGCTGATACTGAGTGTGCAATTGCAAACCACCAGATTGTGTGTCAGCCTCAGCCCTCCGCAAAACAGAGGGAGGAAAAACGTAGAAATAACTGTACAACTTTACAAGAGAGAGTAGTGTATGTGCAAGAGCTCCTGTAAACAAGTGGACCTGGCAGGACAGGGAATGAAGGGCTTTTCTTCGATGCCTTTGCATATTTGTCGGTTACTCATCCAGCAGCCGGCACAGGTGGGAGCGTGACAGTTATTGAATTAAGGGTCCTCAAAGCTTGAGCCTGTGACTTGGCACGGACACTGGGAGACAGCAAGGGTTCCACAGCACCCACAAAACCCTTCCCAGGACTCAGACTGCAGCAGCAAGACCCGGACACCAGAGAGGACTGAATTAGGAGTAGCTCCTGCTTCTCTGCACTTGGAGATCCCAGTCGATGCCTTGTGCTCCTCGCCGCTGCAGGTGGCCCTGCACCAAACCCAGCTCTCCTGCCAAACCCCTCGCACCCTGTGGCTCTCTGGCAGCAGGCACCGCCTGCAGGGCGAGGTGGGGACCCCTGTGGCTCTCCCTGCAGCTCTCTGTGGTTAAAAGCCACCCCCTCCCCACCAATTTTTGTGAAGCATTATAGTTCACCTGGTGCCTCCAGGTTTCTATGAGATATTTTATTGCATTAGTGTTGTCAAATGGTGACATTTCTGAGTGTAAGTCACAGGGTTGTTGTTAATGCCAATTTAATGGTGCTAAAATGATTAAATATGGCAGGCTTTTAAATAATGAGGTACATAAAAGGTGTTAATAACCTCTTAAGTGCTTTAATAATATTCTGTGCTATCATAAAATGTTAGTAATTGGACCTCTTAACTTTCATCTGCCATAAAGTAATGAAAGAAAAAATCTCAACAGGGGCGCTGAATGGCTGAAAATTTTGCTTAAATAAAAGAAAAAAACTGAACAACGATAAAACTGAGCCCTATTTATTGAAAAAAAAAAAGAAAGAAAGAATTAACTGGAAAGCCCAATGGAACATAAATGTTAATAGCATGCAAATTCTTAGCATTTCCAAAAAATGCCTTTGGTATAAGGTGCTGCAAGAACAAAGGATCCCCCGATAAAGGCACGATGGCTCACTGCAAAACCCAATGCTAGATGAGTTGCTTAGTCTGACATAAGCCAAATCTGTACATTGCTTGTGTGAGTTAGAAACAGCATCTTGCTTGAACACAACAGAGCTAAGCTAAGCCTGGGCTGCTCTGGCAGAGTTTCTAACATGTGTCAGTAACAGTGGAGCTGCTCCTGCAATGGGACGTCTCCTGCGAAAGGTCTTCTGGGATGGAAACCCCAGAATTTCAGAGGAACTGAAGGTGATAAAGGCTAAAGGAACATGCCCTTGTAGGTAATGAATTGTGCGTGTTGAAGAGCACACAGTGAAGCACAGAACTGGGCTGGCCAGGATGCAGAACAGCCAAATGTGATTAAAACAGTAAAAACGGAGGCCAAATAGGAATATCTAAATAAAATTTGGACAGGATCCCGGGTAACCATCAGCATGGACAGAAAAAGCCAGAGGTCTGTAAAACTCCCATCCAGGCTACTGCTTGAATCCCACCCAGAAAATAGCTTGAGGAGCTGTAGCAGTGGCCATGAAATGTACTGACACTGCGCTGGTATTGCCTTAAGGCTCAGCAGGATCCCCAGGATGATTTCCAATAATGTTCTTTAGGTCTTCTTCTCCTAAATACCAGTGCAACCCAAACAAATTATTGTGAAAAACCTGTATCAGCAAAAAAAAATTCCATTAATGGAGATTTGGAGGTTCCTGATTCAATGGCTCTCCCAGGGAAACCCTTTTAAGGTCTTCTCAGTTACAGCCTTATGTGTTTTGCTTTTCTTTCTCGCCTGTTAACATGTACATCCAGGTCATCCTAAGAACAGGCACTCTGAAATTACTCAAAAAAAAGAATCTCCGAATGTTGGGGCCAAACATGCAATAGGTAGTGTAACAGAGCACTTCTGAGCCATGCCAGCCCACCCCTGTGAAATACAGGGAGCTGTGATTTTTACCAGCCCTCTATTCATAAGGTTGTGTTGCGCATGCAGGGAGCAAGAGCAGATCCATGTGAGACAGGCAACCAATTGCTCAGCAGGAATAACAATAGGAAACAGCAGAAGCCAAGAGTTTGCCCATAGGCATTGAAAAAATTATAATGAGTAAATCGATTTCAAGTAGTCTAAATTTACTTGGAGATAAATCAGGAACAGAACAAATGCTCTATCTGACAGAGAAGTGATTCACCAAGTACAGTGTTCCTAGATCCATGCAGAAAGCTCTTGGCTGCTGTGAATGTGGGCTCTTTTTTTGGGTTTTTTTTTTGGCTTTATATCACAAACACAACCATTATTACTTTCTTGTTACGAGTCTAGTGCCCATCCCATTGAAGTCAATGACAAATTTTCCATTAGCTGCAATGAAGGTCTTGGCCTCATAAAAGCAATTATTTATCCATACATAAAGTACTTCTTGACTCTTGTATTCAGGAGAGTCTGCCACTGACTCATTGGCATCTCTCTCCAACACAGCTACAATTTGCAAAGTTCCTCCATGTCCCACTGCAGGCCCCAGCATCCCAAAACAAGATCGTATTTCTTCTTACTGAGATGGTCTTTGGTTCATTCGATGGGCCCATTAGTTGAGATCCATCTCTCCTTTTGTCCGTTAGGTAAATTCTGGATGAGGCTATTATTCTGGTTTGGTTTGTAACAATCCCTCTGGATGCATCTTTATGCTTATTAAGATTTTAGAAATGCAATCTAATTTGTGCTAAAGCATACAAATTCAGCTCCCCTATGATTTATGTCGTTCAATGTGCTGTTACTATGTATGCAACACAGCTCTAATCTATAGATATTAGTAGGAGTAGTTGGGGGGTGGGGGGTACAGGCCAAGCAGGGACCCCCACTGAGACAAATACCTGAGCTCTGCTGAGTCTCAGCACCGTAAGTGAAACCAATTGGTTTATAGACAGTTCTTTTAAATTTCTTTTCAACTCCCCATGAAATACTCATTTTTTTCAGCTTGAATGGAAATCATCCACCTCCTTTTGTGGCCCTAAGCGCGATCTATATTTTGAACAACGTTCCTGGAATGTCAAAAGATGTGCAAACCCAGAAAGAGATGGTTTTTTAAACCCATTCTTCACATTCTTTTTCTGCACACTCATTCAGATTGTAGCCAGTGCAAGCTTCTACCTTGTTCTTGATCACAAAGCTCTGTGCACGTCTTCAGCAATGTGGAGAAATACAGCCACATCTTCCTGATTTCACCCCTGAGCTTTCGAACATAAGAAGTTGCTCACACCAGCCTAATACCTGAAACTTAGTGCTTCCTCTGGTACCCACTCTGAGCTTTGTCCCTCACATTTTGCCAGGCAGCATTCTTGCTCCTATAGAGAAGAGGCAAACACACAGGACGGGATAACAGCACCAGAAGGAAAAGGCTTTTCACCCTTTGGTGTGTCAGAGTTAGGAGCTGCCTGCTGCCCTGCCCTCACAGTGGGGTCTGGGAGCAGGAGGTGATCCATCCTGGGCCACCGGCCACTACCCTGAGCCAGGAGAGACACCAAAGCAGGTCAGTATCACTGCCACGCTGATGGATTCTTCAGAAGCCTGGGCTCCTGTCAAGGCTGAACATCATTTGTTTTCTCCAAAGTCCATGCTAACTTCAACCAAGCCTTATCTTCTAAAGGATGCTTTGACTACCATTTAATGTTTAACATGCCATGCTCTACATCATGCAAAAGAAGCACATAAAAAAGTCAATAAATTGCTTGCAAAGTTGCTTTGTATGGAGTTTCACATGCATATTTAGAAACCCTCTCTTCCCTGCCACTCACCTCATGAATCTATTCTTGGAGAATAAAAACTGGGATATACTTTGCAGCCAAAAGTAAAGTCATAAAGAAGTTTGCTCACGTTCCTCGACACATGAGATACAGAGTTAATTAAAAATTGTTCTCTGTACAACAGGTTTGTTTCACTGGAAAATGTCACTGATGTAAGGCTGTTCTACTCTTGTTGCCAACTACACTGAATTGACTCCATTATAAGCTTACTCCTCCCCCCTCTCCATTACTTTTCTTCCAATAATAAATGAGAGAGATCTTAGATCCCACTTGTTTATTGGTAAAGGTGCATTGGGATCAGCTGGGTTGGAGCAGCCACTTTATGCCCCTCCAGTCCCTGTTTATCTGTGGTTCTACAGAAGCAGCTAACGCTTGCCCCAGCCCCAGCCCTGCACAGTGTAAGTGAGAGATTTGATCCTACAGGCATGTTGCTGTTAAAAGATTTTTAATTAGATAAATACATTTTATAAAAAGATTTTGCAGAATAGTTGCCTCTAGCAACTGTAACAATCTTGAAGCTTCATCTTCTAAAAGGAAAAGAAAACTCTTACAGGAGGCTAGCGTGTTATATAAAAATGAAAGATGGTGCTACAGAATTAATAGGAAGTGGCCAATGGAAATGTAGTCCCACTCCTGGAAAAGGGAGATTGTTTTGTTACTGACTTCAAACAGCACACAGATTTGTGCTCTAATTTTTCCAGCTGGATTGCCAAGTCACAGCCATGGGCTGGAGGAATAGCTGGTTCAGGCTGGAAGGAGATCCTGCGAGTGCTCTCTTTCCATAGCTGACGTGCTTCAGAAGGTGTCATGCAAACGTCAGCTCTGGAGAAAGCACTTGGCTCTCCTTACACTGCCAGCCTCAGTGCTTCCTGAACTCGCTGGGGCACCTTCATTTAAACACAGCTGAATGTCACCCGTACCCTACCCTTCACCACACAGCCATAACTCGGCAAGGTTGCTTTCCGTGTCAGCCATCCCGTAACATCAGGGGAAGATCTGGTAGCTCCCTCTCACTGCCTGAGGCTGGGCAGCTCCTAGAGAGCAAGCAGCATCCTGCAGGCACAGAGAGGAGCCCAACCCAGGATCCCTGATCCTACCACCACAGCTGGGAGTCCTAGGAGAGAGTGATGTTAAATTTAGATATAAGCCTGGTTCATGCTGAGGAGACCAGTGGCTACTTTGATGCCTCTTTTCTCCATCCAGCTAAGACCCCTGGCAAGGCTGGTCTGAACCTCTTCCGAATACCATGTCCCCAAGGGACCTCTCCACTGCCAGGGTGGGATCACTGTAGGACTTTCCCTCTGCCCCTTGCAGATCCCAGTGAATGAAGCTTTCCAATGTACCAGCAAGGTGGGGAGTTTTATCCCTGCAGACTCAGTGCAGGATAGCAGCTGGAATGGGAACTTTTCCATCCTCACCCCCATACTCAGTATATTTAGACCTGACCTAGAAAGACCATCCTTTCTAGGGCTGAGCTGTGATTCAGACAGTCTGCTTAGTGAGCAGAGACTGCCAACTGTGCCGAATCATAGCTGATTAGAGGTGGGAGAGAGCCTGAAAAACAATACACCCAGGCAAAGGCAGTGGGTTTGGAGCATTTTGTGAAAATTATATTTAACACAATTTTGGTGTCTTAAAGAAAAATTAAAACAAACAACCCTCGCACCTTCCAAAATAGCCCTACCTGTCTCTGGTGGGAGAGAGGAGACTGGCAAAGTGTTGCTATTTTAAATCACAGAGGAACAGGGGAAGAAAGAATACACTTATATATATATCTGTAGGTATAGACACACACACATCTCCAGATGACACAGGGGATACTTTTTATGAGAAAGGAAGAACGGACAGAGAAGCAGATTCTTTCTTGCAACGGAGAGGAAATTGTCTTGAAGCAAAACAAATCCTATCATGTCTAAGGGGAAACAAGAGTGAAAATAAAAAAAGGCGATGAGATGTCTGAAGACATGTAAAATGGCCATACAGAAATGTCTGCTCTTAGGTCAGAAAGTATCCCACCAGCACAGCGTGGGACTGGGGCTTGTATCCCACGGACGCTTATCCTCCGCCTGCAGATGTGCTTGGGCTGTCGCCTGGGATCTGAAGGAGAAATCTTATCTTCAGACCTTTGAGAAAAACGGAGGAGGTACACATAGTGCTTACAAACTGGTAATACAGTCTGGGAGCTAAACTGGAAACTGCTGCACGGCTCAGTCTGGAGAGAATAGAACATGAGACTAAACACAACAGTTTAACAAATAATTACTGGTTCTTTATATGGACTAGAATTTGTAATCCGCCTTCATCCACTTCTCTTTGCACAGTTTAGAATTACAATGCCAAAGGGATCACAGGGAATCATGAAATAATGTCCTGTGTTTGACTGCAGAGCAGACAGTCTCTGAGGGTTTTAGACAGTCCATTTGATACTCTTTTCATGAAACATTTACCATGTTGTCCTGAAGTGTTCACTCCATTGTACCTTAGCAAACACAGCAGACATGCTCCTACAGTCACTCACTTGTGCAGGATGTTTGCAGCCATTAAAAGTGATGAGAAAAAAACCTGACCTGGATATGTTCTTCTGGATTTAAACTCAGTTAAGTGTGGGCATTGAATATTACCTCCCTAATAAATTTGCCACACCATAAAGCATAGTGGGGAATCAGGAAGTCATATCTTACATTTCAACAAATGCTCGGTCTCTGAGGACCTCCACCATCCATCTGATACACTTGGTATGTAGGAGTACAATTTCCAGCCATCTATATTTTCTATCTTAACTGCATGGAGAAGAGAGCATTAGTGCGGTGGGGCTGGATTGATATTTGGGGGACTGTGGATCGGATGCCAGCCCTGCAACAGACTCTGTGACTCCCCACTGACAGCCCTTTGGTTTCCCACTTGCGGAACATGCCACTAATGCCTCTGCTCCTCTGCCCGGAGCCCATTCACAGCCCTGCTGCCAGGACAGGTACCTCCTTGTTTCCCTCAATGACATCAGCGTATCTGGTGACATGGAGATGGGGCTCATTTTTTAACTGAATTGCAAAATAAAACAAAAGAATCGGTCCGTGTTCCCATTTTCATTCTAATGTATAAGGGCAACTCTTATTTTTTTATTTGTTTCTTTTTGTGTGTTCCAGCACTCGCTCCCTTTTCTTTGGAACATGCTGTTGGAGGCTTGCTGGAGGAGGAGCTGGGAAGCTGTAGGGTTCCCAGCCTGAAACGAAGACTGAAATGTCTGCTTGTCTTTGGGGAGAGATGCAGCTCTGGGCTCACACTCGGCGCAAGACGAGCTCACATTGCAGCTCCTCCAACAGCTCCCAGCAGTTGGAAAACAGCACACCTGGGCTGGCCAGCCTGGAGGGGCAGGGGAAAAGATGCCCAGACACTGTTCCTGCTTCAGGATCTCCTCTAGTGCATTTATATTCCTTTTCTAAGAGAAATGCTTAACTAAAGAAACAAAGTCTTGTCTGGTAGTAAAGATTAAATGCTGATAAATATTAGTCTAAAACCAACTCAGTATTTGTGTTTCAGAGAAACTTGAAATGAATATCAATAAATCTTCAAGGAGTCAAAAAGGAAAGAGAAATCTGAAGTCAAATAAAAGATATTGCTTGACTATAAATAAAAGGCATTTATAACATTATAAGTGTTTTTTAAACATTTCTAAATAATGCTGGAAAAAATTGCAAAATGACAGTTTGCAAAAAATGGAAATGTTTTGCATTAGGTTAGAAATACCTTCAAAAATATTTCAACTTTTTTACGTTGTTTTTTCTTTACAGAAATACTTTGGTAAACTGACACTGCTTTGGGAAACACTGTAGTACCACCTCCTCTGCATTTTCTGTCCCCTCCCCCCTAAATAAGCAAACCCGTGCATTCATATCTAATCAGCAAGATTCTTTTAACAAATCATATCACAAAAGGCTTTGCTTTAAGCACAAGCTTAAATTTGTTTGGTTTTAGTGAGTTAAGCACAGACTTGTATTAAGGAACTGCCAAGCGCTCTGCTGAGCAAGTCTGCAGTCAAGCACTGAGCAAGCGCCTGGGCTGAGTGGGGTCCTAGTGCACATGATGAGAAACTGAAAATAAAGCACAAAGAAATAAACAGAAAATAAGCATGGCACTTGGAGATTTTCAGCTTTGTTTGTGCAGTATTTCTAAGGTGTGTTTTGTATGTTTGGAAAAAATCCTGCTATTCAGGAGCCCAGAATCGCTCTTGCATCCCCAGCTCTGATGAATAGGAGAGCGCAGCATGCAGCCCTTTATTCTGAGGGAGCCTTAATCACTCCCCTCCCAAAACTGCTGCTCCGTTCGACTGACAGAATTAGAAGCAATCCACATATTGGAGGTGAAAAAAGAAAGGGAGACGCATTTGGTTGTCAGACTGTGGGTACATGCACAAAGCTTTTAGCAAAAAAAGAAAGAAGAAAAAAAGAAGGAAAAGTTGTTGCCCTCCTAAATCACATCTATATTAATGACATGAATGACAGGCTTAAGGGGAAAATTATAAATCTTTCTTTCCAGCTTTTCTTTTATTGCCCAAGCATACAGTTCATCTTTGCAGAGAGCCATTAAACACGCAGCTGACAGACGCAAGTGCCGGAGATAAGCTGCGGCTAGACTCGCCCGAAGCAAGGTTAAGCACTTGAGTCGCACTTGCCCAGTGGGCACGGCTGGGAGCTTTTCCACACCAGGCGATGCCACACAGTCCAAAAGCAACGAATACAGCAATTTGCTTCCGTAGCACCCACAGTGCCTGGTCGCATCTCTGCCTGGCAAAGGAGAGGACTAAGAGACCGGAGCACTCAGGTGAGGCTGTGCAGTTGGCCATAGAACCCAAGAGTCCTGACACCCGGACCCCCCACTCCTTGATATCCTATTTTAGGATAGCAGCAGACCTGTTCTCAGGGCATAATAGCTTTTAGGGGCTGCAACCTGCCATCAGCATTGTTCAAAGTGACTGCAAAGCCTCCAGAGCCTTCAGAATGTGTCCTTTGTGTTGGCAGCACATCTGTCTTTACGAAGGTGCTCCAGACTGCTGAAGGAAAGAAGGATGCTGGCTCCCCTCTCCCGTGCCGTAACAAGAGGCTGTCTCTGTCTCCAGAGCAGCCACCAGATCTCTGCATTTCTGCTTTGTTCATTTTCCTACATAGTCTCCAGGGAAAAGACAAAGGAAGACAGAGAAACCTCAGCATCTTGCGGGATCACAGACGTAGATGTAATCATCTTCAGTTAAAAATAATTTCTTTACATTTCCCCAAACTCAAATTCCGCTTTCCCTGGAGGCGACAGAGAACAAACAGGACTGATGGAGCCGTTCTCCGTCGTGTGTGTATGCCTGTGTGTATATACTGTCATATATGCACATACATGTTGTTATTTTTCTGCGCGAGTCTCCCGTGAAAGACTTATAGTCATGTATAACTGCCTGTGCTCAGACATCCTGCAAAGATACTTCCTTGGGTTTTATTGTCTGTGACCACTATACTTATGTTTTATAGCAGCCTAATTACAGACAATCCACTTTAAATGCTGACATGCAGTGTTAAGTTATTCTGCAGGTGAATGAGTAGATATAACATCTCTCTGAGTTCTCTAAAATTGTGTAGTATTATTAACTAGATTTGTCAACAGCAGGACTGTCTGAGAAATTAATCTGTTTTAAAATGGTCCTTGATGTCCCATCACCAGTGGCACTGCATGTATAGCATTTCGGGAATGTTTTTTTCATGAAGGAAGTGAAGGATTAAAAAATTAAATGGTTTCATTTGAAACCTCCTGCACAGCTTAGTTTAGAACAATAAAAGGCAATGATGGTTCCTTACAAATCAATTGAGGGAAAAAATAGAATTAAAAAAAATCAAAATGAATAATCCAGGTGCTGCCACGTCCTGCTCTCTGGCTCTACCTGTGCTACACAGACCAAATGGATACGGCTCCCATCTTTTCTCTAGCACTGCTACAATAGATAATAAAACTCATTTAATTTTCTGTCAGTCTCTTCATCTTAATGGACACCCAGAGATTTCACAACTGTAGGAGGACAGTGCATAAACCCACACCTTTTCTGGAATGAAGAAGCATGGAAAAGAGAAATTTTGGTTGGAAATGCCAGAAAAAATTCTGTCACAAAACCCAGGCTTTAAATATTGAAAACAGTAAAAGGACAACATAGAGCACAGGGGAAATAGACTGAAGAAAACATGCTGCTATTAAAGCCCTGGAGCTCAGTCCTGAAGGGATTTGCATTTTTCTGATGCAGACTGTGATTTTTTCAGGGACTCTGAGTGCCATTGGAAGGCCGTGGGTCTGCAGAGACGCTGTGCCTGCAGAGTGATCCCTGTGCTGTGACAGGTAACAATTCCCTCCCAGGCTCAGTCTAGCACATTAAAAAACTAACAGTATCTTTCTTTTTTCAGCTCTCTGCTTCAAAGGCTCTCTAATGTGTTACCATTACCCCGCGCTCATCCCCACCACAGCGATAAGCGCAGTATAAATAGCTACCAGTAGATGACAGATAGAACATGGACATGACAACAGTGTCCTCCCCCTGTTCCCACAGTCGGCACAGCAATATCTGTCCTGACCCACTCAGCGGTGGGACTGCAGGAGAGGCAGAGGTGCTGGCAGGAGTCGAGCTGAAGCAACACAAACTTTTCCTGCTGTCCCCAAAACCCCACTGGAGGTAAACGTACAGGTGAATATTTAGCTGAACACAGTAATAAACTCAGGGTTAATTAGGACTCGGCATAATTTAAGAGTTGGTCGTAACTAGGAATTGATGTAATTTGATGTTCAGTGCTTCAGTGAGCTTCCACTTGGGCTTTTTTTTTCTCCTAAAACCCTGCAGCAGTGCTATCCAGCTCAGGGATAATGGAAGGGATTAAAAATCAGCTCCTCACCTCATGCTAATTCTGCCTGCCTCACTGTCCTCCTATATCCAAAGCAGCAAAATAGGCACAGGATATCCAGCTTTGGGCATCGTACTTTAAGACAGACGTAGTTCAGTGGGTGAGAGGCCAGAGAAGAGTGAACAGGAATGATAAGAGATTTGGAAAACATGACCTGTAAGGAAAGGTTGTAGGAACAAGGTTTGTTTAGTCTAGAAAAGAAAAGAATGAGGAAACAGATGATAAAAGTCCTCCAAAATGCAGAAGTTTGTTATAAAGAGGACAATGATCAACTGCTCTTCTTGTTCCTTAAGGAATCACCTTATTTACAGCAAAGATTACTGAGGTGAGGCATTAGGAAAACCTATCTCCAACTGCATATGGGAGCAGGGAAATCCCAGAGCAGACTTTGTAAGGCAATTCTTGTGCCTTCTCTGCACTGGTGACTTTCAGAACAGGTCAATGAGGCAGAGACTATGTACCTCTGCAACCCTCTTCCAGCCCTGTGTCCTATTGCTTTGTGCTGAGCTCCTCCAGCCAGATGCTGCCGGAGACATCCAGTGCTTGTGTCCATCGTGCCCCCCCTGCCCCGAGCAGCCCCTGTCCCCTTGCTGGTAGGGTTAGGGAAAAAGCTGGAGCTCCCAGGTTAGAAACACTGATCACTGGCGTCCAGTTCCCATTTGGAGGTAACTCTAGCCCCAGAAGATACCCGTGTACCTGCAGGCTCCCATGTGGCTGCAGTTACCGCTGGCCTATTTGGCACGTGCAGGGGCAGAAGACAGCTCAGTCTGTCTTTCCAGCTCAGTGCTTCATCACAGCTTGGCCCTTCATTTGCAGTGGAGGCGTTTCTTCCACTCGGGGTACTGTTATTTATTGGCATTAGCCCCTCGCGGCTCCCAGGGAAACCCCCACTGTGTCAGGCTTTGTACAAAGTGAGGCTTGTGGGCACAGACAATCGGCGCAGCAGGCGAGGAGGGGCGGGAGAGCAAGGCAGGGATGCGCTGGAGAAGAGACTCGGTCGAGGTTCTGTCTTTGGGGACGCGCGCCCCTGTGCAGGAGCTGCATTTTGACCCCTGCCTTCACATGTACGTGGACACCCAGACAAGACAGTAGTGTCCTGGGAAAGAGGTGAGCCCTGACCTGAAGTCAGAGCAGAACTGGCTTGTAAAAGTCAATCACATTCTGCAAAGCTAGTAAATATTTCATGAGGTTTGAAAAGCTTTGAACTCCACAAACTTGGCAAAGCTTGACCGGTTGCTCTCCTCAAGAGCTATAAAGAGTCTGGATTCAACACTTAGCTGGCAATTTGCTGAAGACACATGGGGCAGAAAAGAAACCAAATTTTCTCTGTTTAGTCGGGCATTGGCTCCCCACTCCTGACAGCAGTCCAAATTCAGGATCTGGTCTTTCTCCCATTGAATTCAACAGGGAATTTTTCCGTTGGCTTCAATGGGGGCAGTAATAAGCCATTGTATCTGTCAGCGCAGATTGCCAATGGAAGACAAACTGGAATGGCTAAGTGCTGTCTGTAATGAGAGATAATTTTTTCCCTCCCCCAAGTCCATTTTCAGACCATAACCACATTTTAATGAATAAAAAGTTGTTGTTTCAAATCCTTGCAGAACTGCAGTCCCTGCCAAGCCTGTTTTTCTTCTGGAAAGACAGATGGATGTGCTCACATTATGGTAGTTGGTTTTTGTGTGCCATATATTTTCAGTGATGTTCACGAAACTAGAATTAGTGACACTAATAATGACAAATCAGAGGGCTAATATTGTTTAACCCTGTTAAAGAGTGTTATTACATTTACATGTTCCCACAGAGTAAATGCTGTTTGGCTCAGACATATGTCTTGCTATCTGTTTATTTTTATGAATCAGAAATGAATCAGCAGTCATTCTAAGAGTCCCGTAGATTTACTTGTCTCGTATACGATTTTAGGAGGCGTAAAGAAACCCACCAGGGTTTATAGAATAATTTTGTCTTTGGTAAAGGTGTAATATTATTATGAAATTAATTCTAACCAATAAGACAGAATATTGCAGGTCTCATGGAATTATCCCAAAATGCTAGACCATGCTCTTGCTGGTGTAATACTCATTCCTATTCAGATAGTGAAGACAAAACTAAACCTTCAAATTAGATCTTATGTGTGTGGCTGTCTGGTTTTCACTCGTTATGAGCAGATAGGCAACTGCCTTTTCTTCAAGCCAATGGGTCTTTCAGAATGCAAATAGCAAAGGCTCAATGTAGTCTGCAGCACTTAAGTCCTTTTTGTAGACAAGTCTCACAGTAATTTAAAGCTGGGAAATGTTTCCTTCTCTGCACTGCACTCAGCAGATAAATAAAATAAAATGAGTCACTAGTATGATGCTTCCAGCCACATCTGTCTTTGAAACTCAGGGACTTTTGAGAAAAGGGTTAGGATCTTTGGCCAAGACTTCGAGAAGAATCCCCTACTTTTTGAATTGTTTGTTCCCTTCCTTCTGCCTAAATCTTGCATATTATTTGTAAGCAGCTGATAACATGCTTGATAATTTCTGCCTTAAAAAAATAAAATCAATTCACTGCTTCAGAAATTGGACCAAAAAAATTATGCAAGAGGTAAGAAAAACATCACACTTTCTCAGAGCATTAGACATTCCAAGAATTACAGAAGGTAATTTAAATTCAACTCAGCCGCTACTGTTGCAATATTGAGGTTTTAAAGTCAGTTTATTTATATTTTAACTTTGCAGTTTCCCATAAGGCATGGTCAAAGTCTTTAACAGAATCACTGACATTAGGAATTCTCGTCCTCCTTTTCCCTTGCTCCTTATCAAGTGTACTTTGTTTCCTGCAATGGTTTTTCGGGACCATCTGCACCTCCTCCTGTTTTCTCTCAGGCATGGAGATAAGATTTCACCTTTGGATGTCTGGTTGAAGTCCAGCTGGCAGTCTGGATGTGTTTGGTGGCTGTGGCTCGGTGCCTGTTGCATGCACGCGCTAGTCTCACATGGTGGCGACAGAAAAACCCACGTGAGAACCACCCTCTGTGCTCAGGACCAGCTTCATTTTCCTCTTCAAGGGCAGGGCCAAGAGCTTCAAACCTGGCTGCCTGAAATACTAATTCCCCCAAGTCCTTATCTGAGTGATTCAGTAAATGGCTGGGTTTTACAGAGACTACGAAGCACTCGCTGATGTAGGAAGTGGATGGCAAGCCCTGCTAGGATGACTAGTGCTAGTTCACTAAACCGACACTCAAATCTCCTCTGGGCTGAATTATGTCCTTGCAGGTGCCTCTCTCTCTGGTCACAGCTTTCCTCATTCCTAGTCCCAACCGTCCAACCCAAGAGCAGCACAACTGCTGTCTTCATTCTCTCCAGACTCACCAGTTCGTTAGCAGCAAAAGCAAACAAGGCACTTCCACCTGAAGTTGCCCAAGAAGAGAAAATCACCATAGTTAAGACATACCGTGTATCCCTTGCAGCTCAGAGAGCTTTTGGATGCCTTTACTGTTCTCCCTTTGTACCGGTTCGAGCCTTAATTCAGTACTTGAATGTGAAGTGAAAAACCTTGATTTCAGTCTTTGGAAGTAGTATTATCTTCTGCCAAGGCCAGCCCAGCTGGGTAATCTGGTTTATTTGCAGCTGAGACCTGGTAAAATACGCTGCAGCAAATGGTTAGAAAGTGAAATCAGCCTTCCACCAGCTGGGGGGGAAGATGATGTCTCCCAGAGCGGGGGGAAGGATGGGAGAACTTTCCACAGTTTATCTACCACCCCTGCAGAAATGTTGCAGTCTTTGAAGATAACAGGAGCGAAGACAGTTCTTTTCTCCTCCCTTGCCTCCTCCTTTCCTCCTTTCATTTTGGAGACACATTATCCACACAGAGGGTCAAGTATCTAGTTAAACGAGACATTTTTCAAAAGCTCAGTGTGAAGGTTTGCAATGCAAACAATCTTAAGCCTCACTGCACATTTTCCCAAGAAACCAAAGGAACACCTTGTGTACTGAATCTCTTCTTTGTTTCCTTCTTTTCTTTTTTTTATTCTGTGAATATTTTTATTCTTTTCCTAGTATCTCATGAAGTAGGAGAATCTTTGCTCTGCCTATTCGATGTTTTAGAAAAGCCAAAGAAACAAATCTGTAAAAGTGTTTTCTCCATTTGTTAGACTTTTTTCTTCTTCTTAAACACAGGCTGCAAGTCTCAGAAAAAGTCAAGGACTCGAGTTTCTCTTTGTTTTTAGTGCCTGGCTGCTTCTACTGTGTTAAAGTGTCAGCTCCAGATAAATAAGGGAATGAAACCAAAGAAGGTCTATTTAAGAGAAAATGTCTGTCCTTCAAAGTCTGGAGAGATAGAAGTGGATTTATAGTCCCCTGGGCAACATTCAGGGAATGTTTTGAAGCCTTGAGGCAAATTGTGGATGCTGGAGCCACAGTCCTCAGTGTTTTCTGCATGTCCTTAATAATTGCGCTGAAATCTGAGCTGCTTCACACCCAGAAAAGTGAAAACTAGATTAAATCTGAAAAGGGAGGGGGCAAGAGGATGTCCTTGCACTACGGGCTGCTGCTTTAGTGTTGGCATGAACCTCACAGGAGGGGTCTATAATTGTCCAAGGTAGCTGCTGGCCAGGACAAAGAAGCTTTGGACTGGGGGCTACAAGTGAAGAGGAAGTTCAGAGCTGTGAAATTCAGACTTTGATCACAGAAACCAGAATAGTTATGGTTGGAATGGACCTTAAAGATCACCTAGTTACAACCCCCTGCCATGGGCAAGGACATCCCACTAGAACAGGCTGCCCATCTAACCTGGCCTTGAACACCTCCAGGGATGGGGCATCCACAACTTCCCTTGGCAACCTGTCCCAGTGTCTCACCACTCATGGTGAAGAAATTTTTCCTTATATCAAGCCTAAATCTGCCCCTCTCCAGTTTATACCCATTCCCCCTCATCCTATCACTACAAGCCTTTATGAACAGTCCTTCTCCAGCTTTCTTGTAGCCCCTTCAGGTACTGGAAGGTTGCTATACGTTCTCCTTGGAGCCTTCTCTTCTCTGGCTGAACAAGCCCAGCTCTCTCAGCCTGTCCTTGTATGGAAGGTGCTCCAGAATCTTGACCTGAAGAAACTGTTCACAGCTTGAGCACGCTTGGCTCTGCAGGTCAGGATGCTGGCTTGGACCATCTCTACTACAGAGATAACAACTAACAGCTTCCTGACTAGGTTTGAGAGAGCTATTTCCAAGGTTTTACCTTGCCCTGGGCCTCCAGCTTCCATGCCTTATGACCCTGGGAGTAACCGCACAGGGACATCATCCCTTTGCACACTCCCCTCCACTTTCCAGCTCCCTTTCCTAGCTTTTTTTGGGGATGTACCGAGGAAGGTCTGGCATGGCTGTACAATTTCTAGACCTTGACAGACTTGGCTGAAAGTCGGCTTTTGTAAAGCACCTCTGTGTAAGTATCACAGCTTACGTAATCATTTCAATTAGCACAGTGCAGTTTTGCTTAGTTGGACTCATGTGATTACCTGAGAACCAAGGCTGAATTAATTGAAGAGGAAAAAAAAATAGGTGTCTGTCATAGCTGTAGCGAAATGCTCAAGAGAAATGTGGACTTCTCCATTGATTTTCCACAGAAATATTTCTGATGTGCTATTTTCTCTCATCAACTTTTTATTTTAACAACATATGGTAAAGCAGCTCTGCCTCAGCGTGGATGTGCAGGTCTTACTGAGCAATGCTGGCTCCCTGGACCAGAGACAGCTCGGATTATTTTAAAACAACAGCATTCATAATTGTACTATATGTGGAATCAAGACTAATACAGAAGAGTTACCATAACAACAACACCTCAACATGGTGCTCACAGAAATACCTAACACATCTGAGCAAACGGATTCAATACCCTGTTGGGTGAAAAAAACGCATCCCTTGAAGAATGGACCATTGAAAATGGTGATGCCTGCGTCATAATTTTGTAGCAGGAGATCTGTCCATGAGAAAAGGCTTTATCAAATTGTTAGAATGTTATTGCTATTTTACCCAACCAGTGGCGTTGTTAGCTACTGTAGAGACTGTCACCCACTTGCTGGCTGATGAGTCCTACAACTCAGCACATGGTTCATTGTAGGGTTTATGGCAGCAGAACAGATCTCTGTGCTGCCAGGCACTGCACGAGCACGGGGTAGCAGGAAAGAAAAAAACCCCTCTCATCTTCCAGAGCTAGAGCTAAAGATGACCCCAACACACAGTAGGAAGGGAAACAAAACACACAAAGTCATAGTGGCAAATGACAAATTATCATCATGAATATATGCCTTTTTGACGAAAAAGTGTATCTATCAAAAATAATTCAACTGGAAAGAGATGTAATGGGAGCAAAGATAAGGGGGGCATATAGGGCAGGGAGGAGAGGGCAGCAGGGGTGTATGGAAAGTGATAAGGGTGGACAAAGAGCAGTGATTTCAGCAGATCAGCTAAAAGAGACCTGCTCTTCAATCCTCACACTCAGCAGTTGCAACTGCCTTCAGAAATTCCCAGCTGAATTCCATTGCAGCTCTCAGATTGAATACCATGTTTCAAAAGACCATTTGGCCTATCGAGAAGTTTGGACATAGGGTTTCTTTATTTTTTTTTTAAGTGAGACTCCTTGTTATGTTCAGCATTTTGCTATCTTAATCCCACAAGATTTTTCATTTAGAAGCCAGGTAGCTAACAGCATGCAGCTCCTCTCCCCTTCAAAGCAATTCTTCCACCTAGAGCGGCTATAATGAGGCAGCCTGCTCATCATGCAGAGCTACGCAAAATATTCGCTTCCACTACCGAATGACCCAACAGGGCAAACTCCAATCACTGCATCTCCATTACTCTTCTTTGCCTTGCAAACAAAGTTTCAGGCTTTAAGTTTCCATAAGGGTTGCTCTAACACAGATCCCTGTTCTTTTATTTATTCCCAGGACAGTGCTTGATTTTGCTTACAATCCTTCCCTGCTATTACAACAAAGAGCTCAAGTTGTTTCTGCTCTGCTTGCTTTGATAGTGATATTCAGCAATGAGACACTTTCTGTGAAAGAAACCCAGGAAAAGTAGCTTTTCCTAGCTTTATAATTTGTTATAGTTAGGTGTTAAAGTTTTCAGCTGAGCTGCTTGTGATAAACACTGCATATGATCCAGCCTGCTTAGGCTGCCACCAGCTTTGCTTTGTCCAGGTTAGCAGTGTAGTAGCTTTACAGAATCACAGAATCACAGAATAACCAGGTTGGAAGAGACCCACCGGATCACCGAGTCCAACCGTTCCTACCAAACACTAAACCATATCCCTCAGCACCTCGTCCACCCGTGCCTTAAACCCCTCCAGGGAAGGTGACTCAACCACCTCCCTGGGCAGCCTGTTCCAGTGCCCAGTGACCCTTTCTGTAAAGAATTTTTTCCTAACGTCTAGCCTAAACCTCCCCTGGTGGAGCTTGAAGCCATTCCCTCTTGTCCTGTCCCCTGTCACTTGGGAGAAGAGGCCAGCACCCTCCTCTCTACAACGTCCTTTCAGGTAGTTGTAGAGAGCAATGAGGTCACCCCTCAGCCTCCTCTTCTCCAGGCTAAACAACCCCAGCTCTCTCAGCCGCTCCTCATAAGGCCTGTTCTCCAGCCCTTTCACCAGCTTTGTTGCTCTTCTCTGGACTCTCTGGAGTTTAGGTTCCCGCTGCAACTGATGGAGAGAAAAAAAGCTTTTAAAGAGCTGTGATTTATCCCACTTCAGATCCAATTCATTCTGACGTGTTTCTCTTCCCCACTGAGTGTAAAGGGATCACAGGGCAGGTGCTTTGCTAACTGAGACAGGTACTTTTTAGGTTGGATGATGCCTGCCCTAAGCTGCTCACCACCTTAACAGATAAGAAAACAAGTGAATGGGAAAGAAAATCAAGACACGGTAGCAGGAGGTGGAAACAAGAAGGCCCAGAGAGATCAGGCACTGGCTAGAAATCACACAAGGCACTGGGATGGGAAAAGAATCCTCAAGAGAAAAGCCATTTTTCTACATGTTGAATGACAAGGCTCTCCTCTCTGTCAAACAAAAAGAATGTAATTGCATTTCTGCTTTTTCTCTCCCGTTCCAGTTGTTGCATGTTAATTAAGCACTTACATTTTTCCAGAGCAATTTTAAGACCAGAAATTTCTAAGTCAGATGGAAAGAACTAAACATTTCAGCCCATGTGAAGTAACCAGAAAAATAAGTATGTGGGGAAAAAAACCAACCCATTGTGCAAATAACATTGCTGAGAGAAATACAAAAATTACATGAGAAGGGGCAGATGGGGGCATCGTGCAAAGGATAAGGAAGGAGAGTCGGGAAGAAGGGAGAGCTGCTAGTTTTGCTTCACAAGCACTTGGTGAATAATTATCATTCCCATTCCTTCCCCCACTCCCCAAGTTTCTCAGCCCCTGGAACACAGCCACATGAACATTTTATTTCACACTCTTTGCAGCCACAAAGGTCCCACAACCTTCGGAAGGCAGGCGGTGGGGACAGGAGGGGAGATGGGAATCAGGTGTGGGAACCTTGCTAAGTGGATCTGTCACAGCAGAGAGATGAGCTATTCTGCCCACGGCTGACCTACCTCAAAAGGTTCTTGCTTCTCTATCTTGCTTTTGCTCAGGAGCTGGAAACTTCTGCCTAATTCATTGTGCCAAATGCCAGAGTAGCTACAGAGGCAGAAACCGCTAAAAATTATAATCAAGGGCTAAACTGATTATTTTATTTGACCTGATCTGATTCTGTGAAAACAGTTCTACCCTGAACAGGCAGTCAGACTAGCTGCCTGGATGTGCCTTCCAACCTGGTCTTCTGATTTTGTCACAAGTTACTAGCAAAAGCTGCAAAGATTCATTAAAAGAACTCCCTGTGCTGTGGACTACAAAAATGGCATTTCCAACAGTTGTTTCTTTTCATTATCAGAAAAAGACCCAGAGCTAGATCTTGGGGGGCTCAACACCACTGAAATCCTGGAGCAGAGAGGGCCTCTACAAGCAGTGGCCAGGCTACTCAGTGACAAGTAAGCCTTTCGTTCTCTGTTTTTGCTGTGGAATGACACATTAGCCTTTTCTTTCCAGTTTATTTGCCTCTTAAGAAAAATGCCAAAGCCAAGTGAAAGATAAGATTCAAATGCTACAGACCTTGCTTCTGCTGGTCTCCCACAGCAGTCAGGGAGTGATGATTGCAACATTAGACCAGCAGAGTTTTTTTTCATTTGTTTTGAAACTGTCTCAGCTGGGATACACGCCCCAGCTTTCTGCATCATTTCTTGGGTGTGTTTAAAACTGCTGTACATAGGACCTACAGGTGCTCAGCATCTCCAGAAATATAGCTGAATTACAGTATAGGTATTCCACTTTGCACATTTTAGATTGTTTTCCCCCAGAATTTGGTCACAGAGAGAGATGGAGGCAGAGTGAAGAGTAGGAGGCATGGGGTTGGTGTTTAAAGCTGTGGCCTTAGCGCACAGCACAGTTCTGGGTTACAGGCTGAAGCCAGCAGCCCCCCATGTCCACACAGAGGTATGGGCTCAAATCCTAGTGGCAAAACAGCCACTTTCTTTGCAGTAGTGGTCTCTGGCTCTTCCAATGCTGATCTGCGCTGCCACAAGTGCCAACCAACCTCATGCAGGTACGTGCAACAGGCTGCCCGAGGAGATGGTTGAGTCACTATCCCTGGAGGCGTTTAAAAAGCATGTAGATGAGGTGCCTGGGGACATGATTTAGTAGTAGACAGGTATGGTTGGAGTTCATGATCTCTAAGGTCTTTTCCAACCTAATGATTCCATTCTATCTCATCCTCCACCACCCAGCATGGGGTACGCCTACCAGTAACAACCTCCCAGCTCTGCTCAGTGCTCATGGGACACAGGTTAAGTGGCCTGACTTCTTAAGTTGTACTCAGATCATTAGACCAGCATACTTTGGAGGCACTAAGAGGTTATTATACCCCTTTACAAGCTTAACAGCCCTTGGCACTATGCCTCTGTAACAATTTTAATCGGTGTGGTTAGAGGGGGCTCTTACTCCAGCTGCTATGTTTTAAAACAAACCAAGATGGCAATCCACAAACCCAGTCACAGCAGGGTCAGACCGATCACCCCCCCTTTAACGCTGGCTAGTGAATCAAGTCCTTAATAACACCTGGAAAGGGATCTCTGCATCACAGAAGAACAAACTTCACTCAGAAGAGGTTATCAATGGGACCCCAGGAGACCAATCAATGTGAAGTTTTACTTCATTTCAGAAATGTTTTGGAAGCAATTACTTCATCTCGTTCTTTATTCACGGGATTCGCTTAACTGATGACATTATAGCTCAGTCCATTAAGTAAATGGGTTCTATATTTTCTCCAAGTTTTGAGAAGTGGTGTTGCAGCCTATGTCACTATCATTGTCAGCAGGCAATGGAGATAGGAATAGATCTTCATTTGTTCAGCGAGGTTTACCTCTGCTGAGATCTTGAACCATGATATATCTGGCTCTGAGTCTTTTATAACATTTGAGCAGGATTTAGAAAAAAAAGAAGAAAAAAAAAAAAGAGGAAAAAACCCAGAAAGCAAGTGTTATTTTCACAAAAATTCCTGGCAGCTGTACCATTTATTATGAGAGGAAAATGGAACAAGAAAAATTGGCATGTCATTTCCTAAATGAATTTATATCCTCATTTCCTTTAGAAAATGAATCCATGTTCCATCTAGCCATTTTCCATCAGTTTGCAGGGGCAAAGTTTGCAGAGCACAATTGAAATACACAGCTATAGCATCGGCCAGCGCGCCATGTACGGCTTTCATAATAAGATCCTCCCCCACCCTTGCTGCCGGTAGCGCTTTTAAAGGTTTTATTTTCCATCAGTTAGCCGTGCAGTAGGTCTAAAAGTCAGCAGCAGCTCAGAACATAATCAGGGACACACGATCAAAATTCTGGTCACTGGGGCCAAAACGACTGCGAGGGCTGCAGGAGCCGTCGCTCTGCTAGAAGTTCTTCTGCTGAGAACCGACTGCTGAGCTGCATCCATCCCATGTCCCTGTGCCACGGGGGCAGCTTTTGTTGTTTCTTTACAATGTCTCAGTATCCCAAGGAGGGGAGGCAGCAGGCTGGGGAGGAGATTTGCCAAAAGATAAGTGGATTCAGGAGCCAGTAAAAAGCGCTGCTTTTGAGAACTGCCACAGAACGCTGTCAGTCAAAAGAAGTTTCGCACAAAATCTCCAAAACAACCTCCTCCTCCTCCGCATTCATCCACCTCCTCTGAGGGGTGGTGGTTAATATACTAAATACAACGCAACCACTTTAAAAGCGCTTTTCATTTTGAGTCACCACCTTGCTATTTTTGCAGCTGCAAATCCAGACTGGCAGAGTTGATGTCATTAATTTGGTACATACAGGAACAACCTGGGGAGCCGGGGTTGGAGTTCTAAGGAAAAAGAGGTTCCCAGGAAGTGTCTTCTGAGAAGGTCAGGATGCAGGCAGTGCAGTGCATCAGTGCCAAGGAAAGGAAAGAAATAAAGGATAATACCACTGTCACGTCATTTCTGGTTGACTCCAGTTTGTGTTTTAAACCATTATCAAATTAGGAAAAAGGAGGAAGGGGCGCGACATGACATATTGCATTTGCTCCCAGCATAAAAGGTTTTAGTTTGGATACAGCCTTTTTATTCTTTTCATCTGAAATCTTAAAAAAAAAACAAACCCAAAACCACCCAGGAAAGAAATTTCAATCCCCAAAGTTATTTCAGAACGAAAAATCAAAGGCAATTCAATTCCAGCAAAAAGCTCACTGGGACTGGGTGGCAGACAGGGTGGGAACGCCAGACATTAGTCCCTGGAAGCCTGACAAACACAAGGGAGGGTCTGAATGCAACAAAGCTGGGACACGAAACCCACAGAATCTCCTGATGATTTGGGTCAACATATGGCTCAACGCACCATCTTTGGCCAGCCTCAACGTGTTTCAGTCTCCAGGGTAGCGTATGCAATTTTCTCACATCAGAAGTGGAGAGCGCTGATGGCTCTACAGAAGGATAAGCTACTCTCATTGTACCTTATACATGTTCCAGTATAAATGGGGTGCTAAAGTGCTGTTTACATAGGCAGCATCTGATCTACAGCTCTCCTGGATCTACTTAAAGCTCAGAGGAAGTGTCCTGATTGGTACTTCGGCTGTTGCATGAGAAAACAGCACAAATGGTGTTAGCCAGGGTCCCTCAGTCACAACAGAGTGTCAGCGCGAGTGTGAGACATTTCCCCTGACAGGGTGTTGGGTCTGCACGTCCGCTGAGCGCAGGCTGATGTCAATAGGACTATTATGATTTCACCCAGCCTTGCTGCTCCGGCTGCAGTTTCCCTCATTCCCTGAACAGCAGGGAAGGTCTAGACTAGAGCTACAAAGATTTCCACATACACACACACAGACAAATACACATTTTTTTTTTCCTGTCCTGCCAGTTTCACCAACCATGAGAGCAATCCACAAAGAATACAAAGGCTTTCTTTTCTCTGACCTGCTTGGCTGGCTTTTCTTAGCCTGTCTGAATGGCTCTGCTAGCCTAACCATGAACATACAGAAAACATATTTGAGCCTCTGTTATAGAAAAGTTAAATTTTAGGAGAGAAGAAATGCAGATATCAAAAGACAAGTGAAAATCAAATACACCCACTCTGGGGGAGAGGGGAACTCTGTGGGATGGAGAGGGACAGTTCAAGGCTGGGACTGGATATGAAAGAGGAGGAATTTCCCCAAACAGCAGTTTTTTTCTTTATACAGGAGACTAGTATCTGCATTTGAGCTACTCTCCTGTCCCTGTCATGAGATGAGAGACAGACAAACACAGCGGGTCCAAAGCCTGCAGCTGTGGGGCACAGCTCCACACGTTGGTTCTTCATACAGCTCCGTACACCAGAGCCCTGTGCTGCCTCCCATCCATCTGCTGGGCAAGGGCTTCCTCCGGCACGGGAAGGAGCTGAAGTAAAGAGTAATTTATTCATCCAGAAGAGAATTCAGTATCTGCCTTTGTTATGTTCTGGGTGAGGATGTGTTCATTTTGCACCAGAGGAGCAGACAAAAATGATTCAAACATTACAGGTCCTGCACAGTACCCCCTGTAGGCAGATGTTCTCCTGCCGTGTACTTTGTGTCTGCACTGATGGACCCAAAAGCATTTGAGAGCTCTCAGTTCTCTCCTTCCCCAGGTCAGGACAAGCCCCCAGTCTGCAAAGCAGCTGCTTTCCCTAGGGAGGGAACAACGGGAAGTCAAGGCACAGGGGCCAGGTGGGAAGGAGGACTGCTGCATTTGGGTCCTCGAGCAAATAATCTCTCAGTCTGGTGAGCTTTAGATTGCCTCTGCACAGAGTGTGCCCTTATCCATAGAAGTAAATGGAGAAATCCCAAAGATGCAATCACCTGAGCAGGGATTTGCCCTGGAAGCGTTAGTCAGGATGCTCAGGCTAAACCATTAGCTATGGTTCAGCAGAGACCGGTACAGAGGTGGCTCCAGCTTCAGAGAGCTCGCAGCCTCACTCGGCACGCAGACAAGAGGCCACAGAGCTGCTCTTCAAGCAATAACAACAGAGGAACATGAACTCTAACGGGGCCCAGAGCAGCCACGGCGCTGACTGCTCTGTGTACAAGACATGTAACAAGGAGCTGCTTGGCAGCCCAGGTTAATGCTGCAGCGTCTCCCGTGTCACTCCATCAATGTGCTCAAAAACCCCAAGAGACAACAAAAAAAAAAGCAGGATCAGAGAAAGCAAGAGAAAAATGCTGCAACGATTCATGTACCTGTGACCAATCTGAGAAAAGCAGCATGACCAGAGGCATTTTCAACAGACGGTGCCATGTGAGCAGACTTGGCTGCTTTTAAATTAATTTCCTTGAAATGGGCTGATATTAGTGTAAGCAACAATATAAACAATTTGATAATATCCCGACTTCTATCAACTTCAGCGTTTAAGAAGAAAGTAAAATGGGGGAAAGGGACAAACACCCACATTCACAAGAGAGAGGACACAAACAGCAGCTGGGTTTGCTCACATTTCATTTTTAGTTTTTCTTAAGAAAATAGAAGAGAATGCTAAGAGTGAATTATATTAATGAAATATTGAATCAAAATATTAATACACTGTAAGAAGAACAAACCATTTAATCTCCTGCTGCCCCTATTTTTAATGAAGTAATTTTCTGTATTTTCAGACTCTGTAATACAAAAGGAGAAATCAAAGATCTCTCTGCACTAACTCAGTGTGCACTTCCAGTGCAAGGCACTTGTTCCAGTTATTCTTAAAAAAAGCCAAATAAATCAAAAACCCTTCAGGAAATGAAAGTTAAAAGAACACTAATTTCATTTAACGATCCCTCCTTCTCCGAGATGTTTAACGTATTTGCGTCAGGCGTTACAGTTGGTATCAGCTGCTATGGTATTGATGAATATTTGCTTTTCTATTTGAGTTTGCACAATCCCCATCCCACGATGGTGCATGCCAACAATTTCTATGCTGGAAAACACAGAAATAATCACAGGAACAACTGTTCTGCATTGCTGCATAGCGACCAGAGAAAATTATTCCCCACCCTTCTTTCCTAATGACTCACACCTTCCAAAATCACATAATCTGAAGTCCATGTAACCTGCTTTTCGTCTTAAAAAACTTCTCTTTTTTTCCCCTCTCCATTTAACCAACTTAGTAAGAAAAAAATTGCATATCAGTCCTTTTTATTCTCTCTTTGATAAAAGTGGTATGATCTCCACAAGAAGAGATGGGGAAACCTCCAAAGGTTTCAATTCATTTAGTTGAAGCTTAGCTGAACTTTTAAACATCCCACCCGTCTGCCTAATCCCTCAACAAGCTCACATTTCCCCTCTACCCTCCATGGGATTGTCTACAGGGAAATACCTTCCCTGAACAGCTGTACTAGACTAATTAATCCACTATAGATAGACCAGTAAAATAACCTGCCTGGATATTATTCTGGAACAAAATTTATCTTATTCTCAAAGCTTGTCTCTGTGCAGCCATGGTTTTTATTCCAGAGCCCATGCAGGGATTTATCCTGGTGCAGCTTGTGTAGAGCAGTTACTGTGACACAACTACATAAGGAAATTTCCCTGCACGAGCTCTAGGGAGGACAAGCTGTCCAGTAAGGACTTGAGAGAGAACAACCTGCAAAAAGGTATTAGAATCAGGGCTGTTTTCTCCTTCTTGGGCTGCTTTGTTCATCATTGTCACTAACCTTGCTTAACATCAGCCCAGGACAGTGAGGTCCTTTGACCATGGAGCAGACGCTGAAATACAAGACAAAACTGGTTCCACTGAGGTTAAAGACCATCACCTTTGCTTGCATTAGGTGTATAGTAAGCTTGTCAGATAGAAAGCTACTCCTAAATGTGCTTTCCCATATATCTGTTTCTCTAAAGGAATGTTTCAGTGGATCAAGGATTTGTTCCTACTGCCTGGCCATTCCTCCAGCCCCCTCCCGATGAAAGCTCAGCAATGCACAGCACGTGGACCATCAGATTTCCGTGAGAGACCTTACAAGCTCTTCTAGAGGCAGGTGACTCTCTGAACAGCATTGTTTTTCTAAAACATCAAGTAGTCTCCAAAATCCAGTGGAACACAGACCCCGCCGTGGGATCTTTCCAGGACCCTCCAGGTGACATTTGGCATCATCACAGAGCAGTCAAGAGAGGCAGGGGAGCAGCCAGGCTGCTGTGTTGATGTTGTCAGCTCCAGCTTCGTCACCTCTGCCTTCAGTTTCCCATTTTCCTAGTGGGAATGTAATACTGCTTTGGGGATTAATTAATTGATGAATATAGAGAGCCTGGAAAGTGTAAAGCACTACACAGGAGTTAAGTGTTATAATTAGGAGCAATTCTGATCTTGATTATAATGAGGTAAAGCTGGAAGTCCTACACCACAGAAAGATTCAAACTGATAGAAAAAAAAATGATCAGAATCAGGGTCTTATGATTTTAAATGTAAACTTAGGCAGATTCCCTGCTGAGTTACATCTGCAACTGTAATAAGATCATGGAACATGACAAGTTGTCATTTCAGTAAGAGATATAGGGAAAATGCCCTTTAAAAAAATTAAACAGGAAGGAAATTTTTAAAGTGTTTTCTTTGGCTCTGAAACATATGCCCAGGGAGAAACCGTTCTTAGCAATGCAGTGGATCTTGAAATATTTACTGGGTCTGGCATTTAACAATCTTTCTTGTATAAACGATATAGAAAAAACACGTACTATCTTAGACTGCAATCTAGTGTGAGGATGAGATGATATTTTAATAGGGCTGCATTCATCAACTATAACAAGAGAGGGAATGTGTTCCAATCCACTCTTATTTACATGCCCTGTGGGCAATGTAAATAAGAGTAAGCGACTTTGACCATCAGATAAGTACGGCAACGGGAGGCAGACAGACAGACAGACAGACAGACTGCTAGGGATGGAAGGCACCTGAAGCAGGGTGATGTAGCCAGGACAGGGATGGCACCCATTGCCTGTTTCACTGGGATCCCATCCTCTCGCTCCACTCTAAGTGCACCCAACAAGGGTCCTTCTGGAAACCTGAATTTCTTACTTGGCTTGCAGTGGGATTTCTATGTCTAGCCACTGACACCACTGTTTTCAGAAGTAATTAAATTCTTTATTATGCTTTTTTAATAGCCGGTAGCTACTGCTCTGCGTTTTTGTTTCTGTCCCTGTTGGATGCACCATGGAGCAGTGCCATGAACCTCCAACTGTTCTTCCAGCAAGATTTGAGAGTTTGACCACACAGCTTGCATGGGGGTGAGGATGTGTTCATCTGAGCTTACAGCCACATGTCATAGTTGCAGACTGAAATCAGAAGTACATTTCAGAGCCACAAGAACATCCCTTCAAGATTTTCCAACACAAGTCCAGAGAAAGAACAGTGAAGACAGAGGGCAATGCCTGGTTTTCAGGTCCTAATTTTATCTCACTTTTTAAAGCAGGGTCTGAACCTCCAAGGTTTTGACTTCTTCAGATAGGCTTGTTACAAAGTTATCAGAATACATTTGTGGTTGGGTGATTTCCTTTTGCCCTAGACAGCTGTCAAGGGCAACAGAATGGCCCAAGGCAAAATGTGATGTGGGTGTAAGGAGTGTCTTGAGCCAGTAAGTTGAAGCGGCAGGTTAGAAAGCCTGAGGAAAAAATGAGCCAATAATTGCTGAAAATCTTCCTATTCTGCAGTTTAGTTAGTCAAATTCAGTGGCCCCTCTCCAGGCCTTCAGTCTCCTCCACGCCTTAGAAAAGAACCGTATTAATCATTTTGCTACTACTGTTTAATTATGCTAAGCATCAGCCATGCTGATCAACGCTTGGTTCTTGTGGAGCGAATCCCAGCCCTCTCCCAGACTGCAGCATCCCAGCAGCTCCTGCTGCAGCAGAAGCAGTCCCAGCTTTGCAGAGAGCAGCAGCTAAAGAGGATTTTGGTCTCAGTGAGCACCAGCCAGCACAGCGCTCGCCCTGGGTCACGTCAGACCGGGGCTGCCTTTCTCTCCCACTATGAGTTGGCAATCAGGAGCCTTTTAAGAAGTTTAAGCATCTCGAAAGCACTGTCACAAATTACATTTTAGAAAGTTAAGAGATCAACTGCTGCTTAAGATCCTCTGAGGAGATTTCAGAATAGAAGCACCCACAACAACTCCGAGTGAATCAACCTGAAAGCATCTGATGCCTGCATGTTGTTTGGAGTAGACAGGGATTAAAAATCTCTTTACTACAGCCTGCTAGAAGATTCATTTCATGAGTAGTTTTGATTGAGAATGGATGAAAACTCTCCATCAAATATTAAAGGAGGTGGAAAAATGGATTAGCAGCTTAGAGACAATTGTCACAGATCGTGTTTGCTCTTCTTGAAAAATCTCAGTTTTAATGATCATCTCCTCCCCTCCAAAAAATATTATCAACTGAAACAAAGCCTGTTCAAATTGTCACTGCTTTCAGAGGGCACAATGACACTTTTGCCTGCCAAACTGAAAAGTTTGGGAGAGACAGGAAAGGAGGGAGGGGGCATTTGTATTTGATTCAGCATTTCCGCAAGAAGTAGCCTCAATGGATGTATCCTTGGCTCTGGACAGTAGCAGCATCCATTGCCGTGAGCAAATAGGAACCCACGTTGTTTGCAAATTGCTGCTTTTGGACTGACGATTGCTGTTGTTCAGAGCTGCACTGAGGCCTGGGGGAGCAGAGAGTGCCCGTCCACGCAGGATAGGGTTTTGCTGCATCCCCATGCTGAGCTGCCCAGCACACAGCCCAGGATCTGCCTTCCCCCTGGACCACTCATGACCTGCAGCTTCCCTGGAAGTTTGGGCCCCGGTGCAGTGCTCTTCATTTTGCTAAGCAAACATTTGCAACACAAATACAGTTACCTTTCTCGCAGAACAATTTAGTGGAGTGCTCATTCTCATTCAATTAAAAACTTAACTTATGTTTATAATAATAGCAGATTTTCTTTTTTTTCTTTGGTAAAGGCTCTTAAAATTCATATTTCGCTTCTCCTGCTAAATGACTGTGCACAGAGCACTGTCTGTTTGGAGATCTCAGTCTGAGTCTTCCATGGAACGTTCACTGAATATAGACCGACTAGTTATTAGGTAATATTTTATACAAAGGCTGAATCTTTATTTAATAGTCAGTCTGCTATTGATTCATGCAGCCAGTGATGGTGACTAAGAAAGCTGTGATTCATTGGCACCTGTTGGTATCAAAGGCCTAGAGTTTCTTTACGTTCTTTATGGCCTCTTCCTTCTACTTTCCCCAAGCACGCTTATATGTGATTGGGTTTTTTTAAACACAAAGAAATAAAGCAAGAAGGCTATTCTTTGGCAGTAGCTCCACAATTGTAGTAAAATTCATATCTTACTGTATGTCATACCTGGAGCTATTTCAGAGCCATCTGCAAGTTCCTAAAACCTCTTAAGCTTACCTACCAAGCTATTCACCTTTCTTTATTCATTAAATAGGAAATGTGAGGTGAAGTCAAGCATACGGATTACAAGAAAACAGTGCATGATTCGTGACAGCTACAATGCTCAAAAAATAGCTATCCCTTGTCCATTTATACATTTACACACACAGGACCCTGCACCTAGAAGAGATCAATTTTTCCCCTGATTAAAAAGGAATAATGAGCCATGTTTCATACATAGCTGGCAATTGCACCTTTGAATCAGCCAGCAAAAAGAATAAGCAAGGCAGGAGTCTCCAAGATTATGGATAAACAAATAAACTAACAAAACCTTCAGGCACATTCAGAGCAGTTCAGTAGTTAATTCTACATTTATAAACACAAGCAGGTCACGTGGGCTGCAGTACTGAAGCTTTGGAGGCACCCCTGTCCCCACAAAGTAACTGAAGTTTCCTAGGAAGGAGTGAAACCCATCAGCCACATAGCCAGTGAGCACCAGCCCTGGCACCAGCCGACTCCAGACTCAGTGTTCATCTTTGCACAGAGATGGGTGCATCTCCAGGAGTACCCAACCCGGGACCTGGAAAAGTGCCACCCAAGCCATTTTTGGTGAATGAACCTTTGCCAGATCCTCACGGTTTGTTTTTCAAATCTGCAGACATTAATGGTCTCAAGCTTTGCTCTTAGTTATGTGTAATCATTACCTTTAATGCTGAGTGTCTCAGTCTCTGATGACTCTTTAAGAGGTGCTATGGCAGGTGATGAAACCCCAGATCTTCTTCCCAGTGGGTAGTCTCCCTGGCTCCTCAAACCAGCTTTGTACTCCCACTTCCCCTAATCATCCTCTTGCCCAATGAGATTATGAGCATCAGGCACGAAATCTTGGCCTTGTAAAATCAAATCTGACTTTTGCCATTAGTGTCAGTGGGGCCAGAATTTCATTAGAGGCCCTATTTTCCCAATCCTAACTAATGGCAGACAGAGCTTCACCTGGAGTAAAGCTGGGTTATTACAGGATTTAATTCATTAGGGGGTCAGGATTTAACACTTGCAGACACACCACCAATCGCGTCAGTGTAACTGTAAGCCCAATAAAACCCAAATATTTGAAATACAAGCTCTAAGGCCACTCAGACCAAAATCACTATTTCATTCTTTATCTTTTGCTTCACAATCCACCTTTAAAATCTTTTTTCCCTTGGAGCTTGTCAAAGCTGCCTCCCCAGGGCTCTCCCTATTGTGCATGTCCTCATGCACTCCTTTTGTAATATCCAAGCTGTGCAGTTGATGCACAGACTGAATTAGAAAGCAGGCCTGCGTCTGATCTGCAAACATACCTCCAGCCTTATTTTCCTTCCCTTAATGTATTCCAGTCTATGCCTGGGTAGTTAAAATCTTCAATTCCTACCACTCTCTCCTTTTTACATGCCTGTTTTATTTGCACAGTCATTTCACAGTCCAGTTGTTCTTTCTGGTCAGGTGGCCTATAAAATATTTCTATTACTAGTTTACTCTCTGAAACATCTCCAACTGCAGCCCATAATGACATAGCAACCCCATTCCAGCCTCTCTCAGATCCCCACTTTCAAAGACTAATAAATCCTTTTCCTTCTCAAATAGCTCTCTCTTCTCTCATTCTCTTCTTTTCCTCCCCAAACAATCTAAACAATCTCTACTCTTTAATGTTAATACCTCTGTTATCTTCTAAGTCAACTGCAGCTCCATCCATACCTATTTCCCAGCGGGCACTGCCTACACATACAGCTGAGCTCCTAGCATCCACACTGAGACACAATAAGCATCCTCCTCCTTTCATTCCCTGTAAAAACATAACCTCTTCCTGACCGCGTCTGGGACCGATGGCTTTGCCGTTCCTGATCAGCATGAGCAGGGCTGATTCTTATTTCTGTCCATCCACTGCAAGTCTCCACTTCACCAACTGCTTCCAATTTGTCTGGAAGGGAGGATCTGGTTAGAGTCAAGAATTTCTACTTTTTAATGTATTTCTTTTACTGTATCCCACAAATGTATTGAACTAATTTTTCCCACTACCACTGTACAAACCATCCTTCCATCTGTGTTGTGGTGTAGGCTGATAAGATGAACCTAGTGCTTGGGCTTGAAAGGGTCCTTGAGGTTTTCTCTGCATAATCTTGAACTCCAATGCCTTAAATTCCTCCAGCTGCATTTTCTTAGAACATGTTTCTGCTGCAGAGGGATAGTGACCAGTAGCTTACGTGGTTCTTCTGCCCCGACATGTCTCTGCAGCTGTTTCAAGTACTTGTAGTCCCATGGGGGCAGAAGTGGGTTTGAGCAAAGCCGTGGGCTTTCCGTTCCCATACCCCAACCACCTCACAGGTCACTCACATGTGCCCCATGGAGAGATGTGACCGCCTTCTCATCTCCTGTACAAAATCTGTGCAAGGACGCTGCTGCACGACCTCAGCATGAGCTGCAAAATGCCCTCCCGTGTTTAGCCTGCCTGGAGCTCCACAAACAGTGTCCCAAACAAGATTTTCTAAAGTAGCCAAATAAATTCATGAACAAATCACAGTCCAGAGCTTCCCAAATGATGCTCACAACATCCCTGGAAGTTGGAATGCCCACGTTCTTATGTCGTATTGATACAAGAAACTGTAAGATAGAGCAAATCCCCTCATTCTGGGGGAAACAAAGTCAAAGGAGATGGGAGTGGCTTATGCTTCACTCCCTTCTGCCAAGAGTTACTCATGTATTTTTAAGCGCCATGTCAAATTTTGAGGAAATTTACTCTATGTTAAGCTTAACGATGCTAAAAAATAAATTTGGCCCCAAAATTATTTGGTCCTATGGTGACAGTGAAATGGGATTTAAATATATTTGTATTAAGTGATCTAGAGAAGAGTTTGGGAGGGATGCAGAGAGAGACAGCCAGCAGAATTCACAGCACCCAGCAGTCCACCCTGCTCAGTGATCCAACTTTATATTTGCCAAAAAGGAAGAGATAAGAAATTTCCTTCCTTTCCTCTTTCACAGCTCTGTAACTGGAGCCTCCATGTAGCCCCACAGGCTCCCTGGAAACCAGGGAATCAGCTGTATTCTGCGCCACAGGAAAGCTCTGTTAATGCCATGATTACTACTAATACAGACACCTATACCCACAAACTACGCTACACTGCCACGCGACATGCATCCAGCCAAGAAGCCAAACGGTTTTGAGCCAGGCTATGATCAGACAGACAGTAACATACAGCTCTGGGAAATCCCTGAGAAGACCAAATGCAGCGAGTGTTCACTGTCCTCCTCTGTCTCATGGGCTTTTCCAGTGTCCTGGCTATAATCAGTACTGGGTTTGCAAACTGGGCCACACCTGAACCTGCCAGGCTGGCTACGCATGCACCACGGACCCAAAGCCCAGTAGCCACACATCTAGCTGCACATCACACATCTAGTGTGATGATAGAACTGCTGCTAGGGGTAGGATCTCCAGCTCCTTCTCTTCTGGCCCCAATGAGCTTGTGATGTTTCTAGCAAGCACACAACCTGTAATACACCTCTACAGCACAGGCCTCCAGGAGATCTCTGTGACATCCTGAGCAGAAGGACTTGGCTGGAGCAAGCTGTACTCCAGAGCTGTAGCTGGAGAGAGGACTGGAATTACCAGTCTCTTGGCCCACTTGTGTGCTGCTGGGAAGATCCTGTGCACATCTCTTCTTATACAACTTGGAAAAGCTCCCATTGTGGTTTCTCCATCCCTGGTGTTGACACATTTTGTTGGGCCTTATAATACAGTAGTTGGACTTGGTCCTAACTGAGTCAGATGGATCCCACTTTTACCCTAAGTCAATTAGCAGAACATTTTAGTCCCTCTCATTCCTCTTCCAACTTCCTAAAAATCTAGGAATCTGCTTTCCTTTGTAAGCCAAAAAAACTCAAAATAAAGGCTTGGAAGAAGTTTCAGAAGTTGTCCTGAACAAGGACTGATTCACGCCTTCCATGGGCACACATCTTGCATCACAGGTCAAATATAAAACTCAGTGTCAAGAGGTGTTCAGAGTTTGATCCTACCACTGATTTTATGTGTGATCAAACCCAATTAATTTTACCTATTTATCTATAACTTTTCTCACGTGGAAAATTGGCCACTAAAGATAATCCAAACCCATACATTTGCTGACAGTCATGAAGTACTCTCAGACAGTAGGGTGAGTTTATTAGTAGTTGTCACCCAATAAAATAAAATTATTAAAATGTGGGTTTGCCTGTTGAAACAGAAATTTCTACCATCATTTACGAGAACAGAGGCAATACACCAGGATGGGTCACAAAGATCCAGTGCCCTACAGCCTCCCCACAGCTACATGTGACACGAGTACGTGAACGTGGGCTGTTAGGCGGTCACACCATCTACGTTCCCAGCCCATTGCACAGCCTGTCTCCATTCCAGAGCACTGAACCACTTCCCAGCCATTGGAAGGAGTCACCCCAGGACACTGCCAGGAGGAGGTGCAGTGGCGCAAGGCTGAGCATCTCTGCCCACTCTGTGCCCTGCTATTTGCCCTTCTCTTGTGCAAGCAGTACAGTTTGCTAAAAAGCACATCAGGGTTACACTGGGCAGCTGTAATTCTGTACAGGGACCCCAGCATTTATGGTATAGGGCATATAGCCACAGCTTTATTAGGTAAATGACACAGTTAAATAAGGTAAATCAACAATGAGGGAGAGGATGAGAAAATTATATTGACTGTAATGTTTACAAACACTCGTCACCTTCCAACTCACTGATGAATTGGTAATTTTTTTGCTGGAAGAAAAGATCCTTCTTGCTTTAAAGAAAGCTATTTGATGAGGCACAGGGGAGACAATTAAACATTTAATTCAGTTTGACCTGCTCTGTTATTACAGCTCTTTGTTTCCCCATCTCTTTCTTTTACTCTGACCTTTAGGATGTGGTGCTTCGTGGGCCGTTTCTATTATTTTTTTTTGACCAGGTCAGATCAAACAGATCCTGTTTCCCAAAGATAACATGAATGCGGAATATTAATGCAGACCTCCCCTATTGTGTCCCTTTATCTCCCTTCCCCCAATTTTCCCGCACCCCACATGCCTCCCCCTGCCTGCAAGCTCATTTGCACAAAAGCACACCGAGTCCCCACTCAGCAGCCCACCTTGAACAAAACACTCCAGGACTCTTGAAACAGCAGAAGTGCTAATCAAGCAGGGCCCTGTGCTGTGTGCTTCTGCAGTGGTTGCCTGGCATAGAAATGGGCTGTCTGGCCGCAGCTATGAGGTAACGTCTGGCTTTTTTGCCAAGCTGCAGAACTAGTCAGACACTCCCTGGAACAACATTTCTTCAGGAAAAAAAAAAAAAAAAAGAAAAGTTAGGCGAGAAATGATCTTCCAGAAACTTCCTTGCATCTTTCTGCGTGGTTTTTGTTTTGGTTTTTTTTTCCCCTGTGGGTTTTCTTTCTTTCTTTCTTTCTTACTTTTTTTTGGTTGGGGAAAAGTTACATAACGAAATCACTTAGAATGCAATGGGTTTTGTCAGCTGATTTCGGGCAGTAATCTTATGAAACTGATATCTCACACTTACTAGGCAAACTGGAAATTTGGAAAAGCGAAAGAATAAAATACATGCACGCACAGATGTACTCCACTCCTGCAACACTATCAAAATCTATCCGCTATTTTTGGATGCAACCTGAATTAGAGCACCATAAATTCAAGCAAGACAGAGCTAACCTGCATCTGCAGCATCTTTTTTTTGCAGTGCAGCCAATTAATCTAATTAACCAGTTAGAGGAAATTTTTGTTACACTGCAGCAGCAGCAGCAGCCCTTCTCTTTTCCTTATAAACCCCTTATTTACCGAGGTTGCATAGGATTCTCGATTCAGACTGTTCCGCTTTTTATAAAATCACTGACATCTTGATTTTTGTTCCTGAAGGACAGAAAATATACAGTTCATTTTGCTGCAGTGAAGGCTGAGAAATAATCCAAACTGATGAGACATGGCTGTTCCTTTGGAGATTCAAGCTGTGGCTAACAAAACCTCTTGTATTAAATATGTGTATATATGTATCAGTCAAAAATTTAGACTTGTTCCTAGGTGACACCCTTCAAGGAGTTAATTCCTGAGAAGCAGCAGCTTTGAAAAGGTGCAAGAAGGAATGTCTTGTCCTCAGGGTAGGACCAGCCAATGAAGGCGAGTGCTGGTGATGTAATGCTTCAAACCTGGTGCATCATTGGTTCCGGAGATATTAGTCTTGATATGATTTTGGAGAGTTTGGTGAGAGGAGTTTTTGCAGAGGAGTCTGTAAATTTCCCTGCACCAAGGACATTTCACTTCAGTTCTCTAATGTTCATCAGCCTGGGCACGTCTAGCTGGTACAAGTTTGCTCTGATGATAATACTTCTGTCTTGAGTCTTTTCAGTTCTGTTTAGCTATTCCATATCCTGCTATCTGGGACGCATTTCTCTGAAGTCAGACCGTGCTGGAATTACCTCTCCAGCCTGCCCATGAAATTGAAATGAATTTTTAATAAAAAGCAGTTGTTTTTTCTCTGACTCACCTCTGAACTCTTAATTGTTTCAGGCACCAACTTCCATTCCCCCAGCTTCTATTACCTTTCCAGGTTTTCATCTGCCCAGTCTTATTTCTTTAGCTGACTACTTCATGAGGAGATGGCTGATGATGCCTTAAATGAACCTCTCCAGTCTGGGCTTGCTCTGGAGGAATCTGCTTAAACCACCCTAACGTCAGTCAGCTCAGGAACACATTGCCTTTTGCCCACCAAGGTCTCGTGCAGCTGCAGCTGCAGTCCCTGAAGCTGCCTGGCCATGCCAGGGCACCAAGTGTTTTGTTTGAACTTTAGCCATGATTCAGTCACAGAATCCACTGAAATTCTCATCCCTTTCTCTTACTTCCCCCTAAATGAAATAGTCTTGCAAAACCTACGGGAACTGTTAAAGCTTTTGTCAAACCAGAGAAGAGGATATAGGAGCTACGGAAGATGCTCGCAGGCCCCCTGGAGATGCAGGTATGGGAGATGCTGAGGTCAAGGCAGCAGCAAAGGATGCCCAATTCTGCCCACAAATCTCTGGAAGCTCTGAGCAGTTCAGTTTCTCGTACTTCCCCTGGGCATCCTGAGGAGCCCTGCCAGTTGCCAGAGGCCAGAGATCACACAAGTGCTGTGGAGAGCAGAGTCGTTCCAAAATACAAACGACTTAGCACTTCTGAGGTTTGCTTTTTTTCCAAACAAGAATGAGAATCTAAAATCCTGCAATTCCCTGGGAACTATAGGTAAATATAATTTCAGCTCAGTTTTTTAAAATTTTCTTTCAAATAAGACCAATATGTATGTTTTGATGCAGACTTTTGAAAAGACATAGGAAAACGTATGATTTACTAAATTGAAATTTTTCATTCCAGAAATGGAACTTTTTCTCTATCCTCCCTTTTTTGTCTTGAATAAAATAAGTTTCAATGAAACTAGGTGGGGTTAGTAGTGTGTTTGAATAGCTATATGTACCTCCCCTACACCAAACTATCTCCACTTCTGATAAGGGGAGCCCAAAGATGGACTTGAGAAAACTTTGCACGTCCTCTCCTTGTGCTGTACAGTCTAAGGTACTTCTGTCCCTGGTGTACTACTGTCTTCTTTGTCTCTGTAACACTCATAAAAACCTTTCAGAGAACGAGATCTAAAACTGACCTAGAGAGTCTGTCCCAGTACCTAACTCTCCTAATAAGCAGAAAGCTTTTCCTAATATCCAATCTCAATTTTTTTTTTCCTGCAAATTAAGCTGATTTCCTCTTAAGCTGATGTCCTGCCTCCAGTCGAGAAGGGAAATAACTAACCATCACCCCCTTTATATCAACCTTCTACATAGTATTAGCCTATTATCATGCCATTCCTTAACTAGTCCATTTCTTTTCTCCTTAGCCACAGCATCTGAATTTCAGAGTGTTCCCGTTGTCTCTTCCCTGGGATTTTGTCTCTATTTTTTGAAAGTTTCCCAAACCGGACCTACTATTTTGTGCTCCTGACCAATGTATTGCTGCCTCCTCTTACGCTGCTGGTCAATACAGGCAAGGAGAGTGGTGATTTTTTCTCTGAACGTGGGCTGATAAAACGCTAGGGAGTGGAATGTCATCCATGTAGGTCTCCTGCTTTTGTTGAAAAAGCGTCTATGTTTGAGACACTGTATGCAAAGAAACAACAGTCCCACGTTAGAGCTCCTCAGCTTCCCAGAGGAGTAACAATGCCCTGTGTATCCTGAGGGAAATATTTCTGGTACCTTTGCCCAGTGTTTCCACAGCCCAGCACTTAGCTGCACTTTTCTCATGCTACGAGCTACCTAGTCATTGTAGTGACTTTCCAGTGCAGTGAGGCCAGAATATCTCATAAACATTGACCAGATTATTGTCACAACATGGTGAAGAAGGGAGGGATTTAGCAGCAACCCATTGAAACATATGGAAATGAAGACCACGGCCAAGCACTATTCCAGTACAGTGCACAGTGTGTGAAGGTTTATCACTTAATTTCGTTTTTCTGAATGCATGGGATGCACTCCGACCTTGGTCATCTTGATCATGCTTCTCAATTGAAACCTGGGTTTGTCATCTGTATTGAGCTGGTAGGAATTTGTTGCACCAGGGAACAGTGACTTCTGATTTCTTTCTTTGCTCCGTTGAGCAAAATGAGGTTTTGTTTGCTACTTTGATGGAAACAGTGCATCATTTCACTACTACCTAAGCAGAGGTATTAAGATAAAGCTACTGTACAATCACACACAATTGAATCTAAAAAGCCCCACTGTGTAATTTTTTTTAACACTGTGTTTATGGATTTTGACAATGAAGCTTTCGATGTTAGAACGTAATGACAATGCAATCCATATACTGTGAGTCTATAGTTATCTTTCCAAACAACAGCAAGAACATCTTTCCAGACCTTTCTAGCTCTTAAAGAGGCATTTAGCATTGGCTTTGGAAAATTACTAATGACGTGCTGAAGCCTCTGCCCTCCCTGCACACACTCTATATACAGAATTCAGGTATGGCTGAGCAGGGCATTTGCTGTGTGGATTACAGAAAAGCATCTTCTTTGTGACTTCACCTAGCTGAGCTCCTCAATATTGCTGCAATGACAGGTGCTTGGAGGGGATTTTGTGCTGCTTTGCTACAGGGAGTCTTTCCATTTACTCCAGGCAGTTTGAGAAAGAGGCTTTGGTCTCACAAATATCTTCTGCAGCACAGGCTTTCCTATAAGTCAGTCATTAAAAGAAACCACAGGCAATATGCATGAACAAAGGGAATGAAATTGAGCTGGGAATCTGACTGTTTCCAAATATCCTTCTGATGTGACAGGGAAAGTCCAACAGAAAACCAGACGCTCAAAAGGCACTATCAAAGTACTTGTTCTCCTTGCAGTGTATTTGGAAGGCCACGCAAACTAAACATGCAAAAAATATCAGCCTGCTCACAACCACTCTCCAGCCTTGTTCCCCAAAGCACCTTATGTAGGTGCTTAAAAAGCCTCTGCAGACAACTTGCTGCAGGGTGACATGCAAACTCTTTCTGTGGCAGCCCCTGGAGCTCCAGGCCAGCTCCAGCAGACAAACCCTCCCTGCTCCTTCAGGCAGGACCAAACCGAGCGGCTCCAGCAACCCAAATGTGTCACCCACGCCAGGGACACGTGAAGGAGGACACCCCGATTTTAGATGTTTAGATGTTTGACTGCCACCGTGGTTTTCACAAATTGCTCACATTTGAGAGCAGAAAAAATTTCACTCCACACGACATAAAATGTCAATTTAAGTGTTAATTATATTTTCATATCAGAACATAAACCCCAGTTTGTAAGAACATGGGTGTCCTTAAAATACGTCGTAATAAGAAATTGAAAACAGCTAGTGTTCTTGAATCAATTTTCACATTTATAATTTTAAAGAATAGTTCCCTTTTTCTATCTCATTTTGCCAACTCTGTATGGCTTTGTGCTTGCCTTGTAATTTTGCAAAAAATATCAGTCTGTAATTTCCACTCTTTTTTTCAATTAAAAAAAAATGCCCCAAAATAACAATAAATTAAAAAAAAACGAAACTGGAAGCAGAGTCTCGACAATGTATTAAACTATGTAGGTATGTTAATTTGAAAGAATAGGTATAATTTATTTTATCAATTATAGAGAAAACTGCAAAGACTCAAACTATAATTGTGAAGATAATATCCTTCTATTGCTATTAATGGCTGCTATCTGTGGCATATACATTATTTCTAATTTTCACAGCTCATTCGCATCATAAATGAAACACAAAGAATCCTGTGGAAGATACTGTAGAAATCACATTTATCATCATATTTGAAGGATTTCTTTGAAATCACAGAAATTGGACCTTAAATATATATAATTTACTTTATTTATTGGACTGCAAAAGTTTAAACCTTTCCAAGGTTATTATGCTAATGGAAAGCATAAAATTAAAAGACGCTGACTACAGACTTTGCAGAACCTTTCTGATACCTTCTAAGCACTCATTTTCAATTCCTAAAACTACTGACTTCTTATTTTTAAGTTCTCCAAACTCCTGCAAACCCCAGGAGCCTTTAGCAGTCTTCCAAACCTCTAGCAGCACATTTACTTTCTTCTGAGCTAACTACTAGACCTAATTAAACAACACTGTTTCATCTGAGTGGATGATATTCTTACAGTCTGAATACAAATTAAAATTCCAGTTCTGTTAACATTCAGGTCAGTTAATCAGAATAAACCTCTTTAAAAACTAGAAGACATTCAAAGTCAATCATACTCTTAACTCATTTTTAAATGTGTCATTTATAATACTCACTATTGGTTCCCTTTAAATAATAAGAATAATAATAAAAAAGCTCACAGTTCTCAGATCAGCTTAATTCAATGAAAGAAAAATGGGGAATTTTACATGAAGGGTTTCTAAAGAGCTTCAGCTTCCAAAGGGCAGACATGCAGGTCTGCGTGTTGAAAATTGCACAGACAGTTGCCAAAACAGCATGTGCAAATTAGACACCGTTCACATAATGAACTTGTTAGAAGACTAATTCAAGATTTGCATGTGGAAATACGAATGTGGAGCTATATTATTCCTTGAGAATGCAGATGTATCTATTAGCCTGTGTATTTTAGCAGATGTTATTTTGAAAACAAGACCCTAAGTCTTCAGAGTATAGAAATTAATAACTAGAGATTGGGATTTCATGGAGAGCTTTTCATGGACATGATACAAGACAACCAGAAACGCTGAGTTTTCATCTCACCCTCATAATGCATTTTCTCTGTGAGCTCAGGGAAATGATATTACTTTTACCTATTTTTGTTTACCTACCAGTGAAATGGCCTTAATATTCCTTATCTGCCATCACACGCACGCTGTCAGACTCAATTAGTGTTTGCAATTCTCTTTAAGCTCTCCAAACGATTGCATGTTTTGGAACAGAATTAAAACTTGAATTGTTTAACCCAATCATTTTCTTACTGCAAATGCTAATCGCTTGGCAATAATTTTCTAGTGTTAAAGAGGGGGAAAAGGAGAGAGAAGGAAATGGAGATGGATCAAGGTAGACCAGCAAACTCTGAGGTAGGCTGGGCCTTCATAACTGGAGTTGGCACTCTGATGAATAACTAGGCTTTAGATGAGAATGTACAGAAGAATGCTGAAAGCAGAAGCTGTGCTCTCATCCATCAAGCAAAAAACCACCGCTTTTGGTTCAGTGTGGTTGGGATCATACTCTTCCAACCAATCCCTTAGAACGTGCAGGCCATGGGTGCTTGGTTTTGGGCTTGGCTTGATGACAAATGCAAGGCTTTGCTTTGCATTCAGTTTGCATATCGCTAAAATACATACATCCCGTTGCCCAGGTGTTAGGCCCTGTAATCACTCTTTTGAAAGTGCAATGCTATTTTCAGCTTTATCTTCATTTTATTCTCATTGAAAATAATTGCAGTGATTTAGAGACCGCCTAATGCCCTGTCGTTATCTCCAAATCTCTAGTAGTATGCTGGCATCCAGTAGTGAATCTAAAAGCTGCATAGATTTTCAAGTTGCAGCATGTTAATCTTATCCAGCATGTAGAATGGTCTCGCTAATTGAAAAGATGAATGCAGCCAGGTTTTATATGAACTTTTTCTCTGTTTGCCTTTAAAGGCCAGTAAATGCCAGGAAAGGAAAAAAATACCACCACAGAGCCAAATATAATTGATGCAGCTATTGGTTTTGATACCAATAAACATATGATTTGGCCTGCACCAATGTGTTCCCTCCATAAAAACTGAAGGTGAACATTCGAATCACCTCATAGGGAAAGAAATTTGCATTCAGGAAGACTGGAGCACTAGGCTAGTGAAATCTTGACTTTGTCTAAGACACTAGCCAACATGTTGTTGACTTCATTGAATAAGATATCACTACTGCATGGTTCATGCCTTAACCTGTTGTACTAATACAGGACACGTAAAGGAAGATGTTAAGACTGACTCAACTCTGATTGAAAATTAACACAGATCTTAATTTCTGACTGGGCAGTCAGCAAGAAAAGCAAGAGGAAAAAGTACTTTTCCATAAAACCCATTGGATGTACTTTGTATCCATTGCTATTTTATTTATTCCTTGTACCAGTTAAGCAGGCCCTTCCTAAGCTTTCTGTTCTGCCCCTTTCACAGTAGCTGTCTCCTGAAGGGTACATCAAAAAGCTACAGCCTAATGCTTCCTAAGAGAAGCAGCACAGTTTCTTGCACAAGTAACCTGTCACAATGCAGCTATCAGTAATAACTCTATAGTACCTCGAGCCTGTGTTGTAGAATACTCTGAGATGTCTGTATATGTCCCATCAACTTCTGGTTCTCAAATCCGGCCAAGGAGGAAACCTTACTAAGAAATCTTGTATAAGCAGTAAAAGAAAAACACTATGATACGGATTCAGAACGGTTGCTACACATCACACATTCATGTGGTTTCATTTACTCTGCTCCTACTCTTGCTTTCAGCTGGTTGGCAATACCCAGGGGTGTGGTTTGCTTGTGAGATTAGACAGGTTGAGAGGCAGGCTTTTATCATGGTTCCTGCAGTGCATGTGATTTTTTTTTTTATGTGTTCCTACTTGTAATTTTATCACTTGGTTATTATTTCCCAGTGTTTTTTATTGCACTTTTTACTACAGGAGTCTTGTGGGTATTGGCGTTGGCAATCGGAGAGCAAGCTTCTGTTGCTGTAGCCTGTGAAAAACAGGTATGGAGGTGGCCAGCAGAAGAAACCATCCACGTAATTGTTTCATGCATGTCCTGAAGAGGTTTCTAACATGGTGCAGCCCAGGAAGAAGGAAAATATATGAAAGAGCTTACAGGCAGGTTGTTCTGTTATCCGAAGTGGGTCACTCATTCCTAATTATTTATGACCTCTATCACCAGTGTATTGCACAGCATGATGAGTACTCTCAAACGGGAAACTTCTTGGACATCAAACTTGTGCTGTTTTCTCTCACAAGGAGTCCCTAAGCAGAGTCCCCCTTGAGCACACGAGAACTACCGCTCTTCTACTGGGCCTCAGGGCAAGACAGCATTGTGGATGTGCTCCCTCCTGACCCCCAGCCAGCCTCAAGAATAACATTTGCAGACTCCTTGTATAGCTTCCGATAATGAGGGTTCCCTCATTACAAAGTCTAATTATCAGAGTGTGATTGTAGAGGACGCAACCTTAACATAGAGGCTTTCATGACCCTTTTCTTTACCCGGTTTGGCTGGATGCTTCACCAAGTTGGAGCTGGCAGCATGCAGCTAACATCCTCACTGAGCATTTTCCCTCAGTCCCACACTAGCAGTCAGTTGAAATCAGTTTGATGAACCGGTGGGTCAGCAGGAGAGAAACACAGCATATTAGTCTTTAAGCTCCTTGGATAAAATATCCCAGTGAACTCTGGCAAAAAGAAGAATCAGAGTGGGACCCTGCAGTTAGGGGAGGGGAATTAATGGACATTTGCTGTTTGTATTTTAAGGAAATCAATGGACTTGCTGGGGACCGGGTGATGGAACACACAGCTGGTGGAATGGACAGCCAAAGATAACTATTTTTCTTTTAAGCAAATCAATGTGTTAATTGGGATTCTGGTGGGATTTTGAAGCTGCTAATGGAGGTGGGGGCCAGTGGAGGATCATTAGTCTTTATTGTAAGCAGTACAGTTAGTTAATTGGGGTGTGATTGTTTGTTGAAAGAGAGAACAGGCAAAGAATGAAATGTGATTTTTAAAAGCTGTCACTTTAAACTTTCCCTGATGAAATGAATTTATTTAAAAAGCTAAGAGAAGATACAAATAGTTACTCCTTCAGGTCTTTGAATTCGGGAGGTCTCCATTTTGGTGATACTATTCTCTTTGATAAGCAGGTTTTTCTAGCTTTCCAACCCAATTCAGTGAAAAACTGAAGTCATCTTTGGAAAGTTACTGTTTATCATAGCCTTATGAAGTTGGTGGCAATGTTTCATCAGGTCAGATGACATCAGGTCTTCTCCAGACACCCATACGAATATAGACACAGCTCCATGCTTTGTTTCAATAAGGATTTTTTTATGGTTGCCTGGGTGAAGATTCACAGTTTCACACAGATAGTAGAGCTCCGTCTCAGCGCTGATTTTCTGCCTAATTCACAGTTATCCCACTATCCCAGATTATGAAAACCTCCAGGGCAGATTGCGCAGTAACCTCTAGATTTTGCAGAAAATTGGGACAGTATCTGAGGGCCCTTTTTGCACATACAAGGGAGTTGCTTGCACATAATAGGGACCAAAAGAGCTAGACTCAAACATTTATGAGACTTTCATATTAATTATGTCATGTCAATTTCTCCGGAATTTCTCTTTGCAAACAGACATACAGTGCTGCATGAATTTATTTGCCTGACTTCTAAAAATCCAGCTTCGGGACAGAGTAAATTTATGCTTGTAATTTCACTCTCAGCTTACCTGACTGTGAGAAGATCCAAGCCTGTCCGTGATCAGACTGTAAGTCGGTTAACTGAACAGCATAAGACCGAGCAGGTTCATTTCAGCCCTCGTTCTGCCCCCACATTACCAGCAGCTAGAGTGGTGAAGAGCTGGTTTATTCTTACTGAAAGAGAAAGAGAGAATATTTCCCTTAGAGAGCAGGTGGAGACCAGGTGGAGGAATGACTGTTTCTGCAGAAGTGCTAAAGGGTTTCTCATGAACAGCAAGGGGCTATCTGCAAAATTGTATTGAAAAACTGTGGAAAAAACATTTTAGGGCAGATTAAAAAGGAAATGTGTCCTCCCTCCCCACCCCCTGTCCTTTCAACTACATGAAACGAATCATTTCAGATGAGTAAAATATGTCACTTAGTTTGAAGTAAAAGGTTTCATTTCACATGTAAGCATTTAAAAAGTAAAACCAGATGCCTTTCTGAGAGGTGTACTATTTCATGTAAAAATGTTGAAAGGGAACATTTTTACTTGCTTAAATTTTAAGAATGGAACAACTTGTTAAATTGAACACAAATTCACAAAGTGTTTCAGTTGACCCAAATCTGTTTTCTTCAGAGTGTGATGTTTTATCAAAATACATCTCCCTGTGCTAGCAATAAATCCCAGAACTGTTCTGTTCACCACACAGAATTAGGGCCACGTTTTTCTTAAACCACCTCTCTGATCCCTGCTCAGAGAGTCTTTCTTTTAGTTCCAGGTCAGAAGTACGTTACTGTGCAATCAACACTGGATTTCTCATGGATTCACAAGTTTCAGATCAGCTCTTCTTTTCCCACTCAAGCACGTAGAATCCGCGTTTACCATAATGTGATTCCCTAATCGTCTTGTTGAATGTTGAAAGGAAAGCCGGCAGACTTTCTCGTGTTGCTAAAAGCCCTCAGGCCAGGCTGGCAGATAACAGCCCTCTTATTTATTTGTCTAAATAAGCATATAGCATGATGGATAAGCTGTCAAGAAAAAAATCAAATCAGTGGGGACATAGCTTCAAGGGAATTACTCACTATCTCTCTGCCAGTTCTGCTGCACTTCTCTTAAAAATATAAAAATTAACATAGTTGGTGTGACTGCCAGAAATTACATTTCAAGAATAACAGTGATATTTTCTATAGAACATATTTCAGCTGGAAGGGTCCTGAACCATAACGTACAATAATCACAAAGATCGTTTTAGAGAAACTGCAGATGATTCTATGTAGGTGATTGACAAGAAATGAAAACAAGTTAATTGTTCTAGATTTTCAACTCTTTCTATGTATTTATTTTTGTGCATGTGTGTCTGAGAAGAAACTAGGGGGGAGGCCTGAGAACCTGAAAGCTTTCAGCAAACTCATAAAACCAGACACTGTAGGAAATGAACTTGATCCAAAAAAGAAAAGCTACTTTTGGAAATATAGCTCCATGTCTGGCCACAAAGTAATTAAGGTTCTTAAAGCTTTCCTGTCCAGATGAGTGACTGGCACAAAAATAATAATAACTATAGAGTAGTAACAGCAGTGACTTGTCACTGAAGGGAATAGGTAGCAGTAAACAACTTCCAGTAGCAGGCTCAGAGCAAAGGAGAGCTGGGAGTGTGTGGTATGGCAAGGGGTAGCAAGTGCGTGTGCCTCTGAGTGGGTGGGTGTTGGAGAAGATAAAAAGGAGGAGAACAGAGACTTCTCAACAAAACAATGCAAAATATGTTGTCTTAGAGTTCAATTCATAAAAAGAATATAACTGAGTCATATTCTTTCCACTATTCAGTGTGTGTGTGACATAAGATGCAAATTCCGTGTGTGATTCATAGAGAAAAATGTCAAGTTTTCAAAAGCCTACGTGAGCCTAAGAGCTGGTTCAGGTCAGAATTCAGCCATTGCAGGGAAATGGGCTTTTCTCTTCTATCTTGCCTTTCAATATCCTAAGGCAGAACCCGGGGACCTGGCACAGACAAGGTCACCCACCTCCTGCAGTTTGTTTAGCACTTTCCATTCATTATAGCATGAATGGAAGAAACTTGTCATATTAAAGAACCGGATCAGCAAAACTCATCCAGTTCAACTGGAGTTTTCCACGAACACTGATGGGCACTGCACCAAGCCACAGAGGACAAAAAAGGGTTCAAATATGAGCAAAACTCAACAAACTGCAGAACATCTACCAAATTTTGGATACCTCCATTTAGTGAGTATGTGTGCCATGACTAACTTAGAGCAGAAAATTCAGAAAAACTGCAAGTTCAAGTAAGGTGGCATCTCCTGAAGGTCCAAAATATGAGACTGAATGTCCCTCAGCGTAACTATTTCTGGACTGACACTCACCTCAAACTTACTTGCAGTACAGTTACATATCACTTCCTTTTTGCATTGGAATAAGTGAAAACCTACTAGCGATGCCTACTGTCCTTGGATAGGCAATTTTGTTTGGCATTTTCACCAATGTGTCCAGCTGAGCAATCCCCCACACCACTGTGCAATTTGATGATTTAATGCTTTCATGGGCTACCTTTGTTTGAGATTTTATAGTCCCAGATGAACACCCACTTGTTCTGAAAACCATGCCAGATCACTAACTTTCCATTAACTGTACTGGGAAAAAGAACGCGAAGGAAATTTCTCAGTGAAATAAATTGTGGGTTATTTCAAACTCTGAATCTCATCAAAAAATACTCCTTTTTCTCAAGCAAATGTTAATGAAAATAGTTTTTCTTATATTCATATTTTCCATTCAAACATCAGTCTCTAAACATATCCACACATATATATGTCCATTGATTTGAAAATGTATTCTGCCTCTGCCTCTTCTCTATTTGGCGCCATATTCTGCAACAAACCCGCCCTGCTAGCATAGGGAAGTAGTTTATTAAAATAAGCAGCAAACAGCCACAAATTATGTTAAAAGGAAATTATAAAGTCACACAAGCCCCACTGCTTTGGCAGTTTTGCCCTCCAAAGATACTTTTTAGGAAAGCTGCTAATAAGGCCACATACATTCATACAGTGTAGAAACTGATTCAGAATAGAGATTAAAAAAAACCACACTGCACACAAGCATCCACAGTCTAAGCCTAGGGCTTCTGTTTTGCTGCATGTTGAACATCTCTTGGAATGTTCAGAGGCCACGGAGGTAGGCTTGGAAGGTCCTCCTAGGTCACGAAGCCCATCTGCTGCTGCTGTAGATGAGTACAAAAGGGTACATTCAAGAAGCAGGGAGGGCAGCGCTGTGAGGCTGTTCTCCTTAAGCTCGAGTTCATCTGACTGGAATCACCAAGCAAACCTTCAAGGGTCAGTTTACTTCAGCCATTGCAAAGGAAACTATTTCAGGTTCAGTTCATGGACTGCATTTGTAAAGGGCACCCTGCGGAGCTCACATAGCCTGGAGAAGCTGATCTACCGCTTTATTTCTCTCTCCTTTTTTTTTTTTTCTGTCTTACAGCCCTTGCTTGGTTATGATTCACCCTCACAGGAGGAAATGAAAGTGCAGTAACTGTTGACTTTTCAGCCAGGGAGACATAGAGTCTATGGAGCAAAAATTCCAGCAGGAACAGAAGTGGGCTGAACTTTAAACCGATTTCAGATGGAATAAACAATGGAACAAAATTATCAGCAGCTAAGGGCAACAGCAACTTTGAGCTCCGGTTTGTTGCTTGGCCATCACAGAGTTACAAGCCAAAAGCGCATCTAGGAAAATACCCTGATTGTAGAAACTACTTGCATTTGCACTTCACTTGAGTTTCTGTCTGGGCATAATGAAGAAAGCTCATCTCAAAAAGTGAAAAAGAAACTACAACTTGTACAAGGGTGCCACAAATTATGAAAGACCAATAGAATAACAAAAGGCAACACAGCAAACTTTGAATGGCTGTGGGGCTTTTACCAGTGACATGGAATATTCGCATGTCTGCACATACCTCTTTTGTTTATCAACTTCAAATGGTGGATAGAGAATCAAAGCTTCCCTACTGTGTATTTCCACTTGTCCCAAGATCTGACAGAATTGGTAACTTGCTAAGTTCTCTCAGGTGTAAAGGCCACCATGGCACTATTTTCTGAGATGCCAAGCAATAAGAGGGCTGGAAGGCCAGCTTTCTTCAACAGAGATGAAAGATGCTCTCTTCATGATGGCTGTTGGGCACCAAGTCTACCTACCCCAAATACAGAGAGTAAGCTGACTGCACTTGCTAGGCAGTAAGCTACAGGGAACTGGAGCAGACAAAACAGGACAAAATGAATTAAATAAAATCATCTGCTGAGCTGGGAACAGCACTCTCTACAGCTCTAAATCCCACTGCCAGTGACTGTTGAGATAAGGGAAGAGTAACTTCTTGGGTGTCATCAACAGATATTTCATTATCAAAAAGCAACTTAACTTAGCTATCAAACTGAAGACTGCCCCACAGACTTACTGGAAATATCCTGCACCTAAAGTGCACCTAAAGCAAGGGATGATGAATCCACATCTAATTTTGTCCAATTTTGACACTGGCATCCAAGTGAGAGCTGCCTTGTGGGGCTGACTGGGGCCTGCCCACACTACTGAGTTGCCCAGCGTGTCACAGCAGAGTAGCGGGAGGCGCTTGCTCTAATCCTTTCTAAGAGACACCTCATGCATTATAGTGTGTAACCCAGCATTTTTTGCCCTGCTGTAGAGACAGAGAGCTGAAACACAAGAGGATAAAGTATCTGGCTGAGAGTCCCACGGGAAGTCCCTGGCAGGCTAAAGAACTAAACACACTTCTTCCATCTTCTCTTCTGCTGTCTGACTTCTGGCCTGCTTCCTCATGCAGAGGGACACTGTCCCAAACCCACCCTGCAGATCCCTGGCAGAAGTGGGGGTGAGCTCAGGGGCCAGCGTTCAGTTGGATGCCCTTATAAATTAACAGGGTTGAACCTCACAGTATCTGCCAAGGCAACCAGAGAACACTGCCTGACTTAGGTTTGCTGCTTGCTAATTACAAATTGGAGAAGTGAAATATACTCCTTTGCCCTTAGCATCTGATTTAAAGAGAGGAAGGTCATTAAACGCATGACTGCAATAGATCAGCTGTGAGCACAGCAAAAGATATCCAACGTGAAAGTAAGCCAGCAGTGGCTTACCAAGGTGGCTCCCATGTTCACATCGAGCCATGGAGTCCTCCAATCTCAGACAATGCCTGAGGCACATTTCAGCCTGCATAGTAAAGGGAAAGAGAAGGATGAGATTTGCAATACAGTTAGGAACAGGACCCTAGCAGACTTGTAAGTGGTACAGCAGAATGTTAGTAACTTAGGTGGGCTGAAAACATACCAGACCCATAATTTCTCTGAGCATCCCTCCCAAACCCCACAGTTTCCTCTCCTTAAACCTCCCCTCATGCCCTGCCTAAGTGTGCGATACCACTTGGGAGTTGCACAAGAATCTTTGAAGTCCTGTGAATGCCAGCCTTATACCACCCTCTTGAAGATACTGATAAGTTTTCTTATTTGAACCTGCTCATTCAAAATTTTGTACTTGTAGATCTACAAGTGAATCAGAGAATATACCTCTATACAGTTTTTATTTTGGGAAGTGATCTAAGTGAAATTACTAGATGAATTATAGCTATTTCAGAAAACCTATGCAAATTCTACAAAAAAATACAGCATTAGTCATGGAAAAAAAACCTAATAAAGAAACTCTTTCAGGTCTAACTTGGACTAGAATTTAGGCTTTGTAATAGTAAGATTTAACAAAACGTACAGTTCCATGACATTTTTTCTTAAACTCCAGTGTGGAGGGGGGAGTAAATTTTAACAAAGATTCTTTGTAGTCCTCGCTTTGTGAGAAAAGATGTGAAGCCTGAGAATCTCATAGTGAGAATGTCTTAAAGCCAGCCTGGGTGAGGGCTGTCAGGAATTTCTGTTCAACTGAACGCATGCTGCTTCCATGCTCCCTTCAGTAGCCTGGCTAGTGAACTGCTTAAAAGGCACTAATCACTGCTGACCCAGTAAAGCACAAAAGCCTAGAGCAAAAATTTGTCAGAGCTGGGTTCAAAGAGTTAATTGCTGTTGTCTGGGCACACTTGCCTGAACTCTGGTCATCTGAGGGCCTGGTTCTTGGGTGAGCTCCAGGTGGCCAAGAGCCAGGGTTCAAGCAGAACCTTGCTGAAGTCAATCTAGTCTGTGTGAGTTCCACCTCGTCTGGGTGCCTATTTCAGGGTCGTGAGCTCTTTTCCAGTAAGATAATAGCCAGCGAAGAATTGCTCACAGTGCTATTCAGCAAATAACTGGGTATAGTTAACAGATGGGAGAAAACCAAGAGCTGTCCTCCAAAAAATCAGCTGAAAATCCTGTGAGGTTCATCTTTAGCAACAACACCTCTTTCCCTTTGTGGGACCTAGCACAACATTTCTCCAGCTCAGAAGGGATCTCCAGGCTCTCTGTGGAAAGCAGACGTAGCCCACGTGCTGACCTGTGAACCAGGAGAGAGGACTTGGAGGATTGTTTCTGCAGTGAGGGTGGATTTCTTTCCCTCTAATTTTTCATGCATCAGACGTATTTATGCATAAATGTGAATTTATGGCAAAGAAGAAAAATTCCAAGTATTTCTGCTGAACACAGAGCAACGCATGCAAATAAGAATCAGGCCCTAATACGTATGCCTATACCATCTCTTGCTATAGCTCCATTATCTGGGCTACCTTTCCTATCCTCAGCACTGGAGGAATAAGAAGTGATGAGTTACATAACACATGAAAAAGCAATAAATCTTGGAAAATAAAGTCAGTCTGATTGATACCAAGAAATAAGAACATGAAACATAGGAACTACAGCTCCCACCAGGCAGTGCATGTAGTGTGTCTCAGTTTGGGAGATTTACTTCTTAAAAAAATCAACAAATGTTTTCTATAGTTTTTTCAGTCCTTGAAAAATTTTTCTGTTAACCCAAACCCCATTTTTCTGTCCACAAAAAGAAAAAAAGACAGATTTTTCATGAAGCCCCAGACAGGACTTCATTCCTACATTCTAAGATCACAGCTGGTAGATTAGAAAATCAATGCTGATATTGAAGAAATAATGCAATATAATATTATTTTACAGTGAATGGGAATTTCACTTTTATGGCACTTCTGGTCATCTCCTACTGAGCCAAACTGAGAATTTCATGGCTACAATTTGGGTAAGGCAGCTGGATGATTTTTTTCACATAAAAAACATCCCTGCTGTTGAGTGCCCCAAATGGCAAGATCTTTACAAGTGTTCCCAAGAAACATATGGCCAAGGTATTCATCAGTAGTTTCACTTAACTTGAAGTACCATTGTAAAAGCATTTTCTAACATTTATTTGGCAGCGACAGAAAGAGGTTCTGATAAGTGCCAGCACCTCCATCGCGCTGGGCACTGAACCACCCCAGTGAAGGCACAGCATGAGCCCCACGTTGGCATTTAGTTTAGTCTGGAGTTGAACCCTCCAAAACCTACTTGAACCTTGTAAGAGAACATTTCAAGGACCCTTTCAGGCAGATTTTTAATCACAAGGGGAAACAACCCGAAGTATTTGAATTATTTATCCCCAATAGTGTATTTTTAGAGAGAAGAGGTTAAAATAAACTTTTTCTGTAGGAAGCCTTAGCCTGATTGAAAACCTCTCCATATATTTGGAGTCCCGTTTAATAAGCCATCCAGACAGAGGGAGCATTCTTCTGCAAAGCCCATTTGGCACAGAAGCCTGCAGCAAGAGCTGAGCAGGCAAATCCCACGGCAGGGGAGAGACAGCACTTTTTGACCCAAACAATGTCTAGACAGCCTGAAAACAGATAAATTAACAGGCAAGCAGCAGCGGCATCACACAGCAGCAAAGCGGTGGATATTTGTCACCTCAGTGATGGGTTAAATGAAGATTCAAGGCCCCGGTATAGTCTTTATGAAACACAATGTAGTCCAGCTGTCTCCCTCCCTCCTCCTGAGCTATTTACTGTGTTAACAGCTCCATGCAGAAAGTTCACATCCACTGACATGGTACACATTTCCCATCTTTTACAGACTGCCCTAATGAGGCAGCAGGATCAGAACAAATTAGTGACAGAATTCCCCATCCCCTTGCTCATGGTGTAGGAACAAACACCCTTTCCTCCTTGCAGAATCTGAACCCAGAGCAGAATGCAGCAATTCATGGCAAATGAGAAGAGGGTTGTTCAGACTAATGGTGTAACAATATTATTTAATGCCATTCCTGCATGAGGGTGCTGTGTTTGCTTCCCAGTCTGGCTCTCTGGTTTGAGAAAACACGTTTTGCTAAATATAGTGGGGCTTGCAAAATAACTTCTGTAACTAAAACAGGCACAGATCATTTCAGATGACAATTTTGGTAGAGAAGATAGGTGATTTCATTCATCGTGTTTCATGAAAATTATGTGCACACAAATTGCCTTAATGAGATGCAAACCTTGTCGTTTGCATTTAGCGTGCCAGTGACAACATCCTGGTAGCTGCAATGATAATATATTTAACATATAGAAAATAAATTGTTACATCAATGCTGTCAAAATGAAACAAGCTAAACTGTGATTAAAGCAGTTATCATTAAACCAGAGGCTGACTTCCAGAGCTGTTGTGAAAACAGTAAAAGAGCAATTTTCCTAAGTGCATTTCAAGTGATTGAGTAAAAATTGAACTTATGGTAGACTACGTTATAGAATACTACTTAAAGTGGTTGGATGATGATACTTCATAACACAGAAGCCTTCACACGGTACAATTTTAATCCTTTTTGTTGCTGACTTGAAAGCATATTAAAGATTGAGAGACTTTCTATCTGTGAGACTCAGCCCCACCATTCTCAAATATGACAGTGAGGAAGTTTTGTCTGTGTGAGATTTGTTGCGTACGTAGAGACATGGAAGGGAGAGAGGCAGAACTTCTTATATCACGCAAGATGCATGTCTTGGTTCCTGCCAAGCAATATTCTGTGCATCTTCAGTATGGCAGTAGTTGTAAACATGTTGTATAATCACATAACTGGGCTGTGACCCATTTGTTAGCAGCATAGGAAAAATACATCAAAGTCACAGATAGTCTCTCCAGACAGGCCTCGACAGATATCCAGCTGGTAATAACCTCAGACTGTGAAGTATGGATGATTTCTAAAGATGTTAAAGAACTCTTCTTCTTATATATACAAAAATCCCTGTTAAAACTCTGTACTGATTAACAACGAAGCACCAGAAAAATAAAAGGAAAAATAATGCATTGTTTTAGAAACAGTAGAGAATTGAGCAATATATAAGAAGAGATTGTAGCTATCTTCGAGCCGGGCAGAGTGCTGGGCACCCCTGCAGATCCGCTGTCCATTAAGCAAACATGAGGCAAGGCATAGCAGCCCCAAATGGTAACGAACCTCAACTGCCAGGTATTCTCTTGCATGTAAACGCAGCGGTAATCGCAAGTGCCAAGACCGGCAGTAAGAGGCTACATTAGCAAGTCCAGAAATCCCCTTAATGTGGTAAAGTCCACCTGTGCAGGTCTTGCAGTTTGATTTTATGGAGCTGAAGAGCTGCTACTCATCACTAGACTGGGGCTCTGTTTGCCCTGTTTGGAACTGTATTTACTCTGAAGCAAATACATCACTTACAAAATGTGTAATTCATTACAGAATGTGTTATTGATAGCAAAGAAGCTCCATTTCATGATGCAGTATCCTATTTTTGTGCAAGGCACACACAAACACAGAAAGGTAGACCCTTCCCTAAAAAGTCTGCAATCTTCTTAATAACATGGACAAACGTGATTACTGAAAGCTGAGTGCATGCAGATATCCTACGTTACCATGAGTATAAACTCATGGCATGGGTACTCTTCATGGCACTATATTCTGTTTATATTCATCGCTTTGATTAGGGACCTTTCCTTTCCTAAAGCTCTTTCATATTTGTGGAGGATATGTGATTGTTGGTAGGTATCTTCTATGGTTCTAGACTTATAAGTTGTTGTACTGCTCCACTGGAAGGTTTATAAGTCACACAACTTGTCAAAGTTGTGAGGATGCTGAATCATTTTTATTAGGCATCAAAGTCTCCCCCCCCCCCTTTATTTCTTTAACTGAAAGCTTCATTAGATTGCAAAATGGCACCTCTGCGCTCAGACAGGGCTGTGGGCAAATCAGGTTCTTTCCTTTCTTAAATCTGATTGATTTATTTCACATATAAAATGAGCAGTAAATGTTCAAGTTCTAAAAAGTTATTTAATAAGTATCTGAGTGGAATGAAAATAGCTTTCTAAAATACTGCAAATACTTATCATAAGCATATTAAAAAGACTGTTTTCATTCTCAGACGTTACCAAATTTTCATAAATTCTTAAATATTCAAGCAGTCAGGCACCTGAGAAAGCTTAGGATAACAATTAATTACAAGACATGGTGCTCAAGCAGCTCTTTGCAACACTGAGTTCTGCAGCAATTTAGGAAGACGGCAGGTACCATTCTGCTTATTTAGTGGTAGAGAAACAAGAGGCAGACAAGGGAGGACTGGTGTGAGATGGGGTATTATCTCGAGCCCCCCTCCAGCCAATGCAGTAGGCACATGCTAGACGTGACTGTGCCTCCAGAGGACTCAGGAGGGACCGTGCAGAACTGGAGTCTGCTAGTAGATCCTTATTCAGATCCTTTATCAGTGACAGGAGTGTGTACTTTTACTTAGGCGCTTTGCACTTAGTGTCTTATATAAACTTGCTAAGCTTAATAGGGAGAGACTTGGGTTTCTCCTGCGCTTTGCAAGAGTTTCCCCTGCCACTCAGAGACGTGTTTCTATCCTCTGCAGGGTGCAGTCTCTTTTTAGACAAGCTCTTGATGTTCAGCTAAATGTCTGCACCTCACCTGGACAAAAGATGAGACAGACAGATCCTGGAGCAGAGAGATCTCCTTCAGAAAAGCTGGAAGAGGGTGTGCACTTCGGGCTTAGAAGCAACTTGGAAGGAAGAGTGGAGAACAGTCATGGAGATGTAAGTCACAGCTTGTAAATCAGCAGACCCTGTCAGAGAGAGTTAGAGAGAAAAGCAAACATGACATTGCAGGTGAGCAAAGGCAAATTCCTATTTCATGCTAATTTTGCTACAGACTACTTGTCCAACTTCAGGGTTACCATGCTCATAACCAGTTACTTTTCTAATTTCCCTTGATAGGAGAAGAGAAGCAAAACAAAAAGAAGAGAAGTATGTCAGATGAAAAAAGATCAAGGAAAAGAGAAAAATTCAGTTGAGAGAAGGTGGCAGAGGACATTTGGGGATTATGCTCTGTAAAAAAAAAAAAGCTAAGAGCAGAGACTTTCATAGCAACTGAAGGGGAAAACAATAAAAAAAAAAAAAGCACAAAAAACCCCGTCTCCTGTGGTGAAACTTCAGTGAAATGCTATTAAGGATAAATCTTTTATTGTATTGTCCTGCAGGCAGTCTGGTAAAAACTGTATTCTCAGCATAAATGAACTCTCCCATTATAAAAAAGGGGAAAAAAAAAGTCTGTTTTCAGGACTGGCTCTGTGTAATGGCTGCTGAGATACCCACAAGGGGATATTTAGGAGCAGTAGCAAGGCAAAGTTGGTCCAGATATTTCCTGCTGAAATAAGAAGATCTTCTGACTGAGCAGACACATCAGATGTGCTTGCCACCAGCTTCCCATGGGCTGGCAAAAGACTGAAGTTCACATAAAGGATTTAGCCCAGGGAGAGCATTTAGTGAGGAAATAACTCCCTTTGCTCCGTACTTTGTCAGGATTTCTTTTAATTGGGTCTTTGGCTGAGAGATATGGAAAAACATAGGCCAAATTAGCCTTGGTGGAGTTACAGCAAGGACAGATTTGAGCCCCAAGCTGTGGAAGAGAGAGAAAGGGTTTTCAAAAGGCAAGGGAAAAGAAAAGCTTTTTAAAATGTTGCTCCAGAATCGGAAGTCTCCATTTCAAAGAGACAGAGTGGGCTTCTGATTTAGCACACGGTCTCCAGCAATGACTACCTAGAATAGCCAGAAGCCACTGAGTCACCCTCTCCTGGAAGGTGACATAAGCAGGACACGGACATGTGGATGAAGACCCAGACAAACTGCACAGCAAGCCAAACGCAGAACCACAAAACCTGGCTTTTTTTTTTTTTTTTTAAACCTTTCTTACTTAGGCCTAAGTGGCTGATTGAATTTCCAATGTGGCTTTGCCCTCAAAATTTACATACATGTGTTCCAACCTCATCAAAGCTCTCACCATCAAGCTAACTCGTAATGTTAGAAAAGATTTTGAAGTGAGATCGTAAGACAGTTCAAAGGTGCCATTATGTGTGCAATGTCCACGTGTGGCCAAACAGTCAACTATCAGCTTGATAATGGTACTGTTCACATGCAAGTCATGATCACCAACTGCATATGTGTGTATGTGCACGCACACGCACAGATGCATCTGTTGTGTGTCAGCCCCTGTTGCATTTGAAATGACAGGCTTGCTCATTCCAGTGTATCCAGCCATAGAAACAAAAGCTCATTTGGAAAAGCACAAAAAAATGCAATAACACACTAAAGATGCTGTTATGTCAGGGAGATTTTTGCTTCCGATTCAACTATTTTTCTGGAAACAACGAACAAGTTAAATGTTGCTTCTGACACTAAACCCTAATTTTTGTTCTTTTGCCAAGTATTGCTCTCAGTTTCTGAGCTCTTCCTCTGTCACCAGTCTTTAATTCTCCTGAAAGAGTAGGTCACTCAAAATTCCCCTCAGTCAGCACATCTGTTACCAGTTTCATTTTTTCTGAACAGCTATGAAATACCCCATCCCTGTCACCTTCCTTCCGCATTCCCTACATGTCACCTCTGATTCTGTGAATGGCCATCTCTCCGGCACTCAGACTATATTTTGGAGGATCCCTTTAGAAAGAAACTTTCAAACTAGCTGTCCTAGTGCTTCTCTTTCTAATCTTTGAATAGAGTCACGCAATCAGAGAATAATGCATGATGGAGGGGATGTTGGGAGGTCATTTGCTACAAGCTCAGAGGCTTATTCAGCTGAGTTTTGACCATCCTAAAGGATGGACATTTCAGTGCTCCTCTGGGAAGCCTGATTTGTGCTGCACCATGATGGTGAATGTTTGCTGGAGTGCTGGCCATCCCTAGCATCCAGGTTGTTGATGGAGGTATTAAACAGCACAAACCCACAACAAGATCTTGCAAGATCCTCTAATTAGAGTTTTAACCCTCACCGTTCCTACTGAAAAGCACTTCTCATATTCTTGCAGTCAGACACTTTTAGTCACTTCATTCTAATTTAAACATTCATGACAAATACGTACCTGTTTGTACCAGCTCATGTCCTATAATAATTCTTATTTTCCTTGAGGAATATGAATTCAAGGCCTCCTGCTGCCAGGAAGTGGTACTTTGAAAGTTCAAATAGCCCCTCTTAATCACTTATTCCAGGTGTTTTAAATACAGTCTTCTAATTATAGGTTTTGCACTCTCAGTCTTTCAAGATGTGAGGAGTTTACATGAATAATTTTTTATCCATTCCTTCATGGTTCCAAAACATTCCATTATTTAGGTCAGTGTATTCTCACTCCCCCCTTACTTAGAGAAAAGATCAATTTTCTCAGCATTGCTTAAAAAAAACCCCAAACATATCATGCCAGAGATATTTAATGAGCTTTAAAACTATGCAATACATTAAAGGCAAAAAAAGCCATGCTCAGTGCAGCCTGTCAAGTGGGGCAGAGGAGAACACGTGGCTGCAGAGCAATGTTACTGCTTCCGACCTGAACATGAAAGCAGGGAAAGTGTGTTTGTCACATCAGGGAAAAAAAATGTACCTCCTGCTGACACGGTCTGCAAGGAGTCCTCTCCTCATGCCCTCCGATAAGTAGTGCCTACAGAGCATCAGTGTTGTGGTGCTCCACAAGAGTAAAGATACTGCTTAGCAGAGCCAGCTGCTGTTCTCCATTCTTTGACTGAACAGCTGTCTGCACAGCAGACAGCAAATTCCCTGGTAAGGAAGAACCCGTTAAAAGCCTGCAGAGGGGAAATGATGGCAAGGAATAACACTGGCTACGTCTATATTCACATTTTAGGTTGGGGTAGGAAAGTGCTTTTAAAGCAAATCAAAAATATGGAAGGAATCGAAACAAAAAAAAACCTGTTTCCAAACCTTCTGCAGGAATAGCTCCAATGTGCACAGTGAGGCCTGATAGGTTGCTCCTATGTTGTGAGATAAGGACCAGGCTGATCTGCAACATCTTCCAAATAAGCTATTTTCCTAATGTGAAACCTCATCTCAAAGGCCTGTCCCTAGGTAGAGAAAAGCACATACCGGTACCAGGTTAATCATGCCAGATTGCTTCTACTGAGTATCTATACAGCATGGCACTGGGGGAAAATTGCTCCCAGGCAGTGCAATGCTCTGAAAATGATTTCTGAGCTTGCACATCTGGGGCTCTGGGACCGAGTTGGGCTCATGAATGCAATTCCCAGACATTGTCATGCAGCCCAGAGAGTTTATTAAAAGATAAGGTAGTTCGCCTGCAGTGTCAAAAGTTCTGATTCTTTCCTAAAGAAGCTTAACAGCTTTAATTGTTGAGTGGAAGCTGCTCATCCCTAGGACCTTTGGAACACAACAGTTTTCTGCAATGAAACTTCACTGTCTCAGCATAGAGTTACCATTACTGGCACTAGAGTTCTCTCTTCCAGATATTCTGGAGGACCCAGTTTAAGCCAAAAAAGGTGTTTCCTAGATGCCTGAGGACAGAAATGACATTGTTCAACCATTTCCTGAACATTTGCAGGAAATGCACTTGTTAGCAAGTTAGCAATGACTTGTTAGCAAGTAAGAATAGAGATGTAAAACTCTGCAGGTGCATTTATTAAGTCCTGAGAGAATTTTAGACAAATGCACTTGTACATTTCTGAATTTTCTGACAGTGTTTTATGAACTCTACAAGACTCAAAACCATGCCTGAGGAGGGATTTCACATAGCTTAAAATAGAGCAGAAAAAGACTGAATGCATGAGGCTGGACAATTAGAAGTTAGAGCATCCCACCTAGTACAACCATGAGCAGATGAGGTTACACTCCCCAGGCCATGCTTTCTGTCTCATTCTAGCTGCAGTGAGGTTGTCACAATTTCTAAACTCTTGTTTGTCTCTCCTCTGGCTCTGCTGAGTTTTCAGGTCCCAGTATTAGCACTGATATCTATGATTCACTATGTGTCGTACACCTCGGGAAACAGGGAGAGAAGGACAGCTGGCTTTGGAAGGAATAAAATATTGCTTTGCTTTTGATTTTTCAATCTTCATTCATATAAATTCTTTTCAAGTTTAATTCAGTTTGGAACTGAATTAATTCATTGAAAAAAAAAATCTTAAATTTAAACAGAAAACACAGGCTGAGAAAGGCGGAATATCCTCTGAAAGTTCAGCAAGGGTATTTTTTCCCCTCTACTTACAGCTAAGGTGGATTAACAGGGGCATATGGAGAAGATCAAATATACCTTGAAATAATGGATGTCTAAATCTGCAGACTAAATCTCTCTTGAGTATGGGATGAGAGAAGGGGGGAGAGAGAGAATATAAAAACGTGGAGATCATTTATTGAGGGGATATAATACCGAAAAGCCAGAGGGGTTCTAGGATCTTCAATATTTTATAAGAGGAAGCTTAAAGCTATTTTAATAAACCATTGAGGGCAGTTTTTAAAAAATGTAAATGTACAACTGTGCACACAATCTGCATATGTAAATCACCACAATTGGGCAAGCAAATCAGATAATTGCATGCAAATATGCCTACTCACTCTGTGCCTGTGTCTACAATGGTAGTAACTGTGCATGCAAATTAGGTACACATTTTGTACACATAAAGGTGCAGCTTAAGTGGCATATGGCATGAAAATATGGCATATAATGTAACAAAAGAGGGAGAAGGAAATAGCAAAGGATACAGAGTTAGCTGTAAATAATAATATGGAGCATACACAAACACACACACGAATCTATAAACATGGGATTATAAAACAGAAAATACATGGGTCTTTTGAGTGCTTAAGGAACTGAAATGACACACAATGTGTAGAACAGGCATCTGTCTAAGCTAATACGTCTTCCCAAGAGACCAAGTGCCCATTCACAACACGGGCCGTATTTGGCTTTTCAAAGCCACACTAACTTCTCACTCATTTGACCCAATGACCCCCTCCTAGAGGAGATGATGTAGTTCAGTCTCTTAGGCTTACATAGGCTGAAGATTCAGCCGCAATTGTCAACAGTGGTGCCAAATGAACATCAAAGCTGGTTTCTAGTGACACATGGACAGATGTCTTCAAGGAAAAAGGCTTTATAACTCTTTTGTCTTTCGAAAGTATTGATTTTGCTTCAACTACCTTCCTTTCTGCTCTGAAGCTAACCAAGAAAACCTCATTGCCTGTCTCCATTAGGCTTATTTGGATTCAAACAGCACGATAGCGAGATGGCTGGCAGATAGGATGGATAGACGGATGAACGGACAGGAGGAAAGGATTCTAACCTGAACCATATCCTTGAACTTAAAATCTGTCTTATATTTTTAAGGCACTTAGACCTTTAACTTAGTTGTTAGCAGATTAATGAGATGCACAGACTGACATTTTATTTGAAATTTTCCAGGCAGAGAAACATAAAGTGCTCAGCACGAAGAGCAGACTGAGTTGCGATGACAGCAAGCCCCCTCAATCACTCCAGGCTTCAGCATGCTCACAGATATGAAACAATGAGCAGAAGTTGGAGAACAGAATAAAAATGTTGATTAAATTTTGATTCAGTCCCTTTTGTGTGTGTGCGATTTCACATTCATGACATGCTCAAACAGCCATAACAGCAAAGGTCAGTAGCCACTTGGTGCCTTCAGTATTGGGCTGATGGTATCATGGCTTTGACAAGCTGTTTGGAGGCTCACAGACCAAAATTGTCTTAATGATTCAGAGACAAGCTGAAGTCACAAGAGTCAGACTTGCGTAACGAACTTAGATGGAAGGTGGACAGAGGTCCAAAACTGCCCATCTCCAGCTTTTTCATTCTTTTTGTTGTCTGGCTTTCCTTTGCATCTCCAGAACCTAGGTGAGGTTTTGCCCTTACCCAAACAGCTCTGCAAATTCACCAAACAGCCCCACCGTGAGGATTTTTCTGGCTGTACTATTTCTTTCATGAATCCACCTGCCTGAGGAAGGCTCTAGAGGATGACACTTCTGTGGGAACCAAGGCACTGGAAACAAGGGAATAGCTTGGTGAACCCATTAGATATCTTGCTGTCTACCTACACTAAGCAGATATTCTTTTTTTCCCAAATGTCAGCCCTGTTTGCTAACCTTTTATTTTTCAAATTCCCTAATTCTCTAAAAAACAGAAACTGGAGATGTTGTCATGGATAGTTTGGCTCTGTCCACCTTGTGATACACTGAAATGGACAGCCCCTTCTATTTATGACTAATGTCCTAATTATCACAGTTTTAAAGTTTTCAAGTCAGTTTTTTGTTCGGAGTACATACTCCCCTTTACAAAATTCTGCATAGTCTTACAAGCCAGAGCAGCAGAAAGTTGGGACTACTTCTCACACAGAGTATGGGTGCCCACGCACATGCTGAGCATTCACTTCTCAGTATCTAGGCTAAACTGATTTCACTTTTAAGACAGGAGGATACTTAGTGCTTAATGGATTTTTACCAAACTTCAAGGTAGTTGGGAAGTACCTTCTGACAGGCAGCATTAAATACACTACAGCAGCTGCACTCAGAGTACATTGCACTGCAAATATGTGCCAGCCCACAGACCAAGGCTTTTACCTTACTTCAGATTGCAGGCTGCGCCTTTGGGGGTTTCTCCTAGCAGCCAGTGGAGTTAATAAGAGACTATGCAGTGGATACAGGAGGACTTGGAAGAATTTATGCTAAGTCTGCTCTTGGGTGTTTCCAAGGTATAACAGGATTATTTCATGACCCCCAAGAAAAGAGCAAAACTTTGTGCACAAACTGTTCCATTCTGATCAGATTTTGTGTGTATTATTGAAACCATAAACTCATGCATCGGCATGTTGGATGGCTTCATGGATGATACCCGTGTGCGACTTTGGAATATATCTTAAGGAAGGTGTTGGGCATATTTATCACAGACTCGTACATAGAAACTTTGTCTCAGCTGACAAACTATACTTATTTCTTTCTGTCAAAAGTAACAGTCAGGAATTCAACTCGTTTGAGCAACTGTGGGGAGTAAGATTTTCCCTTTATAAAACATAACACAAAATCAGATAAACCAAGAAATATATCCAGCTTGTCCATTTCTCCCTGTCTAAGCACTGCCCCACTCCTACATGTATGTTGTACTATTTTTCCTCTACTACTTCTCTTTATAGAAATACACCTTTTATTAAAGAATCTTTATAGAAATACACCCTTATTATTATTAGAAATACATCCTTATTATAGCTACTGTCTCTTTATGTTTTTATAATCTTGAAAATAAGGGCATTCTGGCGTTCATAAGCATAATCTTAAGGGAAATAATAATAAAACTCTGTGTTGCAGGCACACGTAGGCAAGCAGCCAGGGCAGCGATAGCCACCTCAGCCTGCCTGGCTCACTGCAGTTCAGCAGCCAGCCCAGCAGCCAACACAGATATCACAAGTGACAACAGAGGACAAGTTTTGGCCAGGAAGTGCTGAGAGATACAGGCTTTTCCACTCAGCTGGCTTTAATACCATTTACCCTCAGGTACTTTGGAAACAAGCTAGAGCAATCTTGGAGTTGTTAGCAGTTGTTTTTGAGAACTCCTAAGGGACAGTGAGGGGCCAGAGTTCTGGCAGAAGACCAGCACAGCACCCACTGGAAAGCAGGAGATGAAGAACTGTGAAATTACTGTCTGGCAAATAAAATTCAGCTTCTAGAAGGACACCGAAACAAAAGAATGAAACCACTTGTAAACCCACAGAATATAACAAGAAAATGAGTAAGCACAAACCTGCAGTTACTGGGAACAGATGATGTCAAACCAAACTCATTTCTTTCCATGACAGGATAACAGGCTCAGGGACAGAGGAGAAACAACAGTTGTCATGGCTTGTTTTAAGCAAGTCTTTTGACTCTGACTCACAAGACATTCCAATAGGCAAACTAAGAAATTTGGTCTTGAAGCAACTCAGCATTGGATGCAAGAGGCTGAAAAACTACGCAACAGAATATTAACAAGAAATCATTGTCAAATTGGAAGAATATATTGAGTGGGTAGCCTGAGGCCTGTTCTAGGTCTAGGCGCATTCACTTTTTTTATTAATGTCTTGGGGCAAGAAATAGGAAATTTGCAGTAGACAAGGATAGTAGGGACCTGTATGTGACAAATGAAAAAAAAAAAACCCAGAATGCTTTTCAGTAAAGTGCAGGGTATTGCTACAACTCTAATAGCAATAACCAGAATTGGGAATAGTGGGACATACTGCAGTGATTACAGCCCTGACAACATGCGGTGGCAGAAAACGCAACAGTTATCAGAGCAGACAGATAAACAGGGAAGCCACCATGGCATACAAAAAAAACAAGGAAGGCTTCCATTTAAGTCCTGTTTCCATGCTTTAGAATAGCTTGGAAAGTTGATACAGTCAGGGAGATACTAGAAGAAAGCAATCACAATTACTACCTTTGAGGTCAGAGTCCCTACATCTCAAAATGGGAGCTTGACAGGACTGGAGGAATTCCATGTAAGAGGAAGACAAGAATTAAAATTTGTAAGACGCTGCAGGAACCACAGTGGAAAAAATACATTGTCAAAAGGGCAAGAAATAGTGGGCTTAAATAACAACATGAAGAAACTTTCTAACTCTAAGGACAGGGAAATACTGGATAAATTATCTGGAGTTTTTGGTTTTAGAAATACTTAAGAAAGGTTGGACAAAGATCTATCACAAGTGATGTAAGTAAAAGTGATCTCATCACAGGGCAGAGAGGTGGATTGAGTAACTCCTTGAGACCCTGTTCTTCAGCTGTTTGTTCATACGGGTAAAAATCTGTGTTAAAATCTTTGGTCCTAATAGCAAAAGGTGGGAAGTTAGAAGCTAGAAGTTAACAGATTTTTTTTTGAATAGGGAAACCACAGCAACTCTGAAAAACAGTGCCAGCTAAACCCTCCTGTAGTCTTTGTAACCTTAGGAGTTAATAATAATAATTAATAATAATTGAAGGTTGCAGCTAAGGCCAAGGACCAAGGTACCAGTGATGATCTCTGTGCATTACTTGCACAGCATTGTTGCCAAGGTTGGGGTCAACTAACCTTGATTATGCACCAGTGACTTAATTTTGATCTAGGCATGTGACAGACATCTGCAATGAAATACAGACGTGCGCAGGCTCCAGAAGTAGCTGGCGTGCTCTGTGTCACCCAGTTATCATGGGCATAATGAAATCTAAGTTAAATCCCCTATGAGATCAGAGAACAATGCCTTTTCTCCTCATCACAAATCTTGAGCTTGCTAGCACAGAGTGAAAGATGAAGTCTTGCATGCTTCACAACTCATTCCAAGTCCCCGTGGGATTAGCTAATTATTCTTTGCAATAATTAAGGCACAAACAATTGATATAAGAATCTCCATTTGTTTATAGTGTGAGGATTCCCTTCCCCCAAGGCTGGAGAAGGCTCCGAATATATTTATACTCCAAAGCTGCTTTTCTCCAAAGGGGGATTGTTCTGCTTGGCTGAGAATGAAAGCCATCGTGTCGCTCTGGCAGGTATGGCTATATTAAGCCAACAGTTGGGGGCCCTCAGGAGTTACTTGATTACATGTTGGAACAGCTTCATTCTTCAGCAACTGGCACTGAGCCAATTAGTCCTATAGGAAGACTGATGTTTCAACAAGACACATCCATCTAAATTGCAGCTTTCTAAATGCACAGTTTTCTAGGTAAGGTCTGCATAGGCAGTTTCTATTTCTGATTTTCTAGAAAGGGCAAGGGGCACCTTGAGAAAGAAGGAACCTGAGAGGCTGTTTTCCAGTCACTGACTTGACAGCATCCTGTAGCAAGGGCTAATTTTTAAACTATTTTAATGTGCAGAACTCTGTTAGAGGAATTACAGAATGACAGGATTTATTCTCTGGATGTATCATACATTAGTTTGCAGCAAAACTTTAAAAAATTAATCACTGTGTGGAGTTCCCTGTCATCTCTTTGGTAATTAATTTCCTCATTAAATGTTGACCATGAATTTACAATAAAAAGTCATTTAGAGAGGATACAGGCTGCAAGGGTTGGATAAGCCTTGGTGGACTCTGTAATTGAAGGCCTTGCTATTTGCCAAAGGGTAAAGCAAGCATGTTTCCAAAGGTGATATCAACAAAACTTCCACTGAAATGACAGCTGTCAAGAACAACTGCCTCATTAACCACAGTCCATCCCAGGGCTGCCTGCAGGACTCGGCACAAAGAGCCATCAGAATACTGCCAAGCCATTCCTACCCGACACAGCTCAGATGGCTGAAGTCCTACGATGGTCACGTCTTCTATTTAGTCAACAGTTGCACTGTCAGGTATTTTCTTCCCACAACTGTGTGAAGAAATGAGGACTAGCTCCTTAATTTCTCCAAAAAGGAATAGTTAACATTGATTCTGCTCCTCCTTTCCTGTAGTGACACAGGGTTCTGCTAACCCTTCTACATACTTTTGGTAAAGATGCCCACCTTTGTAGGGAATGTTCCTCAATTCAAGATTGGTTTTGCACACATGCCCAATTGTCTTCACCTCCTTTTAAAGCAACAGCCTCTTGTTTACACATTGATGCATCTCAGCACAGGAAACTCCTCAGATCAAAGCTTACCTTCTGTTATTTATTTGCTGATACAACTATTTCTTCCAATGTTTACCCAGCTTATATGAGCTCCTATAATTCTGTCACTATTACCTTTTAAAAGATATTTTGTCTGTTCAAATACACTGAATATAAAATGTAAAACATAACCCGTGTGCAGTATGAAAATAAGAATGCAGAAAGCAGTGAGGCAGGAACAGCACTGCCAGAGACAAGGGTGTTGGCAGGGCACCTTCTGTGTTCATTCTCTGAGGGATCCAAGTTAGCACAGGCTTAACTCTAGCAAAGACAGTGGACATGCAAGCAGTGAACGTAAAAAACTCCAGCAGGAAATACTGTCCCTTTTGCAAACTGGCTTTAAATTGCAGTACAATAAAATGCCTCTGATCTGGGTGCTTAGTTCAACAATTAGAAGACTGAAGGATGATATGATATTCCTCCAAGTGTGTAAATAGCTGCTGCAAAGGGGGAAAAAATATTCTCTCTCCTCTAACAGGAAGGACAGAAAAGACTGGACTATTACTTTAATAGGTTAGGTATGAAGGAAAACTTTCTGCTAGTAAGATGATGCAGTTGTAGCATTTAAGTCATGGTGAAGGGTCAGACAGACACTGTTGGAATAGCGTGGACCGTCTTGGAACAGCTGAGAGAAAAGATGATACCCTGATACACAGAATATTTTCTAATTACCATCTCACCAGAAAGCTAGAGTTTGACATATTAAAATCAAGGTGCGCTCTAATGAAGGCTGAAACTTGGACAGACAGAAGGATATTTTCCTAGTGTTGTTGCTCTTGATTCTTAGCTCATTTAAGTCAATGCAGCTTACTTTATTTTAATAACGTGAGTTTCTTCAGCCTTCAAGCACTCTCCAGCTTAACAGCACTCCACATTCAGTTGCAAGTCTCACGATATTTCATGGATTTGTTGTTTTAAAGCCCCAGCTGCTAGATTCATGCATTGCAAAGCAATCTCATCTTGCGTTTTTAAAAATTGTATTTCTAGTTCTCATAGTTGCGAAAAGAAGCCTGAAAAGATAAAGTGCCAGTATCCTTACAGCTCCAAAGAGAGAAGGCAAACAAAAGGAATTCAAAGTACATTGGTTTAAGCCAATCTTATGATTTCCTTTCCCCCAAGGCCTGGCTCATGATTTTTGAGAACTGGCATTTGGAAATGCTGGAAACATAAAACTCTTAATAAGGAACAGGGGGAGTTAGTGAGAAGCATAAAGACAGACGTAAGATTTGTTCACTTCAGCAAAAATGTGAGCATTAAAGAACTGAAGAGGATGACTTGTTAAAGGCTAGCAAGATTCTATTACTTCTCACTCAACAAGTCAGCTGCACAGTCCCTGGTGGCTTAACTGTGCAACTTTCTGTTATAATATATTACCTTTAAGTGCACTATTAGTTTAATGGGTTGAACATGACAAAGTCATTTTGTTTACTTGAGAAAGTGAAGGGTCTTTTGGAGCTACGGAGAGCTTGGTTTTCGTTAACAAAAACAAACAGGTCAAACAAATACAGATGGAGGACAAAAAGATTTTGTATTCAGTGTTCATAGCGTGGTTTATGTTGCTCCCATCCAGTGTCCTTGTGGTGTATGTTGCTACCAGAAAGCACTTTTCCCTGACTTTTGGGAGTTTATATTTTTATGATAAAGAAACAAATACAGAATTAATTTGGTTTTTAAACGCACCCTAAAGATAAGCTTTTCTTACAGAAGTTCTTCTTTTTAAATGAACCTAAATAGCAAAAACATATCATAAAACTTCTTGTTTCTAGTTTGGCTCTTTTACAGGCCATCTTAGTGAAATCAAAAACCAAAAAGCACTTCATTGCAGATGACCTAGAGCGAAGCACTCAACCCCTATGTATTTCAATTCACAATCACAAAAACAGCCTAAGAAATGGGACGATGCAGACCTTGACTTTCAGCCAGGAACAGAAAAGGTCTGTCTTGCTTTTCTACATCAGACTAAGGCACAGACGCTTCTCATACAGAGTCAGACTCAAGAACAGAAAACGCAACACAAGCTACCACAGAGGCAGTTTCTTGTGCCAGAACACAACTACCAGAAGAATTGGAAACTGAACCCAAAATTCCCGTACCCGAGACCTTTCTATGCAGCGGCAGGTATTTGCATTCTTAAAATTTCCCCTGCCTAGCATGTTCAAATAGACTACGATAAGTAAAGGAACAGGTAGAATAAAGCAGCTGAAAATAGACAAGACTGGTCATATTGCTCATGTGATCATACTGCGTTTCTTATGCACTGTTGTCCCTGCAGTTTCCCCATCAAATGTGCTGCTGCATTTGTGCTAAAAGACAATAAAATGCAGAAGATTCAAATGAACAGGGTTAAGAGGCTTTTAAAAAATATTCTGTGACAACTTGGCCTGCTCAGAGCACTACTGCGTTTGACTACCTGAATTAGATTTAGACTGGCTCCCCCAGCGGTGGCAATAATATAATATGCTGTAAAAAGGAGTCTAAATCTGTATGTTTACTACGAAAGTAGCTGTGTCGACTGTACAGTACAGAATTTTAACATTTTCAGCAGGCAAGTAATACATCTTGTCTAGACACTGGAGAAATTTTCAGACACAAAATTATTTTAAATGCTAAAACAAATAATGCAGACTTCAACTCCCATCCCTACCAGATTGTGGAATGTCATTTGCTTTAAATTTGCAGCCAGACATCACATGGCCAGAGAAATTGCCTGTAAGAAAAATAGGCTGACACTTATCACTGGATTCCAGTGGGACCACGGGGTGATGTCAGTTCTCTCTGTTTCTCCCAGACAATCGAGCTTCCTACAAATCAATAAAAACAAGGTTTATTGGTATGTTTGCTTTATCGCACTTGAGCCACTTTCATTGTCCTAGTGACAAAGTCTTCACAAATTGAATCATTAAGCACAGTAATTGTGTTTCAAATACATTTAAGAGAGGAGGAAGGCAAGAGAGGGTGTAAAAAATTATTTGTTACAGTATTTATGGCTGTAGGTTTAGATTTGTAAGTTTGCCATATCTATAATTTATTTTTCAACATGGAAAAAAGCGCAGGGGGAGGGGGCAGAGGAGGGACACTAGTAAAGGGAACAAACAGTTGCACTCAAATCCAGACCAGCTAAGCTTTTAATATTTCACTGACAGGATGTTATATAAGGATTTTCTCAACAGGCCCTCACGCAGATTGTTAAACTTATTTCAAAATTATTTTTTTAAAAATAGATGGGCTTAGAATAAAATAAATATATATAAAAAAAAATCCCTGCACCCTGGAGTCAGGATCTAAGGACTGTTACCATCCTGGTGGTTAAAATAATTCCTTCCTCAGTGTTGCTCAGTCCTTTACGCAAGCTTGTAAACTCCTTTCGCCCCAGCACTCATTAAATCTTTGTTGCTCTTTGCATATGTGGTTGCAATTTACATGCCACCCACATTTAAAGAGGTATTGACATTTTCAAGTCGGCTATTTTAGCCCCTGGATTTAAAATGGTATCAATCACACTTTATTTCTTCACTTAGGAGCTCAGGCCCGTATTTGTCACACACCCACCGCTCTCGGTGCAGCCCAAGAGGCGTTTAAAAGCCCCCCATTTGCATATTTATCCACCCTTCAGCTCTCTTTCAGTCATGGATTATTTAACCCTCTTAGGGACGGGGCTGGGTGCCCCAAACGGTGGAGATACCCGCCTCGCTTTTCTCCCAGTTGCTATGCAATCCGAACTCGTGTCCATTCAGCGGACAGCGGAGGAAAACACAGGCACATTTCACAAAACTATCGGGCATTATTCAGCAAAATCGGGTGTGACTGGCGTTCTGGGCACCAGCGAGGCCTCTGGCGAAGCTGGCGTGTAAATGGCTTTGTTGTGCGCTGAATGGCAGTGACCTGTGCCGCGCGGGGTCAGGTCAGCGGCAGGCCATGGCCAGAGAGCTCAGAAAAGTCCCACATGCTTCCAGCCTGACTTGGAAGTAAATCGGGGATTGCTCTAGACAATGGCATTTACTCTTTTGTCTTAGCCAGCACCCCTCAGGAGCGGGGAGGGGAGGAGAGGAACAGCAGAGGCTCTGTTGCTGGAAAAGCCAGGCTTGGCCGCATCCACATCTACACGAGTTTGTCTAAAGACTGTGCAAGTTAGCACTGCGAACACCATCCTTCCTTTTTGTCAGGTTCCCTGTGTGAATCAAAGGACGTTTCTCCCTCCCCTCTTTTTATCTTGCTGCAGTTTTCTTCCTCAATTAGCCTGAAATAGAACATGAGCGCGCTTCTAGCTGCAGCTTCCTTCCAGCACAGTGGTATCAGACCTTTCTACACATTATACAAATTGTATTCTATCATTGAAAATTAAATCTAGAAGACAATGATGTCCAAGTACAGAATGCTTCCTCCACTGCACTGGCTCTTAAGATGAATGGAGGAATGTCAGTCAGGAGCCACTGCTCTTCCAGCTCTCCCATGACTTCTGAAGTCATTCAGGCCCTTTACCACATTACACTGATGATGTTGTGCCGCTATCGGCAAGGCAGTGCATTAGGGAAACATAGGAGACCATGCTTAGTGCCCAACACACACACCCCAGCAGGAGATCTCCAGGTAGAGCACTTACAGTCTCAATCCTATCACGTCTAGCAGCAGAACTACAGCTACATCCTGGTGGGACACACAAGCCTCTTGGGCAGCCATTAATTCAAGCTTCCCTTACGCTGTACATATCACAGCTCTAGGAATTGCTGATGTCTCTTTTGTTCTTTAAATAACAAAGAAATGAAATCTGAGTCAGTTGCGCCCATCCCAAATCACAGCAGCAGATTGCATCTCAGCTGAGTGTTTTGTTGACTATAAGTAAACAGGGTAACACACACCTGAGGAAGGTCTCACTATAGTTTACGGCTCTCAACTGCTTTTTGGCAAACACTGCAAAAAGGGAACATATTTGGCACCATTACAGAAGCTGCAGCTGTACCATCAGCCCACACCCACCACAGTCTGGACTGAAGGAACTATTTCCTGGTATCCTTGAGAGAATCCTTCAGGTTTGTTTTTTTTTTTTTCCTGAAAGGCCATTGATTATTATCTGGTTTGATTCAACTTGATTTCTCCTCTGGCATTTTTTCTTCTATTCAGTCACTGAACTGTTATTCATGGTTGTTTAGTTTTCTTTCCTTGTGTATGAGCATAGGATGTTGAAGGATTGTTTGCCTTAATGAGTAGCTAGAAACAAAAATCTGGTGCTTTTGACTGACACTGTTTCCTCTTACGAAGATATGGTCTCACAAAGGAACATTATTGTATGCACTCTGACAGATATTTGTATGTTTAAAGACATCAAACAGTGGTCCACTTCGATCCTTCCAATTTGCTTGGTGACCACCATCCCTTTCTCAGATAGTTGCTGAGACAGAAAAAGTTTCTGGTGTCTGTATTCTCCAGGAGCTCCCTGGCACTATTTCAAGAATCTCATGGAGGAGGGATAGTGTCCTCCCTGCTTTCATCTAAAGCTGCTGATGCAGCCAGCAACTGCAGACTCACCACTGTTTCTGTAGCTGGACGAACAGCGACAGAGTGATTCTGTTGTCACTCTGCTGTTCAGAACAAAATGTCATCCCTTGGCACTAGCTATGATAAAACCCTACTTGAAACCTACAGGGGAAAGATATACTTATATTGTTCATGTGTGTGGAAAAAAGAATAATCACCTAGATCTGGGTCACTTCCTTTCTTCATACCAAGGAAAACAAAATGCAGCAAGCAAACAATCCAGACACATGGCTCCTTGACAGTTAAACCTTGCATTTTAAAACAATCATTGTGCAAATTAATTCAGTTGGCTGTATCACACACCCTTTATCTTGGAGAAGGTCTGCTCCAAAATGAGAATCTGGGTTTGGCAAGTCTGTCAGTGATGCCTCTGTTTCCCAGTATATAGATATATATTTACACTCACAAACTTAGTGAGTGGGTTTGCTGTTGAACTCAGAAAGCACAAACCTGGCAGTTTGGTTTGAAGTTCCCTTCCCCACACGAGGGTCATACAGGAACACTGAAGAGATGCATTTGCTATAGGTTATAGCAATCTTGATGGTAGTGAATGAATGATTGCTCCTAAAAAAGTACATCTTGTTCTGATATTATCACTTCACTGCATTCTAAAAGCAGCTAAACCAGAGATATCCTTCCCTGGCTTTCACCACCCTTGCTGCAAGTCAGTATCTCTTCTGGTTCAATAGTCTGTTTTTTCAGACTGATTTGAAGGGGTTATGGATTTACCCCAGTGGGACATGATGCACAGTAACATTTAAAGAATAGCAACTGTATTTTTCCAGAGAAGTGCTTAGCTTATTGATGAAAGTATTTTACCCTCATGTGTGTCTAACTAGTCAATATCCCTATCAAAATGAATAAAATTCCCATAATCTGTTCCCCTGGAGCCTATTTCTGTTATAACTGAAAGCAAGAAACGTTGCTGTAGACTTCCATGGGAGCAGGATTTGCCTCATAAAGAACAATTGGTTAAACATTGCATAATGTACTAACTCCTGACTTAAAACTCAGACTTTCTCACCAAGAAAGCCACACCGATAGTGGTTAGGGGACAGCTGGCAATCAGTAGCAATGGCAATAATAAGACACTGTAAAACATAGGTATGAAAAATGATGAATTGACTTTTTAAGACTATTTGTGCTTAAAATTAGGGCATACACTCAAGAACTTTGCTCTGAACCAGGGCTTTGATTATCAGCACCAGTAACAAATACAGACATTGAGTAGGTATGTGTTATTGCTGCCATCATAATTTATTTTTGGAGATAGTAAAGAAAGATATCAGGATGATATAAAACAAGTAATTAAATTCCTGTTTTGGGTAATGCAGAGCAAATATTTGCTTCGAGTTTTATGGGCATCTTGCAAATCAAAATCATAAAGGCAGATGAGCTTTTGTTTAAAAAAGGCACTCTTGATGGCTCAGCAGAAATGAACGAGAGTTTGTTTTTGGAAGGAAAAAAAACCCAACACAACCCTGACATGAACCACAAATACATTTCATTAAGTGACATTAAAGATTAGAAACTAAATAAAATTAAAGAGAGTGTGTTAAGGAGGATGAGGGTAGTCAGATGCTTTCAATAACAGCAAACATCCTCTCACATCTCAAGTTTGTGTGGAAGTGAAGAACAGACTTAGTCCAGATAAGATATTTGATTTGTGTTTGCTCAGGAAAGTCCTCTGATAGCTGAGCTAAAAGGAATTTGTATTTAAATTGAGTAAAACTTGGAGAAGAAAACAGCAAAGAGAATACTGATGCTGGGATGGAACCAGTATTAGGCAATGGAAACAAGCGGGAAAACAAGATACTAGGGAATATTTGCCGAAGTACATGCTTTCCAACATGATCCCTGCAAAAAGTGAAATTCCAAATGGCAAAATTGCCTGTTTTGGACACACAAAAGATCAGTTTCCAAGGAGTACAATGAGTACAATTCCATAATTTTCTTTGTTCTTTCTTTCTTTTTTTTTTTACAGACACTTTCTTGATCTTGAGCCAGTCAGAAACTGAGGGAATACAAAATAGTTGTTAGTTTTCAACAGTATTGTCATATTTAGCAGAAGGAGGGAGAAATACTTGGATCCCAAAAGGCCAGTGTTTGAAGGTTTCATGGTTCTATCCTGACTTATATGGGAAGAGTTTTTATTGGAGCAGCTAATGCAATTAAAACCAAGCATATACAAACAGGTGAGCTCTGGTGTTCACAAGCCCTAGCAGAAAAAGGGAGATACAAGGCAAAACAACACAAATACTCCATTGTCTAATCTGAAAGAAGAGGTAGATTATTATTGCTTTTTGCTAATTGAAAAAGCTCAGTCTTACCCATATTTGCAGCAACCAACAGCAAACATACTAATATATTTTTTGATGTTTCATTATCAGGCTGGGTTTGAATGATGAACCACCTTAAGTAATGCACAGAGCAGAGCGTGTATTTATAGCTTAAACACCATCCTTTACTTTGCTGCATGAACTGCATCGACATCATTGAATTACAAACCTACTCGGCTGCAGAGTGTATTTCCTCGAATATATCACACCACCATCAAATAACAAATCTGGCCCATTAAGCATTCCTCTACTAGCACATGAAATACTCTGTTGTCCCTGTGGAGTGCGTAGGTAAGACTCTCCACCATAATGTCTTTTAGCATATGGTCAATAGACAGATTTTGGGAGAGTTCCAAAGAAATTTGTACTTCCCTGGCTTTTGTCATTCATAACACTGTAGTACTATGCCCTGGGGGTGAATATTCAGCCCCATTTTCCTAATGAGGAAATTCATCCAAGGTCACACGGTAAGTCAGTGGCACTGTAAAGAATGAAATTCAGGTCATGGGCAGGAACTACCTCTCTGCAGCTTAATTGCATTCCAGAAACTACATATATTTGATATGGTAATACACCATCACCTGCGGTAACAAGACAGTACAGGAACAGCAACCAGAAAGTGGCAGAAATGTGTCAAAGAACCGTGATAAGCAACAAGTACTAAAAAGAACTGTTATCAGGCTAGGGAATTAGGCAGTAGCTAAGAATATTTCTGGAAAAGAGTATTATGGCACAATTTTACTGATCAAAACCTGTAGGCTCTAATCCTGCAAGTGCTTTCTTATATGTAGAATCATCTTGGAGTAGACACACCAAGTTCAGTTTAGTCCCATATTATAAGGTTATATATAGTCTTTCAAAACTCATTCTAAACTAGTCTAACTAGACTAGTTACAAAATGTGAAGTTGGACAAGTGGTCTCAAGTCGAGACAAGAGCTGATCTTGTGTAGAACCAGCCTTTTCTTTTTCTTGTTGTACTTGATTTTCCCCCACTCTTCACTGATGCTAAAACTCGGCAAGGTAAAAGGTGATGGGGATTCATTTTTCTCTGATCTTTTACTTTGTGCTCCTATTTCCCTTATCAAATCTTTTTACATGAGATTGTTCCACTTCTAAAGCTTTTCTGCAACAGAAGATCATCAAATAGATCATGTGTTTAAATTAAATGCTCCCATCTTCCCTCTATGCACGTAATGGGTTTAGGCTTTCTGTATCAAGCAAAAGAAATCAAACTATAGGATAATGGAAGGCACCTCAGTAAGTCATATGGTCCAACCAGCCACACAAAACAGGGTCCATTTTGAGGTCAAATAACATTGATCAAGGTTTTATCCAGTCTGGTCTTGGACACTCACCCATTTGGCCCCATAGGATTACTAAAGCCTTCCTCTATCAAGTGTCTGCTTGAAAAGGTAACACTTCCCTATTACACCATGCAATCTGAAAACTATCTTTAATTAGGTGTTCCTAGTACCGAAGAACCAAGGAAATCACAAAAACTTACAGATATACTGAAGCACAGAAGTACCGTGGTCAAGCAAGCTGCCTGTCTGAGCCTCAAACGATACAGAGAACAATAGTTCTACATACCGACCCTTCTTTCCATTCCCTCCATTCCAATACACACCAAAACCCCATTCTTAGTCTCTCCCCCATGCAGGTCTGACTATTCCTTTTCTTTCCCCTGTAATTTCAACACACTGGGTAATTTTCCTTTAAGACATTTCCTTACAGCATTTCAAGCACAGCATTAATATTCAAGGCAGCATAAACAAATAAAGGACAATCTTTTCCAGCCAGATTAAGATATTAGAAGGAGTCATATTCCAATGAGATATTAGAGATAAAAGAACTCAACTTGCTAGTATACTGATCTGATATTTTATATGTGTGCCATCAAGCCTAGTTTAATACCCACTCCAACATTTTTCAATAACTCACTTAGGCATCATTAATCTAGCACAAATTTGGTTCACTTTCCAACAGAGCTTAAATGATGATACAGACATTTGTATGAAGGGAGAAGACCCACCCTTTATCCACCTCCTTTAAAAAGCTTACACCTTTTAAGTGCATTAGATCTGCTGATATTTATATTGACATTTCCCACCTCGTTATTGTGAATTTACTCCTGGATCTATAATACATTTTATTCTTAGACACTTTGGCAATAAGAACTGTGGAAAACAGAATTTGGATATCCTTATATGAGAAGAAAATGCAAAGGCACAGTATAATTTCAGACTAAATCTAAGCATCCTGGAGAACTTCTGATAGCATTCATGCACAGACAACTGACACTTTCTTTTGCAACTGTTTATGGAACCAACAAGATATCATCCACAGTAATTTCAGGTATTGAAAAATAAGTCCTGAATGTTCCTTATCCTTCCAGATCAAGACATATCCAATATGAAATGCTCTGATCAGTTTAAATGCATTCTGCTGCTTTCACTGAATTTAGTTACCTAGTAAAATATAATATAATCATCTGAACTAGAAGACTGTCTGCTATTTACACTTATTTTCTGAAGTTATTATTTTTGTATACTAATGGGGAAAACCCCCTCCCCAGCCCCAAGAAGAACCCAGCAACCCACATTTTTTTGTGTCTGTCTGCAAGTAGGCCATGCTTCCAGGCTTCCCACCACCTGGAATGATCTTTCAGGCTGCAGGTATAGCTACATTTAGCTCGCAACCCCATTGTACTCAGAGTCTTAGTTTATTAATATACCTATACTTCTCTTTCCCGCCAGCCTTATTGATTTCCCCTTACTGTGAAATACTGAGGCTATTTTCAAACCTGTCTTTCACCAAAAGGCTCGACTTCTCCCATTTGCACCTTGCCATGACAGACTCACAAGTATGAGATATGAATTAAAAAAAAAAAAACAAACAAAAAAAGATGTACTGGACTAAAAAACAAATGGAGAAACAAAGCTCTTGTTATAAAACATTTTTTCTAAAGACAACTTTTAGAGTAGGACACATGCTAATTTCATTTTATAGCTCTTCCTCTCACTTGCTTGTGACAATACACTCTAAAAGGAATTTAGCATCACTGAAATCAGTTCTACATAAAAGGAACGTTTTGGTATTTTTATAAGGACCGACAGCACGTGCTTGCAACTGCATTGACACAGTGGACAAGAAGATCTACTGAATGAACCTTGGCATCAAAAGTAGAGAGAAACAAGATAATCCTTGTTCCAAAGGATAAAAAAAGATAGGTATGTACAGAATTCCTACAAGCCCAGCTCACACAAGTGTCAGAGCAGAGCCATATGTAGGTGTTCAGGTTCTTATGTAGATTTTCCACTATCAGTCTGTCACTGCTTCAGCCTCCTGTCATACTAAAGGCACACACCAAACAACAAGCCACAGACAGTGGACTTTCTCCATGTTTTCACTGGTTTAATACAAATAAATTTGAAGGAAAGGGTCTATTTCCCAAAGGAGATATTTGAACATGGTGCAGAAGTTGCATAGGAAACAAAGATAAGTGCTTATGTGCTGGCAATTGAGATAGAAAACCAAGTAGAAGAGATTTACGGATCAGAAAGAAGGTGTTTTTGCTGTAGTTAAACAAAAAATGTTGTTTCCTCCAAAGTAAAACAGCTGACAGAGCCTCAGTCATGGTTGTCTAAGCTGTATTCCACTCACCTTTGGTACTAAAGTTCACTGTTTTGCACAGCACAAGCAATGTCCTACACCACCCAATAAGCACTTCCATAGAGAACAGCTTCTCTTACATCCCATCTGCCACTACAAAAATATTGGCTCAGCATTCTTACCACATTCAGCAGGAGATTGTTCAAGTGGATTTGGTCAGTCTCAATTTATCACTTGTAATTCATTCTCATCCTCCTCCCTCTATTGCATGGATACTCCCAGGATTTACAGAGTCTTGGACCAGAAGGTGAGCAGTTACTACTTTTCCCGTGTTTTTTTCATAGAAGCCTTCCCTTTTAGGATCACAGAAGTTGTTCTTTAAGAGATCTCTGGAAGATGCTTTTATTTCCAGACCCTTTTGTTTTAGTGGCAGAAGAACACCACCATTCAGAGCTGAGTCCCAGGGAGAAACTCTGGGCAATACAAGGCCAAGTTCAGGCAAAGTGTGAACAGTACAAGTCTCAAGATGGAATGATGCCAATGGCAGGCTCGTGGGCGTTGGCAAAGGGAGCTAGACAGTGGCTGGAGCGCAAGCATGACCTCAGTGGCAAGTGGATGTGGCAGCATTTTGTTAACACTCATCAGTTCATATCTGCAGGAGGTTACCTCACAGGACCCCGTCCAGCAAGGAACTTACACTGGAAAAGTGCAAAAATGCTGCTAACACCAAGTGAGACAGTTCATGCACATGCATTCATAGCAGTGTCTGAGCACTTGCCTGGATTCTGACCTGGGACCACTTTCAAGGTTTCCTGCATTCCTAGTAAAATATATATAGCCACATATTTGACTGAACGAGGAGACAGCTACTGAACTGGCCACTGAGTGCTCATGCTTGCAGGGTAGAAATGGAAAATCATGGAAGGGAAACGTAGAAATTGGTGTACCAAATGTCAACAATTCTACATATTTTAGTCTAATATTAAGTTTGTTACAAGCTGCACCCACAAACAGAATAGTTTGATGGAGAAAGAGGTATTAGTTTGTGGCTGGAAAAAGAAGGGATGAGAGGTAAGCCACAAGAATAGAAAGAGATACCAGACACTTACACATGGAGGATCTGCTCACAATAACCCTGGCAAACTGCAAAACTGTTTCTGAACAGAATTAAATCATAATCATTCAAAGTAAATACAAAAGAAAGCCACGAAGGCCTAAGTTCATGTACTCAAACCAAAACTTTCTGGGTTTCTACTTGGAATCCATTAAATTCCAAACTTCCCTGAAAGGTTAAACACTATCAAATATAAATCAGATTTAAATGTTGTCCTTATGCTGGCATTAGAGATAACTTTCACAATCCCAATTTCTCAGGAAAGAACATTTGGTCCTTTCAGAACAAGTGTACAACTGGAAAACTGCTGTTGAAGTTGCAGAGTCTCATCATTCCTGAAACAACAGGCACATACTGGGAGACTTTTTCTTGGTAATATAGATCACTCCTGCAGGAGGCCTCTAAGCTGAAATGTCATTGCTAGTTTTATTGCCTGTCTTAAGCTTAAATTTCACAGAACTCTCTCCGTTCTGGTTGTATCCCACCTGCTGGTATATTTTTGTTCCTAATCATGGGTAGACTTGCAGCACATTAACCTTCTAGAGGAAAAGTGTTTCATCTTTCAGTGCTGCATCAGCAGTAAGACTTGCAACTTACATAATTTCTTTATCAACACCAGCTAAAAGCGGTGTGGATTTTAAAAGGTGGGATAATTGCAATAGAAACACAACTGTTACTATCACAAGATGTTTGTAGCAATAAACATCACTTGAATGGGGAACACTGATTGCGATTAAGGTTGTTGCACTCCCTGGAACGTTCATGCTACTGCACAGATTTCTTATCCACCTGCATTAAAACTGTCCTCAAAAACCTATTCACAGCTCACAGCATGCTGCAGTCCCCACCAACAGTGGGATTTAGCCACAGACATCAGGATAACAGCTCTGATCTGTTCCCCAAGAGGCTCAGTGATCCTACAGCAAAATCCTTCCTCCTCACTGCCTGCATGCAGAGCTCCTCGCAAAGCAGAAAGTCTGTGAAATGGATGCAGGCTTAGTGCGGCTGCCCTGAGCAATGACTTCATCCCCAAGCCCTCCGGAGCGAGTGAAGGTTACTGCAGCAGTCTCTAAAGCCTATTAACGGCTGAGGCAACTCAGCATTTTTATTAAACGCAACATTTATTTTGCTTATTTTTTCTTCATTTTCAGATTTACCAGTTGTTTTTTCTCTTCAGTTGTCATTTTTATGTCTGCAGTTCCTTACTGTGGTTAAAGAAAGAGACTGGAAGCTCAGACCCCCTGGGTTCTCCCCGCTGTGCCTCTGTCTGTCTGGCTGGCTATTTATAGCCTTTCACTAGATTACAGAAGTGCTGCGAGTTTTGCAAATACATTTTGGGGACAGAATCCTGAAGATGTTTACTGCCAGACAATACTAAAGTGAATTAGTGAGATTTTTTGCCCCATCAGGAGCGTCTATGATAATAAAGCCTAAAAGTATTTTTAAGGCACATTTGCTTCATTCTACTAAGTAGCAGATTTTCAGAGGAAAACAGTTCCCCTTTTTCCTGCTCTATAGGAATAATCACTAACCCCATCTCTACCAGTTCAGGGGACATAATCCATGGGGTCTCTGCAACTGCAGATGGCAACTACGTGGCACGTTTCATCCTGCTAAACAAGGAGAAGGCTTACAATATCGGAGGAGCTGAGGACACTTGACAGTTAAAACGCTAGTTCTGTATCACCCACACCACACACCCAACTGCAAATGCTATATCCATAATCAGACAGTTTATTTTCCTTAGCTCCACTTTGATATTATTCAAATCCTAAGAAATCTGAAGTTTTAAATAACAGGGAGGACAAATTGTGCTTTCCGAGAAAGGGATTGGTACTCCTGCTTGAACAGATGTTAAGAATGTTTCCGAGTGTGCTAGACTCATTTACGAGTCTTTTTCACACATTTGAATCTTGGGGACATCAGCAGTTTGTTCAATATTTTCAGCTTCCTTCCGAAATGCCACACTGGGAAAATGAGGAGGAAAAAAAATGGAGACAGAAAATGAGAAAAGGAAAAAAACCACACACAGAGAGCTAATCTTCCATCAGCATGACAAACAGTCTAAGCAAGAATCGTGGCAAAACACTCAAGGCAAGGAAGGCACAGCCAGACAGTTGGTAAGATAGAATCAGGCTGGAAAAATAGTGCAAGACGATTTTAACATACAGTCAAAACTAGTCACCTTCTGGACTGTAATCCTGGGGTGAGTTTGCAAACAGAAGGTTCTCCTTTCTGAGGGAGAATTGAACTGACACTGGCTCAGCATTAGCAAGACTGTCTCTGTGGTCTCTGCAGACATGACGTAAAAAGCAGCCTGAGCAAGCAGCACATTGGAACTGTGATTCTTATTTCTCCTAGCATATTTTAGTCACCATTAGAGATGCGCTAAGGTTTCCTGAACTGGGGATACAGTAGGAACAGAAAGCATCCTTTCATACCGAGTTCATACAGAGCACAGAAGCATAGGGCTCACCTGTGTCTGGTACACGGGGCAATACATAAAAATAATGACAATACAGCAGTTTTGAATCGCAAGAATTATCAGTTCTGGGAGATGATGAAACTCAGACACTTTAGTCTCTCCAAAGCACACTGATAGTCACATCTCTTGGAAAGCGCTAGCTAAGCAATAAAAAGGTTTCCTCTTGTTAAAAATACCAAAAGGGAGGAAAAAAGAGGTCTCTATGGAGACGATGGTTTCGCAAGACCTAGTTTCTTTCCTGCTCTGCTTTTCTTCCATCCTTTATTGATGCAAGTAGTTAGACTTGTAAAAGGTTTAATATCAGCAGTAATTATGGAATTCCTCATCAGATTACTATAGATCCCAATAGCCCAGCTGCACTTTGTTATTTCAATTTGTATTTTCCACCAAGCAGACCACAAGCCATCAGCACTATCAGAGCTACAAGTCACTTCAGGCTTGCTTTGAATAGTACTGTGGTTCCGCAGAAAACATTTCTCTGGGAATCTGAAAAACTTATTACTATTTCTAGGCAGCTATTGACCTACCATACAGTCTGAAAGAGTCTATTCCCTCATCCTTGCTTTGTTTTGCTTCTCTTTGGCGTATCTCATTAGAGACTAAAGTTCTTAAAGACTAAAGTTCTCTGGGGCAAGTATTTTCCACAAATGTTCCTCCAGAAACTAGAGTTCAACTTTGTTTCTGCAGTGAGTTAATGAACAATGTTTTGTATTAACCATACTTTTCTCTTATACATTCTGATATAAAGTTTTCTAGTCTACACTAGAGGATGAACAAAAGTTTCCTGCCATTGCTAATTTCAGAAGGCCAAGCAGCTGTACGTAAGTAAAGGGACACTGTCAAATAATTTATACTCCCTCCCACACTGCCAAAATATAACATCAGTTTTATTTGTGTGTTATTTCCTGTTTTCAGATAGAAGTATTTCACTACATTTAACACACAAAAAACTTCAACAAATATTTTTGTTTTGGTAGGTGGTTTCTTGTTCCTGGTGATTTTCCATCACATTTGGAAGGCCAGCCCCCCAGTGGTGTATTATCAGCGACAAGGCAGACAGTGGTTGTGGATAATGGGGCCAATTTTGCTCTCAGGCAACCCCAGTGACTTCATTGTCTGGTCTATCTGATGATAGGGTATAAGCTGGTAGAATGACTCATCAAGAAAAAAAAAAAAGAAATGGGAAAAAAAGCAAAGGCAGCCAAGGAAAGAGAAGGCTGTCTCCTGAGGATAAATTTAATAGCAGAAGAGCTTCAGAATGCAGCAAGGAGTCAGAAATCTCTGCAGAGTGGGGTTCAGCAAAAAGTTACCATGTTCTAATCGAGCCTGTGAAGCCTGGAGGGTTTTTGGTTTTGTGTTTTATTTTTGTGGGGGAAGTTTGTGTCTTTTTTTTTAAAATTTTCTTTCAATAAAGGCAGTCTCCTCCTCCTTGCTCCCAAACAGTTTCTTGCCTTTCCTCTGGGCACACAGGGCAAGAAAGGGGAGCTGAAGTTAGCCTCCTTTTGCATATGGTAACTTGGGACAATGGCAGTTCCTCATAATCACTGCATCTGCTAGATACAAGCTTTTAAAAATGTTGCTTCAATATATAATGAGTCCATTATATTATTACTTCATTCTCAGAAACGTAGAAGGCCCCAGACAAGGTCAGGATTCCTCATGCAACACACCGCACAAGCCCCTGCTGAGAAAGAGTCCCAGTTCTTAAAGCATTTAAATAGATACATCAATCAAAGGGAGAGGAATAAAATGGCTGAGAGCCAAATTAGATGAGCAAGACACTTAAATTCCAAGTGTTCCAAGCCTCCTGCCCAGTGCACTTGGTTCCAGCTCCTCTCGTTTTGCAGGGCTACAGGGCAACCTGGTGGGAGAAGCCGCTCAATATGCACCATTCCTCCTATCTGACGAAGTTTTAAAATGTCTTTAGCCAGAGCTGGTTGGGAGTCATCTGGCCATTAGAATCAGCAGAAAGCTTACGGAGAAAATCCACAATATTTGCCCCTGGGACTGGGAAAAATTTTGCAAGTCTTACTTTTTCAGCTCATCCCACTGCATCTATTTACTCAGCTTGAAAATTTGAAGGAATATTAGCAAAGGACTGGAAAATTACACTGAAAAAGAATTAGACCAATTCAGTGACAGGAGAGACAGTATCACAAGGAATAAAGAAAAAAGAAAAAGAAAAGGAGACTTGTGAGTATTTGGACTGATAATAGTTATTTAGTTTCAGGAAAACATTCCCAAACTAAAAATTTGCAGTGTCATCTCAAGCCCACTTACAATATTTTTCACAGCACCTTTATAAAAGCCTCCATATAAAGGCTTTTAATTGGATTAGAAGTCAGAACATACGCAACGCTGTTTAGAGTTCAACGAGAGAACATACATAGTCTCAAAGTATTTGAGAAGTCATGCTCTAATGTACAAGATGCTTGAGAACACACTGCTGATATTCTGGAGTTTATTTAAATAATGTTCTGATGGGGGCTTGAAGTCAGTATTAACAAGCCATATGTTCACGCTTTCTGAAAAATTATTCTTTATTAATTCTATCAATAGTTAGCAAAAAAACATATAATCTGTTCCTATGACATTTGAGTAAACTCCTGTTTACTTTAAAGGTCAGATAATACTATAAGGCCTCTTCAGGATATTTCTTACAATGAACCTATTCGATGCATCTCTAGACTTCATTCCCTTTATTATTTTATACACCAGCCAGATACACAAATGCACCTTGTTTTAACTTGAATAGAGATTTGCTTCTACAAAACGTTCCTCAAAGGAGAAAAAAATACACAAGCCCTCCTGCCAAACCCAAACCCTCTCACTTGGTTTTAAATAGTATATCTCATTTAATGAAGCTGAGAGTACAGCTGTCCATTATGGTGGCTTTCAAATGCAGATAGGAATCACTCTAAAGCAAGATGTATCACAACATCTGAGAACCCAAGGACCTTAATTTGGTTCTGTAATACTGCCATATTGAACTGGAAGGCTGTGCACAGTCCTCGTGGACATAAAATTGTGATAGCCCATACAGATTTTTGTATATCTCCTTCCAAATAATCAATTTATGTTGAGAGAGGACTTAGTTAAGTGGTTTGACGTACTTTATCTCATCCTCTAACCAGAAGTCTCCTACAGTTAACTAGATTCAATTTGAAGCTCTGTTCCTTCATGTAGGAAAAAAAAAATCAAATTAAAAGGCAGCACTTTGTGATAATCTCTCTCTAATCATCAAGGACACTTACTGTTTAAAAAGATCTTGCATACCCAAATTAATGATCCATGTAGGACAGAAACCCAATGTTCTCAGTGCTGTATAAGACAATGCTTAACAAATAATAATAGATATTATGAAGTCTTATGCACCACTGCACTTTCTAATACTGCCTTGACGTGAAAAGGACAAGATGATGCAATAAGAAAAATTGTTCCCAGGCTCTTTCCCTCTCTAAATAGGATCCCCCATATCCAGAAAATCAGACAAGCCTTTGTTTTGGGGATGTTTGCTATTTGTTCCTCACTAAATTAATTTAAAACTGGTTTCAGGTAAGTAACCCCCAACATAAATCTGGTTCACACAGTACACTGTGTGCAAAGTCAGACTGCATCAGTTTCCAAATTGTAGATACCCCTTCATTCCAAATCTTCAAGGACAAGGGTAGTGAGACAGCATGGGGGAACCACAGCTCTGTTCATCAGCAATTCCCCAAATACATTATAACCTTCGCATTATTTGAGTACACGAGTTCTTTTTGCTGAGATGGTACCTAATTATTGCATGCTACAGTAAGAGCAACGTTACAGCAGCCTGTGAACAATTAGAATACTCAGTGATAAATGGGGATGAAAATTGAAAAGTTGTAGACTCAACTTTCTGTCCAAGCTGGTGGCTACTGGAAATGGTTGGTTAGTCAATAGGGGGAAGAAAAAAAAAAAGAGACAGGTCAGAGCTTTATGGACAAAGACTTAAAAGAATTCAGGAGGGAGTAGCTTCTTCCTCCTTTCCAGATGGAAACAATGCCTCTAAGTAACACAGATACATTTAAAATGAAGAAACTGAGACAAAGATCTCCTTTGAGAGCCACTGTGCCAGGAAGAGTGATCTGCTAATCATCTGTTTAAAGATTGCTTTTGCAAACATGAATACAGCACCACTCTAAGTTCAGTTTGAATATCCATACAAGTTCAGCCACAGGACTCCTTTCCTCCTCTCATTTGCAATAGAAACAGAATTGCAGGAGTAACCTTTAATTAGAAGGTACTAATATCCTACAACTTAATGTACAAATAGTCAGGCTTAAGCCCACTTTATCAGTGAAAAAAAATAAGTCTCAGAGGTTAGACTGGGCTTGAAACCAATGAAACTGTCCTTACTCAGCCCCGAATACCTGATGCAGGAGATTGTGGGAAAGAAGTTAGAATGGAAAGACAACGCCCATGTCATTAGGTCTGCCTCTCTAGCAAATGGAAAAAATCTATTTGAAGATTAATTTGAAATTTTATCCCAGACACCCTTAATAAAAAGCACAGGCTGCAGATAGAACTGCATAGAGAATTACAGTAAAAACTATGGTAGTCAAGTACTGACACACAAGACTTCATTATTTACAGGACAGCAAAGAAATTTTCTTCTGCTTTTGCGGGAAAATTAAAATCCTCTCAAAGTATTCTGGACGCATCAAAACAAAATGTATCTGTTCTATCAGCACAGACATTTGGTTATTGAACTACCTGGTACCTTTTAACAGAAAGCAGATTGCGTGTCTATTGTAAATTCCAGACCAATGGCATGTAAAGCTATCAGATACATTCAGTGATTTAGTATCTGACAATGAACATCTTAGCTGTTTCAGAGTAACACGATGCATTTTGGGGTTTGTGGATCCTCCAGAGCCAGCGATTTAACGCTGCTCACAGACACAGAAGGACAGGCAGCAGAGGGGCAACAATTGGGTGCAACCTCCCAGCAGTTGCGAGGGATCAGAGTGACACAGAGGCAGCCACGGAGAGATGGCGCAGGACGCATCACACCGCAGAGTGACAGCAACGATAACGAGTGGTGAGTGCAAGTGGTGGAGATGGAAATCCAAACAGCCATGCATTTGGCAGCTCACAGGAGCAGGGTGCAGATTAGCGTCAAGGTCAAATAAACATCATAAAACATTGCTTAAGCTGTCAATTAAAGAACAAACAAGCTCATCATAATTATACAAGATAATTGTTATCTGCTGGGTGTTAATTAGATACATTTTATCAGAGCTGCTGTCACTGAATGGAGAGTAAAACTGGTCAAAGATTTTTAATTGTAATGATTTCATAACTAGTTTTTCTTCTTCCTTTAAATAAGGCTAACATCTTGTTTTCCCTGGGAATGTTTTCTTAACTATACTCCTTTTAAGTTTTAAATTGTCAAAATAAAATTAACTTACTGTTTAACTGAGCCTAGCAAAGGAAAGCACACGTAAAGAAAGATCTAAATCTAAAAATTGTAAGGTGTTTCCACTTTGAAAGGGAAATAAGAGTAACCTTTCCCTATACAGTAATAAAAAGTGTTCCATTTTGTTAATTTTAAATTAAATGGAAATTTTAACCCCCTCTAAATGATAAGTAAGGACTAAAATGCTCAAAACATTAGCATGTAGGTCTTGAGTAACACAGTGGCAGATCTGGCCCGTTATCTAAGGGAAACGCCTTTCTGAAGGGTTTCTCATTGCACACAATAGGCTTTGGATGAGGTCCTGAGCGCAAGTGAGAAAGACAGGATGGTCTGAGAGTCCTGCAGCACAAAGGCTTCAGACTTCCAGTATCTGCTCCTCATCCTGAGAACAAGGATGTGAAACTATCTCAGAGGTGCGTAAGGATGGAGTAAATGCTAGAAAATACACATTGCAGCTCTGGTCAAAGTCTGGTTAATCAAGTATGCTGAAACAAATACAAAGGGAGAAAGAGAGGAAGAACGTTACACAGTCAATCAATAGAAACGTCTAAACGTTCAGTCTGTGGGGCAGGGATCTTCTGTTCTCTATTTGTACATCACCAGACACATAACAGGAACTTCCTGACACTCTTGCACTGAACAGCAGCAGTGAAAAGAAGGGTTAGTAGGCCAGCAGAAATACCAAGCTGCTCGTTTCACTTAAATTCAGGATTTATTCATTGTAAAGATAACCAACATTTATTTCATAAGATACAGAGCTTGGTATAATTTGTATTGGTTTTAGCAGAGAAAGAAAATAGCAGAACTTTTTGAGCAGAACAGTGGCACAAAGGTTTACCACACACAGCCTAAAATAGTGTGAGAAAGGAACTGACTTCAGCTTGAATAATAGTCATTAAATCAAAACACTGGAAAATGCATTCCTTGTAAGAACAGAGCCACTGGAGGCTTGCCCAGTCCTAAACAAAGGGTAGCAGCTCACAGCTGTAGGGACATAGTGTGGGTACACACAGATCTAACATTTACCATATACTTGCGGTCTGCAGCAAACTTGGGGATTCCAGTGAGTGTCGTGAAATATTTCAGGTTGCATTCATCCCTGTTTTCAATAATAGCATTTCTCTGGATTTTATCATCTTTACCTGTTACTGGACAGATGCATGTTTAAGCTTTATGCTGCAAAAACTTAAGAATTAAGACTTCCAGAGATACATATGCATGAAACAGTAAATCCACTCAGACTATTTCAAGAAACAGGGAGCGTTTTCATGGCATGGACCTACTCCAAATACTCCTCCAATATAGAGACAAAGTTCACCGTGACTCCTGTGTGCAGGTAATTGATCTTATTAACACAAACAGAAAATTTGAGGTCATTACTGGCAAGCAGTATAAGAATCAGGTTTGTTTTCTATGAACACTGAAAAGGAATTACAAGAAAGGCAAAGTGAACAAAGATCAAGTTAAATATTTAATATATACATGCATATTTAATATTCATCTAACAATAGCTCATTCATAGCTTAAGCAACCCAAATGGATCACAGGTTGAAGACATTTCCTCTTGTTTCACAAGTTAAACATTATAATACAATGTCCTTTTTTCCTTCCTTCCTACACGAAATGCCTGTGTTACTGGTTAGTACTAGATACAGCTGATACTCTTAGGTGAGGAGCTGAGACTTTTCGTACCTACAAAGTTAAGCAAACTCAAAAACTGAACAAAGACTTGAAGTAGAGACTCCAGAGCCTTTGAGCTGTGCAGAGTCAGACTCAAAACTTATGTGAAGCGAATGGCATGATCCAATGACTCCTAAAAGCAATGAGAACCTCTCTTGCTGGATATTGAGAGGTTTTGCATCAGCAAAATGAGAAGAACTTAGACATTCAGATTAAAAAAAATTCCATGGAAAGCAGATCGCAGAGAAGGGAATAGCGATAGCATCCAGCAGAGCCTAACTTCTCAGATTCTTTAGAAGTTTAGTCTAAGACAGAAGAACCGTTCCTTCACACATGGGCTGCTTGCCAAAGGAGCTTTTCAGAGAGATACTTAAGATAAGAAGAGGCAGTCATCTGTCTCAAGTCACCTTTATCAGTTCTAGGATGTATGATTGCTAACAAGGCTGAACACATACATTTACACAAGATGCCACCAAGAATGGAGGAACCCAAAGCAGTACTGACTGACACTTCTGTCTTCTCTCCTCTGACGTGGGAACTGCTTCTGGTGATCCAGTCTTCCAAAAAAGTGGTGCTTAAAAATTACCTTTGTGCTTAGAAATCATCAGATATGTGACTGGAATTCAGACATGAATTTCTATCACCTTGTGTCTTCCTGTGACAACTGCACAAATGTGGAAGAAAGGCACATGCCAGAGATACAAGCTTCTCACCTGTTCTTGTAGAGAAATCTCTCAGCCATGACCTAAAGGAGCAAGTTGTTTGGCTGTATTACTCATAGCCCCAGAGACATGAGTTTTGGGGAGAAAGAGCTAAGAGCTACCAGATATCAGGACACTGACAACCTGGGAAACAGCAGCACTGCCACCAGCTAAGGTAGTTGGGTGCAAGCATCTCTCTACTGGAGAAAACAGCATGGACAGGGAGATCCAAACTTTCATATCCTCATTCCAAAATAGGGTTCAGAAGACATTTGTATGACAATAGCCAGGGGGCATAAGCAGGCATTCTGAGGAGCAGCTTTTCTGATCCTGTCTGATAAGATTGTGTCAGCATCATACACACGTACAGCGATGACTGAATTACATGTTGATCATTTAACAGTAACAAACAGCTCACTGTTCAAATCTCACATTAGAACGAGAACAAAGTTCCCTAAAATTAGCAGCTTAGGAAACTCACACTAAAGGGCCTGAAAAACACCTGCAGTCCTGCCCTGATAGCCAGCAGAATACTTGCTTCTAAGGGCTCCTCAGTCAGCTCCCAGCACTGTTCTCACATTCTGTATCCTGCTCACCCACTAATCCAGCTAAAGGATTTCTACCTTCCTTACAGGGAGAAGTACATTCAATAGAGATGGGTATAATCTCTCAGGAGAGTGTTTTGTATGGAAAAAAAAATATTTTGAGGGCCAATCTGGAAGACACTTGCATTTTATATATATTTAACTTTACATATGTAATTACATTACATTTTGAATAATCCAGGCAACTGAGCCAAATTCCTTATAGTAGGGGACCTTCAGAGTTTATAACAGTGGCAGTTTCTTCCCTTTTCTTTCTGTTATAAAACTCCTGACTCCCTTTAAATGCCATCGCTTTTGCCCAGACAAGAAATGGTCAGTTGCCCTGAAATTCTGTAGCGCTACAATTTTGGAACAGAAGCCAGAAGAGCATGCAGACAAACATGAACATGTAGGCTCTAGAGCTCACTATGAGACACTGAGGTTTATAAACGAAAGAAGATACAGCTGTAATCACCAGTTTTAAAGAAGGCATCAGGGAAATCAATAGCAGACATTAGATGACATCTTAGCACTGCATATAATGTAACAAAGAAAAATCACCCATTTAGTGTTGATGGAAACGCTTGCAACCCCTAAGCAGTATAAATGTTGGTGATTTTCTGCTAATTCAATAACACCAAATTTTTCACATATATGTAACACGTGCACAGAATTCTCAAACCATTCCAAGACATGCCAATGAGTGGAAATCCAAACCCAATTAATCATCCACCTGAAAAGCTCTATGGGCTTGGAGGATCTCCACTGTCTGGCTGCTCCATTTGAATTTCTTCAGTATTTCTCAGTAGCAGGTGAGCTTACAGGAAAGCAACTACCCTGTGTATCATTCAGGAAGATAAATCCAGTGGGCTGAGTACTGAATGCTACTGAAAGTTTTCCCCATGCAGCACTTATTTTTGCTGCAGGAAGATGGTAGCGACCTGCAAAATGACTGGCTGGTCAGGTGGTGATCAAACCAGTCCACCTGTATTTTAGGTAAATTGGAGGCGTCTTCTCTGATGGTTTCAAGTTCCAGGAAGGAATCTACAGGAAGTATCCCTAGAATTTTATCCAAGTTATTAGTACTATGATGCCATGGTATGCATGTGAATGCATTCTCATAGAATTACTGACTATATAATTCATACTGTTGCAATCTGATGAAAACCATGTGTGTTACATCCTAGAAAGAACACACAGTCCACAGTGTACAAAAGGCACCTGCTGAGTCATTTAAATATATCTTTATGTAGCTTTGTCAAGTTTACAGACTTAATTGAACGTCTGTACAAAAGAATTCAGTGCATTGTACCATAGATATTGTTTAGTCTAGTACACTGATTTATGCTCAAGTGGGATAAAAACTACTTTGTCTATTAAAGCTTCCTGAAGACTGCCAAGAACTACTTCTTGGAATAAAAATGAACATTTGTTCTCATGTTTGCAATTCTTTTTATTCCTTTCCCTACCAAATCATCCAAGTATTTCATTTAAAATTTTTGTTCTATTTTTAGGAACATTGACAGAAAATTCAAATCATGTAAATATTTCTCCAACTCCTCTCCTCAATTCCCTCATTATAGTTGCTTTGGGAATGATTTGTGTTACTGTCTTTACGACTCTTTCTCCATTTCTTCATAAAAACTACAATTAAGCAGGCATAGAATAATAAAAAAAAAAAAAGAAAAAAATCAAACCAACCCCACCCCCCTCAATACGGCTGAGAAAGCTAACTAAACACCATAAACAAGGAAATGTGAAGGGCTCCTGACCAGCGCAGTGATTTAAGTATATTTGCATGAAGCATGTGCCAAACAATAAAGCAGAGGAAAAACTAAGAAAACTCAGTCCCAAAGAAAGCATTTAATTCATCTGTTTGATCCAGTTTCACTCCTTCCTTTTCCATAAGGAAGGACCATTCAGATATTCTGAACATGAAACACCCTTTAAAGGTACTTTGAGTTAGTTTGCAGGGCTGAGGAGCGCAAGACATTTTACATACTACATGTTTACTATTTTCAGGGTTTCTCCTTTGCCTGCTGAAAACATTAACGCAAATTATATCACTGACAGTGCACTGGGACATACACAGAGTACGAGCCAGTGCAATTGGCATGCAGAACTTAAGACAAAGGAGGCAGAAAACTCCATGCCTCAATCAGATCAGTAATGCCGTGAATACAAGTGTTCAGTGTGTAGAGTCTATCGAGGATGTTACGACAAGTTGCAAGCACCCTGAACACAATTTTTCTTCTCTCCAAAGCATAAAATACAATGTCAAATTTAGTCAGCTACTACACCAGCTTACCAGAACCTCTGAACTACATACCTTTATTCTGGGAAATAGTGTGTAGATAAGCATCTTCCTCGTGACAACTGAGCATTGAGAGATAGAGGCAGGTTTCATCTTAGAATTTTGTATAACCTCACGACCTTTGTTTTATCCCAAGTCAGTCAAGGTTTGTCCAAAAGCATAAAAACACACATTTTCTAAATCATAGCCAAGCACACTTACAATGAGAGAAGGGAAAATGGGGTTTCTCATCACTTGTTGGGGTGAATTACAAGAATTATGTGACCATTTGGGTCTTTCTGAACAAGACCTGCTTTCTCCATTCCTCCTGAAGGAACACAGGCATGCAAGAGCATATTCCTTTCTACAGCTGCCAAATCATGGAAACTTATCAACATAATTAAAGAAACAGATTGCCAAAACCAAATATTATTTGCCAATGGATTCCCATCTTCTGCAAAAATTCTGTTCACACTTCAAATAGGATTATACATTTGAAAAAGCCCCAGATCAACTATTAGACAAGAGTGGAGTTCTGAACTTTCTCCTGCAAAACACACCTGAAAGATTTTCCAATTTCTCAGCATATTGACATTATTTAAATTCATATCTCACCGAGATACAGTCAAGGCTGAAGCTCTAGCATCCAGAAAGTTATCTCTAGTTTAATAACGTGATGGGTAAATGTATCCAGGAAATGTCACAAAATAAGTCTGATATAAATTAAACAAAAATTACTTCCTTTCTTACATCATATACCTCTAATTTTGGCAGTTTGGGGTAACAAAGGAAAGAAAGAAAGCACTTAAAAATGAAAATGTCTGTTTAGCAACAGAACTATAAAGAAAAATCTGTAACAGAACGTAACAACATATGACCTGGGTCTTCTAACTACCCCATACACAAATCCCTCCTTGGCTTCAGTCAGAACATGATTTCTCTTTGTTTACAAGGTTAGCTGTAACTTAGGAATAGGGGTGCAGGAGGGCTATGCATCAGAGAATGCTAGAGGTTGTATTTATCCATCCTGTACAAAGCTAGAAATTCTTGCCACTGCTTGACTTTCAGCTAACCGTTTCTGATAAACCATCAGCTAAAAGAGCAGAATGTCAGGATAGAAGACTAACTGGCACCAACACCAGATGTGTGGAGTTACAGATCACAGGAGCCATTAAAGTAATGGTGGACATGGTTCTTCATTAATGGCAGACGTGGAGAATTGGCAGTCAAGACTTACACAGACTGGTGATAAATAGCCTTGTAAAATAAAACAGATTAACATAATATATGGGGAAAATACAAGTATTCATATGAAGGAAGGGTAATTTGGGGTCAGAGCAAAACACAGAAAATTGAGATCGCAATCTTTTTCTGCGATAACCAAACCTCTTGCTCCTGGTTTACTTCCTTAAGTACCTGGGTCACCCTTTCTCTTTTTCCTCAGAACTGCATTCTCTTTTACAGGGTGCTCTCCACCACAGGGTTACACAGACTTTCAGCAAGGCTGCATGCCACAAGAGCACAAAAGGTAAGATTTTTCAGGCTGCTACCCGAACCCATCACCTTTTACAGATGAGCTACCCAGCTGGCTGAGCAGATGCTGGCTGGAATAAGGAAACAATTATCTTTGCAACAGGCTGAGTCCTTTAGATCTTGCTAAGAGATAGATGACCAATCACAAAAACATGCCAAATGGTAGCCAAGAATATTTAAGAAATATAATATTTGCCTAAATCTTCTGGGCAGAGGCAGGTTTTTTTGTTTGCCAGATTCTCTTGGGATATGATAAGATGTCTACTCACATGCCACCTTACTCACTGCTCTGGATTGGGGCTTCATTTCTTTATAGCATCAGATGCTGTTTTGATTGCCAAGTCACATGCCCTCCCTTGTAAGTCACACTTAGCAATATATTTTGGGTGGGGGTGGAAGATAAAAATCTGTCAAATTAAAAGATAAGCAGGAACTAAAAGACAGCACTTACCCATTGAAACAAACCAGGGTAAGAAAAAAAAATCTCTCAGCCAAGCTTTTTCCCCTGGAGATCTAAAGAACGTGCTGTTTGTATTATTCAGTACATTGCAGTTGCCCATTTTCTAAATAATAACATGATTTCAAGCCTTTTCCCCACTCACTGCTTTCCTCTAATCTCTTTTTCTGAGCCTCCATTCTTAGTGCTTCTCTGGGAACACGTACGTGATGCTGAATGCTAACAAGAGTACCTACTGAAGCCCTGGACCTACAGGGTCCAGTTTCATTCAGCTGACAAGTACTTCATCGGGCACTCGGTGGTTCTGCTTCTCCAGTCATTGGTGACTCAGTGAGCAGCCCAGAGGTAGCATAGCTCTTATTTTAACCTGTGGATCTTCATCAGTACCATAAACAGCCATACGTGAGATGAGGGTGATCAAACAGCAACAGCAAATGAGAAAAGGCTTTCCAACAGATTAGCCAGGAGGTGAAGATCCCCTAAAGTAGCATCAGCTTTCCCTCACAAACAAATCAATTACAGCAAGGTGCTTTGTTCCCCCATAGCAACCCTCCATCTCATAGGGGACTTAAACTAAAAGTTTTCACAACAGCCTTTGAGAATGGAAATCTCCATTCTTCACATGGATGAATAAAACCAGAGTCAAGGAATAACATCCTCAAAATCATACCGTACAGAACAAAGGCTAAAGAATAACATGCAGAGTGCTTGTTCAGCACTGGAAGAGTTCTTGGAAGCATGAGATAGTTCCACATATTATGATCACAAAGCATCACGTGGGATAAAGGAGGGGATGGGAAAGTCTTACTGCTTCCCACAGAAAACACCAGAGTAATAAGCCTGGGGAAGGAGTTTTCCCAAAAGACTTCTTCCCACATCACTTATTGGAGAGGGTGGGACATAAAACCTCAAAATATGCAGTTTGACCTGATGTACATGTTTTCGCACTGTAAGTCTCTGACAGCCAAGGCAGCTGCCTGCTAAAGGCAGCCTGTTACTGCCATGCAATCCATGCCATCCAGAAGCGTTATTTGGAAGGTTTTCTTAGCCAGATATCTCCACACCAATCTTCCAGTGTCTTGTTATGAGAGGAAAACTAGGGCAAGGGAGATTTCCAAAGGGAGAAAGAACCCCTAAGGTCTGATTAGTGGAAGACATTGCACGCCCCATGTGGTTTCTTCTTCTGTGGGAAGAGAGGAATGCAACCTGCCTTATGCACCAAAAGTAGAGTCCTGAGGGACAGGTAATCCGGAGTGTTTATCCTATATTTGACAGTAGCTGACACACTTCCAGTGGATAGGTCACTGACCCCCTGTGCCTCAGGTTCCTCCTTGTCAACTCAACAAGCTGTTTCACTGCTATGAAGCAATATAAGAATGAAAATAGTAAAAACCATCCAAAATGAGAAAGGGTTATTAATTTTTCTGAACTTCTCCATACAATGGAGGTCACAATGCCTATGTGACCTATGTAGGTCACAAAATGCCTCCTTCTCAAAGCAGTTGAAATGAGAAAATTCCTCATTTCTTTCCTGAATAATGATACCAATAAATGCTATGCCACTGCGTACTAAATCAGCATAACCCTTCACGGCTCATGTGTCTTTAAAGTGTTTATTGAACTTGTTTCGAGCTGAAAAGGACTGCAGCACCCCAGTGATAAAGGGGGGAGGAAGAAGAGGTAGAGAGACCAAACAAACCCAACTTATTTTAACAAATAACTGCTCTAATCTCATAATGATGGAAAATTTCTGGGGGAGACTTGTTTTATGGCTCCAAATAAGAGCCAGAAACTTTAAGACAAGGGGGCGTTGATAAGCATGCATGATTTTTAAAAGCCCAGCCAAGTGCATAAGAAAAGCGAGGCAACTTTAGCCTCCAGAGAAATAACCTTCAAATCACAATTTGACAAACAATATCAAAAACTATCAGAGAAGCAAGCGATCTAGCTGACTGCAGTGTTTTCATTCCCTTCTCAGCAGTGTGACCTCATCACAGCCGCACTCACACAGAATCCTATTACTGCTGCCTCAGCTGCAGAGCTGCAAGACAAAGGAAGGTTACAGACATCACTCCCCTCTGTGCCTTGCTAATCAATAGTTTTTATCTAATTTCTTTGCTTCAAGATACAGGAAAACAAGGTGCTGCATTTGAAATGGAAGGCTGGGAATAACTGAGCTTTGTTGGAATCAATACAAAATAGAATAGCTGACAATGTCATCCTGCCTGAAACACTATGAAGACAGATTTGAAGTTCCTCTAATTATCTAGATGTTTGTATTTTTAAACACTGACTTAGTGTCTGCAGGAAAAAAATTGCTTTATTTAATAGCCATTGTGGTTTCAGAACTTTTTGCACTACTGGGTAGTCTGCTCAATTTCCTTATATTTCTAGTCTGGATGAAAGCTTGCCTTTTGGTGTCAATTTAGGACTCAGCATGAAGCAGCTCTGCTAGCTTGCTGCATTTAGGTAGGTAATTTACACGTGGCAACAGAGGGGGCCGAACCCCAGCTAGAAGGGATCAGCTCAGCCCAGGTCACGGACAGTATTTATTGCAATGGAAACACTTTCTTCCATTCACCTAAATGCTAGGTAAGTTTTGATAACCTCACATTATCCAACATCCTCAAACCAGCTAATAACAAACACAAAATCCTAGCACCAGTTAAACCGGTAGGGTTAAGAAATCCCCTAATAGTCAAAGAAGCAGCCCACAGATACTTAGAGGGCAAGAAGTCAGAATTAAGAGAGGCATATCATCTTCAGCTATACTCCACTGTGAAACTGAAGTGTCAGTATTAAACATACTCAGCCTCTTCCTGAACACTGAAAGTCTTCACTAAACTAAAGCACATCGAAAGAGTTGAAAGAAAGGCTCACTCAGCCCACTCCACTTGCCTTAGCGCCTCTCCAGAGAATCCTTCAGCCAGGTATCAGTGCCAGCAGAAACCCACTCCTTTCCTCCATCTCAAAGTCTTATAATGTTCCTGTGGGAAGTCATTAATTCCTTGCAGCTGGTGGGTCTCTGCAATTATGACAGGCAGCTGTGTTCCTGCATCCTCCCCTGCCCCCACAAGGGTGAACTAACACTGCCCCAACAGCCCCTTCGCCAAACCGACGTGTACTTCTGTACAGCCCCTCACTTCCCACGTACTACATCCCAAAACAAAAAAGGCAGCAGAAGGGACATTGGAGTAGAACACATCATCCAGAATCTGCTCACCAAAAGTCCTCTTCAACTGCCTTCCAACTAAGAGATTTCAAGGTCAAAAAGACAGTAACTTCTGAAGCGTCTACAGCTTTCCTGTTGAATGTGTGTATCTGTGAGGCTGAGAAGCAAGGCACCTGTCTCACATCCAAACTACTCTGGGATTCTAAACTGAGCCATTCCGTTCCCTGCTTCCCGTAAAATCCAGTAGGTATTTCTCAGCGTGTGCCTGCCATACTGCAGTGATAACCAGAGCTCTCCTTTATCCAGTTGCTTTGTGGCTAGCTTGGTCAGGCTGTGGATCCAGTTCATTCTTTGCTTCACTTCCCTGAACATCTCCTCCACTCTGAGGTGAAGATTCTCACCACAGGGCTCTGCAGAAAAGGAACTGTTCCCAGATCCTTCTCACACTGAAAAGATAGCACAAGTCCTGTTTTACTGTAAAGGGGAAAAAGGGGGACTGGAGTAAATACCTTTAAAAGCTCAGGGCTGTGGATCCCTTTGACGGGGCACCTAGAGCTCAGCATTTTGGCATCGACAAGATACTTTGGGTCTTGGTTCGAGGTGGGCTTAGTGCTCCCTGGCAGAGTTTCCTTTCATCTCACGCTGCTATTAGAATAACATCGTCCTGAGCTTCGGCTGAAGAAATTGTGAAATCAAGTGAATGTGAAATTCCTTCTGTTGCAAAAAGTCACTCTTGCATATGAACTGTAACTGCTTTACAGCTGAAGCTTCTCAGATAGAGTAAAATACTATTTTTCAGTAAACCATAAGATCGAACTTTTGTATAATTATGTGTAATTAATATGGCTAGCATACAGCGTCTATAACCTCCCAGAAATGCAGTGCAAGCACCAGCTACTCCAGGACGCTACTTCACTGCAGCTTGCAATCTTACTTTGGAACACTATCACTTTGGTCTAAAAGGGGTTGTTATCATTTAAGAAATTAGCTGTAACAAACTCTAAAATTCATTCAGAATTACGGACTTTCTCCTGTTCAATGGATAAACCATTTTTTCCAGAATGAACCTTCATAAATTTTCCAGATTTTAAAATAAAAATATAATTTTACTGTAATGGGAACTTGATCACTTGTTAAACTGTAATCATTTCTCTCCCTCTTAGTTTCTATGTGGACCACAGAACGGCTTGCGAGGTTGGAAGTTGGACACCGTAAAGTACAAGAGAGAAGATAGAGAACTACTAACAAGTTCAAATATGAGCTGCAGTAAAGGCAAGAACTGCTTTATAATATATGTCTGTACAGTTGCTTGGCTGATGTTGTAATGCTAACCTGGCAAGAAGATTAGCTGCTTACTCAGGGAAAACTACCAACGCAAGCAATTCTTATTTTCTAGACAAATAGTAAATTCAATTTAAATTTGGTAAAGTTTCAGATTCAAAAAGGAAGACATTTTTCAAAATGTCAAAACATTTAATTTTGACATTTTTTATCTAAGATGTTTATTTCAGAAATGCCAGAAAGTTTCATTTTGACATTTTCCCTATTGAACATTTTTTTTTTTTCAAATTGGCATTTTTCATATAAAAGTTCAGGTAACGTTTAAAAAATGAACCTGCTTCAAGACAAGTTAAAGAGCTCAAAAATGAAGTGAAATATTTCAGGTCAGGTCAGATAAAGTATTTCCCATTGATCAAATACGACTTCAGTGTTTTACTGAAAAGATCACTTTTGTTTAAAGTCACAACAGGTTTTCTCTAGTTCTTTTATTCATAAAACAAAAGAATACAACAAAAGTTGTATTTAAATTTATAAACATCATATTGATGTGTAATAGATTTGGTTTGGTTTTATAAATCTTATGGTCAGGTTAACAACTCGGTTCTTTCATCTTAATAAAGCATTGTGACTCTGAATTATGTGAGATAGCCAGTTGCACCTTTTAGCCCATCACAAGCATGAGATAAAACATGTAACTTAAGCTTTTTTAGATCATGTTTAGGCTAAGAGGGGTTGTTTTATATTTGCTATAGGCTACATTTCTTGTTAAAGATCATTCACCACCAAAGGGTTCAATTCACGCAGATATCTGTGACTTGGTCATGGCTGGGGAACAGCGATGATTTTATATTTATGAAGCTTTATTAAAACTTAGAAAAGAAGTCTAAATATTTTTTCTGAAATAACATCAGCCAAACTAAATTACAAGGTAGAGATCTAGAAAGGGATTAGATCAATTAGTAGATGAGCGGGGACAATGCATTTTTTTCATCCTTAGTGTTGAGATCCTACAGCTACAGCAAGTTAGAGATCAGTTAAATGTTTCATATGCATTGCGTCTGATTTATTTTATACCAGGATGTGTTACAAACTGACTAAAGCAATCTGAGAGCTGTTAGTAGGTATCATGGAGATATTGCCCTCTATGGAGAGCAGATCAAGTTGCAGATGTTTGACAAAGGTCAATCCTAACATCTAGTCTTTAAATGCGGGCAGGAGGGTGAGGGGGGCCAGGAAATAAGAGGTCAATCATCTTGAATTGCCAGACAAGTATTACAATATATTACCAAATACATTTTTGTAAGCATCTAAGTGGAAAAAGAAAATAAGGGTGGAATTTAACCCAATCCAGGGATTTGTCAGCATCAAAGGAGGAGGTCCTACTTCTTTCTGCCTTCTCTGCATTCCTCCTGCTTACTTTACACCTCACCCACCTCTTCTTAATGGGCTAGCTCTGCTCCAGATAAGGAAAATAGGTGTAGATTCCATATTCATTCACACTAATCACTGTTCAATATGGTACAGCAAAAGCAAATGGGGAAAACATAACCTAGGTCTATAAAATGAATTAAAAACTGCTCATAAAATCTTCTGTGGGGAGTACTGATCAGTGGTTCACTGGAATGTTATAATAAGCGGGGCGCAATCTTCCATCTGGTGCTAGTCAATATATTCACAATCGATTTTGGTGATGAGAACCCACTAAAAAAGAGCTGCAAGCACATTGAACAAAGACATGAGGATGTAAAAGGATTTTCACAAACTTGTGAAATGGAATGAACAAAGTAATTAAATGAGGAGAGGTGCAGGTTCTACAGGGAGGCAAGAACAGGTAGTTACACAGGTAGAAGACTGAACAGGGAACCAAACAAGTGTCTAGGTATTCCCATAGATTCCAAGCTGAGCAAGACTCAATAACACCATATGAATTTTTTAAACGTAGCATCACTTCTGGGACATGGATGGCAATCCCTCAGGTCTGTTGATACTTGGAAAGGCCTCACCTTGTGTTCTGCATTCAGTATGGCACTTCCAGAAGGCTGTGGACCACTGGGAGAGAATTCAAAGTGCCGTAAGGGGATCAGAAATTCAGGCACACAAGGACATCATGACAGAATGTAGCTTGCTTAGGGTAGTGAGGAAGAGAGAGGAGAAAGAGACAGGAGAAAGATTTAAAAGCAGCCTACACAGAGGTAGATCACTAGAAGAGAAACTGTTCTTCATGTCCATGGTTAGCGGTACAAGAAGTAAATTGCAGCAAGGAATGTCATGTGGATGCAAACTATTATTAATTAATTATCATTACTAATTTATTAGTACTATACAGTGTGTCTGCCAACATTCTGCTAAACATCGCCAGGCTGTGGGTATTCATGGTTAGTTACCACTAATAAAGTTCTCCCCAGAGACCACTTCTGGACATCAGCCAGCCGGTGTAGTCTTACTTTAATTTAAAAGTTCTCCCACTTGCGCAGACCTATGAAGAAAAGCTTTCTGCCTGTTTACTGTTGGACTAGTTGTTTTATGTCTCTTTGGCTGTTTATTCACTGAAGGAGAAGAAGAGACATGACAGCTGTAGAATTCTTCAGTAGTTTGATTAAATTGTTTGGGTGCATCTTGGCCAAGAGAAGCAATGCAATGTGGCTCAGGATTTGGGCTCTGCTGCAGTATAAGAACAGTGGAAGAATTTTCAAACTGCAACTTGATTGATTATGGCTAACATATTCCTTATAATTAATGGGGAATCTTAATAGATTTAAGTTTTATTTTTCCAAAGAACATGAGTTAAATAAAAACTGGGTAGAAATAAATGGCTAAGTGCTGCCTCTAGAAGATGTTTGAAGCAGAGAAAGAAAGAAATCACAAATCTTTGGGCCTGAGCAGAAATGGGGTTCGGGGACACAGAGTGCCAAAAGCCGTCTTTCATTAGTAGCTCTTAGCCTCAGGAAAAAGAAAAAAACATGAAGCAAAATCCAGAAGTTGCATTAACACTTCAGCATGTTATAAGATTAACTTGTGTCATTCTCTGACTCAAGAAGTCATGGGGCTAAGAGTCTATGCAGTGTCACAGAGAAGTGGTTATGCGGCTAACACAAAGTGTCTCGATCAACATCTGTAAGGAACATCTGATTCTGACACCAATTTCTCCCAAGCACCATCCTATCCAGAAAAAAGACATTCAAAGTAGGAAAATTTTTTACGTCCAATCTCTTTTCTGTGATAAGGAAGAATATATCAGAAATAACACAATGATTTCCAATGACTGTTTCATTTTAAATAAAACTTAAGAATTCAAAAAGGATCATTACAATTTCTGCATGGAACAAAGCTCTAAGTAGAACATCAAAATGCCACTGTCTGATGAATGAAAAGCTTAAAGAATTTCATGTTAGTGCAGATTTGAAAAAATGTTGTCAAAATACCACAGAATTTCATTTCACTCATTTCCCATTCAAGTATTTCCAGAAACAGAAAAACATCAGATTTCCACCATCTCTAAAAATACTGAAGAAGTCTCTGTGGTTGTGATTCATTAAGGCGATACCCACATAGCTGTGGGCAGTACTTGTCTCACCTAGTCTGAGACATCCACAGTGTTGAAATCCCCGTCTGAGCTACTCATCACAACTTCCTTTAATGTCAGTGGTAAGAAGATTGTGTGATGCAACATTATTTTATGGTAGGCATCCAAAGTAGGTCAGATGCATCCTATTTCTCTCCACTGACTAAAGAGAATCTACATTAGATGTAGAACTTCCGCTTTGCTGATGTCTTATGCTAATCATTCATGTTTCTATATAAATGAAGCAGTTTTAACATTAAGAGACAGACTGAAAAAGCCGCGACACAGCATCTCTTAACACAAGCACAAGGAAGACAATGTCTACAGGAGGTGTGACTCACTGTGAAATGGATTCTTTTCACCACCTACAAAATGTGACCTGGAGGATCTTCTTCAGGGCATGTGCAAGGCCATCTGCTTTCTCTTCTGTTGTGTCTGCTTTTATTTGTTGCTCAAGGTGGAAATATGTAGGTGTTTTTGATATTTCACTTTCTGTAGCCCCAAGGACTTCAGCAGAGAAATAAGACTTCACTTAGGCACTGAAAAGAGTGAAAAGACAGAAAATGAGTGAAAAATTGTAATGATGTTCTCAAGGTTGTTGGATTGATATCTTGTTGCTATCACTGGCAATGATTTGTCCTGATTGTTTAAATTCTGCTTGTAACCAAGATGCAGTGAGGTCAGCTACGCTCTCGTTGTGCTGTGACAGAATTTTCCAAAACCAAGCATGAATCTCTCACTTTCTCTCAGTGCTCTGCTGACCATGTTTTTAGTAACATGTGCAAGGAAAACAACCCTTGCTACATAAACAAATATATGTAGGTCACTTATTATTCCACCATAGTTCTTTTGTAACTGTTTAGGCTCCTTAAACATCGCAATTGGAAGAAGTCAGCTAGAGCACATTAAGTAGTATCTCTACTCAATAGATGGGAACTAGTGACACAGCTTTGCTTCCTCTCTCCTACCTCAACCTCATTTACATGACAGAGTGCGTGTGCTATGGCTTTCCAAGCAAGTAAGGACTCTGTCCTATTAATTTAGCAGCTCGTACCATGAAATACGCAAAGCCAGTTCTTAGGATGTACGAATAAAATATTTCAGAATCAAATGAAGATAAAATCTTTTCTTTCTTTTCATCTGATGGATGGTACTGGATAAAGCAAAATGAAAGAAAAGCCTTAGTGAACCGTGCTACAAAAACATATCATAAGGATGTAATGAAGAATACAGTCAGTGATGGAGCATTGAAAGCCATGAGACAGCAGTGGTTCCATATAGCACAAGAAAGCACGAATGTGGTTATCCTGCTGCAAACAAGAGCTGGCTCAGATGGAGCCAGGTTGGCCACAGCTCCTGCTGTAATACCGTCAATCCACCCCTATAATGAAGATTCATTTATCTGATGCCCAAACTCTGTCATTGACAAGAACAGCAATAACAACAAAAATGTTAAAAAATCTTTCTAAAGCTTTGATGGTTTTATTGTCCACAATATCAAAGAAACCACTGACAGAAAAAAAACACTAATAAAGTATTGATGTGATACAGGAGCAAATGATTAAAACTTCATTAAAATAACTCAAACCAGGCTTGCTTTCTTTTTAAAGTTTATGAACTAAAATATTTTAAATGTCTCATTCTTCCTATCATTGTAGTGCTTCTCTCATAAACTACAGTCAGTGGCAAATGCCAGCTGCCCTCTGCAGGAAACCAGAGCACATTCTCCAATGACTGGTGCTCAAATAAGTCTGGCATCTGGTAGTGCCAAGGAATCCAGGGCGTTGGTCAGTACTTGTGCACTGTAAAGTCACAGAGAAAAATAACAAAAGTACTCAAAAAACTTGAAGTACTATAAGGATTCTCTGCTGAAGGTGCTCATCTTCAGTTCAGGTCAAATGGATTATCACAATTTCAGAGACTCTTTGGATGCATTACTCCATTTCTGGTTCACTGTGGGAGCTATCAGTCTCATGAGAAGAACTCTTACTCACAGAGCAATCCTGGGACACTTCTTCCTTCTCCTCGGCAAGGCAATAAGATTATGTCCCTCTGTGATTGTGACTCTGTGGCATGGAACACCTACAGGATCCCCATAAGTACAAGGATGGAGTATGGACTCCCTTGTCCTGGCTTACGTCCAGCTGTGCCCTTTCCTGTAGGATATTACAGCTGATGAAAAATACGTCTCATAGAAAGGAAAGCTATTTCCCCTTTCTCCTGCCTGGCTACTCGGTTCCTGGATCAAGCAAGCAGCGGACTCAGTGAAGGCATCCAAGAGGACATAAGGTGGAAGGAAAGAGGTGAAAATGCTTGCCTCAAGAGAAGGGAGAGACTGTGGTAAACCAGTCCAACTTGTGGTGAAGGGAACGGGACATCCAAATCTTGGTATGTTCGAGGCCAAAAGAAAGGGAGAAGCTGCCTCCTAAACTTTTAGAGACAGAATCCAGGAAGGATCATTACCTCTTTGGTGAATTATAGATGATGCTTGGCCATCATTTTGAGCAGGAGCAAGCCTAATATATACAATCCTTCAGCCAAATCTGCCAGCAGACACATCACAAGATTTTGTATTGAAGCTCAGTTGCCTGGTATTTTTTTTAATGGAGAGCATATTCAGCTCACTATATATTCTCATTGTGTAACCATCTATCCGTCATCTAGAATATGCGCAGCTATAAAAGCACACACCATATCGTCATTGTTATTTTTTGAGAAAACATTCCTTTGTTCAAGTGCAAAGCTTTGTCTCCTTCAGTTGTATTGGGTTTTAGTTATTCTAAAATCTGACTTTATAAAAACCTTCTGCAAAAGCAGATAAAATGAAGGCTCTCTCTGTGTAGGAGTGATTAGTATTCTGTAGTGTCGCAGTACATTTTCATACTGATTTTTTGTGTGTTTTCCCTTCATCAGAATAGTACACTTGTGGGCTTTAAATATCTTAAAATAGATTGAAGATAACATTTTTTAAAATCTACACTTAGGCCCCTTAATCCTCCAACTTTTTTGCAACTTTTGAAGAAGGAATATTCATTTTAGGAAAGAAACCCGTAGGCAACTACATTTCTGGGGCAAAAATCAAAGATAATGACACTTGAAAGGAAGAATGAAAATATTTGGCTCATACATACTTCCCTTATTACAGGTGCAGAAGTCCTTGGGAATGTAAACAGTGGATGGTTTAATTGTTTCTGTAATACATTTGTGGAAAACAGACATTTCCTAATTATATAAAATTAACATACTGACAAGGACACAGCCTTGCAGCTGGATTCAGGTCTCCCCAGCAGTGCTGAGCACCCGCTACCATTCTCCCTGCAGTCTGTGGGAGCTGAGGTTGCTCCACATACCGGAGAACTGGGCTTTAATTGCCTTGCAGTTCATAAGAATCCACAAAAGATCTATGAGGCTGTTGCAGAGCCTTGACCTCATATACATCACTGGAGCATTCAAGTGAGATTTGGCATCAAGGCCTGGGCAAATATTTAAAACAGAAACAACTCGAAGCAAGTGCACAACCCGATCAATGGGATGTTTGAGTTGATCTGGGCCAAATGTCAGGGGAATAAATTTGAAAAGAAAAAAACCCCACAAAGGCAGAAACCATTGTAATGACTTTGCTAGCTTTTGAACTGGACCCCTCTCAAACAAAAAATCAGATTTTTTTTTCTCTTCCTTCCCTTGTATGATCGAAAAGATTTATCTTTTAATTCTTGTTGCCCTTGAACACTAATTTTCCTATCTTGTTTTCTTTATGGCTATTATGTACATAAGCAACTGCCATTAACCCCGGTATCATTCCATTGACTTCACCAATACTACTAATATACTTAGTGATAGGCATGTGCTTAATTAACGAGCAGAAGAGACTGTAAATAGTTCCCCAATATAGGAGAGCTGTTTTAGGTTAACTACAAATGTGATTTGCCTTGTGGGAACCTTTGTCTCACTTCCACGACTGAGGGCAAACCGTAATGGAGTAATGGACAGATAATGCACTTAACTCCATTTTTTAAAAGAATATTTTATTGATTTAACTGAAAATCTCAAGTCTGTGGATTTGCTTTCTATAATGCCAGCCAATAACTGTGTTGAAGTAAAAAGAAGAGGGGGGGAATGGGACATCAACACCTCACTCTGAAATTTTAACCCTTTACATTTTTTTCTCCTTTATAAAGCTCCTTTGTCTCAAAACACGCTATGAAACAAAGCCAGCAGCATTTCCTTGGCAGACCAATTTGAAACACAGATAGAGAAGAAAGGCAAAACAAGGACAGCCCAATTTGTGTCACAGCTCACTACATTAGCGCATGTCTGGCCCTAAATTTTTTTCTCTGTTCATGCCAGCACTCCTTTGATGATTACTTTATCTGAAAAAGATAAGACATTATGAATTTGATTATGGCATCACTCCATGTGGTTTGACAGGGCCTCAAGCACATTGTTAAATTGCTGTCTGAGCAGTTCCGTTATTATTACGTAGCGTGCCTCATGGTTAAGGAGTAAGCTGGAATAAATATAGAATTAAAAAAAATGATAACAGTCACTCTTCGCCTTTAAAGAAATTACTCTTTTAAAGTTACAGTGTTTTCTCATTATTTGCAATGTCATTCAGTTAAACACTAATAATTGCTGGCCTGTGTATTACCTGCAAGCTCAAAGCAATCCCAGAGCCCAGCTCTGCAATGCTGAAATGTCATTTCTGACCATCTTTGTAGAATTTAATCAGTACTTGAATTGTACAGGACCAACAAGGAGAACTGTTGATGGCAGTTGCTCTGAGACTGATCATATAATTTTCAAGCTGAATTTTATAACTGTGCAGTATTTTAAGCAGAACAGTACAGTAACTGTAATTTTAACAAGAGGAGCATTTTATGGAGCTTTTTCCTATGCACTAGTCTGGAATTCTACGCACTTAATAGTCTCTTAGTTTAAAGACTTCGGTCTTGGTACAAAGAAAACTAATATACACTATGATTCAGAGTAGGTCATCTGAAGAGCAAGCATATACATCACTTCATTGTCACTGTAAGTTCAGAACACCAATTATGTATCATTATTATTATTATGCCTTAAATATACAGGATTATAGTCAGAGGGATGTTCAAGGAATTGTGAAGTGGACCATTAAATTTCCTTTGAAGTCCTTAGAGACACTAGAAGTGCAGATGGAGGAGGTTTGTGGAAGACCTTACTGTGAAATGGAAGACATCCCACTGGAAGGGGGAAAGCTTTTTGTGGGCATAGCTGGTTAATTTTGTTTTCTAAGTATATAGCAGTCTACCTGCAAAGCCTTTCTCTTAGGAATTGTTCATAACCGTGCAAGTTTCCTGGGATTGTTTTTGGATATCAGGTTCGCATACCTCAAGCCTGGGCTGTCTACAGAGCCGTGTTACGCTTCCTTCCTCCTCAGCTGACAGGGTGTGCAAAAGCCAAAGCAAAGAGGGCCCACTGCTTTGATGTGCTTCACTAGAATCCAGGGAAAGGGTATGAAGAGCATTTTAATAATTAAGAGTTATGGATTTGAAAGCAAAGCTGCTGGCATTGGCAAGCATGACCCAAGTCCTTGAGAAGAAATCTGTCAAAATGCGTTTCTAAGAAGAAATTATGTTATAAACTATTTTTATGGAATGTTCCAATGTTAAATGAATATTTGGGTTGCAGTTCATGAAAACCTCCCCTTTTTGAAAAAATGTTTTCATTTTTCAGATTTCTCTTTGTCAGCATTTATAACAGTAAAAATGACAAACTTCCATGGGTAGGTGCCAATGGAGACAGCTGTATTTTATTATTGAATACTTCTGGTGCTTAGTTTGGCACCAGCCCTGTTTATATTGCTAGTAAGATTTCATGCAAGCCTTTGCAAGGTCTTGTGTTTAAACTTAAATGTCTGATTTGGTTTGTAATTGATTCCACCCAGTTCCCTCCCTCCTCCTTCTCAGTCCAGTTCGTAGGAGAGAATTTATCACTGCATGGGGAACACAAACCTTCCAGCGTTGCAAATTCAAAGACAAAAATTCCACAGCAAGATCCTAGAAACCTCTGGTTCTATTATGACTCCCTTCAACTGCTAGGAGAATGTATTAATCCCTGCTGTTCCTGCCCTTGGATTCTTTGGGTTTTGTGTGTGTTTTGATTAATTAACTTTTCTCAGGGTTAAATCAAACCAACCCACGTGCTTCTCATCTTAGCACTAATATCCAGCTATTGGCTCTACCTCACAGTTCTTTATTTTTCTGCTCGTTTGTGCCATAACCTCTATGCTCTCTATGAATATACCAGGCAGTTTACTGCATGCTTGCAGGAGAGTTGGGGAATATCAAAAGCAACCGCACAATAATATCCCTGAAACAGGAAGATGAATTTGCTTTGGTGCCTTTCTGCAAAACATTGAATGGGTGAACTTCCCTTCTGTCACGGCTCGCGTTACATGAACATGAAGTCACTAAGATCTGAGGATTTGTTTCAATGTCTGAACTTCTGAAGGCAACAGAGGAAAAGAGTGTTTTAAAACCCATCCAGTAAAGCTCCATAATGATCAACAAGGCTGATTCATCTGCCTTGGTCTGGTCTATACAGAGCCAAATATAAACCAAGAATAAAACACCCACTGGCCAACTTAGCTTGTAATGAGCTTCTCCTCATGGGAGTCAGTGAACTGCAGTTGGCCTTGAGAATCACTTGTCATTGCCAAGACCTCTGCAATAGCCAGTCTGATCACACCTCTTTTATCACTGCCATGTCTTCTAGCAGATACTGCTGGGCCTGAGATGTTCTTTTTGGCATTTGCCAGTACAGCCAGTATTACAACATTCATGTCTTTGGCTGGGGTTTTAACCTTGTACTGTTACTGCAGTACAAGAACTGAGTGTGGGCCATATTTTGCAGCGTTCTCATCGTTTTCTCTGTGCGGATCACGCACAGAGTCTTAAAATATTTAAACTTAGGCTTTGCTTTTGCCTTGTTTTATATCAAAACAGCTTCCACACCTTCAAAACCTGTTCTCTATGCACTGCTGATAAATATTATGCATTAAGAAAAAATGGGTTATACACAATTCACTCAGGTTCCCATGTTACGCTGTATTCTGTGGTGGGTGCTTGTTAAAACTGTAAACATACTCCCTTACCTCATTACTTTAAGTTTTGTTACAGTGAACTGCATGTGCAGCTTATCTTACCATAACAAATTTCCCTATAGCCATATCTGGAATGACAATGCATTTCTGTAGAGGAAGGAAAACTATATGGGGTTTTAAAAGTCAATATTTCTCACCCACCCACCATAAAAAAAAAGTGTAGAAACTTCCTGTAGCCATAAAATTATAAAGATAGATGCATAGGTTATGATTGTCTTTCAAGCTAAATGAGAGAATTCTATAGGTTTCAATATGGAAAGAAAACTATAATTGCACGTTATACAGATATCATTCATGACAGAATTACAACAAATATCATATGCCAGTAACTCAGATGAAGAGCTGTCGTGTTTAGCTAATCCCTCTCTCATGGGGTGAACAGAAGATGGTGCCTCAGTAAATTGGCACCAGTCTAATTAGTGCTCTCATTCAGCCTACTAAGTAGGAGGAGATGGCAGAAGAAGTAGATAATATTCAACAGGCAGAGGAGCAGGCAGGCAGACTAGGATTAATATAAATTGCAGACCCAAAGATCTCTAGAGAGTGCAAAACATAAGCTAAAATTTTATCCAGCTTAATACACTAGAATGCAAAACAGAAGCCTCGTAACTTCTTTTGCCACAATGGATATGAAGCCAAATGAACCCATGTTTCCCCTGTTTATTTTACCTTCTACTATGCAGAAAGGGGGAGAAAGTAGGGCTAGGATAATAACTTATCCTGAAACATTTTTGGAGCTAGAGGTCAGGTAGAGTTCCAAGAGAAGTGAATTCCAGAGGAATGTAGTTCTGAGTAAAAATCCCATGTCCAGCTCCCACTCCGATCCTGATGAGGATGATTAGCTGAATTTTCCTGATGAACATAGGTGTTTGTGACAAGTCAGAGAGAGAAAGAAGTGATAGATTAGATCATTTAGCCTAGCCTAGCAGTAGTATGTGGATAGGTCAACACTTCAGATTTGATATAGGACTCTTAGGCAGTGTGAGATACAACACAAGCATAATGAAGTTCTCTTCCACTTGGAGCATGGACAGCTTCATTCATTAAAGGTGCTGGTCAGTATTCAAGATTCTTCTGTGGTGTGAAAGCTTCACTACAGGTCATGCCAGAAGCAGATAAGTTTTTTGACAGAGAGCACCAGTTGGAGAAGCTCGAGAAGCCACAGTTTTCCTTGCCCACAGAAAGTGCAGGCTTTTTCTTCATCACCCTATTGAATGACTCCTGTTGAGAAGTTTCTACAGTAGAAGAAACATGATCTATTATTTATTAACAGCATGCAAAAAAAAAGCTGGAACTGTGGGCTTGGGAATTCCACCATACCAAGCCTATCTCTGTTATTTTGAAGTGAGGACAAAATTTTGAAGTTTTGCCCTTCACTTCCATAGGGGCAACCTTTGCCTCCTGGGATGTGCTGCTTATATGCAAGTGCAAAGACTATAAAAGAGAGGGCACAGACAACTGCTGTGTTTGCCTGGGCCTGGCTTAACCGCAAGTCCAGACCCATGATCAAACCCTCAGCCAGAGTTCCCACCTCACCTATCAGTCTCCCATCAATGTTACACAGGCTCTTTCAGTTCTAGAAATTCTATAGCCAAGAGAAACAAGCCACTGATAAATTATTTAAAGAAATGCATTCTCTTTTCTCAACCGTGTTAAAGGAAATAGGTCACAAAGTTCTGGAGTGCACCCAGAGATCTCTAATGGGCATAATAAAGTCCTAAGATGTGTAAAATAAATTTAAACTCAGGATTGCCAATGGCAGAGGGATCTTTTAGAAAAGAGATCCTTTCTTCTGTAAGTGATGAGTCCTCATGAAGTGATAACACTGCTATTTTATGACGAAGCCATAGCTTATCTATGTGCACGGAACAGAATGAGCTTCACAACATCTTTCTAGTCTGGATGGTAATGAGCAACAGTATAGTACAGTGTCTTTGTAAACTCCAGAATAAACAGTTTTCAGGGGCTGCTGATGACAGAGCAGAGCAGTGTGGCAATTTGGGCATCTGAATGGCAGAGGTTTCATAGGCAAACATGTTACATCAAATTATTAGGTCTGACAGGGGTGTTTTCATTCGTTTTCACCTGAAAACCTAAATCAAAAAAAAATTAGACTTCTCATAATAAAGTCAGTATCTGAAGTTCAGATTAGATAAGGAGGCTGAAGCTTCGTGTTTAGAAGCAAAGAAAAAAGTATTAGGATTAAAGGCCAGATCTGAATCCCACTGACAAGTGTGCAAGTGAACCCAGATAAGAAAAAGCCCAAATCTGGTTCAGCCCAGAAACTGAACCACAGACGTGAGAAGCTGAAGCTACCTCTTCTTGTTGTTCCTTTCCTCACTTTCACCTTTTTAAGCTGTTCTTCATTTGTAGAACAAAAAGTAGAAAAATAAGGAAAAATATATCCACTTCTAAACTGACCTTCCAGATGCTCAGTTCCAGTCTCGATCCAGCTTTTCTGAGTAAGATTACAGAGCCTTGAAAAATAAGCTTTTTAACAAAAAGGCTTGTGCAACTACACCTTTAAGCAAACCTCTGGAAAAAAAAAATAATCAAAATCGTGCATTTCAGCAGAAATGCTTCTGTTGTCACACTACAAAATGCAAGAGGTTCCATCCTTCAGCCTGCTTGTTTAAAAGAATGCAAGGGAAAAAAGACACATGAACCTTAATATCTCCCAGAGGGAATATTCAGTGTCCAGGAATATAATAGGTCCAGCCTTTTTTTTTACACCAACGTGTAAAAAGCTAAAGCACTGAAAGCACCAAAGCGGCAACCTTACTCTTGGTCTTAAGATAAACACATAAGTTTTAACAATAATTAGAGTAACATGGCTTCACAAGCACAAGGAAAAAATCTGTCTTTGACTTGCTTTGGGGCTTTAGCAGGCTGAAAAGACTTCCAGATTGTTCATTTACATTTAATTGTTTGTCACCGATTCATACCAAAAACTGGTTTCTTATAATTTTCACGGGGGCAAATGTGACAGCACTCTTTCCTTCTTGTGTTATTTTCCTCACTGCCTCCTATTGCTTTGGAGAGATTTACTGCTTTACTGACATAAGTTTTCAAACTCCACGGTACACAGCATGAAAGTTGTAAGGGCTCTTAATTCATTTGCTAAAACCCATTAAGATATTGTGAGTGTTGTAGAAGTTTAACAACCTTCCCGAGGGAGGCGTTCAGCAGGAGTGATGACTCAGAGGACAACAAACTGCCACGCACTGGTTTGTTGTTAAAGATGAATGCTGTTCTTTGCTGCACTGAAGGGAAGCTCTTAAAAGTACGTGTCAGACTGGTTTGATCCTTGACTTTGCCACATGCTTTCTGTGTGACCTTGAGCAAGACACGCAGCTCGCTTCTGAGATTCAATGAGACCGAGGGAGGGTGGCACTCCACAGACCACAATTACAACTGCCAATGGCCTCATCACTCACAAATATCTAAACTCTACTCTACCCTCTTCAAAAAACAAAAGCAAATGCTGGTTCAGCTCTGATGCAGTAAATCTACTCTGAGAGAAAACATCAAATATGAATACAAACTCTAGGCTTAGTTCAGCTCTCCCTAAAAGAAAAACTCTTGGGTCTATGTCTAAGAAACAACCAAAAATCACTCCAGTTGCAGTATTCTCCCAACCCTGCTAACAAGGCACCTTTATTTACATCATAGGACAGGCACAGAGGTTTGGCTCAGCTGTTACTCAAACCAATTGATTTTGGAAACCTGCAGAATTCCTATGCAGTATCCCCAATTCTTCTGTACATCCATCAGTGGAAATTCCTGATGACATTTGATTCCGATAGTAAAGAAAATGTAATGGTTCCTGAGAAACATAGGACAATTAGCTATTTCTCATCAGCTCACTTCTCAGTTTAATTTGCTTAGATGCTCTAAACTTCCTAGAGAAAGAGAAACAGCACAAAATTGAACATTAATGTCAATGCTTGCTGCAAGATATAAACACACTCCAATTTTCCTAGCATGCAGAAACAGAGCTCTGCATTTTAACTTCTGTTTGATGCCTAAATTAAGCCCAGCAAAATATTCCTTGGTTTAGAAAACTGTATTAATTAAGAAAGTCCCTGATTTCATTTCTATGAGTAGGTTCAAAATGACAGATTTGAAGGGAAAGTTTCATCAGATTTTGGTTAACTAGACACTGAAAACTGATGACTGAAATGATATGCAACTCTCACATTGCCAACCCAGAACATGAATGTCCAGAGTGCAGCTGCTAATATAGAAATGAATTAGCAGTGTGTTAATTGCATACAGCAGACTTAGCTCATCAGTGCTTCTGGTCCCTGCAAAATTTTCAGGCCCTGATGGCACATGTGGAATTTTTAAACAGCCTACTGAAGCGTGGCAAAATATTATCCAGAACTTGCAAAAGAAACAGGCATTTATTGCTGCTTTATAAAAAGATAAATTATGCCCTTTTTCTGCAAATTTTCCTGAACAAGTCTGTACTTTAAAGATCTCAGAGTTTCCTATCCACAAGCAGAAAGGTCATATCTGTGTAAAGTTAATTGTTTCAACTGCAGCCATGAATTTGGAAGCATCAGAAGTGGATCCTAGGCATTCAGTTTGGAGGGTTCTAAGCTTTATCACAGTCTACTGCACGTGAGTCTTCTTGCTATGTCCCAGGGCAGTATCTGTTCCCACACCATCATCCTTCTCTGTCTCCCATTCCCAGGTATCGATACAGGCTGAAAGTGTGAGGAGGCGTTCACTACACATCTGCTGCATGTGATGTCCCATGCAATAAATATTTACTCCATAACCTCAAACATCCTTTATGGAATAGAGAGGAGACACATACAGGACAGAAACAGCCTGGTTTAGTTGGTCCAGACAGAGTGAGCAACTAACAGCTCAAAGGCAAGTTTTTATCCCAGATGATGCTATCTTGTTCTTTACTTGAAGCTAGAGGTCCCTGCAAATCTGTACTAAGTGATGTTCAGTACCAGTGTGGCTCCCTGCCTACAGGACAGCGTATAGGGAAATTTAAAAATTATTTGTGCAAGTGGGAGAGAAACTGCTCTTATCCCCATCCCCTCAGGTTTTTATATTTTTCTGAACTTGGAGAAATAGTCTCATCCAGATTTAGATGATTTTTTTTTTTAAAAAAAGACACAAGTGTACGAAATATTTGCAAAAGAAACAGCAGCCATCTACTGGAAAGTTCACCGGACAGAAACCTTAGTTAAACATATTATGTGGTTTCTGCCTACTAAAAAGAAGACCACATTACATCTCATTTTGAATAATCCTACCATTAAAATGGCAATTCTTTTTACAAAGAGGGGATGGAGACTGCCAGTGAGGCTCCCTCTACCAGATGGCCTCTCAAAGTCACCTACAGAGCAGAACAGATGAGTGTACTTTGAGGCTTTGTGTCTGAGAAAGGCACTGTCAGCACTGAGAAGGAAAGCCCACGAGTCAACAGAAAATTTGGTTTCTCACTGTTGCCAGTTCTCTGGACTCTGCAAACACAAATATTCACTGCAGGAATGAAGTGCATGAAAGAAAGATACTGTGGGCTGCTTGAAGTTGTTGCTTGCATGCCACCCACTATACCAACTCTTAAATATAGGACTGCCTTAAAGTAATCCCTACACATTTCCTTTACGTAATATTGGTTGAATGCTGGTACCCAAAGGTCCATTCCTCATCCATGGTATTCTGTTTTAAATTACAGCCACTTGATGTTAATTTTCAGAACTAGCAATTACTGAATAATTCCTCTGCTTTATAGAAGGTGCAGGAATATTCCTCTTGGGGTGAATCAATATGAGTTTATGCCAAGAAAGAGACTATTTTACAGCATATACTCTTTTTTTTTTCTGCCTCATACAAAGTCATTAATTCTGTGGGTGATTCTAATATTAATTGTACATGCATGTGGTAGGTGGGTGGCAAAGACAGACATTGATTATTATATGGACATATCTGCCAAAGCTCATACTAATGTAATTAGAAATCCAGTGCAATGACTATTGAACTATGCACATAGCTTTTTTTCCCCACTATCTTTGGAATAGTTCTTTATTTTACAAGTTTAGCAGAACAGATAACCATGGAGAATGACGAGCTCTGCTTATGGAAGGCCAGGCTGTAAAATAACCAGTGGCAGAGCAATCCAGTGTAGCTTGGTTGCTCTTTATAAAACACGTGTGCGGCTTATTTATTTAGACAAAACTAAAAACCTTGTAGGTGGTAGATGCATATAATCCAAAATCTTCTCCTTGAGGTATGGTTGAAAAAGATAAAGGGGCAAAAATGAGTCTAAGCTGTCTGTTTCTAAAGAACTTAGAAATGTTCTGTATAAAATAGATCTTTTCTACAGAAATTTCTCTTCTACAGATTTTTTTTTTTTTCCTACAGAAATCCTGCAAGTTGCTAAAACCTTCTGAGGACTGCTAATCAACACCAATTCCTACCACTTTTGGCAGATGTTCAGGGTGCTCAGCACCTACAAAGATTTTACCTTGAATCTCACTAGAAAGCAGCATCTAATTTAAGCAAAATTTATTTACTGCATTGCTGTCTTTAGCAGCAGCCATCTCATGAGAGAGCAAACCTCCAGAAGAATAGCTATGAATGCTGAAACTGAATATCCTCAGGGCACATCAGCATGACCAAACAAGGATACAAAAAGCAAGATTTGAAAATTAAAATGCTTAAATTATTAGTAAATATCTAGATACATGCAGTAACTATGAACCTCATATTTGGCATTCTAATTAACTCGGAACAGGAATTGGAGCAATTGCCTCAATGTTGTTGATGAAAAGCTTGACAAAGCACCTAGTTGGCTATGATGAGATTTCTACAGGATAAAAGTCTGGCAAGTATGACATTGACTTCTACAATCTCACCAGAGGACAACCAGGTGAATGAATGTCTGTAGGGAGAAGTTTGAAATGAGGCACCTGCTCTGCTAAATACACCTCCTAAAGTTTTAGCATTCATATTTTAAAATAGTGAATTCTACTTGTCTCTGCCTTTTGTCAAGTGAATACTATTTCTCACCATAAAATATCCCAGTGTAGTTCTAATAGTTGGTGCACCTGTTTGCACCCATATCTTTGGCTGGAAAATTGCTTTTTACCATGTTGGGTTTTGGGAGAACTTGTCCATTGGATTTCCATTTTACAGCAAATAGGGACAGTGGCAAATGTTTCTGTTTTTCACAATACAGAACTAAATCAAAAAAGGAAGAACTATATTTTGATAGTGTAAATATATATTATAGCTTCCCTGAAGGAATATAAGTTGAAATTATGAGCAGTAAAAAAGGAAGCAGGATTAGCTCATGTGTTTGTAAAACGTTCTCAGATGTATGGAGACAGAGACAGATCCTGAGAGCCTTCTTCCTACCCTGATGTGTCACACACAAGGCCTTGAGCATGAGTAAGGCCAAGAATATCTCACAGAAAAAAGGATACACGTGCAATTTTAATTAATGAACTAGTGACCTGACAATGCAGTATGCAGGAAACCAGGTGGTGAAACCCTGTACAAGAAAATGAAGCTAAGCAACTGGAAAACCACTAACGACACAGTGGCTTTTTGTGGCATCCCAGATAAAGAAACCCAAGTACTTTAAGAAGAAACACAAAAGCAAATATTTAGCATTAGTAACAGCGTAAGGAATATCTTCAAAGCAATTAAAAAAAATAATTAAGTCCGATCAAACTCTTTACAGAGTAGAAAACAGAGCCTGAAAAGACAGGAGTTAGTTCTAAGTCAACACTACTATCAAAACATAGCATTTCCTACTCTTTCATTTTTACACTTAAATACTGTTATTTCTGAATAGATCGATTTTACATGAGTGCGATGTATTAAACTTAAAAGTGGAGTTTAAATTATTAAAATTACTTCTATTAGCTTCAAGCACCATGGCTCCATTTAAGCAAATGAATTAAGCACATGCTTAAGTACATTTCTATTGAGTTAAGCTGTTTAGCAAATGCTTTCCCTGCAGGCTTAATGAAGCCAAAAGCATGACAGTATATGCAAAATTTGGGGATATACTTAACTGCATCATTTCAATAGAGGTGCAACACTGAATTTGAGGTTAAACTTGGACCCAGGATTCCACTTTGTATGAACAAACAAGTGAGTGCATGGCTTTGCTTTGGTTTTGCCCTTATCACACAGCAAAAATACAATTGGTGAAGAAAAAAATAATTAAAAATACTTTCGAAGTATTTATGGAAAGGTAAATTCCTGGAATGATTAATGAAGTGGTACCAGAGGCAGAGAGACTCCAAAGCAGGAGAGAGAAAAAAACCCACAAGCACTAGATCAATCCAGCCTCTGTCAGTGCATAATAAACACTGTGGTCTTCCAGAATATAATTAATCAGATTCAATATTAGGTCATTTAAGAAGCCCTGTGTGACACAAATAGAAAAACAAGTTAGCAGCAGAAATATAATGATTAATTTTACATGTAGCAAAGTGATCTGCATGCCTGTTCAACTCCTCGGAAGCCCCTTGACAGCAGATTTTTTATTTCTATTTTTTTTCTTTTGAGTCTACAATTGACACAGTGTTCCTGACAACTTGAAATGAAGCGGTCAAGGGGAATGAATATCACTTATGTGGAGATTTCACTGCCAAAATTAAACCAGCAGCAACACTGTCCTGCAAAAATGAGTGAAATTAGAGTAGCTTCCTTTGTACTGGTGCAGGGCAATGTATATAAATAAACAGGAAAGCATGAAGCTAAATGATCATTTATAGCAGCACAAAGACTGCTCTAGTCCCAGCATCTGCATATTTATTAGTTGCTGTGATACAGCCGAATGCTAGAACCTAAATTACAATGAGACTCAAGGCACACTGAGAGTAGGTAGACTGAACGAAACAAACGCGATGCTGGTTGTTCCCTTTCAGCTGGAAGAACAACAGTGTGGTGCACATATTTCAATCAATATGCAATGATGATACTATAAGGAACTGGAATGGTTAGCGAGTCATAGGACTAGTTGGCAGCTTTATGATGGATAAGTGATATATAACTTCCAATTTGCTCTATGTAATCACACAATCCCAGTGAACACTTGCAGGGAACAGGCCTAACCCTGTACGTTAGTCACAATGATGGGGAAATCCCCATTGATTTTAATAGAATTAGGATCATTTTAATAATTGGAAGTAAAAGATCCCCATATGTGTAGAAGCACATAAATATACAGAAGGCCATTTTATCCTAATTACTTGTAAGAGCTGTAGTGTAAAATGACCACAATCAAGTGAGGAAACAGCTTAACAGGTCTCCAGAGTCTGGATAATGTAGACTTTTTGTGTGAATCTTACATTTGTAACTTTTCCTGCTAAGTCCCTAATAAATTCTTGAACAGTATATATGAGAAATAACTTGAAGCAATGAATTTTTAAAGGGAATTTCAAAATCTTAACTGTGCAGACAACACCCAGAACAACTAATATCCTGTATTTCACTGCTCAGGACAGTGAGATGGAATAGGTGCAGAGGAAACTTCAAAAAGGATCAGTCCTCAAAACTGGAGTTGTCTGATCTCAAGACATTATCACAAATGTTCTGTCTTTTATCATTGGGTCAGTCACGGTGGTGGAGCCTGGAAGGAAGAGAGACCCTTCTCTGGAGCAGGTGGCCCTGAATATGAACCATTCATATCTTTATACCTCCTCCTGCAGAGCTTGCTGCAGGCGCGCTGTGCTCAGGGGAGCTTTCCCCACTGATGTTGCAGGGCTTTGAGCTGCGAATTTACTCAGCATCTGCTCTCTGGCAGACAGAACAGTCTGAGTGAAAGTTCAGGCAAGTTCCTACGTGACTGAATTAGATCCAGTTCTTAAAAAAGCTTTTAAAAAGAGAAGAGCAAATGTCCAAGTCTAGAGGATCAAAGCTACTAAATAGGTGGATGATATCATATGGCAAACAGACATATTCTTTCAAGGAAGTAGTTGCGTGGCTTTGGAGACACGAGCTGAAGAAAATGAAAAAAGGGTCAGCATGATGTGGCAGCACAGACTTTCAGGTGGGCTACCCTCTCGTGACTGTGCCACAGGGTCTTAAACCAAACTGTTAGCTTAGGCACAGAATAATAATGCAACAATTTGAATTGCAACAACTGTAACATCATTGCTCAACAGAGGAGCAGCTTCTAATGGAGTTCTATAACTCAAAGGGGTGAAATGTCTGGTTCCCGACTGCAGTGCTATTATGCAGGAAAAACAAGTGGAATAACCAAAACCTGCACTGCATCAGGGCAAACAATGCTCTGAGGTGCCATGTAGGCTCACCTCATGCTAAACTGTTGTTTTCTTGGCTTGCTTGCTGTCATTTCAACCAGTCACAAGTTATTAATTGTTGAGCTGGATATGTCACAACTTTTTCAAAGGCCGCTGTGTTTCCTTTGGTTTGGACTCAAGCAATTAGTGGAAGTTTAAAGCAGGTTGCTGTTTCTGAGAGGTTATCTTCTGTAAGTGGAGCACCTCAATGCCTTCAAAGAGAGCTGATGTACAGAGCCAAGAAGAAAGAAATAGAAACAGCCACCAAAATAAAAGTCAAAGAATCTGGCGGATGTGAGACCACCTGGGCATGGAGAAAATAATGACAATAAATGGGAAGAGTTTATGCTGGGCATCCCCAAACCCTAAACAGAAATACCCCTGGCAAACGTGGAAGTGAGAGCTATAAAGGATTTTATCAGCAGATCCAACCTCAAATTACTCTCGGTTAAACTCTCTTGTAGGGAAGAGTTTGTTCTCATGAGAGCATCCAGAAAAGTACTCAGTAATGAACAGCTGTATTTCAAAGAGCCTCAACTGTAAACAGTCTTGACACATTTGTATTACTTATTTCACTGAGGTGGAAGATGCCTTAACTGTTAAACAAATACAGTTTAGAGCTGGACAAAGTAACTGCGATGAACAGGCTTATGAGCAACAGATTTATGACACTTCATAGTAATAAAGGTATTTTCTCCAGGACTATGTAGTATTCACAGAATTTTAACCATTTTACAGTGGTTCTGTGAAGCTTTCCAGAGCTTTGCAGTGCAGCTGTAGGAAGCAAATGAAAACTTTCAGGCCAGGGAAGATGGATGCTACTTGTTGTAGAGACCCTATGCTGAACTGTAGGGGAAGTTCATAGCAGAATAGTCTGTAAAAAAAGAGATAGGAAAAGTCGCAAAGAAAAACACTTTGTAGATTTTTAATATATTTTTTAATAGATATTGAGAGTTTCTTGCCATCTGCTTTCTCTTTCCTGCCCCAGCTTCCCAGATTAATTGCAGGTTTGAGGCCAGAACTGGGATGCTGGATAGTGGTTGCACCATGCTTCCAAACATGAAACTGGCATGCAGGAGTTCAGCGTTACAGCGATCTTCTATGCCTTCTGTGCTAGGGGAGCTATTAGAGATGGATGATACCTGCAGCAGAAAACTTGGCCTTGACCTCCCTAATAAAGATGCGGTATGCCTGCGGGACCTGTACTGAAGGTCAGAAGAAAGGGAAAGCTTTGCAGGCCATGACACTTCCACAGACTCCTACTTGTAAAAGCTTCTCACGAAGGTGTCTGTGAAGGTGGAGTCCTTGATTCCAACTTAAATTTGAGCTTGCTTTTCCAGGGAAGTCCCAAATTCCCAGAAGCAGACTTGCTTTAATTTACAATCTTTCCTTGCATTGCAAAATAAATTCCAGCATGATGGAGAGCTGCCTTTCTAGGTCAAACAATTGCAGAAAAGTCAGGAAGAGGCAGGAAGGGAAATGCCTGTTCAATCAAGAAAGTTCACTAATGATTTCTAAAACGTCTTAATTGCTTCAGCACGATCTACAGGCATCTCTTTCATGCCTCAGACAGGACAAATAACTCCGTCTAATATTTCAGAATTAGCAACTTGCTGAAGTAACGAGACTATAATCTTCCTAGTCATGGGTTAGAATTTTTGAGGTCTCATCAGCACACCACAGCTTCTTTCTTTAAGTGTTTTGTGTAACTGCAGGCTTATCTTCAAAGAGCAGATGTATGAACTATCATTTTTGATTAAAGCCATCCAGTCGGAATTAAAAAAAAAATTCATCTGTTCACTGCAGTTAGAATCATCTATTTTAAATACATTTACATATTCCCTTAGCGGTCCAACCATTTTTTCCCCCACTTTCCCTTCTTTTTGCAGCTTGGAATCCTGCCACATTTATATTTTGTACTAACTACTCATGGTCCTAATTAGCAGAAATGGGATGTCAGCAGGGTACCAGCCAGCAAGAGAGGCTTTTTGCTTCATTGGGAAGATGTGCAGCATGTGGCATGGATCAAAATCTTTGCATACCATGCAGAGAACAGCATGACGTGAATTGCAGAGCAAGGTAAATGGGAGAATTTGGGTATCTTGGAAATCTGTGAATTGGCAAAAGTTGCCCGTTTACACGTTTTAGCTACAGGCAAAATGAAGGGGATTTTCCAGCAATAAGGCAAATTAATAAAAAAAATAGCATTTGAGCATGTGAAATACTCAAAAATAACCTGCAGTTCTGGTTTCTGAGCCCAGAGCTGCTCTGGTCAGCCCAGTCCCACTGACATCTAGGGCTAGACAAAAATAAGATATTTAGATGTGACAGCAGATATCACCAAATCTCGCTTTAGCTGCCTGGCCCCCATGAGAACTCCAGAGTACCCAGAACATAAAGATTGTCTACAGAGCACAGGGGGAGCTGAATGTCTCAGATAAGATCCAAAATGAATAAGAATGCACAATCCCCTTCAAAGGCTATATCCCCTGCTCAGGGTTGCCTCCAACACGTGGAAACCACAGCTCACGAAACGATGCGAGGGAAGATTGATATCCTCTAATTTGGATGTCCCTGGAAGACAGTTGTGTGTCAAAGGCAAGAAATAGACACAGAATGCACAACAGACAGAGATTCACAGGGCTATAAATACAGTCTTTGTCACTATGACGGGGCTGTGTCCAACAAGAGTCAGAGATGACACTGCTGAAACACAAAGAAGGGCCAGAAGAGAACTGGTATGAATGAGATATAAAGGCAGAAAGAAATCCATCAGAAGGGGAAGAAGAGATTGAGAACCAAGCAAACTTTCTGCTCATGTTCATCACATTGATTTTTGCATGCACAAAGACAAGCAGCAGTGGGTTGTAGATGGCAAAGTTGTTGAGTTGTATCTGTCCAGGCATTTTCAGGTAGTGCTCATTGCTTAACCTTGGCATTTAAAAAAGTATAGAAAGGAAAGAAAATAAAGACAAAATTACTTATTCTTCTTGGGCACAATCTTGCTGCTATGTGTGTTTCTGACTGTCTGCCCCTCTCAATCGAAATACGGCCTGTCTTTCGGTATAAAGACGCAGGCAGGAAGGTAAGAACTGCAACAAACGTGGGTTGCAAGGTCAGATTGATCTAAGAAATGATCTGACTTTTCTTCTTCCCTTTGAAACTGTCCAATGCAGATCTGATTCTTTTCAACAGACCCTCAGAATAACAAGGAGGATTCCGGTTCTGCAATGGATAAGAAATTCTCTTGGAAGCAGATAAAATATTAGATACACGATGAACAGGAATGTACAATGCCAAGGGCAGGTGCATTTTTCACATTTTTTTATACATATACATTTATATGTAAATTTGCTCGTTTATAACTAGCCTTCAGGTTTTAAGTCTGTTCTGGTACCAGAATTTGTTGTACCTCTGTCTTCTGCTAGTTTGTTATTCTTCACATCTGTTCAGGACATAGCTCTGTCACAGACTTAATTCATAAATAGAGGGGCGGCGTGCTGTTTGTTCAGAAGCCATAAGTGAAGGGCTCAGATCCTGCCCGGCTCCCTGAAGGAAGCTCAGAAGGCCACTGCCTCCTTCTGTTGGTGTTTAAGGGCAGAAGGGACACAACTAGCGAGCCTGACTGCATTGCTCAAGCCACAGCATTTCACCAAGTGCTTTCTGCAGCATGTGCTACTTAAGCTGTGCTTTCAGAACAGCATCTGGTCTTGCAGTTGAGAGAGAGGTTATGTCAGTAGTTACTTGCCTTCATAGTGTATCAGTAGATGCTGATTTTCACAGTTGGTCATGGGCAGTAAAGAGGATTTTTTTTCAATAGTCTAAGTGGAAGATATTTGTCAAAACATCCAGACTCAGTGGCAAACTGAGGGGCTTTTACCACAGGGCAGACTGATGGCTTTGCTGCGATTTGCTCATGCACTGTCAAAGGGAAATACGAGCCTTGGAATTACAAGTATGGTCCTGTGAAGTTACAAATGTGGTGCTGTCAATGACTTTCCAAAGGAATGTTAAGCATTGGCCACTAATGAAACATAAGTTAGAATAATGGTTAGTAATGATAATTATTAATATGCTAACTATATCTCCAGTATTAAAATCTTATCTAATCAATGGAAGCACTAAAAGGTGTCAGACTGTAGGTATAAGGCTATAATCCATGGCGAAGTCTGTTTTTACTGTAGAAACAAGGGAAAAGGGAAGATGAGACAGGATTCTGCTGACAATAAGCAGTTAAAATAGAGAATTTTTTTTTCTTTGCTTTTTGAACAGTTTTGGGTTTGCTTTAAATTCTTTCACTTTAACTTTTTCTCTTTTACTGTTTAACTTCACAGTTCATGAAGCAACAGAGGTTTCTTTTGTCTTTTGCCATCAGACAAATCTTGGATCTGTTTTGAAATGTGCAGAGCAGCACAGGAAAGAGAAACGAATGACAAAATACTTTACACTCCCTTTGTGTTTAGGGACAAAAATTGGTGAGAGAAGGGAAGCAACACTGAAAACAGAAAAAATAACAAAACCTTGAAATTTCTGAATTTGAAGGAAAACCTCAAAAATTAAAGAATTTAAGAGGAGACTTTGCAATTTTGAGCATATGGCCCTTTCTCTAGTTTTATTTGAAAAACTACCTTAAATGCTAGTCTGCCTTTCCCAGCTGGACTGTCCTTTGCTTCAGAATGACACCCTGGGAGGCAGGCGTTCACCCTCTGTGCAAGGCTAACAGCGGTACAGAGTGCAGAAGAGTGAAGAATCAGTCATGTGGGTCAGAACTATGAAAGGAACAAATTAATGAACTCTCAGAAGCCACAAGCTTTTAATTAAAAATCCCAAATGGCATTAAAGCCAAGATTTATCTACCTGAAACACAGACATTACTCAGTAGAAAAGATTTATTTGACTTAGTTGTACTAGGCTTGTTCCATTCACTTCTCTCTGGTGTTGTTCTAGCAAGATATTGTTATCCCCATACACAAGGACCAACATGATGATTGTGGCGATGAAGCAGTGCTGTGTGTCTGCCATATATACATTCAATACACCCAACCACGCTGGGCTGCTAAAATAATGGTACAGGTACATAAAAAGAACAGATTCTGTGGTCTCTTTATTACTTTCTTCATAGTGACACTGGAACACAGTGAAAACGAGGGGGTTGTAAAGATTTCTCTAATTAGAGGTATGAATATTCTGATTGATTCAGAGCTCTTAGGCAGTTGTTTTTATCTACCTAGTGGAACACAGTTCACAGTACTTAATAATCTCAGCCAACCTCCCCATTCTCTGAGCACTTCGTAGGAGGTTAGGTACTATTATGCTGTCATTACTCTGCATTACAGCAAAGCTGAAATCTCTTGTGACTTTCTTCATGGAAAAGCTAGGCTGCGGCAGGGGAAACATGTTTTTGGCACTGTGGGATAATCCTATGGATTACCAAAGAGCTAGATAAAGTGAAGAGAGACAAAATCATATAAAGAGAGTTTGCAAGCTGTGCTCTCCTTTGAGTTAGGGACCTAAGTATTAAACTGACCACTAGAAAAGCAGTGAGAACAGTGACGATAATGGCAACGCTCTGCAGGTTCAGAAAGGACATCTGTGGGCTAGATGGAGTGGAACTTCTCAGAGGACGTGAAATATTGGCCTCAGTGCAATATATGTGGCTTTGACCAGAAGGTGGGCAAGAAAAATTTGCTATGGATAGCCACTCCAGCATAAACTGGCTCTCTTCGAGCAATTCCCTGATGATGACAGTTTCTTCCAGGAAAAAAGAAGCCATTGAGCTCTGCTCTGGGAGGGCACAATGAATCAAGAGCACAGGCACTTTATTCTGGAAACACTGCTTAGTGCTGTTCCTGAAAAAGTAGAGCTATTTCCGTGACTGTCCCTCTGTAGGCAAACTGCATAGCTTAAGAAAGAGAAAAAGAAGACAATCTCACTTTATTTTTCCTTTTCATTGAAGAAGTAAAGCCCATCAGCCACAACCCTGCAAGGTGTTTTACACCACCAACCCCAACAGAAACCAGAACAAGTTAAATTAATAACTTACATGAAGTTTTGGTCTCTGCAGTGCTGGTCTCACCCAAAGATCTTTGCCTCCTGCCCCAGGATATGAATTTATCAGCATCAATGTATTTTTATCTTGCAGCAGGGAGACAGGACCCTGCAGCATCCCAAGCACTGTTATTTGCAATGGTATGGCAAGGGCTACGGGACAAGGTGGCAAAGCAAAAGTTGACCCTGGAAGTTGTTTTTCTCCTTATCTACTGCACAAAGCTGCTGTACCAATAGGTTATATGCAGAATTATCTGTATATTTTAACTCTGTACCTTAAGTATCTGTCTAATTAGCCCAACATAATGTTAGCACATTAACTACACTCCAGCAGACTGAGAGTATTTATTACTGAGAGAACTCCTACTAGAAAGCCTGGAATTTTTACAATACATTTTTGTCCATACTTTTTGGAGCAATAATAATGTAACACCACACTCCCTTCCCAAATAGCTGCAGGGTCTCTTTTAATGAATAGGAACAAACAAACTATCCAGCTAAGCCCAGAAACATGACCCCTATCAAAAGCAGAATCAAATAATACCCCGAAACAATCTACATATACAAAGAACAAACTTTTGTTGTTCTTCCAAAGATTAACTCAGCAGGTATTTGGCATTCAAAAAAATCTACAACAGACATGATTTAGGGTTTGAAGATGTTTTCTTTAGCATTATTGTTGCAATTATTTTGTGAGATGGAAAAAAAGGAAAAGTTTTAGAAAACAATTCTGAAATATTAATCTAGGTAGCATTCTGTACAGCCAGTGCTTCTACGCTCTCATTCAATCACAGTTTTGCTAAGTCAGTTATGACTTTCATGTAGAATTTTTTTCAAATCTCCTGGCCATCTACCACCAGCTCCTGTTCTATGTTTATTGCTCAGTCAACAACAGTGGCATTTTCCATTTCTCCACAGAACAGTATCTGGTAACTCCAGCACTGTACTGGGCATGCAAGAAACATACCCAAAGCTCACACAGGGAAGGACACAGTCATACATAAATGGTGAGGCCAAGTGCAGACATGGAGATGTTTGTTTGCCCCCTCTGAATAATGTAGGTTTGTGATCCTTCTATCAAGCCCAGACAGGGAATGACTCAGAAAACACCTCCACCTTCTTCAGGTTCAGGCAGGACCTTCCCACTGGTCCATCTGTTTCATGGAAGCAAAGACCAGAAAGAAAATGGAGTATCTGGCAAGAAGGTGTTCAAGTAATGCTCTCCCTCTTCCTCCACCACCCTGGCTGCTTCACCCTGCTGCCTTACAGACTGCCAAGGTCCAAGTGGCCCAGACCAGCATCACTAAAGCTCTCAGATGCCTAACAGCAGCTGGGGAGAGGCAACTTTCCATGCTTTCCATCTGTAAAACACTTCCAGCAGAAGCTTGTGAAAGCAAGCGATCCCTCTGGGCTGCACTTCTCAGTAAAACAGAAATTATCTATTTAGACTATCAGTGCCCATCAGCAGGGACTGTCTAACAGTACTGCGTGGCATAGGGCAGCCTGATCTTCTTTAGGATATCAGTGTACCACTACAAGTCAATAAATGCCACTCGTGCTATGTGCGTGACAGAATTTATAAATCCTACTGTTGCTTTTGGTGATTATGACCTTTAGGTTTGCAAGTACATTGAGCTCTGAGTACTGGCTACCTCCCTGTGAAAAAGTCAGTTCTCCTTCTGGTCACCTGTACTTTTAACCTAATGTTTAGAACCATTAAAACTAGAGGAAGCAGAGGCTGACACTTCACAGCTCTGTGTTAGGAGACTGGAAGAGTACAAAGAAATCGGCACTGAACCTTGAAAGTAATACAGATTGTTTGTGCAGCCTATCTGTGACAGTGCCTCCCAAGTGCTCCTGCTGCAAAGTGTAACATTCCTTTAGTCAGTATTATGGGATGAGATGGGAAGGCAATGAAAATATTGAATAACCTGGTCATCCCTGTCACAGCTGGAGTTTCAAAGCAAATATCAAGAATTTTCCAACTTTTTGTTAATGGAAAATGCAGTCTCCACCTCAGTCATTTCCAACAGAGGGTTTGATCTTGCCCTCTCCTATAAAAAATTATTTTCACTAGGAAACCTGAAATGATTCTGCTCACCTCAGCTCAGATACAAACGATCCCATCTCTTCCTTTCACTGAACCTTTCTCTGTAAGTGGGTAGCATCACAGCAGTCTGCCGTGAAGCAATTGCTCTCATTCCCTTCACCACTTTGATCCATCAGAGCTCGGGTTTTTTAACTCTGTTGCAAAGCCTATATTGCTCATGGGTGCTCCTGAAAGAGAATAAGTAACAGTATGAGTGTGTCTTGGGCTTGAGTGTGGGGGGTGTATTCTATAGAGGGTTTACTGATTTGAATAAGGCCAAATATGAGTCACTATGCAGAAATGTTACAGGGAGATTCTTACTTGCAATCCTGCAAAGCGCTGAAGGCTCTCGAGTGTTGCAAACAAAATTGGAACAAGCTCATCGTGCACAGTTCTGATGAGAAATCACTTGGGGTTTTTACAGCTGTTGAGGGCCAGTGACCCAGTGACCTCTGGCTCAGCTGTAGAAGAGAGACAGCCGTGACCCGGCGGAGCGGGCAGCGTGGGCAAGGGAGCGCTGCCGCCTCCCGACAGCTCTGCTCACTACACAGGAGCTGGGTGAAACCCGGGCTGGCTGCGCAAAGCTGGAAGAGTGGGAGCGATGGGAGAAAGGGCTAAGTCAAGGTCATCCTTAAACAATCTACAGGGATAACTGAAGAGTAGTAATAAGAGCTAATCATTTAACCTGGTTTTATTGTTTACCGCCTGCATGTGTGTTAAGATAAATGCTTGGTTACTGGGTTTGCAGCTGCTCTTGGGATTTCCCCAGTGCAGGACTAACATGCTTACCTACACCCCCCCACCACCACCACCTCTACGCCACTGCCTGAGGACCAGAGGCATCCTCTGTTTCTAAAGCCAACAGGGCAGAGGAAGCAGGTGGTGGCCATGTGTTGACAGATGTTTGGACACCAAGGTGAACAGAGCAATACAAGATTCCACATGGGCAAGCCTAGGTAGCCCTTCACACAGTAATTGTCCTGCTCTGACCCACAGCCACCAGCCAGGGAAACAGAGGTAGCTTAAAACTGTTTTACATCAGTTTTTCACCCAGCTTTGCCTCTCTACATTTCACCAGCCTGGGCTGTGCATTATCTAGCTCTGTGACTTGAGCAGATCGTCCAGACCGTCTGCCTGAATATTGCTGCAGGGAGGAGGGACGGAGCAGCATGCAATTCTCTAGCTTGAGGACGATTACTGAAACACAGGGGCCTGCAGTTCCTGAAGAATGAAGGTGAGAGAGTAACTAATTGTTCCTGGCTGATTTTCTTTCTCTTCCCAGCTTCCCAATTACTTCTCTGCCTTAGTTACTGTTAGACTCCATGTGATTAGGCTGTCGGAAAGAGCAGCTCTGGCAACGCTGAGCATGAGGTGAGATCTTGCTTTGAAATCCACATGTGATGCATTTTCTGATTATTGTTGCAGTATGGCATAGACTGATGTTACTTTACAGACAGATGCAAAACCTGTTCTCGACACTGAAAATAGTCAGTATCTGCTCCAGTTCTGGAAGGAGAGTCTTTTTTTTTCTTAGTTACCAGAGCAGACTACTAAACATGTCTTTTTTCTTATTAACATAAGGAGCTTTTGCGTTAGTTCCAGTGCCCAATTGTCCAGTGTGATTAGAACTGCCAAAAACAATAACCCAGGAAATTTCATTTTCCACAACATTTTAGCACTGGCTGACTTGATGGAATCTTAGCAGTGAGCTGTGAGCAATGATATATGAAGTGAAAAATGCTTGCCCCCCTCCCTAGCCTCTCTACGCACTGCACAGACTTCCTGCTCACAATCCATACTGAGGTCATGGGTTGGGCTGTCAGACTGATCTCCAAAGTAGATGCTGTCTGCATGTTTGCTGGGCATTTTTGATACCGCTGTGGCCAGATAAATAGCAAATTACCATCTCAGAAGAAGTTCTCCTTAGTGCCAGTATTTCTTTCAGATCAGCACTTTCTATGGGATAGTACGAAAAGACTGGCTTGAGACCCAGGGCTCAGGATAACTTGCCTTAAGTTTCTGTTTGCTTAGTTGATGTTACAAGGAAATAGTTATCTATCTAGTCACAGCATATTATGTAGAGCAACCCTGAAAACGGTCTCAAATGCCATATTCCAAGGAAATTAGATGGACTATAACAAAGTTGGTCTGGCAGTCAGAAAGCTTGTGAGTGATGTGAAAGTGTGCTTGGAACAGGAAATAAAGCAGTTTGGTGTAGGATGGATGTGTACTAAGTGATCCTTCTGAAAGCCGTTCATGTGAAATGAAGAAAAAAAAACAGCAAGGTACACAGGTAGAGTTCATAATAAGCCATAGCCGGCTTTCATCAATGGCTTTTACAGCTTCAACCTACTCAGATGCCATTTCTGCATTCAGAAGTTAGGACATAATGGGATGTGCAGATGCATAGATATTTCCCCTTCTTTTGACTGACTGATCTGAAGAATAGGAACCCAAGGCTCAGTGCCACAAAGGGGAAAGGCAATTCTTGAAGTTTTCATGGGAAGTTGCTTAAATTATTGGTTTCAGCAGTAAAATGTTGGCTATATTTATGTTTACAGAAGAAAACATTGGTTATAAACTTTCCAACAACTAGAAAGACTCTGAAAAGTTTTTCTGTGTTTTTTCCCCCGTCTCTGGCATGGCTATAATATTTGCTAAATATGCAGTGGGTTTACTTTTCACTCTTAAAATCACACAAGAAGGTCGCCAATTAAACTATTATTCCCATATGGAATTAAACAGAAGCAGCTTAGTAGTTAAAGTAGAGATTCCCATTGGAGTGTTCTTTAGGCCTTTATGTTTTATTATTTTAATATTTGAAGTCTACTCTGAGTATCCAGTTTAGCTGAAAACAAGCCACAGACCTGACAGTGTTTTCAAATTTGTCTGTGCTTTTTATTTCTCTTCTTTTCGGACACCACAATCCTGTTTATTCAAAGGTCACTGTGCTGAAAGCAATATCTGCAGATAACAAGAAATACTGAAGACAATCACAGAGGGTTGAAAAATATGAGTTCCATAACCCTTCACCTCTATTCCTTTTTGGTCTGTCTATTGGTTTTACAGATGAAAACAAAGGAAATTCTATTGTCTTGAGTTTGCCTGTGTAAAATAAATCAAATTTAATTCTTAGTTCCCCGCACCCCCAAAAGAACACACTAGATTCTGCAGCAGCAAGATGACTTTGGTTTTGTTAACCCTTCCATGGCTTACGCATGCTCAGTTATCTCAGTCTCCACCTTCTCATCACATAAGAATTTCCAGCAGACACATCACAAATAAAAACCGGTTAGCCCTGTGAGTAGGAAGAAATCTCTCCCAATGGTACACTAAAGAAGTAAATTTATACACACTCGTAAGTTTTGATTAGACCATAATTAAAAATTAGATTTGAGACTAAGAAAACCACTAACTTATTCTAAAATTCTTCCAAGATATGTTCTACCGTGGCAAACACGGGACACGTACACATGGCTGGAATGAGAAACTGGAGTCTCCAGAGTCACAGCTTCTGCTGTTTGAGGCTATTCCAGGTAGCACCTATTGTCAAAATGACATTCCTATACAAGGTTACATGAATCAGCTGATGGGTCAATCTGTACGAATCACTTCTTCTTCAGAGAAATATTATCTATAGCATGATAATGACCTGATGGCTGTTAGCAGCTTACGCGTTGCTGTGTGAAGAGGTATCACTGAAATCAAACAGGTTAATAGTACTCAAATGACTGTCAACATCAAACTAACTTGTTCATGATTTGTCTTTTTGACTCTCAGAAGATGTTCCAGGAATAGGGTAAATAAGGTGGTCCTACAAACCAAGCATGGGCTTGCTGTGAAAGTTCTTTGGTCTTCCTTGGATTCATATACCTCTCCATAGTTGTGCATATATAGATATATAAATGTTGTACACATGTATGCGTGTATATATATGTATATTTGCAACATCTTTTCAGGGATTGTTCTCTTTTTACAGTCTGTAAATGTTATCTAATGCTCTTGGATCAGAATCATACTGAAGATAAATGCCCCCTGTAAAGAAAATTGTCTATCCTTTCAGAAAGCCGAGCGTAGATTTACAGACTGAGCATACTGGTAAACTTTTTCCATTCACTACACCAACAAAAATGTTTCAAGAGAAGTAAAATTAGGCAAGCACTGAACTTGGAAGGCAGAACACAAAAAGCTGACATGTGCAGCCAATTCAGCATGCGGAAACTAGACATTAATATTTTAAGACTGGAATCTGGGGCCCACGGCTGATAGTGTAGAATTCAATACTCTTGGTACACCGTAAATTTCCAGTGGAAGCCAAAATCTCATGTATGGAATTTAAGCAGAACATAAGCCATTCTACTGACAAGAAACACATGCATATTGACCATAACCAGCATCAGCCTCTTGAGTCAGCTTTTCCTTTTTGGTATATCTGTCCCACAACCACCTCCAATGCCTTTAGACAAGTCAGAATTTCCTTTGAGCCACTTGATGTCAGAAACAGAATTTCAGAAAGAGTCACCCTGCTCACAGAGTGATCGTTGCAGAGGAACGTGGCACATTTGCTCTCTAACCAAGGACCCATCTTAAACAGTTCTGTTCCGAATACGCTCACAGACAAATTCCTATATACATATATACAAATTCATATATACATTAAAAAGAAGGTCATGAAGAAAAAGGCTTCACGCTGTTTAGCAGTACCAGTCTAGCTCCTTTTTCAGTGGCTGGATGAGAATCTTGGAATGAGAAGACCCAAGATCTTGCCAGGACTGAAGATGGACAGCAATAGCTCCACAAGAAGATAGGGTTGAGCCCCTCAAAAGACACTACCTTGCCTTTCAAATCCTGCCATCACCTTGCATGGGGTCTGTAATTCTTGTTTGGGCTGCAGCTGCTGAAGGCATCATGCATAACATGTTGCTGCCTTTCATTCCTAGGAAAGGAATCATTCTTCACAGAGGGATCTGGCAGTTTTTTAGAAAAGAGTGAGAGCAGTACTCTCCACCTTGGCAGCACAGGCAGGTTCCTGAGTGCCACCTCACAGACCACCACAGTACAAAACTCCCCAAAATGCCTTAGGGTCAAGGACCAGCTCAACAGCTCACAACGTGTACTCTCACTCGCTCTGGACCAAACTCTGAGGCCACAAGAAGCAAATTGCTAAGTAATGTGCAAATACAGTTTGGGGTGGGCTAAGCGGAGAGCTGCAGAGCCAAACAGATGCTAACACTTGCATTAATGCTCCCGAGAGTACCCAGGCCTGCAGCTCCCGGGGATCCCCTCCTACGCTGCCTTTGAAAGTGAGGCTTGTAACTGAAGAGTTACAACAGTGCTTCAGCATTAACAGTTATTAAAAATGAAAAAAGCCTGTCTACCTAATCACTAAAAATGCCAATTTGCAGGACCTATTAAAGTTCCTTTTTAATGCAAACCTCTCAGTTTCAGCTTGCGACTTACAAGAAGCTTTCTGCAGTTCTGTAACCCGGCCAAAACCCTCTTTCTTTCATTTGCTCTCTCTGTCCCCTTTTCTTCCCTTTCCCACCCACATATTATTTACTCAGAATATGACCTAATTACAGTTTGTGCTTATCTGAAGGACCTGCACTCCACTGCTTCAGTGAAGAGGATGGTTTGAATTAGGATGGACAAAAGATCTTGCTAGAGAGAGGGGGAAAGAGTGACCTGTTGGAGAGATGACTAGAATCCATTGAGAAAGTAACAGAGAAAAGGCAGTATCTCCTTGGCTCTTGGATCTGAACAGTTGTCATTGCAGGTCTGGAGTATGGCTGATTGTTTTAGCCAAAGTCAGTTTCTCCTCTTTTAAACTCAGCTGTTTGTTTTCCTGGCCTAATCTTACACTGAAGCAAGCAGTGATTTCTCTGGAAGGGATGCTGTGTCCTTTGTTGCTAACCATAATGATGGTATTTGCTCTGCATCTGGCCAAGATCCTAAAGAGACTCCAGAGATTTTTTTTTTTCTCTCTGTAGTCTCACAGAACTAGTTTTACTTTTCTTTAAGACAAAGTGAAAGAAACAAGCCCAACACCGGAAAGTAGATGAAGAAAAAAAACCTCTGCCTTTGAAAGAAATCTCTGTGAATCTCTGGAACATCTGAAGAAAAGAGAGGAAATGGGAGGTTATGAAGGACAGAGCATCTGCTCACATTGTGATTGCTGTCTCCTTCCCAACACCAAGCCCTAGGAGGCTAGAGCTCTAGTTCCGACTGTGAATACCTTGGCTTCTGTGAGATGCTGTTCCTGCACCCACTGACTTCAGCTGGATTTTTGCACTGACTTTCTTGAAAGTAGCATCATGCATGAAACCAGTGCAGATTTGGTTCTAAATATTTAAGGATTCATAAAAATGATACCTAGGACCTAGTGGAGCAAATGAACTGAATAAAACATGTGAGCAATGTGCTAGCTAACACCTTTTCCAGCACCTGGCCCACAGCAAGCCAGTAAAGGTCTTACTCCTTCACTCAGCAGTCAAGGCTTCTCCTGTAGTGAGATGTCCTGGTTATCACCTAATGCTATAGCAGTTTGGTCATCTGTCCTCTGACATTCATGCATTTGCACAAAGGCTTATTTGCCACATAGGTCTATCAGTTACACACATGAATAACGAAGGAAGCATGTCTGTGCTGCCTGCATCTCGTTGATTGCTCCCCTCATACAGATCTCTGCACAACTGGGATAGGGTTATCGTTACGTTTGAAATATTCCTCAGTGCAAGGATCCCAAATGCTTTTTGCCTTATGGAAATTTAAGGAAATTTGAACTGCCCAGAGGAATTTCAATCTGGAGTCCTACGGTGCACCAGAAAGCTGCACAGAGCTGGAAAAAGTTATAGAACAATTGGAGAGGGTACAACCGAAATCCATCCTAACAGGAAAAAGGGCAACAGAGGCCAATGGGAATAAGTGAGGATGTGAAGATTAGCACCAGCAAGATGTAGATCTTCCAAACACAAACAATCTGGGAGGGAAGCAGACTGGGGAGAGCTAGCCTGAAAAAAACAACACAAGACCGGAGAAAGTTAAAAGAACAGTTAGAAGAGGAAAAGAAACACAGAGCAGCTAATAACAGCCCTGTGTTGTTCCAATGTTCTAATTTTTTGCTAGAAAAAGGTAAAAAAGAAAGGCTTATGTGAAAAATATAGGACAGGGGAGGAAAATTAGGAAAAAACATTAAATATTTCCTTTGGAAACAGAGGAGATCCTTGTCAGCCTAAGTGAGAGTCAAATAGGGAGACCTACAAAGACAGACGCAGCCTCGCTTTGTTTCTGTCTTTACAAAGGAGGATGACAGACAGCACTAGGATGTTTCCCCTTGGAAACGTCAGCAACACAATTATGAAACACACAGAAACATTTGCAGAGAGAAAAGATGGGGTGCACCATTAGCCCATCACGTCTCTGTGAGTTCCAAAGCGGATAACAGCAAACAGCCTCTCATCTGGCCATCAAAGATGTTCCTAAAGAGATGGGAAACATCTGCATAGTAGAGACAGTAAGTTACAGGGATATCTGCCCAGGTGCATTTTGAGACACATTAAATGTTGTTTGTCAGGTTTAGTGCGACAGTCCAATCTATCATGTGAGTCAGTATAGCTTTACTGGTGAAGAAGTACTTGGCTGCAGAGATCTTGGGAGTTTCCATCTACACAGCTGCCATGACGAAATGAGAGAAATGCAGTAGACAGGAAATAATAAGACTCAATTCTGCCTTCACTTATATTTATGCAGTTGAGCTGCAATCAGCAGACTTACTTTTGTCTCTCACAAAATGTTTTTTTTTCCCCCAGTAGTCCTTCACTAGGCTTAAATAGAGTTACCTCTGTCATACCAATGGAAGTGAAAGGAGAATTTTGTTCACTGATCTGTTATGAACATATAAACAAAAGAAGAATTTGGCTGGTGGCCTTTCTGAAGGCATTTCATATTACACTTTATTGGGAAGACTCACAAGCTATAGAGAATAATTACGCTTTAGGGAGTTAACTATTTCAGCACACAAGTGTACTCTAAGAAACTGAAATCAGCTGCACCACAAAGTCCTAATGATCCAAAAGAGTGTCTCCCAGCTATCTTCCGTTCATCAGCCACAGCATTTCACTGGTGCTTTACAGGCTCTTGAAGTCTGTGGGAAGATTCCCACTGATTCATTGAGTTTCAGATCACTTCCAACACTGGATTTGTTCAGCATTGAGAAGAGAAGGCTTAAGGGAGAACTTATCACCATGTTCCAGTATTTAAAAGGTAGATACAAAGTAAATGCAGACTCCCTTTTTACAGAAATTACATGGAAAAGAAAAGGGTAATGGGTACAAGTTATTCCTGGGGAGATTCTTATTGGACACAAGAGGACAATTTTTCACAATGAGAAAAATCAGCCATTGGAAGAATCTCCTGAGGGCAGTAGTGGATTTCCCAACACTGGACGCTTCTAAGAATCAGCTGCACAGGGTGCTGCGCCATCTCGTCTAGTCCGCGCTACTGCCAAGAAAGGTTGGGGCAGACGATCCCTGAGGTCCCTTCCAAACTGGTATTCTATGATTCTGTTGGCTTGTCTTAAACCGCATCCTAGAAGAGTTAAGAAGTTTGCAGTAAAATAGAAATGTGAAAAATCACAGCAAGGTTTGCTGAAGTTTCCAGTAAGTCTGTTAGTTTATAGCATAGCAGGAATAAATATGACAGCATTATCAGGAAAGTTTGCAGTGCCAGGTGGCATGCAGCAGCATAAATCAGACAGTGCTGCCCTAGACGACTCACTCATGACCATGGCAGCTCCATACTGCAAAAACTTGACAGTTTCTGTCTGGCTTCTGCAAAGGGATAACAAGCCGATATATATACAGCTTTTTCAGTTCATAATGGATAACCTGCATTGCCTATTCATTATTTATAGGCATTCAAATTGCAACAAATGGTTCTGATGACAATTACAGCCCTTCTTATTTACAGAAAAATGGGTACATACAGCATGTAGTTAAAAGCTCAGCTCTGCACTGATGGTTATATATATATATATAAATCTAGTAATTATCTCTAGATTTGTTAAATCACAAGCTGATCAGGAGCAATGGCACTTTATTGTTTATGACAGTAAAAGAAGAACATCTTTCATCCTTTTGTTGCACTGGATCCATTTAGAATTAGGGTCTCTGATCTGCTGCTCAGTATGTAAAGCCATCCTTTGTGGAGGGAAGGTATACAAAGCCATGAAGCTTTAGAGAAACCAGATGCATGAGTAAAGTACGAAGTAGAGGAGATATGCACAAAGCCAAAAATTTGTGACGGAATTTGCAAAGAAGGAAAAAGCACACTGTGCCAGCCACACACACACAAAAAAAGATGGGAGGAATAAAGGGGTGGGAATAAATCCAAACTCTTGCTGAGACTCCTGGAACGTAGACTTCAGTGGCAAGAGTTTCAGTTAGAACATGGATGAGTCTTAACGGTACAGTATCTAGTGAGTTATATGCTGGCCTGTAAAGCCATTTCTCCATTCTTACTCAGGCTCTGCCAAAGGGAAGGCGTCTTCTGACAGAGAATGCCATTTCCCTGTCTCTGCACCTCTTGAGCCCTTAAGCCAGCACTAAAGTGACACATAGGTTTAATGCAGACTTTCTGCAGCCAGTCTGACTCTGCATAGTAGTCAGTGCTGTCTACGAGACAAACACTCTCTTGAGCAGTAACAAGTTCTCATCGTGGGATTGTTCAAGCACCCAGCTGGATCAGAGCATGAGTCAGTTCAAGTTGGGATCTTCATGCTCTTTCAAAAAAAGAGGGTTTGTTCTCTACATGAAAAATATTCAATGGCTGGACAGAGCCTCTTTGCACAGTGAGACAATCCAGTTAGATGCTTTCTGTGTTTTGTTATGTGCCATTTATAGAATACAGGAGGTGGTGGTTAAGGTCCTAGAAATGCTAGCACATGGAATCAGTTTTCATGAGCTGAATAAACAATTTTCAAAGCGACCATTGTCCTTCCTCTTCTCTGCACCTTGGCTGGCAGTGAGGAGGTCTTGTAAACAGAAAAGAAAATACAGTGAACAGTATGACTTTCCTCAGTCTCGGGAAGGAAGTAGAAGGTGTTGAATTAAATAAACATCTGCCCTGGCAAATAGCAAACAATGTGTTTGTCTAGTAAACTGAGCAAACAGGACTTGGAAGCCAGAGAGATGGGAGGAGGAGGCAGAGGAAGCCAAGATAGCCATTTTGCCAAATGACTTTTTTTCATGCTCCAGCAGTCATTGTTGTAATTATGAGGATCTCTGTGGAACTGAGGAGTCTGAATCGGTACCGCTTTAGAATATTGCCAATAAGATATAAAAATTGCTAACACAGTGAAAACTTGAATATGCAATTGAGCTGTTCCTTTTTTTTTTTTTAACCAGCAAAATGACTATTATGCAAAAATAAACTCCACTATAGGTTCTTTCATCACACAGATTCCACACTCGTCAAATGCTAATATATCTCAAGCCTGTTGTGAAGGGCAACTTTGCGATCAGAAGGTTAGTGCTTCTTCATGGCCCCACAGATGCTTGGAGCCAAAGTGCCAATAAAAGTGAGTGAGTGAATTAGCGTGAGACTATGAAGAGCACGAGGACGCCTCATCATTGCTGTGATAGGTTATATAATTTTTAGATTTACTGCAAGAAGCCTCCAGATCAGGAACACCTAAGCGCACATTTTACGCTCACGTAGGACGTTTACAAAATCATACAGACACATACACAAAACTGGAAAGATCTACCAAGGGATTCCTTCTCCCTTGGCCTTTGATAGATACAGCATGAGCACATAGGTCAGGATAAACCTTCATGTCCTTACACTCATCAGCCTTGTTAGACCTTTACACTGCAGCTGTTAGTACGGGATCATGTATTCAGCAGGGCAGGCTCTTCAGCACTGCCAGCAGCAGACCTCCACAGCCTTTTTTTTCCCCAAATCATTTATTTGCTGTGTCACAGCATTTTCTCTTCTATCTTCAGCTTTGTGAGATTTTTTTTACCTTGTTTTGTACTTAAAAACTCTAAATATGGATGTTTAAATTGGTTTTCAGCCCTGAAACTCAGCTCTCAATAAAAGATGGCAAGCATATGGCTCCCACGTTCAATGTTTTCTGATCCCTGACGAGCTCCACATAAGGTGCAGTTTGAGACAGTACATTTATTCAGGAGCAGCTAGAAGCAGCCACTGACCCCACAGACACTGAATGAAAGAAGCTAAACTTGGAATTTCCTGCCTTTATTAAATTTTCTCCCACCCTCCCCTTTCTTTTTTTGCCTCACAATTATTTTTCCATCACTTTTATATAACATCATTTTTTTCTTTATGTTAAAGGCAAGGCTGAGTCTTCAACCATTGATCTTGGTCTTGTCCCTCTTCAGCAGACAGGAATATGTGTATTTTATTGAGACAATGAAATTAGTTAACTATCAAAATGCACCTAAGTCTTTTCCAAATACTGTAAATGCTAATCACTGTTGTAACCTTCAGTGATAATTGACAATAACTCAACAACTCCTTCCTTTGACTTTAATGACTACAATAGCTTTTGTAATCATTTTGTTGGTATGCTTCAATGATTTAAATTTATTACATGCAGGGTTATATTTCTCAGTTCCCCTGTTTCAGGAAACCTCTGCAGGCACTTGGAGGAGAACAGAATTTGCAAACTGAGGGAGAGAGACAGCGCTATATGCTGGTGGCAGATTTAAGCTATTCCAGTCACATCGCCTTTGGTGGAGCATACCCAGTGCATTGCAACAAAAGGAGAATTTCATCTTGTTTTTGAAATGCTGTTATTACATTCAGGAAATTTGCAAAGGCACCTTGACAGAAAATGATCAAATATCTGAACTTCCAGTGCAACAACATTTACTTAGTAAATGACATTTTAATGCAGAAAGTCAAATTTGCATACTAATTAAAATTTTCCTTTAAAACATTTAGACTTTTTGGCCTTCCCATCTACCCACAGTGACAGAGACTAAAAGATTTTTTTATTAAGTCCTGTCAAACAAAACACACTTTTGTAAAATGCTACAGTACAAAGTAGCACTTTTAACCTATTTTCTAGTAATTCAGACTTTAGGCAGCGGAAGTATTTCCACATGCTTCTTGATCCCAGAAAGGCAGCTGATGGCAGAGAGGTGGGAAAGATTAGGTTTTCTCCCTCACCAAATTTGTACACTGTGGGAAAATAGGTTCAAGTACCGCGTGCTGGGTAATAAAATAAAAAGACATCACACTTGTAAAACTACACTGGCTCTTTACTAAGAGATTTATAGAGGTGCTGCAAGTCAGAGTAACATTTCAGCTGTCTTCACTTTGTTTGACTTGCAGGCAGGGCTGGAGGGTGATCTGGGTAAAGCAGGCTAGGATGGCAGAACGAGGTTGTTAACATCAGTCTGGAGGGGGAAATAGCTGAGCAGCTCTCTCAGCCTCTGTTCTTCCCAAGCAGCCTGGGGCTTCCAGACCAAGTCAGCTCCTCAGCCCCCGCTATGAGCAGCTGCAGCCACACAGCGACTGTGGACTGTGCACGTTGCTGCTTTGCCAACTGCCACCTCCACACGTCTCCAGGCCCTGAGCACAAACACACAGCTCTATCAACATGACAGGGCGCTGCGAGTCAAGGAGGAGGAGAAGGAATGCAGCCAGCCTGCAGCCTTGGTTTGAGGTTGCGTTTCTTTTAAAAATCAACAAGTGAAGCAGAATTCCTCATACACTAATTTCCCGGCCAAGCAGTTTCTTACTGTGAAATAACCATTTCTGTATCTTTTAACGGAAACAAAAATATTTCAAGAGGATCAAGACAAACTTGTTACACCATTTTTTCCAATCTCCTCTTTGTATGTGCCTGTTACCAGCAACAACTTCCTAAGATGTGGGCTCCCCCAAAACCACTAGGATCACTACAAACAGGCGAGCAGTTCTGCTAAGCTTCAGCTGTTCTTTGCTCTTTTGTTGAGCCAAGAACTGAAAGCTTTGCTTCTGCATTGCTTCACGGGACAACTTCAACACTCTTCAAAGGCTATTTTCTTTGAGAGAATTTATTCATTCTGCATATGATCAGGCTTGTCCATTCTTTGCTGTACTGTATGAGTAAAAGTGTGTTTACACCCAGTACTGATATAGGAAAGGGGAAGGCTCTGAGATAGCTGGTACCATGTGCCACACATGACAAGGAGAGGGTCATGCTGTGAATCTGTATTGGTCCCATCTCTGGTATCAACTCCACCCTGAGGACTGGATGTGTCCACTTGGGCTCAGTCTTAAAAGGCACACAGAAGATTTTTTTCTCCCTGAACCAGCAAACATCTCAGGATCATGTTTTCAGTGCTTGTGCAGACTCACAGACTACAGCAGACACACCTACTGCACTCATGTTTCGCTCAAGCGAGAGAAAGTTTAACATCTCACAGGTTCCCTCTGTGGTAAAAAACATGTTGGTAACGTTTTCCTGTACCAGGCTGGGATTTTTACAAGCTCTGCTGGAACCCTGATAGGACCATTTCAAAGGCACCTGAGAGGTAGATCCTACAAACACAGAAAGGCTGCAAACATTTAAGTCATTGGAAGCTGTCACAAATGGATTTTTTCAAGTCTTTGATTTAGCAGCAGTTTAGGATTTATCAGCAGTTTGAGGTAGATCACAAGATTAAAATATGTGATTTTAATACCACTAAACCATCAGACAATTTATCAAAGTGAGTCAGTAGAATTTATTACAATCAAAACAGTAACAATGAGAGATTCCCAGTCCTGTACCCAATGCTCCAGTAGTGCCCCACTGGGATTGTCCATGTAACCATGCTAGCCAGCCACAGTAAACTACTCTAAAAAAGGCAAAACAATCTGGTCTAAATGCTGACACATTAATGTGCAGTGCCAGTTCCACCCTTTTAAGGACCAGTTGGGTTTAAAGAAAACTCACGGCTGTCCTGTACTTTTAAGGACCAGTGCCATAAATGTGAGGAGACAACTTAATAGGAGGCTGAGCTGGTGAGGGCAGTTGTTCAGTTTCAATTTTAAATTGAAGACTAAGCTGAAATGCAATTTGGAGTCTGGCCAAAGACATACTGTAAGTGCTGAAGCAAGGTATAGTAAAATTATACCAACATTTCTATCCAAAAGGACAGATATGTGTCTTATTAGGACCATCTTCATAGTCTTCTCTAGCGTAGTCCACAATAACGCATAACACTGTTGTACACTCAGGGTGATTTTCAGTCTGGCATCCTATCAAACTGATGTCTCCTTTTGTCCCCTTTAAAGATGGGATTTGTCAATCCCCATCTTCATCCTTTATAATCCACTCTTGTCTATGAAAGGTAATGTTATTATGTAGTGCTACCACAGATAAATTTAGAGATTTGGCAGGATAAGTGTCAGGTACAAATGCATTAAAACCTATATAAGCATTAACCCATGGCCACCTCGTCGCACACAAATTCCATATTTTGTGTACATCAATCTTAAAATCAAACAACATCACTACATTGCAGCAAGCCCAGAGGCTATATACACAAACAGGTTACGTTAAGGTCACCTTCCCTTATAATTGCAGTTACAGTAGATTGCACTCACAACTGAGAAACATGTATGGTGTAGGATGTATTATAGTTACTGCACTGATTAGCATAAATAAAATAAGCTGGGGTCTCCACCCTGTGCGTCAGGCTTGTCAATGTGTGAACTGAATTTGGTTCATGCTGGCAATGATTATTCCTGCAAGAAGGATAATCAATCCTTCAATGGTTAACTTGATTTTCAGGGGAAGCATGCTAGTGTCATTCCTGGAACGGGAAAACAAATCAAGTCTCAGCAGGATTTTTCAATGGGTTGCCCCTTAGTGGCTTAACTTGTTTAACTGCTTGGACTAAATACAACAGCCCCTTCTCCCACTCATAGTATCTCTGTCTCTTTAGATGCAGTCAAGCTGAATAATAAAGGTCTCTTTGGTCCATCAGGGATGGTTTGGAATAGATTACAGTAGGTATCATGTTGTCCAAAACCCCATTGTGCTATAATAGGGTCACAGGGGTGTACTAGTCCCAGTGACTCATATGTTTTTAATTCCTGTACTAGAGTTTTGATTGCCTCCTCATGTTCTGGGTTCCATTTCAATGGTTTTCCCTTTTATAAAAGTGACTCCAGTGACTGAGCAAAGATAGAAAATCCAGGTGCATGTTCTCTCCAATATCCCAAAGTTTGAATTACCTGTTGTGGCTCTTTCCTGGATTTGAGCATCTATGCTTGTCCTACGTTACTTAGAGTGTCCGATGAAATTGCTGCACTACCCGCAATCCACCAAATAACTAAAAATCTTACTTCTTTTCTTGGTCCTTTTAATTCCTTGGGTGGTATCTCAATCTCTGCTTTGTGTAGTGCCTCTTGTACCACAGAAATTTTTCCCCATCATCAACCAGGACCCACTTAGATCAGTGTGGACTCCAGAACTACTCAATTGCTTTCTTTAATGTCTGTTTCTGCAAAGCTTTGTATATTCGATTTAAAGGTACCAATAATCTCCACATCCTGAAAAACAATTAAATAATTTCACTTGAAACCCCAATCCTGGCTGGTTTTCATTATTATTATTCAGAGCTCTGGAAGGATATTTCAAACACAAGCACCTGCTTTGTTTTTTTCTCAGCTCACAGTGCAGTTATATTATTCCTTTCCTACTCCCCTCTCTCATCTTTATTTCCCCCTTACAAATTTAATAAAGCAATATCCTCTACTCTTTTGGGAGAGATTTCTATCTGCAGGGTACTGTAACAACTTGTTTAATTTAACCCTTTGAAAACTAATGTTTTAACATGATGTTCTGACATATCTTCAGCTGCAAGGTGAGCAGACACCACAATGGAATCACATAGAGGAAAACGAAACCCTCTAATTTTCATTTTTCAGAAGGAGCCCTGTTTGTCTTTAAAACAGAGAGACAGAGGGACTTTGCAAATGCTTTTAATATGTTGACACTTTATTTCCATGTAGGGTAATGTTTGTAATTTTGCTCTCTCTGAGGGGACTTGAACATCAAGATCTCAGTGTCTGATGATGTCAGTCGCAGCTCGGTATATACAACCCTTGGGCCTCAAATCTTAATTATATCTGCCACTGTTTACAGCTTATAATTATTGATGTTAATTTACTGAGTGATGTTACACTTCTAGCCTCAAGTTATGTTTTTGGTATGTTAATCCATTTGCACACAGACTATTGCATCTGATTGCACAGGCTGAAATTAAAGGGTATTTTTCACTCTAATTTTATTTGATTTTGCCATGTTCTACATGATTTTTGAAAAAGTAATTTGCCTATTTCTAGTAATGTTATAAATATTGTTTAAATTATACACAATACTTTGACACAAAAGCAAAAGGAAATCACTTCGCTCATCTGCACAAGAAGCAAGTTTTGTGTCACGTTTCAGCAGGTTGATAAAACCACCAGAGGGCAGAGAGTGGAAAGCCCAGCAGGTCTCCCTCTGCATGAAACACCTTCCCACCTAAGGTACGGAGCTGTGTGAGTAAGCTTCAGGTGGGAGATGGAGAGATGGGAAGGTTCATAAATAAGCCAGGAACGTGCACTTTACCAGGTTATGTTTCATTTCAACAGACCGGGTAATGAACCCTGGTCCTGCTTCATTACTCACAGCCTGCAAAAAACATCACCTCACCCTTCGTCATTCCTACACCAGACAGCGATGGCTGGAGCAGACTGTGCACGTGACATCTTAATGCCACGCACGTGACTGGTCTGGGCAGTCATGTGCTTCAGGGAAAGAACTTGCTGAAACAAACTGCCAGTTAGGATTTGAACTGACATAGTTAAATGAGGCTTTCTAAGGAGTGGAGCCAATTGTTTCAAGCATTTTTACATAAGGTTTTTAAGAAACTGCTTCTGAATTAAACAGGGGTCATTGCTGTTACTGACTTACTCCTTCAAATTGCTTTGATTTCAGTGAAGTCTAGATAACTACATTTTCTTTAAGAAGGGCAATTTATTTTAATGTTGGAAAGCGCATTTAAATGTTGGAAGACCCTGATTCTACAGCATCTTTAGGCATAGGAGTATGTGTAAAGTTCAGCATGATCTCAGCTCCTCGTGAGCTTCACGCTGCCCCAGAGCAGCAGCATGTCAGAGACTGTAAAGAACAGCAGAGCAACCTCGAGATTAGGACAGTGTGCAGAAGAGGCAGCTCCAGACTAATTTAGGGGGCCAGGTAAACGTATCAAGGGATGTGGGAGTGCCCAACAAGGCAGGTAATCAGTTGGAGCAAGAGATGCATCCTGCAAAAACACTCACTGCCACACATGATCCCGAGCACAAGGTTTGTTTCTCTCAATGTAAACTGAAGCACTTACAGGAGTTTTAATAGGATCAATCTTCAATGTTTGTAGGCCATAGCTTTCCGATGTTACGACACATTTTTATGGCTAAGAACTCAGAACAGGAGTAGCCACAGATATTTCTTTTCTCTCTAATTAAACCAGAGTCTTTGATTTAATCTTGTACAATGAAACAAGCTCCATTCCTCCTCTGATTCCCTGTCTTCTCCAGTCAATAGTTTGCATTAATATCAACTGCTATTATTAATTTCAGAAGTAATGAACTAAAACTTAAGGTTAACTATACATGGTACTAATTCATGTCTTCTCCTAGATCATGACCCTAAAGAAGGTCAAAGAAGGTACAATTTAAGTACTTATTTTTTAAAAACCAAGAAAATAGAAAGACACTCAGTAATTTAGCAAAGTATCCCTGCTCTCATTTGAATTCTGAGACTTTGAACAAGCAGTCCTACCTTCCTCCACAAATGGATACCACAATCTGAGACACACTGAACAACTACCCTCACTGAAATCAGTGCTCTTATTTGATGATGTAGCTTCATCATCCTGGGGCCAAAACCTTTTCCTGTTCCTTCTTCCAGCCAGCATGACAGAGGAATTTGTGGAAGCATCACAGTAAGAAGAAATATTATTCTTCTAGAAGAAATTCTAATTCATCGGTTTCACTGGGAGCCCATCACGTGTGTGAATTGCTTCCCCCAGTGATGTGTGTCTACCCTGGGCAAAGAATAATACTCCTAATGGCACTATGCTACCAAACATTCACCGTGATAAACCCCTACATATGGATCATACTCTTATATCACAGCAATCCTTCTCTGCAGTAGAACAGGCTATTAGGAAGACTGATAATGTTCATAAAGCAAGGTATTGAGTACAAGTCAAAGGAAATATTCTTGCCATATACAAGTAGTAGAGACAACACATATATTGTACACTTATCAGCTTATTCTAAGCTAATGTGATAATAATGCAAGGTACAGGAGAGGACAGACAATGGTCGTGGAATATTGGAATTTTTTTATCTTGTCTAAAGGATTAGAGAATCTGGATGGTAATTTTTTAATTTGGTAATACTTAAAACCAAAGACATGAGATATCTCTAGAGTTGGAAAAAAACCACTGTTCTTAAGGATAGGGCACCGACTATGTTCTCATAGCAGACAGATGTGTTTCACTAGGGTGCTGACTGGGAGATGAATTATGGGAAAACCCATAACTTTGAATCATAGTTATTAGAACAGCAAACCTATTTATTCTATGCCTCCTCTTTTGTTTTCATCACAACAAAGCTAATGGCAAAGCCACTTGCAAGCCTGATTTTCCTTGCTAGAGAAATTCTTGGTTGTTGCAGTCAGTATCATCCAGAATAACTCTCTAACATGGAGGCACAAATGGAGACATATGTCTAGATTTCACCAGCTTCATCGATATTACTCCTCATAATACTACAGGAATGGCTTATTCCGTAACATATACTTGGCACTTGCTTAAGGAGCAATTTTGCCATTCCCAGGTGCTGGTGAACAGTGAAGCTCTCCGAGATGGGGTTCTTCTGTGTCACTGAGCTGTAAACTGAGGCATAAAACAGTCCTATGATTTAACCTCTTGTCATTAGGAAGGACAGGAAGTGAATCCAGGATTCATAACTGTCACACTTTTGTCTTTCATGCTAGAAATTTTTCCACCCACGACTAAACTGTGGAAGAGGAGAAAGAAGTGGAATATGGAAAGAGCAGTCTACCTGCAAAGATGGGAACAAAGGTGGATTTCCATAACACTCAGCACTGCCCCAAGCCTGCTAGGACAAATAGGACTGTTACTATTGATTCCAACAGAAAAGCATTTGGCTCAATGCTGAGTGACTTTGAAAATGCTGCTTTGACATTTTAGGCCTGAAACCAGACATTTTCCCTGACATTATGAAACTCAGTGAGGTAATATTACAAATAAGTGTTAAAAATAAATCCAACTTGGAAAACATAAATGACCTTTCAAAGCCTGAAATCATGTAATAATAACTGGCCTGACCCATTGCTGAAGTTTTATTGTTTGAGCTTCATTTCTGGTTTTGCCTTTCTCCCTTGGAGAGAGTGAACAGTTAGGGACTAAAATCCCAGAACAAGTGCACCCCTATTTACCAACAAAATGAAAAATGTCTTGAATAGTTCCAAATATCTAATCCACTGGAGAAGAACCACACAAAGGAAAAAACACAAACCCTCTCCCCCTGCTTTCTTTAAGTTTTCCCTGTATTGTTTCTTCAGACAGCCCATTTCTAATCAATCCAATAATCAGCTGGAACTTGAACCTGCTCTGCCATCTCTCACTGCTCTTTCAGTTCCAGGAAAACTGAAGCAAATTGTATTTTTCTTGCTCAGCATTAGAAAAGCCATAATAATACTAATGTTTACATCTAGTTCTAAAACCAGTTTTGAGCTTCAGTCAAAACAGAGATGAAGTTTAATGCACACAAGGTTCAACGTTTTTGGAACCATAATTTTTTCCTGATTTGATTTTCAAATATTTTTTTTCCAAGAGCTTTTCCACCAACCTGGTACTGCTTTACTGAAGCAGAGATTATCAGAGCAGCACTTACCCCCAACACAGTTATTTGGGTATGAAGTCAGCATAGCATTTTCATAGCACTCTAACTTCACCCAGATGAGTGGCTGTGCTAGAGAATTCTATCGATAAAACTACTCATGCACCATGATTTTGTTACAGTTCTGCTAAAAGCATGTGGATCAGAGCTCAGCTCTTTGTGAGGAGACAATGGCAATGCTCTTCTCTGAGAGTAGCATCAATGTTATTTGTTTTGCCAGCTTCTTCATTTTACAGGGATTCCACTGCCAAGGGAACACTAGCACAGTAGCTGGTATCCTTTGGTGACAGGTTCCTGAGCAGTGTTTTTGTTCAATTATAATTTATCCCAGAACTTGGTATTTTAGCAAGATTTTCTGTGTATAACACCACTACTATGAAATGCAGTTGTTTACTGATTTGGGTCCTGTGTATCCTACTTTCTCCCTATTCCTTCCCATACATCTCTTCCTAGGTCTCCAACATTTTATCCTCGACAGACAGTTCCCCTAGTCTGCTCCCACATTCCCCAGATGTCTGGATGGACAAATGGGGTAGGTACTGTCCTGGTTCAGACTGGTAAGACATTATACACCTGCTGAGGCTAACGGGTCTGATCTGCATTCCAGTCTGAGAATGGTTGGACATTGTTCCATCTGCTTTTCCCTCCATGGCTGCACTTTAGGTCTCCTTCTGTCTCAGCTATCGAGTTTTGTTAACTTGGTCAGAATTTTCTGTATTTGAAAACTCTCTCCTCTTCAGTCATTTTTCCTTGATAATGGCAAACAGATTCATAAATTAATCAGAGAGGATAGATGCTGACAGACAGAAAGGTAGACAGGCAGACAGCCTCATTTCCTTAGGAAACAAGGATAAAAAATGAACACACTCCTTAGAGGTTTTGACAGCAATGACTTTGGTACAGTTGCAGAGAGTTACCTTTAATTAGATACTGTTGTATTATGTTCCATTTTTCCTCTAGTCCTGACCTGCTCATTGAGTAAATACAGCCATCTGCCAAAGCAATGGCTCCTGAATTAGAGACACACACCTTCCCCGGGGAGAGCAAAGTAGGCCAGCAATCCACCAGGGCTTTCTGCAGCTGAAATTATTATTCAGGTTTCCACACTGTAGGAGCAAGGGATCCATATCTAGCTGAATAATCTGGCAGGAAATTTAGCTAAGTCACAAAACCATACTGGCTGAGAACCATGGGTATGTTATAGAGAGAGTTTAAAGTGACATTTTCTGATAATAGATTGTCATTCCCTTTCCCAGCCCCAAACTGGTTTTTATTCATCGAATGCACTTCTCACCCCAGAGAACAGCAAACCCTTTGCAGTGGATCCTTAGCCAAAGTAGGGATATTGAAAGTCCTTAGCCACAGGCAGCAAAACTGTACACTGACTGTTGTTTGAACTGTAGATGATCAGGAAAGCAGTTTTTTATCACGTGAAAACATGAAATGGTCTTTTTTCCCCCTCTTCATTTTTTACTATAAGCCCCACAAACAGGAGAGTTCAGATTTCTCCAACTCCAATGGAGAGGGTTTGTATTTACAATGACAAGATTTTTCTTTTTTTCAAAATAGAAAACATTTTCAAAAAAAAAATCTTTCTGTGGGTAGAAGTTTCTTGGTTAAAAGTGTTTTCTGTATAATCTCTGCTGGTAGCTGTGGTTTGGCATTTTGACCAAGCTGTAGGAGGACTGAAGTCCATGCGAAGCCTCCAGTCATTCCTCTGGCCATCTAAAGGGCTCATAGCAAGAGGCAAAACCAGGCTTAATCATACTGGAAGAAAAGGGGATGTTGCAAAATTAAGCAGCCATGTCTCATACAGGTTAGTGCCAACAGGAGAGACAAGGCTAATGCCTCACTGCTCCATAAATCCACAACTTTTAGGAAGAACACTAGCTATCGTGAGAGAACCAACCTCCCAATCCCATTTTGCCTCTGAGATGAACCAACTGAAAATAACGGATTGATCAGAGATTCAGTTTTAAATAAGTTTTAAATAAAAATTCAGTCTCTTGACCCATTTTCCTTTTTTTTTCACTTAAATAAGCCATTCTTAAGTTAATCAGGTAAAAAAATCAAGTCAATTTTTTTGCCTCAAGGAAATATTCCTTTGCCATAACGAGCATCCTGTGTTCTCCTACAATTGGGTAAGATTGTGGAAAGCACTGGCAAAGACCTGGCAGAGGAGAGCAAAGAGGAACCACCTAGCAAGAGGCTCCTTGCAAAACTCCCTGGCTTACATGCTACCCACAGACTGGCCTATGCACGCTCAAGTCTGCCTTTTCGGAACAGCACGTCCTTGATGGATGGTACCGCAGGGACTGTCTGGGCACCTTCTCCCTTCACAGTGATCTTTCCATATTATTGCAGGATGCTGTGGGAGCATCTGGGAAATCATCCCAGCTCCCTTCTTGGATGGACTCTCTGCCCACATGCATGGGAGGTTCGTACCCAGAACACTCAGCCAGAACTGGAGGTGCTTGCATCATTTATTATCTCTGGCTCGCACAGTGTTCTTTGAGCAGCTGGGTAAATTCACCAGTATTGAGGCCTTCAGGTGGTGCAGCCTTACAGTAATGCTAGGAAAAGCTTAGTTACCCCCTTTTGGAATTCAGCATTCATAATGACTTAAATGAAGAGCTACTACAAATCAGTTCTGTTAAACTGGTACAAAGGACTGCAATACACCATTAAATCAATTTAAACTTAGATTATATAACGTTAAATGTAATTCATTGTGAACAAAAAAACCCCAGTCTTAAGTAAGCCTTTGCTAAGTAAGAGTGGCCTTCTCTAAACCCCTTTAATTAAATCTGGTTGCAAATTAATTTTAGGTATGGGTTTGACACCTGTAGAAAAAAGTGTGCTGTGAACATCACAAACAGCTGATGAGGGCTCACACCAGGACTCTAAAGACAGATACTTATGAAAATTACATGTGTGCAGGTGGGCTTCACATTCTGCATTTTCTTTTCAACCAAGATGCAAGCAGGACCACTTGAAGATTTCCCAGACCAACTCCGCCAGTTTCCCACTGTTTCCAAGGGGTTTCAGAAATTTTTGTTCAGTGTTTTGTTCCAGGATTCCAAGGGCATTTTGATTAAAACAAAACAAAGCAACCCCTTCCCCCCCCACCCCCCCAAAATTTACTTAGACAGTAAAGCAGCACTTTGCAATTGGGGAACAAAGCAATGGTAGGCCATGAAGAAATAAATCTCTAAAGCAGAAGGAGAAATAAGTCACCAAATCACTATTTCAAGTGTGAGGGAATTGCCTACCTCCATGGTCTCACCTGCCCTCAGGACGCCTGGAGAAGCATATGGAAAACTATGGCAAGATGATCAAAAACCAAATAATTTAGGCAGCAAAGTCTGAAACAGTAACGAAAATAAATATTAACAGTTTCTTGAACATGAGGAGCTTTTTGTCTTTCTTGTTAGAGTTGGCTAAGTACCTAATGGTGTGTGATAAAAGCAAAGTTAGGCAATTATTTTCCTCTGTTCTGCAATCTGTGCAAAAGCATGTGGGGAAACGTCATGTCTGGTTGCAAGTATCATGCTGTAAGGTCTGGAAATCCACATCCTTAGAGCCCAGACAGACATGAACTGACAAGCACTAGCCATTCCTAGAGCAAACGTCACATTCAGAGAGCCCTTCTCTTCAGATAAGTGCCTCAGTTTTCCATGCACAGGCACAAACCAGGTCTTAATCCTTAACAAGACAACAAGCAAGCACGTATGGAATCTTAAAAGATTGATTTTTCCTCTTTCTGGCTGCCAGACTAGAAAGCCAGTTAAGAAAACTCTTAAAAAAAGATTTCAGGAATTGAGTTCTTTGACTCGCATATCAGGATCTTAGTTTTCATGACAAGTAAACAAAAAAAAACCCCAGTCTATCATAAAATTAGCCTACAATAATATTGCTAAGTCCTAGAAGAGCAGCATGCTAAGAGGCAAGAGTGACTTATGTGAGAGTGCTGATAGCTGCTCTGGATAATGTTTACTTGTTGAATGTGGTTTTAGTTTGAGACAAATTGTCAGGTTTTGTTTCTCATCAATCTAGAATGATGGTCCAGTCTTCTAAGGTAGAAGACAGAGAGACATAGAAAGTAAAAAGGCATTCCCCCATTATACAATGAGGATCAGAAAAATACGGATTTTTTTATTTCTGTAAAGTCCTTTAACCCATTCCAGTTAGGTAAAGAAGTCTAAAATATTAACTATAATAAGCTATAATTCCAGTATTTTGAAGTGTTAGGAAAGCTGAATTTAGATGCTAGGATTCTGGAACAATAATTATCAAATTAATTTAACTTTCCTCTCTCCTCAGGATCTCTTTTCATTGTACTCAGGGCAACCACCTCTCTCTAACTATATTCAGTGTATGTTATTTTCAGCTTACCTCATACTAACCAGGTAATTGTCTTACACATTCCGGTTTCTGAGAAATAATAAAATAAAAGGTTTGCTTCCTACTTCTCCACCCACTCAGAAGTAGTGACTTCTCATGTTTTGCTTGATAAAGCACATGTGGTCCTTTCAAACAGTCAGATTTGACATCTCGGATAGATTAAAAGTCATATCAGAAAGCTATCTGTTGAGTGACAACATAAGTACTTATTTAATAAGTATATTAAATACACATGCATGGCTATATACTGTACATGCAAGGTTTTAAATATATACCCTAGTTAACTGCCATATGGATATGTTGTTCTGGAAAAAAATGTTTATAAAATGTTTTTTCCAAATGTTTAATCTACAGCAGATGCGCCTTGCATTCATCTGTTTGGCTTGGCATTCACTACAGGGAGATCTTATTAATCATACAGACCTCCTGTAGTAGAGGAAACAGAGGCTATTATAGGATTCATCTGTTTATGACTAAACAGAAGAAAAGGATCTTCATCAAATGAGAGATCCCTTTCTGAAAGCCCTCTGAAATGTAGAAGGTTGTGAGTAAGCCACATGCTGCTTTTCATCTACCAGCATTTTACTCTTACTCCTCTTTACATTGAAATAACAAAGCAAGATGGGCTGTGCGTATCTGGGGAAGGAGAGAGGAGGAGGAGGAGTAACTATGGGGACAGACCTGGATAAATCCAGATTTCATTTGCCCTTTGTATACTAAGACTGTGGAAGTTTTTTCTCCTGACCCATTTGTTATTCCACTATGTTTGGAAAAATACCGAGAAGGATTTATGGAAACTGCTTCAAAGTCTAATCTACTCTCAACATCTCAGTAAACATTTCTCTAAGCACTGCCTTTCATGGCAAGTCAGTGCCAATGGTAACAACACAACCCTTATGACTTTATTGCTTCCCCTAATTTTATTACTCCTCAGTTTCACTAGTCCTGTCCTGACGAGGGGAGGAGCTGTTGCTGACCTTTTGAACTGGGCAGGGAAGAAGCAGAGAAAGACAGTGAAGGAAAGTTTCTACTGCATGGAGAAGGTTCATCATCCTGAGCACATCAACTGAATGGAAACCAAACAGGAGGCAGTTGTAAATGTAAAATGTGACTTCTGTTTTACACAACACCTCTACTGTCCAGCTGCCCTTAATACTTGCAGGTGGGCATGATTAGGAACTGTATTTGGGCCATAGCCAAATGATGACTATTCCATGTTTTTATCCCCTTGAATTAACAACACACACCAGAATCTGGACCATTATCTTTATCACCATCTTATTAGTCCTTTAAAGATCAGTCTTTTTATACCAATAAAATGACTGTTCTCACTGTTCAGCCTAGCTATATATCCACCATCTGTTTTCTGACTTACAGTGCCCGTCTCTTGTTGCTGACTGGCTCTCATGTTTTGCCCCAGATGTTCATACAGTCTGTGACATCCACTTGAACAAACTTCTCTGTCCTCAGTGTAAAATTTGGTTTTAACTTTGGCAGTTTACAAGTTTGTCTCTAAAAAGGCCAGTCAGCAGCTGCAGCCAACCAGAATACTCTACATCAACATCCACTACTAAAACCATTTTAGTACAAAATAGCAGTGATATTTTTATAATAACTATCCTTGCAACAGTAAAGAAGCACGTCAAGTAACATGCCAAGAGCAGGTAATTAGCTTTATACAGACAGTGACAGGTCAAAGTCAGTTGTACTATTTCAATGTGCACATCTCTAAGCTCCTTTGTCAGAACAATTCCTTCTCAGAATCCTTGCGGATGTGAGTGAAAACTCTAATGAGGCTCTCGGAAGACGGACTCATCAACAGAAACTGTCAGGACATGCCAGCTGCCATTCCTAAGATGCTCAACCTGTCGAAGATGGAAACTAGAGCTTCCATAGTACATTGGCTTTTCCAGATACTTACCTTTGCCTCAGTTTGAACTGATGTTAGAATATTTTGACAGGGACCATAAAAAGAAAGAGCCCCAGTAACTAAACACTTGGGTACTCAGGTCAGCCTCAAGTCATCCCCTCTCAATCTCAGACTCACACAGCACTCACACAGATAACAAATAGGCTGTTCCACAATTTCAGTGACCAAGAGTTTCATTCAATCTTGTGATTCCCAGTCCAGTTACCACTCTGCTTGGGAAGTTTTAGAAAAGACCTATCAATATGGATCAAAGTGCATTGGCAAAATAACGTGTGAAAAGTAGCGGCTGGATCTTACCCCAAACCATGACTGTTCTTAAATCTGAGTGTCCTACATAAAGTCCTGTAATACATAGCTATGTGTTGTAAAAGTCAGAAGTGATAAAAAACATTGACTTGCAAAACATTACATTACAAAGAAATACATTTAAAACCTTTGTCATGTCCTTTGAGCAGGGAATTGCCTCAGGAAGATGACAGTATCCACTGATATCCAGGAAGTTATAACTAGTAACACAGAGCCAAACATCCAGCACTAGAGGCAAAGCCTCTCCATGCTGATTTGGGTAGCTGATTCCAGCTGAGAATTTGTATCATTCATGAAGCTAAACTGGAAGGACCCACCAAAGCAGTCATGTGAAGGGAATGGGCACTGTACCCCCAATGCCTTTACTGCTTCTGAAATTATTTTCTGCTTAATGCACTCTTGTCTAAATTCTACTTCTAGCTCTCATCCTTATTTCTGATTGATTAAGGTTTGTTTTCAGATATATCAGATATGAGCACCCCATAAATGCATCCCAGTGCTTTAAACTGGGCTCAGTGAACTTCCAGCAATTTATATTATCTGAGCATCTGTCCCAGTGAATCCAGATTTCCTTACTCAGTTTTCCTGCTTTAAATCCTAATCTCCCTCTCTCTAAATTTACATCTTATATACCCAATAGTAACTAGATTGTCAGCTTAATTAGCTAGTTAATGTTAATTCAAGTTCATACATCATCTTCTGTTTAAAATGGGTACAATATTTTACAGTATCTGAAAAATGGCTTGGTTTAATTTACTGATGGAAGAAAAAATCTTTAAAAAGAATCAAGGGACAACTCTTGAATCCAGACGACAGCATTACCCAAAGAACATCTGTACACAAATCCTTCTTCAAGGCAAGTGCTGCAAAACAAGCAATTCTCCATCAAAAGGATTCCAGCAATATTTGAAAGCCTTTTCCAGCTTCTACAGTGTAAATCTATGTTCTCATCTACAAAAAAAGAGAGCTGAAAAGCCATACAGTTGCATTCCTCTGTGCAAGCATCAATCCTGTGGCTGTGACAGCTCTGTACTGCATATTTTGTCATTGTTTTGCATCTCTGCCTCTACCTGCATCGCTTTGCCTCTCTGGTACAGGCAAATGCTGTTTGCATGCAGAGCACCACAGAAGGAGCCTAAAGACATTTGGAAGCATGCTACACTTTCAGGTTCATTTCCTGAAACACGTTAATTTCTTATAGTTGATAGCTTTTCCAAAACATTTGATACCCACATTGCACTAACGATTGGCTAAATCAAACACCCATAGTTAGACCACTTGCGATTCATAATTATCATTTTCTAATTTGTCTACATTTGTGCTTTGCAACTCTATGTATCATATACAGCATTTAATGCCACATTTTGAACTGTAGGAAGCAGATCAGCATGCTTCAGCTCTGTTTTTCATGGTTCAGACATGTCTGAAATATAATGAGAGCAGGGATTTGTCTGCCCTGATTTAATTACTACAATCCAGATAACTCTGTCAATCAATTTTTCTCCTTGCGACTTCTGGCAGGGTGAAAAATGCCTTCATTATGGGGACTGATCATTAGTGGATGTGAAGTTGAGAAGATGATGAAGATGAGTTGTTGGCTCTGGCAGAGAATTGACCCATCAGTGTCATTATGTGAACTCCGGCAAGCCCAGCAACTCCCATGGGGCAAATCATTGAATTCCTCAGGAGCAAAGGTCTGCATCTGTCTCCACCAAAGCACTTTGAAAACTACACACATGCAGTTTGCAGTAATCTGATGGATAACCAAACAATTACACAGGCAATAACTGATTTGTCCTTCCCTGCTCACAAAAGAAACCACCTTTAAGTCACCATATTTTAGATTCCTTTTTATGCAACACTTTAAATAACACTTAGTAACATCCATTGCCCTTTCAACTCGTTATTACAAAGTTCAGCTCAGAGTTGCATCCATCTCCCAAAGCCCAAATGCTCTTTATTAACAATGTAAATTGCAAATCTAAGTTATTTTCCTTCTAAATATTGAAGGACAAGACCGAGTCACTGCAAGCAGTATATTAGGGTGGCATTCTTAATCAATGTTGTTCATCCAGCAGTAAAAACAGAAACTAAAACCACCTTGCCATACAACAGCCTGAGTTACAAGCAGTTTAATGACAATTGAGCACTATCTGCTTAATGCTCTTTTCTAAGTTATGCTTTAATTGCAAAAGATAATTTCATATAATTGACTAATTATACAATTAATTAATAATAACTAATTATATAGTCATAAAAAGTAAAAAGAAAATAGATGCAACAATTACAATGGCAAAAAATTTCTAGCAGAGCTATTCACAAGAGAAAATTCTGCTGGAATCAAAGACATACTCGAGAGACAGACTGACAACTCTGGTGACCAAACTAAAAGCCAGTGTGGGTGTGAAGGCTACAGGCACAATGCTACTTTTAGAATAAGTTGTGAAGTACATTCTGTGAGGATGCAGGGCTGACTGTGTGTTACAAACCCCTGTGTTCCTTAGTCCTGCCTCTTCATTTGCAGCTGCAGCTTTGAGACTGCAGAGTCAGGCAGTTCTTCCAGTCCCAGTTCCCCTTGCTGCTTTAAACAAACTGTTCTCCTCCCCAGCAGCATCTGTCTGATCCTGAGAATTATCACTAACAAACATCCCTGGTTTATATTTTCTCTGGAGGACTACCACTATTCACTGAGTTGGTATTACTGTGAGGACTTCGATTTCTAGTGCAGATTACAGCCTCTGATTTGAAGGGAACTTAAGCATGCAAGAGGGCAAGCAGGGCAAGGTGAAACACATAAGCCACCTTTGGCAGGAGTGGGTACAGAAGGGAATATACCTTTATGTATTTTTGTTATTGAAGTTACTGCATTAGGTCTTAAAACTGAGCAAGAAGGAAAGGTGTTCCTTTGATGGGAAGGGTGCTGGCTGAGCTAATGGATTCAGCAGTGAGACTGGAACAGCTTTTTAGTGCTCTGAGTCAGAAGGACTCAGCATTAACTTTGCTAAATAGTTGGAACTTTTCCTACGGCTTACAAAATCTCTGAAGTATTTTTCCATCTTGATGCCTCAGATATACTAACCACTGAGATGGCTCTCTCAGTCACTGCTGTGACACTAGCATCGCTTAAGTTCTCTTTCTTTCCTAGCACGTAGCTCTTTTTAAAAGCTGGGTACTCTCCTCAGCATTAGCTCCTTGATGGGCACTATCTAGAAGAAATTCTCCTTTCATTGCAGCAGTTCATAGCTAGAATCATAGAGGCTGTCTACAGTTAAAACTTATACAAATATGTACCCAGGATATGCTAGCCAGCTAAATTACTGAGAGCATTCACTGAAATAGTACTGAGGGAGCCCACTTAGGCATCTGGGGCCTTGGTATCAAATCACATTTCAAGAAAGAAGCCCTTTCCTAAATATTGTCACAGCATAAGAAAAATAAAGGAAGGCAGGGAAAAAGCAGGGATGAGGAAGAATGACAGTTAAATCTTCATTTTGTCATTTCACCTAAGTATTCAGCGTGACTGGAACTGGGCTTTCCAGGGCAGCTCTGAATAAACAGTGTGCTCTGTAGCTTTGCTGTTTTAAACACTTCTAAAGGGGAATTATCGTTTACTCCTGATCACTCCTTCCATATAATAGGGCAGGGTGGAAGATTACATTAAAAAGTCAAATTTCTTTTTTCTTCCAGCCTCCCTTTACTGATGTGGGTTCTTAACCAATTTTTCTTCAAAATTCCAAAGCAAGTGACATTTTGGCTGAAGATGGGCTTTGAACTAAAATATTCTTTTTTTTTCTAGAAAGCTACAAAAGCATGAGAAAGCTCCTTCCTTAACCGAATCTGCTCTTTGGCCTCATGGCCTATGACATTTCCAGCTCTCTACTCTGCACCTCTCTGCAAATAAAATATTAGAGAAAAAAATAACCTGGCAGTGAAAAGAAACAGTCTTCTCACTGACTCTTATACCTGAACATGGATTGTGACTCCTAGGCCTACACTAAAAAAGACCAGTCTGCAAACTCTTATCAATCCCGTCTTCCATAAGCAGTTCCAATGGGAAGCACTGAGACCATCTAGTGAGGCAAGGTGCTTCATGAGTAAGGACAGCATTTAGGACCTACACCCCAAGGGACTTACACATAATTTGGGAGGACATTGAAAAAATTAGGAAATTAGGAGTGTAGAGTAACAATATGGCAAAGGTGTTATACTTTGTGGAATATATGAAAGAAAGGAAACTGGCCAAATTGACCACTCCTTTGCTTCTGTCAAGACTGTAGGTGCCTTCCCGGTTTCTCCCTGCTTAAATAGCTTGTATACGCAAATCCGTGGCCGCAATTAAGAGATGGCATGTTTGAAAGCTATTCCCTAAATCAGTCAGGGAATGGAAAAATCAGAACCAAGAGGTTCTTAAAGCAAACCAGCAATCTTCAGTAATCATGAAAACTACATAGATTTCAATACATTTACACTAAACAAGTGAATCAAGACACAGCCGTTGCACCCAGAGTGCATGGTGATACTTGAGGAAGCACATGTGATGATGGGTCAGATTTACCCATGGTGTCATTCCACCAATTTCAGTGAAGTTATAGTGGCAATGAACATGGCCCATTTCTGAAGGCACAAAGCCAGTAAGTAGTCTGCAGTGGGATTCTGATAAATGCTGCCATCTGCAAAATGTTATATCCAATGCCTGGCAGAAACAGATGGAAAAGCTTTTCAATCCAGAGTACCAACTTAAAATAAACATCCTTAAATTTATCTGTTCCTTCAACGGGTATTGAAGAACAGGCAAAAATAAATGAATGAAATGAGGGAGGCTTATAAATTCTTTTTTTCACAATGACCAAAGTAAAACCTCTTGAGCTCACAGAAATCTTCCTCAAGCAGGGATCAAAAGCTTCTTGTTTTCCAGACAAAATAAGCATGCAAGTCACAATATTCCTGAAGATAAAAAACACGTGTACATCCAATCCGTATTCTTCTGATGATAACCCCAATTTCCCACCTACTTATTTTTGACGCAGCTCATTCCAAAAACCCGAGTTGTTGCAATCCTCTTTATAGCAGCCACGAAATTTCCCTTCTGAGCCCATCACTGAGATCTTAGTAGATGGCTGAGGTTGGCCATTAAGCACTGCAAAGGGTTTCATTCTTTCCATCAGGATTCCCTAAACATGCTGCCTCTAAAAACCAGGAGTCTAGATTTTAACAGTAGAGTTTCTATTGGTTACTGTGGATATTGGCTCCTAAGCACGGGAAATAGACAAGATATAAACCTCAGTCCAACACGCTCTTTGAAGAAGAGTAGAGACAAAAAATGCTGCCAAATGGGAAATGGTTCTGCTTTTGTCCTTTATGTCAAATACTAAGGGAAGACTTTACATGCTTGTTATACATAGATATAAGTTAGCTTTGAGCCCAAGAGAGCAAGCAAGCAAGATAATACTATCCCTGGTTTCCAAAACAAACTTTAAGTTTGGTTGCCCTTCACTATAAGATACCATTTTCCCATAAAGTCAGGATCATTTTGTTTAAGAAAGCTGCCTGTCTCAGAATGCAAAATAAATGCTACAGTCACAATGCTGAAAGGATTGACTTGGAAAATTGCAAATTCAATGAGAATTACTCTGGCTAGACACACACGTCATTAAGAATTATCGGCATAGGGGTTTCAACAACACTGGATGCCTGAATGAGAGAATTTCAAGCTTAGAGGAGACAGATTTATAAGGCTTTAAGATAAAGTAAATGGGCTGCAGATCGCTTTATCTGGCAAACCAGTGTGCCATGGGAACATGCAATACACTGTGAAACATATGTAACTAAAACCTGATTTTCCGGAGACATTTAGGCAGGTAGCTCAGACCTGCTTTCGAAGAGGTGAAACTGAACTGAAGAACAGAGGTGGTTTCTTTTACCCAGCAAATTGTATCTCCAGGATTCAGGAGATAACAAACTGAAGTTTGGCATTTAAGCCAGCAAGTCCTAAACTCTCCCAAAAGAAAACGGGATGTTTTTCTCCTCAGCCTTCTCCAGCAACTTTCTCCCTGTGCCATTTGCAAAAAGAAATATCAGGGACACATCTTCATCCAGTGTAAAACTGGTGTCTCTCCAGTGCAGTGAACTGATCAACACTGATTTGAACCAGCTGAGGGTCTGGCTCCTGGACTTCTGAAATATCCTTGAGGCTTTTGTTATTACAGCTGTATTTTGTAGCTATCTTTGTGTTGGTTGGTGTGCAGGCAAGGCAGTGGGACAACACAGAGAAACTGGGGTGTAATGGAGCTGCACTGAGATAAACTGGAAACTGCTTTCAAATTATGACCAACAGGCATCCAGACGTGATCCTTAAGTCAATAGACTCATACTTAAAACACAAGAAAGCAAGCAGTAAAAGCCTCAGTTAATATCTCTGAGGGTTTACACTTATATGCTGTCTCTCCTTATGATCAGAGACTTTTCCTTCTCTGCCAGTTCTCAGGCCTGATTTCATTCTGGCATAAATAGGAGTGACTTCACAGAAACCAATGGCAACATCTGCAATTACATGAAATCTGAATCCAAAAGGCCAGGATAAAGAAAAAGGAAGTGTGAGGTGAGAGCTAAGGGACACAACACATTTGGGTAAGCATTACTCTTGGAAGCTTCTCCTTCATTTTCACTACAGAATCACATCTCAACAAGTCTCTTGATGCAGAACATCAGACTCTCTTTTTGCAGTCACGATGGCACCAGTAACAGGCTGCAACTTTTTGAGCTCTCTCAGCTCCTCTTCCTAAAATACTCAAAGCCTTCCTTTTTGTTTCTTGCTTTCCTTCCCAACACATAATATACCTCTCAATCACTCTGTGCCTTTCTCTGTAGGGCTGAAATTTTGATATACTGTCCTATGTCAGAGACACTCTTTAGTGCTAGTAACACTAATGGAAAAAACAGCCCTGTTGGAGGAAACTAATGTGGGCCAAATTTTGCTTTCTATTACACCACCATTGCTCAGTGTTTTCCATCTTGAAACTGTTCCCTTCATCATAGCATTTAATACGCCTCTTCCTTTTAAAAAATGTTAGAGGAAGGTGAGAATGGCCCCTTGGACACGTGTTCATGAAAATCCCTGGCAGCCAAGCATCTGCTCAGACTGAGAACTGTTGTGTATCTGCAATGCAAATGCAGAATAACACATTTATTCTGCTGTAACTGAAAACCGGAAGCTGGCTATGCAGATTCCTCCCACTCCTCCTGGTACTTGTTTCCATCCATAACATTTTTTCCAGTAAGCACCTGCCTGACTCCTATTTAATACATCCCCAGCTGCAGTTTCCATAGCTGCCTTTTGACAGCACAGTCCAAAATGAATCATTCTCTCTGTGAGGAAATTTCTCCAAAATACTTTTTCTTTCTCATCTCTTCCTTAAGCATGTCTGGATTCCCATTATTTCTAGAAGGTACATGATTAAATTCCCATTAGAAGACCACCCATCCCCTGCCCCTTTCCAACCACCCACTCAGATTCAAATAAACTGCCGCTGCACTAAGTTGTCTGGTCTTTTTTTTAACAGGCTCTTAAAACTTCTCATATTGCCATCTATCATGAGACATCACTGACAATTCTGCTAAAGCCTCTATATATTCTGTCAAAAAATGCTTAGGACAAACTGTATTTTGTCAAGTACCTTCGTCTATTTAGTGTAGAATATTAATCCTGACAAGTATCTTAAAGCATTCTGCTGGAAAAACTCCATCTTTTCAACACAGGAAAGCAGTTCATGGCAAGATTTCTTGTGCTGGAATTTATTTATCTATGCCTAATCATAAGCTCATGCTCTGCACTGGTATCTCTTCCCCTGCCTATGTTTTTGAGATACCCAATAATAAACATTGATCGGGCATTGAGGTGTAGGAATTTCTCCCCATTCACTTCAATTTTGCATTACACTGTTCCATTCTCCGCTGCTCAAATTCTCATCCAATCAGTCATGGGTCTAGACAGACATTGTGGATTCACAGGGGCACAGAGAAAGAGAATTCAGAATTAATCCCATCCATCTGTTTATCCCAAGGTGAGAAATACTGTCCACATCATCATTGGCAAATACTCACTGAACCTCTTTAACAAGTAGCTACCTGGCTTTGGTTTGCCAAGTGAGCAACCAGGCCTACTCACACTGCAGGAATTCCCTGAATTAACTCCAGTCTGAATTCTCTTAAAAACACTTCCTGTCCGAAATTCAAGGTTAGATGACTGAGAATCCAAAGGTCAATCACCTGCTGGCTCAGTGCTCAGCTTCCTCTGAGACTACGCAGCTTGGCCAGGTGTTCACAACATCCCTGCAAGCTATTTTCTAGAGGCTAATTCCACTCAAACCCCAACAATTTGTTTCATTTGCAGGCAACTGATTCATTTTATTTAAGAGCAACTACTGCCAATGTTCTGGATAATCAACACAAGCTCCCAGGTGCAACAGAAAAGCTCTGAGAACATGGTTTAACTTGGTTCTCTCTTCCTCACATTAGTGAACAGTCTGTGTCACTACATGCAAGGAGCTATGCATGACCCCAAAGGGAGAGCATGGCAAAAATGAAGCAGCTCAGAAGGGAGTGTTTAGCACAGAGCTTTCTCCCAAGCCAGTTGTACTCATTTTGACCAAAAGTCAAAAATCAGAGATCCTGATGCAACCACCTGGTACTGAGATCACATAAAAGCAAAAAAGAAGGGCCAATAGTAGGAAATCAGGAAGATGACATTTGAAATCTCAGTCACAATGCAGATTAAACAGTGTTCTTCCATATTGAAACATCTGAAGCAAGGAATACAAACAAAACCATTCTAGCAAAAATATTTCACATACTTTAAATGATTGCCATGTGTACTTTCCAAATCATTGTATTAGGTATTTTCTTCTTCCAGCTGAAATAATAGCACTGAGCTGTTCTCACTACTCCTTTCCTGTAGTATTCCCATAATCAAAGCAAATCAGCAGAAGAAAAAATAAGGAAAGGACAAGGCCACAGTCTCATCAAGATACTTCGTGCCTTCCTCTTGCTGAGATTAAGACCTCCTCTTGTTGAGAAGAGCCATGGCCCAGCTGTGCTCCGACTTGGCTTTCTACTGTAGGAATAGTAAAAATGAGCAGGGCAGGGGCAGGGCAGGGAAGTGAAACACAATATTGTGAACTTTTGTTCAATCGCACAATCTGTTATCCTGCACTCAGATATGTTCCAAACTTCCCTTCTACTAGATCTTCAATACAACACAAGCCACCAGGACAGACTGCCTCCCATTGTGCTCTGTATTCCAAAAGCAAACATTGTTCATAACATGCATGTTTTTAAAAGGGTGTGCTCTCTTCAGAGGAATGCTTTGGCACGTGGATTTGGGCCAGCATCAACAGAGCTTATTTTCCTATGAATCTTCTGCCTTGGGAATTGTCATATACATGGCAAGCGCTCTGGTCAATCTGCTTTTCTGACGATCACCCCTTGCATCGCCCTGGAACCATGGCCTCCTATTTAGTGCTGTGATTATAACTGGCACGTAAAGTTATCTCAAGTTATCTCATAACTTGAGATATGTATATATATATATGTTATATCTCAAGTTGGAAGGAACCTATAAGGATCATTGAGTCCAACTCCCTGCTCCTTGCAGGACTTCCTAAAACTCAACTATATGGCTAAGAGTGTCATCCAGATGCATTTTGAACTCTGACAGGCTTGGTGCTGTGACCACTTCCCCGTGAACCCTGCTTCACTGAGTGACCACCCTTTTCTAATGCCCAGTCTGAACTTCCCCTGACACAGCTTCATTCCATTTCTACAGGTCCATGATTTAGGTTTCAGCATCAAGCCTTATTCTAGATTTGCCCAAAGGCTGAGGGAAAGGGGTGTGTTCCGTTACTGAATAGCGTATCATCAAAGAGAACCATGAAACAAAGGGCAGAAAATGAAAGCCTATTGGGAATTGACTGGAGCTACAGGAAGCTTGTTTGACAACAGCATTTTCCTATTTGATACTTTTGTGCCTAATATGAGATTAGCACTCCCAGAACAGTAGATCTTTTGCAGTGGCTGAGGAGAGACTTCCCTACATCACATGTGGGCACACATATATACACACAGAAGTACCATCACAATGGGAAAAGACAAATGCAAGAATCAAATCAGGATAACAAAGAACATTTCCTCAGAAGAGAGCTTCTGGCCTGAAGAGCACATCTGCCTGCCAAAATTTAAGCACTTGTCAACACCAACTCATTTTCCAGGTGGGACAGGCCAGGGTAAACTTGCTGACAGCTTAGCTATTGGCTCTTTTTGGAAGCAAACTGCGCCTCGCATCTTCATCAAATGAAGCCAGTGGTTACTGCAAGCAGCAAGCTCTACTACAAAAAAATTTAGCCTGTAATATTTCTTCCTTACTATAATGTCAGGTGCTAGTACAGCTCCATAACAGTAACTCTGGAGATGACTAAGGCTTTTGCAGCTGTAGTGAGTAAATGGTGGCAGACCAATAGCTGTGGTATTGATTTGGGGGATAAATCTACCTTTGTGCTCCTTGCTTCAGCCTGATAAAGAAGAGAGCTGCCAGCTCTTGCCAGCTCTGGATACCTATTCTTCTGGAAGCAGCCATCTCAGATTAACATCAGTTTGCCAAACTGCACTTAGCTAGAGGCATTGTCAGAACCTCAGCAGATTTCTCTTAAAAGGGAAAATGTAAAAGGGAAACTGGCCAAAGAGCTGACCTCTACAACCATGGAAAAAATACTCCCAGGGAGAAAAGTTTCCTGGTCTCTTCTGCAAGCACATTGCTGAAATATAATGGCTGAAGTAGCACCATGCTCTGATTCCTACTCACAATAAACCCCAGTGGACCATTCTCCTAGGAAAGGCAGTACCTTATTCTGCTTTGCTTACTGCCTTACAGATGTCTGTCTTGCACAAAGAAACTAAAGCAGAGAATGCCGCTTTCAAACAAGTTTCCTGTAGCTGCAGCCTCTTCCCAGAACTGTGTCAGGGAGCTCCTGGAATAAAATACTAGCCCTTGTACCTCTACATATTCCAGTCACTTTAAGCATTCCACACCTGCATGATTAAAATTAATTCTGCTTGTTATCGACTTCTGTTGACTTGTGGATTATTATTCTCCTTTCCTGTTCTTGGGTTCCATAGGTGAACATTAGGGGCTGTGGAGGGGACAAGGAAAAGCAAAGGCAAATAAAGGAAGAGCTTTGTATACATCCCCAAAAGAGAAAACAGAAAAGGTCAGATAACAGATTAAAAACAAATAGCTGGAAAAATAAACAGGATGCCTTGAAAATGAACCAGATGAGTCAAAAGGGACAAGAGGAATCTATAAAAAAAATAAGAGGATTAAAAGTGAACATAGGAGAACATGGTTAAAGCAAGAGAGTTCTTACAGAGAACTCAGCTGCAGCAAAAAGCAGTCACACGCCTCTACAGAAGAAAAAATAGTTGCACAGAAATAATATAGGGAAAAAAATATGGCCATAAATTCACTCAGGGATCCAAGGTTCCCTCAGAGGAGATGTGGAGAATCATTCTAAAAACAAAGATGCTGTTAGAGTTTTCAAAAATCCCTGATCCAGCATGGGGCGATTTGTGTTTCTCACCATTTATGTTAGTCTCTTCTGTGTCCCAAGCCATCTGCATTGCTGTATTTATTTGACAAGGCGCGTATACACAGCAACTTCTCTGGGTCACCACATTCAAGGGAGAGCTGGTTTCTCATGAAACCTTTTACAAAAACTACAAGTTTTTGAAGAAAATATGTCAGTTTGAACAAGAACGTTTCTTCATGTAAGATATGGAGATAGTTGAAGAAGTTGCCATTCCAAAGCTAAAATAAAAATACATACGGACTAAAACTCACATCGCCCCGTTCTTGGTAAAATACACAGACTGCTGACTACTCTGGGGCCTGTATCTCTCTGTCTGTCTCTGAGAATTTTAAAAGGCCATGCTGTCATTTCTTATTGGAAAATAAATACACTTCAAAACCTCAAAATCTTTTGCTAAACAGAATGATTGTTTTCTTAGTCCAAGAGCAATACTCTTCTCTCTGGTAAATTCTGTACTGCACTGGAACCCCATGGCTTGTTCTCTGAATGTTGATTTTAAAGCAACTTTCATGGGCAGCTGCGGTTAATAAACCCCTCAGATGGCTTTTCATGCCGCAGGGGGTGGGGAGGGACAGGGTCAGATCCCACACTGCAGCGATCCTGCTCCAGCAGGGTGAGACATTTAGAAGAACTGCACGTGAACTTCTCAGATCTCAGTTTAACAGCATGATACTGGATCAGGCCCTGAAAACCTGCATATGTCTGAACCGGATTCTTTTCCTAAATTCATGGTATGCGTTAGCCAAGGCATATGATGAGTGTGTAAGGAGGTGAAGAAGCTCTGGAACATGGGCAAGACAACCCACACAGTCCATAATTGATGCATGGTATAGTGGTACATGACAGAAGAAGAAACATGTATTAAAGCTGAAAATCTAATCAAAATTACATGTTGGTTTTGGTAAAGAAGTGGCCTTAAGGGGACAAAGAATGATCAGGAAAATAGAACAACAGAAATACACAGTACTTAACAAATTAAAAATAGCTGTATTATACCATGAATCAATGGTCTGAATCATGCTCTGAAATAATTCTTTAATGCACCCTAGTGCGTTTAGTGTGTAAGGAGAAAATCTCTACTGACTTCATACGTTCTCAAATAAGTTACTTGAATTAGTTGAGATATCAGTTATAAAGTGTCTGTCCTCATGCCATGCATGCATCACATTTAAAAATTCAGATGAGAATTGGAGATGCGAGCTCCACAACTTCCTTTCTAATCTGCTTTTCTTATGGTTTTGAGGACTAACCCATATAAATACAAATATAATAAGATATTTAGAAATAGCAGAGAGAGTTCATTTGTCACAGGAATCTACAAAGAATAAGAAAGAGTTTTTATAATCCAGTTTTGGATTTTAAATTGGATTCTTCATTGTCTGAAGCCTGTTAGTCATTATTCCCTGGGTGCAGCGCTTGAATTGACGTCTGCGAGGGCTTGTGTATGTATATGCCTCTAAGAAAACATTCTGAATAGTGAGATTTCCCAGGGAGTGCTGACACAAATAACGGACACAACATATTTTATCTATTAAAAATACTTCAAGCTTTTAAGTAATGCCAAAACCCACAATTAAATCAGCAGTAGACACATAGGAAGAGATGATTCAGAAGTCCTTCACAGTAATGCACAGGTGGATATTTGCATTGTGGGAACAAGCCAAATTGAAATGATATTAACTCTGCACACGCAGAACAGTTTCTGGGAGTGACAATGGTCAAGAACTATCTTATTGCTGAACTCAGAGCCCAGTTGCAGGAACTCTGAGGTTAAAGTAATTCTTTCCTAAATTAAAGTGCTTATAATAGGGCCAACGGCAGTGAAATCATGGTTTTGTTTTGATCATGAATGTTTTAGGTGTTACCCAGAAGAAAGGCAAATAAGCAGCTGAGCTCCTGAGAAATCTGCAATCTCTTTCTAGTTTTTTGAAAAATCCTCTTTTTTTTTTTTTACTGAAGAGGTTCCTCCTTAATCATTTTTTTGCCTTTTTTGTCTAACCTCCCCATTTAATCTCTCAGGCTTCTACTTCAACTTGCCTTTTGATCAGTTTCGCAAAAAATTTTCTTCATTCTGGCCATAATGGTGTCATAAGACCCTGAGCTATTTTTCAAGCTGACTGTATCCTGCTGTGGTTAGTCTGCAGCCAGGTTTCTTAGGTACAACTCAACACACAACCTTTCACTTTTTAGCTGGTTATTTGAATACCAAAGTCAAACATTCTCAAATGTTTACACACTGAAAGCTTTGGAAATACCAGTCACTTCTAAAGCATGTATCCCTTCTTCTAAAGTGGGGATTCCTTCCCAACCTGTCATTTTAGTCTCTGTTCCATACATGTTTAGTAACACTTCTTCACTTTTATTTAATTAAAAATATTTATAATAGAAATAGGAATTCACTAGAGTCAGACACTGGAAACAGTTATTTATACAAACGTTTGACTCCTCCTCTGCTCTGAAGGCATCTGGAAGAAAGACAAGGCCAAGTCCAGGGTACTGCAAAAGTTATGGCAGTTGTGTGTGGATTGGTCTATCGTATGTGAAAGCGTAGTCTATGTTCTATTAAAAAGAGGTGGGGATAATTAAAAGCAAAGCAACAGAAGAACAAACGGTGGAGGCAGATGTTTTCCAGATTTTCTTGACAAATAGTGAAATATTTAAACCCCTCTATTCACCTTTTCTCCACATCTCTGGAGATATTTTCCCCTTATTTATATCACATCAATACAATGCAAATATTTCACAAAGGCCATGTTTCCTGGCATCTTGGGGAAACCAGGCTCTATAAATAAAAAAGTGCTATTAGAGAAGGTGAAATATCTACAGCTAACATGTGGACAGCCCCAAGGAGACTCAGAGAAGGCAAAACCACCTACCAGATGCAAACAAAGAACAGGAAAAAAAGCCCGTCCTTTACTACGTTTACTTTTCATCCTGTCCCAGCACTCCTTATAGACGAAACTCCAGAACTAAATGGACATTATAGGCACACAAATATTTTACCAATTTAAAAATAAATTTGAAAGCAGTCCTTTCATTTCTATATCCCTCAAATGTAAAACAGCTTCTTGTTTCTGTGCATCTTATGTTTTTTAATATGATTAGGGGTTAGACTCATTGGGTTTCATTAATTAGGTCAACTTTAAATATACTTACACAAATAATACCATACTTGTCATCAGTTTGGCATCCTCAAAGGACAGACAGACAAGATTGCCTTGGAAAATTTAACTACTCCCTTGCTTTACTTTAAAGCATTCCCTTGTATGGCAATTGAGATTACAGTAGAAGAGAGGTTTAGAGACTGCAGGTGTAAGTCCAAAGTGCCAGCTTGAGCTGAACAAGTTTATTATAACATTCCTCTCCCTGTTGTTTATTTTCAGCTGGGTATGCTGGAAAATCTCATGCTCAGATTCCCCTGGCATCCAGATCCCACTTTGATTCAGTCATGATCATTACCATTCCCTCCTGCAGATGTTTCTGAATCATTTGTCCACACAAATGCTGGAGACATGCTTTCATTTGGGGAAACAGCAGGCTTCACCTGTTTAGTGTGAGCTGGGAGCATTTGGAGCAATGGATTGGAGAGACTAGGAAGGGAAAATCCATGAAATACAAACACAGAGCAAATGCTGACGTAAGTCCACATAACCCCAGTGTAAGTTTATGTTTCACATCCAGTATTATACCTCCCCCTCCTAACACTGTATATAGGGCAGTAAAGAGTATACTGCAGAAATCTTCATTGCCTGCTGCTGCTTCCTGTAGCCCTTTATTGTTTTATGCCTTCCAGTTTTCAGTTGCACTTACCATTTGCTCTAGTCTGGTTCTAACATACTCTTATGGCCAACACAGCAGTCCCTAAGGGTCCAACAGTAGGGAGGGAAATATTTCATTGGAAGAAACAACCTTTGCACAACTTTCAAAATATTATATTCACTCATGATATACAGCTGCTCTTGATGTCAAGACAACTTTGGTTCAAGTCCACACCAGTAGCTTTATGGAGAAATGTCTCAGTCCAGTTCTGCGAGTCACTTGAGAAGATTAATTCAATTTTTATGGGTTTAGAATCGATACGATGTCCAAACTCACAAGCCTCTACTGTCATCTGCAGTTTTACACAGATATTTTCTAGGGTTGTAGAATTACATTACATGAGCAAATAAGCAACACAAAACTTTTCCTCAAATATCTTCTTATGGATAATTCAGGTTATTTTTAACAAATTAAATGATAATTAGTATAGCACAGCCCCAGGGCAGGCAAACAGTATACGTAAGGCAACTAAGTACAGCCTAGCTGTGTAGAAGAGAGAAAAAGTGACCATCTACAAATACTGAATCGTTGTGCACATAAAGAGGAGAATTATTTGAGATGCAGGACTGTATGCTTACATGGAGGGGGGAAGCAACTTCGAGGAAGGATACGAACCAATGAAAAAATCAACCTCAGAATATACTAATTTCTAAGACTGTCACTAAAGCCAAATTGGAAATTTTCCACAAGATCCATAAAACAGGAAAAGAAGAACACTGGGCAATACACCTCTGGGAAGAAATACGAAGGACTAAGTAGACTTGTGATGGCAAGTTTTTTCTACACTGGATGTAAATATTTATACCCACAGGACTGTATGGCAAAGCAATGACTCTCAGTTGAGTCTGAGGGTAACTACATTAGTGCAGTCTGTGCATTTTTAATTCTCACACTTTTCAGGGACTACTAGAAAAAATAAAGGAGGGTAATAAGAATAGTAGACAGATTATAGAGCTAAAGGTCTGCGAAGGATATACACACAGAAAAGAGTGTAAAAGAGAAAAGTTCAGAGTGAAAGAGATGTCATCATATTCTAAAATATCTCAGACAAAAACTCCTACTAAAAAGGAATCCTGTCCTCAGTCTCTCTAACACCTTCCCATTGATTTTAGTGGAGATCCAAAAGTGTACCATGAAAATACAGCTTTGGGAATCATTCCCAGTCTTGGAACACAATATATAGCACAAAGATAGCAGTTTAAAATGAAGGCACCAAATTAGGAAAATATTCTTAATAGAAAAGAAAGAAAGGGCAGTAAAATTCCCCAAGAGACAAGGAATCATCACTGCACAGACCAGAGAAAGACAGGACTTCAGAAACAGAAATTATGTCAATAATCCACAAATGCAAGGTTTCAGATCAGTCTGATGTAGCACATCTTTCCACGGTTACCTTTTACTCTTTGATATTAAATTCCAATATATATGTACATATAAATGCCACAGCAAACAAACCATCCAAAATAGTCCTTGGTTTGCTGTGTTAAGCAAAGTAGCAAAATAACAGAGATCTTTGAAAACCAAGCTCAACCATATGGATCTGTAAGGCTAAGTAGCAAGTAAAGGCAAGCTGGATGCCTAAAAAGAATCATAGTTAATTGTGGTCTGTGAAATACGATGAGATGATGAAAGGCAGGATGAACAATTAAGCCTGATACATAACATATGACAACCATAAATGGCTCTGCGTTGCGGCTAATCTAAAGCAGCAAGAAAAAGAGATGACACAAAAGACAGACAGGAAATGTGAGCAATCCATGAAAACCCATGGAACCCAGCAGACCAGGTCTAGGAACTCATTTTTTCAAAATGTACAAAGAAAGAATCAAGGAGGAAATAGAATACATAAACTAGAAACACAGTTGTGTTTTGTTTGGTGGTCTTGTTTATTTGTCCATTTGTTTCGCATTTGAGAGCAAATTGTGTTGCAAAAAGAGATATTTCCCTGTGGTTTGGACAGCAGTCCAAATACAAACCAGGCACAACACAGCCATAAACAAAACCTGCAAGTTCATAAGGGTTACAGGAATCACATTCTACAATGCTGCTTTGCCAAAGACACCAGGAGGAGCTTGGATTTAATTGACATGCTCCTTCTCTTCCTCAGCTTCTTGAGGCAACTTTTCTGTTCAACACTGCCAAAAACCAGACAATCCTACATCACTATATGGTAATCCTAGAATCAGTGTAGGGAATCTTGCAATGGGTGTATCCATTTTAGATTTTTAGGGCTTGCTACCTCACAGTCCTACAAGATTTGCCAGCTCAAGTCCACCCACTATTCTGTCAACTGAAACTCTAAACCATACCATCCATTTATCACACAGGTATTTCTCTAGGAATGTGCTGCCACAAAGGCACTGTAAGTGTCAAGTTATTGCATATATCATTTTCCGTAACTACTAATTTTAGAGTGTGAAGCAGCCTATATATACCTCTGTATGTGTGCACATATGCATAGATAAGTTTTATTAGCAAAAAAGATTTCTGTCCAAGGGCAATGCATTTTTTCTGCATGTCTTCCATGCCTGGAACTGTCAGCGATGTCACTGGGAATTCTAGACAAAGACCAGACCCTGGCGTTGGCATTTAGAGGTACTAGAAAAGAATTAATCCTTTGATTGAGTGGCAGAGAAAATTTGCTTCATTCTTTGTTAGACTTCTTTTCCTTGTGGAAGTGATCTGGAAAAGTACAGTGGATATAGCCAAGAGAGTGCCTACGCTTACACTTGTAGCTGTTCTTGGGCACATATAGCAATGAATTAATCTAATTTAAAGAGAGGCCTTCTGACAGCTTTAAAAATTACGATTTAGCTCTACAAAGGAAACATGTAAACACAATGCTTCCTATGTTAAATCAGCCAAAACTCCATCTCTTTTAGCACGAACATCCTGCCTTACACAGCTATGCATAGATCCTTTTATGGCTCAGGAATGAAGAGGAATTTCAATCTCTATTTTTAGCTGTGCCATTGTTCTACCTCTTTTTTTGTTTGTTTTAATTTTGCAGTCATGTCACTAGAGCTCAGGTCCTTGCACTGACAACCTTTCCTCCAGGATCTCAAATGCTTTTCAAACATTATCTGACTACATCTTCCAGTGAAGTACTACTCTGGTGGAGAAGAGAAATATTAGAAAAGGTCTACAGAAGAGTAAAGGAAGGGCATAGAAATTTTAGCAAATGAAAGGAAGGTCAGAGAGAGTCAGAGAGAATCAGTGCTCATGAACACATCCATGCCTTAGGTTTGTTTGGAGGCAGGTTATATTTGTTTTTAAACCCCACATTAGTACGGATCGAAAGCCAGCATTTATATAGTCCCAGACATGCAGCACATCGGCTCATACAAATAATTTAATAGCTCTTCTTCATTTTATTATGACGTACACACTAAATATGCAGATAAAGTGTCCCAAGCAAAGGTGAAGAAGCAGAATACGCAGAAGAAAGAAGTTTTTCCTTTTTGTTTTGTTTTCTTTTTTCAACTGCCTTTAGTAGTTTTAACAATAGCCCAAACAGGCTACAAGCTATTGCAGCACCTAGTTGTACCACCTTAGAAATCAGCCTTTAGAAACATGTTTCCAGAACTAAATCTAACTTGAGAATATTTTTGTGTTTTGCCATCAAAAGAAGAAGACCTGTTAGATATTCAACCTCCAGGCATGGAGTGCCTCAAGAGGAAGCATTCAGAGAACCCTGTATCGCACCTCACCATGGATGTTTAATTCGTAATGGTAAATAGTCTCACTTGGATGCTTTCTCACAGCTTTCTCACCATAATGAAAACAGATGCTCATTAATTTACAGTGACACCCAAGATATCTCTATACTACTTGGTGAGAAATACTTCCAAACACACATTTGGTATAAATTTAATAATACAAATATTGTTAGGTTTCAAAAACTTTCCTATAAAAATACGGAATTAAATTTTCAAGTGACTCACAGTTTATTTCTGAGTATACAGCCCGGGTTGACTCAAGAGTCCCTTCTTTTCACAAAATGCCTAGCTTCTATTTTTTTGAAAATCAGTCCTAGATGCAGTGTGAGAAAATGAGCATTCAGAAATGGAAGGATCCCAAACCAACAGTTACTTCTGAACATGTGGGCCACTGTGAACTCAATACCATAGCAGACCTGAGTAGACTGATCACTGGAACATGGCTACCAAGTGTGAAGGGAAGATCTAATACTGCTCACATGCTATTCAGGACAGGATCTTTTGGTCTACATAGGTATGTGAGCAACACGTTTGTTTGCAAGCACTGAGAACGCACAAGCAAAAGTCTTGGTGTGCAAATTAGTCTCTGGCCAAACCATTTTGTTCCCTTTATTTTCCCACACTCTTGGCTCGTCAGTTCTCCTGAGTGCCTGCCAATATATGCTGAGCATTTCACTAGATACTTTCCTCAAACTGCCTTAAAAAAAACTCAAATAGCTCAATTAGTCTTTGGGCTCTTCAGCTTACAACAAGATTGGTTATTTAGGATCCAGGTGGTCAATACCCCCACGACAGAAAAGAAAATAATGTTACTTTACTACTGATTGTATTATCCTCTCTGAGGGGAACTTCTCACTGAAATATTCAAAGCTGTCTACTACTGAGTGTAGACATACCTGGACTCACTGATGCATGAGCAGTAAATAAGCAGAGGTTGGGGAGATCAAGATCAGAATATGCACCTTGAATATTTCCTTTCTCTAGGATTAATACAAGTGTGGCCTTTCCATCAGCACTAGGGGACAAACATGCCTCACAATGACCTTGAGCTGGAAGCTCCAGCTGTCTCTGCTAAGAAGGCTAAGAGAAGATGGAAACTACATACTTTTCAAAAGGTAATTTCCTCCAGCCTTTAGAGCACATTCAGCAGTCTCATTCCTGACTTATGACAGAGGAACATCTCAGTGGAAATGATGAAGAATTCCATCTGGGCATCTCATTCTGACAGGAAGAGATCTCTCACAGAAGCCAGTGCTTAAAAGTCTACTTCTCTTCTTCTAGTTCTTCTCTTGGATAACTTTGGGAGTGTCTGAGCAGTCAGGATGCAAGGAGGCCACCATCAACATCCTCTAAAACAGTGGCATGTTAGTGCACAGTTCTACCAGTGCTACTATGTTCTGCCCTAAACTGACCTACAATGGCCTGTCCTAAATGTGTAAAGACAACCATTTCTTGGATATTACCCAATTCTTGGAAACATTCCATTGACCTGATTCTCAGAATGACTGCGCAGCCTGTGTCTGGATCCAGTCCTTAGAAAGACACCAGTTCCAGTTCTGACCTCCACTTCCCAATCAACATCTTTCTATACCCAGGTATTAGATTTCTTTTCTTCATTTCCTGCCTGGGCCCAGTGTCATAGACCACCAATGAAACACACCCATTATTTGAAATCTGGTGTTCCATCAGGCTAAGTGGAAGTTATCCAGCAAACAACAGCAAGTGTCTCCGAACCACAGCAAAAGCATGGCTTGCTGCATTATTCCTCCTTATCCCTGCTCCTCCTAATGTGGCATTGGTGGCTTATGGCTTGTTATAACTTTTATGGAAGATAAGATTCTGTTTCTGCATAGCCCTCAGTTTTGTCTGCATGCAGCACAGCTTGTTTTTCATAATTGTCTCACTGGAGATTAGGATGCTGAAAAAGACATGGCAATCAAATGACCTACATTTTTTAAGAAAGAAACTCCTAAGGGTGAAGTGCAAAACTCCAGTTTAATTAGCAGACTTACATAGCTCTGTGATGAGGCTCCAAGGGGATGAAGGGAAAGGGAGCCCTTGTTTCTTGCTTCTGTCTAGACAGTGGCATTGAATCTTTTCCAAAAACGTTATCCACAACAGCCTTTTCACCGACATTTAGTTGAACAAACACTTTGCCATGGCCCTGTCGGTGTTTCCCCCGAGATACAAGAATTATAAAAAAAGGTGTTTGTTCAACATGCTGCACAAGGCATATGGCTTAGATGCAGTTTAAGCTGAAACAAACACTGAAAGTTGCTCCACAGATCAGAACTCCCTGTTTTACAGTTCTGCTTGCATATTAACTGTACTTAAACACACACACAGAGCCACAAAACATGTTCCAAATCTTAAAATTAAACACTAGTCGACTACTCCAGGTAATATTAGCCATACAGTCTTCTACCATTAATATTCATAATGCCACTGGGAAATGTCAGGTTTTTTCACATGCTTCTCTGAAAACTCAGGCATCCACCACTGCTTGTATCTGAGCAATGCAGACAGCCATATGACACTCACAAGTACACATTCCTACTGTGGAGTTAAGCTGCAGAATGCACTGCTGTTCTCAGCTATAATTATCACCATTGCAGTTCTTGTTGTCACTCACATAGGAGTATTATCATCTAATATGATGATGGAGCTATAAAGAACCTTACTAAATAATAGGAGCAGTAGGGCATTGAAGACCTAAAGCTGTTATTTCTGATAGCAGTGAATCTAGAATCCCAGATTCAAACTCTTCCTGGTAGCTGTGCTTCAAGTCTGTCCCAGGCTTTTATTTGTGTAACAGTCTCTCCTTGCTTTGGTATTTTCCTTATCTGTAAAATTCTCAATTCATATAACTCATGTATGCAAAGTATTTATTAATATTAGCTGAAGTTTCACTTGCACACAATGAATAAGGCCAAGTTTGAAAAATAGTCCCATAATGCCAGTATCAGCGAATGCTTTAATTTACACCAATCAGATCAATTTATACATTTATTAGTTATTGGACATTGGATAAGATCCATTAGAGAAACTGAGATAGGATTTAAGAATTTTTCATGTTGCATTTTTATGCACTTTCCTCACATTAGCTAAACTGAAGGTTTCAGTAAAGAGACTTCAGTGTCATATTCAAAATATGCATCAAAGACTATAAAGAAGGAAAAGAAATTATGTATTATTATTGTACTCTTTGTATTGCACTGGCATACAGGGATGTGGGCCTCACTTTGGGCACAAAGCCCTAAAATGCTTGGGCAGATTTACTGCATGAAATATAATCAGGATGCTACATGAAAGAAAATTGTCAGTGTTTTTCATGGATATAAGCACAAGACATTTAAATTGAGTATTTCAGTGGTTATGGTGTCTGCCAGGGTGGGCATCAGGTCTAACATTAGCCTTTGTAAGTCCCTATAGACCTGACCTTTGAAAGAAAACATTTATAAGCCAAATCAGTTATTGCAGTGGCATTAGAAAATAGTTTTCCATGTTACTAATTACAAAAAAAAGTATTGTATCCATACCAGAGCAAACAAAAACCTCATCTGAACAGGCTGAGAATACTTATACCAGTGCCTGCTCAGTTCCAATGCTCTGTAGCAGATGCAAAGCAGCTGTGCTTTTCTGCTTGTGCGCCAAGAACGTGACTAGAATGGTTTAAGCAGAGAAATCCAGCTTCTCCCCTCTTCCATATTTTCTCTTCCTCTTGGCACTGCCTTTTCATTCTTCTGCTCAATTGTTTCTTTAATCCATGAAAGCAGTGCAATGAGGAAGGCTCTTTCATGTAGATTTCATCCACATTGGCAATGCCCTTGATCTCCCCTACTCCCCTTCCTGAGGCACATTATAGTTTGTGGCTTTTGCTCTTTCGCTATTGATCTTAAGTGTGGTACAGGCTGTGGGGTAGTGTTTTGTGGCCTGTGGTGTGGTACGTACAGAAAAAACAGTCCAGGGACTTTTCCAGACTGCATGAGACTGAGAGGGCAGATGCCTTTCTGTAACTATACCTGTAGTAAAACCTACTTGGGAGGGGGATTTACTGAGTAGAGACAGCTAAAAAGACATGAACATAGATGAGTTAGTGACTATAGTCCTTTATCACTCTGATCCATACCAGACCTCCTCCTTGCAGAATGATTCAAACTAAACTAAACTGCCCACAGACCAGCTCACTCAATATCTCTTCTGAGCCTGGTACTACGTTCTACATCAATTTCCCTTCAGGATTCTCCTCTCTGTAACAAGCTTCCTCTCAAGGTCAGGGATCAGGACAGGGAAAGAGGGAAGCAAGCAGAGCAGTTTGGCCACAGGCTCCATTACAACAGGTAAAAGAAGACCCTGACCCACAATATTTCGATACCTCTTAATGGAAAGATATTTGGAGCTCAACCTTTGTCTTGGGCAGACTTCTGGCACGATTAGGTACATCTGTGTGTGCCCTGGTGCTCTGCTCTAAGAGCCCATTTCGTAGCTACTATCCATCTCTGATGCCTCTTGTCTTGCGTTGCCACTGCCTGCTTTAAACACAGCAAGCAGGTTAGCTTCATTCAGTAGATCAAAGCATTCTATCTACAATACGTGTACACTTCTAAGAGAGTTTAGGGAAGCATGCGTTAGGAGGTGGTTTTGCCTCTTTCTAAAGAACTGGGTATCGGCAGTCAGCATTGATTGCATGTTAGCTGAACTAATAGCTTAAAGCTGAATTTAAGCTGAAGTAATAGCTCAAATGCTGTAAGGAATCAGGTTCTTCCTGGCTGTGCTAGATATACCCCAAGATATCTGCACCAACTCTAAACTCTGTGCCTCAGTTTGCCCCTCTGTAGCGTTTGATCAAAAGCATTAGGCTCAGAAGGAGAATAGGAGCACTTTTTTGTTCTATTTCTAAAACTTAGTTATTCTGTCATAAACAGCGAATCTCACATTTCTTAGTATCACAGGTTTTCTGTGAGGTTTAATTCACTGTTTTTTGCAAAGAATTTTGAGATTCTAGATAAAATACATTACGGAAATGGAAAGCTTTTGGAGGGAGGAACACGGAAGATCTGGTTCTGAATGCAAGCTCAAAGCTGTTCATGCCGCTGCCTTTTTTAAAAGCTGAGCGAAAAGATAGCAAAAGACAGAACTCAGCAGGCCCAGCCAAGTGTCCTGGCTCTCTGAAACTGTAACTTCACTTCTTGTTCGTGGTTCCCAATACACTGTCTAGGTTACAACAACAGGAAAAGTCATAGAACCATGAGTGACTTGATTAAAACTGACTGCACCACAACAGCTTGAGAGCTGTAAGGAGAGGAATGAAAACACCTATGCAGGGGATGCCCTCTCCAAATATCTGTGTCAGTGCAAAAGACAGATAAGCAAGGGGAAATCCTGACAGAAACAGAGCACTTCTGTAAACTTTCTTAGCACAAGCTGGAAATAGGCAATCGAAAGCAGTAACCAGCATAAATGAGATGCAGGCTGGTCAGTGAGCTCAAACAATGGTTTCAGAAGAGGCTAGTTCATCACAGTTAGGTTTTTTTAATTGCTGCTGTAATATAAGTGAAGTTTTTTGGATCAACCTCTCTTTTTTATTTTTACTCATTTAGAGCTAAAATACTTGAAAACATTTCTCCGAGGCCTCAGCTGCCTTTCTTACCAGTATCTTTACTTTCACAGCTGCTCAATGAATGCTATGGTTGCTCAACAAATCTAAACCCTGAAGATTGCTAAGACACTTCAGCATGGACATAAAAACCTGGAGCTACAGAGATTAATAGGTGCTTAGCTGCTTAAATAGTTCTAATAATTGTGTTAATTTGGTGCTCTGGAACACCGTATAAAACCAAATCTGTAGTATTCCATGAATCCTTTTTCCATGATATTTGACCCAGATTATGGTGTACAACCACATTACATATCTGGAACAAAAATATACACCAGGTGCTGGGATATTCATTTTAAACTTTGCAACTGCAGAAGCCAAGTGTGAGTAGGTTCTTCGTAGTATGCAACAGCACTGGCTTTCCTTAAAAATGAAGTTTTGTGCTTGAGTTTGTTTCTATATGCATAAAAAGTGGCTCCATGGAAACACAGGCAGGGGAGTTTAAAAAGAAAGCTGTTTGAGAGTATTGATTTTACAAGTAAGTACTGTGAAAAAGAAGGTGGAAAATGCGCTGGGGAAAAAATGTGGAATTTAAATGAATCCTATAAATAACTTTTACAGCATACACATCTGTACAACGGCAGAAGGAACTGGGAGAAACAGATCTCTCAAACTCCCTCTAGTTATCATAGTGTTGGTAGGTATGGTCGTCATTCAACTACAATGTATAGGCTTGGACTTCCTATCCTTATTTCCCAATTGTTGTGCACTTTCTAGAAGATTACATGGAAGACCAGTGTAACCAAACCCCTGCAAACTTAAAAGACCACAAAACCTAAATCTTTCCAAGTGCATTCTCTTCAGCTCCATATTTCATATAGTTCAGAAACCTTGAACAAATATCTTTTAAGATCCTCATATCAAGGGAATATGTAACCAAACAAGTTCTCTACAACTGGATAAAAAAAGAAGCCTAAAGAGATATAAGCTATGCTAAGGGAAGACCAAAACAACTAGGAAAAACTTCCTAAACAGGAAATAAACTATAACAGACAGCTACTGATCCATAATATCTAACACCTAAGACAGCAAAACAGCTATCAATGGAAAAGATGAGAAGTGGGGATCTAAAAAAAGCAAAATGTTAAACAATCAAAGAAAGCAAAGAGGAGATTCCAGTCTGGGATTGCTCTGCACCTTTTTATCACATTCACTGTAGCTAGCAGCTACTGAGCAATACTCAACCACAGTCTATGCTGGGGTCTAATCTGACACAGAGTTTCTCCACATGGAAGTTGATGTGGACTTTGCAAACAAAGGTATTCAGAGAAGGAACATGCTGATTTCCAACTGAATCATTCAATTCTTTGTACACAGGAGACAATATCTGCAGTGTTTGGGGCTATTTGTGGGTTGTGTGCTCACTTTGCAATGCAGAGAACCTAGCAGCAGCGTCGCTAGAGTATCCCAAAACAGCAAGAGCATACAACAGGCTGGATGTCATTTGCCAGCTTACTACTTTCCTTTGAATGTGATTCCTCCTTTATTTTTGCATTTTTCATTTTGTTTCCATCACTTTTCATCTTCTTACGTCTTTCATCATGACACAAATGCAGAACCCAACAGCCACTGCACATAAACAGCATCCATCTGATGCAGCCACATGGGTGCAGTTGTTTACAAACTGGAATGGCAAGCTCTGTACTTCTCAGTAGAATTTCTCATCAGCAAATCTGCTTCTTGCTCAAGGATTTTATTTTTCCATGTTCGTTTGTTGTCATGTTGATGACAACAGTTTCAGAAGTACAGTATGTTTATCAGAAAGATGCATATTCAATTAATATTGCTTTAGGCATTTTTCACTAAAAATCAAGGCTTACACATCTCTCCACAATTCACACAGATTATCAGCCCCCTCAGAAAGATATTTCAGTAGTATTTCAAAGATAATGCTACCCTACCCTGCAAGACTCTCCCTTGCTCATTTGGAACTTGACTAGACTTTATTCACAGTCAGTCTAAACTAGATACATCAGGAATGGAAACCTAAAATGCTGATCCTTTCATCTGTCATCACAGTTTTCTAGACATTCATTATCAAGCAGTATGGTACCAATAAATGTTTGAGTCACCTTAAAATAGTCTGTCACTGTAAAAGCAGATACGTATTTATAATTGGTACATACACACAAGTGCATACACACAGCTTCTGCAATAGCAATACAAACCCCAAGCATTTAAAAGTTCAGCCTCTCTCCATTAAGCCTTTCTACATTTTCAATTAGGAGGACAGATGAGGTTTTATTCATGAAGTTCTTCAATTCCCTACATTTTTAATTTTAGTCCTAAAGAGCAACCTGATGGGTCATGCCAGGAGGGCAAAGATAAGCAGATGTGTATTCATCTCTTCCCAGATCTTCACTAATATCACATTATTCTTGTTATTATGTAGCAGAACAGCTTGGCTGGAACTAAATGCCATTGGGTTAATTAAGTGAGAGCACAAATATCTTTTAAGTGAAGCCTACTTTCTGAAGTCTTCCTATTTTTGACTGATGTGTCCAGCTCACCACAACTACCCTTTCAGAGGGGTGAATGATTCCAAACATTTGTTTAATTAAGAATAAACTTTTTTGCTTCTGATTTTAAGGGTGCCCATTCTCCAGTCTCAAATGTTCACAGCATCTGAAACTTTTTCCTTCTTTTTCACAGTCTTAACAGCATTTCCTAAACTCAAAAGGAATAACAGTGCAAACAATGTGAAGATAAAACAGAAGGAATTGCATTTTCACTGCATCACTGCTAGTTAAGAATTTGTAATGAGAAACTTCCCTAACATTTGCAAAGCTTTCATTGGAATGCACCACACACAATTAGAGTCCAGAACCCCAAGGTGTTGGGTAGGGAACCAATCCTTCAGGCAAACAGTCAAGCTAGTTTCATCAGTGCAGACATATCCTGATAAGGATTCTTAATTTAATGGAGCTCCTGCAAATAAACAAGCTTAATGAAGATTACTCGCTTCCTGGAATTCATTGTGCTGCTCCAATTTAATGCTATCACTTGCATAAGAGGCTGTGACAAAGTCTATGGAAAAAAATAAAATATGCAAATTCAGGCACTTCAAAGGCTTTTATTTTAATTGTGTAGAATGCAGAACAGAACAAGAGCAACTCCACTAAAAATGGAAGAAGCATAAGAGAGGAAACTGATCCATTTCCATCATTTCTTTCATGTCTGTAAGATTTACTCTGAAGGGCACAAGATCTCTGAATCAGTGCAGTCATAACAACGGGTTTGCAGAACTGCATGGAATACTTACTCTCTCCATTTCAGTTCTGTGGCAAATATTGAGTTCTGCATAGATTTGCTGAAGTTTCTAAATATTATGATCCAGCTTTGGATCACATTCAACAGTCTGTGACCAGTTTTAAGCCATTTTCAAACAAACCTGGGCTGAACTGTGGCTTGGCACTCCAACCAGTGAAGCTTAGTGGTTTTGATACAATTTCACCTATAATTTAGGGGCTCTTTTGAACCAGGGATGAGCTCAAAATGAGAAATTCAGATCTGGGCCAGGAGTTGTGGGTATTTAGATCCACAGTTGTGGTTCTGGCCCAAATCTAAATGGACTCAAAAGCTCAACTCAATTCAAAACTGAAAAAAAAGGTACAAATATAGCCACCCAACTATGAAAACCAAATTTTTCACAACTCACTCACTTTAACAGTTTTACTGATTATAGTGGATGTTTTCAGCCATTTTGCATGCACTAATTTCTCTTAGTCTTTCCCAAGAACATACATTTCCCAGGAAAATTGTGCAAAGACTGTGTATGAGATGAAAATTTCTTTAATGAGTGCAAAATAAATTTTTAGAATTTTACTTTCTTTTTCTTTTACTGCATCTGAATTAGTTATGGATAGGAATACTTCTGAGTTTACCTTATTTAGCAAGCCATTCTATCTCTGCAAATACGTGTAACTCTAGCAATAGGACTAAGAGTAAGGTATTCAATAATGCCGGAAAAGCTAGGTGAGGAACTGTGATGTTAGAGATTTACAGGGCTTGATAAAAGCTAGTACCATAGCAATGATGTCTTTAGCTTACTTAAAAGTTATAGAATCAACTGTGGTCAACCTGCTCAAGGACTGACGAGAAGAGTCCTGAAGTTGCAGCTGTGAATTAATTTTCTTAGTGCTCTCCTGGAATGCAGTTGTTATTATGTAAAAGTATGAAAAACTACAGAACAGAAAAGAATTAATCAAAAAGCAGCACACACTAGAACATAATCCTCAGCTTTCAAAAACTTTACCAAAATCTGGCCTTTTGCCCATTAGTAAAAGAAAATTTAAAAATGAAATCAGGCAAAAAAGACAGCAAGCAATTAATTAACATTACAGGTTACCCTGTCATTTAAATTCTACTGCATAAGACTTTTACTCAACCAGCTACCAATGAGACACACAAAGTTTACTGCAGTCTGACAAGCCCTCATGTTCATTTATCCTACGTTCCACAGACACCTTCTAATTTCAGGATAATTAATAGTTTTGTAATGTTGACAACATAATTCTCTCAAATAGCTAACAGCTACGTATATAGTTTATAGACATGAGATTATAAACGGCACTTAATTTCTGTACAAAATTTAAAACTTACTAAAATGAGGACTCTATGCCTGCAGCAGAGGCAATACACAGCTCATAAGCTTTTTCTCTAACACCAGCCCTACTTTAAGCACAGGCTCTGGGACTCTCAGTGTTTTCAAATGAGTTATCCCAACAGTCTGTCCACAAAGAAATTTATGTCCCAGACTATGGACGTGGAGCACAAGGATGTTAAGTTCTCTGATCATATGTGCCTGTGGTAACATCTCGCCCTTGGATTCAACTGTTGACATAATAAATGCCTGCAAAAGCAGGTACTGAAGGCACACAAGTTGTTTGGAAAAAGATGGATTGCAATATGGCAGTAACCACTGCTATGAAAAGTGAACTAGTCTTTTATTGACAAGTCCATTAATGCAGTTTCACCACCAAAAAGTTATAGAACCAAAACAGACACAATGATTTGTCCTGACACAGGCCATTTTCCAGGACAGTAGAGTTCCCAGGTCATCTCCAGATCCCTTCTTAAAATTTAAGAAGCACTTAAGAATTTAAGGGTGGCTGGAAGGGGCGGGTGTTTCTGTAAAACCTTGTTGGCATTCAATTGTAAAGTGTAATTTTTCTAATATCCTTATAGCACCAGTATGCCAGAAACTTCTGAGACACCTGAAGGGAGTTTAGGGGTTAAATTTATCCTGACTAAGCATTTCAGAAATGCAGCTTTTGTATAGTATATTTGTCAATGCACACTTTGTTTTTACTTAAAGCTTAATTTACCTCTACATTCTAGAGGTCTAGCTAGATTGTACTCCTAGATGCTTGGGTGCAGTTTGCACTGAGTAAGATCACATCTATATAAAGGAAACTGATTTTCTTTCAGCATTCAAATATATTTCTTAGTCATTTAATTACCTCAGTGGTTAATATTTATAAAACAGCTTAGAAAAAAAAAAAAAATCATCATAGAAAAAGAGAGAATTCCCTGAAGAGCCTGAGACCCTAGGTTATCTAGATTTACAGTGCATGTTTGTTTAAATATTTATTTAAAAGAAATGAAGTGGTGCTATTATCAAATAAAAAAATTATCCCGAAACCTATGTTTCCCCCAAACATTATTTCATAAGATGATGATCTTGTTCTGTTTGGTATGTAAATTCAGCCATTGGCCCTAGGATGATGAAAAGCAGCTCAAAATCCCCTGCTTTTAATTTATAGAATCTTTCATGAGGAAGAGGCTCCAATTCTTCAAGATGTTCTGCACAGTTTGTCAGGCTGAATTAGAAATAAGAAGATGAAAGGTAGTAACAGGATCCCTTAATTCTGTGCAGTTAGTTCCTATATAGTGTTTTAGCAACTCATTTGAACATAATCATTGCACAGTGGAAGAGATTTCAAGAAAAATCTTAAGAGCAGGTATGAAAAGAATTCATGAGAATCTATAATTAAAGCCACATGCAAGAGAAATAGAACACAGTGTTCTTGTGCTTCCTTTCAATAATACTTCATAACCCTAAGGATATTATCTCAGTCAGGGGTCTGTTGAGCAGGACAAAAGAACATCCATATCCCTAACCTCTTTAAAGCTTGTGTTTGGCAGGATAAGACAAGGGAGTGATCTCCAACACTATTTTGTGCTCAGGGTGTGGGCTTATAAAGACATATGGAACTAAGAGCCAAGCCTTGTGCATTCATGAAGGAAGAATTCAGATCTGCAAAGAAGGTCTCTGAAAAACAAAAAAACAAACAACAAAAAAAGCCTTTTTGTGGAACTCTCTTTAACAAAGACACATTTCTAGAAAGCTTTGCTGTAAAACCACACAAGATCCAACTTATACCTGTTAGCTTTCCCTGCACTTTTGTTTTCAACACTATGTTAAATAGTTCGATAAATTCTGTGATGTTACCCATATTTCCAAAAGATCTTCCAGTACAGGCGCTCTTTTTGCAGCCTTAGTTTATGAACGCGTATGAGGAGAGAAGCTTTTAAGAGTTGAAGGTATTCTTGCTCCGGTGTTAATGTTCCATCTTTGAACTGTAACCAGGAAGCCTTCATCTCCCTGAAAGCAGGGAGTTTTGGGCTGCAGTTTCAGAAGGTGCCGAGCATGAACCTCTGAGAAACAAGTCTCATATTTCGTCAGTTCAGACACAGTGGGAACAGCACAGCTAAACCACTACTTCTGCATTCTTATGCTTGCCTAAAAGCAGCATATCCTCAGTATTTCAGATGTATGTTTAAACAGATACCACATGCCCCTTTTGAATTTCCTTTTCAAAGTGGATCATGTCACCAAAACTCCTAACATCATGGGCTGGGTTAACACCAAGACTTCTTCCATTATCAGCAGAGGGACCTGGTGAATATTTAGCTGCAGCACTGCAATGCATTAGGAGCGGGGGAGAAATGGGGAAAACGAAAGCAGCAGCAAAGGCACGTTGCCTCCTGTGATTACAAGAGGCAGAAGATGAAATATGAACTTTAATAGTAGCAAACTCAGGGCCGGACTTATTAGTTGCAAATTATGCCAAGAGCTCAGCACACCAATGTGCAGCAACACTCAGAAATTAATCTAAGCGAAAGCTGCTAAAGGTGGGGGGGAAATCCACCAGAGTGATAATGCATCATGGAGAGCTGTCACAATAAATGAAAGTACTGGAGCAATCAGCAGACACAGTACTAAGCACTGTGCCACTTTCCCCATTTTAATTGCTCTTCACCTTAGTCAGAAGCTAAACTCAAACTGAACTCTGTTGGATGGATATGGCAGAATGGACTCATTTTGAAGAACAGAATGGCCTAACAGTTAACTTCCACTTCATAACAAAATAAGGAGTAGGATTTGAGAAAAGAAACATGGGAAGGAAGAACTGGGAGCAGTGATGTCTCTGAAAAATTTGCTCAGAACAGTGTTCATTTTCCAAGGGAAATCCCTAAAAAAAAATCTACAAAATACTTCTCTTTGTTGAATGTTTTATTTACATTTACCTCACTTAAGATATTATAGAGAACTCAACTGTTTCTATGCACCAGATCCAGAACCACCAGTACTCCATGTTGGCTGGACAAGCCTACATCCCTACTGGAGAGTGAACTCTTTGGAGAGTAAGAAGGGATCTGCGATGCCACCACCACTGGAGCCAGAGGGGAGCCTTTGGGGCATCCATGAGTTGACAAGAGTACCTTTCTGGCAGAAATGTAGCAGCACAAATATATTCATTGCAGGTCAATAGATAAGCAACTGAAGGCACTCAACTTGCACTATAGCAGGTATGTGCCTAAACCTTCCCCCATTTCTGTCCTCATCATACTTGACTTGCTTTCATGACTCACATGAGGGCTTTTTTCTGTTGTCCAGAGAACGCAAAATAAGACAATACAGATCAGCCATTTGAAGTCCATCATTCCCTCGCTATCTAATTGCCTAGGACCTCACCACAAGGAAGTACAAATTCTTCCTAGCAACCACTCATAACCTAATTTAGCTGACACAATGTTTTACCCTGAATCATATAATTTTGATCATCATTATTTTCATACCAGCACAAAACATCAGATATCAACAAAGAGGGAAAGAAGGAACACTTCCAAGAAGAGAATAAAGAATGATTCTGTGAGGGAGTTTTAGATTGGCTCTGTTCAGAGCCTTGTGAGCAATCATTTTATGTTAGTAACATGGAGAACCGTTAAAGGTCAGATTGATCTTCAAACGTCAGTTATACTCATTCTGTTGGAGCAGTTCCTGAGATTCCTGACTCACCTTTTATTCTGGCAAAACTAAGTCCCATGAGGGAGGAAAAACTGTGTTTGAGGCACAAATGTCAGACTGAGACTCAAGAATTGGTTTCAACTCATTCCTTCAAGAACAGAATCCCTGTCTTGTTTCAGGAGAACCACTTCATCTTCCTTGCCATTGATCTCCATCTACAACCAGCAATAATTATAGATCTTCTCCTATCTGAGTTCATATTTGGCACCTGTGCAGCTCAAGCACAGTCATGCCTGTCAATATAAAGCAATATAGAAAATATTGATGTCCATGGTGAAATTATCAATGTGGGAGGCGTACCAACAAATCACCATTGCATTGGCATCTACTGCTGCCATTGGCAGAGAGCAGATAGCAGGACTGATGGGCATTTGAGCTGACACAGTACAGCTGTTCACATCTTACAGTGATTCTACAAGGTCTTAAAAACTTATGTTTCATTTGAGGGTTTAAATTCTCATCTTTGACCTCACAATGCAACAGAGAGATGAGCTGACCTCCAAGCATGTTCACAAGACCTGAAGACTTCCACGTCCTCTACAAGTCACTTCCAAATTAACCTCTTGATTAACAAAAACACACTATGAAAACAGAAATGGACAAACTTTCAGGTCTTTAAGAGGTGATGGTAACTTATAGGAAATACAACATCACACTTTCAATCAAGAAAAGATCTGGAAACACCGATTCTGATTCTCCTGATTTCATTAAGGCCGTTGAAAGAATATTTGTCTTAAGTGAGACCGCAGCTAGAATCAGGTCCTAATCATTAATGGAAAACCATCCCATGTGTAGCTTTATTGCCCCAAACTTAAGTCCACCAGTGGCCTGACTGAAGTTTAGAAAACCCACAGTATTTTAAATTCCACAGTAGAATTCTTCATTCAAGTTCTTTCATCCTGTCCAGTGAGCCTGGAGAGGATAAGAATTGTACAGCAAAATCTGAGACACCACTACCTGAAGAAGATAAGCATCCATTCTACAGTTAAATAAATCCAAAATAGTCCCATCATCACTAACTGGTAGATAGCCTTCTTGAGGGAAATTACTGCTATTGTGTTTCCCATGGAGAACTCAAAGTAGGCACCAGATGTCTCTTTTCTGTAAATTCAAACCTAACTGAAGTGACAGCTGAATAACAGTAAAGGAGCTATTCTGAGAACTCTCATGTACAATGTATGAAAACCAGTTCCTTTATTTGCAGGTGTTTGGATAGCTTTCTCACATGGACTCTGACCAGTAATTATGCCATTGTGGAAAAAAAAAACCAACAAAAACAAAAGACAAACAAAAGCACACAACCCTTACCCACCCTGAAGTACAACTTTAAAGCTAAGAAAAACTTTTATGACAGATGTCTTCAATGAAATCACTAGAATTTTGTCACTGTTGAACAATAAATTTAGCACAAAACTACCACTGATCCTTCTGCACAATAAATTTTTAGCTGGTGCCAACTGTAAGAAGATTAAATATGACCATTGTATATGTCAGTACCAAGTCTCCAAATTTCATTCAATGGTTCTTTGTTTTAGCTTTTTCTTGTGCTTGAGCTATAACCATAAAGTGTAAACATTTTACATGGCAGTCAGGAGGGACGCTGATCAATGATGTCATGGGTAAATTGCTAAGCCTAAAGTGAATTAGCCACTCAAGGAAGAGATGTGTAAGTTTGGCTACCTTACTCATAAACCTGTTAAGAAAATGTGCAACGGAAATAAAAATTGAGGAAGTAAAGATATTATATAACCTGTTGTAATCATCTGCCTCCTCAAAGAGTAAGTCTTTTGAAGAGAAAGAAATATGAATCCTGGGGAGCAAACACTATGGGTTTATTCTGGGTTTTGAGATATACTAAGTACGTATGAATAAGAGTTTGTTGTCCCCAAAATCCTTTTCCATAATAAAAAGTATTAAGATGTCACCAAAAATATCCGCCCTGTTCTGTAGACTGTGCAATACATCGCTCTCTCATACGCTGCTAGTTTACCGTTGATTCAACAACCCATCAACAGATGGTTGAGTTCTATGCTTCCAGTGTGCTAGTTTAATGCTTTTCTTAGGAGCTATTGGGGCAATTCTTCTCTGCCTTTTATTTAGGCTAGAAATTAAATAAATTCACTGCAAAATATTTAAAATACATATGATAGAAAAGATTGGTTATGAAGTTCTATTTTTTTTAAATTCTCAGAATTCATTACAGTTTGGTTTTGTTGTTTTTTTTTTTTTTATTTAAACCTAGCAGCCAAAATTCATTGTGGCAGTATCCTTCTAGGGACTAGAATTCATTTTTGGAGTGCAAAGCAACCTGCAAATTTATGGGTGCTATATAAATAAATAATCCAGTAGTATTTTTGTAACTCCAAAGCATGTTGGCTTTTTCAAGTCCACATGATGAATCTGGAGTTGGGCCCAGGGTTTTGGAACAACAACTTACATATTGTTGCATCAGTACAAAATAATTCTCTGTGTACAAAGACTTTGAAAACTCAAAGAATTCATGAGTACAGTAGCGGTTGAGGCATTTAGTACGGATGGAATACCTCTTCCATGAACAATGTGTCCTGGGGCTAGGGGTTTAGGTTTTTTTAGTTTGGGTTTTGTTTTGGTTTTTATTTCCTTGCAATTGCTAAATGGGACAGCGTAAAGTAGAGATAAAGACAATAGCTTCAGTGATATAAAAGTCTCATTGGTGTTCTTACAGGAACTAATACCTAAGCAATGAGATGTGAAGAAGTAAATAACAGATAATTACTAGCACTGTAAGAGACCTTCTGAGTACCTTTCCTCTTGTTGTAAGTACCAAATGCTTTTATTTGTTTATTTCCCTTCCAGAATACACAGCTGAAGGACTAAAGAGTGCTTTCTGCTGAGCTCTGAATTTCTCACAAATTAATTTTCTCCTTAGCAACATTCACTGACCAAATTAGAAGACTTGCCAAGTTTACTCTGGCAGGTAATTTCATTAAGTACTGTAAGTCAGTATTTCTGTTCAAGGTTACTATCATAATATGCTTTTCTAAAATGTTTGCCAGTGCCTTGCTACAACTCTGCCCAGTTCTTTTAAGGAAAAAGACATATCAACATTTTTGTAACTGTAAGAATTCAGACTCAACAGAAATTCAGGGCTCAATCTTACAGATTTTACTGACATTAACATTCGCATTGGCTTTAAAGACAATCCCCGTCTAAGCCCCAGTGAGCTGAGAATTACAATGCTTTATACTTTCTCAGTTTGAGCATTTGGAAGACCTAAGATTCAAATCCCAATTTTGCCACAGGCTTCCTCTGTGACTGAAATACCTCTGTTAGGGCCAGCTACACAAGCTACTATGGTATTTTAAAAAAGAATAAAGGAGGGAAGCATTTCTCTTAACCAGTCCCACAGAAACGTCAGTGCCCACTGTGCAGATACAAGGCTACTTTTCCCAAGTGACTGTCATCGGTGTTCATCTCTTTCCATGTCAGATACCAGAAATGAGATGAAGTGGGTAGCCCAACATGCTAATAACCCAAAAATCATCAAAAGCAACTGATTTGAATTAATTCACTTTGCAAAAATATCTTGTCAAAGTACTACATATCCCCTGAACTCTGGTCAAAGACTAGACATCTCTGTTACAGCTCAGACTGTTTCTTTTCAAGGTTTAAGAAGTAAATTTTGCCACTAGGTATGTCAAAACATTATCTGGCCCAAAAATCAGAGAATAATTCTGAATTGGTTGATACTAGAAATAAAATCATTCTTTACCTTCTCATCACATAAAATGGACCTCAAATATTTTAAGGAAGCAAAGACAACATAACACATTGCTTGGAGACACACAGGTAAGCCACATTTTCTAAATAATTTCAATTTCTAGGCAGTACATTTTCAATATCTACAGTTACTCTCAGGCTGCATTCATCTGTTTTAGAAATTCTTGTAACCACTTTCAGTTTAAAGCTCAAACTCGTGTTTATTCTATAGTCAGTGTTGCTTCTGGCTTAATGTCATACTATCTTACTCAAAAGCAGAATCAGATGTGAAAAACAACTCAGTAATTAACCAGTAATTTGTATATGAGGAAAAATATCTTCACAGTACGAGTATAATGGAATCATTATTGAAAGCTGTCTAAAAGCACTACATGAAAATAGAGAGAAAGATGTTTGACCTCAACTACATCAATTTCGCAAATAAAGCCTTAATAATAGCTTACAATCACACTTGGCTAGGCATTATTTCCCAGACACGCAAGGTCTGCATTACAGGGCCAGAAGCAATGACTCACTCTGCCAGCTGCCGTGATGGCACAGGGCAGCTTGTTATTCTGTCATAAGTTGTTTCGTGCATGTTGTAAAAGCTTCCATACATCTGATCGCTCAAGAAAACATTCACTGTATATAAGAAGGTAAGGCGTTTACCCCATTTCTGAAACATCATTTAAAGTTAATTTTTGAAGGTGGAAAAGAGAAATAAAATTATCTTTTACTCAAAGAAAAGAAGACTCAAAGGGTAGTTTTTTTAAAGATGCGATTGAAAAGAAAGAGGTTTGAATGCTTTCCACCCAAGGGCAACAAACACATGCGTTCAGTGTTATGTGTACATCTGCATCCATCAGCACTGCAGGCTATGTATCATTGTGCAGTTCTGAATTGTAAAACAAGCAGACAATGCTTAAAGGCAGTGCATTTTTTTTCTACACCAGCCCTTGTCTAGATTCTCAGCTGTCCAAATTTTCACAAGCTCAAGTAAGAAACTGGAAAGCTAGCCTACCAGTTCTATAATCGAAGGCTGGCTAAGACAACCTATTATTTGTGCCAGTAAAAGACTTAAACTCAATATTACTGCTCAAAGCCCTTGATTAATCCAACTGTATAATCACTGTGGTGGTTTTGAGACTGATTTTCTTGTGTTTATGCCTTTTTGCCCTCATATAGTATCTATATTATATGTAGTATGATATTTTTTCTTGTCTAATAGGCATGATATTGGTCACACTTTTAGCAAAAGGCACAACTTTATTTGCAATGACTTTCCAAAGGTTTGGAAATGAATATTCATAATTTAGCAGTTGACTATAGCTTCTCTGACTACCCTCATTTTTGATAGTTTACTGAGTTTCTCATAGATTAGCTTACCTAATGGGATTTCTAGGGATCCTGACTCCTGAGCTTCCTGGAGATAAGCCTGCCTTTCAGCACACTGACATTGCTGAGTCTGATCCTGGATAGCACCCAGACTTTTAGAGGAGCAGACTACACTGGACATATTTTGCAATAGCTTCCTAAACATTCAAAGGGAAACCAGCAGTATTTCTTGTAGCAAAGTGATGAGGGTCTTAGTTTTTCTGACATGCATCATGTGGTTCTTCAGTCTGCTCCTTGCAATAAGCAAGCGAGGCAGTAGACAAACTCTTCAGGAAAACGCTGCTGTTCTCAGTAGTTTTCATGATTTCTGATTTCCCACTGACGTTGTCATCAGATCACATACTGTGTTCACACCTCTTCAATACCTTAGAAAAACTGAGTGAGTGATATCTACTGCAGTTGAAAAGCTTGTACTTTAATCTTTTTAAAGAAGAGAAAATCACAGATAAAAAATTTTCTGCTTGAGGATATAAGCTAGTGTCTACATGCCTGAGGTTAGGACAGATGGTCCCTTTCGAACATATAATTCAAGGATTGTCTGCTGTAGGGTTTCCTTGCAACTTTGTCATGTGGGACTGGCCACTGGCAGAGGTATGTATTGGACTAGGTGGCCATAGCCATTGCCATGTAATAGTACGCTTCTAGTCTTAGCATTATAATTAATTGATTTGCAGCTTCATCTGATACGCTGTCCCTCCACAGTATAATAAACTTCAAAACTTTTAGCTGCTGCAGGAAAGGTTTGTTCTCTGGACCTAGCAACAGTATTTGTACAGTAACTGAGGCTGGAGCATCACTTAACACCAATTTCTCCACTGCCACAGAAAACAACACATGATGGGTGAGTCATATCTGGTCTTTGAAGCTTAAGTTTCTGTGTAAATTCTTCAGAGTAAGGGAACTTGAAGCAATAGTTTTATGATTTTGGCAAAAGTAGTACGAATGTTCCACCCTGAAATCTGTAGGTAAAGAAGGAAATTTTGCCTTACATTTTCTATTTATAGTCTTCAGACTGAAGATGCAGAGGAAGCAAGTTGAGGAGGAATGGTTCTCACATAAAAGGACTATTGTACCACTGCAAAATTGCATGTGACCCAATTCAGAGCACAAAGCATCAGGAAAGAGCAAAGACAGCTGAGATGGCAAATTCACAATCTGAACACTTCAGAGATTTTACTGAAGGTAAAAGAAAGAATAAGACAGAAGGAATTAGAGAAAAAAACCAACAAATATATTGCCCAAAATCATTTGGTTGAATCCTAATAATGAAGCACTGAGATACATCTTCAGTTAAACTAGGAATACACACCTCAGTTGCTCACAGCAGCTAACTGCACAAATCCATAAGCACAACAAAGTTTATGTAATAATCCCTCTTGTTATTTAGTCAACAGTCAGATATGACAGCCTTATTCTGGGATGATGCAGAATAGTACAAATCACATTTCATAACAAACACTGCTAGAACATGGAAATATGGTGCAAGACTGCATACAAAGTTTGAGATTTGGGTATGACTGTGCTCTATTATTCTTTGCCAGGAAGTAACATTTGGGTATTTTTCCTCAGCATTAAAATAAAATTGACAGGATTCGGTGATGCCTAGAATCAAAGATCATCCTTCTTCCTGCAAAGAATCTTCAATCTGACCCCTAAAGACTACACTTCTGGCAAGGAAAGTGAAATAGTAGAACATATCCTAGTGGTGACAATGAAAGGAAATTGATTATTAATATGAAATAGGTCACCTCTATGACTGTATGTCAGCTGCAAGTGAGTGATAGATGCCTAGGAAAGGTGTTTTGCCCTACAGATGTATGAGTGATACATGAAAATTTCCAAGAAGAATCTGCTTGCATAAAAGCCAGAGAATATAATGAAGAGGAAGTGGTATCTGACCTTTAGAGGGGAGAAAAATGGAGAGAGATTGTGTAGGTGACCATTACTTCTGTAAAAGCAAGAACTAAAAGTTCAAGCTGTACCACAGTTACGCTGGGGTTTGGGGTTTTTTCTTACACAAATTACTATTTTACCTGTGCTCGCTGAGGCAACATTAGTTGAAATAAAAGGTACAGAAAGGGTAGAAAGAGTTAACAGTATTACCCTAGGACTCTGCAAGTATAAACATTTCGTTATTCTTCCACTTTTTTAATGAGTGGGTGCATCCTATGCTGTCCCTGTAAGCAATAAAGATAATTCTAGTTCCTACTTGTCACATACATCTTATCTTACCTAATTACATCCTGTGCTTTTTACAATATGAATATCTCCTGCAGTCTGCATATGGTGCAACCACAATAGTTTCCTCCCCATGGGCTGTTGAAGAGAGGTGGAGTGTGTTTCTGAAGCTGGGAGATGCGCAAGGAACAAAAGGCATGGAAAATGGTGAAGCAAATTCCTACTTGACCAGGCTGTCTATTGGCCTCAAATTTGAGAGCCTTCCAAGGATTTTGTTTATGTTATTTATCCAGAACAAAAGAATGTACAGATTTGCAGCTTATTAATACCAAGCTACTATCAGCTTCCTGTCGTTCTACTTCCACAATACTGAAAGTCCTTTCAAAGAATCGGAACCCTGGAGTGCCTGAATAATCATCATTTAATACTTAACATCACCACTGAGGAGGTGCTTATCTATCAGTATGTCACTTTACATATAAATAAAATTTCTTCTTCTGTTGTACCCCAGCTTAAGGATCTCATGGTGCTTTAGAAACTTTAGGCTTTAAAATTCTTTTGGGATTCTTGTGATGTCCTCAGTGATTGCCTGATTTCTGGAAAGAACTAAGATCTGATCAGTGAAAATTAGATGCCTTTAAGAGTATGTTTAGTTTAATACTTAGAACTTGAAACACCAAAACTGGTCATTCATCTTAACATTAAAGCCGTAGTCTGTTAGTAGTTACTAAAGCTGTCTGCTGAATCACCTGTTGGACACAGAGCCTTCAGAGAACACAGAATACATCACGCGCAAACGTAATTTGTAAAAATGTTTTATGCTCCTTGATCATAACCTCAAAACAAGTATTGATTAAATTTAAGATATAAAGAAAAAAATGCTAATGACAGATAGAAGGACTGCTGAGACATCAACATTTAAAAGCACTTTGCTGAGTTGAGTATTTCTTTTTATCTGTCCAGAATCACTTTTGCACATTTTTATATTCTAAAAATACAGGATTAACTGCATCTGTTAGATCAATAGCATAAAGTAGCAATGCTGTCTTCCATAAGCACCCAGTCAGTTTTATGAACCAGGTTATTAGTAGTTAAATATTTAAAGATGCTTGCCCTTTGGATCTCACTTTGGTGCCTGCAGCCAGAAAATACTGTCTTCCAACACCACATCTAGGCTCCACAATGTGGGAGGAAGATTTTGAACCAGTTCAAGAGCAAAATTAATTTTCCATCCTTCTGGACATAAAATGAGACCCAAGAATGTATTCAAAAAACAATACTGCACATTTTGGCTCATTAGAGTTTATCTTCAAGGAATGATGCAAAAGGAACCATATGAAAATAGGCACAACAGATTTAGGAGGGCAGAGAGTTAGGTATAAAGGTCTGGTTATTGCATATGAGAGTCCTAACATACGCAAGTAACAGCACAGCAAAAGAGTGAATCAACCAGTCACGCTCCCTTTCTTTGTGTCATTTTCTGTTTCATGACTCTCTCTTTCCTCTGCAGTATTTGGCACACTCAATCCTTTTCTGTGTTTTAAATGCATCATACCTCAATCTTCCTCATGATTTGTTCCCTCCTCTATCTGTTCATTTTTGAAAGTTCAAAAATAAATTTGGGCCAGGGAGCATCTACTACAAGTAGCTCCTTGAAACAATACTTCAATCAAATTAAAATGACTGGATGCCCACAAACTGGGGGTGAGGGCATTGGCAGCAGCAGAACTGAGCTGTTTATCAAGAGGATTCCAGGAGGTGATCCAAGAATCCCAGATATGTCTACAAGAGAGAGGTAGTGAGGGGTAGGCAGGGAAATGGTCAGTAAAAAAGAAATATTAGTCAGTATTACTATTTAAATTAAGTCAGCTAAAGTAAGTTCAGATGCCTAAAGAGTGCTTTTGTTTCCCTGAAACTTCTCTATCAGTTTATTTCAAGTTAAATACATCATATAAGTTTTCCCTAAAAAAGAGGAAAGAAAAAGAATTGATCTTTTTGTCACTCGGAATCACATTATCTCGTAACTATAATTCACGTAAAACAAATTAAGAGGCTGATCAAATGCTCCGTTAACATAATTCTTTAATAATAATATCACTTAGAGCTTAAATTGCTTAATTAGATTTCAGTCATTGCAATCAACAGCCTCATTGAAACTGTTCATTTATAATTTATACTCTTTGCATTTTACTGTTCATTTTAAAAACAGCATTAACAATAAAAGCCAACAGTAAGGAAAAAAACAACCCCAATTGTAACAATTAAAACCAAGGTGATTTATAGAGATGTTGCACCCTTTAGGTTTTGAAGCGAACTTATTTCCTGGTTCACCAAACATCAACAGAAATATTTCAATTGGCTTGAATGCATTCATGATTTCACCCTAGGAAAAAAACATTTGGACTTTAAATACAAATCTAGATCCAGCTTTTTGCATTTGACCACAAATCTGATTTGAATAAAATAAGCTGTGCTTTTATTGAAATGTTGACAAATGAAATAGATCTTTCAGACACACTTGAGCCCTAAACACATTCAATTCAACTTCCACTCACTAACTAAATTTTTCTAGATAATGAAGAGGTAAAGAACAGGCCCAGCCAATGCAACATTTGCTGCTGTGAAGTAGCATTCCTTATTTTAAAGAACACCTTCGCTTAGAACAATGTAGATGCATTCTGTAAAAAAAGCACTTGTAGATTTATGCATATTTGAACAAAACAATGTTCACAAATAAGATTTTTTTCTGTCTGCTGATACAGGGTCCGATGACTTACCATCTCAGGATAAATTACAATTATATCTATAATGGTAAATTACAACCTTTGGGGCTAGCCTGCAGGAAACAGAACTCCATATTTGACACCATTCACCTCACAGAGCAAATGGAATATTACAGCTCCAGGACTTTAGACAAGATTTGAGAATCGTGGCTTCTCTTTGAACAGAGAATATCTTAATGTTAACAAGGCATAACATTTTGCTTTTATTCCTATTATTTTATAGCCAGATCTTTCACTTCCTTTTGTTACTGCGATATTATATACTTATATTTTTATATTTATATATTAATAATTATGCTCTCTTTAAATAAGCAGTGATTGGTTAACAGAGCAGTGTTTCTTCAGTAACTACTTTAGCTACTTAAACTGATAACGTTTCACCAACTTTTTCCTAGCAGTGCTCACAAAAGACCCCAGCAGAATTTTAACACCCATGCCTCTAGAGCATTCTGCTGATATGCTCAAAATATATGTGTAAACTAGTAGGCATCTGCTAGGCTACTAGTGAAGTATCCAGTAAGTAAATAAATGCATCTGGGTTGCAGCCACTGAGATTTACAGCACTTCTCCCCAACTTCCTTTTTCACACTACAGTAAATACAGTAATGGTGCTGGCTAATAAACAGCCATAAATCTCCCTCCCTGTTTTATGATGTTTGCTGATTGAAAAGTAATGCTGCGAAACTGCTGAAGTCAGTGACTATGAATGCAGGAAGGCTTCTTGTGCTGGGTGGGGAGGGGGCTGGAGTGTATGTTTTTAGTATATTTAAAAGTTTATTTTGTAGGACTTTTCCGCTGCCACATCAATAAGTTGGGGTTTGCTCATAACCTTCACCCCCTCTATTTTCCACATGCTGCAAGCAAGATTTTTATTCCTAATAAATTCAACAGAACCTATGCAGATGTAGAACAGAAGAAGAGGCCTGGAGTTTTTTTAGACATGGCTTCTCACCAACAACTTAATTCAGTTCCCGTGAAGTCGTCGGAAAAATTCCTGTAGACTTTCACGAGAGTTGAATTGGGCTTCTGTTGCTTCCTTCCTTCTACGGTATTTCTTTTATACCCTCTCTTCCATCTTTGAAGAAGCTGGACAGTTTGGGAACAGTGGTTTACAACGCACATCTGTTCTTACAAAACAGTTAATAGAGCAGTGCACAGAACTTCTAAAAGTGCAGGAAATGTTGCCTGCAGGATGTCTGCAGGCAAAGCATGGCAGACGCAGGCCAGAGATCACCCTTAGAAGAATACCCATTCTGTTTCCGTCAACATTGCAAATTTTACTGTGCCTGATGGAACTGTCTATAAAAGTCAGACATTTATTTTCAAGTGATGACACTTTTGAGAAAGTGTGGAAAAGCGATAGTGGGGTTTTTTTCAAAGACATTTCTTGGTGAGAATGTGAGAACTAAATCAGAAGCAAACAGAAAATATGGTTTAATTGGATGATTTTATCTTTCAACTCTAGAAATTTATTTTATCAACTGAAGGCTTGCCACTTCTGTAAACTGGAAGTGCTATACACTTGTGAGAGGTAGCCCAAATATTAATTAAAGCAGTTTGCAGATGTCAAATCTGCAAGACATCAAGTAATAGCTACAGGGAATTAGCTGTGTTTGTATTTCAAAAGAGGTGAAATATTTTTCCTTTCTACCAATGAGAAGACAGAGAGACTGCTGGCATGAGCCAACAGAAGTGAGTACTTTCTTAGCAGCTCATCTAGTCTTGACCGTGTGCATCATTACCTCCTTCCCTCTTGCCAGATACACTAATTTCAGAAAATTTTCAAGTGAGCTCCTTCAAATAAAACAGTTAAGACAAGCCTAGCTATGCTGATCTATAAAAGCTCCCCCAAGAGGAAGCTTAATTTCAATTTGACAACCTTTATTCCCTCCAGCAGTTACCAACTTTGCAGACTGATATAAAATCAGTGGGGCTACAGGAACCTCAATACAAAGGAAGAGGTGAGACCTCATGACTGACTAAACAAGAAATCCCATTATTTTCCTTCCACAAGAGCCCATGCTACAGTCTTATTCATGCCCTCACAGTAGAGCATATATTAATACTACAGGGGGGAAACCTCAAATCGATCACGGAACTACACAGCGAGAATGCCCACAGGAATTGCAAAGAACTCTCTCCTTCTCAGCTATTATTATCTCCTCAGAGTGGCACAAGCCCAGTGACTACTACAACCAAAAGACAGGTAAACTGACATGAGTCCATAGAAAGGGGGGAACATTCTTCTTTCTTTTTTTTTATACTTGAGAATAGCAAAATAAGCACTTGGAGGAATGATGCAAGGAGGAAAAGCTTTCTTTTTGAACATGAGACTACTTTACTTTCTGTAATCAAATAATTTGCTCAATATTATTTGAAACAGGATTTAAACTGTACATCAAAACCAGCATTGGTTTGATTCACATTTTGCAGGAGGAGAAACTAAAACCAAAAATATCAAGTGCAAAAGAAAAAAAATCACTGTAGCTCTGTAACACTGAAAGGTCACTGCTTGCCTTGCTTTATCCCTGGCATTCCCAGTATATAATTTCTCTGCCATACAAGGATCTCAAGTCCCATTTTTATTAGTGTTAAAATAGATTGTTCTCCCACTGTCACACCATCTGCCTCTTTAGCTCCTGCCTACCAGTATACAGAACATCTAGAAGTTGTTCTAAAAAGAGAAAAAAAAAGGAAAGAAATAAAATTGTATTGTTTTGGTCACAAGCTCTGCCGGTGGCAGCCTGTTTCCAGCAGAAACTGTCTTCACAGAGGGACACATTCAGCCTTCACCAGCCCATGATACACATTAGTTAAAAAAAAATCAACTAAATAAAACCCTCACTGGTTTGGAATGAGGAGAAATGTGATTTCCTTTCTCCTCTCCTACTGTGTGATTTCAGAGAAGGGCAACTCTTCTCAATATCAGTGCTGGCTTGTTGACACTTCAGGTTCTGTATCAGAAATTTCTCCTGACAAATTTCTGATTCAGCCTGAGCCTGAATCAGCAGCAACAAGACCTGCTCACAGCACACACCAAGAATGGGATTTTCAGAAAGTGACAGAAAACACAATATGGGCTGTTGCTGCCTTTTTTAAAATTTACTTTGACTTTAAATGTACAAATGCTTTTGGGGGGCTTTTTAATACAGGCATCAAATTCTTCTCCCCACCCCCCACCCCCGTATAATGGCCCTCTGTATCAGTAGCAATCTAGGAGATTGCAAATTTGACTTAAGGCAAGATAGAAAGTAAAAAGAACCAAGTGGCAAAAGTGGGGCAACAGGCTGTTATTATAAGGAGTGTCCTCATGTAAAACTTTATACCTGCTTAACACAGATACCAGCAGTGGCAGTCTCATGAAATGAGTTGGACCGGTCACTTTGCATTACGTGTTAGGAATAGCTATAGACGTTCATCTAAAGGGAAGAGACTGAATCAGAGATATGTAAGCAGGTAAAGAAAAAGGTAGTAAGAACGCATCATTCAGAATGAATTATTAGGCTGAGCATTACCCAAGTCCTATGAGTTAGTACTAGGATAGTGAAAAGGACTGAGAAGTGAGAGAGTTCCGAAACTGTCAGTAAAGAGGGTCTCTGTCTACTATATTTAACACATAAAAGTTGTAACTCCAGACAACATTATCATTCATTTAGTTCCCCATGTAGTGAATGAACATCAAAGATGCCTCCAGTAACTCTCCTGGTTGACTACAGGATATTTCAAAAGCAATAAAAGCATGAAACATGACAAAAAAAAGGATGGGTAAACTAGTTCCAGAAACATACACAGACCAGACTCACAACTTAGTTCCATAGAAATAAATCTCAGCACTATATGAAACATGACAGCATTGCATGGCTCAGATTGAGAGGGTGACAGGGCAAAACTGAACAGGACAGATTTGAGGAGTCTTGAGGAGCTTCCATTTGATTTTTGTCTACTTCCAGAGAAATACAGCTTCATATTCTGTTTAAAAGTCATTGCAACACCGTGGGCTGGTTGTTTTTTGTTTGTTTGTTTTTTTAATTTGAGTTAAAAATGAATTTGCATTGAAGTCATTTGACTTTTCAAACTTCTATGATTTTTCATGGGAAAATAGCACCATCTGTAGGAGAAAATGGACCCAATTTCGTTAAAATGTGTTTCTATTTTCAAGTCATTAAGCAAAAGTCCCTAGTTTAGAAAGAGAGTAAATACATTAATTTTCACAGTAGGTTCACGTTTTATCCACAGAGTAAGATAAATGGACTTTCCTTGGTCTTAAGAAGGAAGGACAATGTCTTTCCCATCCCACAATAAGAGAGACGGTACCAAGACAAAAAGCTTGCTACTCTAAGATCCTGTACTACCATGACAGCAGACTTACATCAGGCTGTTGTTAGAAATGTTTTTCAGTTATTGCTAGGAAAAAAAGAATCATCGCCTTCAGTGAAGTTCTCTGACTCTTGGCCAAATTTAGTTCTAACATATGCATCCATTATCTTCCAGTAAAGCATACATATGCACTAGAGAATTTGGCTGCATGGTGAGAACGAGTAAAATGTTCAACAAGAGAAGAAGCAGCATAAAGACCTGAAATATTATTAGTTCCGTGTTCTTATTCAATCAGAAGATGGAACATTACCTCAACTGACAGGAACACACTAGCAACAACAGTAACTATCCTGTAAGACATTTGCTCTCTAAAGAGAAGAAAAGAATTTCCATAGCTAAATACTGCCTAGAAAAGAAGTCACTACCCTGGGGCAAGTCCTACTTCTACCCTTACCTTGCTGGGCAACACTGTAAAATCATTAAAGTATTCTGTTTAAAATATAAGAAAAGTCTGTTGGCTTTGGAAACATTTATAGTTTATTTCATACTAACTGAAATGTTTACACATACTGTACCTTATTTCCTAGCAAGAACGGTATGCAATTGTGTGAAAGGCTTTAAGGATGTATCATGGTATTTGTTGCTTTTAAAAGTACAAGAAGCATTTCAATTAGCCTAATAATGGTTTCCTAGGAGAACTGAAAATTCACTTAGAAACCCTGCACAGATCAGAAAAGCAAGTCTTCAAGCAAACATGTGCGTGTAGGCATGCTTCAATCTTTCTTCATCAGATAATCAAAGCAGAGTTATTACTTGCCCATGGACCTTTCTCTTCCTAATTCAGCATTTATATTTCACTCCAGTTTCTATACTAACCTTTATTCCTTAGTGGCAGTTGGACTATGCCTGAACAAAAACAAAAAGTAAGACCCATCTTTGTTCATATTGCCTACATAAAATATTTGTGGGCTTTTTCATAATGGCTGCAACACAGCTGCACAAACTGATAATTCAAGAGATAGTCTACTTGGTGTTCAACTGTTATGTTGCATCAGATAATATTACTAATGCCATTTTATTTGTCCAGCTTTCAGGCAAGATGTGGAAGAGAAAGACGATTATCAAAACACCATCAGCCTATTCCATTGGCACAGCTGTTACACATGATAATGTGAAAAGATGACCCAGCTGAACAGGTTAGCCTGGGTGCCCAGTGAAGGAAGCAGTCATATAGTAAAAGGTCTCATAAGAAAAATCATCTAAGAAGCCAAAAAGGTAACTAGCACAATTTTCTTGTTCCTACCATTTGCATTACCCTGAGATTTGAACAAATTGTGCTCTACCATAAAATTTCCAGTTTGCAGGGCAGCTTTTCCCTTCAGTGAAAATTTATGAAATTTGTGTTTTCCTCTAGCATTTTCCTGTACAGACTACAGTTAGATGTGAACCTAGCCTCCTCACCAAAACGTGATGAGTAGGAGTGGAAAAAATGGGTCAGGTTTTAAGAGATGTCTAGCTTGGAGTGATATTTGAAGCTCAGGAATGTAAACCGGCAGACAAGCTGTCATGGGAGAAATGCAGGAAGATCTCTCAGCATATTAAGAAGTCACCTCCTTACCATAATTCTTTTTGCCATTTTCCCTTGCCTTACCTGCAGCTAAGGAAACATGGTGAATTATAATAAACTCAGCAGTTTCATAAGTGTAATTAAATTTCCAAATTAGGTGACAAACTCAAGAGTAGAAAGACCTCAGTAAATTCTACAGAGCTTTGCATAAATATGTGACTCGGGCCTATTAAGTAAATGTCAAGGCCCTATGGTTTTGTGCCGAGTCTGTAAAATTCATGTGTACGCACATTTTTCAAGCAGAATCAGATAAATTTTTCCCATTGCAGTTTATTTTCAATGTGGGTCCACTGGAAATTACAAATGATAGTAAAGATTTGGAGGAAAAGAAGTGACGCAAAAGGAATAAGTTTACGTAACACAAAAACTGAAGGCAACGTTAGCACAAACTCCTCTGAAGCCCAAATCCCAAGCGTCACAGAGCAACCGTCAGCATGTGCCGAGAAACACAAAATATTAATGACACTATGACAAAGCTTATATATTTCATCTTAGGAATGGGACTCCCGCTGTTTATGTTTATATTGGATTTGTAAAAAGTAAGAGCACACATCACAGACGTTGGGATTTCTGCTGTTCTGATTTGACTTGGAAAGGCACAACACAAACCAATAGATGAATACCCTGAGACTAATTGTCCCACAGAGACATTTTCATCTTTCAAGACCTATCACACTTCATGGTATTACATTGTCTAGCATAAAATTGTGATGTGTCTGAATAACAAATCACTGGCTTCCTGCTGAATATGTAAAGAAATAATAAACACACTCTGCCTTCCTTTTTCTTTGGTACATATTCTTCAGAGTGAAAATTATATGACAGAGTCTGAAGTCAAAGGTCTGACAAACAAGGCTGCTTTGCCAGCACCCAAATTATCAGGCATGCAAATGTTTCGTTTGTCTCTCTGTTCGAACAAGGTGGGCTGTTTTTAGTTTTTAATGCCAGCGTAGACCTATTTCCCTGTAACTCTCTTGCATGGCTCATCAGATGCATTCTCTACAAAGAAAACAGTCTTCTGGTGTATAATATTGATATCTCTGCAGACTGCTTGTGTTGCAGCAATTAGAAAAGGAACAACAAAAGAACTCTTCAAATAGAGCTTAAAGAGTGTTGAAGTATACGTAAAGGTAGTCTTGTGAAACAAATACCGTAAATGTAAATGGAGCCCTCAGAATATCAGAAAATAGCAGACTGTAGGGACAGTACAGGCACGTATGTACTTACTCCCTATAGGATTACACCGAGAAACTCTACTTGGATGTCAAGCCAAACCTCTAAGCCCTACTCTCCTTCCAAGCTTGTCTTCAATAGGTCATTTGCCTAGAATGTATTATACGGCTTCATCCCAGCCTCTTATGAAAATTCAACCTCTTAACTGAACTATTTGTCCTTCCCCTCCCCCCTGTCCCAGACACACACTTTTTTGTTTTAAATGAGGACCAGAGGCTTCTTATTGTCATTATATGGGATAATTATTGTCATTAAAGTGATAAGCAACCCTATGTGTCTAGGTGTAACTGGATTACAGTTCTTGACTACTTCCCAACGAAATTCAACAAAGACACCACATTTTCTAAGAGCGGCGTACAGTCAAACTGACTTTTTCTCTGGTCCAGTTTCTAAAGCCCTCAAACAGTCTTCAGAAGCACTAGTAATTATACCAGTGAATTATTTCATACAGTGGGAACAGGATTAAAGACATTTGAACAAAAGTATAAAAACAATCAATTTTTATTTTTTAAAACAACCACTGCTTTAAAGAACCACCAGTCTTCACCATCTGACACCACATAGTAACAGAATCCCAATGTACTATTACTGTGCTGAAGTATCTTCCAAAGAAAAAGATACTGGTTGCAAAGAACATTTTTGGAAAAGACCTTAATCTTGAGGAGTATCTAAGAGTCAAGAATGTGCTGCTTGCACTATCATCTATGATATTTTTCCAGTTCTATGACCTTCATTAAAAATTTTTCTGCCCAGTCAAGTGATTAAAGTGATGAAAGGTCATTTAGCACTTTCTACTCCTTAAAGGCATTCAGTCACACTTCGTGCTGCAGAGAGTATTTGTCTTCTCTCACAGTGTTTAGTACTACAGAGATGGCAACCAACATTGTCATGATGAAAGAGCTGTTCATTTCTCTTACATCAATTACGCTTTATTACTGAAAGCTTCTATTAGCTGGCTTTCTACTTTTGCTTGTTGATTATAGTGAAAGACAAATCTTATTCAAATTACTGATGAAAGATGTCTTCATAGATTGCGTCAGTCTAGCCCTCTTATATTCTTCCTCTAGCATCTTACGTAAGCTGTATTTCCAGTCATAGAGCCTGTTATTTAATGTACTTTTACATATATTGATGCAAATTTTTATCTTGCACTGGTGTCAACTCTCAAAGCTATCACTAACAATAGTTTTTTACTATAACTACTGAGCTATTTAAAAGAAACTATCATTTCCTATGACAGAAAAACATTGAACACTCAGAGGATTAGCAAGCATTTTCCTGATTACCTGGTCCACCCTGCCAAATCAGACAACAAAAATCTTTGAACCAGAGTAAGATGCTGTGACTCACTATAACCTGGCTGCTAAAACAAGAAACTACAAACACACCAGCTATGGGGACTGTGAGGACTGTAAGTGCCTGGTTTATTTGTTATTGATTATCAGTGCTATACATACACCTAAATACACCTATACACCTAAATATACACCTAAATGTCCCCTCTGAAATGAAATTCCTTGTGTATAAAACATAGTGAGACAAAGTTCCTGTCCTGAATACCTAAGAAGGTACCAGATAAGCAACATGGAAGTGAGGAAGTATTGTTACACCTTCCCCCTTCGAGAGAGAAAACAAAATCTTAAATAATGATGATTTCCATTATAAAAATACCCTCTTTTTTGTTTTCTGATACATTCAATATTAGTCATTTATTTTCTAGGAGTTAATGGCATTGAGCATAACAGCTTGCAGGCATTTACATGTCATACTTGTCAGTTCCAAGTACAAACATTTAGAGTTCAGAAGCAGTCACTAGCACTCTGCAGTTTTTAACTCTGTCTTTCTTAGACTGGACATTAAATGCATACATTCTATACTTTGCTTGCATGATGTCATTAATATTTTTAAATGAGAACATCCCTCAATAACAGAGAAATTTTTTTCTCTGAGGGATGGAATCCATCTAGTTACAGTAGCAGAAAGCTACAGTTGATCTGCTGCAGAAGATACTTATGGATATATTGATCAACAGTCTCATTGACTTCTATGTATGATGAAATCAGTTAACAGAAAAATTCCAAGCTCCAATATATTCACTGTGTCATTTGTTTGGAAGTTGTTCATCAAAAAATTCTCACATTTGTATCTGTTCTTTCATTCTGCTTCATAAATTCAGCGTTTCTGGTATACCAAGCCTTCCAAATGGAGTCTTGACAATAAGAAAAACAGAAAGCTCAGCAAGTCAGTTCTATTCACATGCATTTTACTTCCTTAATATCATAATAGAGGCAATACTAGAGTAGATAAAAATGCCTAGTCCTGATGAAGATGCCCTGTTCAGTAACCAGCACGGCAGCTGTTACTGTAACAGAGTTTGAGTGCTTACAGCTAGCTTGGTAGGGAATGGACTTTTGAGTGAGCATTACCTTAATGAGAAGCCACATTTTTTTTCCTCTTGTTATGGCCAATATAAATGCATAAATTATGCTACCTATCAGTGTCCAGAAAAAAAAAATGGAAGAAGGAATTAAAAGCTTATAAAAACTCACAAACTTGCAACACGCTTGCAGCTTGGAATTTGGTGGAGAGGTAAAATGTACGTCATTAGCACAGATTTTAGCATAGAGTGTTTCCTAGCACTATCTTACAAAAAAAAAAAACCACAGATTTTTTTTTTTTTTAAAAGAAAAATACCTACTAGAAGACTTGAAATGCAAGCATAGAACAGAAGGAAAGAACTCATTCCGTTTAGGTTATTTTCATATTTTCAGGTACTTCCATCCATTTTTAATTTGTTGGCTGACTTGAACTGCAACATTAAAAACTTTGGCAGTACAAGAGAAATGTCACCTTTCTCATTATTGCTAGTACCCCATGGACTGCACCTCACAAGCACGAAGAATCTCTTCCAGATGAAACACTGTCACTATAGTCAATGACAAAAAAGCCACATCACTCTTCCAAATGAAATTTGGCTGGAATAGTAGCAAAGAAGAACAGAGTGCTAAGCATATTTTTGTTTTGCTAAATTAAAGGACGTTCTATCATTTCAGCTAGAACCCATATGTCACTCATACCAAGAGATATGAAGTAACACATTTTCCTCTGAAGAAAGAACACAATGAACTGATTAATCAAACTTTAAAACCGTGAAGAAAATTATTACAGCCATTTGTTAAAACACAAAAGGGCATTAAGAAAACAAACAGTCCTAGAGATATTCACTATGGTTAATGCAATGATATTTTCAGTGTCTGAAAATTCGTACCTTCTTTGCGTGATTCGAGTGCTTCTGAAGTAAGCATTTTCTTAGCACTCTTCTCTGATTCATTAAAAATGAAGAGACTCATTCTGTTTACATCTACACGAATCAGGACAAAACTATTGAAATAAGTTCATTTGATTCTGCATTAGCTCAAGTCTTTTTCATAACTGCATGAAGGGATTCTGGAAGCCTATTTATGTATTTACTTTCCACAATAGATAGCAAAAGTAGTGTTAAGCACACCTAACTTCAAACAGAAGTTATGAATTTATAAGACTGGTGAATCCTATGATGTTTGATAGCTTGGAGCAAGTTGAATGTACTGACAGTTCATTTCATCTACATTTCACTTTTAGACATGTAAAATGAGGCAATGTCAACTATATGTAAACTATACAAAACACCAGGAAATGGAAAAGCAGTCTCAAGTTTGCTTAAATACGTGTCAATAATTTAACAATCTCAAACAGGTCTGTGGCATCAAGACTGGAGTACTAGAGACGGAAGGAAGCAGACAATACAGAACCATAAGGTTCTATTTTAATTTTTCTTTCAGTATGTTGGACAAAAAAACTGTTCTAATTTCTCGGTACCTTCTTTCTCAGCAGTAGCGAGGTAAAGCTGGGGAGAACCAACAAGTATAGTGGTGTTAAAGCAAGTACCAGGCAGTTCACAGCCCACTACAGATTAATTTCATTTTATCACACATTTTTGTTTAGAAACACAATGAGGAGCCTTCATATCCTGGCAAGCACCTATCTGTAGTGTTAGCACAACCAGCTAACAAAGTAAGTACCAAACTGGCCCTTGGATGATAGTCCCTTTCTAAGGGAAGTTTCTTATAAAGATATCTGCAGAAGCAGACAGAGGTATGATGAGCCTGTAATTTAATCCACTCCTATGCACTGCTGAGGCACTTAACCAGTAGCCTTTAGGACCTCTACATAGGTAGTCATGTCATTGGTTTCAACAGAAAGTCCAGGTGAGAGCTAAGGACTCCACTCTAAAATAAAGAGACTGAAATGAGGGCACTAATTCCAAACAGTTAAGCATCTGCATGCCTGCTTGAATGAACAGTACAAGTGACTAAATGACACTCCTAAATCTGAAGTTATACACGAGCAGAACCCTTGCAAGAACTAATACAGAAAGTAGAATTATCAAATTGGAAATGCAATACTTGGTCATTTAAATTACGAAGGACAAAACACAAATGATTATTGGTCTCATTGTGTAAGTGGTGCTTATTTAGAGCAAGTAATTAACAGAACCCAGAAATCACAGATAACGCTGCCTGGGTAGAATTTCTGTTTCCACACCATACACGCATGAAATTCCAAGTGAAAAGCTTAAAAGCCTAATGCAGTGGAGACAGAAAATATTAAACTTTTCAAATCCTCATTTCTCTGGCCTTTTCCTCACCCCAGTCTCCTATCACTTTTTTTTTTCCTTAAAAGACATTATGTGTTAGGAGAGCAAAGCAGCCTGGGGAGGTGATATTTTACCATCGTCTGTGCCATTAATGCAGTTAAAAAATCCTCAGACTGGAAAAATCAGACAGATGCATCTTCCAGGTTCACATGTGCCAACTCCATCTGTTCAATCATTAAAACACAGGCTTGGCAGATTCCGGAGAAAAACACATTTGTTTTCACTATAAAGAGGAAGAGTAAACTTTCTTTCTGTTCTTATAATTCCCTCCTCACCCATAATTACTTTAATGTGATAGCCTGCATCAGTGGGTACTATTTCATATGCTACCAAAAGAGGTTTTCATTGCATTGGTATACATATGTGTTAAATTATGTGTCATAACCTGGGTTAGTCAAAGATATATTAAACCGAAGTTTATAGCTACATTAAGATGCTTCATAATTTGCCTTTTTATTGCATATATCTTGTTACAGCACCTAGTTAAATACTCATTTTCCTTACAGGAAAGGACCTATTCAATTTATGTTTAAAGTTGTATTTTAAATTAGGAGCAGCAAATCTGATCAAAGAAAGCTGCTAAACCTTAAGTAAAGTAATTGATAATAATAAGCCTTTTTTCTAAATTTGTAAAGAAAAAAAAAACTTTTTACTTTCAAGATAAGCAAAAGCAGTAAAATCCTAACCTAAATTCAATAACAACATCCTGTATTTTCCCCACTATTAATACTAAATCAATTTACACATTATGTTTTTTTACTAGTCACTGTACAATCATTCTTCACTATAGCAAATATCACCTATAGAGTATATGTCTAAATATTGAGCCTTTTGAATGCAACTAAGTATGTCTGGGCTCATTGTATTTGCTAAGTATGACAATGTAAATATTTTAAATCTCATGACCTCCCACAGCTACTATTAAAAAAACCTGATTGCTGCTGAATGCATTTCTTTCTCTTTGTATTCTACAGAGGAACAGAATTTCATTCTCCAGGCAGAGGCTTATCCTAAGAACCTTCCAGACATTAATATTGAGGATATTTTTTGAAAAGAGAAGCATTTTTCACAACACATCGTTCCACAGATGATCACAGACCAGTCTACTGTTTTTACCAGCAGAAAGGTACAGAGCTAACAATTGCTAAAATCACCTTACATTCAGCACAATGCAGAAACACAGCAGCATTTTTTCAAGCAGGTCCTTAATTTGCTGTCTTAAGAGGTTAGCTCGAGGCCAAAAGGCTGCTCAGTCCTACATAAATCAAGCTGAACGCTGGCAGTATGAAGGTCTCATACAGGCACTCTACCCAATATTCCCTCGTTACTGGCTAGAGTAGTTTACATGCTGCAGGTGTTTGTTAGAACTTTCTGCATCAGACTGAACCTACACGATGCTTTTTATGTCTGTAAAGTGAAAACACAGCACAAGACTATCTACACAAGTTCTAGTTGTTAAAACTTCTGAGAGGATTTACTGTAACCAGCTATCTTAGCACAAAACTGATGATGCACTGTGTGCTTCACTACCAACAACTGTGTATTATTCTTGTATTTATGCCATTCTAGAAGAGTCCTTAGAACCTAGGAACACTGCAGAACCATTGCTTTAAATCATCTAACACTTTCCTAAATATGCTTTTTCATGTTACCTATACCTTAGGTGGCTGGAGTCTCTACAGGGCACTAGTTACAGCTTCTCCACAGCAGATCACCCTTGGTTAAGGTTAAGTGGAACAGAGAGTCCTCCAGTACTGAGAAACATGATATTTACAATGTATTTACAACCTTTTGCACTTTCATAGCATCCACATAACTTCACTGTCAGAGCTGTACTCAGTTAAGACTAAGCAAGCAGAGTGTAACATGACTGCACCAAGCAGAAAAAACAAAACAGAGGCATACCACAGAACACAAACTAAAAAGCAGCTGAAGCATTTTCCAACAAAAACCTTTTGCTGTAAGCATGTATTTTCTTTCTAGCAAGTATTTTAATGGATGTGCTCAGAGAACGCACAGGGAAATTTATCTGAAAGAGACAATAACTTCATCACGTTACAGCTGCAAACAGAGATATCTGAACTAATAACAAATACTCTCTTAAATTAGAATGCAATTAGACACTGGTATCCATCATTGCCCACAATCACCCTCAAGGGAAGCAAATTTGCACGGGACTAATGAAATGTTCACTTGTTTTAAAATTTACAGGAGGCTGAAAAAAAGTTTCACATGCATTTTACCTCAGCAACAATGTGCTACTTATTCTTTCTAGCAATGATATTTTACGTAGCATTCTGGGATCAAAATGCTATTTCAACAATAACATATTTTCTGATGTTCTCCAAGGAAAAATTACTGGTTTCTTCCCTCTAAAAAGAATTTAGATGGAATAACATCTGTGTTGAGATTATTGTGAATATGTTAAACTGACAGCAAGTCTCTAAGGGGCACTGCTCATTAATGTTCTGTGCATAAAATTAAAACTTGAAATATATTTTTCAATCCATTTTGAATCATTTAAGCAATTCTCATGCAAAGAAACTATTGTGCTGCAATAATATATTTGCAGAGTAGGATATGAAAGCTATTAAAATGTCCTAGACCCCCTGCCTTTCACGCAAAAGGGAAAAACCTGACTCTTTCTGATTTGAAACAGGCACTGTATTGAAACAAAAAAATAATTTCAAAGACCATGAAGAGTTTGATTTCAGTTTATACAATGTAACAAAATTCAAAATTAGGTCTTTTTCCTTCATCTTTAATTCATATTGTGCCTAGGTATGCCAGCATCTTTCAGCAGGAAAACTCTGGTAAGTGCTGCCCATTGGCATTTACATTTTGACACTGGGCACGCTGGAAGTGGTGGCCACATTCCATGGTCTTTGAAACTGCAATAATGCAGCGTTCTGCAAGCTCTCTGCAACCAGACCTCTGAAGTCATGCTCAGAGATCACACCTACTAATGAAGAATTTTACTGCCAATATCTCCTCCAGTCTGAAAGTGACAAAGTCCTCCACGTCACTAGCAGAAATTTTATTTGGAGGGCATATATATTTATTCCACCAGGTACAACACTAACAGAAGAGTATCCATTGGGTGTAACGTAAAGTAGTAACTCACGTAAATCCTTAGTTTGAAGAAAAAGCAATGAATCTGCTGAAACACAAATAAAGCTCCCGGAATTATCGAATGGTATCTAAATTCAATTAAGATTGTTTATGCCTTTCGTGCATAGAAATCTGCATAAAGCTGTAGCTGTAAGTGCCATTTTATAGAGAGAAAACAAAACATATTATTGTTGGGAAAACAGACATTCCACACACTGTTCAAAAGTCACTGGATAATTACAGCCACAACATGATGACAGTTCCAATTTTTGCAGCAGCCTATAGTAGTGCTAACCAGGCCACTGGGTCCTTTTCATAAATGGAAATTCAGGAACTTCAATTAACATATTCTTGATAGGCTTTAGTAGGTTTGGGGTTTTTTTTTAATTAAGCCAGAGTCTATAGTGTCAATAGGATTTTGTTTACTTAAGTCACCGTAATCATAACAAAGCAGTCTACCACTCGGGCAGCCCACACCCAAAACATTATTTAGAAACATTAGCAAATATACTGAAGTTATGTTTACAGTCTCCTCTATTAGACTTCCATATCTAATACTGCAAATGAGGGAGAAGGAAGAACAAAGCTGCCAGTACCAATTACAATTTTTCGTTAAATATTTTCAATGCAAGAGCCTAAGCACAGGTACATCTTCATTTTCAGAGGTTCTGATATTGTTGACACTGGTGGGGAAGAAGCAAGCCCAGGGTAGCTGAAAGAAAATAAAGAGGCTGCTTTCAGGTTTTCAGATGTGAAGTTGGCAGTGCTGAGAGCAAGAAGTGCAGGCCTCCAGAAACAAAACCACAGAACATGGACAGATATACATGACTGTAGGTTTCCTTAGGGACATTAGCATTCTCCTCTCCCTCCCTCCCTGCTATTATCCTCCATCAGTGCACAGCATTTGTTCTACTTTTCCAGCCATCAAACAACCTAGTCAGAGCACTGACAGTTGCCTCTACAGAGCTGCCAGACATCCAGCAAAAGCTGTGGCACAGCAGGAATTCATGGGACTTATTGGTCACATACTAGTTAGCAACACAGCTCTGGAACAATTCCCCAAATCACTAGCATGTGCTATTCATGGCATATGTATTACATTGCACTGCCTTCTCAGATAGAAAACAGCATTTATAAACATTGATCCCAGCAGGGCACAACACAATAGAAGTTGTATGGCCCCCTGTGCTATAGCTGTTCCCATGAAGAGAGAACTAGTATCTATGATGCTCATCTCTTCATAAGAAAATGTATTTGTTATACTAGCTCTTTACGGTTGCTAGTTTGTTTCAAGTGTTCAGAAAAGAAGCACACAATTCAAAACTTAGTTTAGCTTCCCAACTTGGAAGCTTTTAGATCACAAAGGTGCAAAACAGTCATACTTTTTCATTTGCATCATTGCTTTCCCATTGAACTTCCCATTGGCAGTTACTACAGTTTATCATAAATTATAACACGGGATGAGGACAGAGTTGAAGAGTCTCCCAAGCGCTTTTATGCTGCCACGCATGAATCTACCGAAACAGTCCTCATATGGCTAAAACCTCCCCAAAGTCCAGCCAAGCACATAAGTTTCTCAGGGACTGTTCTGCCAAACCACAGTATTACACGCTGTAGCAGCCCAGGCCAGCTCTGCCTACACTCATCTTCCATGTACACAGGAAAGTATACCTAACTGGAATTCTATGATGTATAATATAAAATAATAATATATGGCTTAAGAGCTAGCAAATATAAAACCAGTCAAAATACCCTTTACTACAACAACAACAAAAAAAAAAGCTTTTTTCTTTAATTTTCCTACCCAGTATCTGATGAAAGGCAAAAGACTCTAGTCCCTACTAGCAAGAACAGCAAGTGCAATAAAAGCTGTGTAGGTAACGTAATGCTGAAATTCAGGACATGGTCTAGGTCTGGCCTTGCAAATGAAGCTGAAAAATACAGAGTAGTTGGTTTAAAGTACTGTATTTTATATGTGTATCTTGAGCACCTGAGCACAAGTATCATCTACAATCAAACCTTAGCATACTCGGTGGGAGTGGAGATGCTCATTAGCAATGCTTACAAATGCCTACATACAGCCCAAAAGAGAACAGTTTGTTCTTTCAAATAAATTCAAAGATTATCACACAGAAAGCTGTTGTGGGCTAATTTAGACACTTTTCTCCATGAACAAGCAATATAAAAAGTATTAAAAATTTCATATCAGGGTAGAGATGCAAGATTTCCAGAAACCAAAAATTAACTCAAATCTTGAAGATTGTGAATGACATTAACAAAGCCATCATTGCATTGTATAAAGTCTTTTGCAGCAGTAGAGGTTTAAGATATCCACCTACCCTGGGTTGTTCACTTCTGCTCACGCATCACCTTTTCCTGTCTCCAGTCTGTCTGCTGCCTTGATTGCAGAAGCACAACTGCTTGTGGAACTGTTCTGCAAAACAGATTAAAACTGATTTTACTTTCTCTTTCTGCAGAGTCTATTTAAGTCAGTTTGGTTCCCTGATCTATTTTGCAGAGCAGAAACACCTGTATTTACATCAACACAACATCCGAAGACTGTAGCTTTGTAAATACTCAGACTAAGCACCACCATCCTGCCCTGCTCCCTCCAACCCTTGTATGTTGCCCCATCACGTGCTGGTGGAAGCATTTGTACAGCTACATAGAAAACTGTATTTTGGTTAAAGACTATTGTTTCTCACTTGGTTAATTTTAATCAATATCAGTATCCCAGCCTGTATCAGAACACAGCACCACAATCACTTTTATTATCCGCTGGGAGAAGAGACTACAAGGCCTCTAAGAAGAATAACATTGAAACTACTTCCATGGTAGTAGGGTAACACCTTATGCAAGTGAAAGGATATATGAAACTCAAGATACTAATCTGAAACCCTCAGGTTACATATATAGGTTGTAAATTCTTGAAGAACACTTGCAAGTTCTCCAAGAATGGCTGCTTGATCAACAGCAGCACTACCAAGCACCTGAATCAGAAGAGGACAGGAAGCATTAGCATTAGGATTTCAGCATTTATGGCCATATCCAGGTTAGAATTTACTCTTCTTAGAGGAGCTGAACGTTGCTTGGAAGCATCAACTATTCAGACATGATTTTATCTAGGCATGGATCTCAAGTGATGTAGTACCTGCTTCAACATTTGTCATGTGATGACAAATGCTGCTGCATATAGCTACAAGATCCAGACTTTCAGCAAATGACTTTTGAATCTCAGTGGACCTGTATCCCTGTCATTCAATAGTTATTAGCTCATTAAAATCCTATTTCACTTCTCTCATAGTCCAATTGCAATTCTAATGCTGTCCTGTACTCATAAGAACCCAGTAAGACCTAAGACTAACTACACATTTACTGCATTCCCTTACCTGAAAAATAATTCAGTTAAGCACAAAAAAGAGAAATAGTGAAAATTATAATGTCCTATTTTCACTATGTTAGTCTAAGAAGTTTCATTCTCTCTTGACAAATGCTACTGCTTTTTAAATCATGATACAGTGAACTATGAATTTGATTGTGTTCATTAGCTTTTTTCACAGAAAGCATCAAGGCTGTAATAAGAGGGCTCCTGAGATAAATGTGACTAAGCAGCAGGAGTTAATTAAGTAGGACAATGAGTAAGCATTTATGGGTGATTATAGGAGACCCAGCTGATTTAATTGCCAGTCTAATTATCAATTAGAGAATCAAGAAATGGCATGTAAGTGAAATACTCTGTTGATAGTTTAATGATTTTTAGACACCCAGAAGAACAGTATTAATTGCTATTTTAAGACTACAGGAGTTTTTTCCTCCTCTTACTCAAACAGAGGTTCTTAGTACTTCTAAAATGACTAATAAATGTATATACAGTCTTGTCAGACTCAAATATTTAAGGCCTTTAGATCCTTTGCTCTATAAAAACCCCCAAACAAATAAAAAGCTAGCAATTAAGCATTCAAGCACACTACCTATAAACCACTCAGCTTAGGTCAAAACCTTTCTGTATTTATTTTATAATAAGCATAACAACTGTGCAATGGTGTGAAAAAGTCACATTAACTATTTACAGTGTATTTGCACAAGCCAGTTTCCAGACAAAAAGAAAGGGGTCAGGGAACTACTTAAACCCATAAGGGCAAAGAGCCAGTTGGCTACGTTTGTTGTTAAAATGTTTTATAAAGCAATTGCAAGAAAATAAAATTACCAAAAAAAAAAATCGATGGGGAGCCAAAAATAGTAATATATTGGAACACAGTGAACTTTTTACAAGCTGTAAATATTTTTGGGGGTTTTACATATAACTCATGAAGCATGTTGAGGTCTTTCTCAGAACTTCTAATATTAGTGTGCAGTTTGTAAAGAACAACATCTATCAGAAAAAGAGATCAGAAAGACACTGGATGTTACAAGACCAATGTTTTTTCCCATAAACTAATCTTGGTGTGTACGAAGAGCACCGAGGAACTGGAGCAAACACCCATCATAGTGCACACGGGTTGAGCTCTGGACACATTCACAGGCTCATTCTTACCAGAATAAAAAAAAAACCCACATCCTTCAATCGTTTTCCATCCCTATTACAAACAATTAAAATACTGCATGGTTTTGGCTGTTGAACAACTCCCTTGTCCAGGCTTAAAACTGCCTTGTGGCAGCTCCATATCCAGAAATGCGTCCAGCTGTTTCTTTCCTGCTAATGGGATTCTGCCTGTTGTAAAGTCTTAGAAGTTTAGACAAACACCTCTTCCTCTGAAATACGCCTAATTCCTCAAGCAAGGCCACAGCTTCAATTAGCTTAATCCAAACATTTTTTCCTACTGTGATACTGAAAATGCCAGTGAATGAACTCTCTGAGACTCGTTCTGCAGTTTCAGGAAGCAAGCACCCTTTAATCAGGGCTGGGCAACATGAGGGTGTGATCTCAATCAATTGTGTGCGACAAGAAAAGAGCTGCTTACAGAATATATTTCCCACTTACATGCATATGTATAAGTTTTCCCAGAAATCTTATGCATAAGCTATTGCTTTCCGAGGTCTAATTTTAATGTTATTATGAAATTTCACTACAGTCAAAACTCTTGGTAATTTGGAGCTGGCTCCAACTCTCTGCCTGACCTTGCCTTTGAGACTGGAAGAAAACTCCAAACAGTGGTGATGACAGAAGAACAGACACCTGTTCAGCACAGATCATACTGTACACAAGACGTTCTCAGCTTCAAATAATGAACAGTGTATAGAAAGATATCTAAAAGAAAACATGCCATCACACAAAGAAAAGGTGATCAGAGGGACGTTCTATCTAACCTTCAAAAACCACAATCGCTTAGATGAAGCTTAAGTCTACTTTAGCTTAAATAAAAATATTCTACTTTTCGTAGTAGTAACTACTTCTCGTATGAAGTGAATATTGTTGCAAAGAAACCCAAAACCACTGAAAGACACCCCCAAAAAAATCACTGACAGCATTAGGTGCGCATCTGGTTTCCCAAGGGACCTAAAGAAAACACAAAATCATAGAATCACAGAACACTTTGGGTTGGAAGGGACCTTAAAGTCCATCCAGTTCCAACCCTGTGCCTCACACTGGCTAAGGGCGATCAAAGCTTCATCCAACCTGGCCTTGAACACCTCCAGGGATGGGCAACCTGGACCAGCGCCTCACCACCCTCATGGTGAAGAAATTCCTCCTTATGTCTAGTCTAAACCTGCCCCTCTCCAGTTTTATCCCCGTTGCCCCTCGTCCCATCCCCACAAGCCTTGGTGAGCAGCCCCTCCCCAGCTCTCCTGCAGCCCCTTCAGGTACTGGAAGGTCGCTGTAAGTTCTCCTCACAACCTTCTCCAGGTTGCTCCTCCCCAACTCTCTCAGCCTGTCCTCAGAGGTTCTCCAGCCCTCAGATCATCTCCACGGCCTCCTCCGGACCCGTTCCACCAGCCCCAGCCCCTTCCCCGCAGGCTGCTCCCCCACAGCCCCCCCCCTCCGCCTCGGCCCGCGGGCTTCAGCGAGGCCAAGCACGAGCCCCAGCGCGAGGCGCGCCCCTCCCCTACCGGCGCCCCCTGCCGGAGGGGCCATGGCGCTGCAGCAGCGCACCTACCCGCCCCAGCCCCGCAACTTCGTGGCGCTCGACGCCTGCTGGTACCGGCCCCGGCGGCCCCGCGGGCGGCTCGGGGCTCTGGGCTGGGGGGGGGGGGGGATGGTCCCTAAATGGGCGGCAGCTGTGGCCGAGCGGGGCAGGGCTCAGGTGCCCTCGAGGAGGAGGTTCCACCTGGCCGTTCTGCCCCCGCGAGCAGCCTTGGAAGCTGGGTTCGGGACCCTCGCTCCGAGGACGCTGAGGACCTGGAGTGCGTCCGGAGAAGGGCGAGGGGCCGGGGAAGGGGCTGGAGAACGCGGGGGGCGGCTGAGGGACCGGGAGGGGGGTGTTTAGCCTGGAGAAGAGGAGGCTGAGGGGAGACCTCATCGGTCTCTGCGACATCTGAGGGGAGGTTGTAGCGAGGTGGGTGTTGGTCTCTTCTCCCAAGACGGGACGAGGGGGAATGGCCTCAAGTCGCACCAAGGCAGGATCAGATTAAACATCACGAAACATTTCTTCACGGAAAGGGTTCTCAGGCCCTGGAACGGCTGCTCAGGGAGGTGGGGGAGTCCCCAGCCCTGGAGGGGTTTAACAGGCGGGCAGACGAGGTGCTCAGGGATCTGGTTTAATAGCAGACAAGTGCAGTTTGAGTTGATGCTCTCAAAGGTCTTTTCCAACCTAGTTATTCTGATTCAACAGCAAAGAAAAGTATATATTAAAAGTCACGGCTGTGTGCTTTTCAAGTGTTTCAAAAACTGTGTCATAACGAATTCGACCTCCAGTTCCTGACACAACCAAATTTGCAAGGAAGTGCGTTCACTTGCACCTTCACAAGGAATTGTTTCCTTTCTGACCCATGGAAAATATTTTCCCCTTACCTCCGAGTCAGCCCGTTGTTAACTCGTAAAGGAGGTTGTGGAGAGGAGGGAGCTGGGCTCTTCTCCCAAGTGACAGGGGACAGGACGAGAGGGAATGGCCTCAAGCTCCACCAGGGGAGGGTCAGGCTGGACATTAGGAAAAAATTTTCACAGAAAGGGTCATTGGGCACTGGCAGAGGCTGCCCAGGGAGGGGGTTGAGTCACCTTCCCCGGAGGGGTTTAAGGGACGGGTGGACAAGGCGCTGAGGGACATGGGTTAGTGTTTGATAGGAATGGTTGGACTCAATGATCCAGTGGGTCTCTTCCAGCCTGGTGATTCTATAATCTTGCTGTTTTGAGGCAAAGGTCTAAAGATTCATGCTGCAGTGCTGTGCTTTGTGACACAGTAGTTGGGTTTGCCTGAGTTGTTTGGGTTTTTTTTTAATGACAGCTTTCAGAGTATGCTTAAACATTTCTCTATTTGTATCAGGAGAAAATACATTGAAAAGGAACTAGAAGCTGCAAGTAGATGGTCTCACAAGTGGGGATTCTTGAAAACACCTCTTGAGGAGGTAAAATTGAATGGCGTATAAGCAATGTATGAAATTTACTTCTACAAAAATGTATCTGGACACAAAATTATGAGAGCACAGAAGACTGGGAAAGTGCTGGGTATTCTTACTAAGCTAGGTCCCAGGGTAATGAGGGCACTATTTTTAGAATGGGTTCAAAGTTTTGGTTTTCCTTTGAATAAGATACGGCAAGTGGCAATTTATATGCTATGCATATTCTGATATATTTCTCTTGAGAAACATGACTCCCAGTAGTGTGAACAAGTACTAGATACACACTGACAGGAAAATATTTCCCCTTTGTCTACCCATATGGTAGTTTAAAAATCTAGGGGAAAAGGTTCTAACTAATTACATTTTCATGGGGGGAATTTACAACAAATGAAAATATTTGGAGAGATGTCTATTCTCGGTTAGATATTACAGTATAGTAGCACATACTGTTACATTTGGAATCACCACAGTTCATTGCTTAAGAACAGGATTGATGCAGCCCCGTAACTGTTATAAATGTGTTTTACGTAGGGCTAGGAGTACTTAATCTGTTCCAGATTCTTTTGGAAATTCCTGGAGGCATCCAAGTTAGCACCTTTGAAAACTTTGGCCCTCCGTATTTAAAAAGATTGAGAGTCCAGGTTTTTAATGTTGATGTTTTGGTTTTAGTTGATTGAAGATGAAAAGAAAGAAAATACAAAGCCCAAGATACAACTTCCAGAACATCTGCAGGTTCGACCTGTGACACCTCTGGAAAAATACATTAAGGTTAGAAAATTAGATTTTAAAAATGCAGTACAGCAATGTCTGTATTAAGAAACCACACAAGCTCTAAAAATCAGTTGTCTTTTAGAGGTGGGCCTTTAACTAAAGGTCAAAGTAAATTGTATTTTCAACCCGAGCAATGCTTTAAAAGCATTCGTTTAAGACAAGGAATTGCCCTTTGGATGCGGTTGTTAGTTCACAGAGCTTTCACTGTACGCAATCATCTTTCTGTAAAGCACCTCGCCCACGCGCTCCTCTGCGACATCGAGTAACAGAGCAGTCAGCCGTACAGCTCAGTACAGCAGGGGGCTTGCAGAGCCAGTGATTCTCTCCTCAAATATACATACACGTCTTACTTCAAGGCTTATCAATAACCCTAACTCTCAGTTCTAACTGGTGGTTAAGATGCAGTCGTTTTTCTAGCTTTATATAAGACAGTCTTCTTTTTGGCAGAGACAACACCACTGATCTCTTTGGTGGCACGAAGTAGTAAGAAGCCAGTTATAATGAGCCAATTCTTAACTATTTGGTTTTATATGATATGATTTGGAGTCATATATTCAGTCTAAAAGTTGTCAAACAACTGGAAATAAGAGTGGAATGTGACTGATGGTTTGATTTATAAATATACAGTGTCAGAATCACCAATTAATAGGATAACTATATAGGCAGGTAAATCAATGACATTGGGAGAGGAACGTTCTTAAAAGGGAAAGTGGAATATGCTAACAAAAATGAAAGCTAGTCCACTTAGAGAAGATTAAGGAAACAAAAGAGATTGGAAATGCCTACTTGCTGAACCTTGTATTTTTCAAAGGATTCCAAGGGCAGCGAGATAAGGTGAGGAAGTGGTAAAAGCTTTTACTGAGATTAAATTGAAACAAAAATTAAGAGCTTGTGCTGAGTGTGGCAGAGAAATTAAGTGGCAGCATTTCTGCCATTAGTGCCACTTGTGCTTCAGTTTTGTCTTGAGCCTCCAGTTTCAGTCAAGTTTACCTCTGCTGCAGCACAGTGAGGGTGTATGTTTGTTAACAAATCATGCAGACAGTCATCAGCTGCTGAAGTAGCATGGTAGCCTGGCACACACCGAAACAGGGGTCCTGGTTTCAATTTCACCTCAGTATATTTGCTAAGGAAGATACAATTCAGCTATGATTTAGCCTACCCTTTACACATTCAGAGTGAAATTTCTTAAGTCCTTATTCAGAACTGTGTCTTTCTGCACATTTCCTTTCATGATAATCTGTTCTATCAGTTGATATGATTCTATCAATCATATCTCTTCTTCTCTCTAAGTTAGATCAATAATTGCTTCTTCATAGTCCTTTTCCCCAGATCATAAGTGGGACGTTATTTCCCTCGTTATCCTGCTCAGTGGGTGGCACTTCTGGCCATAAAAATTATCTTTTCAGAGGAACTGCTCCACCTAAATATCATAAACATTTTCTCATCTTGGCCAAAGAACAAAGTGAAGCAACTCTGGCACGAGAACTGAAACATTGTTCTCTTGCTGTGTATTTCTCTACTAAGTCCCCAGATGCTAAAATGATATAACGTGCCCAACTGAGATGATTCAGCCAAAGTAAGCACAGCAGTCAGTGAACAATGACTGTTGGCTTTTGTTTTGTTTCCTTTTTAGCTAGATTAGTTGCAGATTAACTTGATGCTTACCCATCTTTTAAGAAGGTGGAACAAGTAATTCTTGATGCAAAAGCCAGCTTGGTCAGTAATGTCTTTAGCATTTGGACACAAAACTATTATCCAATATATTACAACAAGTGTACATTGCTACCATATACATTACAGCAAGTATAAAATGTTATTTCTCCTGTTTAGAGAATTTAACTAGTTTAAGAGATTATGATTATGATGATGATGTAAGGAAAAAGGGTAAAACTGAAGATAAAATTCTTCTAATAATGTAAAGCCAGTAAAGTCCCTAGAAAGGGAGCAAAATTCAGTTTTAAAAAAAGTATACTAATATATGCTACTAAAGAATAATTTTGCTTTTTTGTTGTTTCCTGTTATACACACCAATTTAGACACTGAAAGACTTTTGTTTGTTTGTTTGTTTGTTTAGAAGGCTGGCAAATTAAGTTAGTTACGTCATTGGAGTGTGAGCATTTTACTTCTCTCTTTCCCTGTGCCTTGAGGCCGAAATTATTCTAATGACTTCTTAAATTATAAACTATCCTGCATGCAAACTTGCATGCAACTAGGCTATCTCTTTAAGTTCTTATTTCCTTCCATTAATGTCAGTGTGCGTTCAGGATATTAATTCAGCAGATTGCATTTAAAACCACTATTTTTTAAGTTTTTGTTTCGACTCACACTGCAGCACAGAAGAGGATGTTGCATGACAGAAATTACCATCAAAAACCTTTCAATCATTGACTTCTACATGTTACTTTTATTCTAGGTTATGCCATCTCCTCCAGTACCTAAGACTACCCAAGGATTTATTGGCTGGAGATCAGGTGTTCAAGGGTTGGAACTTGAACACGGTTTTCAAATCCGAAGCAGCAAAGGTACCTTTTTTAAGGAGCTGAAGTGGCCATGTGAGCCCTCTGACTGAAGTTAAGAAATAGCAGGTTGGCACATAGATCCGTTTGCATCCCTAAATAAACATTTCATAGTGGACTGTCAGATTGTTAAACAGTTATGCCTTAAAAATTATTTATGCAAACATCCACAATAATTTTGGTAAAGTGTGAACATTTTAATGTAACATTTTATTTGCTACTGATTTTTTTTAAATCTATGACATCCATGCTATTAAGACTGCTTCAAGTTTACGTAGATGTAACCATAAATAAACTTTCTAATTGTTTCTCCATGAAAGCCTCCATTCAGACTCAGTTTCACAGCAGTTCTTGCAACATAAATACACACTGCCCTGTTCCTGACAATCCTACCCTGCTGCTCATTCCCAATTCATCACTTACCTGTGCTACCACAAAAACATCTCCGGTACAGAAAGAGAGTGAGAAGAGGCAGAGAAGAGCAGCAGGTGTGACTTAAACTGGCTGAAGCTGCTAAGGAACTGCATACTGGCACTTGGGAAAAAGCTTTCCTCATTAACAAGTACAGCAAGGGAACAAATGAAAATCACCTGCAAAAAAAATAATTATCAGGCTTCATCATAGTGTGTCCACTGTAGCTTGGAAAAAAATAGACAATTCATAAGTATAGTTAAAGCGTAATTATTAAATCCATTTTCTTTTGTGTTGTGCATGTTTTACAGGTAGTATGTGTAGATACACATGTAAGTAAGTGAGTAGTTCCCTGTGCAGCTGCTTGATTGGTATAAATAAAGCATACACAGGCCACAGTGACACAAAGTCACTCTCAAAAATCAGTTTTGGTGTCAAACTAGGTTTTTATCAATTAATTGAACAGAATGCAAATGTGCTACAAAGTATTTATGTTGCTTCAGTTTTGTTTATAATGATATTTATACCACCAGGACTGATGAGAGTAGGGGATTGCACTGGGAGTCACTGGTGTGGCTGCCTCGTGGCTACACAGTTCAGTCTTGCGCTTCAGTACCTACCTGAAGATTTGTCCGGGCTTTTGTAAACTCGGGAGACTCTTTTAGTTGTGGTGACTATTTGCAGGATATAGTTTTAATTTGCTGATGTGTTTAAACTAAAAGATTGTTTAAACAAATAGCAGCCTCCAAGAAATAAACACAGGTAGCTCCTTGTAACTCCTTATTCCTTAAAGAGGAAACACTTTCCTCTTTAATCCGGCTGCAAGATCTCCTTTGTATTCAATATCTTCTTCTTTAGTCAGCAGTAAATCCTTGGCTTTCATAGCAGTAGGTCAGCAGCTAGTGTTTGTTCTTTACTTCTTCCCAAGAAATGACTCACAACGATCAACATCCCACCTTTTTTTTTCACATCAAATTCCAAATGCCCACAAAATAATAATATTTTACTTTTTCCATATTCTCTGCAAAAAAATGGAGAAGTGACTCATATCCTTTGGAAAGATCAACCAAGAATGAGAATACATAGCAGAAGTAATTTCAGACACATTACTTAAAACCAGAATAAAGAATAACTTGGAATCAGACTCAGGAAATTTAAGCTAAATTGCAATTTAGCTACTAACTATAACGTGTTTAAGCTGTTCTTTGAACAAGCAAGATAATTGTAGGAACAATATTTCAAATCAGTGGGCTTTCTTGCCATTGCTAGGTTTGTATCTCTGTTTTAATCACATAGTTCTTCAGTTTATTTTAAGGTCACATTCAGATCTTCATATTCTTGTCGGATTTATATAAACAGGTATAGTAAAAATTAATATGCAGTTTGGTAGCAACAAAAGTACATGAATTCAGGCCAAAAGAATGGGGAGCTTCAAGACCACTATTTTTTTTAAAAAATAATCTTTTACGAAAGAACTAAAGCTGGCACCTAGTATCCAGTAGATGTTTGTATGACGTGAAATCAAATTCCATATGAGTCATAGTTGGATTCTGAAAACCAAAATAAATTCTTTGTGCAGCATCTACAGTTTGACATTTCTGAATCTTATTCGCAGTGGCTGGCTATTCACTCTGGAGTAACAGTAAGGGTTTGGGGGTTTTTTATTATACTATTCATCATTTAAGGCACCTTTGCTCCAGGAGATACTTCATTATAGCCTAATATGGGAAGTGTAGGGAGTATTGTCTAAAATTTGCACTCATTCCTCAAGGATAAATCTGTCAGTTGTTAATTGATCTGTGTATATGGAGTTTTGGTGTTCAAGAATATGTGAAACTATAAACTTGAGTATTTCTTTTCCCAGCACTTTTAGTTTGACCCTTTATACCTGAAAAAATAAATGTAGAAGTTGTGGATTTGCAGCTGACAAAGGACTGCCCACTGAACTGCCCCAGTTGTGACTCCAAAAGGCCGATCCAGAATTATTAAATTGCCTTGTAATGTTTCAAACTTGGCATTTAATTTGCAGAAATTAACCTATTTATTGGAGCCAAGTTGGGCACATAAATGTCACTGCACACCATAAAATGTCACACCATCTCCAAGGTCAAGACAGTGTGAGTAAACTCGGTGCACACACTGGGGAAATGCTTCAAAACAAAAGTAAATCACTTTAAAAATGCAGCAAAAGTCAAGACAATTTTAACTGTAAATAAAAGCCTTAGACCTGTGTTTCTGTGCAAGTCAGAGCTTGGGATGTTTCTAAACACATATTAAAAGTTATGCAGTTTATTTTTAACTAAAATTTGAAAATGAAATGCAAGTATATTTAGATGTCTTCTATGCTTCAATCTGAATTTCACTGAGTGTAATCTTTTGTAAAGCTGTTGGTGGTTTAAGGTTCACATCAGCAAACTTGTACACATATCAAGTCCTCCCTAGTTAGTGCAATTTTTCAGAAACTGAAGCCTTCTTGTCTTCTGACTGTTGCTTTCAGATAAACCAGATCTTTGGTAACAGATTCATTTAAAAGAAGAACTATGGATGATACTTTCAGAATTGCCTGTGCAAAAATTGTACTGTATTTGATACACAGTCATCAGAGCAAGACATAAAAATAGGTCAGCCATACAGCTTTTGCCACCATGGATGTGTACTTGCATAAACTTTCCTGGGTGTATGATGAAATAATTGTAGAGGCTGAAACAACAGCTGTATTTAAGTTGAAGAACTATGATATAAGAATTATCTTTCTCGACAACACTTGCTTTACAAACAACAAAATTGACAAAAACCTGATGCATTTTCTTTTGCAATGTGCTGTCTGTGCTATTGGAACTGGCATAGACTGGCATTTGCTACTTATAATTTCATTAATATAAAATATTTTACCAGGAGCTCAGAGTTGAAAGTTTATTATTGATTTTAAATACATTTTGCATCAGATAGAAAAGATTTTTGATTAGATGATAGTGAAATGGTGATTCTGAATAAGTAGCACTACTCAAATTACAGTCACCATACAAGCGTTGCTGCACATTTTGAAAGAAGGAAAATGAAGAGCAGCCACAGCATGTGCTGGGCCAATCGATCCAGCTGCTGTAAAAGGCAGCCCCTTAGAGAATAAATCTAATCAGTGTTCTGCATGAGACATTGCTACAAACTTACATCCTAATAGACACCCACTGCAGTCCTAAGTTTGTGCAAAACCAACTGTCTCCAGTTCCTGCCATTGGCTACTCTTGTCAGTCTGAAGTAACTTTAATTCTGAGATCATATGCCTGACAAAAGAAAGGAGGTAGATTTTTTTTTTTTCTTTACGGAGACCTAAGGCTCCCCATTCACACACATTTCCCCGTTCAGTGAAGGATTCCTTGTGGTTTCTGCCAAGTTTCTACAAAGTACCAAAGCAACAAACACTAGTCGTTGGCAGCCAGACCAGAAATCTCTGCTTCCTTGTGGAGCCCAACCCGTGTCACTTCTTGCATTAGGTTCCTAAACGTGTCCTATTAGTTCCCCTTAAAACCTTTGTCAGCTTAGCAAGACAGATAAGGCCCACTCACAGACTATTACTTTCCTCCTGACTCCTGTGTTTTTCACATCCCATCAAATCCTTATTTAACTAGTTGAAAGCATGTCAAACCATTTCATAGGACCATAGTGTAATATATTTAACTGTACTGGAAAACGATATTGTTGTGCTGTGAAACTGATGGAGTTGCCAGTGAACAAAACGTTGCTACTTCAGTCTGCTTTACCATACCTGGAAAAGACCAACAGTACTGAGAAAGAAATCCAAAACCAAACCAGAAACTTTGTGAAAACAACAAATCCGATTAATGCTGCACCAGTGAAACAAAACAGTATCAGATTAATTGGAGATAATTTTGACCTTACGGTTTTGGACTGCTCACGCACATCTCACGACTCACTGTGTTTCATGGAGAACAGTTCAAAGAGATTAAAACAATGCTCTGGCCTGTATGCCTCAGTGGCGGATTTATTTCCATAAGGATTTCATGAAGAGTGTTCTGAAAACTCTGCATTTTCCTCTGCACTGTCGCCAAACTGCCACGGCTTCAAGTGGCCATGGGGCGATGCTATAGCATCTCAGCATTCAGAGAGGCATTTCACTAGATGTTAAAAGAAGGATGAGATGGAGTCAGACCATCTGATAAGGGTAGAAGTAAACATAGCAGGTTAATTTAATTCCTTATCGCTTAAGCAAATGCAGCTGGATTTACTATACATGTACAGTTCTAGCTGGACGCACAAGGTAACATATTCTTAGAACATCATTATGTCTGATCCCCAGTGTAAGATTTTTCCAGCCTTTAATGTTTTAATTTTTCTTAAAACAGTACATTGATCTCAAAAGTAACATTACACTGCCTTAGTAAACCTTCTAAAAGTAAAAAAAATTCACTGTGTTTAGCAACAGCCCAGAAAATCACAGATCAAAGACTGGTTGTTACTGCTTGGTGCTTCTTTCTTTTTTCTTTTTTTAAGAGATGAGCATATGAGAAATCTGAGTTTAGAATAAGCACACTTCCTATTCTTTAGAAACGCATGATAGAGGTTACATTTTATGTGCTAGGTACATTATAGTACAATACATTAAAGTATTTTCTTGGAGGATAATTACCTGTCATATCTTTTATATCAGTTAAGTTTATTACACCCGACTTGTGTCAGTAACAAAAAGCTCAGGATTTTAATGATAGCTAGGAAAAAGGTAATCATATTTCATGCAAGAGTGGTACATTTCTTTTTTTTTTAATTTCAGTAAATATTAAGTTCTTAATAGCCTAGTAACAAACTAAGAAAACTGACCAAGTTTTTGCTTGGACCTGCCCTTGCAGGTCCCAGACCGGGATCACGGGTGGCTGGGCAGGACTCCTGTTAGGCGATGTTTTTAACAGCTCCTCTAACAGCATTATTTTGAGTTCTAATATAGGGAGCGTAGAAGTGGCCGGTTTCTCTTTCTGCATCCTTGATAAAGGCTTTTAATTCGATCTGTTTTTTCTGAGTCTGCTTTCCAGAAAGATCATTGTTGTAAAGAACAGCCTTGTAACCAAAACAAGACGTGGCAGCCTTTGCCCCCCCACCCCACACCCCGCAGACATACGCACACTTGTGTCTCTTGCTTTTTTTCCCAAGGATGCCTGCAGGCTGCCGTGTGACACCCAGCTGATCCATCCTGCTGAGAGCCCCGCGCTCCAGCCTGACCTAAACCTGGCAATGCCTTCTCACTTCTCGCAGGCTGAAAACAGCCCCCCCTTCTCCTCCTGAAGTGAGAGACGGTTAATGCTTTTATTCCTCGCTGGGGAGCAAGATGAACCCAGCTATGCTAGTGAATCTCCTTTGCTTGCTGACATGCGTCAGACAAAACAGTCTCATCCTTAAAAGCTGGAGCGAAAACAAAAACAAAGCAAGAGCCCAAAAAACCCCAGTGAGCTACAGACCCTGTCTGGAAAAAATTAAGCAGCCATGATGCTCCTCTTGCCAGAGCACAGTTGTGTCCTTTGTTTAAATGAAAGCTGTAGTAATTTCTTGTGCTCCCCATCACGTGCATTACAGCTTCCATCTATAGCATTATATTTGCTTAATGAACAAACCCCACGTATTTACAGTCTCTTAGCAGAAGCCAAGATTCAGCTCAGAGGCTGGAGAGGGAGCGGGAAGGGGACACTGTTTATTGGTTCACTTGGGCAAAGAGATGTTGTCCCCCACCCCATTTCCTTCCTGGCTGCAGTCACAGGCAAATCCTCTTCATACTCAGCAAATCACAGTTGAAATCTTCCTCGTGCATTTGTGCAGCATTTTACATTTAAAGGACTCAAGAAGGAGAAAAGATTGCCTAAATCTGCTTTTAATTCTCCCTTCACTTACAAGGTTGGAGTCATTGCTAATCCATCATTAACTGTCAATAGTGACAGGCACGACCAGGCTAGTTCTGCTCGTGCTGTTTTCTGCTGGGGAGTCAGACTCTGTGCTGCTATGTGCACTGGCTCTGCTGGGGTTAACAAACTGTTGAGGGTTTGTGGAACACAGAAGACACCAAATTACATAAAATACTGCAATTATTTTGAATTTATTTTAGGTTCATTTGTTGTGTGCGTTTTGCAGTGCTGCTGGAGTTGTTTTAGAGCTGAACAGCGCTCATGCAGAGAACAGTCAGGAATGTGATAAAGGCACCTGAATATGAGAAAAGGGCCTCAAACCTAGTGAGCCAAATCTCTTTCTGTTTTGAAGAAAGGCTCTCCTACCAGTGACTTTCACAGTTTTTAGTGGAAAGAAGAAGATAAGTATACACTGTTGCTTCATAAGGCTATGCCTACTGAATGGTCCAGGTAAGTCCTGGTAACAGCCAGTTTACAGAGTTTGTCCCTTACCTCAGGTTCCAAAAGTTTGTTTTGTTCATCTAGTCTCACCTAAACCCAATGGGGTTTAGATACCTGACGTAAAATACATCAGACCTAGTATCTAGCAGTGCTGGACTAGATGGTGAACCTTCCAGGGTCTGTGCTTCTAAGGAAGAGTTCTGAATTTAGACTTTAGATTCCAGATACTCTAATCAAGTTACCACTGGAGACAGGCTAATATCTGTCCAAAACACAGAGAGTATATTTACAGTCATATTTAATCACAAATGCTCCTTAAATTAAATAGTTGACCCATGGCCTGTAGAACTGGAATAGCATAAACGGATAAGAAGCAAGTAAGACAGGTGTGCAGGGCAGGACATGCTGCTTTATGAAAGACCCACAAATGGGCGACATAAAGAGTTAGAAAATAAGTTCCTTGTAATACAATAAGACATCATAAAATATTAAAGCTTATAAGACTGTAGTTCCAGCTCAGGTCTCTCACAGCACTAATAAAACAAGCCAAATTCACTTTCTCTCCTGATGACTACAGACTTCTCTATAAAATTATAGCTTTATTATGCATAATTCAATTCTATCAACTGCTTTTCTTTATTGTCCCTTCTAATTACACATACACATACTTGTCATTTATTAGACTATATAAATCACACCCAAAGAACTACACAGAAGTACATACACATTTCCTACGTAAGGAGAATAGAAAAAGTCAGGCCAGTCTCTCTATTTACTCCCCTGTCCCATTATGGATTTGGAACTGTTCAGACAGATTTAGAAACAACCTCTGAATTCTGAGTCTCTCTTTGATTGCTAAAAGGAAAGTAATTAGCTATATTCCATAACGTATCACAGCACCTTTAAACGGTTTCCATTTCTGAAAAGTAAGGCCACATGCACAAAAGTTTTCTTGCTTCTAACAGTCTATTGATAACAATACGGTAACTCAGTTTGTTGCTTGGTTCTGGCTCAGAGAGACTAAAGTCAGTGGAGACTGATAATTCACGTAGATTAATTTTAGACTTCTGTGATAATGATTCAGGACTGGGCTGCAAATTCAGACCTTTAAATGATACGTGACACGATCCTTGCTTTCTCCACAAAGTTACAGGGGGAGCTTGGGCAGTAAGGTCTTACCTTAACCTTAAAGGTAATTAGTCTGTGTGGATAACCCAGCGAGATGCCAGGGCTGTGAACTCATTCCTCCTGAGCCCACGGTTACTGTGCTGACTACTGACCACTCACCCTCCCCTTCAAGAACATTTACATAGAACAAAACAAAGCAAAAATTTCAAATGTTTTCTTCAGCAAATATCGAACTGCCTATAGAATATAATTAATCTCATTGTGATATCTGCAAATTGTCCAGATGGCACATGGTCCAGAGACATTTATGCACAGTGAAGAATGCAATGCCTACAACTCTGTCTCCTCTCCCAGAAGAGAGAGACTCGACAGGACACTCTAATGGATGGTTTATTCATTTGTGGTCTTGGTTTATTAATTCATCATGTGCTAATCATTAATCAGCATCAGGTGTGCAGACAATACAAGAGATCAGACAATCAGCCACGCAGCGTTACCCACTGACCTGCCACCATCTCCTCTCTAGAACTCAGAGAGAAGCTCACATTTGTCAAAACACCAAACAGGCAGATGAATTGAACTTCAGGCCCAGGAAGGGGATGTTTCATCAAAGAAATGCCAAAGTTAGTTTGCGCTCCTTGGGTTGAGCCCAGCCACGAAAGCGCTCCTAACGCGATCAGGGGGAGCTTGCCTCATGTCCCTAAGGTCAGAATTTGGCTAAACACATGCAGAACGTGTTTGGCTCATTACACACGTGCATATTAAATCTACAATCAGTAGCAAAGGAACAGAAAGACAATACATGGTAAAGATAGTGGAATTGCACTTCAAAGATCAGGATGCAGTATCCACAGACTCCCAGCGTGGCTTTGGCCACAACAGTCACTCTCTCCTGCTTCATCTCCCATCTGTAAAAAGCAAAATAACCATCTCTCATTTTTACTTCATCCATCTTTGCAGTTTAGACTCAGAATGCTTTGTAGTGGTCTCTCTTTCTCAAAAAACATCCAGCTCCCAGCACACAATGTCCCCCCCAGAAAAGCCTTATGGAAATAAATAAAAAGAATCTTATAAAATATCCACTGATGAGATAAGACCACCAGCACAACAATGCAGTGAACAGCTGTAATCCGTGGGAGGACTATTTCTCTTTGCCACAAATGCCATCTATTTTTCCAGACACAAGTAATTCTCTTTCATAAAACAGGGAACTCAATGCCTGCAGACAACTTGCCTTCCAACCAGCACATTTTTCAAAAGCTCCCAGTAGTTTTTGACATTAAGTAAAAGGTGTCACATCTTAATGACAAATACTAGTACTAGGCTGCTTGATTAACGTAATTTGTTTCTTCATTTGATATTTTATTCCAGATGAGCTGCTTTTCATCTCTGTTTTCTAAGGGGGAAAAGATGCATTCTGATGTGCAACGCTAATGTGCCCTCTGCAATGACCTCTTATCTCTAACTTTTCACTCTCACCTCTTATTCTCTTCAGTGAAGAGAATGAAATGAGCTCTAGCAGCAGCTATTGGTCAAGAGTCTCATATGTTGGATACCCGCCAAGGCTTTTGGGGTGTTTAGCACAGACAAAAGGTCTATTCCTGTGACACATACGTTTAAATTTAGCACTAAAGTGGTGGAAAAAAAAAAAGAGAAAAAATATGTAAAATGTCACTTTCTGACAAGCAGAAAATTAGAATTCATTGCCCTGAGAATTAAATGGACTATTTCTGCTTCCAGTCACCAACTATGACAAGGTTAACATTTTTCAGTCTAATGAATAAGGACATTAAGTGTGCATGTGAGTAAGAAATAAAATTACTAGAGGGTATTAGCTAAGTATGTGACAACAGCCCAAACTGATAACAGAGCTGCCAGGATACAGGTTCTAACTAACACTGACCGTTTGCCAGAATGGTGAACCAGGGGATAACAGAAACATGGGGTACAAGAATACAGATGTCATTTTTCTTTCATTATTATTAGTGCAACAACATAAGCAATCGCAGGAAGATAAGAGTCTCTGGATGAGAGTAAAGCACATCTCAAAGTGCATCCAGCAGGCTCCCAGTATGCCAGGCAGGGACATTGAACTGGGCAGCGTGAATCAGAGGCCAAAAAAGCCTGAAGAGACTTAGAAAAGGAGAAGATCCAAGTGCATCTCTTATTTCCCCAAGGATTCTTTCATCACTCCCCAGTCATGGCTCAGTTCTGATATGACATAAGGATTAGAGTATGAGATCGAGTTATTGTTTGTGACTTGCCTTAGCTTCTGTCATTCCCATTTGAGTTTTCCCTGTAGCTCCTCGCTGCCTTCCTCAGCTATGGGAAAAATGACACACGTAGCTATGTCTTCTAGACAATAATACAGCACCAAGCAAGGAGGAGTCAAAGAAAAACTGTTCTTGATGTGCTTTAGATATTAAAATACTGGAAATTATCAACTATTGAGACTCTTTCTGGATATAAATTAAATGAGGGCACTAAAAGATAAGACAGGAAGATTATATTTTCAAATATCTAATTTGTTCTGTGAAAAATAAGTATAAAAATTATGTTTAGAGATGGGTCAAGCTTGAGAAAGCGCTTTTAAACAGGAGTGGTTAAAGTTATCTGACAATGAAAAAAGCTAGGAAAACATCAACAGACTACAATACAGAGACTGTTCCTTTTATTATTTCTGCCTTTGATTTGGTTTCAAAAGCTACTTGGCCACAACTGAAGAAAATCTAAAGCTTACAATTTAGGGGATAAATCAAACATTTTAAAAATGAAAATAGATGTTAGAACTAAAAAGGAAAGAAAACCAGAAGAAAACAAGTACTGTTAAAACCATGGAATCTACCTCCAGATTAGCCAGCTGGAAAGATTCACCAGTTTCTCTTTGCTTTACTGTGGCTCAGCAGGGTGCTCGTTAGTCCAAAGCAATACTTTTTCTTATTTTTCGAGTCTAAAGTCAGTGTGATGGGCTATTAGGCAGCTCAGTTACAGTTCCTGTTTCCTGTAACATCAAAAGCTGGATTCTCCTCTACTCGTCTGCAACTAACAGACACGCATCTTGTAGACCCTGAAGGATTTTTGCCTCATCAAACCAGCATGAAAGGATTCCTGCGTGTTTTTATACCAATAGACAAAGCATGACTCCGTCCCTCTAATTCGCGCTGGCACAGCTCTATTCCCTCCATCTTCCTCTTTGTTTTACTTGGTTTGGCCCCAGAAAGCAGTACAGTATTTGGAGATCTTCAATGAGAAAGGTCATTTAAAACCCATCGCTTATTTACAAGCCAACCCGCAGAACGACAGGCTGAGCAGGAACCTTGTTAGCAGGACCGGCCACTTCTCAGCCACGCAGTGAGCTCAGCCGTAGAGCTCTGTAAGAAGAGAAGCATCGAGACAGCTATTGGCCTTAGATGAGACATGCCCCAGTGCTGCATGTGCCCTTTTCACCATGCTCTGATCTGTATTCCACACTGCTCTCACTCTGACTGGAGCCTGATTACTTTTGGTCCCTGGCCTCATTACCTCACAGTTCCCTACAATAAACTGCATAAGCCACTTATCTGCCTGTAATCCTGATAAATCCAAATCATTTCGAATGAGTTTGTTTTGTTCCTCTGTCCCCAACCCTCCTGGCCCCTCTAACTTCCTCAGCCTTATTTTATATCATCAGCATATTTAAGGCACTTTTGAAATTACATTCTGCTCAAGGTCACTGCACTGAATTTAATTCCCCCTCCCCATCAAGCACATCAGCGCTTTAACTCCCATCTGATTTATTTATACTATTTATTATCAGAGGCCAATTCAATCAATACAAGCTGGAATTCAAACACACACACACACATTTGAATTATGCATACAAACACTCATCAGGAGATACAAGACAACAGCTATAGTCCAGACCATTCCTCTAACATACGGCCAGCTTATAGGTAAGGAGGCTCATAGGGATGAATTTTTATACCTTGACTTCTGGTTGACCCCAGTGGTTGTTTGGTTACTGGAAACCAAAGGAATTGAAATAGGATCACAAATTCCACAGAGGAGGCCTGGACAAAGAATCTCTGTGTTTCTTACCCCAAGCCAGTAGGACCATATTTTAAGACGGGCTTTCTGAGTTGACAGTTCCTTTATTAGCTCCTGTACACACAGGAATCCTAGCAAAACACCATCAAACCATACTAGACAGTCATGTCAAGCAAACATTGCAAATAGAACAGCGTATGGAGAACTGGAACTTGAAGGAAAAACCAAAGCACTAACCTCAATTGCAGCCTAGGTTAGGCATTAAACCAACCTAAACGGGATGCTGGAAGCATACTAGAAAGTTAATAGCTTTTGGCTTCCCTCTGCAAACTGCTCTCCTTTCTAAATGCTAATGGTCAGCATGATCCTCAAACAGTTCACAACCGACTTCTGGTTGTCTTTGAACACAATTACTGGTTACAACTTAAGAATCACTGAAAATTCAAAAAAGGAAGGCAGAGAAAGCACGCACACACAGGTACTGCTGTAGGCAGGGACAGGCTGGAGCCTTCAGGGATTCAAGACACAAAGACTGATTAGTCAAAAAATTACAGTGGGGTGCACAAAGTCTGGAAAAGAGAAGTGCAAATTCTTCCATACAAAAATATTTTGTGTCTGCTTAGTTAACTTTAACACTAACAGGAGCCTGCAATGCCAAGTAAGATACAAATCAGGACATCAATACCCACCATCATCAGGTGGGGGATTAGAAAGCAAAGCTCTGCATAGCTGCCACCTTCACAATTACATTCCCCAGCTGAGCTGCATTTCTTTCCTTTTCTCTCTGTCTTTTACTATGCTCCTTCTCCATCCTTTCCCTAGCATAGATCCTTTTCAACTATCTTTTATAAGAAATTACCCTTTCTTCTAACCACTCATCATGAAAAGAAAGTAATTTCCATTTTTCCTTACTGATACAAGGCCTTGTATCACCCCAGAGCTGCACTGGTTGGTACCATATAGAGACGTGGCCAAGATGCCAGGGATTCAATCACACCTCTCCAAGCTCATCTTAACTGTAGTGGTGTAGATGCCTGTGCATCTTCTCTGGCCTAAAGCTACATGAGGCTCAGGAGTCTCAGAGATTGTTTTATTATTTCACCATTTAAGCACAGAGAATATTTTGGCTTCTCTATCAATACATTTCTGCCTGGTAACTCCCAGTTTGGATGCTGATTGTGTTTTGCATAAAATTAACTAAATTGCAGCCCTTCTGTTTCATTGGTTCGTTTTGTCTGCTTCCTTCACGAACAATGTCGGGGAGATTGCAAGCTGACTACAATTCTCTTTCCTAAGGCAAGAGGAAAACAACATCTAAGAGCCCGATCAGTACAAGTTTCCTGATGCCTGTTGGGTTTTATAAGCTATATCGTATTCTGGCATTTAACCATTTCTGTTAATTTGACTCATTTCAAGAAACAAATGTAACAATTGCCACAGTGTTCTGAACTACTATTGGTAAAAATGGAACAGGTGTAACGACAAGCTTGCTCTTTTTTTCTATTTAAAAATTCACTGAGCTAACAAGTTACTTGTGCACTGCCAAAGTAATCACAGGTCTTTGCTCTCGAGTTCCAATATTTAGTTTCCACAGGGGTGTCTGCTGCAGGCTATATTTCACAGGTAAGAGAGATCAGTGGTGTCAGGCTTCCTGAAGTGTTGATAAAACACAGAAACACAAAACTGCTCAGGTGTTGCCCGAGTCTGGAGGGACCCATATCCACACAGGTACCAAAGTTCCATCAGTGAGCAGCACATTTTAAAAGAAATTACTTCCATATCTTTGGAAAAAAAACACCACCGAAGAAGTAAATAAATTAGGAGCAGAGGGAAAGGCTTGTCTGCTGCCTAAAGCAAAGCACAGCTCTTGGTCCCGTGGGTGGGAGCCACACATCGTAGGGGGGATGCGTTGTTCACCTGCAGGGCTTGGCACGGAGCAGCACGATACCCAAATGGAACGCTGCAGCACAGGCACTGCTGCACCTCCGCTCCTTTATAGATGGATCCATTCACCATGGGGCACATCCTCACACCATCTCCTCTTTGGCAACAGCACCAAACCTCTCTCTTCTGCTCCATCCATATGGGAGGAGCTCAGAGGGACAAAGAAAACATAAGTGAGTTTGGGGTGTAACGCAGGTGAAACGAGAAACATTTCTAGAGAAAGAGGAAATGTTTGGCAAACATTTCAGTAATGTTTGAAAGTATCAAAGGTGACAGTTCCGAGACATTCAAGGCACTCCCTGGCTACAGTGACTGTTCTGGGCTCGCCGAGCCTCGGCTTTCTCAAGGCTCTGGGGGACCAGCAGTCAGCACGATGGCTGTGAGCAATACTGGGACTCGGCCCAGGCAAGGAAAGGGGGTGAGCTGATAACAAGAAAGCGTGATGAATTATTCCTGCACTTGTCATCATTATTTAAGTTACTGCCTTTTGCATCCAGGGGAACTACAGTCCTTCCAAAAGAGTTGCTTTGGGTTTCTTAATATTAGGAGACAGTTGGGACGTTCATCGTGCCCTGAGAATAATTAAACTCAAGGCATTTTTAGTGCATTTTCTTCTTCATAATGATCTCATTTCTTTATCTGAGGATCCCAAAGCTTATTAACAAGGCCTCACTAAAGTCTGCTGGAGATGGGTCCTTTCCCTGTGCTGTAGCACAGACAAAAGGAAGTAATGGTTGCAATGCAAAACCAAAAATCTTTTACTTGCTTGTGTTTCTCTTCTTTAATAAGGTTATTACAGTTTCCATTCTAGAAACAGGTTTTTGCACACCACTGTGGGAGAGAAAAAACATTCAGAGGGATTCACGATCCTATAAAAGACAGAAATCAAGCTCTCAAGATCACGTATGAAGCCTGGCAGAGCTGAGCGTGGATTTTGGTGATCCAAAGCCTCAGTCTCTTCAATAGCCACATTTTGTCTAGGCTCTGCCTTTCAGCCTGCTGTCTCCCCCGATGTTTATTCCTGGCGCATGTTACAGCACAGCTGGTTACCTTAAGACAGGCAATAGTGTCTGCTTTGTCTACATCCAATATTTATTCCCAGGAATAGAAACTTTAAGCAACAAATATAACACTGCAACAAATAAAACCAGTATCCAGCAATGCTGCCATCCAATCCAAACAGTGTTCCAGACTGTTGTACTCTTAAAGGCACACACTTTTGTTTAGGTTTCTTTGCCCTGCTGCTCCTCCCCAGCAAGGCCTGCAAAACATATTCTGATTTCTGGTCATCTTACCCCAGCAGTGTAAATAGTTTATTTGCCTCTCTGACATTTATGAACTTGGATAAAGAGCAATACTATCCTTGCAAGGTCCTTTATCAGCTGTGCCCTTCTCTCCTTTCCTCTGTTTAATTTAGGAGTCTCTTCTAGGTTGAATTTGCCTTTCTTACCAAACCAGAAGGGCACAGGGCTTGTCTCACCCAGACATTAGTTCTCCTCTAATTTGTCCCAATAAAATTTTGGATTGATGCACACCGATCCGTTTCCCAGTTACAACACATCCGTGACTGCTGCTCTGTTCTATCCAAAGGATAAGTCTCCAGCTGCCAGCAAAAAATAATTGGTATTTGTCTCCAACTACATAATCACGTAGGACATAATTTTCTGCCATTCTGGCATCCTTGCCCTAAGGATGTCCCATTTCTCTCCAGGACATTTGCTGTTCTTTCCCAGAGCTACCCAGCATGCTGTCTAAAAGCAACTACAAATCCTCTCCTCGTTTCCAGAAGCCTGCGTACAGATTAGACAGTCTAGACAGATAATAGGAAGAAAGAATAAAGGGTTTCTGTAAAGGACTTTCCTGTATAATCCTGCTTGCGATATTCAACTGCTCAGCAAAATGCCAGGAGCACATCCTTTATACTTGTCTACTGATCACTTTGATAAAATTTGTGATCTTAAGTTATTTAAGAACTATATATATAATTCACACAATTAATCATCAGACTAAAACCTGTTCGAGGAAATTTAGCTTAAATGACAGCATGAATGCATCCTCTCAAACAAAAAGAATTCTGTGTTCACTTGTTGAGACTGATGTTGGCACACGTAATCATTGCTCTGTGTCCAATGGAATCACAGTAACTGGCTTAAGAAGTGGCACCTCCTGTAGTTCTGGACCTTGCTTTATTACTTGATTAAAACAGGGAATTGAATGACAAGGGGTATTTATAGTCTTAGATGTGAGAGACTAAGTCTAAGTATCAATTCCAAAGGAATCCAGGGCTGCTGCCTTTGAAAGGCTGGGTAGATTATCTTCACAACTGGATGCAGCTGGGAAGAGGTGGCTCAGGAAAAACGAAGAGGGATTTTTCATACCAGAATGGTAACAGTGTCCCACAGAGCGCCTCGACGGCTGCAGGCTGGGTAACTTCAGGTGTATCCAAACAGCAGTGAAGGAATTTCCTTTTAGCTTGCAACCTCTTAAACTCAAGGAAAGGAAAGCAGCAGCAACAAAGGATTAAAACAATCATCCCAAAGACCTTTCCATGTACAAAGAAGCTAAAGTAAGGGGATATTTTTTAGATCGCTCTAGAGACTGAGTCTGTGTTTTTTGTTTGTTAGTGTCCATTCTTGGTTCACGCAAGCTGTTCTCAGAGCACATCATGCAGTGGCAGGGAGCACCCAAGCAAGGCACCAAGTCCTGCTTTCAGACAGGCATCCATCCAACCCACCACCCCAGATGAGGCAGGCAAGTTTAGGGGATACAGCTGCATCTTTAAAGCATTCCATGGTAGTACTTTAACATGAAAGCTAGGCTTAGGGACTAACTTGCAGGAAGCTGAGGATTGTGAGCACAGGGAAACAATTCCCAGAACAGACTAAACTATCTGTCTCCGAGCTATGCAGCCACATGCCTGGATCCCTGCCATGTCACGCTTACTGTGCTTCCCCTGAGCAACACTCTGCATTTCTGTCTGGGACTGACAAGAAACATACATGGAAACATTATTCTGATCCCACTTTTTTACTTTTTTTCCTGGAATACAGGGCACCTTTGCTTGGGAATGTGCTGTCTTGCTTTGCAGCCTTTCCTACAGGACCAGGTCTTTGTAACTTGCTTACATTCATTCCATGCACACAAAGGAAAGCTGGGAGCAGAGCATGCAAGTCAATTCTTAGTCCAAATCATTAGCTGCAATCTCTCCCCTAAGGGATATAAACTGAATGTATCCAAGTTCAAAGCCAGCACCTTTCTGATCCCTGTTTTGCCTATACACGAAAGACAATGCTGCACCACAAGACACTAATTTTGATCACATTCTGGATTTGGCTACTCCCAAGCACTGGTGTGGAACACAAACTGAAATATTGAGAGCAAAATTCACTAATTACCTGGACACACTCTAACATGAAACCAGAACAACTCATGTTAGCTATTTGTAGTCTCCTGATTACGCACGGGTCTTCCAACACAAAAAGGCAGTAGGCCAAGTTCTCAGCAGTGTTCTGTTTCCACTGAGAACCACTTCTTCTATGTTTAATTGCAAGTTAAGTGTTAGGCTCTTTAGAAAAATGTCTCTAATCAAAGTAAGAGAAACTGGTCAAGATTGCTAAGAAACTTTGGAAACAGATGGGTAAGTCCCTTCATCCCATTGCTGGCTTCAGGAACCCTCAACTTCCAAAGCTTAAAATGTCAGAGACACTAAGCAAGCACTGGGCAATCACAGTTAGCCACTTCGATGCACATCAACTCCGCCCACACCCTCCCGTGGCAGACAAGCTGTCCTACATATAAAATAACCCTTAACTGATCTGCCAGAGGCAATAAAGCCAGTCAGGGCCAGAACTAGATTAAAGATCTAGGGATTTCCAGTCCCCTGAAATACCCATTAAACTATATCACCTTGGTCTGTTGCCAACTATTAGGAAATTACCCTAGCAAGGAGCATTCCAAAGAGAACTTGCAGACAGGCTCGAGCTCTCCTACAAGCTGTATTAACCAAATGGCCAGTTTGGCAAGGAAACAATGCTATAAATATTTAAGCTATAAATTAAGAGTGTGTTTGAGATCTGTGCTGTCAAGTTAGTTGTCATCTCAGCTGCAGCATCACCAGTACATGAGCTTATTTCATAGCTAAAACCTGCAAAACCCACCCAATGACCTATATATGAAGCGTGGATCTCTGGAGAAGTTTCTCGCTGTCCCCTGAAATTTGCCAGAACCAAATTAGTCCGTGTGTATTTTATGCCACAGGACTAGACATCTGCTGCAAGGCCCAGTTTGCAGCACGGGAGGGTGGCCCAGGGCCAGGGGACTTCTTCCTCCGCTGGAAGCAAGCGGGAAGAGTCCCTCACTGTCTGTGCCCCAGAGCAGCTCCGTGCGGTCACACTGGCCTGTGACAGCAACAGCCCAACAGCAGCCCAGGGTCTGAGAATGCAAATCTGCAACTGCCAAAAAAAAAAAACCACCAACATATAATTTGAGCACAACAAGGCACACGAAAGGAGGCAATGCCACCTGCGGGCCACAGTGCACCATGCTTTCTGAAGGCAGACGCAGGGTTTTAGCATGTTCACTTCTACTCAGCGGAATTAACAAGCCTGCCCAGCGAACAACTTCTGCCCTCAGCTCACACAACCGAATATTCTCTGTTCCATTCAGGGGAACATTGCCAGCTCTGCTGCAGCCAGGTGCTGCGTTACTGTTGTACTGGGAGCTCTCATTACTGGGAAAGGACAATGTCCTTTAACGGGGACAAACTTTGAGAAGGCCAGGCTGCAGACAAGGTAGGATTTCCTCATCATCACCCAGTTTCAATGATAAACAAAGTGATTAATAAACATCCTTTCATTCAAGACAACCAAATGATCTCAGCCACCCAAAGGCCTGTCCATTGTGCAAACCAGATTTCTGGGGAAAAGTTAGTTTATTAAGCTGCAAAACAATAAAAAAGCCCAAACACCAGAGCCACAGAACTAGTGCATTTGTAGATAATAAAGTAGCAATAAGTAACTGGGACTCAAAGAGGGATGGAAAACATGAGAAACCTTGTCTTGCAACACGAATGTCTCCAACACAGAAAGTCCTTACACTCAGGAAGCACAGCAAGTCTACCTTAGAGTGCCGAATACTTTTCTTTTTGCAGACCTTGTCCTTCTCTTAAATGTGTTGGAAACCAGCCAGTGGCTGGAGTTTTTGGGGAAGGGGACAGATGGCGTGGGCCACATAAGCCCAAGTTCCATAGGAGGCAGGCGAGACTTTGGGCCTTAATTGCAGCAGACAACTCAAACCTAAGCTGCCACAGGAAACAGTCCTGTACCCCATCCTTTTCCAGAAGGAGCTTTTTTTTTTTGGTAATAAAGCCAAACACATTAGTTCTAAAGTGTTGCCAAGAGGCCTCTGAGGAACAATCTTCAGTTGCCTCATGCTGCTGTTCTTCCTGAGAAACCATTTTTGTGTCGGGCTACGTCTTCCACAGTGCACCATGGTTTTCTCATCTCATAGCGGAAACACATTATTAGAACAGCTATATAGTTAAGTCCTGAAAAGAAGTTTTTTCATTTGGAAATCAGTGCCAACAAGCTTTCTGTAGGGCTCTTATGCCAATGCACCTTTCATTTGTCTTCATGGCACATCCTTCTGGTTCCTGCACTACACCCGAGAAAGAAACTTTAACACACAAAGAACAAAACATGATGGGAAACAAGACAAAAATCCTAATTTGCCCAATAGTAAAATGCAAGCCATTTGTGGCACGAGGCAGAACAGCTGCTTGTCGGTGAACTGCAACATGACAACAGTTAATGATGAAAGGAAGTGAAGAACCCTGCAGTATCTGCTCACACTGGCTGGGGAAACGCAGAGGAACAAAACGTGATTAGCCAGCCTGGAATTTGGCCAGGGCGATGGAGATAATGGTTCTTTACGAGAGGTGCCAAAGGATATTTCATGACCACACCTGTTCAGGCCTGGAGGTTTACAGTACAAATCAGCTGGAGTACCTTGTGCTTCTGCTGAGACAACGCATCGGTCCTAAATCAAGCAAGCAGCATATCCTCTTATCAATACACCACAGAAACAATTTGTCCTATTCAAATCAAAGCTTTCTTACTAATGAGACACAAAATGATTGCAAGCTCAAGGTAATCTGTCGGCTAGCACAAGATAAAGTGAGTGAATCAGGAAATGTCTTCCGACTCTTGATTTCAGTACTGCCATGTATCAAGTCCCATTCTTACTCTGGAGTCACTGTGGCCAGAGGAGGATGGACTCTGAAACAACGTTTTTGCCTCAAATTCTCGTCATAAAACAAGTCACTCAGCCTCACCAAAACACCCAAGAACTGATAAACTCAATCTTCCAACGATGTTTTAAGATAACTAAGAAAAAACACAGACAATATAATGAATTCCATACTTACCCTGGTTTGGGGGATGACAGTGATGCTGGGAAGGTGGCTCATTAACCAAAGAATGCACTCACATCCCACGTGACAAAGTCCATTACCACAAGTTGGATTATAAAACAGTCAGAGGATTTATTGAGATAAATACAAACTTACATAGATTCTCTATACTCTGACATACAAGTGACACTTCCAGAGTGTCCCCACAGTCTGATTCTGAACACCGCTACGTACTGCGCAGCCGCCACTAGGGCAGCATCCTGACCCATGCCAAGTGTGCATCACACACAAGACTCCAACGAGTCCAGTTCTAAGCAACATGACAAACACTCCTTGGATTACAAGTGCTTGTCCGTTTCCTATGGCATCCAGGCAATATTGCACCCACTAAGTCATTCTCCTGTTCCTTAGATAGAAATGTTTAGAAGTGATATTCTTGCTGCTGCTGTGAAAGTGGAACAACTACTTAACTTGGCTCCATCTGCTTTTTAAAGATGAATTTGTGTATAATTTAAACAACCCAGAGAACTGTACGTGAGCACACTGCTTCACTCCACGTTGCATACAAATGTCTAGTACAAGATGTGAAGTGCAGTCTTTAGTCATGCTGGAGTCACTTCTAGTTTAAAACTAAAACAAAAGACAAACATTGTTGAGGGTAAATCTGTTTTAAAGACCTGTATATTGTCTAAAAAAAAAAATCCACTCAAAAACTACGATGTCCCCCATTAGTGCATGCAACTGGAGAGTTTTATCAAGAGTTTTAAACACAACTGAAATTGTATCATCTAAAACAGCCATGATTACTGGAGCCAGAGAGGTACCAAAATACTGTTAAAACCAAAGAACTTGGCCTAGCCTTTTAGTGAACTTCTATAGCTGGTGGCTTACTGCTTACGTGTATTCTAATCAAAAACTCTTAGTGAACACTAACCAAACATGCTAAAACAAACAGAAGCTTGTGTTTTCCAGGGGATTATTGCAATAAAGGTAACTATTTAAGATTATCTGACAAACAAACCTGGGTTACACTAATGTTCAAAGTATTTAATTTATATACAGTACATTTCAAACATACTTACATATACACAAAATTTGTTCGGTGCTGAGAAATTTAATGAACTGATAAAAAAAAAACCAGAAGTAAAACCTTGTCGGAAAGGCCTTAGAAAATCTGAACCATTACAAAATACCAGTATAATGCCAGCATTAGAAAAAGATATTAGAACTAGAAAAAATTAACTTGAGAGGTCTCTTTGTTAAGAAATTGCAATCATAAAAAGTCTGTACTGAAGAAGCATTTGTTTTAAATTATAAAAAAAATTTGTACAAAATTAATGTAGAATGTTGCAGAGGTTACAGAGTTCACGCTGTGAGCTGTAACAGCAGTGCTATGTGTCTGCCCGCAACTTCCAAAACGCATTTTGTGATCTCACAAGAAAGCAAATAGTTACAAATACTGTACATATAATACAAGACTTTTTAAACTTATACAAAAACCAAGCCTTCCAAAAATACAGAACCAGGCTGAGGAACCTACTCGCTCTACTGTGGAGAGGCCAGATTTAAAACAAAACAAGAAAAGAAACACTTAATTTCTATAAATACCTTCATTCATGTGAGCTACTTACTAGTAGAGCAGTGAAATAGGAGGAAATATTTACACAGGTCTATTTACGACAAATTGTTGTGTACAGAGGAAGTAACTTATTACATGAAACCATTTCTTTACTATTTAAGCATTAGTTTTTGAACAGGAGAAAGTTCCAAACCACAATCCAAAACAGAGACAGCTTGTTTTCCAGGCGCCACGTTATCTGCAGATTTGACACACAGAGGACAGGATCCACCAAAACACGTTTACCTTCCATTTCTCAAACTTATCAGAAGCTCTCCAATTTTATTAACAGAACCATGTTTGACCTGTATATTCTTTCTTTCTTCCAAAAAACCCGATTAAATACACAGAAAATGCCCAACTTAAGCTTCAGTATCTCTGTAACTTTCATTTGTTGTCTGCCCCAAACCTAACCACACAATCAACAGAAGTTGCACACCAAACTGCATCTCTGCCTGTACCCAAAACATCTGTTATTTGGGGTTTTCCAGAATTTAGAGTTCCTTCATTTCTTAGCAACAAAGTAGCAGATTGTTTGGGATATGGTTAAAAAGTGTTTTTAAACAAAGCATAGGTAAAACAAACTTAAGCCTGTAAGTTTTGGTAATGCCCTTCTACAGATACAGCACCTGTTACAGGAACTGATTCCCTGAAATGAAGGGAACATTGCTAGGGCAGTACAGTTTATTTTCCATTTGGGAAATTCACTCTCTACAAGAGAGTATGAGCCAGCAGTAAAAAGCAGAGGCACTAACACCTGTAAGAGTCTAGCTCACAAATAACAAATTAATAGAAAAGCAACAATACCCAAAAAATCTTGAGCTCTGTGGTGTGAAAAATATCACGTTTTACTAAGTAAAAATGAGCCATGCCTCAACTCTAACAGAGGAATAAATTTATAAAATGAAGTAATTTTTGAGCATTTTCCACTAATGCAGAATTAAGTTCTTAATTGTCTTTTGTTAAAACTATTCACATATATACACTGTTTTCAGTTAAAATGTAATACTGGAAACAATTCAAAAACTACAATAAAAGCGAGGAAAGAATATCTTCGTGTAAGTTTGCTATAATAAAGTTTTAAGGTTTAGAAACCATTTTATGCTTATAGCAGACTGCTCTACTAGTGGAAATGTTCTGTTACAAACTGAAACATCAATTCCAATTAGACTGAAACACTAAGTAACTCTAAGACTGTACACACAATACTTGAATGCAGGCGAGAGCAGAGTTATCACCCACATTTACAAAGAGAAAAAGAGAAGGAATTACTCATCCTTATCAGATACACAGCTGCAGATAAAGGACATCATGAAATGAAGACCATAACATTTTTCAACAGACACTTTCCAGCTCAAGTAGGTAAGAAAACCCTTACTTGTCCACATTATTCATACTAACTGTGAACCATTTTGATGTTCAGTGTTTACTGCAGAAGAACACATCAGTTTTGTTGTTCAATGGTTGTACTGTCCATGTTACCCTGTTTTAGTTTTATGGTGGCAAAGAAAGAGACATCTTGATCTCTGTCAGACTGCAGGGCTAGAATGGTCTGTTCTGCAGCTTCCAGATGAGGATTGCCAACACTTTTAAAGTAAGCTAGAAAAAGGGGAAAAAAGGCAATTTTAATCAAAGCCAAAGGAATAAACCCTAGGGCACAAGTAGAGCAAAGTCAAAACATCTGGGGCAGCTCATCCAGCTTACAGGCTCCTAAGAGAAACTACAGCAAGCTAAGGAAGCCAACAGAGAAAGAAATATGCGGTCTCTAACTCATCTTATTAGTTACTTAGGTATTCCTAAAATAAACTCTTTTTGCTAAGCCCTAAGCAGAAACACATCAACAAGTAAAAGCAAGCTCAGGAAGCTACCACTATACACTGTTTTACAAAACATTCACTATACTTTATTCTGAAAAAGACAAAAGAGGAGATTCCTGCACATCTTCCTTCAAATAACCAGAGATCGGCTGACTGTATTGTTTTTAAGGAATTGCAATACAGCAAACTGCAGCAGCACAGAAAACTACGTTATTTCCTGGTGTAACTGTCAGCCTAAGACTCAAACGACAAAGCAAACCATTCCAGGAAAAGGTGCAACACTTCACCTGAATGAACCCAAAGACAATTACTTCGTTAACATAAAGGTTTAAAATACAAAGTAATGGGATGTTCAAGCAAAACTGTTGTGCCATACAGAGCAGAAATGCCAAACCCACAGGCAGCAGAACATCTCATTGCTGAGAGCCTGCTGCCCTCGAGCGGCAGCTCACGGCAGCGCCCCAGCGCAGGATCTTTCAGGGAAGAAGATCAAATCCTCACAGACAGGAAAAACATTGCAATACCCATTTCTAAATCTGAATTTAAATGCAGTATACCAAACTACAGTGTACAGCTCTGGTTTTGGTATAAAAAGAACCAAAGAGCCTTGTACAAGTTGAGCTAATTTAGAGAGACCTGCACAGGCAGGGGAAAGACAGCATTCAGGAGACCTTCATTCTTTCAAAGGAAAGTAATGACCAGACCTTTCTCCAGCAACGTCTGCCTCAGGGCCTTGGCAAGTAGAACCCTCACGTTTGGCACAGGATCTGAAGCAAGACTTAAAAGACTAGGGAGCAAGTGTTCAACAAACTGGTCCACAGGCATACATTCTTCTTCTACTACGGCCTACAGGATAAACACAGAACATAAGTTTTACGTTAAAGATATACCACTTGCCACTCCTTTCCATCCTGCCTTTAATTTGGCCTATTAAAAAAAAAAAAAGACACTTTTTAACTCTGAAGAACACCCCATATTGGTGAAGTAAGTACAACCTTTGAAATACTGCTATGAAAACACGCCTTGCCATTCTGAAGTCACCTGAAGATGACCCAACAAAAGCAGAGTTTCAACTCTCTTGCCTGTCATCATCCTTTCGCCTTTCAACATTCAACCCTTGATCCTCTTCACCAGTGAGGCAAGCATTTTTGGTTTGGAGGGAGATAGGTAAATGGAAATAAAGATGGAAATAGATAGTGGCATCTGGCACCCACCACTTGTGGTTTGAAGAGGTCTTGTGAACCTTTATCCCAGCATGTTAAAGCATTATGAAATGCATCTCTGTTTAGGACTCAACACTTGACTCCTACTGGGATACTGGAAAGCAGAAGGATCACCTATTTCAGCTGGAGTCACAGAACAAAACAAGGACCACAACTTCAAGACTGGATAGCCACATGCTGCTACTGAGACCAGACCAACTCAGCCACTGTCTTTTCTCAATGCACAGAACTCAAAGAATGACAACAATTCTGGAGCCCAAATTTCACTTCTATCCATATTGCTGGGAAGCATCAAACTGGCTCCAAATTAAATATGCACATAGAAACAGAGAGAGCACATTCCAACCTGACAAATGAAGGCAAAAGCTTGTCTTCCAACCCACTTGGAGCAGTGACGAAATCGCACTACAAGTTCATTAATGAAATTTAATCCCAGTGCACTTGCATTGTTTCCATAGAACTTCTGTAATATTGCTACAACCTGTGAAACAAAGGAAGGGGAAACAGAAGGGAAAAAAAGAAGAAATAAAACTTTACATCTAGCCCTTAGACGGTTAAGGGCATCATTTCATTTGAACCCTACAGAGTAACGTTTTTTCCTCTCCCAGAACTGGGGAAAGGTCTCCCAAGTTTTCTGTATCCTGGTTTTCATCCAGTTGAAAACGCACTTATTCACAAGAACCAAAAGAGGGAGATTTTAGTAACTGTGCAAGTCTGACAACTCAAAATGTGTTATAAAGTTCATCACATTTTTTTCCATATTTATCAAAACACGCCTGTATGCACTCTGCTTGTCTGAAAGAAATCACAGTAATTTCAGTTATTCCTCCCAATGCTCTTTTTCCTCCTCCCCTAGCAGGAAGTGAACTAAATCCCCTACCAGCTTGAAGGAGATCCACCGAACTTCTGAAACTTTATCGGAGCAGAGAGTCAATGCAATATGTCTTAAGTAGTCATAGACATCATTGGGGTTGTAGAGTTCCAGTATCAGGATCAGCTGCCTGAAACACAAAGAAAGAGATTAACTCTAGGAAGTGCAACACTAACATGCTCCAATTATACCATCATTTAAATGTAGGGAAGGACCATTTGGAGCCTCAAATGTATCATGCTTATTACAAAGCACGTGAACAGTTTGTTTTTCTCTACTTTAAAGATGCATGCACATTCGAGATGTACACAACTTAATCCATCAAGGAGTCCAAGAGGAACTTTTATCTAAACTAGATGCACCAATGAACCAACATTACTCCGAACAGTAACAAAAGCTACAAACAGTAGTACATAGAAAAGTTTCTTTGCAATTTCAGACCAATCTCTTGTAGATTCTTGCAAAGTAAAAATGAAAGATTTACTTCAGTGTAGAAATCTACATTGCAGAAAACAGTTTGTGTCTTGGTACTGCACCAAACTCCTTCCAGCCACACCACTGCCTGTGCATGACCAGCTGCCGCACACAAGCCAACCACTAACACAACAGCTCTCCACTAGGTGTCAGGGAACTCCTGTACATCCTGTGCTAGAGAGATGCAGCTTGTGCCAAAATACAACGGGAGGGTAAATCCTCAATAGCCCAAACAAAGTGATGAGATAAACAGGAAGGTCAAATCTTAGTTGCAAACTATGCCTGCAAACATTCTTTGGATGCTTCAGATATCAACAAGGCTTGTCAAGTAAAGTCCCACAATTCTTTTTCTATCTCCATTACACACCCAGTCATAAGGAAATACCAAATAAAAACTAATTCAAGAACTGTTTTTATTTTTTAACTCATTTGAAAAATGACTGAGTACATCCATTTCACTGATTTTTACAAGGCAACCTGGAAGTGAATAAAGTCTGAAACCTCACTATCAGATTGGCAGATTTCATAAGCTGCAAGCAAACCAGGTTTTAGTATAATCAGAAATTTAAGTACAAAACTCATCAAAATCTCCACCCCAAACCCCCATAAGGAACCCCAACTGCCAATGGCTTTTACATTCAGTTTCTTAATAAAGAATGGTTATCTTTTAGCTCCCAATTAGGGTGTGCTAGCTTCTGAATGTAATCATCTGTTTCCAAGATAGTAATGTAGATTAAGATCAGAAGTTAACAAAAATTACATACTCTGCCAGCTCGTAACGAAACCTCCAGTTCCTGCTGTTATCAGTCACCACAAATTCTTGAAGTTGGTAAAGATACTCTCGCCTTTTGTCTGCATGAAGTAACTAAAGGAAAAACATTACTAGCATAAAATTCAACACTTGCAGTTCTCTGGTGTATTCCTCTATTCACATCCGTGTGCATTTTCCAGCTCAAAAGCAAGGGATTATTAACAAGATGCTCACTAAATATTGTGCACAGTCAGCTGAACGCCTAGACACGCAGAATTGACATCTCTGGGCCTAAGACCAAGCAACCCAAAACTAAAGTTTTGTGTTTGTCACACAGCAGCCCACCAGGATCTCTTCTTTCTTTCCCAGCCCCGCATACAAATTGCTAATGGCCAAACTTGCCAGCTGGACTGCACAAAATACTAACATTCCTCTACAACAGCTAGGAGCATTTACAACCATGTTTACAAAGGGTATCAATTTTGATATTTTGTTGGGAAATCAGAGAAGAGAGAGACCTTAAAAAAAGAGCAACAGACACATGAGATGGCATCATTAGATTTTGATACCGGCACTTCTCTAAAAAAAAACTCTTAATATAATGGCGTCAGGAAAAAAAATTATCTTGAGAAATTAAATGACACTTTCTTACCTTCAGGAAGTCATACAGATGTTTAAGGACACCAATACGCACTTCATCCAGATCTTTCAAGAATCCATTGAAAATTGGCACCAGATCAGCAGCTGTTAGCTGATCCCCCAGAATAACTGCTAGTTCATGTATGGAGAAAGCCAGCGTCCGACGTACCTTCCACTGCAAACAGTTTAAGAAGCAACCCAGGTTAGGAACCGTAATTGAAACAGAAGCTTTTGAACTACACCTGTGTGAGGACCAAGCACATAAGAAACAGGGCTCATTTTCTCATAGCAGAAAATCTTAATTATATTTATGAAGTCTAATTTAAATCTTGAATTTTGTAGTTTAGCACATGTTTAATCATTATAACTTCAGTGCAACAAATGGAACAAAAGAATTATTCACAATTCTGATTAATTATTAAAACACTTTGTTTTTTTCTTTACCTGTACATCTGAGGCCAGCGTCTCATATGTATCTTTCAGGCAGTGCCAGTTCTGCCTGCCCAGCGTTAAGGCCACCCCAGGAAGACTATAGGCACAGTGTTTGGCTATTTCTGTATCAACAGTCTGAGCTCGTGCTGGGTCAGTCATCGACAAGTACTGGTCTAACAAAGGTTGGGGTATGATATCCTGCAGAGACAGACAGTACATCAGTCACACACATTTTAAGATCAGAAAGAAAACAAACTTCTTGTGCTACAGTATTCTCTGGCTACCAACCAGCTGGCAGCAAAACACAAACAGTGGCACGATGCCCCTTTTGTGGGCTAACTTTAAAGTGTAAACAACCCCTACAGTTATTTGTCCTTTCAGTAGGACAGAGCAATCAGCGATGAATAGTAGTTAATACTTTATAAAAATGTGGCTTCAAGCCAAACTGAGAATTTCTTCTTTGCTGAAGACAAACAGTAAATCCAGTGACAAAACAACATAGTCAGTGTCTGCCCTTGGTTGCACAGATCACCTCTAAGGTGCCCTAAAAGGCAAGAGAACTTTTTAGCTCTCCAGTTTAAGACAGGGTTCTCCTCAAATGCCCAGAGCATTTCTTCTCATTCTGCAACTGACCAACTGCAGAAGCTGTCACTGTGATAAAGGTAAGATGAAATGTATCCACTACTCTACTACAGCAGTTGGGTGCTATTTTAAATCACCTGTAATTTTGGTTTGTTATCTTCAAACGGTGGATCATTTTCTTGCTCCTTCTTTAAAAATACACTGGTTTCTCTGTGTTGTTCCTCCGAGGCCTGCAAAAAGGACATACTAGCTAGTGAAATGAATTAGACTTGCTGCTGTTTGAGGTATTTCAAAGCACCACACTGAAGAACACAATTCAGATACAGAATAGCCTTGCACGGACAAAGCCTTATTCAGTGCATTCATACAAGTATAAAAAGACAGAGTTGTGCGCTAAGGCAAACACTATTAAGACTGAAGCAGCAAAGGGAACAGTAGTTAGGTTTACTACTAAAAAAAGCAATCTAATTTAGTGCAATAAACAGCATTCAGAGATTCCAGGTGGTTACTTTTTTTTGCTATACTCTTAAATAGTTTTTGCCCTTGGCATGAATTTAAATTATATTAAACAAGACAGCTTAGCAGTTGCTCCAAGTCAGTCAATACCACGATAAAATTTTCCTTATTTTAGAACAGATTGCTTGAAGGTCCCAAGCCTATCACATTATGAAGCATGTACCAATTCACAATCAAAGTAATAGAAAGGTTTAAAAGACCAAAGACAAAAGTTCAAAAGCTCACACAGCATTTTCCATTTTTGTCCATGCAGGTTCTATGTGCAACTTTTTCTGATAAAGAAGGAGAGTTTTGCTTTAGATTCCACAGTTATTGCCAGCAACATTTAACACTGTGCCAACAATTTTTTTTACTCTCATTTGTACATTATAATCAAGAAATAGTAACAAGGAACTGTGTATGTGTCACCACCTGATTCATCCTCCTGTCTAGAGATAAGACTAATTTTAGATTGATTACAGGAAGAGGCGAAACCATAATTGGTGCGTTTCATCAGAAAAAAAAAAAACAAACGAAAAACCCAAGAGGACTGCAAAACTTTAACTCTTAGCTAATTTGTGTGCAAACAAATAATAGCTCTTAGTAGCTTTTACTTTTCATGTTTAATTAAAATATGTAGCATACAATAGTTAGTATAGTAATGTTCAAACGCTTTAGATCAGAAGTGGGTCAATTATACCAAGGACTACATAAACACGCACGGCACTTCAGCTGGCAAGAATTCATTTCAGACATGGAGCACCACGCATACTTACTGTGCTTTTCAGTTTAGTAGTGGTGGACTGGTCACTGATGTTATCCTGGCAGGCAAGGGATGAAAGAGTGTCTTCCTCCATCTGGCTGCAGGTAGCACATGAAACAGGCATTTCATCCAAAATAATTTTCTTAAGTTTGCCCCTGCCTTCTTCTGGTTTTTTGGTCTCACAGTCACCCACGGAATCAAACTGAGCAGCTCTAAGAGCCGCAGACAACACTTGGACCTGAGCTGTATGAAGTAAAAGACAATTATTTAGTCTCCCTTCTGCACTCAGAAGCATTAAACTTGTACTTAACCTGAAAAGATAAGATGCCCAGTCTTGTGCACAGAAATGGTATATAAGCAAAACATCAATTAGAAGTCAATGAGTTTGTAAAGGCTAAGAGAAAATCTGCTCAGAGAAAACATATTACCGTTAAGAGTCTCACCTTGAACATCTGGATCATCCATGTGCTCCTGTAAGCTTTCTAGAACTCTTTTTATTTCACTACTAGCAACACAGTTATTACAAGGCACAGAGCAGCTATCTTTGTGCTTTTCAGTCTTGAACTGAAGTAACTCCAGATCCTGACTTATATCAGGCAGAGGAGGGCGCCAGTATAGAAAAGTATTAAACACATCCTCTGACTGTAGCCTTGAGTTCATTCCAGGAAAACTATTGTCCTTAGTGACTTCTGTGACACCAGCAGTGACTCCGTCACCCTGAGGCAATCGAGATACATCTTCAGAGTTAGTGCAAAAACCTGAACTTTCTTCCCGTGCATCTTTGTTTAGGTTCTCAGAGTGCTTGGTACTGACTTCAGCTGAAGTCTCTTCAGTTGAGGATTCCAGCTTGATTTCCATTGGCTGTTCTGAACTGGTAACAGATACACACACAGAGTTATCCAAATAAAAGCATTGTTACAGAGTATTTTAGAGCTTTCAGTGAAATACTTCATAAAAGGCAACATCGACTACAGAACCTTATTTTCACTGTAGAAAGACAGAATTTCCCATGATGCTCCACTTCACCAGTTTTCCCTTCAGCCCCCCTGCAGCCATCAAAGTGATTTTTTCAACAATGTGGCTACACTCAAATAGACATGTGTGAGCTCACTCTCCATACATTTTCTGGAACTATCAAGTTGAGATATTTAGCCCCGAAGAGCAAGTAGAAGAATTATCTTCTTCCCTCCCTTCAATTGCCCCACATCCTTCCCATGATTTTACCTGGATGATGTAGTATTTGTATTGGAGGACATTAAAGTTATACTGTTGCTTGGCTGACAGGAGTTGGAATTCACATCTTGTGCTGATGGTCGGATACTCAGTGTCCCATCTTCTCGAATGTAAAGACCAGCACTTGAAGGGTTTGCAAAGGTAGAAATAAATGGGCCAAGGGACTGAAAAGCAGCCTGACGAACCTGTGATAGTATATAAAGACAGTCAGGATTCATGCAACTTCTACAGAGTTAATGCTGAAAAACAATAACTTGGTTCCATTTTTTACTAAGAACCAACTGATTCTTGCAGCAACATCTTCATTTAATACCAAATATAACCAATTATCAAGTGACACCTAAGCAAAGGATGTTAGATTAGTAAGCACATATCTACAATCAGAGTAAGAGAATTTTTTTAGGAGTTAGACAGTGACATCCTTGAAATTTTTACTTCAAGGAATGCTCTCAACACAAGCAACCTATTCTCAGAAGAGCATTTACACTTTCTGTCAACAGGTTTTTTTAAGTAGAAAAAAAAAGATAGGAAAAATAAGATACTTCCTTATTAGAGGATATTAACTTTTAGTAGAGTGGACTAATCTCAGCGAATTCAGTTTTGAGAACTTTTAAAGCACACTTCCGCCTTACCATTATTTGTGCATGATCTGCCTGTGACTATGCATTAATTACTGAGTTACTTACCCATCTGCAAGTGTCACTAATAAGACTGATAAACAGTGGGGATAGTTCGCTTCTGCGAACTTCTGGGGACGTGGTGTAAGACACTGCCATAAAGCATTCAGCACAAGCTTTTCTCATTCCCCACACACTATCAGAACAGAGTTCAAAGAACTTGGGAATCTGCCAAAAATAAGCAAAACCAAGACTCGTTAAAGAGTAAACAAAGACTGCAGCAACTCACGACCAAGATATTTGTTTGGAAACTAGAGGCAATTATAACTCAAGAGAATAAAATAAGCGAAGAACAGTGGAACAGGGACAGGCCATAAAAATATGTATTAGTTTAAGAAATTGGAAAAACTGTCTCCCACTCACTTCATTAGAATTTTATGTATAACTATAGGCATTAGGAAAGAATAGGAAGAATTTTTAATGGCCTGTTTTTTTCTGAAATTATAATTTGACTGATTACTGTCAGTAATTCTAAAGCATGGGTATATATTTTTATATATATGCTGTCAATTACATTTATAAAAGCGATTAATTTACAGACAAGATAACAGTACTCATTATTAAGCATTTTGAAATAAGAAATACAAGTCCTGTAACTCGATTTTGCTCTTTACATACCAGCAGTCTTTCTGTGGCTTCTTGCCCAACTGCATTACAAATGTCACCAAAATTAGCTGCACAAATCTAAGAATTAAAAAAAAAAAATGGTGAACAATATTCTGGCTCTTCCAAGTGCATTGGTTTTATTAGCAGCTTCACTATGCATTATTTACCCCACATAACTGCACATTTGACTATGCAAATTTCAACCATATAACTGCATCCTGTAATATTAACGCATCCCCAAAAGGGACTCATTAGAGCAAGCCTCCATAAGCCACATGCCTTTGTAATCAATAGCATTAATAATAGAGATTTCTGCATGAAGAGCATCATCAACTTCATTAATCACTAAAAGGGACAATAAGCCTACTTGAAAGTCTAACCTACTTTGCACAGCAGCTGTCAAAACCGAAGTAGACCAAAACATGATCCGAGGGTCAGGACTTAGCTGTCCTGACAGAACTATCTTTGCTATGGCCAAGACTGGCTTAAGGACTTTGCTGAAGCAAAGTTTAATCAAGGTCTCAGGTTAATGTCATTCACAGTACATTACAAATGCTATAATTAAAGCAAGAGGGACACTCCCTCACATTGGAAAAAGATATTAAAAAAATCTGAAATCAATGAAGATAGAACTGTATTAACATACAATTTATTCATTCTGTATACTTAAGTGGAAGGCAATAACACAACTCAAATTCCAATGAGTGCAGCTTATATTAAGGACCAAGCTGAAGCTCTGCACAACCCTTAAATCTACTCAAATATTTTAAGGCTTCTTTCCTTTCATACTTGACCATGAATTAAAACAAACCTTACATTTTGGAGATTTCTCCTTTCAATAGTACCCTATTTTCTCTTTTTTTTTTTTTTTTTTAAAGGAAGGGCATCTCAAATATCTTTTGAATTTCTCATTTTGAAATAAGACAGCGGAGACCAGGTAACTTGTTTTCATCCTATAACCAAGCACAGTGGCTTAAAAAAGCTGTTGTGCACGGCTACTAAGTATGCAAGATCAATTTGACTGCTACAAAGCTATTCACCATTGTTACCCATCTCTTTACTGAGCAACAGAAACTATAACCATGTCAGTAAATGAATACTGCACTCCGAGTCTTTCAAAGTTCATCAGTCAAAGCTATGACAAATTACTCATGAAGGCACGTGAACAGTAACATACAAATTCATTTTTAAGTGGCTTAGGGTTGAAAACACACCCACCTTTCGAACTTGAAACAACTTTCCATCACTGCACAGTTCACAAAAACGAGGAAGCAGCATGTGCTCAACTGTTGTTCTACTCAACATAGAAGCCATTTTACAGATTATCTAAAAATCAAGAAGGGAATATGCGTAAGAAAAAGGAAATTATACAATGCTCTTAAGCACAGCCAAATACTGCTAAAAATTACTTCCAAGAGCAACTACCAAATAGGTTTAATTGCTATATATTATTCCTATTTTCAAACACCTGTTTCATGTGAAACAAATGACAGTGGAGAAAAAGGAGCAAGACAAGCTAGCTATTTATGTGAGCTAATGCACACTTCACAGGTATCATCATCAAATTTTAGCAGTTAGCATTGAGTATAAAGAACATTACTAACATGCTCATTTACCTTCCTGAGGAACTGCCAATTCAACTATCACTACAAATCATGTTCCTGCTGTGAAAATCAGGTGCTTTGAGTTGTGCACTTCCTTTCAGCTCCCACTTTATGGGATGAGTTGCTGTAATTCTTACATTCGCAACAGTAAAAATGAAGGAGTTCCTATGCACCTTTCTACACAACTGTTCTGCCCACAGCAGCAGGATTTTAACACTTGTCTAAGTGTTGTCACATTAACAGGACTCGTATTTCTGTGTTTCCAAAACTATTCGAGCTTTCCATCTCCACAAAAAAAAGCTTCATTGCTGAAAATGTTTGCCTTTGCAACAGAATGCTAAGTAACAAGTAAGGAAAACACCATTCCAAGACCTTCCTACAAATTGACTCCTAAAGGCATCTGGTGCTCAGATGTCACCTTGGAAAATTGCTTAAGCAACACTCAACTCCCAAGTAAGGAAGAGGAAAATCTAGCTGATAGAACTATTTTACAGCTCAAGTGTCAGATATCCATACTGAAATGTAATCACACACCAGTGCTTTTCTGTGGAGTCAACTAATTTCTTGAAAGTGAACAGAGAATGTTTGGGTTTTTTTTTCCCCAAGATGCTCAAGAATCAAGATCAGGTCATCCTTCACAGTTTTACAGCATTGCTGTAAAACCTAGTAGAGCAAATGTAAAGAAGCTGTTGAGGATCATAATCTTAACAGGAATTCGAACAAGACTGCCAAGAACTAACTGCATTTTGAAGTTGTTTGGCTACTATTTTGACAAGCATTTAGCATCCTGAAGTAAAAAAATGGTTAATAAGTTAATGAATAAACAAAAAAGGCTTGATTGCTTATTTTAATGTCAGCACTCTTCCTGGACCTCATCTTAATTACAATTATAAATGAAAACAAGTGGTTGTTCTTGCAAATATCAATTGCAGCACTCAATACATAACCACCTGTAGGAAAAAGCCCCTTTCAACTGAGTTTGAAGACCAACCTGAAGCTTTACATTTTTAAGTATACGATAACTTTCTTGTTATCAATAACTGTACTGTATTGGTCAATCCCCGAGAAGCATTACCTTAAGATTCCTTAAGAACTTCATTAATGTAGAATCCCAGACCAGTTCATCACACTAAAGTTATAGGACCTAAAGAAAACCTACCTGAAGTACCTCTACACTTAGACAAAGGCACAAATAAATTCTACTCGTTACAACAGCACTCAAGATTAACTGTATTCTAGAAGAACACAAGGTTAAATAATTTTTTATGGTGCATCAAGTCCTGACTCTGTCCAAATTATTTGAGAATTTGCCTCGCTTCAACAGTGCTCAACACTAGACATGACTAAAACCTACAGATTCAAGGCTTAAGAGCTTAACTTCTACCGCATCACAACAGTCATTTCTTGATCCACAACAGAGCGACTCACAAACAGAGAAGGAACAAAAGAAATTGAAATAGTAACAGTATAAAGTTTAATTTCAGTGATTAATGTAAAGCTCTCGGGACACTGAAAATGCAAGTATAAATTTTATTTTATGGGGTTTATGCTCATGAAAATCTCCCCCAGAGTTGTTACATTCTGCAAGAGCTTTAGAGTAGCACTGCTAAAAGATAAAGAACAAAAGCAACTGAAGAAGAAAAAATAAGTTTTATTCCAAATATACTTACATTGACAGCTTCCACCTTGTATTCATCATCACTGTCAGGAGCAGATAGGTCCAACAGAATTGGACACACCTTATTCTCAATGTCACTCTGAGCAATAAGACCTTGTTCCAGCAGTATAAGCAGTGCTTCTTGACCTGCCTTTCTAACCTATTAATATGAACAAACAAAAACTACATCACTAAAAACAACATTTACTGATACACGAACCCCAAAAGCTGTATTTTCAATGAATACCCAGGTGCCAGTTAAAAAACCAAAACACACAAAACAGGAAAAATCACTCATTTTAACAACATAAAATATTAATAATAAATACTTAAGTTTAATGTAATCATTAGATGCCTTTTCATCAAATTCTGAGGAAAAGCCAAAAGCTGAAGCAGAAGATGACTTCTAAGTCACGACTCCTGTAACAATACTGTGTCAATACACCACTATACAAATCCTGCAAGTTTCTCATTACCTGCTAAAGATAGTATTTAAATAATATATATATTCAGACCTCCCTAGAAAAGCATACTGAAATCAATAAACAAAGAACTACATAAATGCCAGGTATCAACCAACATGGAGTTTCCTATTATGGTTTCCTCATGCCTTAAATTTACTGAGCCACATAGAATTTCCCAATGATTCAACTCATGTGGTCTGTTTTTCCTACCTGATTGTTAACATCTGTGAGGTATCTCACTACTATGGGCATAAGGTATTCAACAAATGCTGTTGGGAATTTTGGTCGACTTTCTTGCAGAAAAATGGCAATAGGAGGTATTTGTTCCATCAGCTCTGTACGTACAGTTGGTTCTAGTAATAAAGTCAAAACTACATCAGTAAATATGAAATTAAGTTCAAGTACCTTAAAGTAGCATTTTTGTTTAATGTTTGGCAACAGAGGAAAATGAAAGGACTCAATATACAAGAAATATCACCACTGAGATTGCCTGTTCTTAAAGCAAAGCTGAATAAAATAGAACAGCCTCACAAACATCACCACAGTTCAGAGATCTGGGATCAGTTCCCAAATCAGATAAAACGAGACCGCTAGCTAGAAAATCCAACCATCATCAACATATGCACATGAAGTATTAAAGTGTGCAACTGTTCCATGACACATAGGCCACAAATTCATATGTAATGAACTTCTTGAAAATATTACTTTGAGCCTCATGCTAAGGAACAGGCTTTCATTTAAACATCTATCATACAAAATAGTCAAAAACCAGAGAAAAACTGACAGATATTGCTGACAGATCACTGACAGAGATGGCTTCCCAGTGTTTTTGTTTCTTTAGTTCACTTATTGCCTTCTCAAAATCAAAATTTATTGCCTTCTATATTGCAGTTTATGTAAAATAATTTATAAACATTTTTATAAAAAAATAACAAGCTCAACAACACAAAACAACAAAACCTTCAAACCTGCATCTTCAGAGAGTCTGACCACCATTTCCATCACTGTCAGGAAGTCTTCTTCATTATTACTGAAATCTCGAAAGACATCCAGAAGACCTCTGGCAATAATTTGCCTGCAGAATGAAAAACACTAATTCCCTTACCATCCTGCCAAGGACATGGGTAAACAGGCACCTTAAAACATATCAAGTTCTTCTTTTAAAGTTTAGATCCAAATGTTACACAGCTTCTCCACATCCCAACACAACAAAGATGGAGCTGAGAAATCTTATTCAGATGACCAAGAATGAAACCCTCTTTTTATGGAAATGTTATATGTAAGTTACTCAAACAGAATAGTATTAGGCATGCACTTAGGAGAATGACAAAAGAAGTTACAACACCTTAACATCTACAATGATAAACTGACTGATAGCATCAAGTGTAGCTGTTGTACCCTTACCTGTTAAATATGTTATCACTGAAGGCATATTTTTCTAGACGAGCTAGTGGACTTAAATTATCCTGTCCAGGAATATCCAAGAATGCCGTTATCCTCATGCTATCACAGTCTGGTCCATAATCTTCAAACCCAACTTGAAAGACAAGAACAGTTGCCAAAAAAAAATAAAAATATCCAAGAGTCAGCAAGAGATGTTACACTATAAAATACCATGACAAATAATTATTTTTACAACTACTCTTCAAAGGAAAAGTATCTGTAGACCACTGGACATGGCTTACAAAAACATCTTAAGTTGTTCCTAATGAAATAAAGAGCAGCACTTGCATACAGATCTGTAAAGTCAAGTTTTGAAATTTAATTATTTCAACTGCCACAAAATCCCTGGCTTTTAACACATTTTACTTCACAATATGAGTGGACTAACCCCAGTCACATGAAACATCTGCTAATCATTCATGGCTTTTTATAATGACCACATATTGTACCGACACTCTTATCTCCACTCAACTGGTCACTCTTATTTCTAGTGCCTGCTCTTTAAATATTTTTAAGTCCTGTCAGGTTCAAAACATTTATCTACACAAGCACATACGATTTACATTGCACAAATATATCTGCAATTGATCTGCCCACGTGCTCTAGGACTGGCTTTCCCACTGAGCACAGCACCCAAAGATGCAGCATCCATTACGTGGCAGCTCCCAAAACAAAAAAAAACAACCAAAACCAAACCCCACAATATCCCTGCAAGCTCACAGGAAGTTACATCGCATAAGTGGGATTGCAGGTTTCCTTTCTGAGGTTGCAACAAACTCCATACCCAAACCCACCTCTGACCATCCCTCTATCTATGCAATTATTATACATACATATCATAGAATCATAGAATCACCAGGTTGGAAGAGACCCACTAGATCATCGAGTCCAACCATTCCTATCAAACACTAAACCATGTCCCTCAGCACCTCATCCACCCGTCCCTTAAACACCTCTGGGGAAGGTGACTCAACCACCTCCCTGGGCAGCCTCTGCCAGTGCCCAATGACCCTTTCTGTGAAAAGTTTTTTCCTAATGTTCAGCCTAAACCTCCCCTGGCGGAGCTTGAGGCCATTACCTCTTGTCCTCCTGTCCCCTGCCACTTGGGAGAAGAGGCCAACACCCTCCTCTCAGGTAGTTGTAGAGAGCAATGAGGTCTCCCCTCAGCCTCCTCTTCTCAAGGCTAAACACCCCCAGCTCTCTCAGCCGTTCCTCATGAGGCCTGTTCTCCAGCCCCTGCACCAGATCCACACAGATAAGACACTTTCAGCGGCTAATTTTCGAGGTAAAGCCACCTGTTACACAAAGAAAGATTCACTAGGGCTTAAAAATATTAAAAATCAATATACTTGCCATTAACTTTATCTACTGCCCACCTGTTCTTGAACTAAAATCATTTAAAAATGAAGACTCTTAACAGTTCTCTTCAAGTTATTTCAGAATTCCTACCAATTCAAATGGCACTGAAGTAAACTTTCATTCTAAGTTTTACTAGAATACTGTCTGGGACTAAATTTGTAAACCTGATGAACAAGCTTAATGCTACTACTTGGAGGAGTTCTGTTATTCATTTAAATTAGCTAAGCACACAGAAGTTCTTCTAGAACCAGGAGGAGAACAGAGCAAACTACCTATGCTCAGGATCAAGAGAGTTAAATACCTGAGATTTTTTCCACAGACTCGTAATGAATAGCCGTGGCAAAATCTATTTTGTCTTCTCTCAGGTATTTTAATTTTTTTTCCCATAAGATAAGTACTTAAAAATTTCAGAACATACCAGAGTACTACAAAGTAAACTACACAAAAATAATGAACTATTATTTCTTAACTTATCCAAGGTTCTTTCCTGGATGAATCAAGCATTCAGTGTTTTTTCCTCTAACGATGTTGAGCAAGCAAGCTTGAGATCTGTCCACCTCTAAACCAAAGTAAATGTTGACAGTATTTACAGGTGAACTGGAGTTAACCATGCTTTAGTTTGACCCAGACTCCAAAGCTGCTTAGAGTCTACAAGGAACACCTGCAGGGTCACAGGATTTAATTATGGAATTCAACATCATTAGCTAGTATCACTGCTGACTTCAGCCAATACAAACCAGGAAATACTAGTGCGGAGTGCAATGATTCTCGAGGAAGACTGACTGCAAAACGCTCTTTCAAAACAGTCTTGCATAAGCACATGGAAAGTATCAGCAAGCTTCCTTCTCACTGGAACGCTGTTCAACACATGCAACGTTTTTGTCATCTAATGTGATGACTTCTTACATTTACTTACTACAGCAAGCAATCACCTTTAAAACCTCTTTTTAAGTAAATCCTTAGTGTCAAAGTTTTAAATCCCTTTTTATTAAAAAAAAATGTATTTCAAGTACTACATTCCAGACATTACTTTTTTTATAGTTCCAGCTTTTCAAATAGATAACTGTATTGAGGTATACTTTTTAACTATAGTTTGAAATTCATTACGACCGAGTTACAATTAATCTGTATGATGAGAAGGATTAAACGTATTTTCAAATACACAAAAATACAAATATCAACCACTCCAAGTATTCATCCATACACATTCTCATCATTTACACATCACAAACGATCCCAAACTTTTCTTTCTAAAACTTAATCAAAATACAAACAACACATCTTTTTTCTGCTACCTACTAGCAAAACCCTCAAAGACTGAGATCAACACCACTTAGGAATAGCAACTCACAAAATGTCACAGAACGACCTGCTTATCACTAAGGCCATGTCCCTGTACATCTTTCCAAAGAGTATCTCACTTGTGTTCTAACATTTCCTCTGATGTTCCCAAAGACCACCTTCTTCCTAAATTAGCTCATTCATAATAATTGAGGATGAATCCATCTGTTACGCATTTTCAAATACTAGTAAACAATAATGGTCTTGTGGAAAACAAATAGTCTTCCCAGAGGAAGCAAATTCAAGCCTTAGTTTTTATTTTCTTAATACAGAGGCCAACCCAGCATCCGAAGTGCCACTGAAACCACCCCACATACACAACTGCTTCCTATAGCGACACAAGCTCACCTTACCATCAAAGACCTTCGAACCAGCTCCAGCCAAACCAGCTGAGAGCTCTTCATCTCCAGGCTGCCCACTCCAAGACCTCCCTCAAACTCACCCCCCACTGCGAGCCACTCACAGGACATGGGCACCGGTCCATTCATTCCGGGATGTGGGAACAGCAAACAGGCGGCGGCCGCAGTATCAACCTCACTGCCTCTACACCCGGGGGCTCCTCCAGTCTGTGTCCCCCTGCTACGGGCAGGGACACCTCCCACCGGACCAGGCTGCTCCAAGCCCCATGCAACCTGGCCTTGAACACCTCCAGGGATGAGGCAGCCACGACTTCTCAGGGCAATCTATGCCACTGCTTCACAACTCTCATCGTGAAGAACTTCTTCCTAATACTCAATCTTTACCTTCCCCCTTACAGTTTAAAGCCATTCCCCCCCGTCCTATCACTCCATGCCCTCGTAAAATCCCCTCCTCAGCTTTCCTGTAGCTCCTTTCAATACTGGAAACTGCTCTAAGCTGCTTCTCCAGGCTGAGCAAGCCCAACTCTCTCAACCTGTCTTCACAGCAGAGGGACTCCAGCCCTGACATCAACTCCATAACCTCCTCTAGACCCGCTTCAACAGCTCCATATCCTTATATTGGGGATTCCAGAAGCGGACACAGGGCTCCAGGCGGGGTCTCACGAATGCAGAGGGGCAGAGACCCCCCCTCGCCCCGCTGCTCTCGGTGCAGCTGCCACGGCGCCAAGCTCGGTTCTAAGCCTCAAGGACCCTGTGAGGCACGCTCTGAACTGCCGAGTCCGAGCACCCCGTGAGCCTTCAAGCTGCCTCAAAATCCTCCCTTAGCCCCACGCGGAGCAGCAGCGCAGAGAGAGAAGGGGGCAGCACACGGGCCCGGGGGGAACGAGCGGGGAGGGCCCGGGCAGGGAGAGGAAAAACAAAAAACAGTTACTCACAATCATCTAAGTCATCCTGCAAATCCACAAAATACAAAGGGATCCCTACAAACAAAAACAGAAGAGAGACACCGGGGCGTTGGTTTCAGAGCGGCCGCGGGGTGAAGAAGGAGGTGGAGGCGCCCCCCGCCCGCCTCACTCACCAGCCATCTTGGAATAAAGGCGGAGAGGGAACACAGGGAGGAGCCGCCGGTGCTTCCTACCCACGGCCCAGCCCGAAGGCCGCGGGTTTAAGGCGCAGCGGCGGCCGGGACGGGGCGAGGCCCCCGCTCAGCGGCCTCCGCCGGGGGAAGGAGCGGCGGGGTGTGTGGGGGGGGGCGGTCATGTGACCCCACCCAAGATGGCGGCGCGCGCGAGGGGCGCGGCTACCTAGTGACCGCGGGGCGGGGGGAGGGAGGAGGGGGCGCGCGCGCGCGCGGGGCTGTGGCGGCAACCGCGGCACGCGCGGGGCGCGAGGCTGGGGCCGGGACGAAGGCGCGGGAAACGGGGCGGGGCGGGGGGGCGGTCACGTGACGCCGCCCAAGATGGCGACGCGTCCGCGAAGCGTAGGGGGCGCGGTCGGGTGGTAGCCGCTGGTAACCGCGAGGAGGTGGGGAAGGTGTGAGGCTTGTGGCTGGTCACTGCGGGGCGATAGGCCACCCGGTAGCCGTGAGGCTGTGCGAGATTGTGTCTGGCAACAGCGGGCAGCGAGGCTGCGGCCTGAAACAGCGGCGCGGGGAACGGAGCCGGCGGCTGGGGGCGGAAGGGGGGGCGGTCACGTGACGCCGCCCAAGATGGCGGCGCGTCCGCGGAGCGTAGGGGGCGAGGCCGGCTGGTAGCGGCGGGGCGGGCGCCCCGCAGGCCCTGGCTATGAGCATTTCCCGCTGCTCCTCAGGCGCTCCTTAAAAGCCGCAGGCTTGCCCGGCGATGGCGTTGAGGGAGCTGAAAGTTTGCCTGCTAGGGGTGAGTGCTGCGCGGCGCGGGGGAGCGGGGCGGCCGAGGGGGGCTGCGCGGGGCTCTGAGCGCCGCGTCCCCGGGGGCAGCGTGGGCCTCGCCCCGCCGGGGCTGCCGGCTGCGAGCGGAGCGGGGCCGGGGGGCCTTTTCTCTTGGGGGGTGGCTTCCCGAGGCAGATATCGCCCCTTTTTCCCTTTATAAACGGGGGGGCGAGCATCTAGTGTATGTTGTCTTCTCCCTCGTAGGCTGTTTGCTCTTGGAGATCGCAAAACAAATAAATAAAACCACCTGAAAGCACATTTGTGGGGAAAGAGGAGGGACCTGAACTTTATTTCAACAACACATGTGGGCTCTGGAAGTGCCCCAAGTATTGCAGGTGCGGGAAGGAGACAGCAAGTAAACCGAAGGAGGCGTTTAAAAAAAAAAAATCAAGGTTTTAAATCTGTGTGTTGGCATGGCTTGATCTGAGGGCTTCGCTGGAGAACCTCAGGTGGAAGAGGTGGAGTGGTCTCCATCTGTGTCCTGTGCTGTGCGGGGGGTGACAGGCAGAGTGGGCTGAACACTGGATGGTCACATTGTCCTTCAGAGGGGAATTTATGTGTTTCTGTGCTTTTTATGTTATGGAGGCATTTGGGGTAACTGCTAGGTACTGTTTGCATTCACCCAACCTGAGAAACCTTTTGTGGTGTAAGAAGAGGAAAGTTAGCAGCCATGAAAACTGGTTCTTGAACTCCCAGAGCCAGGAACTGTGTGTTTCCCTTTCTAATGTTTGCTCTGTTTATTGTGACTCTAAATGTTATAACATACAAAACTGAGATAATACATTTTTCCTTAAGAGGAAAACAGCTTGGAAAGTTAAACACGAATATATATACTGTACCCACATTTACAACAGCATTCAAATGATTCAGGAAAATGTATGAATAGCATAAAACTTCATTTTCAATGCAGTGGTTTCTCAGAATTTTTTTCCTTGTAATTTTAATGACTCTTGAGATGTAAAGCAAAATGTGTCTTCACCTGGCTTAATTACATGACTGCTTAAAATGTCCATCTGCTATTGAGGACAGTTTTACTGCTGATAGTTTGAGTTATTTCACTCCTAAATGTACCTATCTCATTTATATCTTTTAACTGTGGAGACAGTGGTGTAGATGCACACATGACCCAGAATTTTACTGTCATATTTCCTCTTTTACCATTTATAGCTTTGTAAAGTTGCATTCGAAACATGTTTCAGGTGTGTCACAGAAGAAATTTCAAGTCTTTCATTAAGCAGGGTGGGACACATTAGTCAGAGGTTGAAATGCATGTGTCACACTTGTATAATTCAGTGTGCTACATTGACTTCCAGTGATGGAGTATTGTACTCAGTTGCTGTCTATTTTACTAAAAGTGGTAGACATCTTTCTCTGCTGCAGTTCAAATGCAATTCGTTCATATCTTTGACAAGGAAACAGTTTGAGTAATGATAGTAAGCATGAATGCAGATTTTTGTGGTCCTTCATAACAACATCTTCAGAATTTTGTTTAGAAAGTAGTAACCTATCTCACAGACCTTTCATTTTCTACTAACAGATTATACCTGAAGTATTTCAGAATCTACGTTCTCTGAGGTTCTCTGCAGGAATATCGTATTCGTGCACAGTCTATTTCAAGATTTGAGGACAAAAAGAATCGTCTGTTTATAGTAACTAATGTGTCTTTCAACCGTTTCTGTGTTTTTTTAGGACACTGGTGTAGGCAAATCGAGTATCGTGTGGAGGTTCGTAGAAGATAGCTTTGATCCCAACATTAACCCAACAATAGGGTAAGAAGCTAAATAAAGTAAATCTGATTTATTCAAGAATAAAACCAAATTGTATGGATATAAATCTGTACCTCCTGAATAGATTGAGAATTCTCCTTGCGTGGCAGCTAAACGTGGTAATAATGTGACCACAGACTTAATTAGCTGAAGAGCTACTTTAGACAATGTAGGAATGTGTTCGGCACTCCTGCAGCTTCCGTTTTCACTTGTAAGATCTCTGCCAGTTTTGTGTTGTTAAGCTGAGCTAACAAAATTCTGCTAGAGACCTGGGTTATGAATAAATTACAGCACAGATGCTTCAGTTGAAGGAACAACTTTTTTTCCTTATGCATTACTCTTTTAAGAATCAAGTGCAATAAGAAGTCTATGGTTTTGAAGGTAGTTAACATATGAATTCAGGTTGTAGTTCTCTTCATTAAGTAGTTCTAGTGTTATACACCCATGTGCAATACACTTGTGACTTACTCCTGAAATTGTTAATGCAATTGATCTCACAGATTGGGATATTTGAGAGTTGAGCCTCAGTAACAATGTTACAGAGCTCAGATCTTCAAACAGATAGAAGGAAGAGCGAGCATAAGGAATTCTTGGAGTGACTGGATCTTGTGATGTCTTTTGCTGCAAGTTTCTTTTGGGCTGTTTTGCTCAGAAACAGCCCTTTATTAACAGGAGGATATGGCTTTACTTGATGCTCAGAAGTGTGGGGGGTTGTCAGTGCAACTTCCTGTCTCAGGTGTCTCTCAGGCTCTGCTACAGCTTTGACCAGAAAAGATCCTGCTGATTAAAAATTAACTGTGTCTCATCCTGTCCTTCTGAAAAATTGTGGTTCCCATGAGATAGTTCTCTCTACCCCCTCCACATCCCACCTCTTTCTTTGAGTGTAAATACTGATATCAAATTGCAAGATATTCTGTAGGAAGTATGCTTTTGTTTAAATTTCCCTGTTAACAAAGGTAGCCTTTGAGAGATTGCTAAGTAGTTTTCTCAGATCGTCAAGGTTTGAACTTTCTTAGTTGTTGCCAGATTAGCAATGTTAAAGGTTCTTTTTTTGGAGGACCGCAAAACTGATGTGTGGATAGCAGTCATATTGCTGTTGGCTTAAGTAGGGGAGCAGACTGTCTTGAACTCTTATATTTGGGTTGTATAGAAAGTTCAGATCTTTTGCCTGTAGTGATATCGACTGCAAGCAAAAACTCGTTCCTCAGGTAGACACTGTTGAAAGTTCTAATTATTGGTTATCCACTCACTCCCATTCATCTAGATACTTTTAAAAACAGAGTCTGATAAATAGTTGTCTAATATGGTTAATATCTACAGCGGCCCAAAGTGTTCATGAACACAGTGACAAGAGCCATTGTGTTCATGCATGCACTTCAGGGGGAGAGAGGTTAAAGTCTGCTTAACTAGTAGGTGAGGAGATATGGTAACACAGACTTAAGTTTTGCAAACATGAGAGGTGCATATTTGTTTGGCGAGGATGCTTTGTTTCACATCATGTCAGAACTCATCTAGACTAGAAAAATTAAACATTCCAGTAACCTAGTATGAAACTTGCATTGTCTCCAGTCACATGTGACCTCTGCTTTCAGATTTCTGTGGAAAACATAGCTCTAGTTGGAGGCTTTTGTTGACACAGAAGTGGTTTGACTTTGTTCTCTTTTGGGTTTGTTTTTATTTTTTTTATTGACATCTGTCACAATGAAAGCTTCGACTTGTCAAAGAATTTCAAGTAGCATTTAACCTCTATTGTGAGCTGCTGTCTGCTATGTTTACTTTTGAACTGAACTAGAGCAACACAGCTGTTCCATTGAAATTGGCTGTAAGGGAGTGTTTTGGTTTATAGAACCAAGGAAGGTAAATTTTCAGTGAGAATCTATGACTTGGGGAGTTGTTTCCCTATTGGCCAGAGAATTCAGAATTGATGCTTAATTTGCAGAAGGCTTAAGGAAGTGGAAGTTTTTGCTGTGCTATAAAACAGATATTCCTATCGCTTTATTTTCTGTTACTTTTTGCTGAAATACATTGCCTGGTTTATTGTTTTGAAATGCATCGCCATTTGACTCTTTCTGTTCAAGGATGCTGCAACCTTGTGTTTGGCTTCTTACAAGAGTAATCAACTTCGGAGAAGAATGTACTATTTGGCAAACTATTTGAGCTTAAGGAATGGGGAGAAGGTTATCTTTTAACAATGGGGAGAAGGTTATCTTTTAACAATCTAAAATGTTGTGTAATTGCTCCCTTCCTTTATTTTAAGTGTAGGTAGCTGTTTTGTCTTCCTGTAACATGAAAACTTGTGCAAAGACTCCAGTTGTATTAGCTACAAAAGCCTCATGGACATCATTAAAATCTATGCTCTGGTGCTACTTGAGAAAAACTGATGTTTAGAGGCTTGGACTCTGGTATTTAATGCTACTGAAAATGCTGAAAGACTTTTGTTCTCTGACTTGGAATCTACTGCAAGCTTAATGTACTGTGACAAGTGCCAGTACAGGCCACCTCCAGGATCCTATCCTGCATCCTGTCCAAAACTGACAGTAGAACAAGTTCAGAAGTCTGCAGTATGTTCAGGTGACAGGAGTTAAGCATACAAAAGGTGTTTGAGATCATAATGTCGGATCTCATATGCTTAAAATAATTATGGTGTCTATAGTTCCTTTCTACAACTATTTAATTCGGCAGGTGGCTTTTCTAGTAAAAACTGTGCCTACAGGTAATAAATGTAGCAAAGAACTCCCTCTTGTAAAAAGATTAGGTCTCTGAATTCCTGTTCTTGTGGGAAATAAACAGATTCATGTAAGGCAGAACAAGTAAAACCCAAAAGTACTTCTATATTTTGCCATATCTTCTCAAAGATTTAGGATTTGGATGGGTGGGAGCAGATGGAGCACAGGGAGAGATTTTTTTTTGTTTTGTCATGTTTGTCTTCTGGAAGTGCAAGAGCCGCTGCAGGCTCAAGTGTGTAATGGATTTGGGAGCTGTACAGAGTGCAGACAATGAGCAAGTTACTTGTTATTGATTTCTTTGTCCTCTTAACACCTACCAATAGTGATACAAATCTCCCATATTTTATTCTTGAGTATGGACTTAACAGCGTTTAACTGAATTGTTAGTACAGAGATTAAAAAAAATCTGATTCAAAGGGGAAGGATTTGATGTCTTTCCCTCCAGAAGTTTCCACTATGGAATTGAGTGATTTGCTGTGATAATTCCTCCATTTATTAGGAAGAACATTGTTAAAAAGGCTGACCTTTCTGATTCTTTTTGACCATACATCCTTTATTTTTATTAAAAGCTATGAACAATAAAAGCTTATTGACATCGGTGTCTTCTGTTTTGTTAGCTGAATTTCATCTTCTGAAAGGAAGTATTATCCTTTTAAGTCCCTTTGCCTCATTAATTTCAGCCTTTGTGTATGAAAATCTTCATTGGTTTTGTGCGTGTGAATGGGAGGAAAGCACTTTTATTGGAATGTAAACCTTTTTAAAATTTCATAGTGCTAATGTTCTAAGAAGCTGTTTATATTCTGAAAAAGCATAAGCTGTAACTTTCTTCCAGAGCCTCATTTATGACCAAGACTGTACAGTATCAAAATGAGCTGCATAAATTCCTAATTTGGGATACAGCCGGACAGGAGCGGGTAAGTAGAATCAATATATTTGGTGATCATACTGTGTTTGGGTTGATTTTCAGCCCTGCCCCTGAAAGTCACAATGTCATCTCCTTTTATGCAGGTTTCTATCAAGCTATAGGTGCTTGATATATGTTTTTGGTTTTCTTTGTTATCATGGTTCAAGTACAAAGCTAATCTTGCAGTTAACTTTGTACAAAGGATAATGGTTTTAAACTGAAAGAGGGGAGATTGGTTTAGATATTGTGAAGAAATTTTGTACTGTGAGGGTGGTGAGGCACTGGCACAGCTTGTCCCGCGAAGTCATGGATGCCCCACCTGGAGTTGTTCAAGACCAGTTTGGATGGGGCTTTGAGGAGCCTGATCCAGTGGAACTGGATGTTCTCTAAGGTCCCTTTCCAAGCCAAGCCATTCTATGATTCTGTGATCCTTGTTCCGAGTCGCTTGACCTTTTCAAGTCCTAGACGAACTGACTTGCTAGCGTTTTAGCTTTATTACAGCCTTGATGGCTAGAGAGTAACTCAAGTATATTTATATGGCATTTCACTGCTCTAGATTTTGAATGACAATTTATTTCCTTCCAGCAGTACCATATAAAGCAAAGTTGTGTTGTCAGGGATGTGTCCCAGGGATATGTCCAAATGTATCTGTGCTATCAGAAATATCCAGGTATTTCCATTACTTGTAGTCAGTCAGCATTTATTGTAAATAGTTTGTCCTAAGCGAACATCCAGCCCATTCTGAAATGTTAGTGTTGGAATGTGAGTCTTCTGAGAGGTAGAGTATGAATTTAGAGAGGCTGGTACTCTTAAATGGAAAGCTTTATAAACATGCCTGCCACAACTTGGCAGAAAACATCCATTACATATTAGCACTTTGACTGTGTTTGCAAGCAGTAGGAGAAAGATGTAATTTGGACTCGGCACACTACAATTTGAGGAAGCATGTTTGTACACGACTGGCATTTTTGTTGCCTGAGTGATACCTCTTTAATTTTCTTCCATACAAGTTAGATGGTATCTTTATTGAAATCAGAAAAGGAAGGATATCTTACCTGGGCTTTGACCCATGTGGTATCTGTGAAGCTTATGTTCCACACCTGAGAGAAGTTGCCGTGAGGCCCCGGTACATCCAAGCAAAACAGTGAAATGGGAGCAAGGATACTGTGCTAGTATCCTCATAGATGTTTCTTTCTCCAAAACAGAACAGCACTATCACTTATTGCTGGTCACAAATGGTCTGTATACCTGCCTCGCCCTGAAATTTGTAGCACAGATTTCTGGTTGTGCAGCACAGCAGACAATGAGTTACGGAAGGAATCCCTTCCACTGTGATCGGGAATACCAAAAATGCCCACACCATTCTTGGAACCAAAATGTCTTTGCTGAGCTGTGATGCGTAATGCACAGAAGCTGTAGTCCTGGCCTCTTGAGAAGCATTTGCTATTTTCCACTTCAAAAGCCCAGCAGTGAATAGTTCTACGTTACACTGGGCAAGCCCTCCTTCTGAATGGCTTCAGATGGTGACTGGCTGGCTTCACTGCAAGGGTGGAAGTGTGTGCCAATTCACCTCGCACAGCTCACTTCCCTACGCACACTCCTTATTTCTTCTCTCATTTTTTCTACACTGAGTAAAAGTTGATAGATTACTTACAGTGATTAGAATTTTTGCCTTCTTACATAATAATTTTAACAGTTTCTCCAGATAATTACATTATGTCTTCTTAATAATTCTGTCAAAACACAAAGCGGAGGCTGAAGGGCAAGCTGAAGTCTTTGGAAAAATAGCAAAAGGAAAATTCGGTGTTCCTGGTAACATCTGTTTTGTTAATGTATTTTGTCTGCTGACTGCTCTTAGTTGGAAAAAAGTATCTAAGTGTTAGCAGGCAGGAAATGAAAGTAATACAAAATCAGCAAGTGAAAGTTGGTTTACTCCCAATGTAAACAGTCAAATAATCAAAAAGCCAGGTTGCAAACCGTCCAAGTGGTGGTTTACCAAATTATATTTCCCTTTACATTTTACTACTTAGTAGGAAGAGAGGGATTATGTCCCAACATGAACTGAATGCCTGCCCATGTTTCCCTTTCTGACTATTAAATATTTTTATATTCTGAACTTTGTGTTCAAAATCCTATTTTCAAAACAGAATTTGAGAGCCAAATGTAAATGGTCTGGAATTCTGCTTTATAGCAAGATTTTTATGATTTATAACATTGCTCTCAGTTGAACTGTACTAAGCAAAAGGAAATTGGTATTTTATTAGAGCTAAATAAGCCTTTATGAAAAAGTATATTCATGATTTTTGCCCTGACTAATAGGATGCACAAATGCTCTAAATCACATATGCTTTCATTGAAGCAGTACATGCAGCGTGACTGAGAGTTTTGGTTGCTAGGTTGGTTGTCTGATTCTTTTTAAATTGGCAGAGCATCACAATTTTAAACAATGCTTGATTTATATTTTTGATGCAACTTAATTGTGTGCCTTGTCGCTTTTCTCAGTCCTGGATTCATAATGCTCCCAATGCAGAGGGACAGGGAATGCACTACTAACCAGTTGTGCCTGCTGTAGATTTAACTCTGAAAATTACAATAAACATACTGTAGCCTTTACTATCTAGCGTGTTCCTTGAAGCTACATTTGCAACAAGTCACATAGTTCTTGGCTTTTGCAGTTTTTAGTTTTAAATGTGCACCTAATTTTTGGATTCTAAAGAAAAACTTAAGTGAAATCCATAAAGCTGTAAGTTAGATTGTGAAGAACCCAACATTTCTAGCATTTAAGAGCGCCATGACTGGTCCATGGAGCCAGAGGTTGTTACCAACTTCTGAACGTTTCAGATCAGAAGTAATATATGCTAGTTTTCTTGAAATTACTTTTTGTCCAAAAGCATGAGTATCATAGAGAGAAAGAAGTGATTTTCATTTTTACTGTTTTCCCCTTGCTCAGTGTTTGAAGTTGAGCGTGTATCCCGTGGGTTTGTGTGTGTGTATAAGCTACAGTCTTTTAAATGACAGATTCTAATCTAGTCAAAATAAGGTCATGTTTGGCTTCCTGCTTTTTGCAGTGGGTGAGCTGCTGATGGCCTAACTATTTATAGCTTGGCCTTGATAAAACAGTACTTTCATGGAAGTATGTGTACTCTACTGCACAGACTCTGTAATTGTAAAGCAAAGTTTTGGGCAAGTGTGAACTTTAAAGCTAGTTTTCACTTTCTTCAATAATAATAATAATAATAATAATAATGAAATCATGGATGTCAGTGAAAGTTCAGGTTCATGATGCATGCTGTCTTTCTTTCAGTTCCGTGCTTTAGCTCCGATGTATTACCGAGGGTCAGCAGCAGCCATTATAGTGTATGACATCACAAAAGAGGTAAGAAATTTGATCTTGACCCATCATTAGAATTTAAGGGGTTTTTTGTCGTGGGCCAGTTCTGACTATTTTTTGCCCTTTTTTTCCATATCAGGAGACTTTCTCAACATTAAAGAACTGGGTTAAAGAGCTTCGACAGCATGGGCCTCCGAACATTGTTGTAGCTATTGCAGGAAATAAATGTGATCTTAATGATGTAAGGTAAATAACCATTGGGCATTTGGAGCTTTTCTCTTAAACTCATAGTGCTACATATTTTAAGATTTCAAAGCAGGTGAAAGGTACAGAGCAATGTAAGCTGGCTTGCACTAGCATTGTAGTTTCACAAGGGGTCTGAGCTGCTTTCTACCATCAGAAGATTTGGTTAGCCTGTCCCTGGATAGTCTTGCCCGCTTCCTCCCCTGTGTTGGTGTAAGTACTTGTGTGATTGGGCAATAAATCAGGCTGTGAAATGGATCCAGATAAAAACTAACTATTTAAAAAGGAAAACTGATCCAAGTGTATTTATCTTTCTCACACCATGAACACTTGCTGGCATAACAGAGTTGGGATAGCAGGGTTAGGAATGAGCAGTTTACAGGGGGACAGGATTACCTTTTCTAGTGGTGATGCCAAGTTACACAAGCCTAAACTGCCTGTGAAACTGCAGCGTAATACAAGCTGTTTACCTCACTTTATAAGAAATACCTCTGTCAGTCTGTAGCACCTCATTTTGTTAGGAAAAACATCAAGCCTGTTGGAAAGCATTGTGTAGGTTTTTCTGACTTGCTTGTTCAGGTGTCTTTCTTGCCTGCTTAAATATTGGGGTGGAATTGGCTGTGGTCAAAATAGTCACAAGGGGTGGGAAGAGTTCTTGAGAAGCTTTATGAACAGCCAAACCTTCAAGAAGGCATGCACTAAAAACAAAAGAAGCCTTTTCTTAACTGGTGTCCTGGTTAAATAAGCCAAAATTCAAAAAGAATGTGTGTGCAAACTTCTTGGTTTTCAGATTTCATTGGAAAGCTACCACAGCTGGTGTCTTAAAGGAGACAGATGGTTATGTGTTTAAAGAACCGTTGCAAAGCTGATTCTTAGTATGGTTTTGGAAACTGTTAATGTATATATGTAACTAGCAGTTTTCTAGTGATCTGTAATAGCTTTTGTTAGAGGTAGCATGTCTCTTGCAGAAAATATGACATAAAATTACTTAGAAGACAAATAGAAGGCATGCCGTGTGAAGTCTCACGCTTATTTCTCGGTGCTTAGATGGCATCATAAATTATGTAAATATTGCTATTCAAGCTAATGAGCAAGATGCCTTGTTACTCATAGAATCATAGAATAGTTTGGGTTGGAAGGGACCTTAAAGATCATCTAGTTTCATCTAGTCAGAAGTAATATTTGAGTTGCTGATCCAAGTCTGTGCTTTTGATATCCTGAGTGCCTTGTTACTGAAAGTGGCCTATGTTGTCTAGAAAAAAACTACATAAAGTGATAGAATGTATAGTCCAGTCCTGTCTTCGCTTACTGGAGTTTGTTTATTTCATGTTTGAGGAAATATACCTCATTTATCAACTTGCCTGCTTAGGGGCAGAATAACTTTTTCACTTTTGGGGTCTGTTATTGTGTGCTCAGTCTAAATATGTTTCAGTTTATAGCTACATCTTTGTGCTTCATGTGAAGTAAATGCTATACTAATGATCTTTTCAGTGTTGCAAGATACTTGAGTTGGTAAACAGCTACAGGAAATCCACTGGACTAGTAAGCTAATGCTTTAGGACCTCTTCAATGCATCTAAAACTGTTCAGTGTGTGAAGAATAAAGCACCCCTAATTGATTGCAGACCTCCGCTTAGAGCGCTCAAGAAACAAACTCCACTGTAATGTTGTCAGATGGATTCAGGCCTTGTTTAGTTTATGATTGTGCTTCCATGATGCTAATACTTTAAGGCAGGGAGGCAGCATAAAGAATGAGCATCAACTTCAGGATGAGGGTGCACTGTGATGCCAAACAGGTAAAACAAAATACTCATTTAATGAGACACTTAAAAGCTTATTGTGTCCCTTAAGATTTTGAATAATGTGGGGTTTTTTGCATTCACAATTTTTCTTTGCTTTGTTTCTCCAGAGAAGTCATGGAAAAAGATGCTAAAGACTATGCAGATTCCATTCATGCAATATTTGTAGAGACAAGTGCGAAAAATGCAATAAACATTAATGAACTCTTTATAGAAATTAGTAAGTATTTAAACAATGTGCTTTCAAGTAAAAATTTGATTACTGTATTAGAGTTTGTGCTACTTGGGTGAGAGTATATTGGCTTAAATTTGTTACAGACAGACAGGAATACAAACTGCAAAATGAGCTGTATGAATTTTTGGTCGTCTAATGCGCTCTAAGTATTCCTGCTTCAGATTTTAAGCCTACTGTGATGCTCCTGGATAAGTAGCAAGCAAGGCACTCATGTCAGTCAGTGTCATCTTACTTTACCTGTTATTGAATGTTTTAATTAGTACTTCCAAGGTTATGGAAGGGAAAGGAAAAGGCAGCCTGTTTGTGAAAAGAAGACCAAGAGAGATCTGTTTTTGTGTGTGTGCAGTGCAGTTTAGCTTTGAATAACTGCGGAAACATTGGGCTGAAGAAAAGAAAATGGAGTCCTTATGAGCAGTTGAATACATTGAAGCTAATGTAAAAAGTGCATGCTGTAGATTAGCTTCTTGATTTACTGTCTTAAGAGTTGCTCTTTAAAATTGATCTTGAATAATCTATGGAAAAAAATATCATAAATCTTCCTCAGAAAAGAATACTCAGTCTGGAAGAATCGATTTTAAAGACTGAGTAGATGACTAAAGCAGCTGTCTTTACAAGCACTTCTGTGCTAAGCCTGATGGAGGTGATCTGCTGTTAAAATACAGGTCAAGATAGCATTTAAGATACTCCAGATGGTATTGGGTCTGGCAGAAATATGTTTTCTGGGTGCTTTTGTAGCTTAGCTCTCCAAGTCTATATTAGCCTGAAGTGTAAACACTGCAAAATTAGCTTAAAAATGCCTGTATGCTTTTACGGAACCATACCTATTGCAGACGTAGTATAGACTAACTGCTCTCCTTCTGTTATGCAGAAATGTTGTCATTAATGATGACTATGACTAGTTTAAGACATGTTTTTATTTATGAAACATACACTGAATGCTTAGAATTAGTTTCAAGTACAATGTTTGCTATAAATTTCTTTTTTCTGCCTCCTTGTAGGTCGCAGAATTCCATCAACTGACACCAACCCCCCGTGTAGTGGTAAGGGCTTCAAACTTAGGAGACAACCCTCGGTGACAAAGCGCAGCTGCTGTTGACTGATCCATTAGAAAATAAGACTTGTTATACAGTAGGTGGTCTTGGAAGCTAAGAGTTCACGTTGGGTTTATATTATCAGTCTTAGATCTTTATCTGCTGGTGTTCTTACACCCGAGGTCCCACAAAAATGGGCCAGTTGATCTGACATCTGTACACTTGCAGAAAAGACTGCAATCGTAATGTCAGCCTGTTTACTTACAAAAAGTGTAGTATGTCTTGCATTCAAAGGGAATCCATCATCACTTTTTTGGCCTTGCTTGAAAGGAAGGTGACTATATGGATGGTAGAACTGAAATGTCTAGTAGTTTTGTAATCAAGATTTTGGGAGGGGTTTTTTGTATAAAGGGAAATGAGCACTTTCATGGGATTTACGATTGGGAGGAGTCTGGAAGTTGGATGTCATTTCTTCCTTTTCTTCAGTGAGCCTTATTTTAAATGTAATTGTAGCTAATCCAAAGTACAATGGGACAGTTGATGTGAGGTGGCTACAGAATAAGCAACTGAAGACAAATAATAGGCAAATCAATCCATCCAGTCCCCAAATCCCACTTGCACTTTTTATTTAAAGATGATATGCGCTGGGGGTGGGGACACATGCAACGTATCTTAAACCACAGACAATCTCTTATTCATGCTGACTTTAATCACTTTAAGGCAAACTGATACACTTAGAGGCATCTTCTTGTTCCTACAAGTTTTTTAATATTAAGTTGTTGGGTGAAGTAAACCTAGTCGTAGTTCTGACTAAAGTGGTTACTGACTAAAAACAGATGCTGTAAACAGATGCTGCCAATATTTCTGATAAGACTTAAAAGGTTTGGGGGAAAGCTTTTAATTGCTTGGCATGTGTAAAGTGTTCATATTATATTTATGAGACCAGTGTTTAAAGTATTATAAATTACGTAAAAATGGTGAAAAATAGTACAATCTTTTACACTCCTTCCATTCCACATCTTTGGATAAACTCCTGAGGAATCACCATCAGGGTTTCTTTCCCTGTATTTTAGGTATTGTCACTGTGAGTTCATTCAGAGGCAGACTGAAATTCTTTCTCTTTCAATCTTGTTTGAAAGAGCCAACAGAGAATAATGCTGTTGGTGCAGCTTGAGGTCTGCCTGTTGAACAACTTTTCATCTGTGGTGCACCCAGTATTTCCTGGTTTGGGCACAAAAATATACAAGTAGGAAGTAACATTAAGACGTGGTAATGTAGATCATTACCTCTTGGTTCCTGGGCTTTTTCATCTGTGAGGGTTTTTAGCACATCAGTGTTATAGCTTATACCGTGTTGGTTTTAGTACGCTTTTAATTAAACTATAGGTTGACTATACCCATTCATGCTATTTTATTTATTTTTACTTTGTTTCTTACCAGCACTAGTGAGAAACTATACTTTTGAAGAAAAAGAGCTTAATAGACTTGAGTATATACTGAAATATGCTGTTTAGCTTTAGTATCAAAATGAGGTCATGATGATACTTATTCTTTGCTTGTTATCTGGTTTTCCATCATCTCAACTACTTTTTGCAAAGGAAATGTGGAAAAATTTGTAAGAAATGTATTTCAGGTTAGTTTGTAGAGCTATTTAGAGCAGAACAGGTGATCTCTTACAGTGAGATTTTGAATGAGTTAGTATGTTTTAATGGAATTTGGTGACTACATGTTTATCATGCCCCTTACCCCATGTCATCCATTAGGTGGTCTTAGCCACAGCTGTACAGGCTATATGCTTACAGAGAGCCCAAGAAGTGTATCTTCGTCAAACAGGCTGTTTGAAGCCCCTTTAAAACATTGGTCCTTAACAAAGCATCTCTGTAGAGACAGATTTGCGATTGCTGTTCAGCCTCATGTATGATACATTTTTCTGTCACGCAAAGCAAATTTTGAACAGAAAACTTCAGTACCCCTACAAATGCTTGAGGGAATTATAATTAAGAAAGAAACAACAGATTAAGCCTGTTCTTAGACGTATTTTTAATTGTAAAAAGCAGGTTAGCAATTAATGTACAGCTTTCACGCTGGCAGTCATGGAAATCCCTAATTTCTTTGAAATATCTCAATTCTTACTCCTGGCTTATTTTCTGGTTGTCTGATTCAGCTAGGTTTTTAAAACATGTTGTGTTCACAGTGCTTCAGGAGTCTCTTCTAGACCAAGCTATCAGGTGCTTTAGTATCTTAACTGTAATACAGAAATTACTGCTTTTATTAAAGTTGGCTAGTAATAAATCTGGAAATTCTTGAACTTTGAAAGATCATAGTAGGAGAAGGAAAGTCTCGGATATTGGGAACATCTTTCACGTAGATGAGTAGAAAAAGGAATTTCATACCTTCTAAATTATTGTTATTACCTGTTAGCATGTGGTAAAAATGGGGTTTAAATCCATTTCTCAGTAAAAAAAGAAAATTATTTAATAGCATTTATCCAAGATTTATTGACTTGAGAAGAAAATATTGGACTCCAGGCAAGATGGAAAGCGAAGCTAGTATTGAGATTATTGTAGTTCCCTCCAGTGAGAGGAGAGATCCATATATTTTATCACATCTTTATGAACTACTTTCTTGTCTATCTTCAATTATTTGCTATACACCAAAATTAGACTTTAAAAACATGAAAAAATCCCCCCCAAAACACTAAAGCAGCAGCAACAATCTGACCCTTCTCAAATGTTACCAAGTCCTAATGCCTGAGACTCCTGTTTTGTTACCAGAGTAGAATACCAGCATACATCATATCCTTTCCTCAGTTCTGATCTTAAATGCTGCAGTTAGTGAAAACATGTGAATAGACAGTGCTTCAGATTGTCCAAACTACAAACAGTGAAGTGAGGCTGCTTTTTAACACATGGCTATTTAAAATGACAGACTGTTGATGCAAGTTCTTTTGAGCCAAGATAACTGTTTATTGATCAGTTGGCCCTAGCTGAAAGCCAGAATGCAATCTTCCCTGGATGAGACACACGTGTTCATTGTTTCATTTTTGTTTGAGAAAAATGACTTCTTCTGTATTAATGATTTGCCAGACCATCTGCTTTCATCTCATACTAGGCTTGCTGGAATTGATTATATTTTGTCCTAACATAGCTTCTCTATTTGGAGACATGGTAGCCTCTGAGTGTTTGGAGTCATCATATCAACCGTTCCAGTTAAATTTTTAATAACTTCTTTTCCCCATTAAGAAGTTCTTGAAAAGGCTCAGGACTGAGGTTTTATTCCCCTACGCTTTTCTATTTAATGAATGGAGCTTGTCATAGAGACTAGACTTGCAGATTCTCTCCTAGGGAATTAATTGCTGCTGAGCAAGTTTGGAAGTATCATGTATGTAAAGATGTAATAAGGTTTATGTCATATCAGTGGTCCAGAGCAGTTTTTAGCTGACAAAATATGACTGTTTCAACTTCTAAACTACATTGGGTCATTCTCATGAAAGTTAAAGATTTGTATAAAAATATCATTTGATAAATGTTTAGTTCTTAAGCTTTGGAGCAACTTAAATGTCCTCCACAATTTTTGGAGGTTGGTGGCTTCATCCAGCCCTCTGAATTACGACAGTCTTGTAGCTGACTTCCCAGGCTCTTGATCCATGCCGTAGGTAGTTTTGTAGTGTATTTTATATACTGAAAGCTGGCATTCTAAATGTCTAAAGAAGTGAAATCTGGAAGGTTATGTTTAGTGACAGAAGCATCTGGTGGTCAAACTACTGAAAGGTATAATAGGTGCTTTAAAAAGTTCTGTGGCAGTTCTGACAACTTTTGCTGTTGCCAAGAAGGTAAAGACTTCTTTTATGTTACTAGGTCCATGTTGAAACAAAACAAGTCAACCTTACTGACATCAGTAAGACCCTTCCTCTAAGTGCTACAGGATCAGACAGTTAATAGTGTAGAGAGGTGTTTTATGCAGACTTGGGTCTTTGTGTTGATATTCTTAACATCAATTTAAAGCTACCAGCCTGCTTCAGAAAGATTATTTACATGCTTGGGAAGAGAGTAAGAGGAGAGTAGACAATGCCTACCTACTGTTTCTGAAGTCTAATCCTTTAACCTGGTCGAGAGGTGTGGGAGTGATTGGGAGCTATCTACATTCATGGTTAAAGCTTCATTTTAATTATCAAAAAATAATTCAGGTTGAATATCTTGAATGGTTTAAAATCTGGCCTCAAGATTTTTGTCACAATGTTAATCTTAAATTATTCCTTAATGTTACTGTTAATTTCCAATATAACATATTGAGTATTAATTGGAAAAGGACCCTTTATCAGTGATATTTGAATGACTTTCTTGTGAAACAGACTTCAGTGTTCATTAAGGATGGTGTAGTCTATTTGTGGTGTGCTATGTCAGCGATCTGCAAAGACTATCTTGGGAATCGATGATTTACAGGACAGAAGCTGGCTGAGCTGTGTGGCTTGTCACCCTGTCGCAAACCTTGCTTGTAAGCAGCAATAGCTACATAGAAGTAGAAAAAATAATTACAAACACAATGAGAATGTGTATAATTCACTGACTTAAACTTCTATGTTGCCTATTGATTTCCTTAAAAGCTTCATCTATCTCTCTTAAACAATTTAGATCTTTAAAATAACGAGGCTCTTCTCTTCATGGAAAAGAGAGAAGGACAAACTTTTTTTTTTTTTTAGCAGGAAGTTGTTCTACAGTGACCTGAGAGTGTTTTTATGCCAGGAGCCAGTTGCTTGGAACAGGAGAATTGCGTGTTTGGAACTAAGCTTCTAAAAAATTCTCTAAAGAAAGCTGTTAAAATTTTATGTTCAGATCGCATTCCTAGTTATAGATCGCAGCCCTAGTGTTGGTAGCTGATAGAAGATTTGTAGAAATAAGATGTTAGTGCGAATTAATAATCTAAGATAGAAATATAGGTTTTGGAATAAAAAAAGTCATGTCAGCTGTGCTTTTCAGAGTCAATGGCTCCAGCTTGCCAAAAGAAATATGCTTGCCATAACGTCTTTGTTTCTGATACAAGAATTCATGTGCCAAAACATATTTCCCTAAAATTATTAGGTCTTCTGACACCAATGCTTGTTTCTGAAAAATCCCTTCCTGTATTTTGGAGATCTCAAAACCTTGAAAGCAAACCTCTTCTTGGTCAGCTAGGATCAAAAACACATGACTCGGAAAAATCAAACAAGCGTTACCATACTTGATCTATAAAGTGTCACAGGCAGCAAATCTTTCAAGGGATATAAAACTATCCTGAAACCCAAGAGTACTGATAGGCTTAGTCTCTGACATGTCCAAATGATCCTAGGGTCAGCTTTTTCCTCCTTCCCCCTCCCATTTTCTCTCCACCCCACCTGACTCTGAATTTTTAATAGTGTCATCAGTGTGTACATGCTATAATCTGCAATTTAAAAGTACTCAGAAAAGTTCTAGTGGCTTACAGTTATTTGGTGCTTCCTATTTTACATGGAAAATTAAGGCGGTAGGTTGACATGCCTCCCTAAAAATTGGGACAGCATTTGCTGAAACTGCTCCGATTCTAGAATAAAGACCTAGAAGAAACATTTTTGGTTTCCCCATTACATCATCCTGTAAGTTAGGGTTCTTAAGTTGTTTCTTAAACACTAACAATGAATTCTATTCAAGGAGCTAATTACCTTAAAGGTACTCTTCTAAGAAGGCTGGGGTTTTCTTTGCTTCCTTCCTGTTAATGTTTTCACATGCGTATTACTGAACAAACCAACTGCTACTTCTTTTTCAAATGTTGAAGGATATGGACCACTCTTTGCCAGTATGACACTGTGTGTGATATTCCATCCAGTTGTTGCACTTGGATATGCTGTAACTCTGACACCTAGAAAGATTTACTCCTACTTCCTTGCCTCACTTTTACTCATGTTACAGTGTGTATTTCCTATTAAATCCATTATGTTTCCTTGACAATTTTGTTCTTTGTTTCTGTAGGGGACTTAGCCAAGAATGGGTGGCAAGTGTCTTTTTTTCTTCTTAAAGATTCCAGAAGTATCTGTCACAGCAGCAAATATTTGTAAACAAAAAGGCAATTCCTTAGTACTGCCTTACAAAACTGTTATGAAAACATAGCAGCTGAGACAAGTACCACTGCTGTATTATACTGGATGACGAAGGCTAAAAGCACACTCGCCTTGGGGAGCAGTTTAATGTAAGGCACCAATAACATGACTTAAATTCTATATTTTAACTTTCTTTTTTGTACTTCCTATTTCCGAACGTTACGTATCCAATGTTGCAATTGTGACACAGTGAATTGGTTTAAGACACAGAAATGGATCACACTTCCATAGCTATAAGACTCTTAAGACTTCCAGGCAATCTCCCCCATTGTATCCCCCATCCCCAGTGCAATTAAAAAAAAAAAAAAAACATGTTGAAGGTTTCTTCTAAAAATGAAACTTTGCATTTGTGTATTCAGGGCACAAAAATAACCTGATATGCATATAGCTCTTGCAGTGTAATAAATGTTTGCCTGTAAAATTAAGCATGAAGGTTAACCTTTGTATCAGCAATTCTTGTTCCTCTCAAGAACATTCTGCCTTTTCATTGTAGGATTGGATTAACCTGTTACAAAGGTTGAAAGGTCTGTGCCTTCTTACTGCAGAAACTCTTATTAAAACAAACTTAAGCCGCTCAAAGTTACAGAGCATTTGCAGCACTGTAAACTGCACAAATTCACAACCATTGCTTCACTGCATGAAATGTAGTCAGATTACTAGTGATGAAATATTGTAGTGATAAGTTCCCAAGTTTATGAATGTTTTGAGACTTTTTTTAGTCTTCTCTTGGGCTGGTCCCGAGAGCGTGTACAGGTTTGTCTGTATTGTTGGTTTGTAGATGCTAATGAGGAAAACCAGGCTTTTGTTCTCTCCTTTTTGTTTGAGTTGTTACAGTCCCATATAGTGCATAGAATACAAAAAAAAATGAACTGTTGATTTGGCATAATGTAAACAGCCTTTTCAGCTTAAGCATTCATAATAAACTTTTATAGTGTAATAACAAGCTAAATCACTACCAGTCTGATGTATTGTGCAAAAAAAAAAGGTGTAAACATTTTATTAATAAAAGGCTTTGTTTATAAATGTGCTGGCTTCATTTATAAATGCTTCCAAAACTCTCAACATCTTTAAATGTAGTTTCTATAGCAATAGAATTATAGAAGAATGTAAGCAGTACTATGGCAGAAGTGAATCTAAGTGATTATTCGAATCGCTGTTTTCCAAAAGTACTCACAGTTGGTCATTGAGAAACTGAAGTTTTTCCCTGGTTGATGTATACACAGACAAAGGCAGAAGACAAACTTGTATAAAGAAAGGATGGGGAAAAAAGAGCAGAGAGAATGCCACTTTTGTGTAATGCTTCCTTCCTTTGCAGCGTGATGTCTGAGAAACTGCAGGCCACACACAGTCCTGTCAGCCAGTGCAAGGCCTGACAAATTCTGCCAGGGTCAGGTTATTTAATACATTGCTTTTAGTGTAGACTGCATGAAATGTAAAAATCTTGACTCTTAGGCCAGGTTTCTGTCAGTCAAAACTGTAAAGAACTTTTAATATCTGCATAGTGTTGTGGGGGTCTGTCATGCTGGGAAGGGATCCTTTCTTATTTGTTAATACAGCCAGCTGGTTGATAGCTTGCTTTTTTTAAACCACTGCTGTGGTGGTTATGTAGAGCACAAAAATATGGAGTTGGCTGCAGTTACTTTACTTGTCTTGCATGACCCTTGAAAAATGTTATGACATAATCCATAGTTTATGCTATAAATTAGAATCCCCACAAGTAGCAAAAATAATATGCCAAGAACATCCTAGGCTCCAAATCTAATTAACTGAGCAAAGTGGAATAGCAAGATGCTGGGGAGGGGGAAGAACCCCTTTTATGACATTTCATGACCAGCTTTTCTCCAACAGAGCAGGAATTTAAGGAAGAACAGTAGTACCTTATTTGTGTTGCGGTACATTGCTGAAGCCTCTAAACATTAGTCCTGAGGTATTGGCTAGAAGGAGTTGGCAGATTTCACTTGCGTTATGCAAAACTAAGTGTTACACTAAACGTGTATGGGTTGGGTTGGGTTTGGCATGGAACGAAAGACAATAAAAACAAAAGACGAAACAGGATTGTATGTGGTTAAGCAGATGAACTGAAAAATGCAGATTACCACGGACAAGAGCAGCTTGACAAGTGTTGAGATGTGGTATAAAAGCTGCAGATGTGCTTACAACATAGAATGTCATCATCATTTAGCAGGGTTAATTTTAACATAGACATCAGTCATTTGCCGTTGCCTTTATTGCCAGAAATGGCTACAACCCTGTTCTTACAAATTCCAGATCTTTGTAGCTACTGTACACGTTTTAACAATGATGAAGTAAAACATTCATTGTACAAAGAGCCTGCGTGAGGGCGAAGTGCGCTGCGCCACTCACATTGTATTGGTGTGACAAAATGAATTTCCACAATGTTTTACTGTGTTTTCATTCATCTCTTACCTGTTTGTTTATCAGTCCTAATGAGGATTGAACATACCTGCAATCTGAGAGTTGCTGTTCTTTGGGTGTTAATTGATGCCAGTACACTTGCTTTTTATCTCTGCAAACAGTATCTCCTCCTGAACTCCTGCATGGCTGCGTTCCTGTTGCCTAATAAATAGTTTTTTATGTATATAAATTGAGGCATAGAATGCCAGGTTGGAAGGGACCTCAAGGATTATCTGGTGGTGATATGTATTTTAAATGAGATGGCCCAGTACCCTGTCAAGCTGAGCCTTAAAAGTGTCCAGTGTAGAGGAATCCACTCCTTCCCTGGGGAGATTATTGCAATGTTTAACTGTTCTCATGGTGAAAAATTGCCAGTTTTTAAGACCGATATCTTTCTGCTGGTAAGGTGGGTGTCTCAAACTCCTGTTTCATTGTTACCCCCTGCTGAATTTGACAGTTACAGCCATGCTTTATAAATTCTTATGAACTTTCAGAATGTTTAAGCTGAGGAGAGAGGGGAGGGGAAAAAATTGCAGTGCTATTGTAACTACACCGGCCTAAGGCCATCAACAAAGCAGTGCTTTGTGTTAGGCCAACCTGTATGTTATAAAAATATTTTAAATCATGCTGCTTGGGAGTTTAAAAAACCCCAAACCATCCCTAAAGAAAAACAAGCCAAGCACACAGTACAAAAGTTTGGTTACAGTTTACTTAATGAACGGGAGGGATGTCTTGCAATCATCAAAATTACCTGAAAGTGGTTTTATATTTTTAAAGTTTGTTATTCCTGCAGTTTGCTGTCACTGGGATTTTCTGGCCCAGTGTTCCCCGTCCCTTGCCCTGTGGCTCTTCCTGGATCCCCGTGCCCAGCCGGCCCCTTCCCCACGGTGTGTGGAACTTGGGTCTGAAATAACAGGCTGCCGGGCATTCTTGAATCATAGAATGGTTTGGGTTGGAAGGGACCATAAAAGCCCATCCAGTCCCACCCCTGCCACGGGCAGGGTCACCTCCCACTGGATCAGTTGCTCCCAGCCCCATCCAACCTGGCCTGGAACCCCTCCAGGGACAGGGCAGCCACCCCTGCTCTGGGCAACCCAGGCCAGGGCCTCAGCACTCTCACAGTAAAAAATTTCTTCCCAATATCCCATGTAAATCTCCCCTCTTGCAGCTTAAAGCCATTACCCTCTCATCCTATCCCTGCACTCCCTGAAGAATCCCTCCGAGCTTTCCTGGAGCTTCTTTCAGTACTGGAAGGTCGCTGTAAGGTCTTGGAGCCTTCTCTTCTCCAGGCTGAACAACCCCAACTCTCAGCCTGGCCTCGTACGGGAGGTGTTCCAGCTCTCGGATAATCTCCGCGGCCTCCTCTGGACTCGCTCCAGCAGCTCCATATCCTCCCTGTGCTGAGGGCTCCACAACTGAACTCAGGGCTCCAGGTGGGGCCTCACCAGAGCAGACCAGAGGGGCAGAATCCCCTCCTTTCCCTCCAACTACCCGCTTCTTTGGACGCAGCCCAGGACACGGTTGGTTTCTGGACTGCGAGCGCACGTCGTTGACTCGTGTTGAGCTTCTCACCCACCAAGACCCCCCAGTCCTTCTCCTGGGGGCCTCTCCCAACCCACGCTCCCCCCAGCCCGTGTTTGTCCTTGGCCTTGTCCGCGTGCAGGACCTTCTCCCTAGCCCGGCTGAACCCCACGCGGTTCGCACAGGCCCTTCTGGAACTCGGTGACTTCCCGCGACGATTAATCCCCGTCACCGTTACGGTCACCGCCCCTCCCTCCCTCTCTCCCCTGCACGGGAGCGCGCGCGCGCCCCGCTCCGCCCCGTTTCCCGCGCGCGCGCGCGCCCCGCCCCGTTTCCCGCGTTCCCCGCGCGCGCGCCGCCCCGCGCCCTCCGCCCCGCCGGCCGCCGCCTCCCGCCGCCCCGGGGCCGCCCGAACCGGCCGCGCTCCCCGCAACGCGCCCCCCAACCCCCGCCCCGCCTGCCTCTCTCCCCCCCCCCGCCTCCCCCTCCCTCCCCTCCCGCCCTTCCTCCCACCCTCTCTCCGCCCGCTGCCGCCGAGGAGGAGGAGGAGGAGGAGGAACATGGCGAAAGCGGAGCAGGTCCTCAGCCTCGAACCGCAGCACGAGCTCAAATTCAAAGGTACGGGGGCTGCCGCCGCCTCCCCGCGCCGCCATTTTCCGCGGACACCACCCGCTAAAATGTCCTTCAGCGCCGCCGCGGGGCCGGACACCCCCCCGCACACCCGCCCCCCCCCCCCTCCAGCGCTGGGGCCGCGGTGGGGCCGGGTCCCTCCCCCCCTCACCGGCACCGCGGCCGCTGCAGGAACCGGGGGGGAGAGGGGGCGGTGCGGCTGAGGCCCCGGGACCCCGGCTCGCAGGGCCCCGAGGTGGGGCAGCCAGGCGGGGGGGGGTTGAGCTGATGCAGGCACTGAGACCCCCGGCCTCGAGCTATCAGGTAGCTGGGGGGGGAAGGGTTCGGGCATCGAAGCCCCCAGGGCTCAAGGCAGTGAGGAAGAGGGGGGGATTCAGGTGATGCAGACACCGAGACCCTTAAGGGGGGGCGGGGTTCAGGTGATGCAGGCCCCAAAATCCCCGGCTGGGAGCCCCCCGAGGTGTCAGGCAGCCGGGGCAGGGGGGGTTCAGGTGATGTGGCCACCGAGACCCCCCCAGGAGGGGTTGTGATGCGGGCACCAAAATCCCCAAGGTGTTTTGGGCCCTTCAGGTGACACGGGCATCGAAACCCCCAGGTGTTGAGGCAGGCAGGGAGATTTCAGAGGGTGCAGGTACCGGGACCCCCCAGCCCCGCGGCCTCCAGGGTGTCAAGCAGCCAGGGGGCTTCAGGTGATGGAGGGTTCAGGTGATGGAGGCTCCAAGACCCCCAAATTGGGGTTGTTGAGGTGCTGCAGGCACCAAAACCCCCATCTCCAAGCCCCACGAGGTGTCGGGCAGCCGGGGAGGGTGGAGCGTTGGTTTGATGCAGGCTCCAAGCCCCCCAAGGAGGGTTGTTTGGGTGATGGAGGCACCAAAACCCCTGGGGTGTCAGGCAGGTTCAGCTGCTGCAGGACTGACAGTTGCCACCCCCTGGTCCCGGGGTGTTTGCAGCTGGGGCAGGGGGCTCAGCCCTTCCTGGCTCTTCCCTGTTATTGTTCTAATTTGACAAGCCGTTTGGATAAATTAATCGTCAGGGCTCTGCCTGTGTGAAAATCCATCCCTTAAAGAACAGTCTTGAACGGCTTTGGGTTTTTCCTCACGTTGAAATTCCTGTCTTGTAGCCTGACAGATAGCACGGCTGTAATACAATATTCTGGGATTACAAATAAGCATTCAGCAAGTTTATTTATGCTACCGGAGTCAGAGGTGCTTTATAGCTTCATTTAAATATCTGGCAAATAGGCCTTTTTTAAAAAAATAGTGATTTATTGGCTTCTGGTAATAATAATACTCCTTTAAAAAGCTTCCATGTACGTTTTCAAATGTAGGGAAAGTCTTCAGCTGTTTTTATTAGTGAATATATAAGAAGTAATAATAAAAAGTGGGTTGATCACAAAGCATGGTGATAAACACTGGCTAGAATGAATGTATCTTTGTTGCAAGCTGGAGTATTTGCATGTTGTTATGGCAGCAGTATCAAATGTGCTTAAGAGGGAAACTATTGTTTTAAGATTCTTTATGTTAAATATGATTTGATGAAAATTAGCTCTTGTTTTGAATAATGCTGCTTTCAACAAGGAAGCCAGTCCAAACTTAGGTGGACAAAAAGTGGGGCCTTAATTGGTGCTGAAAAGGCATAATTGTCATTCAGGGTTGGGTTTTTTTCCCTACTTCATTGCAGGTAGGTTCAGACCCAGCCAAACTCTGTTTTTTTATTTAAATAAAGATACCTTGTCAGGCTGCTTGTCCTTCAGCTGAAGTTCTGAGCTAGATAAGGAGTAACCGTTGAAGTTAAATCAACTAACCGTGTAGATTTTGGTTGCCAAACCTTTAGCCAGTAACGTTTGCTCCTTACAATGTAAAACGCTGCTTGGCTAACTGCAGGTAATAAATGGCTTAGTTTAAATGTATGCTTAAATATTAATGTTCAAACAGACTTAATGCTGTGGCTGGCGTTCACATGCCTTGGCAATAAATCCTGTCTTCCAGTCCTTCCTAACGCGCCGTGCTGACTGCTGCCCTTCATTCAGGAAGGGCCAATTTGAAGCATTCATGAGGTGAATTCCGCTCTCAGCGTTTCTTGTCCTGCTGGTTTTGTGATGGCATGTTGCCTGGTAATACGGCAGTAATGATTTTCTCACCTTTGCAAATGAGTTTTCATTTATTTCCAGAGCGTCGCTTTGCAGCGCGAGGGTAGATGTGAACTGGCAGAGGTCAGTGGTGCTGCTGACTGGCACCGTCCTGCTTCCTCGCTGGTGCGCGCGGAAAGATCTGATGCTTAACGTAGGGCAGCGGTGTCAGTGAGGTAGGACTGTAAACTGAGTTCCACAAAGGACAGGTAGAAAAAGCAGAAAATAGCTCTGGTGCTGTGGAAGTGCTCTATATAGCTCTTAAATATAAAATCTAGAAGGATGTATGATGTTTTCAAAAAGATACAGGGAGTAAGATACTGAAGTGAGGATTTGTATAATGTGTTCCAGTCGCTGTGGGGTTGCAGGCTTCTCTCTCTTAGCCAGCACTTTCACTTTTAAAGGCTGGGAAGACCTCTTCTAAAAAGCTTTTGCAGCCTCTTGGTTTCCAGCGCATCTCAGAAATTCGTTTTGCTCTCCATTTCAAAATACGGTGATTGTGATTTGTTTGCAAAAATATCAAAGGAGTTTTTCGTGCTAGAATTTTTTTTCACAGCATGTGAACATGAGCAGGGGTTGTCTTTCCTCGCTGCCGCACATCTCCTACACTATAGCACATGCTCCAAAATAGCATCAGCGTGTGCTGGGCTGAAATGCAGCTGTGAATAGTGGGAGGCACAACGAGCTCCTCTGCCCACCCCTGTGGGGCTGGAGGTGCCTGTTTCTGTGCCCTGGGCTTTGGTGCCATCTGAAATAGGAGTTTTACTGCCTTATTGGTGGCTTCTGCTTCTGGGTTGGTGTTAGACTTGTAGCCTAGGTGAGAAATCATTGAATGTATTGTTCAAACTTCATGGGTAGTAAATGGTGAAAAAGACAGTTGTTACACTTGACAACCTTTCCCAACCTTTCCGTTTGTTTCCTTTTTCCTCCTTGGTTTTTTTTTTTTTGGTTTTGGGGGGATTTTTGTTTCTTTGTTTTTTTTTTGTTTTTTTTTTTGGTAGAAGGTAACATCCAACAATCTGCCAAGGAGTAGTTAGATTGAAATATTCAAGGGCCCAACATTAGGAAGTATGAAACTTAAATTTACACGTGGCTATGTAATTCTGGGCCCCTTTTGGTGTGTTTTGATGCAGCGGTTGATTGCCGCGCCCCACTCCTGCTCCAGGGCTCTGCCTCCTGTGCTCCACGGGCTGGCTTACCCGGTGAAGCGGATGTGCCTTATCTGGAATAGAGATCATTTGTTTAGCTTTAGTTGGAATAGAAGTTATTTCAGAGCTTGCCTAGGTTTTGGGATGTTTGAATTTGAATCGCTTGTGCGTTCCTTGCGATGCAGCATGCCAGGGGAATGGGGATTAGTAGGGGACGCGCAGACAGAGGTGGCGTAGGCTGGGGAACATTTCAGCAGGGGTTTGGGAGGTTTGCTACAGGTTAGGCTGGACTTATGATGGACTTATGACTCAGCACTGTCAGTGCTCCCCAAGTGGCAAACAGCCGCACTGCCCAGCGCAGGAGGAATTCCTCCCCAACCCTGCAAGTTCCTGCCAACGGGAAATGCTGTTTCCTCTTCCCGCTGGGTGATTTTTGCACCTGCACGTATGCAATGTCAACATGTAGCTTTGCCTTCTGCAAAGGGGATGGGGTTAAACCAGCACAGCCGACGCTCTCCAGTCCTGGTAGTTGTGATTCAGCCCTGGCCTGAGCTCTAGCAGTGTTGTTTCCAAGCTGTCGCCTGCCACTGGCTCAAGCGAGTCCCGTGGGTGCATCAGAGCTGCGGTCCCAGGCGTGGCTCTGCTCCTCTGTATGTGTTTAGTCCAACAGGATCTCCAGTGCTGCGAGAGAAGTGTTTTGTTATTTAGCCGCAGTCCCGTGCAGCTCGTATAACCTGCGTTACCGTGGGTAGGTGGGTGCTGCTCACAAATAAGGTGGTTTGAGCTCTGTCAGGTCAGTCTGTGTTAAACCATAGCCAGATCTGTGCATTGCAGCGTAGACGTGCAACAAAACCACCTGTATCCAAGGTGAGCATCCCATTCTGCTCAGACACCAGGCTGAGACTCTTCACTCCAACAGTTCAGTAGCGTCAGGGACATGGGATCAGTCTTTACTGAACCTGCAGTTGTCGAGTCTCGGAAGAAAGGTTAAAGGACTTAGTTGGACATTGGCACTAAACTGTGTAATTCTATCTCCATCCCTGTTGTGATCTGTCTGTAAGGACCAAAGCGCTCCTGCGGAGAGGGTGTTCAGAGCAATTTGACTCTGTGCTCATTCTGTTCTGTATTGAATAAATAGGGATTTCTACTCATTGCCACTGGAAAAGGCTGCGTTTTGGAATGTAAAATACTGACAGAGTTGTGAGCAGTTGCCTATTTAGTATAATTAATCTGCATCTTTTAAGCTGAAAATTTACATGCTGTTTTCTTTACACTGTTAGAGCCCTGCTGGTGTTCACGGCTTCATGGCAGTCATTACTGGGATTTCTTTACCGTTTGAAGTGCACTGTGTCAGTAGCCATCTACTTTTCTGCAGGAAAATGTACCAGTCCGTGCCTCCCTTTGTCTAGCCTGTTTCCTAGTAAAATTGCTGCATTAGATACAAGTAAACCTTCACAACTCTCTATGTGTTTGAATTAGATTATTGAGTTGTATGCTTAAACAGAGGACAGGGCTAACAGAAATTGGGGACTTTGACTCAGATGGTTAGAAAGCCAAATAACAACTGGTTGAGATGTGTGAAGCAGTCAAGGAGGTTTAGCTGCATTTTCTGTTAAATTTAATTAATGTATTTATGTCTCCCAAGACTATTCCCAAAAGTCTTGCAGTCTGCTTCAAGGCGTTGGCCAATGGGATTTATGGGTTAAGGGCTTTTGAGTAATTTTGTACTGCATAGATTTTAAGAATTGCGGTTGAGTAATAAGCATTAATGGGATCGAAGCGTTACTATTTCAAGGCAGGTCCTAATGCAGTGATAAAATCAGCATCATCAACTGCTGTTTGCCGTTACTTCTCTTCGTTCTGTGGGGTCTTGCAGTTTTAATGGGATCAACTGCTTGCTTTTATTGTAAGGGATGGGACACATACATTCATTTCTTTCCATTCCCTGGGAATCTCTTGTTTGAGCACCATTTTCAGCTACCTTTGAGCTGTAGAACCATTGCAAAGAGAGGTGAGAAACTAAGTTTGTTATTTAAGACTCATCAGGGTGGACTGACACCTGTCTGATTTGGTTGATGGGATGTGTCTGCTATTCATCACTTCAGAAAATGTCTGATAAAATATATTGAAAACACACTCGTAAACATAAGGTAAGGGGGGCTGCCCTCAGTCCTAGGAGCACGGCTGTCACGTCAAAATGAAGACAGATAATGTATCATAGTGGGTGCAGGTTCACACAGGTGCTTAACAGTAAATTGTAGTTACCAGCTGCTACCCTGAATGCCATGTGCAATGTCTTATCACCCATGAAAGGGACAGGGAGTTAAAATTTGCACAGGAGTTTCTGGTATTCTCTTCTCATTAGAAATGAAATTGTTGCCTTTTTTCCCTCACTTCACAGGTTTTATAAATTAAAAACTTATCAGTAGTCATGCAGTGTTTTATTTCTTTTAAAATAGATAAAATAGTTTAGCTACCTTTGAATACAAGGCTGAATTTTGTTTAATTGGGCTCTAATTTGGAATCAGGTTTGTAAAACTTAAGAGTACAAACCTTTAAATAGATTGCTGGATCTGTTTTGAAACTCAACTGGAAAAAAAGGCATCATCACCATAGCAAATGATCCAACTTTATGAGCTAAGGTCAGCTTACATCTATGAACGAACAGTTTTAAAAGAAGCTTAATATGTTGTATGCACCCAGCTCTGGAAGGTATCCATCACATCAAAGGAGTTTTGAATCAAATAAGAAACTTCTACATGTGCTGTAATGCATTTTTTTTTTTTAACAAAACTGGATGACTGAGGGTTTGTCTTGTTTCTTGCTTTTTGAGTGCCTCTAAACATAGCATCCTGCCAAGCTGGAGACAATGCAGGAATCAAATGACCCTTGCTAATTCTGCCCACATCTTGCAGTCACACTCATTTTCTACTATCTTGTTACCATATTGGACTTATGTTTGCTCCCTGCAGGGAACAACTAATAACTACTGAATGCATTTCATAGTTGGTACAATAACAGCCTTTTTCCTTCTTCTGTCAGTGTAGTTGCTTGGCTTTGAAAGCTTTGTTGATGATATTTGTAACAGTTTTGTTTGTGGTAACAGCTGTTGTTTCAGACTTGAATTTAATCATTTTATTTGTAGTGGATGTGACCTTTAACATTTCCACTGTGCTCCTGAAAGCCTTTTTTTTTTTCCTTCAAGTAAATGCTTGCCGATTTCAGTGAGAATCTGGTTAGATGAGGAACTATTTTCCAGTTAGACCTCTTTCCTGTCATTTGGGGACTGACACTGGTGTGGTGGTTCTGCCACAAATAACATTGATGCTTCCTTTCATTGTCTTCCCATCTGATGACCCTAGGCAGAAAGGAAGCCTATTTTACATATGTGTATCAATATTTAAATACCAGTTTATGTAAACTAGGGGCTACTCATACCAAGTGTCTTCCTCTGGTGTTTGACCCAACATTTATTTAATATATAGATCCATCCATCCATGCTTTGTAGACTGATGTGGCTGTAGAGACGTATTGGATGCTTTCTGATGTGTCTGGGATGCTGTTGAATGTAAAACTTGGCCTGCTCGGCAACCTCTCCTGCAGAGGGATTTGTGTCCCCAGCCTGGAACAGCTGTTACACTCTTGCTGTCATTGAAGATGTATGCAAAGTGAATCACCATTGCCATGTTTAATTCAGCGTGGGACTAAAATGCACACGGGTTGAAGTGATTGAGCGTTTACACTAGCAAGACAGTCCAGACTGAGAGGTGACTGAGTCCGTCCTTTCTGAAGTGTGGCTGTTCTGAAAATTGCTTACTTCAACTGTAATTCTTCTGGCCCCAAAAGCATCTGTACAGCCTGGGTACTGCTGCTGCCTGCAGTGCTTTATCCCACATTATTATAAATACTTTATGAAAATAATCTCTTTGCTAAACTACTTTAGTGTCTGGTTCTCTGAGCTGGAAACGAAGTCACTCATACCATGGTGTTATGGATTAAAGATTTTATCGTTCTAAATTTAATCCTGTTTTCTTGGTTGGTTACCGTGAGAGGTGGAAAAAATAGAGAAGGGGGAGGTTTGCCTGGTGATCTAGTTACAATGCAAATTCTAAAATCCTGTAGGTGTGCTGCTCGCTGTGGAGCCAAATCTTATGTTTCTGCAAACACGTTTAAAGACCTAATTCAAGTTAGTTGTGCTTGTAGAAGGCATGGCAAATGACTCTGTAATTCTTTAATTAAAAAAATGGCACTGTTTTGTTTTTCCCATGAATGCTCCTTTTCATCTAACCAGTTACTTCATCCTCACTGGTGCTTCTAATGTTTCTCACAAGCGGGAGTCCAGCCCTCCCTGTGCAGGTTCATGTTTGGTGGTGCTGTTGCCTGTTTACATTTGCAACTGCAGCTTCTTGTGATACGTGAATTAACGATGTATTTTGCATCTTCGCAAAATATTTGTGTGCACAATTTCCTCTGGTTTGCACTGTCTCCTTTTCTCACTGTCCTACATTTGTACCTGGCTAGAAACAAGGGTTTAATGGCAGTAAGATTGTTTTTTCCTTTTTTTTTTTTAATGACTGGTTTTACCCTGTGCTTACAGCATCGTACGGTGGTGCAGGTAACGCTTGGAGGAGCTTCGGTTTGGAGAATGCAGCCTCACATTTCTGTATTGTTCTATACCTGACAGTTTAAGCTGTCATGTTTTTATTTCCTAATTAAGTTGTCTCACTGCCTCTGACTAAATTTCTGATTTGGTTTTGGTTTGGTATTTTTTTTCTTTTTTCTTTGATTCTGAAAGCACAGTTAAAAGGCTAGTTTTCAAGTGATTCCCAGAATTGTATCTTGCTAAATTCAGCATTCCTTCCTTATTTGTAGCTATAATTAGCTTCTTTCTGCCTATTTAACTTCTTTTTTAACTTACTAGAAAAGCAGCTGCTGATTGTGCATCGCAAAATCTCTGATTTTGCTCATTTCTTCTGGTATTTGCATTTTATGCATAGTTTTGTACTTAAAATGTTTTCTCAGTTGCTATTTAAGTTACACGTTGAATTTGTCTATTTGAGGGATATATATATGAGCATAAAATTAGAGTAGTTGGGCTGCTGCTTCCCTACTATTTTAGTGTGCATCTGAAATGGAAATTAGTGGTGAAATTAGACCGTGAAAAATGACTTCACAAGACTACAGGTAAAGGCATGGTTTGAGATGATGATATAAATCACGATCCTTCTTCTAGGGGACTGACTTCAGCCTTTAGCTGTGGTTTTGCCAGGGAAGCTGGTACATCAGGGCATCATCTCTCTGCTGCTGCATCCTCGCTTCTCCCTGGGGGCTGGTGTTTCAGAGCCCTGTCAATGCCCACCCAGCAGCCCCCATGACTGAGGCTCTGGCTGTGTAGAATAAGTGTCTTATTACAAGTAGGTCTTGCTATGTCCTGCTTATTGAAGGAGATGTAGCAACTATTCCACTATGAAAAGAGGCCGCGCCACGATGAGTTGTTTTCATATCTGGAAAGAGTTGGTATGTGTGATATTTGAGAGTGGAACGAACAAAGAAATAGGATATACTTGGCACTTGGTTCTAAAAGGATATGAAAGCACAGTTGAAACAGAGATCTACCTCTAGAAGCTAGCCAGCTCTGCTATCAGCCTCTTGTTTATACAGTTGTGTGTAGAAAACGGCTTTAAGTTTAGGATGTAGAGAAAATGTTGTGCAGTTTTGTTGCTGAATAATGGTGTAAGTAATGTTTGAGTCTAATAAAACTCTGAAGAGGAGAGTTGGAAAAAACAAATCTCACTGGTCCCAAAATTATTTGAAGGACGTGTTCTTACATTCCTCTTGGCAGCCTTATGTGTGGCCTCACAGTTCCTACAACTGTGAAGTCAAACTGTTAATGATCCTCTGAGGAATGAAAGGTGACAAAAAAGGCATGCTAATAGAAACCTTGAAATATATGCCTTCGGTCTCATATTTGTTTTTTCTCTTTTTTTCCCCCATTAAGCCTGAGGCATACCGTAGCTAAAATAGTTTTTGCCAAGATAGGCCAGGGAAGGTCACTGATTAATCCATCCAAATGGGATAATTTACTGCAAACCTTGTTTTAACTTTGGCATCTGGATCTCGTAGTTTTGTTGGGTTCTTAAGATCCTCTCTTTTAAAAATATTACTCCACTGCGTCAGCTGTTGCATGGGACGATTTGGATGGCTGGTTTTGTAATAGGTTTTCATCAAGGCTTCTACTGCTTGACACGGCAGGAGTGGAAATGACCACTTCCCTCCTGTCACTTTGCTTCGGGGGCGGCTCTTTCAGGTGAGGACAGTCGTGGTAAGAGTAAAGAAATCCATTCCACGGGGTGGTGTTTTCTAACTATGTGTATTTTCAATCAGAGCTGAGTTTGAAAGGCTTGCGAGTAGTTTATGTGAGGACTAAGAGAAGCCAAAGCTTTTCTTAAAAATAATTACCAAATTTGGGGTTGTTGGATCCTCTCTGTGAGTTCCTTGTGAAATCAGATGTTTATGCAACACAGGCACTTCTTGTTTCTCATTCTTCGACTTCTTTGATTTCAAAAGTTGAGGATGCTCACTTAATTATGAATGTCTCCAAAGCCAGATGATGATTAAAACTTGGCTTACAGTACTTTTAAAAACACTAATCCTCACAAGATGCTCTGTAATTAGATAAGTGTTCTCATGACTTCACAGTGAGGAAAACTGTAAGGGTCCAAACCTGCTTCTGTTTTGGAGTTGCTGTCGACTCTTAAGGCTCTTAATAGCAGAAGATCAGGCGCTGAAGTGATTTGTCTGAAGAAGAGTAAGATGGTGGGAGAGTTTGATTGGATCTCGGGTGTTCTTGATTCACTGGCACCTGGCTGATAGCTCAAGATATCTTGCTTGACATTTCAGCTTTTTTCATTTTGGTGTTTATCTTCAAAGGTCATCATCTTAATATATAACATTAAAAAGAAGTGTACAGTAAGTCAAGTTCTACACCTGTTATTGAGCCCTCTTGCTCATTGCTAGTGTTTTTATGTTGATGGTCTCTCTAATGCTGATAAGACCTCCCTCCGAAAGTGGCATGGGAGAAATTGTAGAATTAAGATGAAATCACTTGATACTGTCAGAGGCATAGTGAAGGAGCTGAGACACAGCTCGGGTAGGATGATAAGAAAAGTTGTAAGTAGAAAGGCTGAAATAGTCAGATGGAGACATAACTGTGTTCTTGGGGGTGGGTTTTTTATTGTCAGTGATGTTAATACGCTCACACTTAGGGCTCTGTGCTAGGTTTATGTGTGCCAGAGCAGGACAAGGTACATCCTCTGTGTGAGGGGCTGACCAAGTTGATGGGGAAGTGTTTCATGCCATGGGACAGGAGCCAGCGTGTTGTGTGTGATGGAGAAGGGAGCCTGAAGTGTCACGTTCAGGGTCAGTGTGGCTCTTTGACTGGGTGAGTCACTGTTCGTGTGACATCTGCTAGTCAGGGCACATCGCTGTGTAGGATTTGGGCTCTTGAGAATAGCCACAAAACAGTTCAAGTTTCTTTGCTGCTGCTTTCCACCATCTCCCTTATTAAAGATTCCTTGGTTACCTTTCCATGGCTGATTAATAAGTCAAGTGATTAATGACTTTCATCTGACACATAGATGGGATTAAACCATGGTGAAATATGTCCTTCCCCTCCCATTGTTGCATATTGCTGCTTTCCATAAGGGAAGTACAAGAGGTGCTGTCTCCCTAGAAGTTGTGCTTGTATTTCTGCCTGTTTCTAATTACCTTGTCTTCAGACGTGTCTGTGATGCCGAGCTGGAGTGGTAAAAATTGTTTATGGAAAGCTGATGAAAGTGCATCTCAGACATTCTAGGAATAACCCAGGCAGCTTCATGAGAATTTATTCTTAGTCTTGTTGATCAGTGGTTACCAGTTTAACGTAACTGTGATTTTATCAATTGCTCCTGCAATGCTTTTGCTCTGAAAGCACCGGTTCACTATTTTTTTAAATTTTTTTAGGGGATGCCTGGATTTAAACAGACAAGAATTTGCATTAGTTTTAAGCACAAAAAAATAGGCATGTGCTGTAATTACTAACAACTATGCCAACAGTACAAGTTTGACTGCAGTGTGGATGCTTACCTGTGCTAGCTTGAACCTGCTAAATATAGGACCTTGTTGCCATAATTTGGCAGAATGCTGTGCAGAAAGATGCAGCTTCCCTGGTGTCTGAGTACAGCTTGATCTGGCGGGGAGCCAGTTCTCCTTTTTCCTCATCCCCGCTGCCCCTTCCCTCACTGCCTGTCTCATAAGTGGATTAATTTTCAGTCCCGGTAGTTCCCTTGCTCAGCTTTAAGTGCAACCAGATGAACTCTCTGCAGCTATCACAAGCATTTGGGGGAGATGAGGGGTCAGACCACCTCCCCTTTCAGCAGTGGGACAGACTGATACAGGAATAAAGCATCCCTGGGGCTGTGGTCCAATTAATGCATGTAGTTAATTATAAAGCTATAGTAGTATTTGCACTTAAAAATCTGCAAAGGTCTGCGCCCGTATGGTTTGAGCGTTCCTGCGGTACCTCTGCTGATACTTGCTCTAGCTTCTTTCAGATACAAACTGTGCTACAACAGTGGTCTTGCTGCTCTGAACATACACGTGTGTGAGGATTGTTTGGTTTGGTTAAGGTGAGAATAATTGTATTAAGATTCGTTACAAATGATGTAGCTGTATAACACCCTTACTGTGAGTAGGGAGCGGCAAGAATCTTAAAGCAAGTGATGGGCTGATCAAAAAGTTATCAGCCTGGATTTGCTGGTGCAATTATGGGCAATTTTTATTGCAATGAGAGTTATTTAAAATTTAAATGGAATTGACATAATGTTCTTTTGACCTAATTCTCAGCCTTTTGTGTTGTTACTAAAATGATCTGGGATATTGTAATGCAGTGCACTGCAGAATGGGATGCTCAGGAAAGATTGATACAGTGCTGGTGTTTGAATAGGAAATGGAGCGTGGCAAATTCTAAGATAATGCGGTGATCTTCAAATGGGAAGGGTTGTATGTGTTGCTCCTGGGTGGAAAGGCACAGCTGTAGTTTGAAACTAACCCTGCTGAAAAGTGATCCTACAAAAAAACCGTGATACCTCTTGCTGTTTGTTGTTGCATGAGTATAGGAGGTGATCTTTTCTATTCTTTGAGTAGTACTGGTAGTTTACATGTCTCTAGATGCCCAGGTTGCATTAACATGAGTAGACTTTGTTCCAACTGGTAGGAAAAAGTCATCAAGCTCTTGTGGAATATTCCAAATGTTCACCACCAAATTCAGTTTACTACAGTCTTCCTTCTAGACAGCTCGCTCCCATTACAACCCTATATCACATGAGGCATGTACAGACCCTGACTTTCCCGTAACTTTGTCCTCAGGATGACACCAGTGGCATTTTTCTCATGATCTTTTAAAACATGGGAGGAAAAATAGTTCCTTTTTGGCTTCTTTAACAAGTGTGAATTGTGATTTGGAAAGCAACCTGCCTTAATATGTTTCACTTACCAAGAAATGTAAAGAGCAATCAAAAATACATTAGTTTGTTTTGAGCGTTATGAAATAAGTGTTGTGGTTTTTAAGAGTGTGGTTTCTGTTTAGACACGCAGTAAGAGTCTGTCTGCACTGCAGACTCTGCTTGTTGTTTTTAGCCCAAGTACCATCCAGGCACACCAGTAGTTCTTACTGCCCACCTTAGGAGCGTAGGTGTTATCCAGGTGTCACATATACTTGTATCGATAGTCCATCCACTTGCAGGAAGGGCTAAAGAAATGTAGAGCATTTTATCTTTCCATATCTGTTGGTGTGATTCCAGAATTCTTACTGCCTTGTGTTGAAAAATGAAGCTCCAGGGTAGGTGTCTCATACGACTGCTCATAGCCAAGCCAACCTTACCTGCAGTGCACAGGTATGGATGTTGGAAAGCAAAGGTGTGTCTCCAATACAGAATTAGCTTGTGTTTATCCTGGGATCAGTTCCTGCACATACCCCAGCCTCCCTCAAAAACGTCTAACCTGGGCTGTAGTAATCTGGCAACAGGCTGTCAAGGTTTCATGGCCTTGATTTTAAAAGGCAGGTTAACCAAGCTGATGATACTGCACTGCCGTGCCCTAATTACCCCCAACTAATACTCGGTTGTTTATTTCTTTTTTTATACGCTTCAAAACACCTTTAATGGCATTTTAACCCTGCATTTGTCTGCTGTGTTATGCTTTGCTTTGGTATCTTAGTGGCAGTGCCATAAGGAGGATGCTTGCACACAAGTTTGCAGAAGACATCAGCCTTCTAGTACAGTTGTGCTGGCTGATGTGCAGAACCTGGAATCTGGGGAAGATGCATCAAAAGAAACTGTTTAATGTTTGGCAGACAGAAAAGAAGAGGAAATGTCAAGCAGACAAGAAGGAATGAATTTGCTCTGCTGACAGGTTTTGCTGCCGAATAGTTTGGTATGATCTATGTTAGCAGTAAGTAACTCCATTTGGAAATTATTGTACGCACAGAATTATTGTCGTATTACTGTTACAAACAGCAGCTCCGTGCTGGGCCGCACAAATCCACATGCATTCTTGGATCAGCCAAGTAAAAACATGGTATTTCCCACAGGAAATCTGTCCCAGCGTGCAGACAAGTAAAACGCTACTGAGGATGCAGCTGCAGCTTTAGGGCTTTGTGCAGACGACCCTCCTTCTATGCAGGAATAGCTCAAGCTCTGAGTTTTTAGTAAAGGCGCATCCTTCATGCTTAGGCATCAAGTAATTTCTCCTGAAATGTTAGACGTCTCCCAGTTAGAGCTTTCTTGAAGATGTGCTGCTGTCTTTGTGTCTAGATGTCTGCTGGATTTTTCTGATAGTTGGGCTCATTTAACTTCTTTAACAACTCGTGGCTGCTTCTTGCACAGTTATTTTCCATTAGACTTAGTCTCTCTGCGTGCAGAAGAGAGAAGAAACTTGACAGCTGTGTTTCATTCTCCTTCACATCTCAGTGTTTGACCGGGCACCAGTTTAGAGAAATGGTGGTCGTAGGATCTGAAAATTCTATTGCTTCAATTTTTTTGCTACCACGTTTTGATAGGAACGGTTGGACTCGATGATCCGGTGGGTCTCTTCCAACCTGGTTATTCTATGATTCTATGATTCTAGGTTGTGTTGTAAATGGAAGCTGGGCTTGTTCCCCGCGCAGGCAGGGCTGATGCTGCATTGTTGTCTGCTTGGGGGCTTTGTGTGCGTGATTGGTTTGGGGTTTTTTTCCTCTTCTAATTACTTAAAACAAATTGGATCAAGGATAAAGGTTGCAGGACTGTAATACTTTTACAACTGTATTAAATATCATCTTAAGAGACAAATTTGCCTGATAATTAAGTAGAAAAGGAAGCAAACAAATTATTTAAAGCCAACCATGATGCAGGGGCAGGATGGTGGAATGTTGTCTCCTACTATTTTTATCATCATCATTAACCCTTCCTAGATTTTAGGGCTATCATTTCTCCAAGTAAATGTTGAATGCTGTTTCTTTGATCGATTTGCTTTTACTTCTGAGGACAGATGAAGATACTTAGCTATCAAATTAATTACTTTTATGCAAAAGACAGTTGATCAATGTGTGATTATATTTCTTTTAATTTTACTTCTTTGCTGTCTGAGCAAGCGCTGCAATTGTGTGCTACCTGTTCGATTTATCAGCTCTTTTAGAAAATCAGTAACTGCCTTTTCTCTGACCTAAGGGATTTTAGCAGTTTCAGTGAGGTAGTGAGCCTGTGAGGCGCTGGTTGGCCTGCCCTTGGTGTTGCTTTGCTGATCTTTGCCACTGCTCTCAGCGTCCAAGAATTTTCCTATTTCCATATGGTTATTTCCTGTCTTGGGTGCGGTTGGCTATTTTATGAAGATTTCTGCTGGTTTATCTTTTCTAGTAGCCAAAAGAATTATTTCGGGGGGGAAAAAAAATTAGTCTTGGAGAGGAAAATGGGATGCACAGTGCTTATCTTGCTGGTTCTGGTGTGGCATTTCTGACTGCCTGGTGGGATCCTCCCAGCTTGCATGTGCAGATGGATCTGTAGCAGCCACTTGGCTATCATCCCCTTTCTAATTAACGCGCTCTACTCCCCTATTTATCATCTATAACACAGGTGCATATGGTGTCTCTCCGTAAGGCTGGGCTTACTGGGATTCAGCAGTTAGAAGGGAGCAGCTATCGTACAGCAGAGGACTTGGCACCGCGTGAATGCCATGTTGTTATGTTGGCACCGTGTGTAAATTATTTCCCCCTCTTTGTTTTGCTGTTAATGATCAACTTCAGCTGTTGCGCTGGGAGTGTCGGAGCATGCTGGATGTCAGAACACACAGAGGCCTCACAGCATCCTCAGCTCTGTGCGCACCATTATCTGTATGTGCCGTAGATGGGAAATGAACATCTAATTACTTTATAAGATTTGCGAGCAGAGATTTAGAGCCTGCTTTTAGCCTCTGCTTGGAAGCATTTTCTGTGTGATTTTTAAACGGCTTTTGCTTTCCTCCTCAGGTCCTTTCACAGATGTGGTCACTACAAACCTGAAACTCGGCAATCCTACAGACAGAAATGTGTGCTTCAAAGTTAAGACCACAGCACCACGTAGATACTGTGTAAGGCCTAACAGCGGAATTATTGATGCAGGAACATCAATCAATGTTTCTGGTAAGTCATTCAAGCAGTTTTGGGTGATTGAAAATAGCTTCCTCTAATCAATTATTTCTTGGAATGCTTTGCAATCTGAAAGTATTGTGTTGAGTTTTTGTAAAAGCCAGAGGTTGTGATTTCATGGAGAAATAGCTATTTTGTATGTTTTTTTATTTCACTTGTTCCTGGTGTAACAGCAATAGATTTGGCTTTGCATCTTGTTTGGAGAGGAAGGGGAATGCATAAATTATTTATATGGTTTGAGAACAGTCTTGACCAGCCTGTCCAAACCAGCCTTGCCCTCCCTGTGGGATTATTTTTGTATGGTTAGTTTTTTGCCAGCTTAACGCCCTGAACTAGCTCACTGCAGGGTCAAACTAGTGCTTGGACAGGCTTGTTGAGGTAACAATAAAACTGAGTGGACTGCAGTCACACTGGGTTAGGCTGTTGCTGAACTTCCTGATATTAACCAGTAATGAAAACATTTACTTCCAAGCCGTGCTTGTTTTGTGTTGAAGATGCAATGTTTTGGTGTTAGAAATGTCCAGCAACTAAATCTTTTCTGTTCCATGGGAAAAATAAGTGATTTTCTCTAATCAGTCAGTAGCTCTTAACTTGCCTAAATTTGCTAATGGAAGAGCAAAGAAGAGTCTTACTTGGAAAGCATAAAGAGCTGGGTGTTTCCGCTAAACAGAATGTCTGTTCATGATTAACTTGCTGATGATACACGATTAAAAGTAATGTATTTCCTCAATGACTTCTCCAGTCTGTGTTTTTAATAAATAATTCTATCAAAGCATGTAGTAGTGGGAGACTGCATGAATGAAATCTGACACTTTAGTTAAGAAAATGAGTTCTATGAACAAGCAGATTTGTTTTACTACTTGTAATAAATTTTAATAATGGCACAAGAAAAACTAATTACCGATAGGTTATATGGTTTGTCACTCATCTTTTCTGGCCTGGAACAAAAAAAAGTAATTGAGACCTAAAGCCTACTGCGTTTTACTTGAAACAAAAAAATCAAAATGTAAAAATCAAGGCTTCACTTTTTTACTTAATAAAATGTAAAATATTTAAACACATCGCCCTTGAGGAGCTTGCTTCAACAAAATAAAAATTGATCCCCAAAATACTTTGAACTGTAACATGAACGGACTCTAATCCTGTCAGTCTCCTTGTGCATGGCTGCATTTGCACACTCATTGATCTGTTGTCTTTGGGATTTCTATTGTGTCAAATTGAGCATGAATGTGATTGCAGAATCGTGCCTCGGCTGCAGTTGAGCTCTGGGGAATGTCCCAGTGAGGAGGTAACCGGTGCAGTGTGGTAGCTACAGATGGGGCAGGCAGAGCACTCGTGCTTCAGGAGAAGGCTTGCACATATCCAGTAAGCTCTGCAATGACTAATATGTAAATTAAAGCGCTCTCCAGAGAGAAATTGAGATTTTTTTTTAAAGCTCGGGACAATTCCAAAGTAAAGCTGTCTGTCATCTATACTAGCTGCAGGCAAGCATATTAAATGCATAGAAATCAATGAAGTGATAATGAAAATTAGCATGGTTTCTAGCTACAAATTATCTTCATGCTATAAAGATGTGGATTCTTTTCATCTTTCTGATGAACTTTCAGAATTAAAAGCCTGTTTCCTTTACTGGCACATACCATGCTTTTTTAAATATTGTATTGGTCTCAATATGGAGTATTTTCCTAAACTTCAGCTTTCAGGACCCTTCACTCTACCTTTGCTCGCGTTTGTTTCTATGTTTTTTCAGGCAGATGACAACTTAGTAATAGAAATAACGATTTTACATTGCCAGTCCTTATATAAACATCAGGTTTTAAGATGCAAGCAGTACACATTCATTGTTCTTGGGGTAGTAGTTAGGTAAATTTATAGGTAGGTATGTTACAGAATTTTGGTGTTATAAATGTTAATTCTTTGTTTTCTAAAGCACTCAAAACCAAACCTGTCTTTGTCGTGTACTGAGATTGAATTTCTCTTTAATAGAGCTGTATATGTTGCACTCCTGGTAGCTCCTTTAAACTGTGTGTGGGACCTAATTTTGGAATTAAAGGTGACAGTGGTTTTGGTTCTGATAAGCTGAAGGATCTTTTGGACAGGGAGTACTTTAATCAGAACAGAATTGTTTTCACATTCACAGAAAGTGAGGAGAAATGTTTTAAATCTTTGCTTTGGAGTAATGTTGTTTAAGAACAGTGGACTCTGTTCTCTTGAGAATTGCTGACTGGCTTTTACACAGCCTTTCGGTACCACTGCACTGGTGCTGCGCTTGTCTCTCCAGAAATCAGCCCCTGAGTGCAGTGGCATGAAGCTCACAAACAATTTATAAGTTTCTCAGAATTTTACAGACTGAAGCTAAATTTGGGGCAGCCTTGCCTTCCTCAGGCTGTAGTTCCTGAAACTCCTATGAAACAGTCTTTGCTATTTTGATGTAAGATTTTGAGGAGATGTTCTGCCCTAAGAGAGAGGCGGCACATTATTCTGCTTAATTTCGCTCTGGTATAATGGCTTATTTAAAACATATAAAATGCTAGAATAGTAAAGCCTTAATTCTAGTGGAGTGTCAGATACTGGCTTCTTATGCCATATTATAGCTTTAACTAAATATCTGCGTTTAAGGCCCTGTCAGCATGTGCTGCCTGCTGCGATGTCAGGTTTGTAGCCCCTGTTTTCACCTGTTATATAATGACATGTAATTTTAACAGCCGGGTTTATGTAACTGTGTGTGCGCTGTCATCCAATTTCATTGCACTGGGTCTGAAATACTTGGAAAAGGAGTGTATTTGCACACATTCTGTTTTTGTTAAATGTGTCGTATTTCAACAAAGACATCAGATTTTGTGGTTTCCAAGAGGTTGAAATCTAAATGAAAGGCATGAATGGATTACAGAGGAAAAGTGAAAGATCATAAGCACATGCTGATGAGTCTGCAGATCAGTGTAGTACAGAAGGTACCATCTGTGCACGGTGTCCCGCTGAAGAGAGCAGTTGGAAGATGCTTCCTAAAAATGTGGAGAAACTGATGTTATCCTTAGGTTTCTATCAGATATCTTCGGGGGAGATTTTTAGTTTTTTGTGAACTCGCCTGACTTTGAAAGGTCAGTTTGCGTTGCCGTCAGAAGGGAGCTCCTGCAGCTGCTGTTGTCTTCAGTTGCAGTGGGTTTGTCCCTTTTGCTAAGCCATGCACCGTGTCCCATCGGCTGCTGCAGCCCCCAGCTCTTCCCGGGGCAGCATCGCTGCTACGAGCTGTCCCCCCGGCATCCCAGGGCTCTGCAGCAACCGCCACACTTGGGGTGTTGGTTTCATTCTGCTTGCTTTAGAAGAGTCCATCTTAATCTTTAGAAATCCAAGATTTTTCAGAATTATTGAACTATTTACAGAAAGAACTTCATAAATGTAGAACAGATGTGAAGCGGTGCAGTGCCTTCTGCCTCTTTTTGTAGTCGTGTGTTCTTTGCTCACCTCTAGCAGAGCTGATGAAGTTGCACAGCGATGTGACTTGCCCCTGAACCTGATTGGGGTATTTTATGTAAAGCTGACACAAGTGTGGTAGATCTGATCTGTGCAGACAGTGAAGAATTTCATACAGTGCTATTTGGAAAAATCATCAATAAAGCTCAAAAAGATAAATCGATTGACAGACTATTGAATGGGCTGCGTAAGAGTAAACAGTCATATGGTGGATGGAAATGTAATAGCAGGAAGTTACTAGTGACATTTCTTGAGAACGATTCTTAGTACTAATCTTGTTTAATGCTTTTATCAGCAATTCTGGCACAAATAGTACACTAAAAACCCTGATGATGATGTAAGTTGGGAGACTGAAGATACACAGGAGAACTGGGTGTCCTTGAAGGTTACAGTAAGAGAAACAGAGGATGAGTTTCATCAGAAAAACTGCAAAATCACATACTTGGAGAATAAAATACTCCTGCTACAATTGCATGCTTGTTAAATGAAGGGGACTGGATAGAGTGACCAAGATGCTGACATCACGTGGCTGTGAATAAGGCAAATGTTTTATGTGCAAGAAGGCTGGGTGACAGCAGAGAGAGGAGAGTGTAGGTGCTGTTGCCCAGGGCATAGTCCAGTTTCCTAGATGTGTCGCTAGGGTGGCTCACGCAGACGAGGTGAAGCCCAGGCAGGTGCAGAGAGTGAATGGGGAGCCTGGCCCAGCCTGGCTTGTTTTGTTTATTTTACCAAAGGCCAAGAGTTGCTGTGATTGATGTCTTGGAGTGCTTCAGAAGTGAATTACTCTTCCCCTGCTTGGTATTTAAGCATAAGGGCAGTACTGGTCGAGCACCAAGTGTGTAGGCCATCAATAAATTTAGATGGAAACTAGAGGAAGATTGCTGACTATCTGAGCAGGGAGACCTTTCTGTGCCTTCTGCTCTTGGAACACAGTGCTAGATCCTAGCAGGCAGAGCAGGTGAAGTTTTGCCTCCTTCCTTGTTCCTTGCTTCAAATTCCCGTGTTCCTTGAGAAAGCAGGCTTACTCTAGTGAAAACCCAAAGAGTTTAATGCTTCATATATTGTTACGAACTTTGCCAGTGAGCTGTTTTAGGAAAAAAGAAAGTGAATATTAGGTGCTCAGTGCCTCTTCTTCACTATCTGCAGAGGACCTTGCATAACAGGCAAGTAGAGCAGGAATGTGTGAGAAAACTGGGATCCATTCTTTAGAAACACTTCAGGATGTGCATGAGGTCTGTCTTTTGTGTTTCAATTTTGAGAGAGACGAGTGGACTAATAAATATAAATTGTGTTGCTCCTTATTCCATTGATTTCTCAATGACTTTGCAGTTTTTGCTTGTGGAACAATACTTCTGTAGGGTGATCCTTCTTTTGAAGTACAGATCCCTGCCTAATGGATGCTGGTGCCAGTGAACTTGAAGCTCGCGTTAACCATTTAGTTTCTTAGAACTCTGGGTTCGGATGAAAGCTGATCAGAAACTTCTGACCAGATGACTGACTTGATAAGGCTTTTTGTAGGAACTTGAGCCTTTCACATAGTTCTTGCATAAAGTTTGGAATTTGCAGTCAAAACAAAGGAGCCACATTCACAGTAGCAAATTCTCCAGCAATTAGGGCAGTTACAGGAACTGATCTTTCACAGAAACCCCCAATAGTATGTGAATAAATGTTGAAATGGTTTGGTTTCCTCTTGAATAAAGTACGTATTTTTAAGCTTCCCATCTGGCTTACAAGCCGCTTGCTGAATAATTTGTGTCAATGTGACTTTCATGTATTGATCTAAAAATACAAGTGCTAACAAGGTTTGTACTGTCGAGCCCTCTCTAGCTGCTTGCTCTTATGATTCAGTGAATGGAATTCAGAGCAGCAGCCGTGTGGTGTTCAAGAATGGCTTCAGCACTATCACTTGGGTAATGATGATTTTCAAGTGAGCTTCTTGTTGCACTCAGCAAACCAAACTGCTGCAACTGCAGACCTGGAGTAGTTCTGGTACCAGTGGACAGTTTTGACTACCCAGTTGCATCTTGCACATTATGTGGATTTGGAAGAAGGTGACTGCTACAGTGAGAGGAAAAATTACCCTGCTGCCTCTCAGTGATGTGTCCTGCAATGCTGACATGTATGTGCTTTCACTGTGTAGTCACTTCTGTTTGGAAAAAACTAAGTTTTAAAAGTAGGCCATTAATTTGCAAACATTTATTTTTAATTAATTTTTGATTGCTGCAAGATGAGTTAAAAATGTCTTATAACTTACTCAGCAACTCATCTGAGAGAATTTGCTGTCTTCTGGCTTTAACACACGGTTGTTGAGAGCCACAGGTTGTGTGTGTAATAAAGATGGCACAGCCATAATATTCTGCTCATTGAAGGAGGCAGATTGGTTCGACTTGCCTTCATTTGCAGTAAATGGGACCTTTGTATATCACTATTATACAACAAACCCTTGCAATTAGTGCATATGAATTTAGACATGTAATGTTAATAGCTCTAGTACTTGAAAGTAAACCTAATTCTTGAACAGCTTCTCTTTGTAGTGATTGAATTGAGGGACTGAAGTAGCCTCTTAAGTCATGAAATGTGAATGTTTAAATCTTGCACTATTTTTTATGTTAGCAGTAATTGCAGTATATGCAAGCTTCCTTTTAAGTTTGTGGGGCTCGTAGATTTTTACAGTATCTAATAACAAGTTTGTGTAAACTTCTCTGCTTATTTTCACATATATTATGTCTCATGTTGAAGCCGAACTGGTGGTTTTTAGTGTCAGAGCAGCTGAACATCCAGATGTCACTTGCAAATTGTAGGGTTTCTAAGTGACCACTGTGATTAAAAAATATTCCATGTAAATGAAATACATAACTCTCCCTCTCCAAGCTACTCTAACAGGTTAGTTGTTTGCCCAAAAAGAAATGACATTTTTTTCCCCAGCGCTGTTGTTTCTTGCAATTTTCTTGTTTACCTTTCAGAGGTGGGGTTTACATAACATTTAACCATAAACTTCCAGCTGTAAATTGGTAACAAACCTACAGCAACTTATTTTTGGAAAAGAAATGCTTGTACTTGATAAGATGAATACCAGAAGACTCTTAAACTTTGTAGAGGAAATTTTCATCCTGAGACTTGAACCCCAGGGTTTAAAATGTTTGGCTTTTCCTGAGAAAAGCTGCAGAGGCACCATCAGCAAGTACTGTGTGTACAACTCATCAAAATGCCAGCTTGTTATTTCTGCCCCAAGGATGGAGGAAGAAAAAGATGCTTTATCTGAGATTTTTTCCCTCTGTCCCAGAAGATATGTAAATTCTCCTGTTTACTATAAATTACTGTTATTATCTTGCCATACATGTGTGTGGAATATTGTAGAGTGAGCTGCATTTTGAGTATTCTCAGATAAAATTCTAGACAGACTGAAGATGTCTGATTTCTTTATTTAAATTTTGCTTTAAAGTGAGGTTCCTGATCTCAGCTGTTGCTTTGGTCATAACGGACATGCAACATCATTTTAATGTTTGCGTTTCTCAGCTCTGGTAGCTGTATCATCAGTGCATGACTGTGCGTCACAGCAATGCTGACATAATGTGTTTTGGGTTTTATCTTGCAGTGATGCTGCAGCCTTTTGACTATGACCCTAACGAGAAAAGTAAACACAAGTTTATGGTTCAGTCTATGTTCGCTCCAGCTGATACTTCAGATATGGAAGCAGTAGTAAGTATTGAAATTAATTAAAATGGATTTCTTTCTGATTGTATAATTTTATAAGACCTTTTACTCCATTGCTTAAGGACACTGCTGTCAGTAATGGGATACCAAGTCATGAATCAAATGTTAAGTAGTTGATATTTTTTCAATATGTTATTTTTTAGAAGGGCCAACTTGAACTTTCTGTACTAAGAATATGTACTATATATTCTAAGTCTGTGTCATCTTTTATGGTTTATGCCTCTACTCTGCCTTGAGTCTCCCCTTCAGCAGCTCCTTTTCCCAGCAAGAACAAGGAGGATGTGTTAAAAGTATTGTATTTTTTTTATCCCTGCCTGTGTCTGTTGTGGCTCAGGTACATGAAGGCCCTCATAGATTTTGTCCTGTGGATTACAAATGAGAATAACACAAGCATGTAGGTGCTGAGGCAAAGAAGGACAAAAGATGTAGAAATGAGATGTCAGGCTACATTAAGGCAACTTGGAAAGGAACAAACCAGTATATCAACTAGTAGTTTTCCTATAACAGCAAGACTTGCTACTGCAAGAAGGCACGAGGAAGCTTTCTCTAGACTAGCTTTTGTTAGCTTGAGAGAAGACTTAGCTGCTGAGGACACAATAAAATAAGAAAAAAAGGCTGTCACTCTAAAGTGCGGGGCATACATGTGTATGTATACATATTACTTAAACTCAAAAAAGCCAACCCCCAAAAACTTCGGAGTACATGTCATGCCTTTTTTACAGCAGTCTTAGCAACACACACCTTCTGAGTAGCTTTTTAAAGCTGTGGCACTCTGCAGGGTTAAGAATTTTCCTTCTGAAAGGGATTTATGGAATTACTTTTTTTTAATGGCCTCAAAATAAGATCCAGTGGGAGAAACAGCAGTAGTAATAACATGTCTGCATCACTAGAAAGATAAGCCAGTCTGTCTTTCTTTCTAACTCTTTAATCTTTATGAGTTACTTTATACCATGAAATATGTTACTCTGCTAGCAAAGAATGTTTTTTAGATCTAGATGGCCATTTCTGTTTTCCAGAGCTACACAGACTAATACAATTTCTTTTCCTATAACACTTGATCAGTTCTCAGTTTTCGTTACCACTCTCCAAATCTTTTCCCATTCTGGATAAACAGGTGAGACAAATTACTGGAGAACTATAAAGCTTTCAACACTTCACAAGCACCCAGTAAGCTCAAAATAGAATTCTGACTTCAGCCTCGGAAGAGCTGAAGTACGATTCAGCTGTTTAGGATGAGTCAAATACTGCTTCAGGTTGCAGAGGGGTTAGCCATAATTTGACACCTACTTGAGGTATGCTGAGCAATACCACACTGCCAGGAGAGTGGGCAGAGTGAAGAGAAGCGTGTGAGAACTCGAGGACATAAACGCAGACAGTTCTTGCTGTGTATCATGCCACAAATCCATCTTATCGGTTCAGGGTTGCAGCTGATACTGAGCAATGATTTATAGCTGTTAATCCCTATTAAAAATACTAGAGGGAAACTTGATTGTGGTAGAGTCCTTAGTTGAAGGGGTAAGAAGGATGAGAAGGGACATCTGTTATTGTTCAGACATTGATGCTGAAAAATAAGAAAGTGGAAAACAAGGAAGGGAAGAACAGTCCTGTAGTCCATACCATTTAGGAAGAAAACCTCCCCAGAAATTTGAAAAGCTTGAATAGGAACTCTGTGAACAAAGGCATCAGAACTAGTGTTATGAGCTTGGGGGTTTGTTATCTTTCCCTTCCTTTGGATGCACGCCTGCTGTCTCTTTTTTGTTTGTTTCAATCAGGACTGTAGCTCCCTGTGTCTATGCCAATCACTCTTGCACAGTTCCCAGTTCTCTCATGAATTACGTGTGTAGGTTTCAGACTGCTTAGAATGATTTCTCTCGTAGCATGTTGTCTTTCTTTCCCATAGCACTCAGTTTTGTATTTGAGTTTGATTTTTCATCATATGTGGTTAAAAGCAACTTGATAATCAGCTCTGGGGTTTTTCTTGAGCAAGATGATGTGATTTGTTTACATAATACACAGCATTTTCCATCTGCATTACTGTATGAATATGTTTAATAGTAAATTAATATTAAATTATTCCAGTGGAAAGAAGCAAAACCGGAAGAACTCATGGATTCGAAACTTAGGTGTGTGTTTGAGCTACCAGCGGAAAATGATAAGCCTGTGAGTATTTTCAGATGCATATTGAGTGATTGGACTTAATACCCCAGTAAATTATGTAAAATGGGATGTTTATACAGACAGCTATATAAGTGTAAGACAGAAGCCTTGTTCCACTGCCTGGGTGGCATCACCTTTTGAAAATACAATAGAAACTATTTTAAATGGTAGTGATGTGTAAGGTGAACTACAGCTAATTTGAACAATGTAAATGCAACACCAGCACAAAGAAATCTTTGAGTTGATCTGTTCTCATTTTGTGAAAGATCACAGGATAAAGAGTATTTCAAAAAAAATTGAGAGATGCTGCTGATGGTCATAAAGCTTATGCTGAAGCCGTTACAGCCATCAGCAATATGAAGTTGCCTGTTCAATGCTCCCTTTTGCTTCCTTGTACAATGATGATTTTAGCAAGTAAATTGGTAGAAAGCTAGTAAGAAAGACACAAATGCAGGCAGGGATTATATTGCAATTAGTAGCTTCTAATATTGTGGCAACCTGCTTTATTAAGGTAGTGAATGCATTAATTTCTAATGGAAGTATTGTAGCACCAAATGTAGAACTGGTAATTAATTGAAAAGTGTTTCTCTGTGTGCAGGTACTGAGGTGCAGTTGTTCTAGCTTGCACTGAACAGCTTGTAATTATCATAATGTGTATAGTATTACTATTGTAGTCTTACTGTGTCTGCTCCACTCGCTCCAGAGAGTGAACATTGCTCTAAAAGGCCAGGGTGCTTTCTATGTTTTCAGTTTAGGGATGTCATGAGAGGAAGGAGAAAATCCAGATTAAGTGAAACTTAATTGCTGTTGTGTTTACTTGTAATTTTTTCTATAATCCCTAAAATTCTTTATGGCAAAACAAAGCACAAACAGTAACAAGAACTTATTACTTCATTCATGTAAATAAACTTTCCATGTTAAGATTCTGGTGACAGCTTGGGTCAGGAGGGAGTGGTTTGGTTTTAGTGAGAGCCAGGCCTTTAGCGTTCTGAAGTGCAGAACATGAGAAGGATCCAAAGGCAGGAGGAGGAGGTTTTGGAGGCCTGCAGCTTGTTTCCTAACTTGGTTTGCAAGTTCCTCCATCCCCACAGAAATGCAGAAGGATGGAGAGGTGGTAGCCAGGGGTGGGGAGTGAAGAGGGGGAACTGCAGCAGAGCGGGTGGGTAGTTCTAGCAATACCCTGGTTCCTGGAGTAGCTGCTTGTGTTGTGCGGGGGGAGGAAGAGGTGAAGAAAGCACTAACACTCCATAAGCAGACTGTGAGCAAGTAACTCAAGATTCCATTCATGCTGTGGGACATGGTCTAAGGATGCTTCCTTTTCCATTCATGCAGGGACTGAAAACTTGAGGTCATTCTGTCTACACTTATTGCTGCTGATCTGATGTTTTCTGTGAAACAGAAAGGGGAATTAAAGGCTATGGGAAAAAAATGTTGTTTATTTCTTTTAATACAGGCATGCTTCAGGTGTGCACAGATGATTTTACCTGATTCTCCACCTAAGTATCAGGTGTGCGGTGTTAATAACTAACCAAAAAAATCACTCTATCCTTTTTTTAACAGCATGACGTAGAAATAAATAAAATTGTATCCACAACTGCAACAAAGACAGATTCCTCTGTAATGTCTAAATCAATAAGTTCTTCTTTGGATGACACTGAAGTTAAGAAAGTAATGGAAGACTATAAGAGGCTTCAAGTAGAAGTTCAGAGGTTACGGGAGGAGAATAAACAGTTTAAGGTAAAGATGCTTTGGGGTTGGGGGTTTTTTTCAGATTTAATCCTTTTCTGAAAAAGAAGCTTCTGACTTAAAGATTTGGTTACCTGACCTTGGCACAGTATTTTGATATTGTCCATAAGTTAAAAGATAATTTGTTTCTGTCTATAAAGTGATAAAAAGTGTTGAAATCAATGCTTGCTTTGGAAGGAGCATAGAAGTCATGCAGTCAGAGAAACTGATTGAAGAGCAACCCGAAGTAATGAATTCCCTCTCTCTTTCTTTTCCCACCTCCTAATTTTCTCATACTGAATTAAGCTTTCAGTGTTGGCTTGGCCCTGTTCTCTCCAGCTGCTGGGAGCTTGAGGGCAGTGTTGTGCAGATACCGAGTGGTTTAGTAATTGCACCTATAAATGCAGTTGAAATGACCAAAGTAAGACAGTAATAGGAAATACAGCTCCTGTCATATCCAGCACGTTGCTGTGAAATCAAGTAATTGAGAAGCCTTTATCACTGTGCTGACAAACACTTTTTACAGTAGTTTCATTTCTTGTAAATGTATAGTTTCATAGATAACAGCACCAGTGAAAATGTGGTGGCTATTAGAGCCAAATGAAAGGAACTCTGTTCTGTCAGCTCCGATGCTGTTGCTGGCTGATGCATGAAGAAATTCTTTAAACATCTGTAAATCAGTTTTGTTTTATATATATATAGCTGAGACACAACCATAGCCTCACGTTGTGTTCTTGTTTTTCTCAGCACCTCACAGTAGTAATAGAAACATGATTTTATGGCGATTTTTGCAAATGAGTCTTGAGTAAGCACTCTACAGGAGATCTGTAGAATTGAGCTAATGTCTTACAGCAATGTCTTAAAACAATGAGCTATTTTGTGTCCATTGTCGAGTGTTAGAAACATCTGTAAAACATCAGAAAACAACATTAAAATACTGCCAGCCACCAGGTGCTGTCAGTGTCAGGCTAGAGTCACCATCAAAAGGAAGTTAAAATGCTTAATATGAAAATGTGTTGTTTCTAGCAGTAAAATTACTGTATAGTTAAAGAGCATTTCATTGTTTATGTAAGTCAGTTGTCCCCATCCAGGGACTTATAGCTGTAGCGAGGAATCAGGTAATAATAGAAAAAATTTTTACTCTAGAACATTAAGTGCCCCTTTAAACTCAGAAGTGAGAAATGCTGATGTACACTGAACCTTTTGAATTCCACTTACCTGACAATTAAGGCTGCTGTAACTTTTATTACAATTTATTTTTGGGGTATTTTTTATATAGAGAGTGTAGGCTTTTTCTTCAGTAAGTAGATAACACTGTATCATATAAAGTCTAACACTGTTGCTTCAGCTTTGCACAAGTTAGATGCACAATGCTCACTTTGGCATCTCGAGGTGCTGTATATGGATGGAATGGAGTGGCTAACACACACCTGTGCTGCACAGAAGTTTAGATCAAGATGTGGGGAACATCATTTCCAATTGAAATTATAATACCTGGTGTTGTGATGTTGTTTTATCTGTTGTCTCATACCTCATTGAATCAAGAGAGCTGTCAAACTCACACCAAGAAAATATCCTAATTATTGCCTTCAGTTTTGTGTCAAAGTGTCAGCATTAATATGATGGGGGAAATAGATTTCCTTTCAAAGGCTGGTAAAATTTGTTTGTGTCACCTAACTAGGGGAATAATGAGTCTAATTGCTTTTAAGTTGCATATTTTTCACAACCTATCTTTGTATCTTGAAGAGTATTTTCCCTGACAGCACTGTATTTGCCTACAGAGCAATTAGAAACATCTTCATGCCATTCACTCCATCACTCTAAGTTCTGGAGCTGACTCCAGACTTTGGACTAGTGTTCTTGCAGGCTTCCTCATTGCTTCCCCCATTACCATAGTCAGAAGGAGAAGACTTCCAAGAGCTTGTGGTTGTTGCACTGCTAGTCAGGTAGATACAGAATTCTTCTTCTACCTCACTACTCTTTCCTTTTCAGAATGATCTAGGAAATAGGGCTCTAAATCAGCGGTAAGTTAGCTTTCGCGTATTTTACTATGCCCACCTAAAATAAATATGATAAGAGTTAATATTTGAAGCATTTTTTCATTAGAAATAATGAATATATCTTCCTGTAGGAAGAAGATGGACTGCGGATGAGGAAGGCGCCCCAAACAAACAACCCAATATCTGCTTCTGCAGCTGCTGTCAAGGATGAAGGGCTCAACTCCAGACTACTTGCTTTGGTGGTTTTGTTCTTTGTCTTTGGTGTAATTATAGGAAAAATAGCCTTGTAGAGGCAGCATGCTGGAAATTGTAAATTGGTTTGATGGTTCTGCCATATCATTGGATTAAATTTATTCATAACAATGTTTAAAAAAAAATTAATGTATGACATCTCACAGGTCTTGCCTTTAAATTACCCCTGCACAAATACTCTGTAACATAATCTAGAAAGTTTAAAATGTACAAGGAGTGAATGAATGAAAGAGAATATGCTTCAGTGATGAAGGAGGGGAGAAAATCATGATGTAACACTACAATGGAATATTGTATATGTCATTTTAAACATTCTTAGACCCTGGTATATGTTGCTGGATTACTTCTTTTTAAAAAAGAAAAAAAAAATGTCAGAAAACACCCTATTTCTCCACTGCTGGAGCTGGCCCGATTGGATGTTTGGAGCTGGGTTAGGCAGGAGGTGTTGATAACTTCTGTAAAATACGTCAATCCACCATTCTGCTCATAAATTTAACAGTTTCTGTCAGTGTCTTCAACTCTGTGCAAGTTACCAATTTCTTGGCACTTAAGTGAATAGTGAGAAGCTGAAAAGAATTGTATGTGGCAATGCTGAATGTGCTAGGCATCATTAAGAGGCATATATTGACTGGTATGACGCTCATTTGGAATAAAGGTCAATGCCTTGTTCTCATAAAGGGACCAAGCTACAGTGCTGGTGGTTCATTTAGTTGAATTAAGATGTTATTCAGAGATGTTTAATGCATATTTAACTTATTTAATGTATTTCATCTCATGTTTCCTCCTTGTCACAAAATTGACTAATACTATACGGTATGAAAAGGCGCCTGTTTAAAGCCAGTGACTAGAACTAAAAATTTGCTGCTGTAGTGATGCAAGATTCTTCGGCCTCCTGGTGTTTTGGGCACTACATAATTGTTGGGAGTTTTGATCATCTGAGCGTTGGAGAAACAGTGGTCAGGAAACTGTTTTTGTATGTAAATAAGTCTGTCTAGGGGAAAAAAATATTAGTAGTAAACTAGTCCTATGCCGTAAAAGACCAATCCTGTTTGACTATGTAGCATCTTAAAAAAGGAAAAAAAAAAAAAAAAAGAAAAGAAAAATTAAATAAAGCCCCCAAATTAACGTTTCCTTTGTTACTTTTGTCATGTTCTCACAGTTTTAGAGGGGGGAAGAAACAGCATTCTCTGTCAACTTGGTTTATTTATGGCATAAGGCGGCTTGCAGCCTTGTTTCAGGATGGATTTTTTTTTTTCTAGCCTAACTTTAAAATCAAACAACCCCGTCGTGAGCCTGACGTATGTAAGTGTTGCTCAGAGTCACCACGCTGACTGCTGAGCTGCAAGGTAAATTCCTGGTTTTCAGTTTATCTGTGTTCAGTAGTTAAGATGCTTGACAGCATCTTGAGAGTTAAATTAAGGTAATTTTGTTTCTAAACATACTTTTAGTACAAAACACATAAATTTGATATGGTTTAACACGCTGAACTTCAGTCGATGAAATAGGTCGATGAAATTCCCACAGACTTTTAGGTGGTAGATCCAAAAACCATTGGTGACAAAAGTTTTTTGAACACCTTTCAGGATTAAAATACATCTTTTAAAAGCAACTTCTTTCATTCCTTTTATTATTCTTGAGAAAGCTGTTGGGGCCACAGCCTCTCTAGTACATTCGTTGACCTTTGTAATTGTTCTACTTCTGTCTCAAGAGTTTCCTGCTTTGCAAGTGCGAATACGCGAAATTTTATGTGACGTTTAATAAGAAAACAGGAGGAAAAAGGTTTTAACTAGTGTGTTCAGCTTATGAACACAACTCTGGAGGTGCTTCTAGAAGGCTTGACAGAAATGAGAGGTTTCTCTCCAGCATTTTAAAATGCTAGTGCCTTGTCTGCTCGGGGTGGAAGTGACAAAGCTATTGAAGTGTGCCTGTCAAGGGCAGGGGAGGTGGGAAATGAGCTGAAAAGAACGAAGCAGTGAGTTTGGTGTGATGAAGTGGGCAGAACTGACCAACAACAAAATACTCTCCAGGCAGCAGAAGCTAATGAAAACTTCTACATGAACCATTTTGAAGGAATCTTTTCAGAAAGACAGGTTTGTAATTGTGGTTGCAAAATTAGTTTTCGTGGCTTTGAAGAATGTATTTGAGAAAACCTGTACTGAAGGGAGACTGGGCTGTGCAGTGGTTTTTTTTAAGAGGCTGTAAACATCTTGATTGCACTAGAAGTGGTTTGTCAGAAGAGCTGAATTCCTAATTTGCTTTAAAAAAGAGTAATATTAACTTTTTTGAGCCTTTTTTTTTTTGCTGAAAAACAGCTTAAAAGTTGCTGTCTTTGCAGGGTAAAGGGGGGAAATCAGAGCTTTAAACTGGTCTCTTGTGAGTACATCTGTAATGATGTTCCAGGCAAATTTTACACACACTATTAGGCACCACACTTGACTTTGCTGGCACCGGCAGCTCCCAGATGAAGGGAGAGCCAGCACGATGTCTGTCCTTCCAGTGTTCGGTAGTCACTGCTTAGGGGTCTGTGGCAACTTGGAACTTTGAATCACTTGTGAGCAAAGTTATTGCTGGTGTTTGCTCTCCAGGATTACAAAGAGGTCCCAGAAAACATCCTTGTGCTTTGCTAGATGCCTTACAAATGCCTGATTGAGGCGAGCTACCAGCAGAAATCCTTAGGTAAGGATCCATTAGTAATAACGGTAACCTGTACTGTCAGTCCTAAATGAGGCTGTTAAAATAACTGCTTATGTTTTGGAACGTAACGAAATGGTGAGGTCTTTCCTACCCATTTCTGACGACAGCCTGAACAGACAGCAGCACCAAACTGTTCGGGGGATGCCTTGCTTTTGCTGAGCTTCAAATAAAATGCCTGATCAGTGGAATCCTTATTACCTGTCTGTCTGACTGGACTTTGCTTTCACGTGAGGTGAAAAGAAAACTAAAGGTGCTTTTTCTTCCAAGGTTCCTAGAAGGCCAATCTGTAGATACGTTGCAAAATTACAGTGGATGGGTGTTCTTAAGCCAACTGGATCTTTTGTAAGTTGTTCCTTACATGGTAACACCAGAGCAAATGTTTTTGTGAATTATTCATAGAAAGTGCGTTATTCTGGAGGGCACTGTGTATCTTGGGAAGTTAAATGTGAAACAGAGTTTCTAAATAAGGTGTCCTTGCACAACACCAGATATTAGAAAACTGCAATTGATGATAATAGAAATCAAGTTACTACTTAATCTAATTATTGTCCTTACTGTCATTTTAGGATGTCCACTTGCAGGTATGATTACTGTTAATTTTTATAAGAGCCAGTCGATGCTGCTCAGATAGTCTTCGTTTAGTGGAGCTTTACACTGCTGGCTGCACTCTGGGCAAATTTGCTATAAATAGATATCTAAAATGTCTCAAAGCCTATTACAGGGAAATAAATAGAAAATGGTTTCTACTATTTTCACGTAGTTATTCTCAATTTAAAGCAAATAGTCCATGCATGAATGACCATAACTATTGCTCTGCATTGGCAGTTATCAGCGGTGAACGCACAACTGGAACAATCGCACGTGCAAGCTGGGCACCTAGTTTCAAGTTCCTGTTGAGCAGCATTAGAGATTGAAGGGCCAGGTGACACCACGTGTGACACATTGAGAGGGACTCGTATACCATAATGTAATTTTCTAAAAACACAGCATTGTAATAGCTTGGTGGTGGTAGTCTATGTTACCTTTTTGTCCTGAAATTCTATTAGTGGGATAAAGTTAGAACCTGACTTTGCAAATCGCTGGAGTTTCTTCTCACCAATTAACTATAAAGGGTTTCTATTAGCTGCACATGTCAACGTGCAATTCTTATTATAATCTTGATTTAGCAGTCAGCATATTTACATAGCAGCGTGCACGCAAAAATGGATTTTTGATATCTTTGGATACTTGTTGCAGTTGCTTAATGCAAGAAAACTATATCATCCCTTTCCTTTAAAATGTGTGAGGCTTCTTTCTCTCAGTTGGAACACTTCTTGAATTCTTGGGCAAAATAGTGACTTAATGGTTTTATTTTCAGTTTTTGAAACAATACTTTCCTTGCTCTACATGATGTTCTGAAATGCCGTATCCTGAATTCTGTTTTCTTTATAAAGTAACCGAGAAAAAGGCACAACCAAAAATCCCTCCGTTCGAAATTAAAGAACACATAAAAGAAGCACTCTGAACTTTGTGTTTGTGGTTTCTGTGCTACAGCTGCAGGACTGCTTCCCACTGCACTCGAGCAGCCTGGAGGTGGAGAGCTGCTTTTTCGTTGTTTGAAAACGGGCTGGTGTCCATGACTCAAATCCAGAGTGAGCGAGTTGAGAAGAGGCAGGTGGTGAGGGATCCCAGTGTAAGAGGAAAGTTAGCTGTACAGGAGGGAGACAGGCTCAGTACCCCGCGTGGAAGTCCCTATTCTTTGTAATCAGATAGGTGTCTACAAATTTAATTTACTAATTAGAAAGTATTTGTATAAACCAACATTTGAGAATTAGGAGGAAAAGCTACTACTAAGCAAGGCTGCTTGCTCGCATAGTAAAACTTAGGTGTTCTCTAGATATGCTCGATTAGAAGATACCATGGGATACACTGGTGGTATAAATCACCTGCTGCAGTCAGAGAAATAATGGGATTTATTGCTGAAGCAGGACCGCGCAGATGCTTTGACCATGTCCAATTAAGATTTCTTTATATTAAGCAGACAGCTTCACGTGTACTGAATTGCTTTGTCTAGTGGGTATCAGTGCAGAAGGGACATTACTCATTGTGCTGTTACTGACTTCTATTTTTATTAGCATCAAGAACAAAGTAATTGTGTGTTTTTACTACTTCAATCTGCTGAGCTATGAAATCTGTTTGTTTTATTAATGGGTTGATTTTTTTTTTTTACTGGATAAATGTAGATTATATTTTAAAATAACATAAGAGCCAGCCAGAAATCTCTTCCATGTAATACTCTAATAACCGTGCACTTGCACGCTCCCAGAATGACTCGAGTGTATGCCTGTCATTTACTCCTCTGTTTACTGCAGCTCCATTTCCTTGTACAGAACTGCTTTCACATTTGTACTTTGAGGAGTAAAACTTTTGAAAACGTCACTGAACTGCCATGTAGATCTTCTTTTGCCTCCCAGTCCAGGCCTAAGTTTGTCCTGAAGCTTCTGTGTGAGTGCAGGCTGCAAAAAGGAACTCGAGTGTGTGAGTACAGAAACAAAGCCGCTTTTCCTTCAAGTGAACTTGAACTTTGGATCTTGTCTCCTATGTTCTGTCTTTAGAAAATGGCCTTTTCCAGATGGCAAAACAAAAGAAACTAAGAAAACAAATGAATTAATAAGTACTACTTGAAGCTGCATGTTACAAGCTGACATTGTACATCTGGTATTTCTGTTTATGTTTCTGCACCGGCACATTTCATTCTTATTTAATAAGGTCCTAATTTTGTGGGGTTTTTCTCAAGATTTCGAAGTGCCTATGAAGAGCTGAAGCACAGCCCCCAGTAACGTATTGTTCCCAGTTCAGCTGTACTTCATTTTTTTAATCAAATCTTTGTCTTCAGTGGATAAACTCACAAGATTAGAAAAGCCTCTTGAACTCCCTCATGTTTGATTTGGCAAAACTCCCACACACGATTATCCACACACAATGACTTCTAAAAGACCTTTATTGAGGCCGCTCAAAGTCAGGCACTCGGGAGTTGGGGGCTGGCAAAGCCACGTCTCTGCTCTGTTAGTTTGACCACTTGTGAGCTCATCGCAGCCTCGGATCCCCCCCAGCACCTGGTCAGAAGGTGACAAAGGCTGCCCAGGGGTGTCTGGAACTGCCTGGCCTTAGAGGATCTTCTCTTATATATAATAAGGTTTTTTAAAGTTGAGCTTCACAGGTGGCATCGTGGTATGGCATGTGACCCACGCGTGCAGCGGGATCGAGTGCTCAGGGACACGCGTTCCTGCCCCGAGCAGCAGCTGCCGAAGCAGCAGGGTTTGTGTTCACGTTTCCCTGGCAGGCCACACACGGCGTGGCTGCAGCCAGGAATGTTTGCTTCAGTTCTGAGCCCAAACGAGCGTTTCTGTGAAGGCTGCAGCCTCTCCAGCCCAGTTCCTTTCCTGATCTGCTCCGCCTGAGCTGTCACATCTCACTCCGTTTCCTTCCACAGCCCTTTGGTTTGATTTAATCATCCTTGTTCCTTCACTGCTCCTTGGCAAAGAGGCCAACGTTCAGCTTGGCATCTTTAAATGGCTTTTCTTCTCTGCTGCCTCTCTATTTCCACCTCGGTCTCATTCTTCCCTTCGCCCTTCCCACCTGGCTCTTCCCCTGCCCACGGGAGCGCTTTGTGGCTGCCCCTGGGCTCCCTGGACGTGTCCAACTGGTCCCAGATGCCTTTTCCCATCCTAAGGAACCGCTTACCTTTCTGCTTCCTCTTTGAACAAATTTGTTCCTTCTCCCTCTTTGCTCTGTGTTTGGAGCAATGAGTCTAGTCAACCATTCTTGTGCTTTTTTTGTGCTATTTCAGTGCTGCTCATTTATTTATAGTGAATTGCATGCTTTTCTAGTCAGTGTAGACTGTTTAGCAAATTAAGCACTAGCTCGATGCTGTTAATATATCCAAAGTGGTGTAAAACTTTTGCTTGTGTGTTTTGTTTCAGTTTAAGAATTGTTTGGGAAACCTAGAACGCAAAATACATTCTAAAGTATTTTAAACAGAGGGGCATGAAGGTGGCTAATTGGAAAAACAGGTTGCTGTTAACTGAGGTGTGAAGAGAACAGACCCATCACTTAGGTTTGACCTGCAAACTCAGCTCATGCTTTAAATTTTAGTTCCTACTGGAGAAGCAGAAGACTGCAAAGGCAACTTGTCTGAGCAGCTTATGATATTAAAGAAGATGGGAAGACTTTCATGCTCAGACTTAGTGCAGGAAGGAAGTGAATGTATTCAGGGTGCTTGGAAACTTATTTTTTTCTGCTTTTTGGAGTGGGTAAAGAAATGATTAAACTTTTGAAGTACAAAAGTGAGAGGGGAAGAGTTTTCGAGCACATATGTGCCTGTTCCCATTGACTCTGAGCTAGCACTAACCTGTGTCCATTAGCCTGTTTTTAATTGCTGGGCACAACAAAAAGGTATTTATTTCTTTACAGCTGAAAGGAACCCAGTAGTCAGGACTACTGTTTGTTGTCTGTGTCCTAGACCCATTTTTTAATGCAGTGTTAGACATGAAACATGAAGTTATTCGGGTTTGTCGTGTTTATGTCAGATAAAGATAAATGAATCGCAGGACTGGAAGCTGGTGCTTACCATAGAATCCTGATTACGCTCAGGCTAGGCACACAGCCATGCGAACTGCTAATAAATCTAATTGGTGCTTCAAAAGGGCATAGCTGAGCACATTTCATCTTAAATCTGGTAGTGAAGAAGAAACTAAATGGAAAACTGAATTAGAATTGGCAGGTTTTTAAGTGAAAGCTATTAAATGGCCAAAACTCCAACAATTTTGCAATCAAGTGGGACAACTTTGGCTAACGGCCCATCCTGTTTCAGTGATGAAATGAAGGGAAAAATTATATGTAAAGTAATATAAAACAAATAAGAAAAAGGGAAGCAGACAGCAATCAACTCAAAACGAGAGTTATGGAGTGTAGAAAATTAATAAGAAAACCAACAGCCAAAGGAAAAGAAAAATGTATGGGTTGGAGTGCTTGGCAAGGGCGATAAAGAGTGGAAGTTCAGAGGAAATCTTTGTGGTAGGATAAGGACCATTACGAGATGCAGGTGGTAGAACTGCTCGTGATGATGTAAGGGAGCTGGAAAGGTGAGGTCGTTCATCAGCAATGCTTAATATTAAAAACTGACATTTTTAAATTCAGTAGGTGTCAAAACCCTGTATCAGTATTTCTAGGGGCGATGCCTGGGGCAGTCTCTGAGCTGCGGATGAGGATGAGAACCAGGACAGGACAGGCGTGACACCCCCAGGGGAAGGATGGAAAAGGAGATGAATGTTAATGAAGGAGTGTGATGTCAGTCACTTCATTTTGTCTCTGTTTTTCAGTTTTCTTTTGGATTAGAGTGAGCTGAGTCTGTCTGGGCCCCTGCACAACGTGGTGTGTTCTGACACTCGCACCTTTGAGAGGGTCGTTCAGAGAGAGCCAGAATGGAATTGGGATGCTCATAGGAGGGTTCTGCTGGGACCCGATAGGATTCAGTGGTTCCAGACCACTGGTGAAAGTAAATACGAAATCTCTCCTGATAAAACGCTCATGTCACAGTCAGGACCAGAGTAAGAGCTCCACACGTGTTCCCAGGGCAGTCCCAGGGTGAAGGACTAGTGAGTAAGACTGTTCTTATTTTTAATAACTGTTAGAAGTAAGTGATTATTCATCTGTATGTCTCAGCTGTGAGAGGTGGGGATTTTGGATGCAATTTGGATATTTACATTTTAAAAGAGAAGCTGAGTAACTGGAAGGGAGGCAAAAAAACCAAACCAAAACAAAAATTTCTTGTGGAGCATGAAAATGCCTTAGAAAGGGTGAGAGAGAAAACTCCACTGGCTAAAATTGAGAATGTCTTGATTACAGTGCACAAGTACCTTCACAGGGAGAAAATACTGAACACTGCAGCACTCTGATCTTAAAAAGCAACACAATCACTGACTGGCAATCAGAGCCAGGCAAATTCAAATTGGAGAAAGGCACAAATTCTTAAGAGAGAACAACTATGTAATTTAGGAATGTTTCTCAAAAAACTGTGAACAGAACAATAAAAGTTATGATATTTATGCAAATAGCTTTTTCATGGCTTTTCTTTCTTACAGAAATATAATTTAAGAGGGGAGAAACAGAGGACAAAGAGGCTTCTGATGAGGCTTTCATAGGGAAGGGCAGAGTTGTGGAGCTGTCTGAGCATCCAGGGCTGCTGGAGCCGAGTGGGAAAGCAGTGGGAGCTTCCTCAAGCATTTGTTCCCTATCTTGCATATGCAGATGAGAAGTCAACTTCTCCACTGACTGCAGAGGGAACCCAAAACGGGGTAGCCAAGCTTGGCCTTTTTGGGTAGAGTCTTAGAAGTTTAAGCATTTATGTGCATGATTAATATAGGATCACGCGAACGTGCTGACAATATTTATGTCACAATTGTATGCATTTAATAAGCATCTCATTTGAATTATTAATGTACAGATCCCCCAAAAGTATTTTTATGTTATAAACCCCATAATTTATCTAAATACAAGCTGCAAGTTTGTAAATACAGCATTAAGAAGGTAGCTACTGCATAGCTGGTTTAACAAAATGTCCTTTGTGAGTAAGATATATAGGCTTATTTGGAGAGGATTTAGCTACTTGGAGGAGGTCTTCTCCAAGTAAGTTATATGCTTCTTTGCTGCAGCAGACAGGGAAGATAATTTCATGTTTGTCCTTCTTGTCAGTAGAAATCAGTCTGACCTGACTGTGCTGTCTGATTCGAGCATCTCCTCAGCTCATCAGTCACCAGAGGCAGATTTATAAAACATCTTTAGAGAACGGGGCTGGAAGTGACATTTCGATTGACAGGAGAGCTGGATTAACGACCGGGACGCCGGTACACTTACTAAAGAGGGAAAAGATATGGTCTGGGAAGACTTGTAAGCAACCTTTTGCTTCGCATGGCACGTGGTGAGGGGGAGTTGTGATTGCCTGGCAGTGCCTTTGCCCGCTGGACAGCACTGAACTGGAAAAGCCAGGATAATGCAGCAAGGATGCAGCGTCTGCAGCTGGGAAACGCTGAAGGTTGGAGCAGTTGTGCACAGAAACCTTTTCCATTTACTGTATCTTTGATGAGCAGCGTCAGGCAGGACGGGCTGTGGAGGTAATGCTCTGCGAGGGCTGCTTTTCTGTGTCCAGAAGTGGAAGACTGTGTGTTGCATCTTTGTGTGCGTATGTACACACAAAAGCTGCAGAAACTGTCTGTAAACTGAGAAAGGCGTGACTGCCCGTGCCCTTCTCAAGAGCCCTTGCTGACTGTTTAGTTATTGCTGACTGACTCTGCAGATTAAATTTGCAAGAACAGCAATAAGGAGTGTGATGAGAGGGAACTTAACCTCAAAGAAACTCAGCAGCCGACACTTCGGATGTTTGAATTACATCTGAATCAAGCTCTTGAATAAATCTTAGCAATGTCAAAAGCTCAAAGCAGCAATTGTAACTGATGTTGCTTTTTTGCCCCCCCTGGTATTGCTGGATTTTCTATTGCGATGTGCAGCACATCCATGTCACTACATTAAATTTGTACACAAAGAAGAGAGGAGATTAGGCAGTAAAGCCACAGGACAAACAGTGTGTAGCCAGGCACATCTTCTTGGCTTCGCTCGCTGTTGTTGGGTGTTCTTAAAAAGCGTTTCCAAAACTGAGTAAAACTGATTCCAGATGTGCTCATTTGAAGGCTATAAAAATCACATTAGCACCAAGACTATCTGAATTCTGTGCTGTACCCGAATAGATAACTAGTCCCATCTTAAAAACAGAAGTGCTATAAACAATAACAAGGCCACGGGCAGAGGTTTTAGTGCTTCATTCCCATTAGCATCCTTTTTTCCCAAGTATTTTAGACTAACATAGTTAGAGAATTCTTCCGATGCTCCAGCACACTGAATCAGAGGTGCCTGATAGGATGTGGGTCGCTTGTCCGGGCTGTCGGGACTGGATCCGTCCGTGGGCCTCTCACCAACGTAGAGCAGGCTGCGATCTCTCGAGTCTTGCTCCATTTTGAAAAGTTCATACTCCGTGTGCGGCAGCTTGATGCCCAGAGCCAAACATCCATTGGTGGGGGTTATATCCTGCTCCACCCCAGCGCTCCAGGAGCTCGCCAGCCCACAGCTTCCAGGTTCTGAGGAGTTCAGCATCGTCACCGTCACCTGGTCCATCGGTGTCACCCGAGCCTGCGTGACTTTAAAAGCCAGCTCTGTGCCACCTCTCACTTTGGAGGAGGGGACGCCGTGCGTGTAGTGCCCAGACGCGTAGATGGTGAAAGTCGGCTGCGTGCAGAGCGGGTCGGAGTAGTGATAGTAATAACCTTCCCAGGTGTGGTTGTTGCCGTGGAAGATGAAGTACCTGGTGAGGAACAGCACGGCGGGGCGGACCTCGCAGTGGGTGCTCACCCAGCTGCCGCCGAGCTGGACGGGCAGCTGAGCTCTGACGGGCAGGATGGGCGGGTGGTGTTCGTCAGCTCGGTAAATAATCCCGCAGGCTGGGCAAGGATGCTCATGGTGCTGCAGGAAACGACAGAAAAACCAAACAACACACCAGGTTTTGTAAACTGATAAGCAAAACAAACCCTTTTAGAATCATAGAATCACGAGGTTGGAAGAGACCCACTGGATCATCAAGTCCAACCGTTCCTATCAAACACTAAACCGTGTCCCTCAGCACCTCGTCCACCCGTGCCTTAAACCCCTCCAGGGAAGGTGACTCAACCCCCTCCCTGGGCAGCCTGTTCCAGTGCCCAATGACCCTTTCTGTGAAGAATTTTTTCCTAATGTCCAGCCTGAACCTCCCCTGGCGGAGCTTGAGACCATTCCCTCTCATCCTGTCCCCTGTCACTTGGGAGAAGAGCCCAGCTCCCTCCTCTCCACAACCTCCTTTCAGGTAGTTGTAGAGAGCAATGAGGTCTCCCCTCAGCCTCCTCTTCTCCAGGCTAAACACCCCCAGCTCTCTCAGCCGTTCCTCATAAGGCCTGTTCTCCAGCCCCTTCACCAGCTTCGTTGCTCTTCTCTGGACTCGCTCCAGAGCCTCAACATCCTCCTTGTGGTGAGGGGCCCAGAACTGGGCCCAGTACTCGAGGAGCGGTCTCACCATTTTAGAATACTTAAAAAGCTCCAACTCCCTTCCGCACCAGGTTGTTCAGCCGCAATGAACTTGCTCCAAGACATCCAAGCAGATGAAGTGGGATAAAGCGCTGCCCTGGCTCTTCGCTATTGTGGTTCGCAGGGAAGGGCAGAGAGGGCTGCGCCGCGAGGCTGTGCTCTGCCCTGTGCCAGGGCCACTAAGGACGGGAGGACAGGGCACGCAGAGCCGCTGCGAGGGCAGGGAACGCTCCCTAGGGCCATCCAGGCTGCTCCCCTACAAATTTTTTATTTCCACTGGAAGCTGCTGCGCGTACCCACGGGTGAGGATGCTGGGAGGCATCAGCCACCCCAGGGCATTTCTGCCCAGGAAATCCACTGCCTTCTTTTCAGCCACCTTCCCGTGGGGAGGCTCCTGTGGCTGACGGTGGCTTTGCCAGGGCAGCCCAAAGCTCCTGTCCCCTTGGGAGCTGCATCTGCAGCGGCGTTTGCCATCCCGCCGGGCACCAACCTGCCGCGATGAACAGAGAAGAACAGGACCCACTGCAAAACGAGGACCTGACCGCGCCGAGCTCTGAGCCAAACCAGCCCTGCCGCTGATCCACTGCCAGATTTTTTTTTTTGTTCAGCTTGGAACTCTTTTCTTCTACTTCACATATCACAACCGATTTATTTTTAAATAACCAGGGTTTGAACATTATATCGTTTTCTAGAACACGAGCTAATCTTTACTGAACTGTCATACGCAACAAGGTTAAATAACTCGGTAGTTAACTGTAGGGTGGGTAATTTACATGCAAGTTGATTGGAGTCTACTGTAATTTAGTCATTTTCAGCTTGCTTTACTGCTACTGTCACCTTAATGAGTGCTGACAGTACACAGTACATTATGGCTAAATAATCCCAGAAGCTGGCAAATATATGTGCTCTCCTTAGACAGGAAATTCTTTGATAATGAAAGGTAATTTGGGGAGAATGGGTTTCTTTAAAACAGATATAAATTTAAGGGGAAAAAGAGTGATATTTTCATAAAGAGGGTTAAAAAATAATTCCTAACATAGCTGTGTGACTCTCACTAGCGCAAGCAAATGAATGGTAGTTTAGGGGGAGGGGGGAGAAAAAAAAAGTCCTGTGTCCAATAAAATTATCACTGTAGACACGGAGCCAAAAATCTTACTCGCTTAAGCCAGTCATATGAAGTTATTTCTAATGTATGGCAGCTTCTAATTATCGCCAAGTGGTGACATCATGTGCCGGTCCATTGGAGAGTTGTTAGCTGATTAATTACAGTGCTATATTCCGAGAGTGCATTTCAGTATCTTTAGGTTTGGCTTTAAATTAACTTTTAGAAGTGTTTATGTTTACCATCTGGTTTTGCTCATATATAGACTTTTGGCCCAAGATAACACAAGTTTAACCAATTTAAGAATGTTTCTTTTGAGGGAGAGAGGGCTGTCACTCTGCATTTTTAAGAGTTCAGTTGGTGGAGTTTGGGGTGTGGGGAAATACTGCCCCCAAAATAATTTTTTTCAGTTAATTCAATTCCATCTGGTAAAGTTCAGGGAGATTTTTTCACGCCATCTCACTGCTTGATCATTTCTGAACTGATTAGCTATGATTCAGATAGAAGTGTGCTTTCTTGGAAAACTAACTAGCTGTAAAGTAAAATCAAATAAATAAATGAAATAAAATGCAACCCAGTCTCCTGCTCAGTTTTATTCATATCAAAGTGAAAGTCTGATTTCTGTGTAATAAGCTAATTGTATTCAGGGTGACTTCCTCTGCTAAGGGCATTACACCGAGGAGCAACGATTTAATGGCAGATGTTGCTTCCTCGCTCCTCTCTCAGCCTGGAGGGCACAACAAAGAGCGAGAGAGAAGGGAGGAAGACAAACGACAGAGCAGGCAGCGTCTAATGATGTGCAGCCTGAAGCTTTCACTGCCTTTGGCGCGGGAAGCTAGGAAACGGCATTTCCTAGGAAAATACAGAGCCAAAGGAAAGCCACTAACTCCAGGCCCATGGCAACACAGGCTTGTTTCTGATGTTGGGTTTGCTGTGCTTTCACCCACCCCAGTCCTGCTTGGTGAGGGAGAGAGAGCCCCCGCAGCACCCTGGGAACCTACGCCTGCGGCTCCACACCTCCTCGTCCCCGTGTCCTTCCAAGAGAATCAAAGAATCATAGAATCACTAGGTGGGAAAAGATCTTTGAGATCATCAAGCCCAACCATACCTGTCCACTACTAAACCATGTCCCTAAGCACTCCATCTCCCAGTCATTTAAACACCTCCAGCGATGGGGACTCAAACACCTCCCTGGGCAGCCGTTCCAGCGCCCGATAACCCTTTCGGTGAAGAAATCTTTCCTCATCACCTTAGAATCATAGAATCATAGAATAACCAGGTTGGAAGAGACCCACCAGATCATCGAGTCCAACCATTCCTATCAAACACCAAACCATGTCCCTCAGCACCTCGTCCACCCGTGCCTTAAACACCTCCAGGGAAGGTGACTCAACCCCCTCCCTGGGCAGCCTGTTCCAGCGTCCGATAACCCTTTCGGTGAAGAAATCTTTCCTCATCGCCTTAGAAGGAGGCTAAGTGCAGGCAGGACATATTTTAACATGAAGGAAATAACACCTGTTTGGGAAATCCTATGAACCGACGAGGGCACCGCACAAAGACATCGTCCTTACCACCGCGCTCTGCATAGGCTGCTGGTAACCGGTCGGTCGGTAGTGGAGCCTCTCGCCCCACTCGGTGTGAACGTCCCCCAGGTACAGCTCCTCCACCAGCCGGCTCCCGCTCTGCTGCGGCTGCAGCAGGGGCTGGTGACGCTTCTCCACGCGCACCAGGCTGAGCTCGTGCATGGCAAAGCCCAAGGCGGCGGTGCAGTCTCGCTCGGTCTTGGCGCTCAGCACTTCGTAGAGCGCCCCGGGAGCCCAGGTGCGCCCCGGGGGCAGGAACCCGCTGCAGCCCTCGCCCGAGGTCTGGTTGATCCAGGCGGCCACCTCCCGCATGGCCTTCTGGCTGTGGAAAACGATGCCGACTTTGTGGAGGTGGTAGTCGGCCTCGGTGGCCCCGCGGGTGATCCAGGAGGCCTGGCGCAGCCGGAGCTTGCCCTTGATGACCAGGGAGTAGGAGGGGTCGCGGCAGGAGGGATCCCAGTAGTAGAACTGGTAAGCCTTGAAGAGGCGGTTGGAGTAGAAGAAGTAGGAGCGGGTGAGGAACTCGGGTCCTGGCCGCACCTCGCACCTGGGAAGAAGGCAATTCGGAGCCGCTTGCAGCGCGCGGCCAGGGGCTCGCGGGGTGAAATCCCTCCCCAGGGGCACCCGGGATGCCGGAGGAGAGGGGCGAGCACAGCTTGGGGGGCAGAAGCCTGGTGGCCACCCTTGGGTGATGTTACGATCTGGGCACCTGCGAACAAACCGCGACAGCGCCGGGCAGAGAACCTTGTGCTTTGTGCCACGTCCCCATGGAAGAGGGCAGGGGGCAGGGGCTGTTCTGCCACGGGAGCCGGGGGTCTCAGCAGCTGCTCCCCAGTCGGGGAGAGAGGCAAGAGGCTCCCAGCGTGCTGGGGTGTCTGCTGGGGCAGCGGCTCTCCGAGGGCTGGGGCGTGTTACTGGGAATGGGGTGCATTCCCAGGGCTGGGGTGTGTTCCAGGGATTTGGGGTGCGCTCCCAGGGTTTGAGGTACGTTTCAGGGGTTGGGGTGCACCCCAGGGATTTTGGGGTGCATTCCTGGGGTCGGGGTGCACTCCTGGGGTTGGGGTGCATCCCCAGGTTTGGGGTACATTCCAAGGATTTGGGGATTTGGGGTGCAGTCCTGGGGTTTGGGGTGCATTCCTACAGTCGAGGTACGTTTCAGGGATTCAGGGTTCATCCCCAGGGTTGGGGTGCATTCCTAGGGCTAGGGTGCATTCCAGGGGTTAGGGTACGCTCCAGGGATTTGGGGTGCATTCCTGGGGTTAGGATGCATTCCCAGGGTTGGGGTTTGGGGTTTATTCCTGGGGTTGGGGTGCATTCCTAGGGTTAGGGTGCACTCCTGGTGTTGGGGTTTATTCTCAGCCTTGGGGTGCATCCCCGGGGTTGGGGTGAGTTTCCAGGGCTGAGGTGCATCCCCAGGGTTGGAGTTTATTCCCAGGGTTGGGGTGCGTTCCCAGGGCTGGAGTACTCCCCAGGGATTCGGGGTGCATTCCCAGGGTTAGGGTGCATTCCCAGGCTTGGGATGCACTCCTGGGGTTGGGGTTTATTCCTACAGTTGGGGTGCGCTCCCAGGGTTGGGGTATGTTCCAGGGATTCGGGGTGCATCCCCAGGGTTAGGGTTTATTCCCGGGGTTGGGGTGACTTCTCAGGGTTGGGGGGGCATCCCTGGGGTTGGGGTGAGTTCCCAGGGTTGGGGTTTATCCCCAGGGTTGGGGGTGCATCCCTGGGGTTGGGGTGAGTTCCCCCGGTCGGGGTTTCTCCCCCGGCTCCGCTCTCCTTACCCGCTGGAGACCCATCTCCCGTCCAGGCGGGGCGGCAGCCGCGCGGCGATTCCGGCTCCGTCCTGCAGGTGGCGCAGTCGCTGCCGGCACCGCGGCTCCCAGCGCAGCGGCTCCGCGGCCGCGCAGGCTGCGGGCGGAGAGCGCGGGGTCACCCCCTGTGCCCCCCCACCCCCCCCGGGGCCCGGGCAGCGCCCATCACCGCCCCGCGGGGCTGCCCCGGCCTCCCGGCACCCCGGGAGCCGCCTCCCTGCGCAAAGAAACGCCCCCGCGCAAAGAAACGCCCGTGTTTGCGCCACCCGCGCAGCGCGGAGCCGCCTGGGGGGCAGCTCCGACTCGGAGACGCGGGTTATTCACTGTTTTCCAATCCTGGTCTCATCTGAACCCAACTGTATTATTATTATTATTATTATTATTATTATTATTATTATTATTATTATTATTATTATTATAGGAAATCTTCAAATAAAGCCCAGCGCTCTTTGTCTGCGTTTTCTCCCTCTCTCTCGCTATTGTCGAAGCGGTAACCGCAGCGGAATTCCAGCGCGGGAACGCCGGCCTCGCCTGTCGCCTGCCATAAGGACAGTAATTCTGTCACTTACCTCATTTCCCATAACAACGGATGTTATTGGCTTAGGGAACGTGTGAACACTCAGCGAAATCCTGAAGACCTTTGCACGCACGCAAGCATATGTACATCTATTTCTATACGTTATTCGCTCTTGACTTAAGCAACGTTCTGTCGCGCTCATCCCGACTCTGCTTCGGCTAGAAACGCGCAATTTGACTCTTTATAACACCGCAAAATGAATTTTCAGCGAAGCTCCTCCTGAAACCCCACCGGGAACCCTGCCTGGCAGAGCTCGGTCCCTCTCAGCCCAGCCCCAGGGCTGCCCGGCGCTTACGAGCCCGGCCGGGGTCACTCGCTCTGGCCGTACCGTGCGATTCGCTTCCTAGCGTGCTGGGAAGTTTCAAGGCAACTTTTATTCACAACGTACCAATGGTTAGGACACAGGTTGCTTTCCAGCCTGCCTTTTAGCTGGAAAGAAAGATCTAATATATGTCTATAACATTCCCATGGAGTGAGGATGCTAAACGCTTGCACACTCAGCAACTCGGTCTAGGAGATCAAGAGTCTCTCTAGGAGATCAGGACTCCCTTAGGAGATCAGGACTCCCTCCAGGAGATCAGGACTCCCTCCAGGAGATCACAGAGTCTCCACTGCTGCTCTCCATCCCCAGATGCCACATCCGTACTTCTACACAACCTGAACCATCCTGAGATCTTTACAGGCAGATCCTTCATCGGGAAGAGAGATCCAAACCATCTCCCTGCAGATAAGAGAAGCAACAGCCGAGCTTGCGAAGGGTCCAAGCCAGGCTTGGAGAGTGCCATCGCCTTCCCAACAAGAAGTGCTTGTGTGAGAAGTTAGCGCCTACGGAACTCCTGCAAATCACATAGAATCAGAGAATTGTAGAATAACCAGGTTGGAAGAGACCCACCGGATCATCAAGTCCAACCATTCCTATCAAAGCAAGACGATGAGCGGCTAAGCGCCGTCAGCAGAATTCCTGGGCTCGCAAGCTCAGGATATAACACAAATATAAACAGGCTGGGTGACCCCCACAGCTGAGGTCTAACAGGGAAGCTCCCTCGATTCCCACAGTCAACAGCCAATTTATTCAGGGTCAGGAGCCTCTCAGCCCTGGGAGCAACACATCCTACACACACAGGGTTAAATTCCTCTTAAAAATCCTCAGTATCCAAGTTTGCCACAAATATAAGCCCTAGACCAAGTCAAATGGGAACTCAGTAATTAAACATCTGCTGTGCAAGTCAGAGGGCCCTGAACGTGTGGGAAAGCAGAGAGATTTCCACTCAAATAGTATCTAATTACTGATCTAGGAATGTGTATCTTAAGATCTACACCCGATGGACAAATCCAGAGTCACTCCACTATGGCGCTGTCATTTGCAAAGGTTTTACAGGTCACAGGAACACGGTCTTCGAAATGAATTCACGTAGATTTAAGCACACAAACCCTAAGAAACTACTACGAAGGGAATAAACACATGGAAAGTGAAGCCTGCAGTGAAGCAGGAGAGTCATAACAGACACAGCTACCTACCCAAAGGCCAGTGAAACCGGCCTCGGATTTTCTGTTACCTCACTATGCACTGGAGTGCGTAAACTAGCTGGAAAGAAGCATTATTAGCGTTAAGGGCTCTTTTTTTTGGAGCAGACTCATAACTGTACTGGTTTTATCATCTTTAAGGGCTGGATGTGGTGAGCATAGCGGCTCCTTCACAACTGCTTGCACTGGTGCTTCCTAGAAACAGTTCCTATGAGTCTTCATATGAAAATGGGAAACTATTGGATGACAAAACCCACTGCTCTTAGTTAAACTGTTAATTAGGCAGCTGCAGGGTCCATGCAGGCTGCCCCATAGGTGCTGGTTTAGTAAAGCCCATTAGGAGTTGGGGTTCTTCATCCTCATTCCAGTTCTGCCATGATTTTCTCTATGGCCTCAGGCAAATTTCCTCCTGTACACTCCATATTCCCAGGGTTTTTTTAACTCCCCTGCAAAATACACCAATTTTCATATGGCTGCCCTATCAAAACGCCTAATTACTGGCAATGCTGTTGAAGAGCCTTCAGTACAAGGACAATCCAAGCTGAATTACGCTTAAAATAAACATTAAATCATTTTCCTAGAGCATAGAGTAAACTGAAAAATAACTGTATTTGTGTTAGAAGTAATGCACTGCAAGGGTCAGATTTGCTTTTGCTCATCACCACAGACTCTAGAGGTATCGGTGTAGTCTATAGCTACACCAAAATACCGGCACAGAATATAACCCCTTTCTGAACTCGCTATCTGCACTCTGCGTGTGTGTATTGCAGCAGAAGCCTCAATATTTCCTGAACTCTTACCGCTGCTTTTGGCAGAAACACTAAAAGTCTACATCGTTGGAGAGCACAGACACTTTGGCAATGCAAGCACCACATCTTGACACATTCAATAGGAAAGGCAATTTTTATAATCAGGATCAAACTCCACGGGTGAAAAAAATATATATATAAAAAAAAAAAGCCCCCAGAATATAAATATTTTACATGATGGGAATTCCTAGGGATTTTTTCTTACTTAACTGTACACAGGACTCCAAGCTGGACGCATCCTCAACCCAAAAGCTATTGGCTTGTGTCCAAATTTTGTGGCTGCTTTTCTCTCTCGAATACTCCAGCCCAACCCCGCCACTTCTGAGCATCCTTTCAAGCTGGAAAAGTTCAGTTCCACACCTAAAATCTGTAGTTAGGGCACGTCTCTACTCCAAGAGCAGCATAAAGTGACTGTCACTCATCTGTCTTTCTGTTAGGCAGCCCCTGCTGAAGCACATCAGAGTAGCTTCTCTCTCCATCTTAAAAGAGTCACAAATTAACTGCTTTATAGAGTTCTTGGGCACAAGGAAGGAATTATTCACAATTCATCTTTGAGACAAAAATAATCATTCCTAGGAAAACATAGAAAAAGTCAGCTATGATCTCTTCCCTCGTTATCCCCGCTGTCTGTATCAATTAACCGCAAGCATTTGCAGAGAGCTCCTCAGTACCACAGCTAGACAAAACAATATCTTTTTCCAGCTTTCCAGTGCGTGCTGCATCCCAAGTACTGACCCAAAGTCTCCGAGCAATGGGGCTGCACAAGCACTTAGGCAATTAGGAACACCAGTAACGAGGAATAGTGGCTGATCACTGCAATCAGCAGTAACTGGATCAAGTCTTGAGACAAGAGCAGTAGCAAATGCTACCCAACTATTCCCTACACATGTGTATAAGCAACTTTCAGAAAAATCAGACCCACAGCATCAAACGATAGAAAGGCAGAACTGGAAATTCTTTGCAAAGTAAACTTCTGTTAAAATTCAGATGAAAGATTCCTAGGCAATGGCCAAGCCTGAAAATGAGAGCCTGACACTGGCGTCGGGCTACACCACTGCTGTGTGCTCCACATTCCAACCCATTTCTCACTTTTAAAGGAAAAAAATACCAACCAGGACAGAAATACTGTAATATGCCTTGTTGGAAACAAATCTTGTTTGTGTTTTTCCAAGCACGCTGACTTTGGAAAAAAGCAAACTTGAGTCACACATCTGTTTCTTTATAAATGGATGACAAAATGCATACATTATAGTTTGCACCAAATTAGTTACTGTAAATCAACTCTTCTCCGGAACTAGATTGCTTAATCTGTTACATGTTATTGCCTCCTATGGCCAGAATTTATTATTCCCATTTATAATTCTAATGTTTCAGTTAGTCACTTATTCACTGGGATAAGATCAGTGCCTGAAGTCATGGAGCATTACACATTTCTTCGTTTGGAGATGACATAAAACCTTTGATATATTCCATGAAATGGTTAGACTGGAATGAAATGGACGATAAGGAACATATCAATATATTCTGCACAAGCAAATTATACTCATCCACACAAACTTCATTAACACAGCAAAAAGCAGTGTTTCTTTAGCATTTTTCTCTCCTGAGAGCACACAGAATGGATTTGAGGTTAGCCACTGTAAGGATAAGCATTCTTTTAAAAGCAAAGAAACTGTATTTAGTAAATCAATTTTTCTTCCATTTCTGTGGAGATTAAGTTAGTGGTACTTTTAATTCATTCAGAATAAGGCATTCCCAAGGCAACAATTCTGCGGGAAGAGATAAATCTCATATTATAATATTACAAAGTTACAAAACTTAACTCTAACCCACTGGGTGGAAAACCCTCCCACAGCAGAACTTCGCACGTTGCCGATCTGCAAACTGAACCCGATTCAGGACAGGACTTAAGCACATGCTTAGGTGTAATTGGTTTCAGTGAAACTTAAGCATGTGCTTGAAATTAAGCCAGTGCATAAGCATTTTTCCTGATTAGTAATGCCTCCCTGAACTGAAGCCAGAATGCGGTCAAGTGGTTGAGGGAGGATGCCAGTGGAGTCCGGGATTCACTGGAGTCCTGTTTGGCTTCTGGAAAAGTATTTCTATTATTCATCCCTTCTCTTATTTGTCTGTAAAATGGGTATAATTACACAGAGCTGTTTCACCACTCTGATGTTCAGTACATGCTATTTGAAATGCTTTGAATTCACTAGATGTTTTCAGTTTTTCTCTCAAGGACGGCACAATAAATGTATTGCATGTTAGTTACCGTTGTAGAGCATCATCTTGAGTTTCCTGTGCGTAACGTGGCATAATCACATATGAAATTCTGCAGATCCTAAGAGGGAACTCAGCCAACTCAAAATTCCCAAGCAGCTCAGGATTTTAGAGAAATTTTCAAAACATATTTTCACCACATACTTTCAACACATTGACAAGCAGATTCAGGCACCGTACTCTATGGGTTTTAACTGATTTTTTGTTTCTGACATTGTGATCATTGCCCAATTTGTCTCATGTCCATAATTCGAATAATGAAGCACTTGTGGTGAGTCGACTGTGGGTTTTAAGACACTAGAAAGTGAATATTTTGCTCTTGGAATCATGGAGTCATTTATTTCTCCTGTAAGTCTCACGTCCAGTGACACATGACAAGATAGATGGGATCTGTGGCAAAGAAGGGGAGAATGGAGAAGGTATTCTACCCTGCACCTCAAAGATCTTCTTAGATATAAAACACATTTAAATAAAATGGCTTCTTAAAATTTCCCTCTCCAGCCATAAGGTGACATTAAGGGAGACCATAGTGAGATGATCTCTAATCTCCTGGGTACCTAGATAATATCCTGGGTACCTAGACAGTGACAGATTGGTGAGGACACATGGGGGAAAGCATTTGTTTTCAAAACCAAACGCAAAACAACTCAGTCCAAGGCTGAACAACACCCTGGGGGTATAATCACGACTCAGAAAAAACTCTAACTGGAATTCATATTCTTACCAAATGGGAAATATTACATCTATCTTGCTCAATTTAGATGAGATAGAAACTCATTAGAAACACTTCATATCGTTTTGAAATCAATGGCACGCTCTCATTTAGAATGTATAGAACACGCATGTAGTTTTGGCAATTCCCTTGAACCCTGCACAGACACTTTATTTGTGGCTATTGTGGCCATTTTTAATAGCGATGGCTAAGCATATTTTTTTCTGGGAGCGCTTTGAAGAGCGGAACCAGTAATCAGACCATGGCTTGGCTACGAAATGCCAACCTCCTTTTGAACATCTAAATCACTCACATGGCCCATGAACACAGAGAGGACCACCCACCACATAATATTAACATAAATACAGCATTGACCCAAAGCAAAATGAGCGACTGGAACTGGCGGGAGTTGAGTAGAACAACAAAAAGTGATTAGGGGGTGGGAGAGGTTGAGTTATGAAGCAAGATGAAGAGAGCGGAGTCCGTGTAGGCTGGCTGACTGGTGGCTGGGGCAAGATGGACATGATAACAGCTTGTAAATATTCACAAAGCATAAACACTAAGGAAGGGAAGGAATTCCTTGCAGTGAATAAAGAGGTTCTGTTGGGAGTGAATAAAGAGAGGAAAAATATGTCGCTTGTATATCAGGGTGAACTTTTTGAGGCATGATCTGGTAGGCAGTGCAAGTCCACTTGCTTGGCAGGATTTTGAGAGATGGAACAAAGCGTTAGTAGAGCAGGGAATAACCCGCTCTCGGCAGGGAGTTGGCGGGATGCTCTGAGTGGCCTTTCAGTCTCCCACTGCCGTGGAGCCGTCCCAGCTCCCTGCTCCCACAGGAGGCAGCTGCTGGCCTCTGTAACACATTGTTCACTGTCCTGCTCATAGAAATCACTGCCTGGCCTCCGTGGGACTGGAAACACGGGCTGGATGCACAATCGTTTAGGTACGTAAAGACATAAGCAACTGCAGTGGGTACTAAACAGCTGGACACAGCTGGGAATCCCAGCAGGTCCTTGCAATGTCAAGTACTCACCACTGGAAATCTAAGTCCAGGAAATTAGATTATAAACCCGCTAAAGTAAGAACAATCCTTTTGTTCTCCCCTTGTTTAGCACCTAACACAACAGGATTCTTGGCACTGCTGCAAGGATACTGTTTATAGTAATAAAAATAGGATCTAATAGGACCTAACAGTCTGAGGCTGCTTGGCTCCAGCAAAGCCAAGGATGAGAAGTGCATTCAAAAGCAGCCGTAGCGGAAGGTATCCTCAGCAATAACACTCTGCAGAAAGGTGGTAAACTGATACATAGCCCACACCAGAAATACACACACACGTTTAACTTAGAATCACAAGTGACCACAGAAAAAGGTTACTTGTTCGGCTGAAGCACAGAATTAAAGTTACTTCTAACATGTGTTTTGGGGTCTGGGTGTGGTTTCTAGATAGCCTGAAATTTCAGTCTACTGTTTTGCCTGTCAACATTAGCCAAGTTTTGATGTGTTCCAGTTCTCTTAAGCACTGCCGACAGATGCTAAAATCAAAGTTGACATTCAACCTATGTGCTGCATAATCTAATAATGGGACTCGCGCTACTCAAAAATAACAGAACCTAGGAGCTTTTCTGCAGCAAAATTTTGCTGTCATTTATATTTTCATCTGTCTTTTCTAGGGAGTCTAACTAGCAAAAATGATTTTCCTCTCTGAAAAAGTTTCTCTGAAAAGATTTACAAATAACGCGATATCGTGGTTTTGTATCAACAGGGGAAAAGAGACACTTAAAAGCCATAACCTACCAGTGTCCAGCACTTGTGGATTTGGTAGGAGTGTGAACAAGGTGAAACCAATTGGCTCAGTGGGGAGCTTGGTGTATACGTTGATCCCAGAGAGCAGGGCAAACACCCACTTCCAAGGATCTCTGACTTCTACTTAGACAAGGCCAGAATGTCACACGTTCATCAGTGTTTCTTATTAACCCAGTGGAAACCATAGAGGCCTTTTTCACTGATCGGCCGAAGGGACGCACTCAAGTTTAAAGCATTATTTTAAAAACTAAACTCAAGCAAATCTCTTCAAACACTCAGTGGTGAGACTTCTATTGATTTATGCACCACCACACCAGTTGTAAGCTGAGAGCTGTTGCTGCACGATGCAAATGCCTGTCTAACAGTGCCATGGGAGCCGAGCTTCATCGCAGCATTCTCAGTTTCAGCTGAATTCAAACTGTGATGACTTAATAAGCTATTCACTGAAAATGAGAAAACATCAGTATGAAAGACGTGATTATCACACCATCACCCTGCTAAAACTCAGAGAAATGATGGATTCCAACCCTCTTATCACTTAACACTCTGGGGATTTGGCATTTCAAACAGACATCAGAGCTTCTTGCCTAACACACAGAAACAGAACTTTCCTAATTTTGCATTTTAGAGCATGAGACCTTTTAACTCCTTAAAGAAAAAACCCCACAGAGTGCAGATTACTAACCCCTCGGATCTCACACAATTTAAACTAGGTAGAGATGGAGCTGTTCTGTGAATCATATTTTCAGTTTCTGGCAGAAATCTTAGCCTACAGAAGTAGAGTTGCACGTTAACATTCTCACATTTTCACTGTCAGTTTCTTGGTATTATTATATTGAGATGCACCATCTTAAAATCACGAAGTTAGGAATTCTATTCTTTTGCATAGCTTTGTCTTCCTCAGCATTAAATAATAAGAAAACCAAAGGAACTGCAGAGCAGTGTTCTATAGGTGCTTCCTAATTTTCAGGTTGGTTTTAGCAGGGATTGTATCTTGTGCATGAAAGTGCTGTCTTTATAGATGACTTATGCTATGTTGCGAGGAAACACGGGATCCTATTGAAAGCAAAATCTCTTTCCAAACTTTGTTCTGCCAGATGCAGCCTCCCCTAGCACTGGATTCCAGCTTTGGTTTTCTTCATAGCAATTTTTGGCTTTTGAAAATCTCCTTACTCGACAATTTGTGCTTGTGGGGAAAATATAGAAACCACACGATACATTTTTCCCTTGTGTTTTTTTTATATCTCAGTCCTGGTTTTATCTATATCCATGTACTTTGAAACATGGCTAACCTATAATTATGGAAAGAACGAATAGAGTCATATCACACCATTCGGCATAATACATTAGTTGTTGATTTTTTTTTGGACAGTTTGAGAAATGAAGAATAAAACCCACCAACTTGGCAAAAATAAATTAGCTAAATAAACATTGATTCAAACGTGTTTGGGCAAAGACAATAATGTTAATTTAATAGTAAGTACATATATATGCATGTGTAAATACACACAAGTATATCTATATTGACTGTACTACTATCATTTACGGGATTCTCTATCTAATCTCATAATTGAATGCAACTGCTGATCTTACCTCACCCCACACTGTAATTTTCACAGTTAAAAATAAACATTGAAAGCAAGAATAGATCTTTTATGTTAAGCTGCATAGGAGAAGCTCCACATGAAAAGTATCAGTGTGGTGGTATTGGAATGTAAAGATTTTAATGAAAGTGCAGGTAAAACTCAGCAAGTCTCTGGGGACAGTTCTAGGAATAAGTGATTCTTTGCTGGAGGAGACTCCAATATCAGGTTTGGTTACCCAACTAAAGTGCTTTTTCAACTAATTATGCACTGGTGTTGTGCTCTGCTGACGTTCAGTTTTATGCAAAATACAGAATTGCTCACAGTGAATTCACTGGCAAAGCTTGCTCTGATTCTAATGAGTTCGGGATCTCACTTAGCTATTTAAACGTATGTTTTAAGGTCCACCTTCTGTTCTTACTGAAATCAATGGAAACTCTCTCGCTGACATCAGATGGAAGACGCACAGGGTTTAAATACAATCAGACTAAAATAAATGGTATGAAGACATAAGAAAGAAGTATTCTAACTAGACTTAAGCGAGTAATCTTACATAACGCAGAACTGAGCAAAGCAACCCGAGTAAATAAAATATGTAGAGAAGGAAAATATGTATTTCTTAACCTGTTAAACCTCATCTTTAGGAAACACCCTATGACAAAGGCCTCACATAAGGAAAACAGAAAAGTAACCCTGAAGAAGCACATTGCTTATAGATTTCTTTCTGTAATCTGGTCCTTTACACCCAATGCAAATAACCCCCAGTAGCGATTCTTTTGCAGCAATCACTAAACTCACCCCCGAGCTGGAGAGGAAAGTCACCGTGAGATTTTGCTGCTCAAAACCTCAAGTGAGTGAAATAAGTGGTAGCAGGGAAGCGAGAAACCCAGGTGTTTCTATTTGCAGCATCCAGGCTGCAGGGGGGGGCGGGGGCTCCCTCCCACCCTTCCTCTCACCTGCTCAGGGCTGCAGAGGCTCAACCGAGGGTCTGCCTTGCACTTCCTAGGAGAATAATCTGTCCAAGGATGGAGGAGCCTCCCTCAGGCTCTGCTCCTTGTTGTAAACAGAAATCATTTTGCCTTTTTGCCTTTTTTTTTTTTCTTTTTTTTCCCCGGCCCGGTTGTCTTTGTTCTCCCATATGGTCTTTTTAAGCCAGAACCTTTTCTTCTGAAACTGCTCCAAGAACTCGGGGGTTGCAAGATGCTTTCCTGAGATGGAGCCGCGAAGGTGCAGCCGCCCTGCTCCGAGGGCTCGTGTGCAGCTGCGGCTCCGTGGAGCATCCCGCAGCCGTGCCTCGCCGGGACAGGTGCTGCATCCTCCCTGGGATAATCCCCAATTCCCAGTAAAACACCACTGGGAATCCCTATTCCCAGCCCGAGCGCTCCCCGAGCGGGAGCAAAGCTGCAGCGGGGCAAAGCCCAGCGGGGTTTTAGGGCTTTGGGGAGCCTCGGGGGGGAGGCAGAGGCTCAGCCCCAGCTCAGCCCCGCACCTCCACGCTCCCGGGAAGGAGGGAGGGAGAGCTGCCCCCTGCCCGGACCCGCAGGGAGTCCCTGTCCCGGCTCCCGAGAGCGAGAGGAGCCCCGGGGCTGCCGGGCACCCGGACCGGCCCCTGCCTCTCCCTCTCCCTCTCCTCGCAGCCCCTTACAGCCCCCTCCTCGCCCTTTCTTTGCACCCTCTCTGCAAGCTGCGTGCCTTTCCCTCGCAGCTGCCTTGCACCCACCTTGCCGTTTCCTTGCAACCTCTCTGCGAGCTCCTTCTTCTCCACTTAGAGCTGCCTTGCACCCAAATTGCCATCTCCTTGCACCCTCCCTGCACCCTCCTTGCACCCTCCCTGCGTCCCCCCGCTGTCCCCCCGCACCCTGCTCCGTTGCGCTCTCCCTGCACTCTCTTCGCTATTTCTTCGCCCTCCCCGTACACCCCTCACCCCCACCCAGCTCCCTCCTGCCCCTCGGCAGCTCCGGGAGGGGGGGAGGAGGCTGGCGAGGACCCCCCCCGCTATGAGGTGACCGCGACTCCCTCCCCGTCCCCTCCAGCCCCGGTGCCACCTACCCAGGAGCAGCCCCGCGAGCCACCAGCCCCGCTCCATGGTCCCGTTCGGCTTCCTCGGCGGCGGCGGCGCGATCGCCCGGTGCCCGCGGGGCTCAGCGGGGCGGAGCGGCCATGGGCAGCGGCCCCGAGCCTCGCTCAGAACGGAGGGAGAGACTTAAAAAGCCACCGCGAGCCGCCCCGCCGAGAGCGCGTCCCCCCCCCGGCTGCCGGTGGCTCTAATGGAGCTTGGCAGCCACAGGTTCAAGTTGCCAGAAGAGGTGGAGACTCCGCTGCCTGCGCCCCACATGCGGCCGCGCTCCGCACACGCGGGGGAGGAACGGCGGCAGGAGGAGCAGGAGGAGGAGGAGGAGGAAGGCTGCCCCGACGGGCCGGCATCCTCGGCTGGGACCCGCATCTCAGGGACCAGCATCCCCTTGGGGACCAGCATCTCGGGGACCTGAATCCCTAATTGGGACCCACATCCCCTTAGGGACCTGCATCTCAGGGACCAGCATCCCCAACTGGGACCAGCATCTCGGGGACCAGCATCCCTGACTGGGACCCACATCTCCTTGGGGACCAGCATCCCTGACTGGGATCAGCATCCTCTTAGGGACCCGCATCCTGGGGACCAGCGTCCCTGACTAGGACCAGCATCTCGGGGACCAGCATCCCCAACTGGGACCGGCATCTCGGGAACCAGCATCCCCAGCTGGGACCGGCATCTCAGGGACCAGCATCCCCAGCTGGGACCAGCATCACAGGGACTGGCACTTTCCCCTTGGGGACCAGCATCCCCAACCAGACTGGCACCCCTGCCTCAGGCACTGGCCCTTTGTCCCCAGGGATCAGCCCCGACGGCTGCTCTGACCTGACCGTGCGGCACCACAGCTTCTCAGCAGAGCGCTGTGAGGGGATCATCCCTGCATCCCCACACCCCGGTCCCCCTGCTCGCTGTGGGAGCTGGCTGGCAGGGTCATCAGGAGAACAGGGCCTAAAGCCCTTAGAAATGTTCTCAACATCCCACAATGAAAAAATAAAGGACTGTTTGCAGGTGACTCCAAAGCACCTACCCCAGGTGCGCTCACCCATGGCTCTTGTGTTCATGGCAGCCAATTCCCTTTCCTTTCTGTTACCCAAACAAGCCCCGCGGGACAGAGCCGCGCTTGATGGAGGGTTTGTAGCCAGCTCTTGGCACAAAGCGAAGCACAAACCTGGGCTTAAGACGGCTGTATGATACAACAACACTTCTCCTTGTCTGTATTGATGATTAGCAATGAACTGGAAACGAGGGGTTGACTGAACATGAAGCTGCTCTGTTCATGGAACTTCAAAGAGAGTAAAATGACGTGTGTCCAATAATGCTGGGAGTGGGTTTCCTTTGGAAGTGGGGAGGGGAAGAACCTTTGCTGTGGTGGCTTTAATAGTCTAACACTCATGCTGGCATCAACACTAAAGGATGAGGTTTAGTGTCTTTTTCCAAACTGAAAAACTAGGTTAGGGGTTTAGGAATAAGTACAAATGAATGCAATGCCCTCTCCTGCCCCAGCAGAACCCCAGGACCCTCACACTCACTTTTCCTTGTGAAACTTTGTCATCAGTAATCCCATTGGATTGGTGAGAAGAAGTCGAGCACGATTCTGCACTCACGTAGTTGCTGAGCGCAGGGTCCAGCGTGCTGGGGTGAGGTCTCAGCGCACCGAGTTTCATCAAAAATGATGCATAGCATCTTTAATGCAAAGTGGGACAAACTTATCTGTCATGAGTGCATAAAGAATTAAAGTTTAATGATACTCGCCAAAATAAAAATAACAAAATCCATTTGTAATGCAGGCACTCCTTTTTCTAGCTGATGTTTTTATCTCTTTTTGTTTCTCAAATTCCCCAGACTGATCATTCTTGGTAAATGACCGAACCACTGTAGTTTTGTTGTATTTACAAATACATAAATTGTCCAATGCATAGGCGAAAGGGCTGTCGATTATAGTGATGCTAGAGAGAAAGGAATAATTTTGTAAGAAGTTACCTTTAAAAAGCAGGGTTCTTTTCAGACATAGTCAACTGAAACCCAGAAAAATGATGATATGGATAATCTTCTACTGGTAACAAACTTCTACCGGTAATATGCACTTCTCACATGACATTTCCAACCTCTAATGCTAATCAGAGCTGCATTTCTTTTGGAGTAATATAAGAGCATTTGTTTGAGGGATAGAATAAAACCAAAGCAGAGCAGTTTTTATGCAGATGTTTGAAGATTTTAGTAATTGTATGTAAGCTATCACGAGCTTTTATCATGTATGAAGCTAACAGGACAGAGTGATAGATTTCATTCCTATGGCTTCTTTCATCCCTGCAGCTCCCAAGGGACCTTATCAAAGTAACCGAGTCATAAGCACTTTTTCTTTGGAAGAATTCCTCCAGCTCTCGTTGTGCTGCAGAGCTGCCTGAGCACAGCAGTGCAGCTGTTTCACAGCGCGCCACCCCGGGAGGATGAGAAGAGTGCCACAGCCTGTTAGAAATACCAGGAGGATTTAGACAGGCCATCGAGCCTCCCAACCTGGAAGTCTGCCAGGACATCAGGCTTAAATTCTCAACTCGTGTAAAAATTGCTGGGTAATCTTCAGCTCCTGCAGAGGACTAGCAATGTAAAAATGCCTATAATTTTTATTATCAAATAATTACAGACTACCTGCTGGGCAAAGCACGTGGAGGGAGACAAATGATTGCAAATAGCCTGTAATTCCAGCAGAACTATGTGGCTTGATTTATGCATTCAAAGTGAATATAAGTTGTTCCTATTCTGATTCAGGAGCACTTTACTCACGGTGCTGTAAATACTAACACAGCTGCAGGGTAACTGGGAACCAGACCAAGGTGTTTTTGCATTAGCTATGCTTCACTTGCCTGGCACCTTGTGTAATATTCATTCCTGTGCAAAACAGGTACAGAATGTTTGAACTCGGAATCGTGCACTCTCGTCAGCAACCCAGGGCAACGAGTTGCTTAGCCCCTGAAGGCCAAATATTTTCTCTTCCCCTTGCCAGATGGGCAAGGATAGGCAACCACACATGAAGGCAGCAGGCCAGGAAACCAAAGATTAATAAGCCAACAGCTCTGAAAATACTGTTTGTCTGAAGAAAGGGATCCTCTGACTAGATACTTGGGCCCCCAAAAAGCCAAATTCATAGCAACTCTGCTTCTGAAGTTCAGTCACCAAAAGGTGATACCAAGGAATATAATGTTTGCAGAGTTGAAAATACTGGGTGACCTGAAAATGCTGAGGATGTGTATTTACAACTAAAGTTTATGCTGTAGAACTACTTGCACTCAATTTCAGGAGTGCGTTTTATGGGTCTGTGGCAATTAATATGCCCTAACAGCGTTCTAGGGTAGCCTGTATGTTTAGACACAAGGCTACTGCAAAAACGTTAGTGAAAGTAAGATCTTAAAAGAAAATCTCCTAACATTCAGGCTCTGTTCTCACCCTGGTAATTTCCACTGCTGTGGATGGTCACCTGTAAAATGTTGTTCTGCATCAAGATAGAATTTAAAGGAGCAACCCCCATTTTTTCTCAATGCCTGTGAATGACTTCCAGTCTCGAGCTTCTTTGGTCAGGTCTCAGCCAATTGCAGATGAAATTGAGTTATAAACGTCTGCTTTGAGGGGCTTGAGGGAGAAGAGTTAGGCATCCCTCATGGCCAAACCTTCACTGAATCTCACTGGGAAACTCTGGAGGGAGCTATATACATTTAACACTCTTTGACTCACCAACAGATGGATCAGGCTGCAGAATTGGCAGGTGGGGACAGAAAAAAAGATATTAAAAAGCTATACAAAGTAAACAAACCTGGAAAGGATTCTTGGATTTCTCAGAAAAACTATAATACAAGGTGCAGATTCTATTTGTTTCAGTCATAAATAAAACCAGTTAATAGGTGCAAAGGATTCTTCATTGGAAGTATAATATACAGAGCCTGTATTTATTAACTTTTATAACGTAGCCAAAGGAAGATTACCTTCCCCACAGGGACATCGGAGCCAGGGATGATATGTTTCACTCAGACAAGTAAATGGTGTCATCAGTGCCTGTCTCAAGGCGTCTCCCAGCTTTAACTTGCAATAGTGAGTACTCCATTTCTCTCAGTTCAGCACAGAACAATATTTCCCTACTGTGGAACATACTGTATTATTGCTGCTTTCTTCACCATTAGTAAAGAAATCATAACGAATGGAATGGTTGGACTCGGTGATCCGGTGGGTCTCTTCCAACCTGGTTATTCTATGATTCTATGATAACATTATCCTCTGGCAATTTTCTCTTACTTTATCAAGACGGGCAACAGCCTGGACTCTGCCCTTTGAGGCTGGTGGATATAGACAAAGATCACTAGCTCCTTCATTTGGGTTGCTTGGGTGTCTCTTTATCAGCCACCTGAGATGAGAACCTTCAGAGAGTGGAGCAGGGAAGGAAATATCACCGTGCTTTAGCCTGGCGCTTTGAGCTATTCACTGAGAAGGAGCGTTTTAAAAGAATATTGCAGAGTCATATGGTGCAAACCCAGTGCACTTTACAGAGCAACAATAGGAAAATGTGAGTAAACCTTCCAGGGTACCTGGCTCAGTGTATGTATTTATATGCTAAAAAGCACTGGAGTATTATTTACATGCTTAGCTGGGGTTTGTCCTTTCTGGAGAAGTCTGGACTGCTACCTGTTATACTTGGCTCATGATGATTTAAATAAGAATTTATAGACCCTAAACCATCTGCAAAATGTCCCAGTTCTTCAAGGCCAATGTAAATGCAATGAGGCGGGGGGGAAACCACAGAAAGAAAAGGTTAACAAGGTTCCTCCTTGCCTTCCCTTTGGCAGGCTTTACAATGTCTGAGAGCAAAGGTTTGAAGCAGCTAAAGCTCCCACATCCTTGGAGATAATTGCAACGGTTTGTGTAGGACGTTATACCAGAAGAAACTTTGTTTAGTTTCATAGCACTGGAAGTTGTTGAGAATATGAGCACTGCAGGGCACTGTGGAGCACTGGCTTCACGTCTCAACATGAAAGCAGCTTGCTGTGATTTATATCATCATGCTAATCAGGAATGCGCATTAATTCAAGGTCCCTTTTGGGGTTAGGGGAAGAAGAAAGAATCAGAAATGAGCCAGCTTTCTATCTTGTGCAATGTGCCACCGTTTACCGAAGTGTGAAGGAATTAAATGTGTCCTTAGTTTTTACATGTGCTTTGAAAGGCAGCTCGAGGAGAGATGTCACTGCATGCTGCAGTGAGAGCCACAGGCAGTGGAACCTTCTTCTGCCCTCAGCCTCTATCAGCATTAAGCAAATTTGAAATTTAAATAGATCTTGAAACTCTAGCCCGCATTTTCTTATGAATGACAGATCCTTCCTGCCCTCAGTCCACCACATTTCTCCAAGCCTGAAAACTGACGCTTCCTTCTTAACAGCAAAAAGTGGGAAAGACGTTTGTGGTCTGGTGGTTACACCATGGGGTTGGAAAGCAGGAGAAGTGTTGTTTCACGTCTGGGCCAAGTTTCTTGTTCACCATGGACTTGATCCTGCTAGATACTGAGCACCCATTGATTTCTCAAGGCCAAGCCCTCACACAATTCATGTGAGTCCAAGATCTTGTTCCAAAGCAAAAACCGGGCCTGTATTCCAAAAAATTGGTGCTGATTCTGTGGTTATGCTCCTTCCTTCACAGTCCCAGCAGCCCAGCTTTTATTTCCATTCTCGCTTCTAGTGCCATGAGAGCTGGGACAGTCATACTCCAACACCTGACACCTCTGACGCCCTGATTCCTCATTAAAATTTCATTTTGCTCCTCTCTAGGGTTTAGATTTTTCAGATTAGTGGGAGGTCCTGTTCTTTTCTGTCTCTGCCCATACCCAGGAAGGGAAAAGAATAACAATCCAGAAAGAAATTGCTTTTATTCTTATAAGTTGCAAAATCAGCACTAGCTCTGACTTTCACTAGAGGAGAAATTACAATAGGTACAGACGTGATCGGTACTGAGACTGGTTTCTTTAGGGCAGTGTGTGGCTTAGAAACAACAAGCAAGCATAATCATATATCTAGGCTGATTGCTGGGCAAATAATAAACCCTCTTCAATGTTTATTAGTGTTCACCCATTAGGATTGTAGGAATCTAGGTGCTAGTGTGTTATGAATACGTTAGATGCATGATTTTATGTGTGTTTTCCATGGACCTTGTGGTGACTGTGAACTGATTATAAGGTTCTGCAAAAAATAACCAAGAAAAGCAGATATATTGTCAGTGGCTCCATGGGGGATCCACAAGTCCTAAAAGACTGGAAACCACCACTGAGATCAATGGATGGATTATTTAGATTGGATATGGTCCCTTTTTTGCATCCTTATGTGTAATCCAATTTTCAGTGTAGGATTTCAGCGTAAGAAGTGCCAATTGCAGCACTGCATGCAGAAAACTGCACGGATCTGGCTGACTCCAAAAGTCTGTGGCTCCAGACGTGGCCTCTGCCATTCTGCAGAGACAGAGAAAATAAGAGGGAACTCAGGCCATCAGTAAAGAAAGGTAAAATAACTGTGTGTTTGTTCAGTGACTATAGTAACCGTAAGCAGTTGTTAAAACAGATTGGAGTGTGTTAAAAATCCAAGACTGCGTGGTCCCTAGTCCAGGGTTGTTTTAATAAGGCTTGTTTTCTCGTCGTTAAAACAATCATTTACTCTTTACATTTAGGAAGATAAATGTTCTCAAGGCACATAATGATATCAGCAAAGATAAATTATAAAGGCCACCAGGCGATTTCATGCTACTGTGAGGAACGCATCATAAATCGTTGCAGCAGACACGTCTGCTCCAGAAACGATGCTCGTATGCACCTGCTCACGGCTTGAGAGCAGCTCCTTGCATGTTATATTCCTGTAAAGCATGAGAATAATCTTTACAGGAGGCTGCAAATAGCAGCCGAGACTGGTGCCCTCATCAGGAAAGCACTAATCGTTTATTTAATTCTTGCTCTACCTGAAAAGTATATAAGGATATCAACTTTAGTTCAAGGCTTACACGTGCATTTTTCCTTATATGCCTGAAACTTTATTACATCATGTGCTTTTTTGCTGGTTTATATACACGCACTTCCCCTGCTGCTGCTCAAACCTGTCGCAAAATGTTATCAAACCTTTTTGTAGAAGGAAACAATGGAATAAATGATGTCTTATGAGTGCCTTGTATTATATAGAACACTTTCATCTGGAACTGCCCCTGCGCGCCTGGCTGTGGCTTATGCTTTCCAGTACATCTCGCTGCACAAACCCTCCTTGCTGCCCCATAACAACCACCAACTGTCCCAAACTGCTGACCTATTAACCAAACAAACTGAGTTAAATATTGCCATGTGTAAGTGTACTACTATTTTTCTAATTGCTGAAAACATGTCCTTCCTGCGTTCAATAGCCTTTAGAAGAGATTGTTAACATCTGGGTATTTAGCACAATAGAGGCTTTAAACTTAAAGGAACGTTGTCCAGGTTAGCCAGTGAACTTGGCCATATGTATTTTTGTGTAGATGATTCTTTTCATGTTATCCATGTTACATTTGAAACCGTGAATCAATGGGTCTCATGAGGATTGTGTCAGCAGAGAGCATAGTTCATTCTAAAAAGAATAGACTTGGGAGAAGGTGGATGTAACCCCAGACGGATGATGATGGATTGGGACTGCTTTTCAACTGGATGTACAGCTTTCTGCTGGGGGAACAAAACCTCTCTTGGTATTTTCTGATGTGGTTATATGGGATAGTTATGAGCCTTATGACCCAAAAAGTCCCAGTCGCTCCCAGCTATTTAGAGATTGGTATATGAAGAGCGCTCCAGGCTGTGTTCTGCCTGTGGCTTTAGCGTGGAGAGAGTCCATTTTACATACGGCTGTAATAATTTTGAAAACCTAAGTTTATTTTCCACCACTAATTGCAAGAGGTTTTTTTAATTCTGTCTTTTGCTTGCCATGGAGGACGAGTAATTTTTCTTGTTTCTAGATAGCTTCAATTCCTGCAGTTGTGAACCAGTTTGCTGTTACAGCATTTGTATTTTAAGCATGAAAAACATGTCTAGACCCAGTAGTGCTGGGGAGAGAGATTTCTTGGTATTTGAACTATAAATACAGCATTTTCCCCCTCATCTTATTCTTTACAAAGCTTTGTTTTTACAGAAGTATCTAATCTTAAATCAAACTATACCAGTCCTTTAAAGTCTATCTCATCAGCAACAGTTTAACTATTCCAAAAATAAGGTGATTACAAATCTGAGCTCTGTACCCGTATGTCTCAAAACCTTAGGGATAAAGCAGAGATCCTTTGCATTTACAGAAGTAAGTAACCTTGGTACCTCAGTGAATTGTGTGTGTGCTGTAAACAATGATACCGTTGGGCTCAAGAATCAAGCTTTCACAGAAAGAGATGACTTTCTTTTTTTCTGCATCGCCACTACCGTGTCACGGTGCACAGCTGCCTGACTGCATGGGGGCTAAGAAGTCGTGGCCACACAAATGCTGGAGCTACCTTGCGATGCCAGCGCTGCTGGGGATGTGCTGCAGGGCAGAGAGGAGAGAGAGGTCGGCAGCGAGACCCAAGCTCTGCAAGTTACTGCCCAGCCAGAAATGCAGCGCTGACAAGGGACCTTTGATCCTCTGAAAACACAAAGTGTAATTGATTTTTTCATTTAGAGGCATGACTGGTGTTACATTTCCTGAGCTGGACAAGGGTGGTCCAGATGTCCATGACAGATTTTTGCATAAGCACTTTACATTTTGTTTTTCTAGCTGTTTGCTCTTCTTCCCTAGTTTTTTTTTTTAAAAAGAAACCCATATCCAAACCTCTTCACACACAGTTGCTGTTGTTGAAGTCACTGCCCTAAAAAAGAAGTTACACCAGCCTTTAGCCTTCAAAAGTTCATTAGATCTCTGGTTGCTAGTGGGGAAAATAGACAAAATTAGGCAGACAGGAAAAACTGCAGGACAGTTATTTATGTGAAATTTGGGTCATTTTTTCTTTCAAACAAGTTAGTAGAACAACCATATGCTGGAAAAAATATGCCAAGTTTTATCCAACCTACTCACGAGTCAAATAATTGGACATATGAACTGATTGTTCAACTGCATGTGCTTTTTGAGTAATCTGGAACATGATTTTTAATGGACCAGATTCCAAATTATTCAGACAGTCTGCAAAGAGTCAAAATGTAATAAAAATGCCATGATTCTGTCTCCATCTTTATTCTCCTGCCTGTTTATACATCCACTTATTAATTGCTGTGTATGCAGAGGTCCTAGTCCTACATGCAGAAAGCTGCACCGATCCCTACAGAGAAGAATTAGAGACTGGTTGCATGCCTCTAGGTTTCTGTAGAGAGGGGGAGGTCTAAAACAGATCCATTCACTTTTCAGGGAAGAAATCAGAGTGATCCAAATGTGTTCACAGCATACCAGTGTGGAAAAGAGCTGATTGAGCACAGTGCTTTCTATCCGTATGTGCAAGATATACTATGATCAGCAGAAGCATCTTTATTTATGAAAGACAATGCGAGAACACAGGTGATGGATGAAGCCCTTTTCCTGTTTAGCGAAGAAGAATCTCAGTGAGTTAAGGTGTGTGATATAAAGGCATGACCTGAGTGAAAGTTGGTCCTCCTTGGACTGCACCAAGGTCACATGTGGTTGAAAATGCACCCTGATGGGGCATTACTGCAGAACACTTAGTTGTCTCTGTGCAACTGGAAGGCCTTAACGGCCTTTAAAATCTTTTTAAGCTTGAAAAATGCAAACACTGTGTAATCATTTTAGCTGGGTCACTAGGAAGGTGTAAAATTCATATTTCTCATTAAATAAATAAATGTTGCTGGGTGTGTAGCAATACACTCCCTTGAAAAATACCATTCTTTATTCCGGCAATGCCACCTTACTCGAAGCATCATCATGCTCAGTAGCGACATGTTTCCTTCTGGAATTGTTACAGGATTGTTTTTTATTATTTCTCCTTGCAAAGCTTCTAAATAAAGGACAACAGAGTAGAAAGGCCTTCATAAATCTACCCCCAGAGCCTTTGAGATAAAGGGTTTCTAGTATGCACAGAACTATTTACCTTTTCTAGGCATTTCCAGATCAAGGACTTGCAGGGTCGCGGGGAAGTTACTGTCAGATAATCACAGTGAGAAATAATAAATTAATACAGACCATCATAAGTAGTATTAGAATTTGAATATTGCAGGTAACCACATTTGAATTCCTTCTTTCCTTTAGCATCTGAGGAAATGCAGAACGATGAGTGTACAATTAGTCCATCTTTCTAACTCTGCCCCTCACTGAGTTCAGTGGAAAGTCTGCTGTTCTTCCATGGGTTGTGGTCACCCCTGTACACCTGAAAGACACGTATTTCTCTGATAAAAAAAGAAAGAAAAAGCTCAAACAGACTCTGAGCCACTTCGGAGTTCGTTTCTGGAATAGCAAACATAAGTTTTCATTCTCTTATTTCTTGATTAATTCATTTAACGTCAACTGGTTTTGGTTGCTTCTAAAGTCTAATCAAAGAGAAATGACCCCCCAATGGGCATTTTAATCTTGTTTCTGTGTTTTTAAAGGAAATTAAATGTTAATTGCTGCTAGGTAAATTCATCTAAAGCAGTAATTTTCAACTCGCGCCACAAACAGTGAGAAAATAAAGATAATTGTGTGGCATTTCCTGCCGAATAAAGGGAGAAAGGACTTTTTTTTCCAAATAATATTTTTAAAATAAAGTATTTTTAAAGATTACTATTATTGTATATTTTTAAATGTCTGTTAGTTTCAAATGCCCAGCTAAGCCGACTGCAGTAATTGTTAAGTAAATATTTCTCTCTCTGTCTCAGAGGTGACTGTGTAAGAACCATTACTTTGTTTAAAGAGATATTAAAAAGTAACAAGAAATTACTATTGCATATCCAATAGCAATCTCAAAATAAGAAGCCCAGCTGCACTAGTGGACTCAGTATGTGACATCTGTGCTGTGGCAGCGTGTGGAGCTTGAGTCCGTTGAAGGAAATAATCAGACATCGGTTATAGCACAACCTATTATCAACTTGCAAGTCGAGACCAGTGATTTGGGGATCTCACCGCTTGTACTTGCCCTTTCATTATGTATTGGGTCTGGCCCTCAAATGTTCTGATTACACCACCCCAGGAAGTCAGGAGCTTCAAAAGATGTTAGAGGCCGGCTACCCTGAAATCAAGGCATCCCAAAACACACGCAAATTGGGACCCACACTTCTGGATTTCCAACAGCACTGCCCACAAACATCCAAATTCTAGGATTGAGCTCTTGTATTGCCAAATACTTAAACCCCAAAAAACGGCTTTGGACTAAAATTTCTGTAGGACTTACCACTAAAAACATCTCTGTATGCAGCAAACAAAATCCTCATGGTTTCAAATATTACTTTTTGATCTTTTTGACAGAAGCATTGGCGTTATTCTATGAAGAAAAGAAGAAGCCGTGAAGTTCACATCTTCCACGTCATTGCAATCATAAGAAGAAAAAAAATAAATTGAAAAATGTCTCTATTATATAATCTACACATTAGCAGGTGGAAAAACAGCAACATAATTTAGCTTTCGACACAGAAATGTCTTCCTTGGAGCCAAGCAAATTCACCCTGGTGTTTAATCTGAACTGTTGCCAATTTTCTGTCTGTAATGGGAATCCAGTGGAAACTCTGGGGGAGAAAGAATTAAAGATAAATGCCACTTTTAGCGCAGAAGCTTTGTCTAGGCAGATTTCATAAGGTCCAGCAGAGCACAGCCTCAGGGACGGTCCCAGATCGGCAGTAGCATTGCCTGCAGGAGGAGTGTGTAGGTTTGGTCTTGGCAGTGCCCGTCAGAGTACAAGGGTGACTTACCTAGAGTGTAAAAATATCATTCTTAGTTAAAACTTTAGCACAAACCTAAGTTCAGGTCCTCCAGACTCACTTTGGGTGCTACCACCTTGGCCACATTCTGGATCAAACATTTAAGTGATGCTCTGCAGTCGCTCCGTCTCGTGGTCCTTAACCAAAGCTCATTTCTCTTTGTCTCTGGGAATTATCAGAGAATCCACTCACTATGGTCCTGAAAGTTTCCTACTTTGAAGAAACATTGGATTGCAATAAAAAACTGTGGAGACTAAACAAAACCACTCACAGGAAAGTTAAATGTGCAGGAGGGCTTGTGGGAGTGGAGGATGAGCTTGCCCTGGGTCAATTTGCCTGCTTAAAATCCAGGAGGGGTCAAAATTAATATTTTTTCCTAAATTCCACAGATGATGTTTTTTTAATAGGAAACCCTGAGATGTTCAAAAGAGGCAGGGAGCTAAGCTGCAAGTGTCATTGATTTTTAATGATAGATGCATTCCTTAGACTCTTCTATAATAGCAGCTTTAATGTGTTGCTCCATGCAAGTGTAGAAAACTTGATTCCAAGCAATAATTAAAAGTCCTCTAATCCCAAGAAAAAATTAGATTAAACCAGAGTTCCCCTTTATAGAGATTAGACTAGAGCTGCTGAAATTGAAGCTTCCTTATAGCAATTACTTCCAATTTCTATTAAGGTTATGCACTCAACATACTGCCTCACTCTGAATCAAAAGCTGCTAAGTGGGAAAAATATCATGCTAAATATGCTAACAATAAAGTTTTCAGTCTAATCAATCTCTCTGCTACTACAGCAAATGTAATTATTTTAATGGAGTGCCAAGATAAGTAAGAAGCTGAAAGTAATCTGAAAATTTCTCTCACTGCCCGTTAATGGTTGATTTTCCTTCATTTTTTTCCCTTTGAAAACATTCCAAGACCGCTCAAAACTTGAGTGAAATATCTCCTTACATGTTACCTAAGAATGACTTTGGTGTTGCCTAGGTTATATTTAAAAAAAATCAAAACAACCAACAAAAAACCCTTCTAAAAATTACTGCAGGCTTTCCTTCTGCAAAGATAGTGGGGAAAAAATCTGGAACTTCTCCTTTGTTTGCATCAATAGATATTTTATTAGGCTACTGGAGATTGAACAGACATTGATCGTTTTACCCTCAGTATGAAACCAGAAAAAAATTAGAAAATAAATTAAGATACAGGAGGGAAAACTTATATAGTGAATTAATTGGGCAGCAAGACTACAATAAAACAAAATGCTCTGATGCTAAAGTTACACGCCCATAATAACTGTTACAGCTGCAGTAACATAACTTTTTTGGAAGGATCACCACATAAATTATCAATAAATATTTTTAAAGCACTCTTGCCTATAGGATAAGAGACGAAGCAAATGTAAAGATACATGAATAACATGCATAACAGAATTATGTCCCAGTCAATTACTGGTATCCTACTATTTTTTTTAACTGGGTGCAACTGGGGCAGGTGTGCCAACACCACCAGAACCAGCACTGTCCGTGAAAGTAATTTTTAATTTTATTTTCATGTGCAAGCATGAAATGCTCTGAATCGAAATCTGCCCCCTGATATTCCCAGAATTTTGAACGATGCAGCTCCAAATCTGAACTTCGGAGCTGTCCCCTCTAGCTCGGGTTGGCGAGGTGACTTGTTACCATATGCTGGTTGCAGGGACCCAGTTGCACACGCTGGTTCGTGCAGAGCTTTCCCAGCCTAAGAGAGAGCTTAAGAATGGGATATTCCAAAGCCAGTGCAAGCTGTAAGCTCCTGCTGCTGTGAAGAATCAAATCCTCTTTTTAAAATACAGCCCTCTCTGGTCTGTATGACAGTGATAGGAGAAGACAGTGCAGAGCAGCATTCGTGTCAGCCGCCACAGGACTGTGATAAATGTGCTGTCAGAGTCCTACAGCTCTATCTGTTTGCTGTCTGGTGGTTGCATGATTCAAGCTCAGTTTATGAGTTTCTTCTGGAACCAGATGGTTGCAAGGCAACAAAACGAGTGCCAGCTACATATAAATGTCAAATGTTCAAACCATTACATATCAACATACACGGGGTGTGCAGCCAGCAGCGCTGCAGAGCACAAAGCCAGAGACAGGCAGCAGGTCTGGTTTAGCCAAAAAACCACAGAATTCAGGAAAACTCTGATTCTAGTAGAGATACTTGATGAAAATAGATCAGCTCCTTATAACAAAAATATGACCAGGTCTCTGTGTCATGAGATAGCCTACAATATATGTCACGAAAGTGAGTCCTGTCAGATTTAATTACTTTTTCCTTGCAGCTTTAAACAGAGCTGGCTTCAGAATGAAGGCAGCTCCTTATTAAAAACTGAATAGAAAAGATGAAATTACTAACCACAAGGAATTTACTAGCAGAGACAGTATCTAATCCTGTGCAATATCCTGTGCAATCGTGCAATATCTGTGATTATCTGCAACATTCCAGAGAATTATATTTTGGCATTAATTAGTCTTCTTAATTAATCTAATCAGACAGAACCTAACTGCAAGGCCTTTGCAATGTTGAAGAGCACACTTCACTGGGTTACATTAGCAGATGAGATATACAACTGTACTCCAGATCAAAGCATTCTGCCCAGTAATTCTGCCATTTGATGCCAAATCCCATAGGCTTGAGTGGGGCCAGATTTTGGCCTTTGGCCGGTTTCTATATGTACTGGCAGAAATTAATGCAATTTTATAATGAATTATCCAAAATCTTTCCAAACAAACTCAGTAATAAAAGGATTTCCCTGTTGTCAGAAATGAGATATTTAGGTGATTTGTGATGAGTGCAACCTTTTCTAATAAGGGCTGGATATATTTTCTTTTGAGCTGCACTTCATTCATTTGCTAGAAATCCAGGAAACATTTGAATTGAGTTAGGACCAAATGGTGCAAAGGCTGAACTGTGGTTATCATCATGTCATGCACAAGGCAAAGACTCGGGTAGAATCCACTCCCTCCAGAATGTTTCCATCAACATTATGGGTGTGAGAAGGAGCCTGTAGCCATCTGGCCTTTATTAGCTGTTTTCAAGCTTGATATACAAGAGGAAGATGTCTAAGAGACAGTCTGTTACACTCAAAGATTTGCACCTAATGCCCAGTCCCTGGATAAGTGATCCCAGGAAACCACCTGTTAATGAATACAACACGGCATTTTGCACTGAAGATGCTGTTGAACTGATAAGTTTTAAGGTACAGTTTATGATCATCTCTCTTTTTAAAATGAAATAGTACGTTCCATCAGTTTCAGAGCCTTTATAGCCATTGTTTTCCTTCTGCAAGACTTATCAAGAACCGAGAGTTCGGTAAATTTTGTATCATTCTAAAATTTGTTTCTTAAAGGCTGTTGCAAGATTGTTTGCCCTCCCAATACTTTGTTTTACTGCCATCAGTTACAACTGCACAACAGTTTAATATGATTTTATCCCACAAAAAGTCAGCAGCATATCACTGTGGGCACCTCTATGAACTCTTAGAGGTAAGGTGCTGCCTCATACATGTATGTTAAACTGTCCATTCAGTGAATTAGTGCCTGTATGTGGATGCTGGTTCTCTCCATCCCAAAAAGTGGGACCAGGATGGATCAAAATCCACATTAGCCTTGACCTTATAAGACCTCTGCATGCTAAATTCCTACGGACTTCAGTGAGTGTCCATTTGTCTGTGCATTCTACCAGCATGTTGTTGACACCTGTGTGCACTGAACTGTCTTTATTGTGGTACGTTTGCTTCTCCTGAAGAGCAGGGTCTGACCCAGCATGGAAAAGTAGCACCTTCCACAGTCCTCAGAAGTGCAGAGCCTGTTTTGAGACACTGAAAGCAAAAAGATGCTCCTGCGCTCACCAGAAGGGAAGTTGTCTTTCTGGAATTCATCCTTCTGTTTCCTCTTCTTCAAAGGACAAATCGATAAAAGCAGCTACAGGCACATAAGCCACTGATGATTTCCGTGGAAGATACTCAGAAAATGAAGAAACAGGACTAAAGCCTTTTCAGTTCTCAGAAAGGTAGGACTCAGATGAGAAGAGACTTCTTCTCCTTAAAATAGTACCACTAACTGCAAATCTCTCCACTGAAAATTAATGTTGATGACATCCCTTCCAAGCCTCCCATGTCCCCAGGTCAGAGCCTCTTTTCTTCCTGCCTTGAGGGTGCCAAGCACTCGAGGCTGTGCTGGGGAGATGGAGCTGCTCCTTGTCCCCTCTGCTCATCCTGGAAGGTCAGAGGAGGGGCACGCGCAAGGAGGCTGCTCGGGGGCAACTGGAGGTGCTTTATCACTCTGCCGTCCGTCCATCGCAGCTGCTGCCTTCCCACTGATAAATCCTCCTCGCTTTGTCCTTGCGCTCAGTGAAAGGCTTTTCAGATTGCCTATGCAGTTAATTTTATCTCCGTCACCGGTCTCCTCATTTCTCTTCCCACACAAAACGAGCAGCCTGACAGCAGAAAGCTAATCAGGAGGAGAGCCAGGAGCAGTGCGTGCCAGCAGCCCGGAGCAGGCAAACAGTCACCGCCTGAACTGTGTCAAAGCACCTCCGTTCACTCCAGGGAAGATTTTTTTTGATGCCCCAGACAGATACCTGAGACAAGACAGCACTTATATACTTCATTATCTGTCAGAGAGAGATGGAAAATGGGTGATAAGGGAAAGAGGTGGGGTGGGAAGCACTGTGTTGACATTGGTGGTGGAGAGGTGAGCGAGGAGGCTCCAGGGTGGCCTTGGGGCAGCCACTTGTTGCAGGTCCTGGCTCTCCGAGAGGGGCAAGGCTTGTGTCTCCTCAGTCCAGAGGTGTGGAAGGAAAGGACCCAGAGGACTGCTAAGTGTGAGCCGCTGTACAGCTGGGACGAAAGATTTCTTTTTGTTTACCAGAGTAAATGAAGTCAGTTAATGTAAAGGCCAAGCCCAGCTCAGTCTGCCAGGAAAAAGGCAGAGGAGAAAAGAGCAAGGACTGAAATGGGGACTGTTGCCCTGACCCACAGGCTATGCACATGGTGTGATGGTGCAAAAGGTTTATTTGTTCTGTCTCCTCAACGCTTAGCCATTGTCATTACTGAAGGAGAAGGAATCCAACCATCATGAGGTCAGCCTGCCCGTGAGCCCAGGCAGCTCTGCTTCATCCCAGCCCCCAGAAGTCTCGTAGATCCTCATCAGTGCCCTCTTTAATGAAGTCAGTATTGCAAGACAGCCTTTGCCATGAGTCATGGCCTAACTGATGTGGTGCTAGACCAGCACCATACCCAGGTTCTCCAGCACAGCTTCCCATGGGAGGAAGCCATGGACGTGACCCCTGAGCAAGGCCTTGCTTAGCAGACACTTGCTGACAGTAAATGTATTCCCCAGAGGGAACTGGGCTGACTCACGCTCAAAATTTTCATACAACATTTGGGATGGGCAGTGTTTTTGCTCTGAGTCACACTAAGCCATTCCGCTTTACAACTGGAAAGATGCTGCCACGGGGTTTCAGCTGAATGCCGCGGTGCAGAAGATTTCACGGGGTTGTCACAGGGCTTTTATGGAGGTGTCTCTGTCCTCAGGAGCATCAAAGTCCCTTCACTGCCACAGCCATTCCTATGGCAGATTCCAGGATTTAAGTTTTGCATGGGAAATGCTCAAAGCAGTCACTTAGCAATTTCAAGTAAATATGTAATCGAAGCTCAGCACTCAAAAGTGTCAGGAGCCAATATCACCACCCTCCCAAGTCAAGCTTGCTTATAAAGATCCCAAGGAGACCCTTGCTGTCCTTATTATAGTCCCAGATGAAGACTGAGCCTCTTTCTCTCTCTCTGAAGACAGCAGCTGCTCTACCAATGCTGATGGAGAAACCACTGTGGATCTCAGCCGCTCAGGAGGACCCCAGCAGGCTCCTGAAACTCTGGCCAAGAATAATATTACAGTACAATGTAGTGAGTTTGTTTTTCACAAGGTTCTCCTAGCTTCCATGGGCTGGGCGCATGACTCAAAATTAATGGAATGCAATAATTAATTTAACTTGTCAAGCCAGCATTGCTCTATCTCCTGTGCCGAAAGTGGTGTTGCATCACACTGGGTCTCAGTTTTGGGGTGGAATCCTGGAGGAAATTGTTCATGGAGAAGTCAAGAACAGGCCTAAGGTGGAACTGGATACAGCATATCTAAGAGGGTTACATTTATGTTTGATATTTTCCTTTTACTTAAATGTAAGCACACCTAAGAATATAGAATGTGAGGTTAGGGGTTTTGACCGAAGAACCAAATAACCAGGACACATGCCATGTTTCATAGAGGGAAGAAGCAATGTGAGGGATTTTGTTATTCAGGCTGTAGAGATTAGCTGATTTTCCATGTTTTTTTGAATGAATTGTCCTAGTAGAAATACCCAAAGTATAAAAGTAAATATACTCCCTCCTTCAACAACACTTTAACCAAACCACTGCTTGTACCACAGTGTGTCCTCAGATCTGTGAGGAGCATCGCTTGGTCCCCGGGTGAGCAAAGGAGTATTTCAAACCATGAATTCTCTCCTCTGCCTCTGCATTTCCTCGCTCTCCCTCTTCCAAACCCCAGTCAGCACTTCAAGTACAGGATATGGACTCAAATGTGAGCTGGACACCAAGGCTTACAAAACCCCAAAAACTTAATTTAAAGCCTGGGTCTCAGTAACCATTCAGCAAATTTCCCAGCCAGGGTGAAGAGAAGCACCTGTAACTCTGTGGAGGGCCACTGCCTCCAAGGAAGTATTGCTTCCCTCTGTGTAGCAGCAGGTAGAGGCTGGAAGAGTTGGAGTTGTATGAGCCTCTGTTGCAATTACTGGTGTTACTGGATGAATGTTTTCCTTAGTGCTGTGCAAAGCTGTATTCTCTGGGAGAAAAAAAGCCCCCAATCCAGACCTCCTCAGAAACCACTTAAGACATGAGATGCAGAAAAAGATTGATGATAGGAATGAATGCAGTGCAGTTGCTCAGACTGAGGACACGGCTTGCTCCAGCTGCACTAAAACACAGGTTCAGATGTGTCCTCGAGGGCTCTAGGAACACACCTTCCACATGGTGGGTTCACAGCATATCTGTGATTTCTCTCTCAGCAACACATGCACAGCTGTGTTGGAGAGCAGGTGAGGCACTGGCTTTTGTCACTTACACACTTTCCTCCTACCTTCAGAACAGATTTAGTCTTTTTTCTTTTGGCCAAGTCCATCCTTCACTCATAGGAATGAAAATTATATTCCAGACCAACTAGGTTTGCGTCAGGAATGAAGAACCATGAAAGCCACACTTGGAAAAGTTATTTTCTTTGAAGGAAACGATCTTACACCAGTGATTTTTCTGCATGAATACTTTGCATCCCTCATCTGTTGCACTCTGAGTCAATCCTTTGAGCTCTGGCAAACTGAGGAGTCACTGAGGAGAAGGAGACCAGGGTGATCGCTGGTGTCCTGGAAAATACAGGCAACACTGTTTCACTGCAAGAGTTCTGGCTCGTATTTGATCATTTTTAAATGATTTCTTTTTTTAACAGAAGATTTATACTTAGGAAGATCTGTTCCAAATCAGTTTCAGCAAAGGGCAATTGCTTTATGAGAAATGGATCCCTTTATTCTCAGTCACTCTGGGAAAAGTATGTTCAATAGTATATTGGGTCCAACGCAGAAGTAAGTCACTAAACTGATCATATAAAGTTGCACAGTCACTAACTTTCTGCTTGGCTTTATGAATTTCCTGTTGTTAAACCACCTATGCTTTAGTGTGGCATATAATTCCTTCCAGGGAAATGCTATCATCCACTTTATTAAAATCGCTGCACACCGGGGGAATTCAACTACTTTCAGATAATTTATCAAGCAAATGTGGATTTCTTTTTATCATCTTTTTAAATTTTGTGCTAACTTTGACCCCAGTTTAAGATTATTGACATTGAGATTCACCCTCTACATACCTTAGAGTTCCATGCTCATGAAAACCCTTTGATCTCTAGGAACTGATTTCAGTCTTTGAAAGGCTAGCACGCACCATGGGGTCATATTTATTTTATGAGATGATTTTTTCCTGGTGAGATCAGTTAATGGAGCAGCCAGTGTCACAAAATGTGGAATAAATTTCCAACAATATGCCACAATGCCCAGAAAAGATCTCACCTGCCCTTTAGTAGTAAGTAATAGGTGCATTTTAATAGCTTGCATTTTACATATCTCTGGTTTCATAACTCCATTGCTCTACTATATCTCATATATAAATATATATATATATATAATGGTTTCCTGCTTTCTTACTGAACACTGGGGAATTAAAAGTCAACTCTGCTTCCGTGAGTTGCTGAAAGATTGCTTTCAGGTGCTACAGGAGTCCTTCCCAGGATTTACTATAAATCAAGACAGCATCCGCGCAGGCCACTGCATACCCCAAATGTTTGCATAGCAGCAGGCTAGTTACTTGAAAGACACCAAGGAGCAACCTCACAGACCACAGCTTTATGCTGAAAAAAAATCCAGTAAGCACAGAATATTTTATTGTGGTCTTGGAAGATGCTGCTCTAGGTGTTGCCAATATCTGTTAGAGGAATCCAAAAAGCTGTTTTTCCCTTGACCCTGACATCTGCTGATACCCAATGCATTTACACAGCTTACTGGAATGATTTTTTAGCCTTAGTGCTGCAGCGCTAGATTATTTAGTGCCAACCACCCCATGGTCATCAGATCAAGTCCTCTTTCTGAAATTTTGCCTTCTGTCGCCAGCACTCCCTCATTGCCAGCACAGTTATCTTGTCTCTGAATACACCAGATTTTCAGGAAAAGGAGCATGACAATTTAAGGGGTAGTGTTAGATGCTGGCTGCAGGAGAACTGTTCGAAACTGTGCACTGGATCCACTGGAGGAAATCTCTCTTCATTCCAGATGCAGGCAGAGCGAAACGCTGCTCTTGTTCACACATTTTTCACTAATTTGACATTCCAAAAATCATATTTTTCCACAATGAAGTCTGAGAAAATGCTAGGATGCTCCTAGGCGAATGATGCATGTGCATATTGAGAGGATAGGAGGGTGTGGATGTTCACACTGCCTAATTTTAAATGTCTAATTCAATTAAGATCTGGCCTGGTTACATAATGAGAGTTTTGCCTTCCGACGAGGGCTACTCAGAGCTCCTAAATTAGGAGCTTTCTGCTCTCCAGGAGCTGGGCAGGCAAAATAAGCTCACACGCCTGTAGTCAGACAGTGTTTGTGCATCCTAGACACGTTAGTTCCTTCAATCCTCCACAGTGGCATATTGAAATACGCCCTTCTTATTTTGTCTCAAAAAAGGCTTTATTGGCTTAGCCTCATGCCCCGTTTTAACCTCTCTTTCCCATTTGTTATTTCTGAAGAGTCAGCCCTGATTAAAACCAGGCCCATCTTTTAAACTGTGCGATGGCTGTTGCTTCCTCTCCATGGATTTCTTCCACAGGATTCAGAGTTTCCTCAGCCCAGCACGTAGGAAGCCAGCGTGCAGAGCAGGCCAGAGAACGAGATTTCCTTTGTAGCTTTACTTTAGTTTTCCTTCTGTTTGATTTCCAGGAAAGAGATTTTATGTTGCCTGTTTTTTAATATTTAAAAAAATACCCTGGGCCTGGCTTGCTCAGTCAGGGTGCCAGGCAGCCCAGCAAGGCACTTCTTAACTCTTACTGGTCTTGCACCAGTTAGATATTTTAGCAAAAGTTTCTTTGTCCTTCAGCTTTGCTCACCTTCCGCTTCTGATGTAAAGCGATCACGGGTGAACCTATATTCATTTTCTCTATTATTTCAATCAGAAAATGTATTTGCTCAAATTCTGAGCACTGTGATGCTAGAGGAAAAAATTACAAAAGTAAAAGTGCATTTCCAGCTGTTCATCTATTTACCAGTATTTATAAAAATCCCCCACACTGTCCCACTGTTTTGCAGGGCTAAGATTAGACTGGAGGTGCCCCAGACACTGGTTCTGTGCTACCCTCCCCATGGCCCCGCAGATGATGGAAACCCACCTCAACCTCAGAATAGGAACCAAATTATATCATGTTGACCAATTCATTATTTTCAATTGGCTCTACGTTCTTCTGGTCTCTTGAACCAGCATGTGCATGTAGTGTGGGTTTGTCAGATACAGAAATAATTAAAAGCCTGCCTCTCAACTCCATAGTTAATAATTAAAAACCTACCTTTTGACTTTGCTGCACCGAAAAAGTCCTCTCTTCAACCATGGCAATCTTCCATGAGTCTAGAGAGGTAAGATCTGTACACTGGCTATAGTGTACCAGCAAGAGTTTCCTGATGCTTTGAGCAATTCCTTTTAAAATTATGTATAGGAAACTCAGGCTCTAACCCTAAGTCATGCCAAAACAATGTCCCCCTTCTAGATTTATAAAGTTTGCCCAGCTTTCTACCACTGCCACCCAGGTGGTACTTCACCCTACTACAGAAAAACACCTATAATTTTATTTCTTTGAAAAATATGTGAAAGTTTTGGCTCAAAGGCTGGGTGGGAAAAAAGTACATTTCTTAGTGGTTTATTGCCCTTAGGAAAACATACTTCAGTTATGAAGTATTCCCCCCTGAAAACTTACTTGACATTTTGTCGAGAAAATAGTAACATTTCTAAAAAGTTGGCCAAACTACTTAATATCATAGCTGTAAAGCAAAGACCTATAGAAATGTTAGTGTGTGGACAAGGCTAGTGACCTGGATTGTTTTTATTCCACCTTTATGAGCTTGCACTTCTACTAAGGGACCCGTCCTGTGACGATCTGCACACAGTAGCAGCGGTTGCTCCTGTAAGAGAAGCTGTGTGGGTGCTTCCCTGCCTGAATATCTGTTGTCCATCTCTTCAGCTTGAGTGAAATTCTAGCAATGCTGAATTCAATGGAAATTTTGCTGTGGGCTTATATGGGACCAGAATTTCACTGCTTATCTCTCTGCTTTTCAGTCTTAGAGCACAAACCAGAAGGTAAACTCCTGCCTCTGCTGCCACCCATTCCAGTCCCCTCTGAACAGGCACATCTCAGGTGCCCCCAGTATATATTCATAGCCAAGTACCATGATGCATATCCCAGCTTTGCAGCTGATCTGATCTTTCAGGAGCAAGAGAGTTAAATGCTGCGTCTGAATAAATCTGAACTGCAAGAAAGTTCAGACCCATGCTGGGATGTGAACTTTATGTCTTGAGCCCATTTCTAGTTTTGCTGTAAACAATTTCAGAATGTGATTAGATTTTAAGGGAAACTTGTAATAGAGCTGTAATAAGATATGATGTAATAGGCAATAATAATAATATATAGCAGCCATTAAGTAAAGCTTTTTCAGCGTTTATCCCAGAAGGATACAGGGAGTCAGCTGCAACTCCATATTTTGAAAGAGGGAATATTAAACACTAGGACCATGATGCAATGATGTTATTGTAAATGCTAACAGGAAAGCCCAAAGTGTGAGAGTTAAGACCAGCAGAAGATGCATGCAAACAGCTGCTCTGATGTAAATTCCCCCAAGTTTGGTTCATTTTCTTTTGTTTAACTCAGAGTTAATACATTGGACTCTCAGATACTGCTCTCAGTCTGTTCTGGGCTGCCGAGAACAGTGGGAATTTTGCTCTTGCTTTCCTCCATGGCTTGAACAAACCCACAAAGCGCACCTAAAGAGATTAATGTGAGGTGTCTCTCCAAATGCCTGTCTGAAGCAGTGTCACTCAGCTTCAAGCAACACCCTATCCTCAGTTCATGCCTTTGAGAGAAAAGAAATATAAAGTCAACAGGAGTTAGGCCTGGAACATCAACTTCAAAACGGAATTTCCTGGCGATTTTCGCAGCGTGCCATAACTTAAGTGTTAACTAATATTTCTCCGTGTATTTAAACTCCATGTGTTGAAGGAAAGAGATCTTTCATGGAAAGACTCGTACAGATAAACCTATATTTAGCCTTCTATAAACATCTCCTAGGGTCACGTTTCTTAAACGCAGAAGCCAAGGATTGCACAGGGAAAGTGTAAGAGCACAGGCACAGTTATATTTGACACAAAAAATGAGCATTTCAGTGTATGATGGACAGAGCCCGTTATAAATTAGGCAAAGTATTAAAATAAACCTTCAGTTATTAGCCACAACAAAAAAAAAATCCAGCTGGGGAGAGAAGGAAACACATTTTTGGGTTCATTAACCTGGCAGAAAGTTTCCAGGGTGAAGTTACTGAGCAGCAACGTCAAGCAGACAGAGGGGCTGATTCTACTGTACGTGGCCCTTCTTCTCCACCTGCCCTTGGCAGACAGCAGTGCCAAAACCCTGCCTGCCCTGGACTTTGCCAACCCATTAGTGACATCAGCTTTGCTCTCCACACAATTCATTTGGCTTCTGCAACCCAGGACAGAGCTCTGGGTCCTGTCCTTCCTGCCGGTGACAGGATCAGTTGGGACCTCCTGGTAAGCTGAGGACACAGGCTTGGTCCTCAGTCCAGCATCTGCAACTGCAGTGAAATGGTGGGGTTTTTTTTCTTCCAAACTCAAGGACATGCTGGGATACTCATGGTGTCAGTGTTAGAGAAGAGAAACAGAACTGAGTGTCCCATTACACTGGCTTTCAGCTGTATTTGGGAACAACCATTACGTGAGAGGCACTGCCTACTCTTTGCTCTAAGTAATCCAGGCCTGATCCAAAGCCTAAAACCATCTGCCCTGCCAACAAAAACATGTTAAATAACTTACCAGAAAGTACATTAAAACAGTCTCCTGTCCTTGGTGTTATTTTGGTATTTTGCTGCCTGTGCAATGTTACCACATTGTGCTTGCTGCTCAACTGTATTTTTAGCATAAAACTAGAAAAACAGTGATCCTTCCACCTGGATCTTAGAAGCTGATTCATTTTTTTATGTTTGAAGATGTCTTGAATTCAAACTGAGATTTGATTTTTCTGCAGATTTGGCTCTAACGTTGAGGGGAATTTTCAATAAGATTTGCACTCATTTTTAGTATCTTTTAAGAACTGAAGGCCTTAGTGTCACGTTAGGTTGGCAACTTCAGGGAGAAAAAGTGGGTATTGGTGAGTGTGCTGATGAACCCAGAAGAATTTGAGAGTGATTAACTTAAAACAAAGAAGCTAGGCCGTTTTAATGATGAGATCGTTATCAGAGTTGAATGCATTTAAATGTGTATTTTACAGTCCGCTGGTCAAGTCATGAAAGTACTGTAAACCTTAAAAGAAAAACTGAAGGTTAATAGGTCAGAAATCAACCACAGAATTTTATGAGTCAGGAAACAGCAGGGTTTATTCTTTCCAAGGTACCTGCAAGACAAGGTGGACAGAGGTCAGAGAGGCGTGCACTGCATGGGGACAGTTGTTTAGTGATCGCCTCACAGGCACAGCGAAGATCCCATCACAAAATCTGGGCTGCCTCGCTGAAGGGAACAACGATGCCACGCAGCATCACCAGCAACAGTCTGGTGTCATTTCCCAGTGACACAATATTTCATCAGGGCTGGCTTGATGGCATTTTTGTCCTCTAAAATCCCCACTGAATATCACAGAAGTATGATCTGGACCAGTGCAGAGAAAACACCTTGCCACTGCCTCTGCATGTGCCTGGGCTTTGTGACGATTGAACTGAACACGTTTCCCATCTGTGGCTGCAAGGCTACATTTTTCCTTTCGAAACAGGGAATGTTGTTCTCCTGTGATTGTTGTATTTATTTTACGAGTTGTACTAGGAATGTTGCGTGGCACTCTCTTGGCCGCTCTCGCCTATGATTTACAGTAGTTATAAACATTCCAAAGTATACATGTAAGTTAAATGATACATTAATATTATAAAGTTACAATTCTGGTATAAATGTGTCATCAGTTTGAAAATTCAGTTTTTCCTTCACCCAGCTTTGTGATTAGGCTGACTGGAATCAGCTCCATGCAAAAGCACCACAGACATTAATTTAGTGTGCCTGTGTGCCCCCAAAGTAAAATCTTGTGAAGACAAGAGAAGGATATTCCACCAAGCCAAAACAGTTCACAATATTTAACTGCTTACAGGCATTTTTATCATAATCTTCAATAAATAGAGTGGGGGGAGGGAAAGGAATTGAACTTCAAACCCATGACAGGAAGACAAATTAGACTGTTGGCAATATCCTCCAAGGTCCAGCTCTTCCCGTGGGTTCATGCCATTGAAGTCGTGTCTGCAGTGCCAGAAACCACAGAGCTGGACTCACTGCTTGGAAGGGCACATCTGCACCGACGGCCCTTCCAGACCCGGCCACACGCTGCCACAGCTCCAAGTCAGTCGGATGCGAGCCAAATCCGCAAGCCAAGGCCTGGTTGCTGCTAGTCTGAGTGCAAAATGCCCCCGAGACACTTGTACAGACATTCTCCCCTGCCTCTGCTTTGTTGGTTAAGGCATTTCAGCACCAATGGCACCACTGGGCTTTCCTTCCCCACTTACTCCCTTTTTCGCTTTATGAAAAGAAGCATTTACATCTGGTAGGAGGAATTACCTGGACTAGGATTTTCGCAGAAGGATTTTCACTAAATTCAGAGACATGTGCATCTCCTGTATTTGCAGAATAACTGCCACAGAAGCAGTAAAGCAGAGCAAAATCAGTAGATTAGTTCAAGATCACTCACAAAATCAGTATCGCTGGGAGGAATGAAACCTGACACTTAAAGATCTATACACCCAGACTTTACAACTACTATATAGAAACTCAGCTGGCAGATATTCTGTAAAATAGAGCCTCCTTATGCAAATGAGACTAAGAGTAATCACTTACATAAGGAATGTAATAGAATAAATTAAGATGAAAGAGACTGTCAAAGGAAAAGGAAATTTGTGGCATTAAGAATTCATGGGATCAGTCTTGAAGTCAGTTGGAGATAGCTTATTTGGAAGGACATGAAGTGACTTTATTTGTTATATCCGTCCAGCTATGTACCACTAGGCTGAAGAACCCCTAGGAATGCTCATTTTCAGAATAAAATAAATTTATTAACTATTTGATTAAAAGACATGACCTAATTCTTTACACTCATGTCACAACTCTGTTTTAGCCTGACTGAGGTAACTAGTTCAGCTGCTTCATGTCACCTGCATTATCTTAATAGTCAATTATTCATCAGTCATTCCATAAAAAGTTTTTTTTCTTTGTAAAACATTTCTGAGAAAATAGCTTAATATTCAGAAGAATGGCTCTTGAGAAACCTTTCTCCCCCCTGCTAGGCCCAGTAAAGGATCTGGGTGAGCTATCAGATCAAACAAGCCTACCACAGAGCAGCTTCAGTTTTCATTGTTGCAATATGAAAATATTTTATGGTGTCTCATAACTCATGCATGAGGCTCTGATAATGGTCACGTCAGCCCCCACATTTCACACTGCGTTTAAAAATACGGCTTGTTTATCTACCACATGGGCTGCAGCCTGCGATCAGATTTACTTTTGAAAACACTCATCACCCACACGCAGCCTCAGGGACTGTCTCACGAAAAGCACCCCAACACGATACAAAACTATTGTTCTTTCCATTGTAATTAATATTTTAAAATTTAGTAAATTTTGTCTCTGGTTCGGAGACAAATTGAGCCAAATCCATTCTAAGTGTCATTTCAGGAAATGCATTTAAGATATTTTGCACATCCCTTTCACCCTCTATGTTCTGCAAACTGTTGGTGAACAGGGTAGGTGGGTGGCTAGATGGGGCAGAGACAGTGTCAGTGTTAAAGGTTCCCATGTCCTCTTCATTTTATTGGCTTTGGTGCATTCAATATTTTACTTACAATCCATATCTTTCAAATAATCTGCTCTCAGCAGCAAAAAAATAGCCTCACAATCCATACGGTTACACTGAAAATCTTCAATATGTGGCTGAGATGAACCTTCGGGTCTTATGGCAAATGCAATGAACCTCAAGCATGCATTTAAACACACAAACAGATAAAAATAAAACAATGTAATGAGTTCTAAACCAATTTCACAATTGTGCTGCTTGAGTCACAAAACTAAACCTTGGAGTTGGCAGCAGCTTATGAAGTTCTATTTGGGTCTGTGTTCTCTGTATTACATTACACTATTAGCTCCTTAAATAGCAAAATAAAGTATGACTTAGCACGCAGCAGTAAATCCTTTCCTTTTTTTGTGTGTTCTGTGCTGCAGTAGCATAGTTTAAGCTAACATAATTTTCAACCACGACAATAAGTGCAAGATATTGCCCGACTGTAAAAATGAGGTGGTGTTTCAGTTAACTATTTCTTCCTTAATACAAAGTATTAAATGTTAGCCAGAGGCATTAGCCAGTTTAAAGGAGCCTGTTGATGATTTTAAATATTCAAGGGGTGTTTTCCTGCCTTGTTTGTGTAGCCGTTGGGCAGTTGACAAGTAGTTTTGCAGAGCATAACGGTTGCACTGTATCACATCAGAGCCTAGAGAGAGCCAGACACTGAAATATAAGGGATGGGGGCTTCAAGCAGGCCAGTACATCTTGTTCAAAGAGTGAAGGTTGGTGCGTTTATCATTAATTCATGTGTATTCAGGATGTGTAATGACCTCCTGTGTCCCCAGCTGGCCCATTCCCCCAGCACCTCAGGTCCAAACCGTGCCCATACTGTCTCCAATGCTGCCTTTATCTCCTCGCTGGCTGAGGCTTGCTGCCCACCACACAACATCTCTTTAATCTTTGTAAACCGAATTCCCAGCCAGAACAAACTCTGCGTGCCAGAATGCGTTTGAGAGGGATGGGAGGGACGAGCTGTGAGAGGCTGCATGGCAAAGGAACCAGCACAGGGGCCTCATGGGTTAATTTCTGGTCAGGTACCTCCGTTTGAAAGGTAGAACAGGCAACAGAGAACTATTAAACCCCCTTGGAGGATTTTCTGTTTGTAGCACTGGTCTAACCTGTATTCAAAGGCTTAAAATCACACAAAACCACCTCGTAGTTGACCTGAATTTCAGCCCTGAAATGTCTCCTCATGCAGAGTTCCTGGCCAAGGGTTGCTTTCTGGGTGTGATTTCAGGCCAGAGGTTTCTCTGCAAAAGCTCGCTGGGATGCAGGGAACAACAGGCCTTCATGAAAAGCTTGTTCTGAAAAACAAAAAAAAAATACTATATATTGTATTTGGAAGCACATGGGTGGTTATCCACACAAGCCAAGTGTCATGTTTTCCAATTGTCCAATAAAATAGATTTACATAGGAGAGAGGAAGAAATAAGGCATTTTATAAGACTATCCCTAACCTACATGAACTAAAGCATCTTGATTTAAAACCACTCAGTGCCCAGCAAGAGGAAATAGTTTAGACTATATGTGAAAAGAGAATAATGGCTCCATCAGGTAGTCTGTCAGCTTGTGTAAATAGGACCAGGTTGGTGTGTAGGAAAGCAGCGTGAATGATCTACTCTCCCAGGAAAGGGCTTCAGCGAGGCATTTAATGAAACTAGAACAGACTTATTGTTCTATGGGACTCATACAGCAAATCCCCAGGGTCCCTTTGAAAATCACAGTCTGAATAGACACAACAGGAAAAATAAAGACTGTATTTAGAGTGGAAAAGTTGAGTCCCAAAGCATTTACAAGCTCAGTTTAAGGCCTTTTAGAGTGCAAGCTGAATTCGTACTTCATAAAACCTAGCATTACCTGCAGGAACATCTACCCGTGCAGCAGAAGGAGCAGAAAATGTACCATTGGCCAGTCATGCCACACCCTATGCAAAATCTCACTGTATTTATTTTTCAAGATGTCTCTTTCCTACTTTATTTCAGGCAAAACTCCACATTGCCAAAAGACTTCAATGCAGAACAAAATTTTATGAACCTGAAGAGCAAGGTCGATTGAAAATCAGGAATCATTCATGGAAAATTAGCAAATGTGATGCACTCAGAGTGAAATCTGCATTAAGAATCGCCTCCAGCTGGCGAGGGCCTAACCTACGGGACAGCTTTATTGTATTTCCCAGGATTACAGCATAATTTTCTCTGACAACTTGTTCACCATCCAAACTAAGCAGAAACCCTTTTCGGGGGTCTGCTCTGAGGCTGCCTCCTGCGCTGGGGTCTGTGAAAAATATCTGGATAAAAAACAAGCAGGAGGGACTGTTTCGTTTGTTGGGCACAAGGAAGAAAGAGGCCTTGAAACAGCGAGAGCTTCCATGTGCCGAGGCGTTGTTTCAGACTCTGTAATCCTACTATCCAGATGCACATGTGCCTCCTATTAATGTCAGCTGGAGATGCACACGCCGCAGCGGAGGAGCAGACACCGCAGCAGATGTTAACACACAACCAGGCCCACGTGTTTCCAGACACAGTCATGCCTCAGGTACATCCATGGAGCCACACCAGGGCTGAGCTCCTCTCACGCCTCTGCCGTCGCTTCACTTCATTTGACTTTCTAACCAAAACCCTGGCCAAAATCGTTCAGAGCTTTCCTAGGTCCAGTGAAAAAGCCTGGGCGAGTCCATTCATCATGTGGAAACATCTTTGCCTCTGGCGCATCTCCTCCAGGCCTCTGTGATCCCCTGCCCACAAAAGAGAAAGCCAGTTGCTGAGGGCAGGAAAAAGCTCCTGTACAGATACCAGATGAGCAAGGAGGACGAGGAGCAGAGTAGGTGATGGAGAGCCCTACAGTTTAACAAATGTTGATTTTGATGGGGGTTGGAGCCGTCTCCAAGTGAAGGAAGGTCCTTTGGGTCACCATCATTGCTGTGGGTTCCAGTGGAGCCACATGGATGCTGGGTTCTTAGACAGCAGGCGGTGGTGGTCACCACATAAATGAGAGCTTTTTTCTGTAGCAGAGTCCAGAGCAGACTCCGTAGGGCAGAGTCCAGTCCAGGGGCAGGGAAAGGGTTGCTGTTCCTCATGGAACGTGGGATGGTGATGGCATGCAACCTGAAAGACAAGCAGTGGTGCATGGAAGGTGTGGTGTGGGAAGTTGCTGCAGCCTATATGCTGAGATCGTCATGTGGATTCAACATCAATAGATGAAAGGCTGCATGTCTAGGAAGGACCAATAAAAATGCAAAATGTACTTCGGATGGAAACGTTCATGAGGAACCTAAAGAAGAAGCAGACCTGCTGGCAACTGTAGCTGCAAAGCATACAAATAAAGCTGGAGAATATAAGGGTAGGGGACTGGGTTACAAAGCCAAGGAGATAACTGCTCCCCTCATCTGGCCACATCAGGAATTCCATAATCAGTGTTATGCAATTTACCTCATAAATTACACGGGGGGGACAGATTCAAAAGGGAAGAAAGGCCTTGTGATAGGAGAGGTGCTGTTTTTAGGAGGATCTATTCAGCCAAGCAGTTTTGAGCAAGACAAAAGGCAATCTCTTCCAAATACAGGATAAAACCACCTGAAGGGCTTCTCCAAGAGTGCAAGGGAAAAGGTGCTCTGCCTTCAGGATGGGTACAACTGCTTCCTTTAGGCAGGGCTGTCTTTGGCTGTTATTTATGCCAAAGGAAATGGCAAGAAAATATATTGCTGAAGTGTTGCAAACAGACAAGACACAAACTTTCCCAGAACGAGAGATATGACATCTATCTAGTTCTCAATAACAGAGGCATAGGGCTGGTTGTGTACTCAAACATGTGCTGGCAGGGATGCCTGTACCTCTCCAGGCAGTAGCCTTGTACTCAAGATGATAAAATCCAGCAATAAGCAACAGAGACTGCAGGAGGTGGCCCTGACAACGCTTCAAGGGTAAGTGTTCTTGTAGGTATCTCCAGATACAGAGAGAATGTTGGAATGAGAGTAGATTTAGACAGGCTAATAAGTCCCTGTTCTTCTCCGCCTTCACGTCTGGTAATTGCAGGGGCTGCAGTCTCAGCAAGAACCATCTTCTGCCTTTTCTTCCCTCACATAAGCAGCAAATGAGGTCATGGATGGGAAGTGCCAAAAGTAATCTTTCAATCTCTTGTTTTCTTAATATGAAAAATGTATTACATTTTTCTGAAAGAAAAAAAGAGACAAAGAAAAATTACTTTGTCTGGAACCAAAAATTAAAAATCCCAAAGCCTTCCTTGTGAAGTAAGCTAGGAGTGACTTGGATAAACACATCTATTGACTTTAATATAATACTTTTCTTCAGAAGGAACGAATGACACAAAGGGTTTGTGTGTCTTGAAAGCTATTTACACTGCCTTAACCTGGATTCACCTTTTTTTTTTCTCTACAGTATTTGTTTTCTTTGTATAACGTTCTTCTTCGCATTAGTCCTTCTGCCATAATTTCATAAAAGGATTGCAAGAATGCAGGTTTTATTATCTGCAGATTTCCTTTAATCTTTATGCAACTTTTGTTTCCAACAAACACTTTCTAACTTTCCGCATTCTTTCTTGTTCCTTCTTATTTCATCTGTTCTTCTAAATGATTCTTCTGCTTTTCTTGAATCTTTTGTCCTTGTTAATTTTCAATAGGTAAAACCTATAGGACTTCTCAGCAAATGAATGCTGGCTTTTGCTCAATATGAACTGAAATTTTCACTCCAGAAGACTGCATTTGTGTCTTTTCTGTTTGTAAAACTTCAGTAATACCATTTCTCACTGTATTTAACAAAGATCCACTTTAAAGAATCACATGGTATCAGCGCTCATATATTTGATTTATTCACAAACCCAATGGAGGAGGCTTTGCTCTTATCAGCAGGCTGTCAATACTCAGTAATAATGGCAGAGTTGTTCCTCCCCATCAACCTCAGCATGCGGGGGATTATTACTCCTTTAATGTATTTTACTTCACTTCCCTGGTGTCAGGAGATGTGTGGGATGTGGCCAGTGGCCTCATCACTCTGCTGAATAGCTCACTAAAATACATGATGGAAAGGAGCTCAAGGTATATGGGCTTAGTTTGCAGCTCCAAGGATGGCTACAAAAGACTTCAGCATAGCTCTGCACTCAGGGAAGAGGACTTGGGGATGCTGCAAAAGTACTGCAATGACCGAGATATAGGCAGGGAGGATAACAGCTCAGATCTATTGTTTTTAAGCCAACATGATCCACAGAGCTGAGGAGCTCTGTGCTCGATGTGTCATACTAAGAAAACAAAGTCATCGTGCATCCAGCCACAGTAAAAGGGAGTGTGGTTAAAACTGATCCAAGAACGTTTTTTTTCCACATGAATCCCGATTAAAAGTCAGAATTTTATACCACAGGAAGCCTTTGTGGTCAAGAATTACGCTACTTTCAGCAACCATACAGGATAACAAGCTTGTACAGAGTTACAATGGTTACTGTTAAATCCTACAAGTATTTTTTAAACCTAATGCTTCAGAGCTGAAACAAACCTTCGACCATTCCAGATCAAGAAGTGTCTAGAGCAGGCTAAACTCCCACACCAGCATCTTGGGCACTTCATACTGACACAGGCTGTGACTACACTGGGATTAGGATAGACTTTTATCAGCAATGAGCATCTTCAAATGAAGATGCCTTTATGAATGCTAAACTCCCTTAAAGAGCTTGACCCAACCCAGAAAGAAAAAGAAAGGATTCTCCAAGGTACGGTTATTTCTTCAGGCTGGATTGGGTGGCTGCCAGCTCTATTCACAAAACTGCTTCTTCCTCCTTCCCTAATTGCAGTGGGCAGATAGCCACCTCACAGAAAAGAATTGGCACATCCTTGAGCTCCATCCCTGCCTGAGCAGAGTTCGTTAGGATGAGCTGGCTCACAGGTGCAGTCACTGTCTTCCCACAGAAAAATGTGGTGCGACCTCTCTTTGCTCCTTGGAGCTCAGTTCCCTCTCTCAGAGTCAAACCTTTCCATGCTATGAATGTCAACTGCTAGTTGTTCAGGTGCTTTTTCATATCAAAAGCTTGAAAGTTTGTTCCTCCGGCACGAGAAAATTGGTTATTTATCCTTTTGCTGCTGAGTTTGATCCTGCCTTATGTCATGAGCACCATCTCACCAGTGGCAGTTACATCCAAGTCACTAGCAAGTTTTCAGCGAATTGGGGGGTTGTGTTGTTGGGAAATGGCAGTTAATTAGAATGGAAGCTTTCTGTGCAAGTGTATTTGTTTTGCTAAATTTCACTCAAGACAAGGTGTGAAACTGCTGAGGAAGGAGGCAGAGTGGGAGTGCACCCCTTTCTGTCTCTCCTGCCCTGATCATCCAGGAGAGGATGTCTGGTGTCCAGGCCCCTCACCTGGCCTATGGAAAGTTATTTTCAAGTACTTTTGTTGAAATAGAGCAAATTTTTTCACTTGATGCCCCGACCAATGGACAAGAGAGCAAAGAAATCACTGCTTTCTACCTTGTGAGAGATGAATGCTCTAACCTGGTGACCCAGGTGCTCATTCAGAATAAGAAAATAATTCCTTTATTTTTTCTGAAAAAAAACCACCCTCAACCAATCAGAAAACAATGCACAAATTTCCAATTTCACTCCTTTGCAGAATAAATAAATGTTGACACCTCCACATTTCACAACAGGCAACTGTTGGTGTTTCAATTATCCCTGGCGTTGGAGTGATAGGGGGATCTCTGGTGGCTCCTCTCACAACCTGGTGCCAGCGCTCCCGCTCCATCAGTCCCAGCACATCTCAAACTCTCAAGGTCGTTTGCAAGGACAAGATAAATATTTGCATTTAATAAATATTTCTTGTAGGTAATTAATAACAGTTCAGGTAATTGGGAGACCCAGGTGAGGAGTGAGGATGAGACCTATGTGTGTTATCCTGACTCCCCTCAGCTCTTACTCCTTCAAGCCCAAGTGTGCACTGCTGATAACTAGAGGGAAAAGAAGAACAAGTTGCAAAATCACAGTGTTTCCCCTAAAATGGGAAGGTCATGTTTGCTCCTGCACTTTGGGTTTCATAGCAATGGAGCGTAAACAGGTCAGGGAAATAAGCCTGTCTGCTCATGGTTATCAGCGTGTCTTCATCTCCATATTACCGTAACTGGTAATGTGAGTGCAGAAGTGCGTCACCAGATCGCTGCTACCTGCCTGCAAGGAGCCAGGAAAAAGCCCTCGAGAGATAAAGTCTTTCCTCTCTGTTTGCCCAGGCAGTGTGGCTCGTTTGTAAGTGTTGAAGAAAGTTTGACACCTTTTGGTTTCTTGAAGAGTGGATGTCAGAGCAACGGGAGAGGAAAGGTGAGGCAGGAAATCTGGCTCCCTTTAAAGGTGCTTTGATAATCTCCTGCACAAAAAGTGAGAGCCCTCAGGTTTCTCACATTGTAACATGGAGCATGCACTGCTTGAGATCTACATTTATAGCTCAGTTACTAGGAGTGAAATGCTTTACACGCCTCTGGGGACACGTGAAAGGAGAGAAGCCCCCAGCGTACTACTAGAAGCCATGCCAGCAGTTCAAATAAATTTTTTCCAAGATTTTATGATCTGATGCTTGGATTACATTTGTTTAGCTGTGGAGGTGTGAGGTCTGAACAATTTGTCAAAGGAAAGAATAGCCCCAGCTCCAGACATGTACATTTGGAGTTCAGCTTCAACCATGACACTGTGGAAATTCTTGAGGAGGGGTGAGGTCTTAGGACATCTTGCCTGAGACCTAAGGGATAGAAGAAAAGTGACATGAATGGGGGCAGAGAGTGGGGGAAGCATCTGGAAGCCACGTTCCCCTCCTGCAGAGCAGGCTGGGTGCAGTGCTAAGGACAGTGTCCACATGGCAGCTGGGAGAAAGCTCCAGGAGCCATCACCTGGTGTTGGTGAGTGTTGTGCTCCCACACCCGGGGTGAACCCAGCACCACGGTGAAGTCACCTAGAGGTGACCTGGATATCTGCCACCATGCAGTGGTCTGCAATGAACATCTTGCACCCCAGACAGATGTCCCAAATAGTAGAAGGAGCCAGACCTGAAACAATACTGTCTCAATCACCTGCAACGCAACGACAAGAAAAACCCACACCTCCAAATATAATTTTATTAAACTATTTTATTCCAACAACTGTTTCCTCAATTTACAGGTTTCAAACCTTTACTTATGTTGTTCCAAGGGGACAGTTTAATAACACAATGTAATTTTCTCCCTAAGTCTTCACGGACATGAAGCAAACTTCCCAGCTGGGAGGTGACTGTGGAGTTCATGCCATCACACAGGTGAGGCACTGAAGCAGTGAAGCCGGTGGCATTTCCAAGGCCATAAAGCAGAGTCACCCTCTCCCCTAGACCAGGGAGGTGATGGCAGCATTCAGGGTAGAGAAGCAGCGAGTGCTCAGGAATTCCCTCCTGAAGCCCCAGTTAAGGATTAAAAGCCAGGGCAGCCCGTGGCACTTCTCATCCTGCCCTGATCCTCCTCCCCATGTCCATCAGCCACTCTCACCTACTGACATCCTGCATCTGCCCACTGTAGCACAACAAATCCACTCCTAAACACACACATCCACACCTCAAGGTCTAGGGAAGCTTGGATGTGGGGTGCATCCATCAAAAATCCAGTGGAAAAGAACTTGGGGGCAGAATAAGAAGACAAATGTAGGAAAGAAAGGTGGACATATGGTAGCCCTAATAAAGAGAGATAAAGTTCTCTGATGTTGCTGGAAAGATTCCCACTTAATTAATCGAGCTTTAGACTGTATTCCAAAGCAACTTACTTTCCAAAGCTGAGATAAGCGCCTGGCTCCTATTTCCAGCTTTTGTGCTCAGACTGCTCAACAAGGCCCATCCTCCTGCTTTTATTTATATTAGGGAGTCATTCATTCAAACTTTATCTGCGACTGAAGTTCACTTCCCTTGTCAGGATACAGATCGTTTATAAGATGATAAGGGACTATATTAACATTATTAACCTGGTGTTTGTAGATGTTCGCATTCTCCTTCAAGCTGTTTATCACCAATAAATACAGTAGAAAATCTGACTTCATTGACCTTTCATGCTGAACACAAACCCTGACATTTAATGTAGTGCTGTGTTGAATCCAGTCAAATTCAGTACATAACACTGAAGACAACAGGAGCTGTAGGTACTTAATACCTTTGGAAAATACTGCTTTTATACCCTGTATTTAAGGTTTTTAATAATCACATGTGCCGATAGCATATTTTCACTTGATCATCAGCCATTTTCCCTACGCACTGTCCAACCCAAAACCCAAATTCCAAACATGTGATTACCAAGATTTTATGATGGATTAACAGCATTTCACAGTTGTGAAGTAGACCTGTAGATAAAAAGCAAATGTTAACAGACATTCACTTGGTGAACTCAAAAATTCTACCCCCTCTCTAACTGCACTGTCATAGTTAGTGCATGCCACATTTATTGAAAGGAGCGGCAAACTTGCAGCTTTTATCTTTGAAACGTATTTAAATGACATGTCCTCTTCATGGCCTGTAAAAAATCCATCTTTTCATTCTGGGCAGGTAAATATCAAATCCGTATCTCTGATAAGACAGTATTAATTAACTAACTGGTACATGTTCAAGCCACAAAGATTGGTCATCAATGATTCATACCATTGGAACTACTTTTTGGTTTGTATTTTAGGAATCTTTCATTTCCAGGTATCAGGTTTGACTCAATCATACCCTAAAATTGTGACCAACTGACAGTGAAGGGTGGAGAGAAAGTTCGAGTTGCACCTGGTGCTCTTACAATGAAACAGCAGTGGTGGGTCAGGGACTCAATAGATCAGCCCTACAAGCAAAAACTCTGGGAGCTTCTGAGCTGGGAAAGCAGAGCCTGGTGAATGGTCAAGGCCCAGGTTGGCAATCCCACCACAGCACTTTGGTGACTGTTACTCATGACCTTGGAAATGGCAAAGCCAGATATGGGATGTCTGGCTCTGAAAATGGGAAGGAATGTGACTTACAGTAAGTGGTCACCACTCACCTCTAAAAATAGAGGCACTGGGAATCACTGGTGGCTTTTGACAGTCTTGGCCAAAATCTCTCTGAGCTCAGTTCTCTCAGGAAGAATGAATATTCTGGGGGAAGGGAAGGAAACAGAGGCTCTTGTCATAGAGGGAATGCTGAAACACTTTCATATCAAGAACACTAAAATACGACAGAACCACTTAATTTCTTTAAATGGATGTGAGAACGTTGCTAAGTTTAGTGAGCAATTAAATTTAATGCGGGATAAGATGGCAGGGATGAAGGATAATTATATGCTCTCAAAAGCTTGGTCTTTTTGTAAACGAAATGGCCTTAGGGAGTTTTCCAGCAAAGTTTGGGCTCAGCCTTTTAGTTCCAAAGCCAATTGCCAATCATGGCTTTGCACCAGGCAAATGTGATGTGATTTTTAATGAATTCCCTGTCAGATTGGCATTCAGTTGCCCACTGAACCTGATAATAGTTCGGTTTTTCTTTTGCGGTTCTGTGCGATCAAATCTTGCTTAATGCGATCGCTTTCCCACATACCTGTGTTCTTAGCAAGCAGAGAATTCAATATACTGGACACCAAGAAATTTATCTGGCAAATGAACACAGGAAGCCTTAATGCATCAATAACACTGATGGAATTACTAATTACAGTTCTTGCTAATGAGCTCAGACCTGTGAGGTGTTTGATAGTTCATGAGAGGTGCTCGGTACCACCATTCATTTTACTGAAAGTTGAGAGAATCAATTCACACTCGCTGAGGGGAGGCTCAGGTACTGATCTGCCCTTCCACAAGTTGCTGGACACATCAGCTCCCAACCTCATCCTGTAGCAGGATGAGAAGGAAATCATTAACAGGATTAGAGGCTGGTGGCAGAGGCACTATGCTTCAGACTTTGAGCACATTCCTGACTCATTTTCTTTTGAAGTTATTTGTGGGTGTTATATGGAATTATTCATTTATCAGTATTCAAACAATGTTAGATGACACATTAATGAAAACTTTTTCAGTTTTCAGAAATGTTGTAAGCCTATTACTACTGATTCTCCAACATCAGTTATTTAAGAAACTGGGGGAGGTGATATAACGTTCTTTGTAGGATGCTCATTACCATCCTTTTTGAAAAGTTTCACTTAGCCAGCAAACAATAAAATTACTTAGACAGCATATTGAATATATAAAAGAGTCAATCTGAACAAGTTTGTGAGTATCTCAGTGATGGAAATTTTAGGAGGGGAGGGATTATGATCAAGGTCATGAATGATTAAAACATCATAAGAACGAAGGATCATCAAACTAAAAATGGGCAAATCCCTTCGATCATTCATCTGATGTTTGCTCTTCGCTCTTACAGGTCTCAGTTTGACAAGTTACAAAACAGGCCAGGCACCAACTGGTTAATTCTAAGAGTGGGAGAGAGTATTTATAAGCAACTTGTCTAACCATCTGAAACGTTGTTTCCATTTTTTAGTTTATCTTTGTCTATTTTCATTTTTTATTTAATAAATCTATTTTGTGTTATTTTGGCAACATTCTCTCCATGTAAAATGTATTTTATTTGCAACTAACTACAAAAATATTTCCCAAGTACATTCCAACTAGCTACAAGGATGATAATCTTACAGACATTTTTCTTTTTATGGTTTAAAAATATTTATTTTTAGTTGAATTGCTGGGCTTATTCTTGGGAGCCTGTTGGATCCTGATGATGCTTGCATTTGCTGTTGGGAATATGGCACAAGCAGCAGCCCTGAACTGGATTACATTTATAAAGGCTCTAATAAACTCGCTGCTGGCGGAGAGCTGAGAATGTCATTTTCCCAACCCCACCTACAGATTCAGGACCTAACAAGCTCCCAAACAAATGTTGCATTTCAATTTTGTAAAAATGATTTTATCTATTACTGGAAACCCCTCCAGCATTTTAGAAAGGCATAAAGAAAGAGAAATATGGTTATATCTGATACCTGCGTGTGTTTCTCCACTGGTTGAACATAAATCAGTCTGACTAGTTCAGTGATATTGCCCAACAGCATAACCATGCTCCTACATCACCATGTGAGGGTTATGGCTACACCACCATCAACTAGGACTCAAATCACCTTGTATAAGCCAGGTCAGGCTAGAGCACTGCATCCATGCAAACCAGGCTGCTCCAGAGGGATGCTCTGGTGGTCCTGGCCAAGCGGGCGATCCTTCTCTCCAAAGAAATGGAGAGTGCAAATAGATCACGACCCACTGCAACTGGAAGAGTTGTCTGTGACTGCTGTGCTGGGTGGAGCCTTTGTGACCAGGTTTAGTGCCCCATAATTTGGGTGACAGGCAAAACGGGCCATGGGAATCTCATCTTTTCACAATTAAAGACACCACCTTCTTCTCCATAGGAAACACTTGAGATAATTGGCAAATTGCAATCTTATATCTGGGGTTTTTTCTCTTTGGTCATTTCCCAACCTTTTTGAAGGAAGATGGTGAACACTGTGAAGCAGCTTCTCTTTGAAATATTTACATTTCAGTAACTGTACCCAGCCCAGAGCAGAGTTGCTAATGAATCATTCAGGAAGGAACAGATTAAATGTGAGGTACAATGAAGCATATATTAATAGTATGTGTTCACGGTTAACTCCAGTTTGCTGTTTTTTAAGATTTCGATGAATACTGCCACATTTGAGAAAACAAATAATAAATAATATCTGAGTACAGATTTCCTGAGTAAATATATTTCATGGGAGCTACATCTGAAATCAAAGCTGTCTCCTGGGTTTGTGCTTAGCGTGCCCTTAGCATGTTGCACGTGGGATTTTTCTGTTTGCATATTGTTTAGGACTATGGTCTTTTAAATACCTAATAAGAGCAATAATTTGATGTTTTGATATGTCATAAGTCTTACATCCCTGAGCCTAACCATGCCTCCAGTCTCTGTGGCTTGAAAGGTCTGGAAATAAAGGTGATTCTCATGTATGTGCATCAATGTGCAACAAAGTGTGTGAACCAGAAGTCTTTCTACTTATTGCCTGGAGGGCTCCTGTGTGGTTATATTGGTGTAGGTCACACCAGAATCCTGTTCCCTGAACATTGAAAATAATTACTTTGGTTTCAGGAAAGAAAATGGATCCACAACAAATGGTGTAGTATTGCTTAATGGTTTCCTGACAAATCCTTGTCTCTGTTTTGGAGCTGTGAAAACAGACACAGAGTCTACTCTCATTTCAGTCTCAGGAGGAAATGACAGGTGCAGTGAGGAAGCGGATCAGGATTATAAAAGCCACAGGTTCAGTACTGTATTAAAAAAGTCCATTGTTACTTATCTATTTTTAACCAGAAATACAGAAGAGCTATTAATTTTCTTTAGTAGTTCTCGACTGCTTTAGTAGTTCTGTGTACTAGTTAAACCCGGTGTACTGAAGTGATGGGAAATTTTGCCATGGAGGATAACAGAGCTTGGATTTCAGCCAGTAACTGGCAGTTTTCATATTCATATCTTCGTTAGAGTCCGTTGGCTCATCCATCCCAAGAGCATTTTGGTGACCTCCAGTAGGTCTTGCTGAGCTACGGTCCTTTCACCCTCCTCCACAGGACAGAAAAGATCTTAAAGCAGAGTTATATGGTGCTTGATTGATTTGCCTGATGTTGACTTAACGTAGAGAAGAGTTGAGAGTGCAATTCTCTTAACAGTGAGAACACAGGTTTGAAGAAAGCAAGGAAGAAATACAGATTCTGGACAAGGTGAAGACTCATGGCAGAGCACCGACAGCCTTAGCCCCAACCATCCATCACCCCAGGCGCAGACCAAGGGTCTATCAGTCACAGCAGTTTATTCATGTTAAATTATTCCAGCTCCTAACAGCAATGAAAGGACAAGCACTAAGCAGAGGAGGTTTGAATCATCTGAACTTATCACACAGAGGTTTCAGAAAGTTCACATTACAGAGCCCTGATGCATTTTACAACTTTCTTGAAGGGAAAGGGCTGAAACATCCAATATATCTCCCATAGGCTGACAACCTAGTAAACACTCCAGCAGGATAACCATGATCCTTAGAACAATGGAAACATTTTAGTTAGAAACTATAGAAGTTACAAGGTGAAGATTTATGTGCTGTGGGGTAAATAAATATTCAGCTCCCATTAATGTTAATGGGAGTTAAGTGGCTAATTCCCCACACATTATGCTGAAGATTTACTTCTCTGTGTTTTATAGAATAAATGAATTTATAGTCTTCCTGGAGGTTAGACCTGAGAAAAACAAAGAGCTCCGAGTTTACTCCATTTTTATGAGGTCATTTTTTTAAAGGACATTTATTCCCCAAACAGAAGGAAAGGTTAGAAGAGCACTAAGTTAAAGCAATCCCCTCCATGGGATGCCAGGGAGATTTGTGGCAGGCATTTAATCCAAACTCACAGGCGGAGAGACACGCAAAGATCCATATAAAATGTCTTAATAACAGAAGCCGGAAATTTGTAACAATAATAAAGGCTGACATTTGTACAGAGCCTTTCATCCACACATCTACAAGCTGGATTTTGTATTCAGAGGCACTCACAAAATTCTCTTGCAAACCACATGTGATTTCACACTAAGAGGGCAAAATGCATCAAGTAGGCTGACTTCAGCATTACTGAAACTCAGCCAATATTGGGGCAGCCTTTTAATGCCTCAGGAAGGTATTTAAGCATGTTTCTGTTTTGAAGGTCAGAGTATTCTCATTAATACCAATTGATTTTCCATGGATTATAGTCAGAAATGAGCACATGCACCTTGATGAACCAATATCAATGCCAGCACTTCACAGTCATCCCCTGCATCTCTATGCAAAAATCCCATGGAGTTTGCTTTTTTTTTAAATACTCCACCAACTAAGATGACCCCATACATTTTCATTGCTGGTTAAAAAACATTTCAAGTCAGCTTTATCAACAGGTTAGCAGTCACAAGAATCCTTTGCCCAAGAAGCAAACCGCACGCCATAGTCTCTCTGTCAGAAGACAACCAAACATTCACTCCAAACAAACACATTTTTCTCTTCCTCTGTTAAGGACTACTATGTATTTGTGCTGAAACTGAGATTAGAGATTATGTATGAGACAATTACACATTTGTTTCGCTTTTGCCTGATCTGAAGAAAGAACAGCTTCAGAGAGAGGAAGGGAAAAATTCATAGCAGGGTTTTCAATAGGGCACACGGATCTGCTGCAGATAAGAAGCAGTCTTTTTTCCTTATTCAAACGTTAAGCTTTCCCAGGCAAATAATATTTTCCCCTAACTAGTCATTCACTCATCTACAATTCTATGCAAACAAGTCCTTTTTATTAGAAGGGTCACTCTCACAGTTTTATTTTGATCAGACATTGCTTTTGTATTGCATATATTGGATTTTTTTCCTGGTTTTGGCAGCTAAACAGCCTCTGGAGGCCTTTGACAGTAACTCTATGCTCTCATCTTTCATTAGGTCTAAGCTCTCACAGATCACTTCACATTTATCAGAGCCAACAGCTGCAGGATTGAGTGGACCGGACACCCACGCATCAGCTCTACCAGCACCCTGGTGCCAAGGCTGGGTCACAGCACTTTTCTGCACTTCCCTCCTTCCCCAGGCCTCTGTTGAATCCTTTTGACGCAACTGGCTGTCTCCAGGTTTACCCGGGAATTGCAAAATGAAGTAGAACAGACAAATTAAGCTATAGTCCAGGCGTATTATGCTTGGCCTGGTGCAGCCATGGAGCACAGAGTCAGCCCTGGAGAGCTCAGGGCTGAAATGCTGGAGAAGAGACAACTTGCAGATGGAGATACAGCCAGCAGCAGGGGTCACTGATAGGAAACCACAGCTCAGAGCTGGCCAGTCCCCAAACAGAGACATGCCCTATATATGCAAGCTTTTCATCTTCTGTCCTCGGCCAATTTTCTAGGCTGTAAGTGCACCGAGGGCAACAGCAGGCAGTGGATCACAACATGATATAAGGGATTGGACAACCTCCCCTCCCACTCGGGATGGGAGAACTTCTGGTCTTCTCGGCTTTTTCAGTGTTCAGTGAGAGCTCCCTGCTGAAGGTGATGGGGAACCCGGGAGAAGTTCCTGCTTTGTGCCAGGCTCTGGAGGGTCTGTCTCTTCCCATCAGCTGCAAAAGCCATGCAGGGAGACCAGCCAGCCCACAGAGACACCTTAATTATGTCTTCTGTGAAGTGGTGCAAATGTTCTCAAAGTTTGCGCTGAACTTCCTATAAGTAGAGCAGATCCTGGAGGGAAAGAAGGCAGCAGAGAGAAAGCAGGACTGGAATGTGATTCCCTTGCATATTTGAAATGTTATTTACTATCTTGTAAACTCATTTTATAGCACCCTGCATTTTATTTTCAAACACTTCTATCGACACACACTGTATATCAGTCATTATCTGATTATGGAAGCTTTCACAACAGTTTCTGGGCAGTTATAAAAGCTGCCAAAGAATTCAGTATGGCAGAGGTTTGAACTTCATTGCTGCTTTTCACAAAAAGGCTGAAGAACAAATAGCAGAGACAGAAACAAAGGGATTTCAATGACCTGTATGAACGTGGTCTGCCTTAACCCTTGGAAAAAAATTACCATTTGGGGCTTATACAATTCAGATAACCTGCTCACAACTTTCTGTCAGTGGATAATGAGATCCACAGCCTCTCTGGCTTTTTTATTAATTCTTGAAGAAAAGCAATAAATAAATGTCATGTCATTACTGAAAAAAAATGCCTACGAGACACAGAACAAATATTAATTGTATTTAAAGTAGTCTAGTTAGATAGTATATGTGCATCCTAGAGAGATGATGGACAGGTAAAGGAAGAAATATCTATGTTTAAAGGAGATAGCTGACTCAACTGGTCTGTTTTTGCTGGCCACATGTGAATAGGATTGTGCCTGTACCAATTACTTTTACATTCTCTACTTCTCCTCAGGGACAATACCTTGTCTTTTTAAGCCATTGAGTTTTGTTGATAATTTTTATTCTTTACACTAGGCTGTTAGCCAAGGCAAATGTTTGTGTTGTTTCAAAAACTTGAAGTGTATCACTGTGGGAAACTTAAAATATACAGATAACTTCAGAAAGCATTTAAAAAAAAAGATGTGATAATACCCCATGTTGTTTCACTTTCCTTCAACTAATTTTACATGTAGCAATGTTCAGTGCCTTCGCTGCCTGTTTTTCTGTCCTACTCCCTTCCTATTGCAAATATATGAAAATACAGATGCAATGTTAATTGAACTGAACCATCAACAATTCTGTAGCAACAAAAGTTACAGAAGAAATCAAGGGGCTAAAATCAAATGTTATTTTTATCTTTGAAAGAATGTGTGAAATATGTAGCTGAAATAAGAAAAACGCTTTGAGGTGTGTGTATATTAAATATTAGCACTAAACAGGACTCAAAATGGTAACGAAAAGACAGGCAAAGTTTAATTGAAAATGACAAAATTAAATAAGACATAGCCTCTGAGTTCACATAGAGAACATTTGTCTCAGTCAAATGCTACCAGTGCTGCATACCAACGATGTGCTGTGTGCTGCTGAGCACGCAGGGACTCCAATCAAAAAGATTACAAGTTTGGCTTGTGAAGCCTGCCTCAGACGCTAAGTAAAACAAAGTCAGACTGAAAATATTCAAGGACTGCTAGGCACAGACCAAGAAAGCTCAGAGGAAGGAGCAGAAGTGAGGAAGAAGGTGTCCGGGCTCTTTGCTGCTTGCAGAGCCACTCACCCTCCCAGCAGGTCTCCCTCACCCCAGGGGCAACAGCAAAGGAGGATCCTCCACCACGGGAGTACACTGTTCACTACCCTCTCTGTCCTGGAAGTGGATCCACTACCACCAGTCAAGGAGATATTGCTCACTGTATAAGGAAATATTGATTAAGGGTGAACCTGATCTGCAGAACCTGGGCTTGCGTGTCTGAATCCAGCTTAAGCTACAGTTCAAGCACGTAGGTTTTGATACAGTGCAAACAAGTAAATCAAGCAAGCACCAACTGTCAGCCCAGCCCAGCATCCCATATTTCTGCCACATTTTTTATGGCGAGAGCAATGCTATGTGTTTAGACAAGCCAGAGGCTGTCCTATCGGGAACCTGACATGTATAAACTATACAGGTGTCTATTAATCAGATGATGATTGAGCCCCTGTGTGTCCTTCAGCTAATAGTGGTCCTGGCATATCCAGTGTGGACCCAAATCTATTATATACACCAGCTTGTCCTCGTGAGTGATCATAACCCCAGACCTACCTTCCTTTTCCAAGACACACACAGAGGCACAAGTCCCTGCAGGTTTGTTGTTTTAGGAGCAGATGACATGAAAGTGGTACAGAGTTGTGTAATGTAGCTTTAAGAAGCATGTGCTTTCTATTTGTCACTGCTTAAACTGTACTTTTATACACACAGCCCAGAAGTCTTGCTGAAATCTGCAAAGTATTAACAGCAGCAAAGATGAAGGGGTTTTGAATACTCCGTGGCTGGGGAGAGCGTCTGGCTGTGGAGGCTGGGTTGGGAAGAAGTCATTTTGATGGAATTAAAGGAAATAGTAATCAGGGTTCTAGCGAGAACTCTCTTCCTCCAGTTAATGTATTTTCTTAAACAAAGAACAGGAAGTTATAACAGAAAGGTCCTCTGTGCTCCCTAGGCGCACAGCGGCCGGCATCCTTAGGCAACCAGCTTAGCACAAATCCCCTTTGACTGGGGGCAAATCGGAGATCCTCCCCATTAGCAGCACACAATCCAGGCATGCTCCATTCACCCCCTCCTGTTCCCACTCCAGGGATGCTTTTCCTCTTCCATTTAGCTCCTTAAATAGGTGATCTGTTGGTGGAGCAAAAAGAGAAATGCCAGGTTTTCCTCCTTTTCACTGAACTCTGTCCCTTCAGCTCTCTTGCTGGCTCTAAGTGTTCTTAGAGTGTCTGTTTTTCAGCACTAACCATTCCCTAACCAAGGTTACACATACTGTCTAAGTGCCAGCAACCAGAAACTTTAAATAAAGTGTTACTGAAGTAACTGTACAAATATCTTTTTCACAATAATCTGCTCACTGTCTTTCATGTGTTTGCTAATGAGCTTTACCTCCTGTGGAAATTCAATGGGCTCTAGCTGTACCATTTTCCAGCATTCAAAAAATATATTGGTTTTGCTGGAAGGGGAGCTGGTGTTTGTTTTTCTGTGGTGAATTTTGTTTTTATTGCTCTAGCTGCAGCTTCAGAAAATGAAATATCTGTCAAAACAAATCAGGAGCAGGAATGCTTGAAACTTACATTTTTGGCACCGTTCTGCAACATCTAATGTTCATCGTCTCCATTTTCGAAATGCTGAACGTGGTTAAAATGAACCTCAAGATCAAAAATCCATAGATGTCCCATTAATTATGTTTCAATGTGTAGTGAGCTTCCAAATTGGAACTCGAGGCCATACAGATTTTTCTGATGCCAAAGCTGAGGGCTTCTCTAGCTCTACTATTGCTGTTTTAGTTACTCTCAACACATTCCATCCCCACAACTCACTAATAGCAGAGGAGACTGGAGAAGTCCCAGTTCTGCAGAAATGTGCCACTGATCATATTAATCATATTACTAGCACAAATACTAGTAGCATTTACCATGGCGAAGGATAACACTAGTTGCCATGGCGTTACTTAGGCATAGAGTATAAGCATGAGAAATATTTTCAGGTCTCAACAAATGTTCTTGAAGCAATTCAGTGCAGTGAACTGAAATATCACGGCTTATTAGCTGATGATAAAAGCAGGGATGCTAATAGGCAATGCATTTTGTCTTTGCAAATGAACCCCTATCATTTTCTAATTAAGTACAAACAAATTGGTGTACATGATTAATTAGTCTGGTATAGGCGTTGTGGAATACAGCCTCCTCAGCACAGCCCTTGTCTCAGGTGGAGGATGGCAGGTACGAAGGCTGGAGCCCACACAGCACATGATGTTTGAGCTAATGCCAAATATTTTCAGGGTAGTAAATCTTTGGCTAACTAGGGAAGAAAGGATCAAGAAGAAAAGTTATAAGGCGAATAGTTATCATGATATTAGGGTGCAGACAAGGCTGAAAATGGCTGATGTTTATGATATCTGTTATTAATTATGAAAGCAATTTCCCATTGGGGTCTGTTGTTAATAATAACAACAACAACAACAATAATAATAATAATATCAACAATGAGCTAATAGTTGTGCAAAGAGATGCATGTTTAGGGTCATTTGCCACTAGACAGCACATACAAATCTTAACATACAAATTCTGAGTCCAGGACTGAACAGGTGGCTTCAGACAAATGTGCATAAATACTTTCCTAAACAAAAATAAATAATAGAAAGCACAGGCAGACTACCGCATCTAATATTTCCTATATGCAACTGCAGAATCACAAAGTCCAGAGATTAATAAGGGGGAAGTTATTCCATGTCAACGCTAGCGAAAGTTTTAGAGGCCAAATTACTCCTGAATCTGAGTTCAGACGTGAGGATATTCCCTCGGTGAAGAACCATGATTGATTCTCTCAGAACGAAATAATGGAAAGAATAATGCATTGCACTTGCACAGTACAGCATGGGAAGTGGCAAATAAGGACAGTGGTTGCATCTATGTGAAAATAAACCCCAAGCTGGGCTCAAAGCCAGCTCTGCCGTTCACCTACACTCCTTTGCTGCTGTAGCAACCTGAGTCAGCTCTGGAGTGAGCCCTCTGGCAGTTCAAGAAGGGGAGAATTTGACAGGCTCTCTGCACTGTGCAGCACATGCAAAGCATGGATCCAGATCTAGATCTATAGCATCTATAGCACGGATCCGTATCTAGGTCTATAGCATGGATCATACCATCTACTTTAGCCAGGTTCTGTCCTCCAGCGGTATAAAGGATGTGAGCAGCTTGTGAAAAGCGTTGTACATCACCATTCCCAAACACACAGCAGGCAAAAGCCTTAGCTGGGACACACTGAAGGAGAAGGGGTGGCCAAGAAAAGCTCTGCTGGCCATGCCTCACCTCTGACTGAGTGGCCACTGAGGTTGCTCAGACACACTACCAGCCAAAGAGCCAACCTGAAAAACTGAGAGTAGCTATTTACTGGTTCCCCTCCTCTCTGCAGTGTGCTGAGCAAACATTTGGACTAATAGAATAAATTTACTCTAAGGAGGAGAAGTGGCTTTATTAGTTTGTGGTAACATTTTTCTTTCAAGTTCCATTAATAAGGTTTTGTGTTCCTTTAGATGGTGTTCTACTGTGATTTTTAAATGTTAACATAAATCCTGTTGTTCCTCAGCATATCTGCACTGATCTGATTTCATTAATTCCTGGTTTTGCTACTGCAGATGTTATTAATTTTATTCAGTATATAATTAGATTTTTAAGAGTCATCATTAAATTTCTAGCACTTGAAGTAGTCCTGAGAGAGTCACCCTGCAAATGTGACCGGCTTCAAGCCCTTTTTTCCCTTATAAGGAGTGCTGTAAGATCTTTTGTTTTATTCATGAAATGTCAAGTTGTCTAACATCACAGCACTACATCACATAACACATCCAGTTCTGTAGTAGTAATTCCCTTTATGTTTCTACATTGTATTCCAATTTGCAATATTAATGCTGCAAGTAACATATAGTGACAACTGAAACTTTCAAAACAACATACAATTTCCATTCCAGACACCCACTATCATTTCCAGTAATGGGTATCCAGTCTGAATGTATGTTTCTAGCAGAAAATAACAGTACAACCACTAAAGTACCAGTGGTACTTGTGAAACCACAAACATGCAGGTAATCTGTGAATAGCAAACCATTTCCAAGAACTTTGGCTTTTCCATTTCAAATCTTAATTCCTTGATATTCCCCCAAAATACATAATAATGACAGCAACAATGATCGTAATGATAATAACAGTAACAGTTAATGGCAGAGTAAGTGTGAAGTGTCTTCCAATAATACTCATACATCAGTGCACAGCTACATTTCTGGGTGCTGCAGAGCAATTCATCTTGCCAATCCTGTCTAGAAAGACCCAATTTGATGACTAAACCACGGATGTCACCAAAAGACAACTTCAATTTTACCTCTTGAAGATCTTAAAGGGTTTCCCATTTTTAACCTGTGCCACCAGGCTTACACAGGCATTGCTACCTTCCCACCAAACGACCTTTCCACCGCACTCTCGGAGGAAGTCGCTGCCATCACGATTTAGAATCAGTCTTATCAGAGTCTCCTTTTTACCTCTCCAGAAATAGCTCAGACATCTGCACACATGATGTTCCTGCTCTGCCTGCAGTTGTACTAATCTCAGAAAATGTAAGAAAAGAAAAATGAGGAGTAGCTTTTGAAAAATCTAGAAAAAAATCTCAAATGAAGATAGCCCCATCCCCTCCTCCTTGCACACCTCAACCACAAGTTTAGATTTGTTCAAGTTCTGGCTTTTCCTGAGGCCTCATTCTCCATTAGGAAGTTTTATCCTTTCTGTGCTGATTGTTTATACCAGAGGTAAATCCTCCCAGCTGCCCAGAAGGAGCAAAGAAGTTCCCACAGCGCTGCTATCTCAGGGAACACTGCAAGCCTCAGGGGAACATTTCAGAAGAACATACACACTGCACGTCAGGACCACATTTCTTTCAGGCAGTGGTGTTTTGAGCATTTAATTATCTTATTAGATATGTCAGGACAGGTGACAACATCACAATTCTCTGCTGGCATCGCATCAGTAGTGCAGTCTGGCTGCAAAGCTGTGAGAATGCTTGAAGATAAATGAGCCCCTGCCTCCCAGCCTCTCCACGTGTAGCTGCTTTCACCCTTGGGATTTCACAGGTCACTTTGGTTTCAGTAGGTCAATTATACCAGCCTGGGGATATGTGCTTACCCATTTCTTTTACATCAAAAGGATGTTCCTAGGAAACCAAACTGGGGGTGGCAAATTCAATTTATCAAAACTTGCAGGTAAAGAACAACGATCATCACAGACCTTGGGTCAGCTCTCAGATGCAGCAGGTCCGTGCTGTTAAATTCTTCTGTTTCCCTGAAGCTGAGCAACAGTTGGGCTGAAAGGGTTTCCAGTGTACCTTAGGATGGCCCTGGTGCTCTTCAGGAGCAGCACCTTGGTTGCTTTCTGCAGTCTTAGCAGAGAAAGAAACCTACTACCTGGACCAAAGTCCGAGGATTTAGCCTATAAAACTCAGGGCTTTGATTAATTCCTTTCCTTTCACTTTTTCCCCCCCCTTTGCAGATGTTAACATTTTCCAAGCAGTTATATGCTACCTTGGTAAATTGCAAGGAAAATAGAAATCGTGCCTGAAATTACACGAAGGATAAAGTAGAATAGCATGCATTGGTTTAATGCAGCAATAAAGATTAGATAAGGAGCATATGCCCAGTGCTGGATCTGAGAAATCAGAGGAAAGCAAAAGACATTTTTAGCATGTGTTTCTGATATGAAGTCACTTTCACTCAGAGTAGAAATACATTCTGCACTAATATCAGTGTTTTCTTCCCTGATCCATCAGGAGAAAACATATTGGAAGAGGCAGGATAATACTACTTCACCAACTGTACAATTTTCTTCTTGCTAGGAACAGATATATTGTGCCTTCTCAGTCAAAACTGAGCGTTTTTGACTGATGGCATCCAGCGTGCTCCCAATTACCTCTTGCTGCTTCTGTCATCTGACATTTTTGTATAAACAGATAATGATTTAAGATTTCAGCAGAAATGAAATAATTTTGCCTGGTAGAGGATGGTAAGCTTTGAGGCTGTGCGATCTCGATTATATCAATTTAATATGAGAATACACCATGCATCTAAAACTTGCTTCCTTTTTGTTCCAAACTTAAGAACTCAAGAACAGAGTTTCTTTCATCATCCATCATCATGATAATGGTGATGATGAAAAGATGTGCTAGCCATGCTCAATTTATTTACTTACATAAGTAAATTTTAGTATGGAAGCACTATAATAAAGTTTGAGAACTGAATACCACAGGTTTTCATGTTACAGTCTGTGAGCTGGACTATGGCAGTACAGATGTTCGCACAAATCTAGGGACTCAATAAAGACCTGAGAGTTCCTGTCTCATTCGCATTCAAATAAGCAGTTTTCACTGGGAATGTTGTGGGTTTGCCAGTCAAACTGACATGAGAAAAGATTAATTTCCACTCTTGAGGGGCTACACAGAATTGATGGATATTTTCCACAACATGCTGTAGGAGCCTCATGTTGATGCTCTGGATCCAATAGCCAAAGGATTGCTCTGTCCTTGTGACTCACCCTCTGGAGGAGCCCCAGCCTCCCTCTGTGGGAGTCTGGCAAGATGAGCCTTCTATTTTGGGACTTAAGTTAAAGCTAAACAGGAGAGAATACTCCTACAGATACAGCAATTTCTTCTGCAAAGAGTGGCTGAACAACCAGACCATTTCTGCAATAATTTCTGATATTTTCCACTTCCATACAGTTTCTGCTGGGTTGCCAGTTCAAGCGAGATGTGCATATGAACGCACACGGGTAGACGTCTATCAGCAGTGCAGCAAGGAACAAGCACTCAGTCAGCCCTGTGGCACTGCTCTTAGACCTCTCCTCTCTTTAAATTCCCAGTTTTATATCTGTATTTTTTTTTATGCAAGAAACAAATTACTCCCATGGTATACAGGCTCCCACCACACAATCATTAACCTCCCATACGTGATATGCGCCTGATGCCGCTTCCAACATACCAAAACTCCAGGACTGGAATACATGACCTCTTCCTTCTCCTTTCCCACTAAAGGCAATCACAATACATTTTTTATAAGGTTGTATACTCCCACATAGTAAGGGAAAACACAGTGCTGCTCTTGTGCCCATATCTTATGAAAGAAATTATTTTGTCAAAGAAGCCCCACAAATTATAGCCCAAGGGATAAAAAAAATCTAGATCCCAACTCAGATTTAGATGTGAACACACTGTGATCAAAGATCTTGGAACTAAGGATAATTACACCCTACTGCAACAATCATTGCTGCTTTAAAAATAAATCAGGCTGGTTAGGATCTTTTCACTGAAAGCAATTCCAAAGTAAAAATGGGAATTGGATCAAATACAATTTTAGGAAAATGTTAGTTCTAACTATTAAAAAAAGAGATCAGAAATTTCCAGGCATAATTTGGATTTTTGTATTAATTATATTTTCACCTGAAACAGAGTTAATGTTGATATTTTGTTACCTTTAGAAATCTCCTACAAAATGCATCAAGTGAAAAAATTTTAAGCAGAAAACGTTCAGTTAAAAATTTTACAAGAAAAAAACCACAGCCTCAAAAATAAAATTTAAAAAGACATAACTGGAGAAAATTAAGCTTCTGTATTCATAAAAATAGGATCAGCTTTTATTTATAAAAAAACAGGTTTTTAAATAAACATCAGCCTCACCTTCAAATGCGTGAGCCCAACATATTGTCACCAGTACGACCAGAATTACAGGCACGGCTAAAAGTGAGTGGTGACAGACCAGTGTGATGAAGTGCTGGTGTCTCAACACTTGAATTAAAGCTTCCAGGCTGCCCAGTGCAGTGGTGGCTGCCCCATCCCTGGAGGTGTTCAAGCCCACGTTGGATGGGGCTTGGAGCCCCTGATCCAGTGGGAGGTGTCCCTGCTCATGGGGAGGGAACTGAATGATCTTTAAGGTCCCTTCCAACCCAAACCATCCTATGATTCTATGATCCTACGATTCTATGATTCTATGATCCTACGATTCTATGATTCTATGAAATGATTGCTATCATGCATAATGCATTTATCACAAATTATATGGATGAAAATAAAAATCCCTATTACTCTAAGCACAAAATTACAGGGATAAATTTAGAAACTATTTTCAGATTTTCAGTATTCCTACTGCATTAATACCTCTCTGCTTCTCCCATTATTACCATATTAAGTTAATAGGACTATAGTCAGAAGAACTATCACAAACAGAGTCCCCTGGTAACTAATATGATGTATTTCAATTCTGAGATTCATCAATATACGGTCTAATTTTTCTATCAGCATTTTATTCTATGTGTAGAAAATGCACAGAATTTCAATGGCCATTTTAGAATCTTTTTTAAAAATTGAACAGTAGAGATCATATTTTCCAAACCTGCCTGGTCTGTCTCTTCTAATTAATGATGTGGTGCACTAAAATAGATTGCTGTGTAATTTGCAAAGTGTTGCTTGAAGTTTGACTTGTATGACTGCCATTGACTTTCACGGCTGTTGCCATGAAAACTCCAAATCATTATTAAAAAAAAAAAGATGTCTGTAGAGTGGAATAAAGGCAGGAGTCACAAATAACATGCTGAGAAATGAATATGCCTAAGTAAGCGTGCCATCACTGCCGTGCACCCAGGATTGCTCTGCCAAAGGGAGCTCTGTTCAAGAAATGGCAGCGGGGAGTTCTTGTGCCGTTTAATCCTCAGCCTTGAGCTCAGCAGCAGAATTAGCACCAGCCCCTTTTGAATCTGTTTAGCAGAACCGAGAGCAATGAGTCATTTCTCAGGAGAAGTCAAAAACTGATCAGGTGAGAACGGCTTTTGATCACAATCCCTTCTGTGGCCCTTCCACCGGCTCTCCTTGGTGTCCCGCGTGAGAGGGCCAGTGACCCATGGAACCTGGCAGCTTCCACAAGAGCAACATGCGACTGCAGATTCTTCTGCTGGTGGATCTATTCGTAAATTAGTTCTGTTTAAAACCATCCAGCTGCAGAAACTTGGCAAGGGGGCTGCTCCACAACACGAGCAGTAACTTAGCTGTCACTCTGGGTACAGGGCTTTTGCACAGTGTGACATCTGCACTGATGGATGATGTACCCAAACGGGGTGTCTATGTAATAAATGCATATAAGTGAGTAAGCACATTTCTTTCCCAAACAAAAATCATGCCTATGAGAACAAGAAATCAACAAACACTTTAGTGAAGTGAAAGGGCAGGGCAGGGAGCTTTTCTCATTAACCCTTTAACTACTGAGAAGCTGAAAAGAGTAGTCACTTAGTCAATATATGCAGAGCTAAGGGTCTCCATTGCCTTCTTCCTTCCCATCCATATTAGCATCTAACAACAGTGTAAGCATGGATTTCTGATACTGCAAAACGTTTTATGTCTTGGCACAGACAAGAATCAGAGATCACTACCTACAGCATGAAAGAATATGTCCTGTTGGTATGGCTTTAGCTTCTGCCGTCGAGCCGCAGGACGCAGCCAAGGCTCAGCGCTGTCACACCTCGGTTAGCAGGTGCGGGATTTGATGCAGCTGGCATCTCACATACATGATCCACACAGGGTGAGTGCATGCTCTGCCTGCTGGAACCTTGCCCATCGCACGCACTACGTGAACAGTGGCCCTGATGCTGTTTCTTCCAAACCCCTCAGGGTTCCTTCCACCAACACAGCACATCTACCTGTGTGCTAAGCTTGTGTTCAGACACCAACACTAGGGAATCTTCATTCCCTTTCTAGCTGGGTCACAAGGCAAAGCTTCACATGCAGCCAATGCCTGTCTCACTCTTTTCAGATCCAAATGCCCTCAGGGCCTCAGTATGGTGAGGTGTCTCTGTTTCTGAAGAAATCTGCCACATTTACTTCACAACTGCATAACTTTCTCATAATGTTTCTTCCTGCAGATCACAAAAGGAAGCCAACTCTCCTAAATTCCCAGTTGCTGCAGGCCACCTATCCTTTTATACCCCTATTTTGTGTGCTATTTCAAAGGCGGTTTAGGGAGGGAGAAATTCTCTCCCCTCTGTCCATCAGCACAGGCTTCTTTTCCTCATCGCCCTGCCTGAGGCAGGAGCAGAGCTGGGGGGTGACAGCAGAGCTAGGACCAAGCTACTTGTGGCACAGGAGCAGCCCTTGCTGCAGTGTGCTACGCCTCAGAAAGCTTTCTCCTGACATCGGGTGGTCCAGGATCCATAATTTGAGAAACACTGACAGAGAGAAACAGGCTTTCTCTGTTCTAGTCCAACACCATTTGGTGTTTTCACTTACACGCTGTTCTCTCCACCTCACTGCACAGAGAAAACACCCTAGAGTATCCTGTTCAGAGCCACTTCCTTACCCTACATCCCAGTGGATGCAACTTCTGAAAGGAAGCAGAGTCGGCAAGGATGGAGTGCTTTTGGGAATCATTCCCACCATATGGAGACTGCATTCTGCAGCAAGCAAGGGCAGCTCCCTCAGCAAGTGGAAAATGGGCTTCACCTCTCTGTGGTCTCACTGCGGTTTGCTTCCCTTGCGATATTATTTTTGAATAGCAGGCAGGAGCTCTGTGTTTCTTGTTCTGTTTAGTAAATCCAACAACCAAACCTGGCCCACTTCTGGGTGGTCTCCGCAAAATACCAGGAAACCACGCCAAGGCCATGTGATATAATAATTATAAGAAACAGAGGGATTGCTTTGACAGATACCTCAAAATCAGGTTTTCAAGAAGTGGGATGTTTCAACCAACGTGTCAGTTCCATTTGGGTTTTTTTTCTTTTTTTCCCAATGCCTTTTACTTCATCAGCGTCTTTGTTCTTCATTCTGGTAAGCCAGAACTACCAGCCTGGAAAATGAAGGTCACTGATGCGTGATGCTTGACTCGGTCTTAGGCTAGGAGACAGTACACTACACAAAATGCCTTCCAGGTTAAAGAATTCAGATCCGAATTGCTAGACAGACTGACTGCTTTCATGACCAAGAATAAGAGATGCAAAAAGCCAGCCATTAAAACCCAAACTTAAGCATGGTTTCCTTTTATTTTCCTGAATATTTTGTGGGTAAAGCTGGCGTTCAAGGACTAATCTCAGCGCGCAAGGCCAGCCCAAACCTCGCCAGGCAGCGTGCCTGCCCACACACCCGCAGCTCTGCCAGCAGAATTCACTCGCAGCAGAGCCGCCGCTGCCCCAGGCAGTGCCCCTGCAGTCACCGTGTGCCAGCGTGCTCCAGCCCCAACTCCCAGTGCCTGTGGTCCAGCTCCGACCCTCCTCGCTGGCATCAGCTCCAGGAGCATCCCTGCCCTCCTACCTCTAAAACTGCTTGTTGGATGTATCAGCCTCTGGGGCAAATACGGGTGGTGCGAGGTAGGCTAAGGGAAAGCAAATAATCTGAGTACCTTCTGACCTGAGTGGAGGCTGCTTGCACACTTACTCTGCTGTCTGGTCCCTTACAGGAGCAGGGGCACAGTGAATCATCAGCTAGTTCATCAGCCTGCACATTTGGGACATCCCTAAAATGCTTGCCTCAGAGAGAAAATAAGCATCTTATTTCATCACTAACAGACTCCTTCCCAGCTACCAGCTATTATGATGTTATAATTAGCTAGCGTATTTTCATTCACAGCTTTTTACAACTGCATTGTATATATGCACAGCCATTTCTGGAGGGGACAAGAACGCAGATGTCTTCAGAAAGAGACGACAGGTCAGAGACACTGTAGTAAATTCCTATTCTGCTAGCAATAAAATTAATAATTATTTGGATCAGAAAGGCTCTGCCTTCTTAAGGGTCTGATTCAATTCACACTGTATCAGATGAACTTTTTTCTTTTCTTCAGTTGCCTGTGCAACAGCGCCTAATTGGGCATCAATGCTCTTATTTGTCACGGCCCTGATTGAATTAATTGCCATAGGATTAAAAATTCTAGTTTAATTCATGCTCACATTAATATTAATCATTCTTGACTATTTGTATGAACATGGGCCCTAATTCAAATATCGTAATTTTGCACAGCAAACATAGCCAAGCATGTGATAAAGGAGAATTTCATGATCAGAGTTTGGCCAATATGGACACATAACACAGCAACGTGACCAAAGCAGAAGAGTGTGATTGATTTTCCTCTTCCTTTACTCCCAGCTGCTGTGATTCATGTGAAATCTGTCTCAAGACAATGGGATCCCACGAAGGGAACAAGCAGCCAGCAGTAAAAGGGATACACATTCTCCCTTTCCTGCTGGCATGGATATGCATCTCGATAGACAGTTATTGCACTCCTGGATGCCTTGTCATTTCCTCATGATCTGGGAACCCAGCTGCTAAGCTGCACTTACACAGACGCTCAGAGTTAAACAGGCACACCCCAACCCTCCCAAAATCTTCATCCTGCTATTACCTGGCACTTCACAAACCTGCTGGTTTTTATTTGCTATGTTACTTTCTCGTAGAGCTTTCTTTGCTCTCCCAGCATGTATATAATATAAAAAAGACTGTTCCCTTTGTATTCAATTAGTGAGGGGAAAATGGCTTTGTGGTTAATGGGCCAGGTGGGGATTCAGGAGATCCCAGTTCAGTTCCCGGTGCTGCCATACGCTTCCTGTGCAACCTCAGCTTCCCACACAGTCTTGTTGCATACACCCAAGCCAAGAGGAGAGTGAGAGAGCAAGCATGATTTCAAACAGCAAGCCCAGGGTGCCAAACCCACCAGGCATCAAATGACCTAGTCCCAGTGATACCAATACCCTGCTGCCCGCATGTGGCTTTATGCAACCAGGGTCATAGGCTGAGCAGAGCACGGTGCGGCGCCGTCCCTCCTTCTCTTCAGCAGGAAAATTCCACCGCAGTATTTCTGGCTACAATGATTTACTGTCTGTTCCCTTGCACCGCATTGGACAGAGCCAGCCAGGGCACAGGGAAGCTGAGGACAAGCTGTGATGAAGGGGGCATCACCGCGAAGACAGAGGAAGGTTTGTTTAACTGCAAAGGCAAAAGGTCAAGTCCTTTATTAAAAAAAATCCATAAACAATTAAAGTAGCCACTAATACGAGAGGTATGAATGCAGCCATTAATATTTAGGGGAGTGGAGGAAGGAAGACAGAGAGATGAAAGCTGAACACCTTTCTGAACCTCAGCCAAGGCTTTATCAACCATATAACTAAGAGAACATATCCTGCTCAGCAAGACACGTATTCACCCTGTTTCATTACATTCTGTTCTGTCCTCAGTCATGATGGATCCTGCTGAGATTCGTGTTTAACAGCTCCTTCCTGGAGTGGCTCAAGCAACAACAAGAAAAAAAATATTGTGAAAGTCACACCCCATTGAAATTGCATCCTAAAGGGACCTGGCGAGTGCAGTAATTACCAGAATGACTCCAAACACCAGGGCCACACTTGGCTCAGAGACTGCTGTACATGTTGAAAGTAAAAAGGACTTTAAGCAGATGCAAGAAAAGTAGAAATTAGGGACCAAAGTGTAGGCAAAAAAGCGATTCATCATTACTGATAAGGAGCCATTATGCTGGATTTTGATGGGAGTAGAATGCAGGGAAGCCAGTCTTTCTAAGCTTACAAATGCAGTGTAATCCCCAACTGTTTTCAGATAATGGAAAACTGCATTAACCTTGTAATGCTTCCCTGGTGACTCTCACATTCACCATCTTAGAAGCTTCTCTGCTACTTTCTTTGTGCCCTCTGATTTCCATCCTCTGGGGCCAATGCAAAATTCCTTGGTACACGAGATCAGAGCCCCATCCCTTGTTATTTCAGCCAGAACAAGATTTCTGGCTCGCTTTAGCCATCAGGATGGCCTTGACATGCTTTGACTTGCCTGCACCAAAAATGTAAACAGCAGCGCTAAGTACAACAATTAACATTGCGTCTCTGCAGATGTTTGTTTCCCTTGAAGGAGCTTGGAATTTGAGGGGGGAGAGCAGGGTAGGCAGCAAAGAGAGGCTAATGCAGTCTGGGGCAAACTTCCCAACTGCAGTTTTATAAACAGCTTAAGCTGCTCCCCTTTCTATCAGTGATGTCACTCCTAACCTTAGAGCGGGCTGCAGCATTACTATCCATCATCTGCCAGCTGCTGCTCCTTCCCCACCAGAGAGCAGGAGGCACACGGGCTGTGAAGGCAGCTGGAGTCTTCAAGCATTTCAGCTTCACGTGAATGGAAGCCAATAAGCTTCAGATTCCCTGGATTTTTCGTACAAATTATCTCACCCAAGTCTGCAGATAATGCCGTCTAACAGTTGTAGTTTATAATTTCCAAACAGCAAGATAACCTTCATCATCAAGCAAAGGCAAAAATGCCATTAGCAGATAGAGGGGTGATTTAACTCAACCTAGCCATTTGCTCAAGAGTCTGAATTTATGTCATCAGCTGTGATGAAATGAGTGTTTTCTTAGAGAGATACGGATGACTAACACAGCACAGAACTCGGTAATCTTCAAAGGACACTAAGTTTTAAATTCTCTGGCTGAAGCCAAACATTTGTCTTTCTTATCACTTTCGCTCAAGGGATGTGGTTTTGCAATATTACATCAGGTTCATTTGCCAAGAGAAAAGGCCAAAAGGTGATGTCCAAGAGATGAACGCTGCCTTCACTTACTAGACAGTAACCCATCAGCTGCACTGAAATGTCTCTGGGTTTCTAGTGAAGGACTTGACTGCAGGACCATAACGACCTGCTAGCACATTTCTTATATCACCCTTGCAAGAGATCTGTAAATCCAGCATTTTCCAGCAGAGAGATGAGAGCTCAAAGTTGAGGTGATTAAACATCTAGAAAAGAGGTGATTGAACAAAGAATAACAGTAGGATACTCACCTGCGTTCCCCTGTCCAAAAAATGTGTTAGAGTAACACTAAATGCAGAGTTATTCCATAACTAAATCTGTTTCTCTGCAATTATACCCCTTCACAGCATGGGAACTGGAGGCTTTGGGAACAGGACATACTCTTTAACAGGTGCCCTGCATTTTCTTGTTCTCTTCTCAAATGACAGCACCTCGGATGCTTTTGTATCCTCCTTTAAACAGGTCAAGCCTGTATGATTCTTTGCAGTGCCACTCTCATCCCTCAACAGGCCATGAAAATCAAAGCAAATTTCATTTGCTTTGGAAACAGATGCCTCGTGAAAAAAATCCTCTGTCTGTTTAGCAGCATGGCAGATTCATTCCTCTTGCAGTCAAAAGGTTTCAAGTTTATTGAGGTTGTACAGTCAGAAATTGGCCAATTGAATACTCACCAAGAACCCCTGCCCACGTCTGTTGTGATTTAACAGGACAGAGAAGTACCTTCAGCACCAGCTAGAATATTAAAGTATGTCTCATTATTTAAATACAGTGAAGAGGTTTCACTGCAGTACATTGTTATTACTAGACCAGCAAATGTTACCACATCAGTTTTACTCTCCTGCAGCCTCCGATAGGGCTCACAGCAAAAGCAAAAGAAGTGAGCAAAGCATGAATGTGGGCACTGGACTCCTTCAGGCACAGGAAAGGCTGAAGGTGACTGAGTGCTTTACGCAATATGTGACTACGAAGCCTGAGCTGGTCGTTTGCCACTTTTCTACCAAGGTAAACACAACATGCCCCTACTCAGCGCATGCAGTTTTCCACAATGCCATGAACCCTGCAGGTGACAGCCTGGGCAAGGGAACAGAGCCAGTTCTCTGCACACACGCTGATTGCATTTCAATACACAACCGTGACAGATGTGGATATTTTTCAAAGCTATCTGTTTACTGGAGGATTTGAAATGTTTCTTACCTGAGGCTACTTGCAAATAACTACTACTACTTCTTTGCAGCTGCAAACACCTTCAAAATTAAGGCAGAGTTCCAACTAAGCCTGATGCTCAAACTCCAGCTCCAGCTTTAAGGGATGTGAAGAATTCAATTGACCTACTCATGAATCTTGCTGAACAAAGATGAGTTGTTTTCTGTGCCCATAGTTTCGGGAGGGTTGTGTCAAGCTTTTTGCTATACCTTGCCCAAGACTTGCCTGAACCCTGATGCATCACTAAGTTAGTGAGATTTCCAGTGTCCCCACAGTGACATTAAAGAGAGCAGCACTTTGCGTCACAAGGAGCCACCTTTGTGGCTTGAGACAGATGGATCAGCTGGGAATACCTAGGCAAGGATGACCAGAAGGTTTCTGCATAGAAGAAGCTGAAGAAAAGCCCCCTAGCACAGTGCATTTAGCCATCACTAACGCTTATGAAGTACATCATTTGAAACAAAATTAAAAGTAGCTCTAATTTCAGTCTTTGCACTCCTTGTCTTCAAAGAGCTTCCAAAGGCAGCTTGAATTCTTCACCCTTTTGCTAGCATGCTCAGAGTGACATTAGAAGCCACTTCTGGCACTAGCTGTTATCACATCCCAGCAACAGCAGCCTCCAGCTGGCCACATGTTGGCAGCAGCAGGGAACGCAGCTGTAACACTATCTGACACACACCAGGAGAGTTTGTGCAGCCCCACTCCCAACTCCACTACACAGCAGATATCATCCCCACACGCTAACTATAGACCTGCTGAAACATTATCATACATGAAGGACTAATTAGGTGTGCTGGGCCATTAGCCATCTCTGAACATTGACTGATGAAAAACATAATTAATAGCAGGTTTCATAAAAAGAATCCAGAATAGAGAATTAAATTAAAAGGAAAACATCTGTTGCTAATGGAAATAAGGCCCATTCTTGATTAAAATATCTGCCTGTCTTTCTGTGGGAGTCCTTCCAGAATGGTGAGACGGAAGAGTGTAACGAGATCTGGGAGCGAAAAATCTGCAAAGCTTCCTGCTGAAGAAAACACAACTTCTCTGGCTGATGAGTCACAATGTTTTCCTTTCACAGACTGGAGCAGGGGAAAGAGCTATACAATTGCCTTGTTCATCTCGCTGCCAGCCTGAATGGCATTATAAACCTTGGAGATCAACCCTGACATAACAGAATCCAGTTCAGCTTTCACATAAGGTAATATTTCATGTGACGTGAACCCATAGATACAGGAGGTTCCAGATTTCAAAAGCTACTCGCTAGGTCCTACGTGCTAGTACAGAGCTCTAAATACAGAAGACATTCCTGGATCACCACTATGGACTCCATAAAAGTTTGATGACGTAAATGAAAGAGTCTGAAGGACAGAAAATATCAGAAGATTTTTTTCAGGTCAAGAGGTCTTCCCTTCATGCTCTGATGATTCTGGTCCTCTATGACAAGTAGTACTGCAGGAAGAACCTACAGTACAGAAGAGTTAACATCCAGATTTTCATAGGCACTGAGAAACACAGCTTCACCCACCTCCTATCATCTTCTGTATGACAGAAGTCACACACTTGTGGGGTGAAATTCTTCTTTCCGAGTCCCTGAAGTTGTTTACTTTCACATTTGCTTCATTCAGCGTGACATTTTCAATGTGCTTCCAAGCCGCTGGGATCTGTCTGTCAGTAGATGTGGCCTTCTTACAGTTCTAACCTGTGTGTTTCAGTGTGTCCTCTCCAAGGCTCACAGAGGCTTTAGTCTGTCTTTGTATAAAGTCTTGAACCATGGGGTTTATTCCTTGGGAGGGCCCTGAGCAGTGCATGTCACAGATTAATACTGGTACTTAACTGTTGAGCAGCTCTTTGTAGATTCGCACCCCGTTCTGTACCCAGGGCAAGAGAGTCTCTGCTCTCTGCGCTGACTCCATTCGTCTTGCTCTGCCTTGTTCAAAATGATAGATCTTTTCCATCACTGATGCCTGAGAGCTAAACCCTGGAAATCCTATGCCCCATGCAGCCTGCTGACAAGGAAATACATGTTCCATACCACCTGTGCCTTGAGGAATGAAGGCGTATGAAAGGCTGCGTTCAGGCTGCACTATCAGATTCAAAGTGGAAACTAAAAAGCGAGAAAGGTCCGAAAGATGAGCCAGACAGGAATGCCTGTTGCTTTCACCTTTGATCCACGGGGTGCTTTGATGTGGTATTTCAGTCCTTCAGACAAGGTGACTTATCCCAGTCTGTAGCTCACAGCACCGCCGATGGATATAAATGAGGCAGCAAGCCATGCTCTTCAGGTCTCCCTGAGGCACTGTCAGTTAGCAGCATAATTCAGTTCTCTTCCCATCCCCATTTGTTTCTCTGTCTGCAGAGTCTAAAAGGAAATTCCCTCACATAAATACAAAAGCACTTGATGTTGATCTAATGGCATTTCAGGGAAAGGAAGCATGAAACCACACAAGTTCCTAATCTCCATAAAATGGTTTTATCGGGGGCCCAGAATACAATTCCTTGGCCTGAGGAGGTCTGATCTTCCTTGTGAGATGTAACTGCATGACATCATGTGCAGAATGGGTGCTGCTTGAGAACCCAGATAGATAACAGAGCAGGCATGTGGGAATGATCAGCATAAAATATTTCCTTTTAATGATGTGCACACTTCTGCTCCTTTGAGGAAGATCAATATACACACTGAATACTGTAGCTCATTCTTCTAGCGATATGGAGGTCTTGATCTGCTGGTGAGGGCTCAGACTTGAGGCGTTATTTGTATCACTGACTTGGCCAAAGGTTTGTCCCTCCATCACTCACGATCTCTGTCTCCCAGTGCCAGGGTTTTCCCACCTGCAATATGGAAGGAAAGTCCACGTCCATAGGTTCATCATTTGGGCAATGAGCCAGGAAAACCTGGCTCTCAGCTCCCTGGGGTTAGCTCCTCTGAAGTCAACAGCAGCATGCAGTTTAGTTTTCTCCCAAAAGATTATCCCTGCTTCTTCCTTCCCCCTCACAATATCACCGATGTGAGCCTGAACTCCCAAAGCAGGATGACAGAATCATGTTCAAAGGAGCCCAAAACCAGTGCAGGAATGCAGCCTTTCTTGCCGAAGGCCTGGATATAAAGCAGAGGAATCCCATGGGGTGAGAAAGGACCTGTTGGGCTCAGCTGCAGTGATGCAAAGCAGTGGCACCAGAGCTGATCACTGCTCCTCCACTGGAAGCTGCTGTCACAGCCCAGCAGCTATCACAGAAATCACAGCTCGCAGCCACTGCAGTTCACAGTTCATTGCCATAAATTAAATCATCAGCACAAGGTAATACAGCAGACTGGGAATTGCAGAGGCTGAGGACCTGGCAGACATTTGTGCCTCTCTCCCCTTCCATTATGAAAACAGGCTTATATGTCCACCACCCTGGGAAGACTTGGCATAGTTTGTCTGTCGGCACCCCAAGCAGCTCGCTGAAGGTCACAGAGAAAATGTATGTTGGCACAGATCATCATGCAGGGTGTTGGATTTGTGTCTCCGAAGGCCCAGGCAAACACCCCCCATAAGACTAACCTTCCCCCCTGAGCAGGAGCTGCTGTAACCATCAGCCCCACACCCTTCAGCCACCACCGCTCCTGCCTGCCAGGCATGTGCCTATCGAGCCACCTTGTAAGCAGCTGGTGCATGCACTAGGAGGAACATTTTTCTGTAGTTGCCTTTCTAAAGCCCCATTGAGAAATCTGTCCCAAAGAACAGAAAGAGAGCTATTAGTCTAAACAAGCACTCCTTAACGTGCACATGAAACAAATCCTGCAAAGGAAGTAGAGCTGGAGCTCTTTGTACTTGCTACCTCTTGTGCAGGCTTTAATTGCATCGTATTCATTCATCCTAACAGATCTGCTTTAAGAACTCGTGTTCCATAAACAACCAGAATCCCTTCTGGACGACCCCGTGTGGGTTCACATCCACCCAAGGGACTGTCACAGACGTGTCAGAAATTCCCATTTCCCTGTGCAAGTGCTGTGCTAGAACTGACAGAAATTAGTATTCGTTGTGTCGCTTCGTTGGGCTGTTTTTGAAATTGGTTTTACAAAATCTGCCTGGGAATCCGAAGATAATTGCCTAGCTTTTGGTTTAGTTAGGAACAGAGACACCCTCAGGACTGGCACTTGGCGGGAGGCAGATATCTGCAGGGCTGCTCTGAGCTGCAGGAGGCATCTCACCGAGACGTGGCTCAGAACACAGTCCCCGGCAGGAGGGAGATTCCTTCTCTCACCCACCAGCTGTTTGTGTCGGCTGCCACCCCCGTGTGCTTGCTCTGCTGTCAGACCACGTGCGGATTAGACATGCAGTTCTGGGTCTACAAATATTAGCGCTCACCGCAGTGACAGGGTTTCATGGTCGCTCTACAGACAGCATCACTCTGGATCTGGGTCCATAAAACCAGAAAGAAACTAACAATGGAGATGCAGTAGAGGGTGAATTCTCCTCATCCAGGGCTTTGATCTCAGTAACACAGCTGCCATCTTGCTTTAAAAAAAGGAGGAAAGTTAGCTAGAAACAGAAATGAGAGACAGAAAGGTGGAGAAGGAAATGCAAGGAGCGCAGAAAGGTATTCACAGGTCTCTGTCACCCTTGGTCTGCACATTTAGGAGAATCGAACACAAATGCAGCTCTGTCATTCTTTGATTCAACAGGAAAGCTGGGCAGCTGGTCCTGCGGGGAGGAGGATGGGGTAACTCGCAGTCGGTACAGCAGAGAGACATTCTGAGCTGGATCTGGAGCCAGACCAGCTATTGGCCAGAGTCGCCTCTGATATAACACTGCCAAAAGCAGCTCAGCATTCTTCACCCCTCTTGAGCTTCACCAGGGACAAACCTGGCTGGGCTGTGCTCTGCACGGATAATCCAGCTGCGGTAGGACCCGAGTTCAGCAAACTGAGCGGCCTTGTGGGCACTAGCCAACCTGACACGTCTGAGTTCGTGACCTGCAGATGGTGCTGGCCCGTGTGTTTCACTTTCCCTTGACATCCCCAAGCGAAGCGAGTCAAGCGTGCCTCACCGCAGCGCCTAGGAGACCATGGGCAGGAAGGGATCAAATTTTCCAGTTTTGCCTCAAGCATGTCACCACATCAGCAGACAACTCCTTCGCCTAATGCCAGCGTACTGCATGTCACCTCATATTTCACACAATACAACACAGTCCAGTGCTGCACATCCCTTCTCCTGCCAGCTGACCGGTATTTATGGAGATAGCAATTACCAGGAAGCCAGGATTTAAGGCATGCAACGGTTGGTGGTGGTGCAGAGCTCTTGCTACTGGCGGGTGGGATTCCTTTACCTCTCCCTGAACTCCTGCCAGGCCACTCAGCACATCTCCAGCCACAAGAAGTTTGCAGCTGGTTTGGTTTGAAGCACCAGAAGAGGGGGAGAAGTAGGGGAGGCTCTATCAGCTCTTCCCAGGGAATGTAGTTCAGCTCCTCACACCTCATCTTTGGTCAGGAAACCAAGATGGGGATAGGCAAAGCTGCTGAGCCTACTTACACAGAATACCTCAAGAAAACACGCGGAGCCAAATTATGTCCCATTAACTTCTCCCAGCCCACCACGTTCCACAGCTATGCTGCAGGGAAAGCAACTCAGCAGCTGGACCATTATCTTGGCCTCTGTTACTAAACACCTCCTGGTTTCTCACCTCCTGGTTTCTCACGTGCTCTTGTTGGGGATGGGGAAAGCCAGTTCTGTTAGCTGGGACACAAAACCACCATGAATAACCCAGATTCAGGCACCCTAAATCCCACTGTGGTCCTTGTGCTCAGTGTTTCCTGCTGACTGAGAGCTCCTGATGGCCTCTTCTATGGATTTCAAGGGGAAAACAGTGGACAGAAGCCAGGGTAGATATTCCTATCCAAGGAAAATGGGGTGACAGTGTTAGGATAACCAGCCAGCTTGGACCGGCATGGGCTGGATCCGTTTCTCCTTCAGGTACAACAATTCAGACATGGATCTCTTTTTTTCCCCTGCAACTAAGCTTAGGGCTATAAGGATCCTGAGCCCTCTCTAGTCAATGGGGGATGTACTCCAAGCATGGGAAGATGTGACCACCCCTGCGAAGTACAATCAAAGGATTATATTTCCCAGCAGGGATGCAACAAGGACAGCAGAGGACAGCGATGGGGTCATACACCTTTAAGACCACAAAGCCTCCTGGTCCAGCCTATATAAGGCAGCATGGAGGTGGGAGATCAAAATAACCCTCTGCCCACTGTGACCACTGTTGCCTTTTTTTCACAGTGCACTGGATGATCCTCTCCTGGCAAAGCGGGTGAGTAGGCAACAGCTGAAGGGTCCTGGTCTAAAGCCAGACACTGGGGCATCAGTGAGGGGCAAACTATTGGAGCCTGCTGTTCCTTGCAACCCCTCTGTTTTGATTTCAGAGGTATGGTTTGTTTTGGTTTGTTTTGGTTTTTCTGTGATGCTCTTTAAGGCCAAAAGGGGATTTCATCATCTCCCCAGGGCCATTCTCAGCTGCAGCTCTGATCCCTCCGCCCCACCTTGCTTCACTTGGTCTAATAAACTTTTTTTTTTTTTGGTCTAGTTTCCTTCCTTGTGCTCTTACATCATCTTTGTACTTATCTCAGATTCCAGTATTTCCCATTTATAAGCACCTCTGAGAATAGCAATAAACAGCGTCTTCAGCAGTATCTTGGCATAACATGTCATTTCCAAGCAGCAGTCCTAAAAGACAGAAAACCAATATGGAAATCTATGATTCCTTCTTTTGAGGATACCCACTTGCTCACCACTTGGCACCAGTTCTTAAGAAAATCGGCATTCACAGTTCCCGATTCTACAGGAAAATACAGGAGAAAAAAATTGAACATTTGTTAAGAACCTTCTCTTATGTGCCCTCTGCTGTTCTCAAATGGCATTGAAATTAGCAGGGTCATTCCTTCTTTCCCTCTTATTGCAGAATGATTTATGGCCAAATGCTATTCATTGTAAAGCAGAGTCAGACTACTTCTGTGCAAGATAATACTCATTATGTAGACTTTCTGACTAGACTTTTTTTTCACTATTTCACTGATTATTTTTACATTGTAATGTGCAAAAACCTATTCATGTCTTTATTAGCCTGACTTGTTTCCTACACTTATGAAAAAGATCTTTCTTTGATAACAGTTGTTATTGCTGGAATGAATGTCAGACTGTGATCCATGGTAATACATCTTTTCGAATTGCCTTCTCTAATTTTATTAGTTGAAAAAAACACTGCCTAATTTAAAGAGATAAAACCTTCTGGAAGTGGAACTTTGCCACTAATTGGGATAACAAGAACATGGATATGAGTTGCTGGGGATGCTGGATTCTTTTTCTAACACAAGCACAGGCATTGTTTTCTGGAACAGTCTTCCTTCAGCTTCTAAAATTCTGTTGCTTTTGAAGAAACGATTGACATTAATCTCTTTATCCACAATTCCCTTGGGAAAAATGCTGACCAGACCTCAGCAGCTCCAGATTCAGGTCCTAGGTTTGCTATAAATACCTTGTGTGACCTTGAGCAAACCACTGTTTTTCTGTGACTTAGTTTTTCCATCTGTAAAATGGCAGTAATGACGAACTTTGTGTTTTCTTGCCAGCTCTTACATTATGCATATCTGCGGGGGAACTGCTCATCGAATCTCTTCATGGCTTGGTTCCCCATCTCTAGAAGAGGAATAATAATACTTCCCATGTCTACTTATTTTGATTACAATCTCTTCATGTATGCATGTACTTGAAGTACTGTGGGACTCAGCCACAGGATGCCAACAACATATTTTCCTCCTCTTTTACTCCAGACACGGTACTGTTGGACCCTCTAATATGGGTTTACAGGGTGCTTTTGAGCTAACTTCCCTCAGCACTCCAGCATGTCAGCTGCAGTGGCTTGACCTCTCAAGGAAAGCTTCTATATTAGTAACCAAACTGATCAGCTTGCACTAAAGCACATGAGACGCGCTCACAGAGCACACTGTGCTAGCTAAATTGCATGGTAACATCATTGCTATGGTAAACAGCAAACAGCTAGGGGACAGAAACATCTTGAATTCACACTGCTATTTCTGTGGATGAATGCTGCGGTGCCCAGCTAAACCGTACATCCATGAGAACTAGGCATCCCATCTTGAGCTACAATCTTCATATGTATGTTACAAGAAAGAGATCAATGAGGATTTTTTAAACCTGATAGATCAATTTAAATCACAATATCTTCACACGCCTACTGGAGAGGTAATTTGGATAACCAGAGCTATAAGTTCCTACCATGAGCAATATTTTATCTTTGCTGCAGAGGTGACCTAACACCATGGTGACACAGAAGATTTAATATAGTGCCCAGCTAAGGAAAGGAATTTTGCACAATATTAGATGACAAACTTGTTCCATTGTTTAAGTACCATAGGCATTATTAGCCTGTCACGAGACTGGGGTATGAGCTCATAGACTGTAACTCTTACATCTGCCTTTGTACAAGGTTGCCTGTCTAATTGTGTAGGTGAAATATGTCTGCCTGTAAAGACCAAATTTTTTTAGTTGAATTTTAATTAAAAAATTCCTCCCACCCCTCCAAACAGACACAGCAGTCTTCACTGCCTACCCAGCTTGAAGTAAAACTTGATTCCACCTCATCTGATTGCATTTCAGTAGCAGGGGAGGGGTACAGATACATTTGCAGGATCCATTCTACCATTTTTCGGAGTGCAGAAGAGCAGCTGAACCTAAGGCAACATTTGAGCATGGAGCAAAAGAAGAGAGCCCCCTTAGAGATGTGAATTTCTTTTTCTTTATAATTTAAACATCCGTTACTTAGGGGCTCTGCATGACTAACTTATTATTCTTTTTCAGATATTCTCCTCTAATTCTTTAGATTCTACAATCTGGTGTTAAGATCCTGGTAAAGCTAGACCAATATGAAAAGATAGTTTGTTCAACTGCAGTTTTTCGGGCAGAGCATAGATTGCCAACAGTTTGATCCCAGAGAAAATAACAGATCTCCTCTGTTTATGTTTCCAAGGGGTGCATTTAGATTATAGCTCATAAAAATAAAGAAATTATGGGAAACTATGTCTAATTTTCTTTTAACAAAGTTGGAATACCAAGAGCTAGTTAAGAAACCAAGGGACTGAATTTTTAAAAATAGCCTAGGCGAGTCTTACTCCCATCACGCTGCCTTGCAGCACCACCTACAGAGAGGCTGTCAGCATCACACCCACTGCCAAAACTCGGGAATCTCCCGGTTTGCTGGCCAAACAAATCCTGGTTCAGTGATTAACACGCTCTGGAAACTGCAGGTTTGACAGATCTGAAGCCTGCAGTCTTCTGGTACAGGATAAAGGAAAAAAATACGGTCTATTTTTCCAAGAGTCCCTCACTTCCCATGCAGAAAATGCACCAATGACAGAACTAACCCAGCCACTTCGCTGATTTTTTTTTTTCACTTCAGAAGCTTTCATGCAGAAGAATTTTTCTGGCAGCCAAGTGTCCCAGCTGCAAAAGGATGGTGGGATTTTCCAGGGCAAAATGCGCCTAACGGTCCATTAATCCTACCTTTGGCACAAGCTGATTGTTCAGGCTTCAAAAGACTGCAGTATTTCACCTCCTCCGTGTATCTACTCAATTACACAAGGTAAAATGCCGTGGAGATTGACCTTCATCAGCGAAGTATAAGATCTGTTTGCCCTTGACTTACCCTGGGTACTACACAGGGGAGATACAGGGGCTGGACAGTGAGAAAGAAGGAGTTTGCAAGCACAGTTTCAAAGCTGGCATTTGAAATACGGCACCGATTATCTCACCATTTAAAAAAAAAAAAAAGTTTCGCTATTCACCTCAAAATAGAACGTTCCTCTGAAATATGGAGTATTTTTGTTTTCCTCCAGAAGCCTAATCCAAATGCCACAGTAGTAACTGGAAAATTCCCTCAGTTTTGGATCAGGCCCTGGCTGTGGGAGGTGGTGGGTGCAGGAATGCGTGAGTGCAGGCGGCATTGCTATCCTATTGCTCATAAAGAACAGAAGAAAAGAAGAGGCACTGAAAAAGCAGATAAGAGGGCAAAGGAAGACACAGGCTCCAAACCTATGACAGTGAGCTTTAGCACCCAGAAGCAACAGCCCAAAATACCAACAGTATATGCTTAGATAGATATATTTAGGGATATGTGCTGTCTTAGGAGGGGAAAATATGATCCTTTTTATTAACAGATGGAGTGCTAGCTTATAATGCATTTGTCTGCCCTTCCCATGCCGGTAGAAAAGATATACCAGGACCTCATTCCTATGATGGTTAACCTTTTTCTTCTAATTTCCAGCCTACAGGTATTCGTTACCAGAAAGGACAGGTCTACTAGCTTTTATATGTTTAAAAACCCAGTTATCTTATAAAGTCATCAGGTCTAGCACTACACAGCTTTAGCAATGCATGTTGTGTTTTAGCCTACTTCTACATAACATTTTGTCTAGTATTATTCTTTCCTACTAAATTTATCCAAAAGTCTTGCATGTTATTTGGAACAGACTTCAATCATTTTTCCTCTTTTTTAAAAGCTGGAACGTTTTTTCCTGCTCTCAGATGGTGACGTGTTGTTCCTGTGGTGATGCTGGTACACAGCCAGACACAATCTTGATGGGGCAGTGCTGTTAGATGCCTGGGTCAGAAATCAGAGTATTTCAGTTGAAAGGGATCTACAACAATCATCTAGTCAAAATTATCATCGTATTATAATCTTTACATTTTGTTCCACTTGCATGAGATGATTTCTATCTCCATGCATTCATTTCCTCTACGTATAATACATTTCCACTATATATTATGCATTCATTTGTGTCCTGTCTCTCCCCTTTTCAACACCCTTACCTCTTCTCTTGTTCATCTCCTGGTAAGTAAGCCTGAAGAGAGTTTTGCTATTTGTTTTAATTTCCTTTGCAAGGTCTAACTCAGCTTCATTGCTCGCACATTTCCTTTTATGCCTACACTTTCTAACTTCTCAGACAGTTTTCTTTGATTAATCCTTTTTTTCCATTCCTCCTACTCCCTTTGCTTATTCACGATAACCACTTTGAAATGGTTATTTGCCGAGTTAGGTCTGGAGCCCTTCCTTGCAGAGTTTTATCCTCCTGTGTACATATTCCAAATAGTTTTTGTAGCCTTTGCTTAAATTCTGAGTCTGCCCAACATTGCAACTTTTCTTAAGCTGTCAAAAATCAGAAAGCAAAAGTTGTTAATAGCTGGTGTGTAGCAACTTCCAGCAAATTAGGCTTCCCATTGGGTTCATGTTTGCCATCCCACCATGTGAGATATTCCAACTGGTTTTCCCTGTGCACACATCCAAAGCTAGAAGATCATGGGGAGACTGCGAATGGTAGAGACATTCTTCTCGACCTACAGCCACAGCAGCAGTGCCAGAACAAGGCTAGAAGGCCATTAGCTGAAACTATTCTCAAAGAATAAAAAATTGTTACAGTAGATTAAAAATTAGCATGAAGAAATGAAGTACATACATATATTTTTAAAGCCTTTGTCAGGCAGCCAAAATGGAAACAGATTTCACCAGACCACGAAAAATGAACCACGTGTGTTAGTCCTTGTACAACTGGAGCTTATTTCCTTGCTAAATTCCAAGTTTCGGGTCTCTCCCACTGAAGCAAAAGGCCTGCTCAAGAAAACTCCCCAAATGGCTTATAATAGCAAAGGAATACTTCTTTCTGTTTCTCACTGTACAAGTTTGCCCAGGCAGTGAGATAAACCAGGGTAACATTTCCAGAAAATGTGGTTATGATTATAGTTACTGTTCCTACCATATGTGTAATTACTAGTTGTTTTGGGAGGTCTTTTGAGAATTTAAGCTATATTCTCCTGACCGCCCTGGGCAGTGGCTGCTGTTGTTTCCACAGGGGCCATGATAGGCAACCCTTGGGGTGCAGGAGGGAGCCCAAACCCACCCCGCACCATAGAATCATAGAATCATTTGGTTGGAAAAGACCTTTGAGATCATTGAGTCCAACTGTACCTGTCCACTACTACACCATATCCCTGAGCAACTCGTCTAACAGACTTTTAAATCCCTCCAAGGATAGTGACTCAATCACCTCCCAAGGCAGCCGTTCCAGTGCCTGAGAACCCTTTTGGTGAAGAGGGAATGGCCTCAAACTCCGCCAGGGGAGGTTCAGGCTTGACATTAGGAAAAAATATTTCACAGAAAGGGTCATTGGGCACTTGAACAGGCTGCCCAGGGAGATGGTTGAGTCACCTTCCCTGGAGGTGTTTAAAGACGGGTGGATGAGGTGCTGAGGGACATGGTTTAGTGATTGATGGGAATGGTTGGACTCGATGATTCAGTGGGTCCTTTCCAATCTAGTGATTCTATGATCCACCCTCATCCTATCACTCCATGCTCTTGTAAAAAGTCCCTCTCCAGCTTTCCTGGAGCCTTCCCTTTCAATACTGGAAGCTGCTCTAAAATCTCCCTGGAGCCTTCTCCAGGCTGAACAACCCCAACTCTCTTAGCTTGTCCTCATAGCAGAGGTGCTCCAGCCCTCGCTTCATGTTTTTAGCCCTCCTCTGGACTCGTTCCATTTTTATATTACAAAAACATTTCTTTTCCTAACACTGTGGCTGCCCCATCCCTGGAGGTGTTCCAGGCCAGGTTGGATGGGGCTTGGAGCAACCTGGATCAGTGGGAGGTGTCCTTGCCCAGGGCAGGGGGGAAGGAACTGGATGGGCTTTAAGGTCCCTTCCAACCCAAACCATTGTGAGGCCCCATCTGGAATGTTGTGTCTAGTTCTGGAATCCTCAACATAAAAAGGAGATGGAGCTAGTGGAACGGATCCAGAGGAGGCTACAAAGATAGTCAAAGGGCTGGAGCACCTTCCGTATGGGGACAGGCTAGGAGAGCTGGGCTTGTTCAGCCTGGAGAAGGCTCTGAGGAGACCTTATAGTGACCTTCAGTACCAGAAGGGGCTGCGAGAAAGCTGGGGAGGGGCTGTTTACAAAGGCTTGTGCTGACAGGAGGAGGGGCAGTGGGTATGAACTGAAGAGGGGCAGATTTAGACTAGACATAAGGAGGAATTTCTTCACTATGAGAGCGGTCGGACACTGGCCCAGGCTGCCCGGGGAGGCTGTGGCTGCCCCGTCCCTGGAGGGGTTCAAGGCCAGGTCGGACGGGGCTTGGAGCTGCCCGCTCCAGTGAGACGTGTCCCCGCCCCCGGCAGCCGGTGGAACTGGATGGGATTTAAAGTCCCGTCCAAGCAGTCCCGTGGTTCCGGTGGGGTGCGGGTCCCGCCTCGGAACGTTGCTGCTGGGGGCGCGGCGCGCGGCGGACGCGCGGGGCGATGCACAACGCGGAAGTGCGCGGAGCCGCGCGCGGATCCGGGGCTGGAGGGGCCCGGCGGCCGGGGGGGGGCGGCGCTGGCGGCCGCCGGCCGGGCCCGCTGAGGCTTCTGCCCGCGGGCCCCGGGCTGAGCCGCGGCCGAGGGCCCGGCAGCGAGGCAGCCGAGCGGGCCCCCGGGCGAGGGGCCCCGGGGCGGGAGGGCCATGGCCACCCGGCGTCTAACGGACGCGTTCTTGTTGTTGCGGAACAACGCGGTGCAGAGCCGGCAGCTGCTGGCCGAGCAAGTGAGTAGTTACGGCTCCTCCAGCCCTCTGAGTTCACGTAGCATGGCTGCTGCGGTGAGTCTCCTCCCTTCATCCTTCTGTACCGCGCTCGCCTCGGGCTGCCGGGCAGCCGTGCTGTGTGTCCCGTTCCCCTCTGGCCCTCCCACCCCCCTCACCGCCCCATGGATCCCTTGCTTCCTTCCCCTAGGTCGTCTCCTTGCCCCACACCCCGTCCTCTGTACTGTTTCCCCCCTCCCTGTACCGCCCCATCAATCCTTCACTCCCTTCCCCTAAGCCAATTATTTGCCCCGCACCCCACGCTCTGTACTCTTTCCCCCCTCCTTGTACTCCCATCAACCCCTCACTCGCTTCCCCTAAGCCTTCTCCTCACCCCCACACCCCGTTCTCTGTACTCTTTCCCCCCCCGCCCTGTGCCGCCCCATCAATTCCTCTCTCCGTTCCCCTGCCTCCTCCCAGTACCTTCACCAATGGATCAACCCCCCGCTCCCTTCCCCTAAGCTCTCTCCTCGCCCCCGCACCCCATCCTCTGTGCTCCTCCCCACCGTGTTGATACCTGTTCCAACTACTTCATGTCAAATGAATAGATCTGTCTTTGTGCTGATCACACCTCTGTTCGTTTTGTGACCAATAAATGCTGCTGTAATAATTTCATGTTAGCACTGACATGAGGTTTTTTGTCCGTTGCGATTTTTGATGCCTCCTTTCCCCAAAGAAAAAAAATAATCCAAGTTATTTCCTAGAGCAGAACTCTTCTATTCACTCAGTGTGGGCACTGTTAAATATAGTAGTATGGATTATTCCCATTGCTTGATTTTATTTTTTTTTCTGCAATCGAACTTAAAGTTCAGTGTGGAAAAGGGGAGTCAGTAGGTACTAGTGTAAGTCCTTATTACAGAAACTTTAAAAAGTCATTTGTTCAGAGGCAGTTTATGCAGCTTTTTGTGAGTTCTGAGCTAGTTAGACTGTGATAGACTGCTTGGCAGCTTGGTGCTACTGAGTTTTTTACAAATAAATGTTTGAACGAAAAATGTAATAGGCACCAGTATATATCTGCTGGCAGTTTCATCATTCTAAATTGTTTTGCATTCATGTATTTTTGTTAGGAAAAGCAGTACTTTGTGCTGCAGATTTTACTTCAACTGAGGAGTTGCTGTTGAATGCTCTTTGTCCATTGTTACACTTCTGTCCAGCAAGCTGCGTATTAAATTGCATTTGCAGAACAGGAAATGTCAATAGTAATCTGCGCTATAAATGTGTATTTTGGCACTGCATTTGGTTCTTGTTAACATGGGGGGTGGATTGCTGATACTAGTATCACTTTTTTAGTTGCTTGGATTTTTTTAAATGTATCACCTAGGGAAGTTAGTGGTAGTTCAAACTTGCCTACAGACTGCTGAGCAGTGAAGCTGCGGTTTTACTCAACAGTGAGTACAGTAACACTTAGCACTTGCATGAAACGTTTGTTTACAGTGTTAACGTTAATTGAAGCTCTTTGCTAGGATGCTCAGTCAGATGTAATGAATGCAGACAGCGATTGGAAATTCTTGCTGTTGTGCAGTGGATTAAGTCTGTCAGCGGCTCAGTGTGGATCCTGATGGGTAGCTGAGAGTTCTGTAGCTCACTACAAGCATACTGTTTCAGCGAGAAGTCCAAAGGTGGCAGTGTGAGCTGTTCACCTGCCATGTTTCTGAGGTGTCAGGGTTGTAGCTCACTATCTTTTCTTTTGGGTGGTATCCAGGGAGCAGAGCTGCTGCATGCTAGCAGGGCAGCACTGCCACTTCTGGCTCCTAGTACTTTGGCTTTCACTCTCCAGGGTTCTCCTGAAGAAATCCTTTACTAAGAGAGCTCACTCTCAAAAATGGCTTTCTGCCCTGTAAGGTGCATTCTCATGTGCACAGTCAACCACTCCTTAAAGTCAAATAATCGAAGTAGCATTCCTAACAGTGTTGCCCTATTTCAAAAGCTTGATATAGGATAAAGAGAGATCACTAGCTGAAGCCTGCTGCTTTGTTAGACCACAAGTATTTTGTCCTTGGTTTAGATCTGACATGCTTGCTTTATTCATCTTCCAGTGAAATATTCTATTGCTCACATGCTCCCTACCATAAAAGGACTGGTGAATAGAGAAGGTGCAGATATGTTGCCTTTTGTATTTTTTCAAATGCATGTTAGGATTAATGCTCCCTGAAACTAAAGCGTAATTGAAGTGTGGATATAAGTGAGCGTATACTGCACATGCTTTAGCTGTTTGTCTTTTGCTCTCTGTTCCAACTTGTGATAACTGGGGTGCTTGTCAATAAATGTCTTACAAAAGCTTGTGTCTGCCTCCTCCAATCATAATTGAACCTTCTAACTCACAGTAGGTGTTGAATGCTGCAGTCAAATTGCCTTTGCTGTTGAACTTCAGTATGTTCTATTGCAGTGCTTCTACCTGAGATCTTAGTATCTAGAAACTTCATTGTAAAGTTACTTTGGGAAACAAACCCAGCTCTTAATGTGATTTCTTATATTCTTTCTGTTTACCAAGCAACTGAAATATTTTTAGAAGCAATTTTGTGCATCAAGCAAAATACTGACTTGAAGTACATCATAATGTATTTATTGAATGTTTTAAAAGCCACTTTGTTTTGTTCTTGGTAAACCATCATGCTTAGAAAACAAATCAGTATTTTCTCAAATGACCATACTCTATATCTGTCTTCTGTCTCTTTTTTTTCCCTTTTACCTTTTGCTGTCTCTAACTGGATGGGGCTGATGGGATCCACAAATCACTTCAGGAGCTGGATGAGGTATTGTTTTTCATGTTTTATTCTACCATGGCACATCAAGTGCACATTGTTGAGCTAAAATGTTCCTCTCTGCTGCTGGTTTATTACATTTCCTTATATAGGATGAGGTGTCTCCATATGCAGAAGGATAAGGCTGCATAGAGAAGATGAACATTTTATGTTATAATGTTACATTTTTAATAGATGCGTGTATAAACTAGTTTGACTTTCTGTATACAAATGGGGTATAGTGACTTTGTACAATGAAGCTATTAACTATTTTTTTATGCTATTTATGAATTGTACAAACTTCAGGAAATAAAGTCAGAGACAAAAAAAGGTTGTCAAGAGAGAATTACCCAGAAAGGAAGAGGGATTGTTTTTTCAGAGGGGAGGGGATGGGAAACCACAAAGCTTTCCAGGTTTGATAAAGGAAAACGAGAAATCTGGAAAAAAACGGAAAGTGAGGTTTTTTTTATGAAATCTTTCCCTGAGAACTAATAGTGAAGAAATTTGGTATGTTGCAAGTGGTATCACTGATGATACCACCCCTTTCTGTCTTCAGTAAAGGAAGATGTGGAGCTTGATCATACGTACATCACATGCAAATACGCTTTTGGGGTTAATTTTTATTGGACAGCATATATGCACCTTTTCATGATTCTCAAGGATCTTGTTTGAGTAAAGTTAATTTGCTGTCTTGTCTTATCTTCTGTAGCTTGCTGATGACCGTATGGCACTGGTATCGGGAATAAGTTTAGATCCCGAAGCAGCAATTGGAGTAACAAAGCGCTTACCTCCCAAATGGGTTGATGGAGCAGATGAAGTAAGTTGTGTGGCAAATCCAACACAGAGTTTGACTTCTTATGTAGGAATTTATTCATGTTGTCAAGTTACATTCTCAGTGCTGTAAGTTTTATGATAGAAGTAGTATTAGAAGAGATATTAAAATAAGTATGTTTTCTGATTTGACACCCTTTAGGAGAAAACATGAGACGAGCTGTGATTTGTTATCTTGAAGGATAGATTGCAAGTGAAGTAACCAAGAAGACTGGGTTTGCATCATCAGTGGGAGTATTAACTGTCCCAGTATTAACAGTACACTAGGACCATTAGGATAGACATGCTAAACCTTTAGTTTTGAGACTGCAGGAAGGTCCTAAAGCTCTTGGCAAACCAAATTGTTCTCGCTTTAAAACTTGGAAGGAAGGGCACAAAACAAATTAGTGCTTCCACTACGCTTTGTGTTTTAACTCTGAGGGGTTCAAATGAATAGATCCTAAAATGTTGGAGGTTAACCTTTTCCAATATTTGGAGTGTGAAGCTATACTTGACTTTCAGAAAATCCTTTTTAAAATGTACTCTCAGAACACATGTTGGCTCATCAGTTTGTGCATACAGAGCCCATGGTGCAGAAGGGTGATCAGTCTCCTTCTTACTACAATAGTAATCATCTGTGCAGATTTATTTTTAATGACTTGCTTGAAAGCATGTAATTTAACTTCTGCTGTTGATTCCAGGATGTCCAGTGTTTGACAGAGTGGAAGGTGTGACCTGAATTTTCATTTATATTTTTGGAAGTTGGCTAAACCTTCTTACTATTATACTTATTATAGTATAAATTATTATTCCAACTTACTGAAGCATATTTGGAAATAGCATCTTAGCATAAGACTAAAAAGAGTAGGTTTAGAAAAGTACCGAACTTTATATACAAGTATTCAGTTACTTCTTAGTCAGCTTTTTGTGGGTGTTCTTTAATAATCTTTGATCTACTTTTTGCAATACAGATTTCTTTCAATTATTTTGGTCTAGCTTTTGTCAGAACGTTTTCCTCTGAAACATTAGTCACTTCCCTTTCTCTACTGTTGGATTTTCTATTCTAGATTCAGTATGATATCACCAGGGTAAAACAGAAGATGAAAGAATTAGCTAGTCTTCATGATAAACATCTAAACAGGCCAACACTGGATGACAGCAGTGAAGAAGAACGGGCAATAGAAATAACAACCCAAGAAATCACACAGGTACAGACTGCTTTCAGTTCTACACCTGCAGTTTGACATACCTGTAACGCATCATTATGAGGCAGAAGTTTCCTTTGAGCTACGCATTTCTTTTGTAATTAGTATTCGAGTGAGTCCTGGGCTCTGTGCTTGCTGCTGCACTCAGTGTCTCAGTGAACTTCTCAATGAGTCACTTAACCTCCACGTTCTTTTACTTACTGTTTGCTTTACTACTTGGAATAGGATTGAGGGACTTAATCAAATCATATTTGCAGGTATCTCTGAGAAATACAGATATATATTCTAAGGCTTCCTGTCCAAGCAGTTCTAATGAAGCAGATGTCATTGATCAGAAGTAGTTGTGTTATTTTTTTATTTTTACACTGTTAGCTTTGATTTGTTTATTCACTTGTGTTTCTGTATGTTGCATTGGGCAATAAGAAATCAATTTTTAAAATCTAGAAGTCAACATGTTGCTTCTGCTTGGAACTTCTGCAGTGTTAAAGTGTGTGCTGCTGTATTTTTTACTAATGGAATTGTTTTCTCAGTTATTTCACAGATGTCAGAGAGCAGTCCAGGTCTTGCAGAGCAGGTCGCGTAGCTGTACAGAACAAGAAGCACGTGTTCTCAGGAATGTAGTGTCTTCCTTAGCACAGTCCCTTCAGGAACTATCCACCAACTTCAGGCATGCACAGTCTGACTATCTCAAACGTAAGCATAAGAGATACAGTAATACACGGGCATCTTCTGTGGAAAGCACTAATTAAGGTGTGCTTATTTACTCAATTTGGAAAACCGAAGCACGGAAAGGTTAAGTGATGCACACAGGAACACCAAGATGTTAGAATTTAGGAGTTTGGGGTTCACAGTGAATGTTCAAATTGGTTTACTCTGCTTATCTACTGCATATTGCTAAAGAAGAAATTTCATAGTTAAATATATCAATGAAACCAGTGTATTTCATCCATCCACATCTTTAATGTATCATTGCTTCACAAATTGTTGTCTGCAAAGCTACGTCTGTTACACTGGTGAAGCAGTCGTTGGTCTTAAGACATGATACTTACTGTTGATTGGTAGTCTGTGATGAAATTCTGCATCCATAAGTAGACCAGAAATGGAATATCCTCTATTTAAAACTCTAAAGTTGTGTGCAGTTCTCTTGTCAGCTAAGTAAGATTATTCCAGTCTTGTAAGAAACCCAAAAAACCCTTGATCTTCAAATTTAATACTGATAATATTTCTTTCACCCATGGTGTAAATGGCACATGTGGAACTTAAGATCACAATTCAGACAAGGGATGTTTCTAAGAATTTGTTAAAGAACTGCCTAGTATGATCACACTTAAAGGCTCTTAACTTACTTAACTTAAACTTTATGGAACATCATGACTTAAAATCACCGATTTAATCAGTCTTGCAAGTCTGGTTGAATTTGTTGTGCTTTGTTAAACAGTAAGCCTGTGTGACCGTTAAAATTTAGATACTGCTGTTTGTCATTCATTAACTAGATTTTCTTTCTTGTGCTTTTCTATCTGGTGCTTCAGACCTTACTTTCACTCTTGATTTTAGTGTACATAAATGTTATGCTCAAACATAGTTGTTCTTTTACAGGCATGAAGAATAGAGAAGAAAGATCCAAACACTTCTTTGACACCTCAGTCCCACTGATGGATGATGGGGAGGATGATACGCTTTATGATAGAGTAAGTTAAGAGATTTTCACACAAATTCAATATGACAGAGTTTTTTAATGTACATTTATTTTTAGTATGAAAATATCAAAATAGTATGCCAGAGCACCAAGCTACGTGGATATTATATTGCTGCAGATTTCTGTGATACATTTTCTTAATTAGTATTGCTGATGCAGTGTTAAGATGATTGCACCATCTGCCTTAGTGCTGCAGTGTGAGGAAACTACTGAATTCTCCTTACGTGACTGATGGACTAGGAGGTCTGTAAATACCATACTGTCCTTTGTCTTGCCACCATCTGGGCAGGTGCAAGTGTAACTGTTAGAAAACTCTGAATTTGGGTGGAAGGTGGCACTTGCGTTAAAGCATTACTGAAGACTTTTACATTTATTAGTATTGCAGATTGTTGCTAATAATGATGTAATGGTTTGTTTCTGTAGTTATGTTGTAGAGCAGTACTAGACCCACTTCTTTGTTTTACTTTGTTGTGGAGTTTGGACATGCTACATTTCTCAGCAGTGGTGCGATCTTTTCTGTTGCATCCGATCTAGTAGTGCTACAGAATATTCTTGGTGGTAACATTTAACATTTCCTGTAAGTTCTCAGTTAAATGTTAAAGCAGTTTTTCAGCTAATCTGGTGTATAAGAGGGTTTTAATTTGTCTGTGTATAAGAGTGATTGTGGAAAGGATACTGTTCAGTTGTGACTGGCCTTGGGAGACAAAACCAGTAAGGTCTCTGTAGCGTAAAACCATCAGGATTGTTGCTGTATCTTTAAATGTTTTAATGGCCATTGAGGTTACTGGACGTTCTGTAATGCTGATAAGTCCGTCGATATTCCATAACTACGGGACACATTTATTGGTTTTGTACATCAATAAAAACATTCTTTTGGACATATCTGACTTTTAAAAGCTCTTCTTGTGTTCAGGAAGGATTTAAGATTTACCTTTTCTCTGCTAGAGAAACATGTATCTGCCCAAGTTATTTTAGTGGTCCTGAAACTCTGTTTTTAAAATACAAGACTTTTTTTCTTACGTAGTTGTCTTACTTCAGAAATTCCGAAAGGACTGTTGTGTTATGAAGTCTTATAATTATTTCTAGTGTTCTGATGCTGTTAGTGTTAATTCAACATCTAAATCTTTTATTTCAACAGGGTTTTACAGATGACCAGCTAGCATTGGTGGAGCAAAATACATTAATGGTGGAAGAGCGGGAACGGGAAATCCATCAGATTGTACAGTCAATCTCCGATCTCAATGAGATATTTAGGGATCTGGGAGCAATGATAGTAGAACAGGTACATTGACATCACACTGTTAGTAAGAAATAGGAAATTCTGGGTAGTGTTAAGGCTTGCAGACTCTTCCTGTTGTAACATCCTGTTTTCATGTGCTTTTTGCTTTTCTAAACTTACCTCTTCAGCCTAAGGTTTCCACTGCTTGAAATCTCCCAGAAGATGTGTTAATGGAGGGGGGTGGGGAGGAAATGAACTGGTTACGGGTGTTAGGCTAAAAAAACCCATTCAATCCCAGAGTTCTGTTGGTTATTTTTCCCAGAGATGGTTTAGGTTAAATTTGTCAGCCAGAAGCACCTGAACTGGAAGTAAGGTGATCATTAAGGCATGTGATTTGAGATAGTGACGTAGATGTCAATGGCATTGAGCAAGGAGGTCATCTAACAAAATCCTAACTAGTTCTTCTGTGAAAGTTCACAGTTTACATAGTTCATTAGCTGTGACCATTGTTAATTAACTTTGCTAGTAATTGGTTTATGAAGTTCATTTAGGTTCAGATTGGTGCTCATTCCTTCTATTTCATTTAGGGGACAGTTCTAGATAGAATTGACTACAATGTTGAACAGTCATGTATGAAAACTGAAGAGGGCCTAAAACAACTACATAAGGTAAGCTGATGGAATACTTGAGCTGCTTTGCATACCTAATAATCTTTTCTAATTTAACAGCCATGAAGTTATTCAGTTATTCTTCTATTGGTCATTATTCCTTTTAGAAATAACTGCTATACAGTGCAAAATGCTTAACTGTACAGTAGTAGGAACTTTCCATATAACTTCTGTTAATGTTATGCTTGATGCCTAGTGTTAATTTCTTAAATAACCTTCTAGGCATCCAAACAACACACTTTGATCTTTATATTGCTGACCTCTCTGTTTTGAGAACCCAGCAGTTGTGAAATGGGGCTGAGTATTGGGTACCTCCCTGTAGATTTCAGTCAGTTAATATATCCTAGTTTGAAAACATTATCCCAATAGCGTGAGCTGCAAGAATAATTTTTGATATTTTCTCCTACTATCTGACACTTGTTAGAAGTTTGGTCCAACCTTATGCTTTTAATGTGAAGCTTTTGCTACGAACATCTGAAGAGTTTGAATTGGCAGCAGAAGAGAGTTTTGTGGTTGTTTTGTTGGCATTTTTTGTTTTGTTTTGATTTTAAGCTAAGTTTTGACTTGTCAGCTCAGCTGAGTGCTTCCACTGCTGGAAATAAAGTAGAGTGAGAGATCTGTGCAAAAGCCTCTGAGTAAAATGTTCTGTTTTGGAAACAGACATTATTGCTAAACGCTCAACTTCATATTATGGTAGACTTCTAATACAGACAGCAGAAAAAATGCCATTTGAGAAAAAGCAAAATAAATTGATTAAAGGTTTAGTCCTGTTATACATAAAAGTAAATTAGGGGTCACTAAAATAAGACACTGACCAATGGTAAAGGCTTAAAGTAACTGCAAGCAACTTGTACAAACTGAACTAGAAATAAATTAATCTGTTGGCATCAACGCTATTTCTAGGCTAGGGGTAGTTAATGAATTGTCAGCAAACTGGATTGCTGACTAGAACATAAATTTTTGATGCAATGTATACATGTTTTCAGTACAGCATAGGAATTTTTTCACCCATCATGAAGACATATACACAGGTCTGAAAACCAGTATCATAGACAGTTACCTTGTTGTTTCTAATACTGTTGATAATTTTATTCTAATTTAATATCTGTAATGACAAACAAGAGCCTATACTTTGTAGATTTGCAGAAATCTGAATACTAATTCTTCCTTTTCTGTTAATATAGGCAGAGCAATATCAAAAGAAGAATCGGAAGATGCTTGTTATTTTAATTTTGTTTGTTATAGTAATTGTCCTTATTGTTGTTCTTATTGGTGTAAAGTCACACTAGGTTTCACTTTGTTTTCTTATTTTTGGAGTTATGTGGACTTTCTTCCCCAATGTGAATGGATGGACCTGCACTCCAGAAAGCTGCCTTTGAATGTATAAGCCCTTGTGGTGCGAAGTCTGTGCAATTTTTCTGTAGAACTCTTCAAAGTACAATTTTGGTGACCTGTGAGGTGTTTGTAAGGATTGTATGGAAAATGTCAGGAAACTTGATGCTCCCACACAAAGGATTTAGTACTCTATGCAGAGGTATTTGGAAACACAATACTTAAAAATAATTACAAAATTTAGGTTTACCAGTGAGTACAGTAATTGGTGTGTTACTGTGAACAAAAATGTGTTGTCTTCTGTATTCCTATGTCACAATTGTTATAGGCTTCAAATTTAAACCATATTACTGAGTTGTGGGACTAGATAACAAATTAATCCAGATGTCAAGTATGTTGAGGCATAAAAATGTTTGACTTCATCTCCATTCTTTCAGCCTCAAAAGATCCGAAGAACTGGATAGACAACTAAAAATGAAAGCTTTTAGCAACCAGAACATAAACCAACCCTTGTGATCTTAATTTAGATACTGCACATTACTAAGAATCAGAGTAGTATTTGATCTTGTAAATAACAAGATTTAATCACTGGCATAATTTAACGCATTTAGGTAATTAAAGAATTTTGTGAGCTTGAGTAGTCATGGGAATGCTTCTCCTCACCAGAAATGATCATATATGTTTTTTCATATACGGGCTTTTTTTTTTTTTTTAAGTACAGACATTTCATAAAAGCAGTTGTGAAATTAAACCTAAAAAATAGAGGTTCTCCTTTTGGGTTTCTACTCCATCTGACCTACTATAGTGGGTCTCATGTTTCATACTTCAGTTGTATAAGCTGTTTATTTTACAGTGTGTCTGTCCACATGTGTTGTTTCTTTATATAAGAAGGGGTTTCACTGCAGTACATGTTACATGCAGTTTTCCTGACAGAAGATGATTTTTTTTCTGAATTCCTGCCTGGAAGAGAACATGTTTCTGGCCTTTTACTGGTTGTGAGAGATGTTGTGCAAGTGAGGCCTTCAGTAGAGAATTTGGGGTTTTTTTCACTATTTTTGTAGTGGAAAATTTTGCTGTAGGCCATAAGAGAAATCAGGGTAACATCTAAGTAGTAGAATACTCCTGATTTAATTCAGGTCTGAAGTGGTGTGCAATTGTAGAGGCCTTAATATTTTTAATATGGTTTTTCTGTATATTTTTTCCCCCAAAGGGACTGTAACTTATTTCCTTCATGTTCTGACTGATGCAGTTCTCCCCATGAACTTGCAGAATAGCTGCAAGAATATGCGGTTTCATAATACTATGGTTTTAATGTTGACTATATTGCTGGCCCTGGGTTTCTTTACTGTGTACTGAGGAGAGCTTAAGATGTGAGTTTAAACTGACTTGGTGCAGGAACAGACCTGAAAGTAAAGACTACAAAGATGCAAAAGCCTTGGCTTTTCGTGTGGCTTATTGTGAAAAGCTTTGTACCACTCTGTTACCTCTATATAAAGGGGATGTTGAGCTTCCAAAACTGCCAGATCAAACCCTAGTTTAAATTTATAAATTAAACTGGCAAAAGAAAGAATAATGCTTGTAGTTGGTTGTGCAGCTCCCCTGTTCTGGTAATAGATCTTTTTGATGATCGTAAGTAAAACTACTGTCTCCCGAGTGTGCTGTCTACATCAGCTGGTGTGAAGCAGCATATGGCTATAATTTAATATACTGTATTTGCAACTCTCTCTCTAACATGAGGTTGTGTTATTTATTTGTCTTGACTGGTGCTTTTGACATTTTATCATGGCTAACGAATTCAAAGAAGTAATAAAACACTTCCAACTTAATTGGGCAATTCTTAATTTTCTTAAAAAGTATAAACTGAAACGTACTTGCGTGATGTTAATGTGTCTTTCTATTTTGTCATAATTAAATGAAAGCAGTGTTTACATGAAATATCTTGGGGAAAAAAAGATGTAACTTTCTCTAGCACAATGTAACTTGCATTGTCAAGAGCTATTTCCCATGAGTTATGCCCACGGTGTCTGAGCTCCGCTCAAGTAACTGACTACATATTTTCTATCCAATCCTGTAAAAAGAAATGCAGTTTCAATATGCATCAGACGAGGCAAAACTCTGATGTCAACTGTCCTGTGTAACTTGAGCTGGAATTTATTGAAGTTGATTATATCAAGGGGAAAACAATTACAACAGGCTTCTAAATCATTGCAGGTGCCTAGCTTATTACAAGTCAGTCTAAACTATCAGCAGCTAAATCAAACCCTTACGCTGTGCTTGGTAAGAATATCTCCACATGGCATGTTGCAGAAGGGGTGCTGTCTGTGCCATTGGGCAACGAAAGCCCAGAACAGCCACTGCAAATGAGGAGTAGCTTGGTTTTAACAGTGGCTGCTGCCTACTCAGGTGTTAAAGGAGAGGAGCTGCCTGAACCTACTGACACGCTTCTGCCCGGCCCTGTAATCATGTGTGTGTTCTGCTGCAGAGAAAGCTGGTACACCTTGTTCTGCAGATAGTGGCCTCTTTGTGGCTGCTGGATTCTTCCTCTTGGCCTGTACTGAACCTCTTGATTCCTAACCAAGGAACAGAAGAGCATTGCTAGAGCATCTCCCAAGAGTCTGTGGCTCCTCACTTGGTGGGAACGACCTATAAAGCTGTTGGCTTGTACAGAATTATTTTTAATAAACGTATGCAAGTGTGCAAAAATGAGCTGCTCTTCCTTGTTACCGGAAGTTAATTCTAGTGATATATGAAAATGAAAGTATTAAAAGCACAGCAAATTTATTGCTACTGCAAGCCTCTAGCAGTTGGAAAGTGAAATGGAGAATTATCATCTTGCTTGGTGGTTTTTGGAATGTGCTGAAAAATTGAAGGAATAAAATTGATGCAGTGTTCACTGAGGCTGCCTATGTTGTATGGATTTAATTTTTGCTTTTATGAAACATTGCAATGCAAAGGCCTCTTATATCCTTTGCGCAAATCCTTGGAAAGCTTGCTTTTGATGCAGCCTTTCAAAAGGTTTAGGTATTGGGTCTGTAACAACAAAATTCATTTATTGGGGAAAAAAAACTTACAGCCTTCCTGGGTAAAATCATTAAATAGGAATCCATTATGATGTTGCATATTATTTGTGATGGATTATGTAAGATTAGGTTTGAGTGCCTTAATTCTATAACTAATAAGAAAGGATCACTAATTAAGTGGCAATAGAAGGATGAAGGATTGAGAGTTAGATGAATGTTTCCTACAGCATTGTTTGATTGGGAGACTGCACCGTGTTGACAGCAGCAGCAGGAATAGCAGAATTTGTAGTTGGTGACAAGGAGCTGATCGCCTGGTTGAACCTGTGGAACGTCTCGATCCTGAGATTGTCGCTGTGTGGTGTTGTCTTTCCTTGGCCTGGAGTAGCAGTGAGCCCCTGCACAGTTTATGTTCTGTGGGTCAGGAAAGAGACTCCTACAAATTGGAGCTGGATCCTGTTTATTGCGTTACCCAGTCTGGTCCATGAGGTTGCACGACTGACCTCTGCAACAGGCTTTCCTAGATCCTTTGTTTGGGTTAATTTTAAAAGTACTGGGCAATAAAGTTTCCATAACGTCCCTTCAGAGAGAGTGACCTCACCTTAAGGAAGTAAGAGCAACAAAGCTGGTGAGGGGGCTGGAGAACAGGCCTTATGAGGAGCGGCTGAGAGAGCTGGGGGTGTTTAGCCTGGAGAAGAGGAGGCTGAGGGGAGACCTCATTGCTCTCTACAACTGCCTGAAAGGAGGTTGTGGAGAGGAGGGAGCTGGGCTCTTCTCCCAAGTGACAGGGGACAGGATGAGAGGGAATGGCCTCAAGCTCCACCAGGGGAGGTTCAGGTTGGACATAAGGAAAAAATTCTTCACAGAAAGGGTAATTGGGCACTGGAACAGGCTGCCCAGGGAGGGGGTTGAGTCACCTTCCCTGGAGGGGTTTAAGGCACGGGTGGACGAGGTGCTGAGGGGCATGGTTTAGTGTTTGATGGGAACGGTTGGACTCGATGATCCAGTGGGTCTCTTCCAACCTGGTGATTCTATGATTCTATGAAGTCTTTTCTGGAATTTAGCCTAATATATCCTTTTTTTTTTTCCTTTTAAGGTGGTATTTCCATTGGGGGGGGGGCGGGCAGAGCCCCTGGGTATATAGAATCACAGGGCTGTCTGTGTGTCCCGTGTCTGGGCTGCAGCAGGAGGGGGGAGCGTTTGGAGATGGGTCTAGCAGAGCTTGGGGACAGCAGCGAGGAGAGGGACCCTCGCGGAGGGGTCTGGGGAGGGGCAGGGCCGGTCCCGGGGAGCAGGAGGCGGGGCGGCGGGGCTGGGCCGGGCAGAGCCCCGGGCAGGGCCCGCCCCGGGCCGGCAGCGGGCGGGGCCGCGGGGGGAAGATGGCGAACGTGCAGCTGGAGTTCCAGGCCAGCGCCGGCGAGGGGGACCCGCAGAGCCGCCCGGTGCTCGTCCTGGGGCAGCTGCACCACCTGCACCGCCTGCCCTGGGCGCAGCTGCGGGCCAAGCTGCAGCCGCGGGTCACCGAGGAGGTGAGGGGGCCGGGCCCGGCCTGGAGCGCCCGCGGAGCCGCCGGGAGAGCTGGAACGGAGCCGGCTCGGGCTGGGGTGGGGGGGGAGCCCGGCCTCGAACGGCCTCGGGTTCGCCCCGAAACGGAAAAGTAACGGGCAGGGAGCCGGCTCGGGGCGGGCAGGGGGTGCAGCCCCTGCCCTCCTCCCGGCGGGGGCGAGGAGCGTTTTGCTCCTGGGGTTTCCTCGCTAGACGTGGGGCAGGGTCCTTTTCTGACTCCTTGCTCTCTTAGGGTGGTATTGAACCACCGTCTCTTGGTTATTCGTCATTAAATCGCGATCATGGAATCACAGAGCGGTTTGGGTTGGAAGGGACCTTACAGATGATCCAGTTCCACCCCTGCCGGGGGCAGGGACACCCCCTAGCTCAGGCCGCCCAAGCCCCATCCGACCTGGCCTTGAACCCCTCCAGGGATGGGGCAGCCACAGCCTCCCTGGGCAACCTGGGCCAGGTCCTCACTGCCCTTAGAGTGAAAAATTTCCTCCTTATGTCCAGTCTAAATCTGCCCCTCTCCAGTTTATACCCATTGCCCCTCCTCCTGTCACCACAAGCCCTTGTGAACAGTCCCTCCCCAGCTTTCTTGTAGCCCCTTCAGATACTGGAATGTTGCTATAAGGTCTCCTCCTCGGAGCCTTCTCTTCTCCAGGCTGAACAAGCCCAACTCTTTCAGCCTGTCCCTGTATTGGAGGTGCTCCAGCCCTCTGATCATCTTTGTAGCCTCCTCTGGACCAGTTCCAACAGGTCCATCTCCTAATTATGTTGAGGATTCCAGAACTGGACACAATATTCCAGATGAGGTCTCACAAGAGAGGAATAGACGACAAAATCACCTCCCTGGATCTGCTGGCCACGCTTTTTTCAGTGCAGCCCAGGACACCGTATGCCTCTGGGCTGCAGGCACACAGCTGTGTGAGACAATAACTCAAGACTCTTAAATCATCCATTCATTTATCACTAGGAAAACTGTCAGCTGAAGAAGGCTCTGAAGCAGCCTTTGCACTAAATGGTGTGCTTTTAAATTTTGATTTGTGTGGCTTAAAAGAGATGTTTGGAATGGAAAGTACATTTGTATTTTCTGGTTAATAAACAGGTTTGTTGTACTTCCCATCTCTTTTCCCTCTAGAGGTTATTACATTTAAAAATGCGTGTATAATTTCTTTGTTTCCAACACCTAAAACCCTGCAATTAAACAGTGCCTACATATAGTGGGAATGAGATGGGAAGAGAAGCCTGATACAGTTCGTTGTCTTTAAATTCTTCTTTTCTCCCCAGATATGGCATTCTGCTTTAAGCACTCTGAATCCAAACCCCACCGACAGCTGCCCTCTCTACCTGAATTACGCCACTGTGGCCGCTTTGCCTTCCAGGGTCAGCCGACACAATAGTCCATCTGCAGCGCAGTTCATCACCCGCCTGGTTAGAAATTGCCTTCCAGGAGGTGTCAACAGATGTATTGTTGTAAGTGGCTCTTTGAAAATGCCTCTGGTGAAACGCCTAGTCAAGTGTTTTCTTGACTTTTCAGGGTTTTCGCTGTATCCAAGGAGACTGGAAGTGGGCAAGTTCTACCTATAAAATTATACTGGCATTTATAAATGGGTTTGCACTGATGGGTAAAACAACAGCTTACCCATGCTTGAGCAGCTGAAGGGAATTAAGGTTGGATACATGTGGAATGTCTTCAGCTAGGAATGTGGAACCTGCAGTGGCTTTTTTCAATTTATGACATTAGCAAGTGCTTTAGAAGATTGACAAAGGCTGCGTGTGAGGTGCTATGTCTGTATTGCATAACCCATGTAAGGTGCCTTGTTTGTGTTATTCTGTGAGTTTTAAAAGTCTTAATGCAAACTAATGCTCCAATGTGAGTCCCTTGCAGGACAAGCTCTTGGACTGCTTTGGTTATCTTTTGTATGAACCTGATGGATTTGGTATTTGCTTCTATGGCTTCTCCACATTAATTCAGATTTCTAGGTGGTTAGAGAAGACTCATGGAATCGGTGTCAGTAACATAATCTAATTATACTCTTCACTTGGAAAACTTATTTGCAAGAGTAATAACTCTACTTAATTTTTTTAACCTTATAGTTAACTTTGAAAATGCCTAGCTAAAACTATTTTCCATTGGTAATTGCTGTAATGAACTTTAGAAAAATATTCTGTATGTTAAAAAGCTTTTGGGTTAATATTACCCACATTCTCATATCGTTTATCTCTTCATTTCATTTGTTTTGAACGCTTATTGGTGGTTCCCATGCTTTTTCTGTCTCAAACTGTAAGCTAACCTGTGTTAATTGTGCTGGTATAATTAAAGTAGTCCAGCTCCCTTATAAGGAGGTATTAATTCCCACACAGTCAAGTCCAGCAGTGTAATTAATTTCCGTATGGGAAAGGAATTGAACCAGTTCAGATGGGAACTGTTCGTACTGCCACCCCATCTGTGCAAAACACAACGTATGAGTACGTCTTGATTCAGACAGCAGTTATTCCGGCCCCCTTCACCAATAATATCACAGGTAACAGATCCTTTTAAGTGTAGTCTTCCATGTCCCTAATGTTGTGTGACTTGTTTCTCCTCTGGCTGGTGTTTCAGATGGTCTGTGAGCGGTCTGAAGTCTTCGCTTCTGCGTGTGCATTGGCCAGGGCTTTCCCATTGTTCACACATCGATCCAGTGCATCAAGACGCACAGAGAAGAAAACTGTAACGGTAGAGTTTTTCCTGGTTGGACAAAACAATGGACCAATAGAAGTGGCAACACTTAAAGTAAGATTTTGATTATTTGGGTTATCAGTTGTTTCTGTTACTCCTTGATTTTTTTTTTTAATTTAACTGGTTGCATGCACAAACACATTTGTCTAAGGCTACATATGCAATAGGTCTTGTAAAGTAACATTATCCTAGATGAAAGTTCCTTGAAACTGATTGGTCCACAGCACCTGTGAGTAGAAATACTGAACGTATTCCTGCAGGAAGGGCTGAAAATGTTATTCAGAATTGAGATTTCAAGGGTGGAAAACACCAAACGAGTAAGGAAAGAAAATTTATTGTGTTTATCATAGATGCAAATAGTGTATTTTTAGCCTTTAATATTACATTGCCTTCAGCATGTGGGCTTCTCAATTTCTGTTACCTGGGCAAAATCTGTGTGTGGCTGTGTGGGTGAATATCACAGTGAAGTCACTAAAAATTGCTTATTCCGGGATCGCATATGGCCTCTGCTATTTCTATCTGATGCACCTCTTTGGCTGTGTTTTTCTCGCATAACTGCAGCCAGAAACATGATGCTAAGAAATGATAAGGAGTGGAGATGAGCTATACATAACACTTAAATATGTCTAAGTTGTCTTTCAATAGTAGATAAAGACTGTTTCCCTTTTGTTTGACTGTTACAGAGAGGGAGCTCCACATCAGATAACTTTTAGTCATTCCTCTTCAAGATCCTAAGTTAAAAGCTTTTCCAAAGTTTGCACGCCAGGTTCTGTGCTTCAGTACAGATGGATGCTGGTCAATCAGTGAGGTTATCCAAACATTCTGGCAATGGATTTGATGAAGGAGACAGTGTTGCTGCATCTGAAATTTGCAGAATTACGGCTTTAGGGTATTTTTTTTCTTTCAGTATCTTTCCTTTCGTACTTTGTCCTTATTCTGTGAACTGAATTGGCTGTAGAAGATGATGCCAGACCAGTTTTCCATGCCCCAAATTAGAAAAAAACATAACTGGTGTCCAAAATAGTTCCTTCAGATAGGTAGATTCCAAACCACTTGGGTTATTTATAACTAAAAAACAAAGCTGAAATTATTTCTACCTCCTGTTTTTCCACTTGATGTCAATGCCAAAACTATTACTGGCTTCCTCCAAGCTTAGTTTTCTCCCCTTAAATTCAACCAACACCAGACAGCTAATGCAGAGCGTGGAAGAGGCCTGTGATGGTATTTTAGTTAAACCTCTTTCTTGGTGTGTTGCTCTCTTTTGCGCCTACTGCATTGTCCAGCATTTTTTATGGGGAGGACTTGTAGGGATTGTTATAGTTTTACAAGGCACTTATTAAAGGCTGGCATTATCCAGATTCTCCAGAATACCCTGGAAGCCAGGCACAGCTTATTTCTGTAAGTCATATTGTTTCCCTCAGACTTGACCTTTGGGTTAGAGCACTTGCATTTACCTGCATGGTTGTAACGGTGAATCACTCCAAACCTGACTTGGCTCCTGATGAGGTCCTTATCCCTTTAGGGGAAGTAAAGTAATCAAAGTAATTGTAGGGAATTGGGCACCATTCCAAAGCAAGCCAAGGTTTATGAGTCTGCTGGGGTAGGGAGTGGAGAGTCCTTAGGCCAGTCTGGCCAAGCCAGACTTCAGATACCTCAGCACAAAGAACTGTCCCACTCATCAGATTCCTTTGGAACACATCTTGACTCGCCTTTCTGCCGTGTGTGGTCTTCAGTGTAGTGCGACTACTGAACAGTTTGAACAAAGTTTCCTAACATCGCCTTTTGTTTCAAGTTGTTTATTCCCAGGAGTTAAAAGTAAAAGCTTGATGTCTAGTGCCCCTTTTGTCCTTTTTACCAGGAGGATCCTTCTTTAAGGAAGCAGCCTCAGCATGCTTTCTCTTGACCATTTTGATTCTGTCCACTCTTGCTTAAATAAGTTTTTACTCAGTCCAGTATATGAGGGTTCGTACCTTGTGCTACAGGAATGAGGAAACAGATGCTTGCATGTCTTACACAGATATGAAATATTCCACGTGCCCCGTAGGCCTGCTATGTAGAATGTGTTACAGTAGTAATCTTTATTGCACTCTACACAGCCACTCTGCCCGCTGTATATAAACTCTGCAGTTTCCTATGTTGTAGATAATGTAATCTCTGCAGGTTTCCAGCCCAAGCAGCCTACAAGCTTGTTGTGACTTCCTGAATTTGCTTGCTTTTATCTTTCTTTCCTCCTCCTCACATTGCCTCCTTAGTCTCCGTTTGATAGTGGAAAAGGCAACTAATTTTGCCATGTGAGTTCCCTGCAGGAAGGTATACAGTTGCTTAGAAATTAGAGCACAGGGAAAAACAAATTAAGTTTAACACATACAAAAAGTAACAGTTAGCTTGGTTGACATCAGTATTGTACAACTGCCTGTGATCGGTTGTGGTAAAGCATAAATGTGCTCCAGAGGAACCACGTCTTGTGTAGGCTGCATAGCACTAAATGCAAAGCTATGCAGAAAACCAGCCAAACCAAGGCCAGTTCTCAGGTGTCCTCGCTTCTTTTTATAGTGTCTGGCAAGTGCTACAGAAGGAGTCAGGCTGGCTGCTCGAATTGTGGATACCCCATGCAATGAGATGAACACAGATAACTTCCTGGAGGTAGGTAATACACCTGATAAATAACAGTTACTGACTGTAAGTCTAGACTACAGCAATCAAGAACTAGTGCTATCTCTTAACAAAACGTGTATGTCAGCAGAGGGAAACACATCAAAGAACCTGTCCAAGGATGCTGAGGCTCTTTCTTTGCCCTTTAATATCTCAGAGAACTTTGATAACTTGGAGGAAGGCAGAGTGTAAAGCTTGGCGTAAGGCACTGGAAGTCAGAAGACATGACTTCTTGATTTGGTCTTTGGTAGTGCTAGTGTTGTCTTAAACTTGATAGCGACAAGACTTTCTGAAATTGAAGTTGTTGTGTTTCCGAATGAATTGTATCATAAAGATCTGGAGAACTGCATCATGATCCAATAGGTGGGACAGCTGTCCTTTACCTCTGAAAAATTCTTTTATTAGTGGAGCTTGAAGGTCAGTTTTGTATTTCATGCCATAGTAAGTCAAGGACGCCCCAATGCAATTAGGTCATTGGAAAACCAGCACCACTCCCAAAATTGTGAATGTTTGTGTGTGTATGTATGCAAAAATCACCTAAAATCCTTATGTAGGTACCCATATGTGCGTAAAGACACAAGTGTGTCCTTCTGATGACTGACTGACAATGTCGTTTTTCTTCTAATGATTAAGGAGATCAAAAAAGTTGGAAAGGATCTTGGGATTACTCCTACCATTATTCGAGATGAGGAGCTGAAAGAGAGAGGCTTTGGAGGTATGTTATGTTGAAAATTCAGCTTTTTTCCTAGCAGTTAATTGAAATGTTTTTCCATCTTCATATATTTTAGCTGCACATTGTTGAAACAATTCTATCACCTATCGTATTCCAAGACGTTTTGCAAAACATAGCCAGATTGCTTCCCACAATCTTTCTTCCCTACAAGCAGTTTAATTCTGTTTTCAAGGTATCTATGGAGTTGGAAAGGCAGCTCTGCATCCTCCAGCGCTAGCAGTTCTCAGTCACACTCCAGATGGTGCTACGCAGACCATTGCATGGGTGGGCAAAGGTATTGTGTATGACACTGGAGGACTCAGCATTAAGGGAAAGGTACATAAACACTTGTTCTTCTGCTGCCGTTGCTTACTGTGTTGTTTTCTGGTAGAAATAGGTCAGTTAATATCTATAGGAAAGGACGATGTATTTATTTGAGTAAACATGTGATCTGTTGCCATCTGTATAGACACAAACTGCCAGGGGAGATCAAATAGAAGTCAAGAAACATTTTACAGAGCAGTTAAATAGCTACCTGATATTTTGTCCTTTAAGTGTTGTCCACTGTAAAAAGAAAGATAGAAACAATGATGTTTAGTTTCTGATTTTGGAGACAGATCCAAAACCCGTGTGAGCTTGCCTCAGTATGAATGTTGTAAACAACCTTTTTCTTTTTTCTTTTCTAACAAATTAGCAGTAGAGGTTTAGTATTTTCCAGTTCTAAGACAAGATCCACCAATAAGCAGATGCACGTATTCTGTGTTTCTGTTGTGGTGGAGCACTGTCAAGACCAGAGTTAGGAGCATCAGAAATACTAGTTTTAGCAGGCATTACAGTGGAATTCTCTTTTAAAGGATTAAAAAAAAATAAATCTGTGGTTCTGTTTGAACAGACTACTATGCCTGGAATGAAACGAGACTGTGGTGGAGCAGCTGCTATTTTGGGTGCCTTCAAAGCCACTGTAAAGCAAGTAAGTAAAATGTGTTAATTGATATCATGTAGCCTGGTATTGCCAAGGAGCTGTCTGGCTTCTGGATATATTCCCAGATATGAGGGCCAGTCTAATCCTGAAGTTCTGACCTGCCATCTCTGTTGATGATCTTGAGCCACTCTGCTCTTTCTGCTATTTCAGGAAAGTATTTCAAATCTTTACTGGGATCTTGAGAATTGTGAGAAATTCCTTGAGTGCTATATTTTATTTTATTTTTTTAAGAGTCTTTCTTGAATTTTAGGGTTTATTCTGCAGACTGAGTGGTTTCTAGTTCTTCAAAACAGATTTATACCTGAGTTATCCAGTGCTAGTTTTGTTTAAACTGTAAGATTTGGGGCAGCTGTCGTCCCCTTAGGAAAGAAGGGGATGAGTAGCTCGGGGGTATGAAATCTGTCCATATTCCAAATCCTGTGCCAGTTCTCACATTAACCTACAGGGGAAGTGGTATCTCTAGTCTCATCAGGAGCTGTGTGTCATTTTTTAAAATGGTCGGAAAATAGTAGGGGGCCTGAGAAGAAGCCAGGTATTGAAATGTGAAGAATTTAAGAAATGCATATTGCACTCTAGCAGTATGAACTGGGGAAAAGAAGTGGCCACTGCCAAAAAACCTCTGCCCTCTCCACAAATCTAGTGACTGTGTCTTGCTGACAGAGCGGCTATTGCCTTGAAGAAGTATCCAAAGTTCAAAGAACATTTACTGCTGCAGATTAATGCATAGATCTGATGGAAGCTTTGTCCAGGGGAAGATCAGTGCCAAATTCCCATTTCTCAACAGTTTTGCTCTGTGCTTTGGCCCTAGCAGCATGTTTGATGTGGAAATATTGTAAACTTCACAGTTATCTGCAGAGACTTAAAACTGAAAACAGATTTGTCAGCTGCATCCCGGGCAAAATGGCTGGTTTTCCATAGCAGAGTTCTTTGGAAAGTTAGATCACACATGTGCAGAGGACAAGAGGTAGAACTTACACAGAGCTTTGGGAGAGTTTGGGAAAGCCAGATGTGGTGTGTTCTTTCAGTGAGTCGGTCCCTGTTTCTGAAGTAGTTTTATGTGTAAATATCTGCAGTGAGAGAAGTTGCATTCACGATTCCAGTAGGTGTGAACCTAATTGATCTGTCACTTCACGTGCAGTTATTTTAACAATGAATAAACTGGCAGTGATTTGTTTGAACAAACTGAGTCTGAAGAAGCTGTCATGCCTCACAGGAAATCTGTGCCTTTATATGTGAAAACAAAGGAATCATCTCACTACTCAATTTTACAACCTCATGTAAGAAGACCTGTTAATGAAATCCCTGGGGAAAATGTATTTAGACAGGCGTGCTAAGAATTTGTTGTCACTACTGTTTCAAGACTCTGTTTTTTAATGCTCTTAAGAATAATATCAAGCTGGAAGAGGTTTAAAATAGCTGTTCTTCATCTCAGAGACTGAATTTGGAAACGTGTTTGATAGAAAGCTTAGTGGGAAGAGGGACAGAGGTTATTATCCATCTTCAGAAAATATCTGGCTTCGTACTCTTCGGCAGTTTTGCGGTGGGATTTAAAAAGGCTGTGAATAGCAGAATTATGCAAGTCATTTTTCCTAGACATACGCATTTCATGCATTGTGGGTTCCCAACACGAAGGAGAAGAGAAAAACATGGTCTTACATTTTTGAATGGGAGCAGGTTTTCACTTCTTGACAATAGGTTAACCACATCTCCCACTTGGAGGATGAAAATTTGGTGCAGTCCAGTGGGAGATTGTCAGTAGAGTGAGGGTTTTGCTGCACGGTCTATTTTGGAAGAGCAAAAGGTCATAGATAGAAGGTGATCTCATCAGCAATGCTGTTTGCTCACTGGCTGGACAAGAGTTACTTTATGGTTTCTAGATGCTGCCCGTTATTTTGAAAGGTTTTGATTGTTGCATTTGCCCTTTAGACTTCGGAGCACGAGCTGATTCAGCAAGTCCAGATTTCTTCAGCTACGGACTTTTATCAAGAGATTAACAGTAACACTGCCCCTGGTTTCCCTAGGAATTTGATGCTTTTAAGGCTTGCCGTCCTGGTTGAGGAGGAGCTATGTTTTTATTTGTTAAATGCTGCTGGCTCCCTTTCTGTTCCTAGGATCACTTGCAACTGAAAGAAGATTGTACTGATCAGTTGACAAAAGGTTTCTAGATCTCTTCCCCATTTGTGTCTAGCACGCACGCAGGCTTTCATTCACTCTCCAGTGTTACATGTTAGTTCCTCCTGACCGTTTTGTATAGCTCTCGGCCTCATCTTCGGGATATAAGACATTAGTGACACATTTCCCATGTAATTAGTGTCATTGCTGTCAAGAAGTTGTAATCTCTCATTGATTTCAGTCCCACTAAATTAGCTTGATGTGAATCAAAAGCTGTTTCTCTCTCACTGTTGCTACAGGGTTTTAAAGACAATCTTCATGCTGTTTTTTGTTTGGCCGAGAATGCAGTCGGACCACGTGCAACAAGACCTGATGATATTCATGTTCTTTACTCTGGAAAGTAAGATTGTTTCTATTCTTTTCACAGAAGCATTGAGAGGAAATGCCATCTTTGGTTCACTTTATCTGAGTACCATGTAGCTTGTGAACCTGTTTTTCATCAGCTTCTCTAAATATTGATAATAGCATTTCAGACAGCCATAGCATTGAGGTTTAGTATGCTTAGAGTTTCCTCTTGAGTATATAAATGCAAGTTAGAATACATATCGTGTATTGGAAGTTTCGGTGAAGCACACAGGTTTATGCTTTTCTTCCAGTAGAGCCAGTTTTCTGTATCCCTCTGTAGTCTATGTTGTCTAAGTTGTAGAAGCAGACTAGCATTGTATAAGAACCTCTTGTTGTTTTAAGCTGAGTATGATACTTCCTTGCATTGCAGTAGTTTGTAAAGTCCCAGCTCAGTATTCTAGGTATTGTACAGGCCCAACAAGCAGACCTGACCGTGAGGGCAATACTATTATAACCCTTTTCCTTGTTTGCTCTGTCTGGATCCTTGCAGCCAGGGAATAAGCAGTCATACAGACTTCCAGAGTCAAGTAAGAAAGCAACATTAGATTTGAGTCTGCTTTCTCATCCGCTATTCCCGTCCAGATAAATGAGTCTCAACTTCCAGCCCGAAGCACAGTTGTATTAAATGCCCTCTTTTCCTCCAGAACTGTGGAAATCAATAACACTGATGCAGAAGGTAGACTGATACTGGCTGATGGAGTAGCTTATGCATGCAAGGACCTTGGAGCTGATATCATTCTTGATATGGCCACTCTTACTGGAGCTCAGGTATTAATAAGGAACTGTTAGCAGACGGGGGGCATGCATCCTTTTACTGTCTGTGCATCACACACTTGTTGCTGCTGTCTTGCTGGTCTCTGGTGGAAGGCAGATGCTGTGAGCCATTGTGACGGAGGACGGCTTCCAAAACTTGTGCAAGAGAAACTTGCCAACAGCATCCCCAGTAAACTGTAATCCTCTGTGCACATAGCGTGTGCCATGAATGTGTTACATTTATAACTGCATTACTCAGGCGGGGCTTTTTCTGTCCTTAATGCAACTTTTATGCTTTTACATACTTAAAGAAAAAATTGAATTCTTCTAATGACAATAGCAGCTGATGTAAGCGATCCAGTATTCAATGTTTGCAATTCAGGAGCTGTATAATTAGCAATACTGATTCGATGATAGCAATTAGAAATTTTCTTGTCCATAAAATGGCTTATATTGTATGTCATACACAGAATGACACAAGTTCAAATTTAAAGCTGTTGTTTTGTTGTAGAAGGTTGTCTTGATGAGCAGAGATTTTTGTGGTTTAATTTTATAGAAAATGAAATGGTCTTCTTATCAGAAGGAAAAATGATGTCAAATTTTAGACGCTTTAATCTTGCACACGTTGGTGTAAACATCAATGTTCTGAAAGTTTCTTGTCCTGCAAAACTGATGTGATGGGTGGCTTCTGGGTTTTGTATATTTGGAAGGAAGCAACCTTTCCATTGAATGAGGATATTGCATTCAGACTGCTTGTGTGATTGATACTTATCACTGGGGTATCCTCCATTTCTGTGAGTGTTAAATATTTTATTTCTAATTAATTGCTGATTTAGTCTTATTTCTAAGGATAAATAATTGAAAAGTTATATATTTTGCTTGCTCAATAACTATAAAGACATATTTTTTGTAGGACAGTGGTTTGAGTAGGCCAGACAAATGCAGACTATTTTGCTGCAGAATGGATTTTCAGAAGTTTTAAAAGATTCAGCAGTAGCTACAATGTCTTTGTCTACACTTATAATTCTACCTTCTTGTAGAGTAGTTTTAAGATATTTTTTCTTGGTGGTTTTGGTAGGTGGAAAGTAGCTGTTAATGCTGAGAGGGAGTAGTATAGAATTATTCTACCCAGCACAGTTAAGGTTAATCCTTCCTGATTTTGTCTTATATCTCACTAGGGAATTGCCACAGGGAAGTATCATGCTGCTGTCCTTACCAATAATGAAGAGTGGGAAAAGGCTTGTGTTAAAGCTGGTAGGAACTGTGGAGACTTGGTCCATCCTCTTGTGTATTGCCCTGAGCTCCACTTCAGTGAATTTACCTCTGCTGTAGCTGACATGAAGAACTCCGTGGCAGTAAGAGTTTTCTTTTTCTTTTCAATTTCATTTATGACATAAAAATGTGTGTTTTCTAGATAATGCGCTGGCCTGTTGATACCTAGCCAAAAGCTTTTTGTACTGTAATCTTCTATAAATGGGCCATGTAATTGTGGTCTTCAGGGTCTTTCACCAGGGGATTTTGCAGGCTGTATGTCACTGCACTGATATTTAGTGTAAATTTTAAATAGGGTAGCCTGCTGCAAAGGTACCTTTGGGCTGCTTGCTTTTTAAACATGGCCCTAATATGAATCCTGAATTCTTGGATGGAAACTGTTTAAGAAGCAAAGACAGGTATTTGTCAGATCATACGTAATCAGCAGATACAGAAACTGGGAATGCAGCAACCAGGAAATTGAGGGCAGAGGCCTTGGGGACTGCTGCAGCTGCTTTTACTGCGTTTGAGAGTTAAAATGTGCAGTTAAGTTCCTAAAACACTGCAGAAAGGAGCTTGGGCAGAAGAATTGAGCTATCAGGGATCAAGTCAAAGGATTTACAGTATAGCTGGTTTGCAAGACTGTTCATTAACCTTTGAACTAGGTTTGCACAACTATATTTTCTGTAAGCGAGAATAAAATATTGACAGTTTCTCTTCTGATACGACTAACTGTATGTTCATTGTGTCTGCAGGACCGAGATAATACCCCAAGCTCCTGTGCTGGGCTCTTTATTGCTTCTCACATTGGCTTTGACTGGCCTGGAGTCTGGGTCCATATAGACATTGCTGCGCCTGTTCATGCAGTGAGTATGGTCACATGAATTCCACAATTTCCTGGGCAAGCAAGCTGCGTAAGAAAACTGCTTGTGCCTGCAGATATTCTGTATTCTGTGCCATCAAAATCGGCACCAGAGAATTAGGAGGAGAAGAGTTCTTTTGAAAAGGATTGGCTCTTCATCTGCATTGGGAATGTCTTCATTTTGGTAGCTTCATTTGTTTGTATTTTTCATTTTGAAATATTCTGATGGTCACTTTAATCAGCAACATCTTTGATGCTGTAAACTTTGACAACTTGCCTGCTTTCCATTCGTGGCAATAATCCTAGCCTTCCATTTTTACCCATATTGTTTTAAGATGATTGACCAGAGTTGATTATCCTGCCTATTGACCTGCAGCAGAGAAAACATTTGTTTCCTCCTGCAGTTTTCCCCTCCTCCCTTTGAATGAAGGATTGTGCGTATTCTCTTTTTTTTCCCCTAAAAAACAGGCCAATTTACTCCTCCCCCTCCTTTTTTTTTAAAAACAGGCTTGCTCAACTCACACTTCACATCCATGCTCATGCTGGATGGAACATTCCCTGCCTTGAACATTGCTTGCATAAATCCATGCCTGAGTCAGTGTGAGCTCTGTTCTCATGTGAATCAACTGATGTGTTGGTTTAATCTAACTGGGACAGATTCCAATAGCAGTAGGGATACAGAAGCACAAGCTGAGCAGGCCTGTCAGGGATCCCAAGTGTTGAGTGAGCGGGTGAATTAAAACTGGATTCAAATTATACAATCTGAAGCATGAATTGCTCTCTGTTTTGTTTTTTTTCTTGTAGGGCGAACGAGCTACTGGCTATGGCGTGGCTTTGTTGCTGTCCCTATTTGGAGGGGCATCTGAAGACCCTTTGCTAAACCTGGTGTCCCCTCTAGGGTGCAATGGAGACTCTCCTGCTGAAGATATGGAGAGGGATTCCAAAAGGCGGCGCCTGGTTTAATGTGCCCGCAGCCCTAAGTGACAGGGTGCATGGGTTACCTCACTTTGCACTGATTCATTCTCAAGCAATGAAAATGTCACGCATCAGAAATTGCCATTTTTTTTACTATCATTATAAGATTTATTACTTGTTTCTGACAAAAACAGCCTGATTTCTTGGTTTTTTTAAATTATTGGTGCACACAGTTGCTGAACAATATCAGTGGTGCAGAGTCCAGGCTCAACTAACTGTATCAGGAAGAGGGCACATCCTCTGCTGAGCTCCTCACAAAACCTAACTTAAGTGCATTAATGCATGAGAAGCTCTCTCTAGTCTGAAGAAGCAACTGCAGCTATTGCTAACAAAGCCTTTTGAATTACTTATTAAATGTGAGGTGGTATCAGACATTTCTGCAGGCGCCTCTACATCTCAGAACACAGAACAAGGAGAAAAAAACTCTGTAGGCTTGGCTTATTCAGTGACAGTTTAGCTTAGCAGCAATGGAGATGTAATGAGAAAAGGCCTATAGTTTTAATACGGTGCTGTTTCTGCATGTTTAATGTTTTTATGACCAGTAAAAGTCGTCGAGAGTGGTCCAGAACATCTCTACGTAAATCTTTCACATACAGATTACAGAATGTATTCATGTTAAATGAGGAAAAGAAAAAATAGGGGGACTGTGATTGAGTAAAATCGGTTTACAAAGCAGAGTGGCTTCTTGCCGCTTAATAAATTTATTATTAAAGCAGCTTACATATCCCATGTGGTGTTTCATGGCATTATTTACATTTCTGAGAACACAGAGTGCTCCGAACGTTTGTGTGTGACATCATTGCTCTGTTCAAATTCCTTTTCGCAGTGTTCATCTGAAAACAGACCTAACAGTAACAGCTTTTCCTGAATGGTTTGGGGCAGTTTTGAAGAACTTACACTAATTTACGTTGTTTGACTCAACAGTAATCGGGGATGCGCAGGATTAGTTTCTCTATAAGCCAGTCACAAGGAGCTTACAATAATTTGACTGGGACACTCATGGGAAATTACTTGCCCCAATTTATGTAATGTCAGCAGCAGAGTTGGGAACAGAGTGACCAAGTTTTAATCATTGCTGGTCCCTGCCCAGTGGCTCGAGTGTCAGCCTTTGGAAACATTTCTTGGCTCAACCCAAGCGTTGACGGTGAAAAATCCCACCCAGCACACACTTTTGGCTGCTTTGCAGATAAGTCAAGCTGAGTTGTGATGAATTACACCTTTCCCTGTGTCAGAGGTGATCTCTGGGGAGAACCAGTCGTAGGTTTTAGATGGTGTTCCAACAATGCAGTACACATCTGGTTTAGCCATGGGTCTTCTTGATTAAAGACCTTATGGAAACCTTAACGCAGAAGGGAGAAAAAACAACAGTTTTCATTTGGGACTTGTGCCTATATTTTTTTCTTGTGCAGAATGTAACTTCTTTCTCTTTTTTTTAAGCAGAACTTCATTACTTCTTATATTTGCTTCTCCCTTGCTGTTTTGGTTCTCTGGTCCACTTGACCATTGTTGTAGGAAGTCTAAGCATAAATGAGCTCTGCATTTGTTCCTTCTAGACACGTGGTAGAAAGCACTGTCTGGCACCAAAAACTATCGTGGGAAACTTGTTGACAAAGAGCTATATTTTACTGACTCAGTCTGACCACTGAAGCCAATGTCAAAACGTTTTAATTTCAGTGCTCTGAAACCAAGTTTTCAATCTCCTTCCTGTAGAAACAGTCTTCAAATTAGTCAATTCTACTCTTGAAATTTTGTGTTTTGCCAAAATGAGGCAGATTTTTACATAAAAAGTAGCCTGAGGTTTTGTGGCATAAGGTTAAACTCTAATGTTATTCGCTGAATGCAGCAAGTCCAAATAAATGAGAAATTAGATTTTGATGACTGGTTATCATATTCTTCAATTTTGCTGTGTCTCAAGGCATATAATTCTGCTGGATTTAATTTGGAAGTCTTTTAATAGAAGCCATCTTTAAAAAGAAATACCTAATATTAAAGAAATCTAATATGAGATACCTGAAAAGCAAACAGGATAACTATTTAGGAAGTCAAAATTGAAAATCAGCTTGAGTTTTCTTATGCAGTTGCTTGTGGGAAAGAGTTCTAGACACCAGAGGCTGATTTCAATGGAGTTAGGTGACTACACTTAATGTATATAGTAATGAATGATAGGACAAAAGGAAGCATCCCTAAGTTGTGCCAAGGGAGGTTTTGATTGGATATCAGGAAAAATTTCTTTACTGAAAGAGTGGTGAAACACTGGACCAGGCTGCTCAGGGAACTTGTGGAGTCCACTGTCCCTGGAGGGGTTCGAGAAATGTGTAGTCATGGCACTTCAGGACATGGTTTAGTAGGTACGGTGTTGGGCTGACGTTTGGACTTTGTGATCTTAGAGGTCTCTCACAACCTCAGTGATTCTGCGATTCCATGATTCTATATTCTGGCACCACTTAAGCAACATTAAACCGAAAAGCTCCTGTGCTGGGCAGCTTGTACCCATGTAGTTCTGTAAAATTCTGCTGGGGCCTGGATCCTCCACACTGCAGGGCACCCTGGACCAACCCTTCAAACATAACAAAGCAGCACAGGGCTCACCCCAGTATGTATGCAGAGAATTGAAGCTTGGGGGCTCCCAAGCTCTAGGTTCCCAGATGTCTTCTGTCTCCTCAGCTGCTTTCTGAGCAACCATGGCAGATGGAGCAGTGTCACACAGGACCAGACATCAGACTTCAGAAGCAGCATAAAGGCAGGGAGGTGCTTCTTTAGGTTGTTTTCTAGGAATTGGAGTTTAATTTGCCACAACTGTGGGCCCAACACTTGTAAGAGGATGCTGACAATTAGGCACAGGCTGATATACTCTCACAGGTTATTTCCTTCTCATTTCCTCCTTGTAGCTTGTTACATGAGGATGGCCCAGTGGAAGCTGACATAGACAACAGGTAAGTTAGGAAGCTCTTTCTCTGTGGCCACCTGGTGCTGGGGGCTGGTGGTCCGTAGCGATGTCCTCTGAGCAGCAGTTTGCTATGAACTGCACGGCAGGCTTGGGAGGGGAGGACAAGGGTGATGTGGTTCATTTGTTGAAGCAAAGAGAAGTTTTATGGATGGTATCTTGTATGCACATCGGATTCTTGGATGGAACTACTCAGTGAAGGGCGTGGCGATTTGTCAGGTCTTTGTAAGCTGCCTAAGTAAAAGGGATGCAAGTCCTCTGCTGAGCACTCATGGTGAATGGTGACCTAGATGAGTCTGAGAGGGTGCTCTCAGTGCCACCTTTACAGCACCAAGGCTACATGGGGCCAGAAGAGGTGAGTTAGCCTAGTCCCATGCCAGAAATATGGAGAGAAAAGCTGCTCTGGAGGGTGCTGTGGTCTGAGCACCAATGAGGGTAAACTGCTTCCCAGTGACTGCAGGGAGCCTGGCTTGGTGGGTGTTTGCAAATACCTCCTCCTGCATCTGGAACAGCATTTATAGAGGTAGCAAAATCTGTACTCTCGGAAGGCAGAAAGAAGCTGCAGTGACACTTGCCTCATGCATGTTTCTTGTTTTCCCTTACCTTTTTTCTGTAACTTTCTTCCCTCCTGCTCTGTGTGGGGGACTGAACAGCCTGAAGCTCAAGTGGGGTGAAAAGATTTGCTCCTGTGTTGCTTCTTAGCTACTGAGTTTTGAACTTGTGTGTCACGCTTTGGCCAGAGGAAACCCTCACCTTGTACCATGCTCTGTGCGTCTGGCCACAGCTCCAGGGGCTGGTTGGTCACACACTGAGCATGTGGCGTAAGGGGCAAAGGAGGCTGTGCAATATCAAACAGGAGACAATGCAGCCCCCCGTTCTGCCTTCCACAGTGATTTTCCTATCTTGCCCAGTAGGCTGAGGATATTTCTGCAAAGAAAGAAAATTTTATTTAATTTGATACAGCTGCTTCAGGAGCTTTCATGAAAAGGGACTGCACAACAGGAGTCCCTTGCCTCAGACTGTCTCCAGCCTTTCATGATGAAAACGTTAGTTTATAAGTCACAAACACGGATCCAGTTAAAGAAGCAAAGGATTATGTTAGTCTAGACATACCTGGGTTCCCTTTGGGTTTATTGGGCTTTACCTGCAGCCTCTGGTTTGAATTCTGCTGGGCAGCTGAGCCATGCTGGGTGTTTTGGGGGTGGAGGGGTCATAGGCACTGAGTGCCTTTTTTGAGTACGGTGTGGGAGTGAGAGGTGTGGAGATCCCACCCTGCTTGAAATCTGGATAAAACACTGGACAAAGTTAATGTTGCTTTTTGAAAACTGGTCTTTGTGACGTGGAGTCAAGCGCACGTATTCTAGGACTGCACTAGGTAAGTCAGGGCATCTGTTTATCTTTTAGTACCTATGAACAACACTGCTGTTCATGATGCTTTCTGCGGAAGAGACCTGCTAAAAAAGCATCCATACGAGAAAAGGGTCCTTTTATACTTATGCTGTTCTGAATCAGGAGCTGCACAAAGCCACACTAGACAATCAAACTGATATCTTTCCACTTGTGTGTGCGAGGAAGGTAATTATTATGTCTCATTCCTTGGTCCCCATTGCGGTTTGTGTCCTGGAAATTCTGTTGCCTTGATGTGTGGTGACTTCTAGGCTCCAAAGGTGCAAGTTACAATTTTCAAAAGCTCTACTACAGGGTTGTTTGATTTTTTTTTTTTTTTCTTTTTCCCTTTCATGTTTTCTTTCAAACACTTCTTTTACACAAAACCCACAGAGAGAGCTCCAGGCAGTGTCCACCCATATGAAGCCAGATATTTTTTTCCATAATCTTTTTATAGATTTGATAATATTTAACTCAGCATGTATTAAAAATGTATGGAGTACCTTAAATTCATTATAAATGTCACCAAACAGGCCAATGGCTTTTTAATATCGCTGCCACAAGACTGCATTTTAACCTATTTCCTGTCTGGATCCATTCCAGTGGCAATTCCAGGAGGGGAATATATTTAGTCTATATTTACCTAGTCTGTTTAACTTTCAGTTAGTGTCTTTGGCTCATCCCGTGGCCATGCTATTTTGGGATGATTTATATAGTATTTACATTAAATTCTGCTAATATTTCCTTGCCTCTTGAAGTCGGATTACACTATTTACATCTCAAAGGCCCAAGCTGGAGGAATAAGCAGCTGTTCCAGGCACCAGAGAGAATTTAGCGTAGGGGAGGCTGCCAGGAATGAGACCGTGTGTCTGAAATGCTCATGAGGGATTATGTAGAGTTGGGCCAGTCCCCCATGAAGGAAGGGGGAACACTGACCATAGCAGTTAAAAACATGGTTGGTACGTAGGGGTCAGGCAATAGCATCCAGATGTGTTTCTTGTTTACTAGAAAGATTTTTCTGGTGTGCTTTCCATCATTTGCAAACATCCTGAGCTAAAGCACAGCAGGACTGAGCTGTGGGCTCCCTTGTGGGCAGGGCTGGGCTTCCAGTTCCCATATTCTGTGGTAGAAACTGAAGGTCCCCGCTCTGCTTACCCCTAAAATGATGGTTGGTGCAGTTGTGTCTCCATCAGAGCCTTGCTTGGTCCTACAGCCTGACAAACGAAAATAGGTGCGTTGGACCCAGCAGCAGAGCTGAGCCACGTGGTTTCTGTTAACCCTCCTGGAAACGAGCAGAGCACAGGATTTGCTGGAGTGTTTTAAAGAATTTTGTTTTAAGGAATAGAAAAATACTTAAAAGATTTGACCTCTTTGTTAACAATGGATGAAAAAGCAAGCGGAGAAGCAAAGAAAAGCGGCTGTAGATCAGAGAAAATTCCCATCTTGTTCCCAGAGGTAGAGCCAAGCAGTCAGCTAAAGAGCATAAACTGTGTCTCTTACACCAGTTCTGTGTGGTGCAGCGTGAGCAGTAGGGACAGAGCTACTTAGGTGTATGATTTAGCCTTTTACAAAGCTGAGACATTCCTTCAAATCAAAGTTTTGGTCCTAGGGCCGTATTCTTTAAAGCAGAAAATAATTTGGGGTTTTATAAAAAAAAGGTAAGACAAAGTACATTCAGTGACCCTTAATTTAACCTGCATCAGAGGTGGGGGGGGGAAAAATCCTCTCCATATGTAGGACAAGATGCTTTGCACTGATCACGTGCTCGTGTACAGGGTGGGTTTGCTTTGTGTTTTCCTGTTTGATGTCTTAGTGCATATGTTTAACTTTTCTGTACAGAATAATTATAGTGTAATGGAACATGCAGTTAATGTTTTTTATTCTCTTTATTAGTATTTTTAATGGAACTTAAGGCAATCACTGAGCTCTAAATGGGAACATTGTGAAAAAAATAATTTTCCACATACATTGAAGTATGTTGGGCAACAGTGGTTTTTGGGAGGGACAGAGTGGAAAACCGTACACATCTTGCTAAGATACACACACTACCCTTAAATGAGCTCTTGGTGCAGCTGTTGGAGAGCAGGAGGGTTTCATTCCTGCAGGTCGTGGCTGTGTGCAGAGACACGTCCCAGCAGGGTGTGTTGTTTCCACTTCCACGCATCATCTTTCCTACAAGTGATGATTCACTGGTTTTTAACTTTCCCAAGGTGTGGTTCTGCCAGGGTTGCCACCGTTTCTTTCTGCCATCGTTTTTCTGCTGAGAGAACACGGACAGCAAGACAATGTGATGATGATGCTTTAGCTGTATCTTGGAGATGTTGCTCTTCCTCTGGTAGGATCACAGGGATAGTGGTTTGCTCCAGACTCATGCTTCTGTCTTATTTTGATTAGTTTCATCCTACTGGTTGAAAACAAAATTAAGGCAACAGCTGTTCTAAATTAAGTGTGTACTTTATCTGAATTCAATATCTTACAAACACTGCCCTCGTGACAGCCCTGTGGCAGAGTCTGCAACTTCAGTGCTATAGAAAGCATCAGAAAACTCTGATCTGATTTAGAAATTACTCAGGAAATTATAAATGTTCTTTTTTTAGACTAAAAATTTTTTTTCTATTATCAAATACTCTTATTACGTTGTATTTTATAACCTTTTCTTTCCTCCTGTCAGCCAGCCCTAATGAATAAATCTAGACTGAAAATTTGGAAATATTTTTCCCAAAGAGGTGAGGTTAAGACCAAAGCCACGGAGACACTGGCTGTAACTTTGGTGTTTAAAATACCAGTAGTTTGTTTGTTATGGGTATCCACGTTCACACGCGTGACTTTAGAATCATCTAACGCTTTGGGCTGAAGGGACATTTACAGGTCATACACTCTCAGAACACTGGGTATCCCACCAACATTCTTCTTTCTGAATCGTGCTTCGCAAGCAATTTCACCGTTTAGCCACTCCTATCTCTCTGAAAATATTGCCAGTGATAGCAAAAGAGCATCCCCTTTGTCTTTAAAGCAGACAAATTCACAAACCTAGTCCAAAGCCCATTGTATGAATATCGTAAGGGATGGGTCTTAAATGCATATGTTGTTGGATTTCACATTGACGTGTAAGATGTAAAGCCTGTGAGAGTAACAGAAACCTTCATATCTTTAGCCAGCAGGAATCTAGCATATTCCTTTCAAAATCACCCCCCTCCTATGATCACATGCGAGCTTGCAAGCCAGGAAATAATAAAAGGATAATTATTCATCTGAGTATTTATATTTCTTCTGATATTATTGTTTTTATTTTTGTGGACCGTGGCTTACTTTGGACCTGGCTGGTATTTGGAAGCTCTCCATCCTGAGACCTAATATCCAAAACAGGATTTGACAGGCACATGCAATACTGTCAGCAAACACAAAACAACATTGTAAAGGCTTGGCTCTGGGTCAGCTTTGTATGTGATGTTGAAAGATTTGGCATTCTGTTTAAGGTTTCTGCAAGGAAACATCTGTGAGATTCCACAGCAGATAACGCAAAATGTTTGGTCAATCTTTGTTCACCTAGAAGGGCTTTGAGAAAGCTTCACTCGGTCTTAACTGTAAAATCAAAATGTGCCTCGTTATTCCAACACAGAAAGCCCACGTGCTGTCCCTAATGGATTCTGGTTATCAATCTGATCAGTCCGGGGACTGCGAGCTCAGCTCTTGGTTGTACAGTGGGAGATTTTACAATAACGTCACTCTGCTCATCAACAGAGTTGATAGAGATGGAACAAAAGTCTGTCATTAGGTGTTCAATCCAGCCCATGGAACAGATCAGGAGCAGGAGAGAAGGAAGAACCAGAGTTGTAGTAAGTTGCGCAAGGTGTGGTAAATCACAGAAGCTGAGCTGAAAGGCTCAGGTGATGTTCCCCAAAAGTCCTCATGCAACAGGTGAGCTTTTCTTTTTAAACTCTGCTGTTTTCTGAATGCATGAACATACTCCTAATACGCTTGTCAAACCCTCCCGCTTTTCAGAATTACCAAATTCTGATCCCCAGACAGCATTACCTTCAGGCAAAATTAGTTGCATTCGGATTTGCAAGCTGCTTTTAAAGGTGACCTAAATTTCGTAAGTATTTTTATCTACTCATTGTAGACATATATATATAAAAGTGCTGTTTGGAATTTTTCCATGCAGTATGAGCTATACTTAAAAATGCTCAAAATTTTTGTATAGTGTATTGTTCTGATGTGTCATTGGGGATTCTTTAGTAGCCCATTTTCTGATATTATGGCTTCACATAATTACATGGAATTTACCTGTTTCCAAAGTATGTAAGACATGGGCACTCTGCTGGATTATTAATACTAGGACTGCTGTTAGGGAGAAGAGCTTGACAACACGGAGTTATCATTTAAAGGATCAACTGTCATTAGATGGTAGAGTGAACTGCCAAGAGAAATGGGAGTGCCTCCCAGTTTCTTCAGACTAAAATTGTATGTTGAAGATACAGCTATCGAATGTAAGGTAATGACTCAGGAAAACTGCAGTCAGTTCTTGATTTTTCTGGAAATGAAGTGATGGGATATCCAGGATAAATGAAAAACAAAACAGAACAAAAAAACCCACCTCACAAAATCACAAAGCATCTATAAAATTAACCTAAAAAATATGTTGTAAGAGATAATGGAAGAAAGAGACCATGATAGCATCTGCTGTGCAGAACTGCAATCTCAGAGTTAATCCTGGCTGAGCTGGTAGTGTTTACCTTTCCCTTTTGTAATGTTCTCAATTAATATCAAAAGATCCTTCCTCTTCAACTCTAACAGTTCCCTGGTTCTTACCTGCAGGTCATCACATTCGCACAGGGCTAGAGCGGCTGAGGGCAGCCAGGTCGAACTCACACCTGATCTCCACTTTGCCCCCTGCCTGTGCTCTCATGCAAACTTTCCTCTCTTCTTTTGAGGACCTGCCACTGGAGGGAGGCAGAAAGCAGAAGTCAGAAGTCATCTGAAAAGACAGAAGAGCCAGAAATGTATGTTGCAGTTTAGCTTTAGCTGTAAGATTGTACTAGGTGGCTTCAGGTCTCTATGCAAAATCAGGCAGGTAAAGCCATTCAACTTGGTTGGAATGGATGGGCCAGAGCGAGCCCCTCCATGGGTGAGCTATTAGCAGGGTGGGTTATATTGCTACTTGTGATGGAGGATCAGAGTCCTTTATCTAAAGGAAAAAGATGTCTGATGAGATGTGAAGAGCTACCGGTAAACCTACCCCTGCTTCCACAGTGCTCTAACCCAAGTTATAAATGATGGGAGATGCTACGTGAGTTGACTTCAGCCCAGTAAGAAGTCAACAGGAGCCCTTGTAAAGGAAGATGGATGTTTACAGCCGCACACTCTGCATGGAGTTCGGTGATTAGCAACCGGTGATTTGGGGATATAATAGAAGAAGCTCATTGGGGTTTATTCCTAGATGCTTTCCGGTCTCTTGTCATTAGTCAGCTCTAGCTGAACTCCACCAGTTGCTAACTGAGCTCTGGGATACCCCACTCTCCCTTTGCAGAGCTGGAAGGGCAGTCACCCTCCAGCCCTGCTCTGCTTTCGTTTGCTCAGTTCTTTCTTGGGTCTCTTCTGCACACTCAGTGTTCCAAACCTAAAAACTGCACTGCCCAAACCTTTGCAGTGAACAGGAGAGGAGCCAAGACAGAGTAAATGCTGGAAGGATGCAACAGTGGTCAGGAAACAGCAATATCTTGGCCAGACTTCAGCCTTTTTTCTCCACTGGCACCACAGCAGACAGGCTGCCAAACGTACGCGGAGCAGCACCTAGAAGTCCATATAGCACTGAATGACATTGGTAGCAGCAGTGAGGGGCACCTGCAAGACCCCAGCAAGCAGAGTAAAGGCATGTTTTGTAGGTTATAATGTACTGCCTTTCAGAAAATTATCCTGACTTGGCTTGTGCAGCTTTAGAACAGTGTTAAGAAACAACTAAGAAGAAAGGCGGGCAGGGGCGACAGCTCCTGGGATGTTGTAGAGAAGCAAGAGACACCAAGCGAGAAGTATGGAGAAAGGTGAGGACAGTCAAAACTCGCAGTGTGTAAAATGCTGTTCTCTGCTTACTTCTGGTAGGAAACAAAACTGTGTTCTCAGCTCTCTGGGACTGTTTTTAGGAACAGAAGCCCAGTGAGAACCATAGCCCACTGCCTGCCTGGACACATGCAATATTGTGATGTGGGAAGGTCCTCCTCACAGAACTGCAGTAAAGAGAGTAACTAATGGATTTAGGCAAGTGGTAATTCCAAGGAATAATGTTTCTGGAGTTGTGTAATAAGGATCCTAGGGGAAGAGGGCCTAAAGCAAAGTGAACTAAGCTATAAGATAGCTGAGAAGATATTGTTTCATCCCCTCCATTTGCTGTCACAAAGACCTAAATAGGGGTTTTGTTTTAAAGAATCTTTCACACCCTACTTTTCCCACGCAAATACTGGGTAATTTAGCCTACTGACTGAACACGAAGTCATTTAAATAATTTCTAGCCAACTGGCAAATATGTTCTAGCTCTCTTTAAAAAAGAAAACCAAACAAAATAGAAGAATGGAAGTTCACAGAACTGTGTTTTCAGAAAACCCAGTCAGTGCAAATCCTGCTAATACCGTGAGTACTTCCTTCTCTTTGTAAACACCACAGCCTGATATGCAGCAGAGCTGGGCACTGTTTGCACCTCCCATGACATTGTTCCAGCAATCTTTTGGTTATTAAAACAAGGCTCCTACCTTGAGGCAGGGCAAAAAAGCCATCGTATTCCCAGAGCCCTTTGCACCAGTCTGCAGGATCAACAGGAGAAGAGCACAGCGCAGGTTTGTGTGGAGGCTCATCCAGGCTGTCTCAATGGCGTAAATTAAACTGAAATTGAAGAAACGTTTTTTTCCCCTCAACAAAATTCAATAGAGTTGCAGCCATCTGAAAATCTGCACCAAAGGATGCTTTCAGTTTGATTTTCCTGCTTACCTGATACTGAGACACACAGAACCAAAAGAGCACAATGTAGAGTGTTTTGTACGCTGCTGTTGAAGCTGAGAATTAAAAATATGGCAGCACAGGGATAGCTCCAGCATTGAACTAGATTTTCCTTAAGCAGAAAGCCAAGGATTTCCAAAAGAAGTATGCGGTTTGTCCCCTTCTGTAATAAGAAGAAAACAAATCTGTTGGGCATGATGCTATTGCCACACTGTCTTAACACCTTTTTTATAATTATTCCTGCCTATGGCTGCAAACGCCTCTCTTAGGAGGTGACTTCTCTTGTCTTAAATATTGTCACCTAGCAACAGAGGCCAAAAACACGGGGGAGACTGACAGTCCCATAAAACAGTGGCTGCTCCTCGATACGCAGAACATCCTCTCTTCTGCTGTACACGGCAGGCCTTGCTTGTGTGTACAAAATCCACTTACTCGAAACAGCAACCGAGTGAGCTGAACAGTTGGTAGAAACAAAGGTTGGTCCTTGGCAGCAGAAACTCCTGCTTCGAGAGTGATGTGTGGTCCTCATGATATTCTGTGTTGCTCCCACGACGGCTGGAAGGTCTCTACTGGGAGCATCAATGCACCAGCCTTCTCTTCCCTGCGTATTTTTATGAAGCTTGTGATAACCAAGAAGTCTGTTCTCATTCCAGCACTGAAACAAATGCAGGGCTGAGCTGTTTGCAAAAGCACATGTGCAACTGCACAGTCAAGCCAAATCAAGCACTCGTGTTTGCACAACCAGTGTTTAGCAAAACTGTCCTTAGAGTATTTAGACAACCGGGTCCAGCTTTACTTTAGCAAGACTAAATGCTTAACTGTACTGCTAAAGAGAAGTTCAGAGAACCACGCTAAGATGAACTTGCGCTGTTCCCTTACTGTTCTCGTTCAATAACACTTCTTGGAAGGGTTCTTGTTTGTCCTTTATATCTCAATTGCATGTTGCCTTAGCAACAGCCAGACAGTGAATGCATAGAAGATCCGTAGGTAAACCACGCTTGCACCTTATTTCTTCCATAGAATTCATAAGCATACACAAACAACACCTTTCCTTGTTTGATAATTGATAGAGATCTAGAACCACAGAAGCTATCTAGACAAGTCAAAAAAATATAGATGCTTATAGACACTTAAATCAGGGAACTGAGATTGCGAAGACTTTGGAGGCAAGAGCTGCTTTGTGTCAGTGTTGCACAGAATGTTGTGAGGTCTGAGCGTTAGCAGAAAATGGGGGGGAAGTCTGATTGCTGCACTTTTATTTAGTAACAACAAATGACTGTGCTCCCTGACAGTTAATTAAGTTAGCATAGAAAGAAGAAAAGTTTAACTTGGCTATAAAGCACGATCCCCTCTGAACTCCCCATCCTGTGTTGAAGTGTCTTTGACAAATTAGATGACGTGTCTTTCCACCACCAGATCGTTCTCCTGTGAGGACTCCAGGACTGGCCATTCGCCACTCCAGGCTCTCTTAGAAAGCCAAATTCTTGTGCTATCATAAGCTGGCAGACCTGGAACAAGCTCTCAGGCTTTAACAACAAGAACTGGACTTTGCAGGTGGCTCTTGGAGGTTAAAAACACACACGCCAGACTGTGTGTGTATTTCATTAATGCCTTTGCTCAAGTCATTTTGATTTGTCTCTCCTGTGATTCCTAACGTGGCACTGGGTGTCACAGGTTGAGGGAGATTACCGTCCAGCACAAGAATAAAAATACAGTTTTATTTTTCTCTTGAAGACTGGCTTGCCTCACTAGGGAATGGGAAAATGTGGAATTCCTACCAAGAGGCATGCTTGGCAGTCAGTATGGTTTTAAGCCAAAGTTGATGAGAACCAATTGTGGGATTGTAGGGAAGAATTCCTCTGGGGAAATATTTAGCCCTGCAAAGAAACTTAGGACAAGCAGGATGTTCCCATAAGCAGGAAGGAATGGGGAACTACGCAAGGCATGATGCCTCTGGTCACGAGCCATCCAAATGATGCAGGACCAAACAGGCAGAACAAAAGTCAAGCAGCTGTAATGTGCAATGCTCCAAACTTGCAAGGCAACAGAAACACACAATGGAAAAAATGCTGCTGTTTAGATTTCAATAGGCCTCAAAATGAGATATATCATAAAAGCTGTGCACTGCGTTATCCCTTTTGATTCCCTTGTGCAAAGGAAAAAAATAAGGATTAATCAGCTCCGAAGTAAAAACATTGTGTGCCTGCACCAAACAAATGAGCATCCAGAAGCCTGGTTTGGCGTGTCTGAAAGGAACAAGATTGGAAAGATGGTCCTTTAGGGAACCAGGGCTCAGCACCCTTTTAAATTATTCCTGGCCTTTCTGGTCAAGGTCTCCAGTACGCTAACAGAGGTTGTGCACACAGTCCTTGTGCCTTTCATTTTCTATTCCAAATGCCACTGTTGTTCCATTTCAGTAGGAAGTAGATGTGACACGGGAAGGTACATTAAAATTACCTGCAAACATTATGCAAATTACATCAAGTTGTAAAGTCAGGTTAGATAGGTTTACCTGACCAGATACTCATGTTTTATTTGTATGCTCCAACATCATCATAGAGTCCTTGCACTTGACAGCCAAGTGGAGTTTTATTTTTGGAGTTCATCTCCATCTAGAACTTCCTTATTCAATCATATATTGCCTAATGATAGTCAAAAGGCCAATGGATACAGCACCTGCCACAAAACCAGATGTATTTCTCTTCCCCCTTGGCCCCCTTATGCCCTCCTGCCCCCGCAAAAAACAGCCTTAAGAAAGAATCTTTTGCAGTTGCTTGCGTTGATAATGCTAAGGGAAATAAATCCCTCTATAGCATGTACATGGCTGACCAGCACTGATCCATGAAGGGCAGCCGAGATGCTTTCATGATGCTTTCATGATTTACAACAAAACCCCCTCTGTTTTTAAGGTGGGATTGGGCTGCAACTGTGCTTTGCTTTGCGTCACACTTATTCAGGTAATTATCACTCTTAGAGTATTGTATCTGACAAAGAAAGGCTGTGTGCTCTGCCGGGGTTGGCAGGAGGTGTGCAGGAAATGCTGTGTACACACAGAGAAAAGGGAGCGACCTGCCAGCTTCCACTCGCAAAGAGAACTGCCTCAAAAATGAAACACAAGAATATTGTAGGTGCAGCCTCATCCTCCCGCAGAGGTTTCTAGTGCACTGGTACAGGAAGCTGGGACTGCTTTCTCATGACTCACAGCTCCTGTGTGCTGGCATGGCTATCAAGGTGTTAGTTTTCTGAGTATTGCATTTTTTTGGTTGAGAAACCTGGTGGAGGAAAAAAGCAGGAAAGGAGTAGCTCTCAATTTCTCTGAACACAATTTTGCTGATAAGAAATACTGCTAGTCCACCTTATTCTCTTCATTCTTGGTCAGCTGTAGCACATTATTCTACTCTAGACTTCTCTCAGTTGGTCACATTAGGACTTCTTGCCTGCACTCCTGCATTAAATGTCACATCACATTATCATATCCCTGTAACACAAACCATCCAGATCCAATGTTACTAGCTGAGAGCAACAGTAGAGCTTCACCAACACTCTTAAATTTTTTTTCTCTTATCAGTCCCATAAAATGTAGGCAAAACATCAGTGTGAAGAGTGACATGAAAACCAAGCTATTGCTAAACAAGTCTTAAAATGTCTTAGATGCAATGAAGAAGACAAAGCAAAACCTCCCTTTGGAACTGTTTCTTTAGCTCCTATATATGCTGTGAACAAACTTTATCCCAGTTGTATTTTTGTTAAGTATTGGAGTTTTAATTCAGGTAGCGGAATACTACATGTTACCTTTTAATTGTTCTCTTCTTCCTCCTCTTGTTCCTGGTTTTCAGAATTAGATGGTATTTTGGGAAGTCGGGGCTTTGTCAGGGTTTGGGTTTTTTTGCAAATTCTTGTAACAGTGATGCTACTAAGAAATGTTCCAAAACATTTAGTAGGAAGAAGATATTACCAGCATTGACTCTGCTGAGCCTGCCGAGCAGAAAGAAGAGCTAAAAATGTACAGTTTCATCATTTTCCATGTATTCTTTTGAACAATTAACTTGAAATCTCTCTTCTACCACCCAGAAAAGTAACCGCAGTAACACAGAAGAAAAGCCCTGCTGTGCTCTAAAATGAAGCAAATTGCATCGCAGTAATTAAGTCTGCAATAAAGTTGTTCCAGTAAAACATTTATTCTGTCTTCTGAGGAAAGATTCAGTCAGTCCCTTCAGAAGGATTATTATAATTCTTTGAGAGAAAAGATCAGATAATCTAACAGTGTATTTTAATACCTATTTATTTATTTATTCATACTTTTTTATTTATTTATAGCCAAAACTGTATTTATTTCTATATATGTAATGCTCCATTTCTTTTTACTGCTTTTCAGAATTAGAGCCATGCTTTGGTATCCCAGCTTATGATTCCAACATCGCAAATCTAGTTTACCCAACTGCAGTCTCGTAAATGAAACCAAAAAGATGTTTATGAACAGATATATCCCTATTTTCAGATTCCCAAACACATGCCTAGTGTAGGCGTGTGCTTCCCATTTCTGTCTTTGTGTTTTTGTAGAAGTAGCCTGAATCATGATACATCCTCCTCTCTCATACCCCAATATGCTTTTGGCGTTGGTCAGGACAGTGTATGGGTCCTTCTATGTTACAATAAAAAGAGAATGACAGAAATAGAACCTGATTTTGATTCAAGAGGTTTCAAGGAACTTGAAGAGCACACTGGTACTACCTGCAGTCAGAATGATGCATTTGTCTCTACCAGCAGTTCTGGGATTTCAGTGGAACCACAGTTTATGTTCTCAAATCATTAGAGAAAACGCTTCAGCAGTGATTAGGGATGTCACTGAACTGTGGCATCCGAACCCTGGGCAGATATAAATGCCATCAGGTGAAAAAGTGAGATCAGTATCCAGAGTCCGTTAACGTGGGAGGGTTGGCACAAAGCTATCAGCGATGGCACTTTGCACCAGTAAGGGAGTTTCTGAGGCTTTCACTATCAAGTAACCGATTGCCATGAAAAATGCGCCTACCCTGATGCAGCAGTGAGCAATCTGAAATGCCCCTTGGAGCGTAAGGAAAGAGAAACTGCTGGAACTGGCTGCTCTGAGTAAGGTGTGGGTGCCTGCTGAAGCAGCAGACACAGGTTTTGTTGTGCCAACAGAAAAACGTGTATTATATAAAGCAAAACATATGATAAAGCAAGTACCTTGGTCTGAGGATTTAATAGGCTACGTCATCTACGTGCACTACCCCAGGGCAACCGGGAGCGTGTTAACTTCTCAAGCACAAATTCAGATAAAACCACACCAGAGGACCCCGGCATGTCTTGTGGAGAGGGAGCCACTGCAGAAACAGCGGGTGAGCAAAATGCACAAGCTGAAAAAATGACAACACAGCCAGAGCTGGGCTCCTTAGACACCATATCAAGAAGGTCTGTAAGAACACAGAAGATAATGTATTTATATAGGTCTAGTGCACAAGGGTTATCTAAACAAATTAGTAACTAATGTGTAATTACACAGTATTTTTCACCTAGAATTGGACAGAAGTCTTCTACCTTTCATCATATCAGCTGTAGGTCTTGGAAACCATGGGAAAAGGAGGAGGAAGAGGAGCTAGGCAATCAAGTCCATTGTATAGGGTGATATAGGTCTGAAATAAGATGTGACATGAACTGAGATGGATGATGGGATTGAAATAAACCCTGCATCTATTCAGCAATGCTGAAATACTAATTTTGTTTCTTCAGATACAAAACTAACAAAATGATAGTTTAAAAGAAACCAAGAATTGGCATGTTTTGTAACACAACAAATTTTTATTGCTAGTTTTTCTTTCAAGGTGTGTGTAAAGAGTTTGGATTCTAAATGAAACAGAGAAGCCTGTGGTTCTGTTACCTCTTCAGTGTAGTATTGCAAAGCTAATAATGCAGTTGCAGGGTGCTAGTTTCAATTATTGATAAGTTGTGCCAAAAAAAGCAACACTTGTATATTAGGTCATATATTCTAGTTGTCCAATTGTTTCATGTACAAAGCCGTACTATTATTTGCAAAGTTTACTGAGTCAGTATTTTCTTTAAGTGCAAAGAATAACCAAGGGTATATAGTACAGAATATTCTTCAAAATGAGTTTCCAAAAATAATAAACACAGGAAAACAAGCTCATATCAGATAATTAAAACCCAAGCTATTAGAATTTAAAGTAATTCTGTGAAATTTATTGTAACAGAACAATGGAAAAAAATATCCTTCTTTTCCAGGGGAGCTTTCCATGTTAAGCTGGACTCACTTACAAGAAATATACAAATGCTAAAGTTCCAGCAGGATAAATGAAGTTATATATGATATACTAAGAATTTAACCATGTCTGTTTTATGAGTAAGGCTGTTCTAAGGAGAAGAAATCCTTCATGAAAAGGAAATCCAACTGCTGATGAAGGTGAGGTGCAACTAGTGTCCCTGTGCCAACACAATGACATTTTTATAGCAACCCTTCCTTTCCAAGCATCATCATTCTCTCCATCCCTTTCTCCCTCATTTTTCTCTGAAGCTGTTATCTAGAAGAAAATTCTTCTGAAGAAAATAACACCTTCCAAGATTCTGACAAATAAATAAGTTAGAGAGCACTGGAGAGTTTCTGAGGCTGCCCTGCATCAACTTCTCTCTCCTTCCAGATTCACCTAGTTCTTTTGTTTTGCCTTATCTTTCCGTGCACTGCTGGGGTTTTTCTTAAGCAAACACAGCTCCTAAAAACCATATTCCTAATTTTTTTTCTTCTCATCTCTAGTAACACGGTTCAGTTTAAGACCTTCTACATTGAACTTTGTGTGATTACTTTAGGAATAAATTTTGCCTTCTCTTCCCATCGCCTTGCTGCATTATTCTAGCTGTCAATGAATTGTCTTATCTCTATCAAGGCAAAAGCCAAAACAATTCTGAAAAGTCAACCCAGAAGCTAAATTATTCTCCATGATTGTCATTTCACTTCTGTGGTTGATGTAGCAAACTGTAAGGCTTCCACAAAATGCGGGCTAGCAACAATTGTTTACATTGCTTAAAAGGATGGAGCAACGTTACAGTGAGGTGTTTCTGTTTTCTTCCCCTTTCGTTCTCGCGAGTGGAAAGCACAAACTGCATTAATCAACTGCTTTGCAGACACTTTTAATGCATACATTCCTAATCATCGAACCACACGCAGGGATTTCTTTTCTGTCCAATAATCCTCATTTTCTCTGAAATGGGAACTACTGATCCCTTACGTTTCACTTTAATACAGAGTCTTTATCGTTGAACAAGTATTCTGAAATGTAGCTGTCAGGTCGTTTTTTTCTGAATTAGAGTTTCTTTGCTTGGTTTCTTTAATAACGAGTCAGAACAGAAGTGTTCTTCAAATTGCAAATCAAGTTCTGAATTTTCTTTTTTCCATCAGTATTCAAAAGTCTAATTCTTGAATTTAAGATGAATGCAGACAGTCTGAATGTAACGCATCCTTAAATGCTTAACAGGCCACATGAAGAGACTTTGAAGAAAATTCTAAGCAGCAACCCAAGCACCACAGAGGCCACATACAGCTGCCTGGATTATCCATCAGGAATTTAATTCTAGAGAAAGGCATTGATGTGAGGGCACAAGTGTTTGGACTGAGCCAGAAAACAGCTGTCTATGGGCATGATTATGTCCCAAAATTAACTCAAATGCTTTTGATGAATAGTTATGGTATTAAATGTTCCAAATTTCCACCTCTTCATCCCATGTCGCTGTGTCCACTGCAGCAGAGCGGAAAATGGAAATGAAGAATAGCAGAGGTACGTTGGCATAGTACTTCACCCGAGTTTTATCCTGAGCAATACTCAGAGCAGGATTAACTAACAAGGCAGAACACAAATAAGTTTGATGGAGTAATACTGGTAGTGTTGCCTCGCTCAGCAAATCCTCTTTCTGTCATATTAATTATTTACTGGAGCCACTTACTGCTTGAACTGTGAAAGCTGAAATCTATCTGTTAATTTTCCTTTTAATCTTTGGCTAATGATTTTGTAGTAGATAATCCAGCAGAGAGTAAGTACTTGGTGGGGCTGGGATTTTTGTTACCAAATTTATCTGTGAAGGAACTCTGAGAACAGAGAGCTCTTTACAGTAATTTGGCAAAAAAAAAAAAAAAAGCAATTACAAGCTGTTTTGAGGCTGGTACTTGAATGTAGTCTCCTTTTACGTTATTGTTAGCTTTAAAGGAAATTAATCATAGGGTGAAGCAGAGCTCCCATCCCAGACTAGCCAGAATGCTGTAACATGTTTGTACTAGTCAGCAAATGGATGCGTACGTTCAGTTGAAATAGTGCAGGTGGCTGGACTGTACCCTGAGTCACATCGATTCCCGGGGCTTCCTCCAGCGATGGGCAGCTGTGTGCTGCTCCCACACTGGAATGGGAACTAGTTCAGGGACTGGTGCCTTAATTACACACTCAGTCCAAAGGGAGCTTCTCTCTGTGGAACATCAGTCCTGCAGAGGAACAATTCTGAAGTTCTTAGCGTGAGAGACTCAAATAAGGAATAAGGAACAACGCTCTGCAGGCTACACGCACTCGTCTGCTCTCATATTTTATCTCCAAGTTATTTCTACTCTCAGTAGAATGTAATTCAGTCCTACAAACCCCTCTGTGACATATGAAGGCTGAATGATGGTTAACATTGTATTCTGAACCTAAATACTTGTGGGAAAGACCACAGACATCTTCTCTGGCACTGGGTATAATAAGAATTATTTCATAATGGCAGCGCAAGTAAATGTCATCAGCAAACATGGATAAAGCTCAGCAGAACTTCCTTTGCTGTCCAGCAACAAATGTCACTTAAGAGGTGGCTGACATCATTGCAAGGAAAAGCACATTTTAAAACAAAGTCTCTTGTATCATATAAACAAAGAAATTCTTAAAGGGATAAGAAGATGCTATAACCCAAAATACAAATCTATGCCCTTTCCTATAGAGTGGATTCTAGAAACTAGCAGGAGCTAGTGCACTGTTCTGCCTTGCTTTTCTTTGCTGTCCTCCCCCTGCAGTGAGGCTTCTGTAGCCACACTTGCCCCTGCGCACAAAACCTGTTTGGGCCATCACAGCGGCTGCACTTCAGACTCAGTCTCTGGTCAACACTTTGTAACGTGCACTTTCAAATACCATCATGAATTTCATTCTATCCAGAAGCCGATGCGAGCTAACGCATGTACAGTATTTGGTACAGAGTACAGTACAGTATTAGCAGGACAGAGCTTTTAACCAAAGCAGGATGCCGGCTGAACTCCAGGACATCCCGTTGTTCTTTGCGTATTATACTGAACGTACAGTTATATCCTCAAAATAGTACATCTGAATAAGACTTTGCTGGTTCAAGCAAAACACTTTGCTCAGTTCTTACTTGTTTTTTCCAAAAGATTGTGTGATCTTTTCAGGCACTGATTCAGAAATGAGTGTTCATGTCCTACGGGTTTAATTGGTCACATGGACCAAACAAGACGCCTGCAGTCAAACACAGAGCTTCTTCGAGCTGGCTTGAGCCTTCTCCTTCAGAAAGGCAACTCCTGCTGCTCCGGGACACAGTGTAGTGAGAGTCACAGAATGGGAAGGACGATCGCTGGGAATTGCATGTTTCATAGGGAACACGGTACATCAGAAACTGTGTAGGAGGTCCTGAGCTTTTACACTTGCCTGCCCCTGCCCACACTGGACGGTACCGTCTACGAGTTACTTATCGCTCCTGGATCCAAGCCAGTGTTATTTCAGCATTGCTCGCCCAGTTATTTGTTTCTGCCTGGGAGTGCTATCTCAGTGTATGTATGAAACCAACCGGGTTTGTTTTTTCCTACCTTGGTTGATAAGAGCCAACAGATGTCAGTGCAGGCTGAATAACAAGGGGCTGTGTTGCTGCTCAGGGCTCTGCTTCTGCAGAAACATCCCTCGGAGGGAGTTTCACCATCAGACAACTGAGAGAGGGGGAGAATGGCACAGAGAACAGTATCGGTGTGTTACAGGAGGCTGGAGAGGCTCTCACAGCTAAAAATACCTGCCCAAGTATCTTTAAAAACACATTCGAGGGTCCTTATAAACACACAGACCTTTGTTGACAGCACAAGACTGCTCATTTATGCTGTGTATTATCCTTGAAAACCTGCTCTGTTTATGCAGAGAGTCCCATGACGACCTCGTCTTGCTAGAGGTGCCACAATGAGGTCCACAACAAACGTGGCACTTCATCTGCTGGAGAGGGATGGAGGGGAAGCAGGAATTATCTGCACACTGGAGGAAAAGCAGTTTAGAAATGGAAATACGCTGCTTTATCAAACCCTTGCTTTGCTGTTTCCCCGAGTACAACCCCAGTGGCTCTCTAGCCCAGCTTGGGGCACCTTTTACATGGCAGGTTAATACTAGGTATGTGTACTAAACCCAGTGAAATCAGTGGAATTGGGCAGGTCATCTGGTTAAGTGATTTCTGAATGGAAGGAATTTTACAATGTACTTTTTTTTCACCTGAAGCAGTAAATATTTTTTTCAGGTGACAGTTCCATGACCCAAAAAGCCACTGCAGGGAACCTCACACATGGTCTTCAATGGGTAAAAATTAAAAAGGGAAAATATTTTGATATTTCTGAAGGAAAACTAGGGCATAATGCTGAAAATGAACTAGGCATCCATAAGGATAGTCACGGGGAAAGGGAGCAAGCTTTATTGTATTCACCAGAGTGATAAGTTTGTACTTTGGAGTTTGGATGGTGACCCTGGCTGGTTCTGTGCCCAGTGAAGCTGCCTGTCAGGGAGCAGTTGGTGTCCCTGGAGCACAGGCTGCCAATACTACTAGAAGACACCCACATAAGTGCCTTTACAAGTCTGGCAAGAGGAATGGAGGCAGCTACAAATAGTCACACTTTAATTTATATCCCAATGTCAATTTGAACCCATAATACAGTACTCTCAGATGCAGATATCCAAGTCCCACTGCCAGCTCTGAATGCCTCTCTTCGTGCTGCAGCTGGTCTTTGCATTGTCAGGACCAGGGAGAAGACAAATGCTGGATGAGGTAATGAAGGATCTCATGGGAATTGCTTCAGGATAACTAGCATCTGCAAAAAATCAATGAGAATATTAATAAGGTGGATGCTTATCCACTCAGCTACTCACAGGAAAGTGCACAGCTTTGCTCCTGGAGTTCAGGACTTCACCTTGTGGCTATTGGGAACCAGAGATGGTATCAAACAGAACTGACATTTAGACCAGGAGGTCGTCCCTTCCCACAGCCATATCTGCACACTCTGATCTCATCACATAAAGACTTTGTCCTCTTTATACATGGAATGGACTTGAATATCTTCCTAGATGAAGGTGGCTTTGCTCAGCCTACATCTTCATGAGCCCAGGGTGGGAAGCTGAAACCCTGCTGTGCAGTGACGGTAACACTGCGTTTGCTGACCATGTCTCCAAAGCACCTTCCCATGACTAGAAACACCACCACTCTGCTTTTTAACTTCTCAGATGGTAGTAACAACAAAATAAAACTAAAAGGAGATCTGCAGCCCAGTGCCTGGGAAGAGACAACTCTCTATTCCCTTTCTTCCCTGCTGGGAGTCAGGAAGAGGCAGGATCTTAAGTTATGCCCACTCTGCTTGGCTGCCAGCGGGGTGGGAGTGGTGGAGGAGATGTGTGGAGGAGTAGTAGACTCTACAGCCACGCTGACACTGCAGGCTCTGTGCCTCAGAAGCCCCTTACAACCCTGACTTGAAGAACTTCTGGGCTGGTACAGCTGTGCCTTGTCCCAGCGGGTCGCTGAGCTCTACAAGCTCTCACTTCAATACGCATGGGTGTTTGCTTCTTGTGATACCTGCTGCTTAAAGAGTCTGAATGAAGCTGAGCACACTGCCAGGAGCTATAAAATTTGTTGTGCCCAGGCAGAGTGGGGTAGATCTGTAGTCTGTGTCTGTGGACGTGACCAGCGCCCTCTGGAAACATTCTTTAACTGCATTTTGTGAAACAATCTCTGCTTTTTTAAGCCTAAACCTGTCCCACAATATAAATGCTCCAAGTACAGTGTGGGTGAACAGTACTCATATACAGCAGAAGACGGTTTGCTCTTCTAGGTAATTTCCTCTGCTATCGCTGAAACTGTGGGTAATTTCAAAAAGCTGTTCATGTGTGTCACGCGCTCCTTTCTCAGATGATATGTGACCCTATCCTTGCTGTCACTTCTTGCCACCAACTAAAACTGATGTAAGCCAGGAAGCTGATAAACTGTGCTTCTTACACTGTTAACAGCTGGAATTTGAGTAACTGCGTCCATATTGCAACTATAGGCAGGGTGGGAGCCCGGGCTATACCAGGGCTTGAATTTTCTCATTTCCTGAAACAAGTAATCAGTAAGTTTTATGAGTTATTCTAGGGGTTTAGAATAACAAGGGAAAGCTTGTCTTCCACTTTGAAATCCTACTTCTTTTTCAGATTTCTACTTCAGATCATACCTGGGAGAGGATGCCCACTACAGTGAAGACAGGCAGGGTGTGCATTGCAGGACTTGTCACCCACACTGGAAAGGTCTTCCAAGTAACAAAAGCAAGACAGATTGATCTAAAACTTGTCTTGCTATAGACTGCACAAGCAGGAAAACTCTGCTTGTCTGCCTGCCGAGCCAGGGGAACAAATTCAAAGGCTGAGTGCTGCTTCCTAGTTTCACATTTTACCTTTTGGTTGGTTTTTTTCTCTTCAGTTCACAGCCTCTAAGAGTTTGCTTTCCCTTTGCAGGTTCTACATCGACAGAGCCCCGCAACACAGCGTCCTTCACCAAACTGTGCCGTCTCTAAGTGGAACCTTCCCCTTGTTCCAGTGCCTCTCCAAAAAGCACAAGAAGAAAACTGCTATTAATAAACCTCTAGGCTGACCTTTAAATTTTCTCGGTGCATTACGTTTGCAGGGGTGTGTTCATCAGAAGGATGAACTCTCAGTCCCAGAGGAGAAGGCATTGCAGCAGTGGAGGCAGAGTGAGTTGTGGGCATCTTGAGCCTGATGTAAAAAGGCAACACACAGCAACTGTGTAAAGTGAACTTGCTGGCTGTATAATGGTTTCATTTGTACACTTACTAATTACTGTAACAGCCAGGCAGCAGGGCATTGGTTAGGTACCTTGATTGGTGCATAGGCAACACAATAAATGGGAAGAAGGAGAAGGTCTCTCCCTTTGCTCAGGTGATGTCTTTCTCCAGGAAGAGACTTGCTGACTTTCCACCGTGTAACTTGCAGAAGTGAAAAGGCAGGAATCAGGCCATCAGTTACCAGAAAGCAAGTCAAACAGAAATAAAGTTGTTGAAATAACTAACATCCTTCATAGGAGGGACACATACACAGTGTCTCCTTACAGAATGGGTGCCAGTCTTTCCAGGCGTGTTCCCACTGTGAAGCATTTGCTCATGTCTCTGCCTGAGCCCAAAATCACAGACCATTTAAACACATTTCCTGAACTTTGTTCTGGCATTGCTGATTGTTCCTGGAATCACTCTGAGAACAGGATGCCAAGGAGCCAGTTTGCAAAGAAGTGTGAGCCCTTTCCTTCAGGACAGGGTTCAGGGGGAGCCCCACCAACATGCCACCACTGCCTGGCAGGCACACAGCTCCACTTCTGTTCCAGCACAAAGCCAAACTGGTTGATTTAAGGCCAGGTCCCAAGACTAGGATAACAAAAGGTACAATAAACAGCCGGTCAGCTCACCTGGTTAGCACCAACCTCCATGGGCAGCTCTGCCATCCCTGCAGGGCAGCTGCTATCCCATCAAAGCTGTCCTGATTCAGCAAGAGAAATACTCAAAGGTGTCATATAGGATTTGACTTGCTCAGCCTTCTGAATGTCGTTATTAAAGAGGGAAGAGAGGGCCACTGACCCCTCTTCACAGAACTGTCCTTCTACTGACACCGACTCACAGAAGATTTCAAAAAAGAAATTTGCATCAAGGAGACATCTAACTTGCGAGCAAGCACTGAAAGGAGAAACTGAGATTTCAGTGAGAACTGCAGGGGCTATTTGCAGGAGATTGGCTGTGGCACAGAGAGCTGGTTGGAAAGCTCTAACTCCAGAGTGCAGGATGTGTGGCCAGGCCCCAGAGAGGATTAGTCATAAGTGAATGTTCAGAGCTGGCCGGAGATGAGTATAAAATACAGTATGACAAAGTTGGCAGCACTTTGCCTGGAGCACGATGCCAGAGAGGGGACGTTACCCCAGCTGGCATCATCACCTAAACCCAGTAAATTGATGGTAACTGAAGAGGTAAAATATGTTGTGAAGAAGCAGCTGTGGTGCCTCCAGATGAGAGGGAGGGTAAGAGAGCAAGCTCCATCGCTAACTTCTCCACTGGATGATGGTGTTGGTCGAAAATAATGAGGCCACTAACAAACACGAGTGTGTGTGGCAGGACGTGAAGAAAAATTGGAGTATGAAAATGGAGCAGGTCTCAGTGTCACATCCTTATTTGCAATGGGATGAGGTGTCGCGGTGGAGGAGCTCAGCTGCAGTGTCCCAAATGGACCTGAGCTCTTTCTGCCCGCTGCAGCATCCCTGCATCCCAGAGGCTCAGATGCCACCTCAGCTCCCAGCCTGCGGCTATGGCTGGGGTGAGACCCTCACTGAGGCCAGGGTGAAACATCAAACCAGTGCAACCCACGCTGGTTTAGCGGGCTGGAACTGGGAATGATGCTGACCGGCACCTCCCCGGGGCCCCACCTGTGCCCTGCCCGCAGGGATGTGCTGCCCGGTGTCCTCCCCACGGGGCAGGGACGCAGCGGGGACACCGACCCCTTTGGGGTGAAAGCCTGATTGGCGCCAGGGTGAGAGATAAAACCAGTTACACTCCTGCTGGTTTAGAGGGGTCACAACTGGGAAGAGCCACCCAGCATCCCTCCTGGCCCCCACCCGTGCCGTGCCCGCAGGGCTGCGCTGCCCGGTGTCCTCCCCACGGGGCAGGGACGCAGCGGGGACACCGACCCCTTCGCCCCGTGGGGCGCGAGCCTCATCGAGGCCGGGGGGAGGCGTCCGACCGGCGATCCCCGCTCTGGTTTCGGGGGGCTGGAAGCGGGAGGAGCCGCGCTCGGGGCGCCGCTTTCCAGAGAATACGGTACCGTGTCCGCATCACGTGCGGGCGGGCGCGGGTCCGGGCGGGGAGGGGCGGGCCGGGCCCGCAGCCCCGGAGCCAGCGGGGGCGCTTTAAGAGCCCGGCGGGCGCCGCCGCCTCGCCCGGCCCGGCCCGGGGCTGCCCGCGTTGCCCTCGGGGGCTCCGGCACCATGGGGCTGTGCTACAGCCTGCGCTCCCGCCTGGCCGCCGCCAACCCCTACGGGGCCGAGGCGGACGGCGGCGGCGGCGCGGCGGAGCACGGGGACCCGCAGGTGCGGCACCGGCTGCGGCAGGACCTGCTGGCCAAGGAGCGCGCCGACAAGAAGCGCAGCAAGAGCATCGACAAGACGCTGAAGGCGGAGAAGCGCGAGTACAAGCAGACGCACCGGCTGCTGCTGCTCGGTGAGCGCCGGCGGCCGGAGGGGCGGCGGCCGCGGGGTGGGGGGCAGGGCCGGGCGGGCGCACGTGGGAGCGGCCGGGACCGGGGGGCGGTGGGACCGGTACCAGCGCGGGAGGATGCGCTCGGGGTACCGGGGTGGGGGATGCGCCCGGGGTACCCGGGCTCGGCCGGTACCCGCCGTGGAGGATGCGCCCGGGGTACCCGCCGTGGAGATTGCGCCCGGGGTACCCGGTCTCGGGGTACCCGGGGGGCAGGATGTGCCCGGGGTACCGGGTCTCGGCCGGTACCTGGGGTGGAGGATGTTCTCGGGGTGCCTGGGGTAGAGGATGCGCTCAGGGTACCCGGTCTCGGGGTGCCCGGGGTGGAGGATGCGCTCAGGGTACCCGGGCTCGGTCGGTACCCGGGGTGGAGGATGCTCTCGGGGTACCCGGGGTGGAGGATGCCGTCAGGGTACCCGGTCTCGGGGTGCCCGGGGGTGGAGGATGCGCTCAGGGTACCGGGGTGGGGGATGCGCCCGGGGTACCGGTTCTCGGCCGGTACCTGGGGTGGAGGATGCGCTCGGGGTACCTGGGCTCGGTCGGTACCCGGGGTGCAGGATGCTCTCGGCCGGTACCGGGGATGCAGGGGGTGCTCGGTGGGACCGGTACCCTCGCGGGAGGATGCGCTCGGCTCTCGGAGCGAGGCCGGGCTGCCGGGGCGGCTGTCGCGTTGGCAGGAGCTCGCAGCCGGCCCGAGGGATGCGGCATCCCTGCTCGCTGCCCTTAATGATGCTCGCTCGGTGCCCGCAGAGGTGGCGCCCGCTCAGCTGGCTGCTGGCGCTGCCTCACCGGGACCGCGGCACAAGGAGAGTGCTTGAAGCTGCCGCAATTTGCCGGTCCACGTGTGCGTTAGTTCTTGGCTGTTGCTTCTCACCAGCATCCCCAGCACGGGCTCAGTCTGCGGGGCTGAGGCTGGTTTGCTTCCTCTGGGCTCGGGCACCAGCTTTCCGCACGGCAGCATCCCCCGAGGAGGTGGCAGCCCTGGCACTGGGCTCCCTTCCCTCTGGAAAGGCACCTGTGCTTTACCTGCACGTGTTGGGTGATGCCCGAGCTTGTCTGTTACGTGACCTTAACCCAAAGGGTGATAGAAAGTCTTGTAGTGCCCTTCAGGTGAGCCTAAGCAGTTTGGAGATGCCTCTGCTCCTCCTCCCAGCACGCTGCAGGCGGAGCTCAGGTTATCCCACACAAGTGTGTTAGTGAACTCTTATCATCTTGGAACAATAGAGAGTATTTTCAAATATCTGCAAATAACTTAAGAGCCTTCCTACCCCCTGAGGCAGGTGCGGTACCGCGTGTGGTAAATGGCAAGATTTGGCCCCGATCTTTTTGATTTGTGCTCGCAGCCGGTAACAGGGGAGCTGAATTTTAAGGAGCTTTAGAAAACAATACTGGACACAGTTTTCTTAGTGGTAGAAGTTTTTATTCTAGAAGTACAGCTTCTTTTGATGTGGTTGTAGCTCTACTGGTGTAAGCCTGTTCATAAAGATGTACTTTCCTCTCATGAGAAGGGGGTCAAGCAATGCTCGTGTGACAACTGAAGCTTGGATGCTGTGGCTGTACTGGTAAGAAATCACACCTTGAACCAAGGTGGGTTTCCTTTCAAGCCAAGGCTGTAGGTATTTTACAGTTGGGTGGTTTTGGTTTTTTTAACGTATTTTGGCTTTGTAGTGAAAAAGTGCTTGGAGAGGAGCAGTGAGAATTGGTTTTTCTTTGTAGATTAACTAGGAAAAACCCCACAGTTGGGCTAATTGATGTTACACTGCAATCATTTGAGTCCTACAGGCTGTCTGATAGGCTTCTGTATTTGCAGCAGGCAAGATTTCAGTTGCCTGGTTTTTAATCTTGCCCTAATATGTTGTGCCACAGAACTGGGTTTTTTTTTTCAGAAATGACATTAAGCATGAAGTGGATTAAACAATGTATCATAGCGGTTTAAAAGTGTCTATGGCGAAGCCAACAGAGGAGACATTCTTTGTCGAAGTACTGATTTATAAATCTGATGGATATGAGTCAGTGTTAGTGCTGGCAGTCGTTTATTATATTTCAGCCTGGACTTGAATAGCAGGAAGTCACTTTTTGGTCCTCTTGTAAATCTTGGGATGCCTAAGAGACCCATTTCCCTGCTTGTTGCACAGGGACTGTCAGTTTTCCAGTTAGCTTCCTTCCCTTGCTGCTTCTCCTCTGCATCCCGTTCTCGCTGGTACTTTGTGAATTTTCTGTTTCTAAACCGGAGTTAAGAAGTTTGGATATATTTGGTTGTACTTTGTGTACATCCGCAGGTATCACTGCGACAGCTGAGTGTCTCTGTGCTGAGACTTTGCCTAGATGCTTATGGGTTTCATCTGCAAATAATGAGGGGCAGTAATATTGAGTGAGCTGGGATTTAAAGCTGCAGCCGAGCCTTCCTCCAAGGGCTGGAGTTGGGTAGAAAAGACTGAAGAAGTGCAGAGCCAGAGATGGCCCCTCACCTGGGGCTGAAGGCTCAATGGCAAACGCTGCAATAGGGACTCACGGTTTATTCTTGTGCTTCCAACTTTTTAGGCTGATGTGCTCCTGTGGGAGAATATTACTGACATGGACAGTACAGGACGCTGCAGGTGCCTGCTCTTCCTTTGAAAGGAACAGAACTAACTGAAAACTACACGGATGCTTTGAGTCTTCTCTGTCCCCAAGACTAAATTATTTTTGAGTTATGCATTAGCACATGAACTTTCAATGGAGTGTTTCCTCCTATCACGTGCTCGGCTGCATGAAGTGCACAAAGTCACAGGTGTCTGTGCCTGAGTGTGTTTTGAGGTTGTGTGTAATCTACCTTGCAGCTCAAGTCTGTTACTTAGTGTTATTCAGATTATTAGTGTCTTAAGCGACTGATGCTGATGTTCCCATGTTGCATTTCTTTTTTTTTGGAAGGAAAGCTTCTCACTTTATTGGTGTGCACGGCTGCAGTTACTCAGTGGACATTTGTATCTCCTGTTACTTAAACTTTACATCTTTTTTTTTCATAATTTTTTCCAATCCTTTTTCATTACCACAGATATATAAGCTAAATTCCTGATTACTGAAACTCCTCTTAATTTCAGTAGGGCAAAGATCTTCCATGTGCTTTATTTTTGAAGAAATAATCCGATTTTTGTACTTGCAGGAGACTAGCTTTTTGCTTTGGTTTTTTTTGTGCAAGAAAAATGGACAATCAAGTGTAATCTCACTGGGTTTTGTTTAGTGTACTGTACAAGTCACAACTTCAAGATTACAGTCATTGTTTTGTTGGCAATGCAGAGAGTTCAGGGTTACCACTGGGTGAATTTTCTGTGTGAGGGGGTTGGTTTTTGGTTTGAGAACAATCTTGGCTCTAAAATTGAAAGTTTGTGCTTATTGGGAAAAGGATTTTAAACTTTTCCATGAAACAGTTCCATTCTGCATTTGCCCTGTCATTGGTGAGAGCGATGTGGGTCTTCTGTCTTTTTTTTAAATACTTTAAAGTATAATTCAACTTAAATTCCATTTTTATCTTACAAATAATACCGTATGAAAACAAAGAATTGTTGTCCTGTCTGAGGGGTTTCAATGCTTTTGATCAGTTAGTATTTTCCAACAAAACCCTACTCTGTCTGAAGCTGTTATTCAGCTCTGCTGGTGTATATGTTGCTTTACCATGACCTTCCTCCTCCTCTGTGATTGGATTTATTGAGGGACAGTGGACGTGGGCTGGTCTCCCCTTGGTGCTTCACCAAGTCTTTTTGTACTTAGTGCTTTCACTCTCTCAGGCTCAGCTCTTACCTGCGTAAAAAGTACTTGTTGCTCATTCTCATATTGCAAAGGAAACGTGGAGATCAATGTACCAGTATAGGCGTATGCGCTTATCTTACGTATTTATATTAAACTACAATATAGTAAATAATGGCCATTCTGAATCTGACCTACATCAGCGCACAAGTAAAGATGTTTCTAACAGAAATATTTATATCAGTACAAATATGAGTATAGGGCATGCAAATTTGAAGTTTTTATGGGGGGAATATATTACGTAGGAAGAAAAACGTACTTTAAAAAGCTAGGAAATATCAGCGTGAAGACTAACCACAGTCACCCTCTCTGTGTGTGTGCTGCGTGGTAAGCCCCTCCGTGCCATACAATTAAAGACTGTCTTGTATGGTTTACATTGTATTTTTTTTTCCACAGGGCTTGTACTCCATTCAGGGCACAAGATGGATGTTGTGCAGTGAATGAGCAGCTATTCAATATTCTTATCCTCCTCATACAATGTGTCACCCTGTGCCCTATTTACAACCCACCATCCATACCCTGCACTGAATAAAGAACTGTTGAACTGCTCATGGGCTTTTCTGGAGTAATGATCACTGCAGGGGCTGAATGCTTCATAAATGTCAGTGCACGGCACTGCTGTGAAGCGAGGTGGTACCACTCTTCTGTGGCTGCTGAAGAGGGAAATTCTACCGTAGCACGAAGAAAGCTAACATTGGCCAAAGCTACTACTGATTTTAAATGCCTGGTCTTTGCCTAATGCTAATTTTTCTCCACAGTGCTCAGCTTTTTTTTATAACAATGTGTTCAGAGTGTGGACCTTATGGTTGTGAACACTCAGTGCTTTTGCAAGGTGAGCTTTTGGTGCTCTGAAGTGCAACTCGGGGAGCAAGAAGCACAGGTGGAAGTTCAGTTGGTCATAGCAGCTCTGCAGCAGAATGAGGCTGGTCTGGTTCTCCAGGGCAGCATTTAATCCCACAAAATATCCTTTCTCTTGTGGTGATTCCCTGCCTTGCTTGCTCACCGTGAGGTGGTTATCCTGACTCTGCTTCTCTAGAGGACTGGGTGGGTGGGGAGAGGAAGACACCCAGTTAAAGACAGGCATGTGTTCAAGCATTTGATGAAATTCTATCTCATAGGAGATTGTCCTTGACAAGTCTCATTCACTTACAAAAGATTCATTTTTTTTGTGCCCCATGTATTGTGAGCTAGAAGAGGGCAAAAAAGCATATGATACTTAATTAGAAGATTGTGTAAAAGACACACGGAGCTGGTTTTGACTGTTGCTTTTTTGCTGTTCATTCCATCTCTGTTATTCTGAGGGAAGGTAGCAGCTTTTCCTGTCCTCCTGTAGAAAGAATAGCTGTGGCACCTACTGGCATCTCAAGTCGTGAGTGAAACCACCTTGTTTCTCACCTGAAAGAAGTTGACTCACCTGGCATGCAAGTTGACTGGAGTCAGAAGTTGATTATTAGGGCAGCTGAGTCCTATGAAGTTTTAATTCAGGAATGGGAAGAGGATGAGGAAGAGGGTTTTCAGGTGTGAATGGGTGGCCTGGCTTGAAAGGAACTATCAGACTTGTGCAAATCTATTTATAGCCTCTGGTTACAAAGAGTTTACCTGCTGAGTACAATATCAATTCGATGGCAGCACTTGGGTTTCGTGTGTGCTGTTATATTTGTAACTAGTGGCTGGCACAGTGGGCTCCAACTGCTGTGGTTTAGGTGGAACAGAAGCTTGTCACGCTGTTGCTCAGTCAGCACCATCTGTTTCCAGAGCACACAAAATGTCTTGATTGCCTCTGTGCAACTGCCAGCTCCTTTCTGCACTGGGACATCTTAAATGGAACTGTCTCCTGTGCAAGGGCTTCTCTGGAGCCAGCAGTGTCATGGTTGGGAACGGCCGATGGAAAGGACCAGCAGTGAAGAAAGGGGAGGGAAGGACTGAGCCTGACCTGGTGCTGCTTAAAAAAGAAAAAAACACTTAGGAAATAAATAAAATTTTTTAAAAGAACAGGAAAAGAAGCGAGAGGAGGTGAAGTGCCTTAATGTTTTTTATAGTACCAAGTTTACTACTGTAATAAAGTAGAAGCAAACTCCTTCTGTGCTAGTCATGAGACACTTGTGAAGTTTTTGGAGCTGCCTACAAAAATATGGTTCAAATTCTCTCATGTTTCTCAGCATTTATCTCCAATGTACGGGTTGGAGCTGTGTTTGTTGCCTCAAAGAGGTGCCTAGGGCAGCACTGGGGGGTGGCCGAAGGTGGAGTATCTGGGCTACAGAGGAATTTTGTCTTCCTTCCTTGAGTTGGGTGAAGACACTGCAGTCGGGCTTAAGGAAGTAGCTTCCAGCTATAACCACTCTGGGTTTTGTGCCTGATGTGTTCCCGCTATTTTTTTTTCTATTAGAAGAATCTAATATTAACCTATTAACTGTTGTTTTCATATAGCTTCCTTGGGAAGGAGGGGTGAGACTCAGAAAAGATATGTAGAACGCCGTCCAACCTTGACTCCGATTCTTCCCTGACTCCCTTAAATCTGGAAGTGTACTTGCTCACAAATATGCATGAGTTCATTCAGTTTCCTTCTAATTGCTGTAACTGAGGAAAAGGCAAGGAAAAAAAAGCTTGGCAATTCCTTGGAGTGAGGGCAACTCAGATATTTGTCATGTGAAAGCCAGGTTACCAGGCATATAAATCCATAATACTAGATAGTTGGACCTGAAGGATGTGTCTCGAGGGAATTTGAACTCCATAGCTTCTTCTCATTGTTTCCGTGGTAAATGAAGCATTTGAGGAACAAGCCACCGTATGCTTTATAAATAGCTCAGCTAAAGTTTTCTTTACTTCCTCTTACGTGTTCCTTCTGCAAAGAAAATTCTTAGTATCTCAGCAGTATTTTAGGAGATCTGTGTGTTGCTAAAAGGGGAAAAAAAAAGATTAATATTCTCTGCGTGGAAGAACGTGGGGTGGGTGGGGAGGCAGAGGGTGTTAAACAGATGTCAGAAAGCCACTACTGTTTATTTTTATCTGCTAAAAGAAGTGGATGCTGAGGAGGATGGGTCAGTTCCTAACGAGGACTAAGATGCTGTTTTAAAATCTACAGTCTTGCTCCATTTAGCCACTTCAGTCTCTGCTGCTGTGTGTTGGGAGGGGGAGTGCTGGAATTCCTGGGAAAACCCAGATAAATTCTGATTTGAATTGGAGGAAGAGTTGTAGGGGGGTGTAGTCCTCCAACTGGAAGACTATTCCTTTGCCTTTTCCTCATCCTAAGCACAATTAAATCTTGTTGCAGGGAGGGATTCCTATATTAAAATCACAGACAACGAACCAACCAGGCAACCCTGATACCTGTCCTGCTATGGCTCCATCCCAGAAAGCTGAGCTTGACACTGGGCTGTCGGTGCATTTAGCACTATTTTCAGCAACCAAATCCACACGCTTCTGCCCCAGCACGGCTTCACACAGGTTTGTTTGTGCATAGCAATGCTGCCACGACTTTGTGACTTTGACCTCAAGGAAACATATCGGGTTCAGTGGAAAAACAAATGAACGGAGTACCCAACCCCTTGGCCATCCCTGTGCGAGGATGACATTTATCACAGCACCAGGGAAAAGAGCTATGGGAGCTGCTCATCAAATTGTCCCCAGCAGCTTCCCTGGTCAGCCAGAGGTGATTTGTCTGTAAGGTGGAATTCTGCCAATATGACTGGAAAAGTGGGTTTATGTGGGTTTTCATGGAAGAGCCTTTTGTTTTAAAGCACAATTTCAGATGTGACCAGAGAGCTTTCTGAGCTCTTGATGGATCCTCCTGCCCTGGGCTTTCTGGTGCAATCCCACCCCTGCATCCCTATCAGTTATCCCATCTGCACCTATTACAGACTTCCTCAGCATTAAATTACAGGAACACTAACCCCAAATCAGTTGCCCAGGGAGGCTGTGGTTGCCCCATCCCTGGAGGTGTTCAAGGCCAGGTTGGATGGGGCTTGGAGCAGTCTGGTCCGGTTGGAGGTGTCCCTGTCCATGGCAGGGGGGTTGGAAATGGGTGATCTTTAAGGTCCCTTCCAACCCAAACTATTCTATGATTCTAAGTGAGGAGTAGCTGCAGGTTTAATTTCAGTGTATGGGTGAGTGCCCTAACTGGTGCCTGTGCTACATCCACTCAGGTGCCATCACCAAGGAAGATGTGCTTAGTGTTACTCTGAGCTCCTCGTATTGCTTTGCACTGTAAGGGACAATTTTGAGCATCAAAGCAAGATGACCACTTCATTCCTTTCTGCCTCTCTAGCTGTGCTTTCTGGCAGCTCCACTGGGACACCAACAGCAGTGCAATCTCATTGCTTTACTTTCTCAGAATTCATGAGCTCTGCTGGCTTCTTGGTAGAGAAGAGTGGTTTGAGCTCACATAGCCTGGAGCACAGAGAGCTCGTGGTGGAACCCAGCAGCTGTTTTGCTTGATTGTCCCTGAGTTATCAGAGAGCGCGACTGCCCCGTGGCAGTGCCTGGCGAGCGGCTCCGGTCTCCCAGGCTGTGCAGGGTGTGGAGCTCAGGCTGCTCCTGGTCAGCAGCACCGACAGGGATGCTGCAGAAATGAGAAAAAAAGGGCTTTGTAGGGTTTAGCGTTCTTCCTCGGTGACACCCTTATCGTGCATTACACCACAACCTCTTCCTCTTCCCCTCCCCACCACCTACCAAACAAAGTTTTTAGTTTGTGGGCTGTGTTTGTTTGGTTTTTCATTTTTCATGGTTGTTCTTTTATGCTGAAATCTCAAGATTACTGCTTAGCCAGGAGGTTTTCTAGAGCACTGGGGGATTTGTGGGACTTACAACTTTACAAGGGGAGGAAACAGAGACACTAAGGAGAAGAGCATGCTATCGTGAGCTGGAAATCTGTATTTGGATTTTGTTGTTTAGAAATACCAGTTAAAACTGCTTGGAAAAAAAATACTGCATAAGAACACTCTCACAGGGAGTTCACAATTTGATAGACCCCATTTTTCTCCGGTGATTAAAAAAAGCATAACAAATTCCTTTTAGACTTTAAAGCTGAAGGATATTTTCTCTGCTAAGCCTGATTCCTTAATACTACCTGTCCTCTCACATCTCTCAGCTTCTGTGAAATTTTATCTCTTGTTTGTAGTGTTTTCTGGGTTTAAATGGCAAATGATGCAGAACTTGATTTGCAGATATTTCAGAAGGGTATTAACAAGGAAAATATTCCTTGTTTTCTGTTTTTGTCACAAACCAAAAATTGAGGTAAAATTTGAATGGATAAAACGTGCGTGTATCCTTGTGTCCAAAAGTGTGATGTGTGCTGCTGTCGGGAAGTTGGAAGGAATTCAAACACACCTATATGATTAGTGTATATCTATATCTATCTATCTATATATATAAGACCTATATGATTAAGCATGTAGACAAAACAGGTGAAATTTCATTCTTGGCCATTGGATCCACAGCAGTCCTGGTGATTTCAGTGGGATTATTCACATGAGTGAGGGCAGAGCCAGCCGTCCCCTCTCAGAGCCCGCGGGAACAGTCACCTGTGTCTGCTGTCCCCTTGGCAAGGGGGCAGGACTTCATCCCTCAAAGGAATGGTGACACACCATGAAATCATGCTTAATCTGCTTCTGTACAAAGCCAGCCAGGTTAGCCTGAGTATCACTATTTTACTGAATAAAGGTGTTTAAGAAAATATTAATTTGAAACTTTTCCTGTCATCAAATAATTCTGGGCTAGGTTTGAGAATCTGTTGCTCCTAGCAGAGGTCTAAGCAAAAACTAAATACTGCAGAGATATTTGCCATTCAGGCTTATTTTGGGAGGGGGATGAGGAAAGGCTTGATAAGTTATATACTTGACCGCATGTAGTTAAAAATATTATTTGGAATATAAACTTCCTTGTCTGAAGCCCAGCTTTATGAACAAAGTTAAAAAGCACAAAAAGCAGTTCTCCTCCTGGCCTCCATAAGTATACCTTAATGCTGCCGAATCCTGGAAATTATGCAGGGCATGCTTTTTAAATGTTGATTTTGACTTCTTGCCTGGGACCAAGTGTAAAGTCTTTCCAAGGAAATACTTAGAAGACTTGCAATGAAACCCAAAAGCTGCTGCCAAACCTTAGTTTTTAGAAAGGGAGTAGGGGGCCATCCAGACTGTTAAAAACTTCCAGTTGTTTGTAATTAAATCCACTTCTTCTGTGCACAATAAACATATACTTAGAAAAAGATCATTTTACATAATACTTATGTGGTTTACTGCTGCTCTTCAGCTGCTAAAAATCAAGCAGTAGGTTTGCTATTTTAGTCTGGAAAGGTTGCTGGAAGCTGGGAAGCCAGGGTTGATGCAGCTGTGCCACCGCAGTGGCACGTATCCACGTATCCAGCGGTGACACACAAGTCAAGCCAGGGAATCCTTTTCTCATCGTGAACCATCTTTCCCACCTCTAACTAGATGAAGTTTGTTTTGGATTGACAGAGCTGGGAATGAAGAGGAGATAAAAATATCCTGTCCGCATGTCCCTCCTCGCCAGCAGCAACACCACTCCTGGCTTTGGGAGAAGCTGTGGGATTGCAGGAACTTCTCATCACGCTGCTTGCTTCTTGGAGGGCTGGCAGGAGACAGGACCACTAAATCCTCACAGCTTTCCCCACCCTGAGGCTGGTCTGCCACAGTTCATTCAAGATTAAGTCCACTGCCATCATTCATCTGGAGGATGGGATGTGTGGGTTGGAAAAAACAGCAGGTCTTGCAGACAGCTGCTCCTTTTCCCAGGAGATGCCCCTTGGGATGAAGCATCTGGGGGGCCTGTCAGAAACCCCCTCACGGACAACAAGGGAGGGAATTCTTTTAGGATGGCATGAAGGAAATAGTCGTTACTAGACAGGTTGCAGGAGCATTCAGGTGCTGTCAAAGAAGAGACGCAAGGCATGGAAAGAGCAGAGAGGAGCAGCTGAGAGCTATTATCCAATAAGTGACATAAGAAAAAAATATGAAGCCTTGCAGAGCAGATTTGTTAGGATTTGAGATGAAAATCCCTCTTGCTTGCTGAGATTATCCCCCGGCATATGGCAGAGAATGTAACAGAGATGTAGAATTAGCTGCTAATGATCTGGACACCTCTTGAAAACAGATGTTTGTAGTCCTGTATAACCACACACCATTTAATTCAGCTGAAATCTGGATTACTCAACAGCAGGCTTGATGTGGTATTCAAATACTTAGTATTTTCATTTCCCACTGATCTCACCCAGTAGAGATCACGTCTTCCTTAGGAACGGTAAGATGCGCTAATTGCATCTGAAATTGGAATTGAGAATCCACTGTTTAAGGCACCGAAGTCTCTAACCTAGGGATGTATGGGATGTATTTTCCCCTACGTTCTCTGTGCTTAAGCCTTACTTAAGCAATCTGTGCTGATAATATTGCTGTTATGCTTTTATTTCTTTATGTGCAAAATAATGCTTTCTAAGGGCTCTTAATTTACTTGCTTCAATTTGTTTTTATTGGAAAACATCCTCTTAGAGTTGGAAGTCTTTATTGTTCACAGCGGGTAAAAGGTTTATGTTAACTATCAGTTCAGTTCAACGTTTTACCACCCCTTCCTTCGTGTTAAGCTTCCTTTTGGACTAAATCTTTTACAGTAAAAGCAAGACCTTAACTTCAACCTTTCTTTGTAAGTTAGATTCTTTTGACCTGGCATCATCTTTGTTACAAAGCTTCACGTGCTGCAGCACACGAATATTTTTCTCGTGGTGCAATGAGCAGCACTGCAGACGCTGTTCCACATGTGGTCATTTTTTCTCTAAATTAGCAACTGTCTTAATAGATATTTTCTGTGGTTTCCAAAATATGTGGTATTGCTAGAACGAAAATTTAATTCCACTGAGAGGTTTGCTGGACCTCCAGAAACAGCTTTTTTAAAAATTTATTTGCACAATCGAAACAAGGCTGCTCGCCTGCTGCATTTGCATTTTGAAGCTGCATCTTTAGAAACTAACTGAAAACATTAATATTCTCTGCTATATTTTTATTGCAGAATAGAATTTTCATGCAGGCTTAGTGACATTAATGTGAGGCTTAAACTGTGCAAGTATGTTTTGAAACAATTGAAACATTTAACTGCATCAAGAGTGGAAAACCCAGTTCTCTCTTACTACACTCATAAGGCTCAGACTGATGAATTTTTTTGTCATTTTAAAATAATAATTTAAGAATGCAGTTTTAATTTGGGCAGCTTGCTGCCAAGTCCAACAGATTCATTTATTCACTTGAAATTTCAAGTGACTAGGACTCTTGCACAAACGAGCTGTGCTGTGGGCTAGCAAGTGGAGTCCTTGGTGGTGGTTAGCGAGACGTGAGTGGAGTCTCAGGGCCATTTGTTTCAGTTCTCCTTTGTCACAGACAAATGTGGAAGATACAGTGAATCAGGAAAAAAATCCATCAAGATAGGCTACAAGCCCTAGAATCACAGGCACCACTTAGAAATGTAAAGCCCTATGGGCAAAAAGAAAAACAACCCAGGAAGTCTTGAAAATCAAAGTTTCTGAGAATGGCTGGGGAAGCGATCAAGGGAACGGGCTTTGACCTCTGGCAATAGCAGGGAAGTTGGTAGCTGAAATGGAAGAGAGGGCCAGATGGAAAAGCTGAGAACAAGAAACTCTGGGGACTTTTGGTGTTGCTCTTTTGGGGAGGGTTTATTGGGTTGTTTTTATTTTATAAACTGTTTTGGTGGTTTTTTTGTTAAAAAACGAGCAAACAAAAAATCAATCGAAGACCTTTGGTAAAGCCACGTTGTATAGTTCCATATACTCCTAAACCCTAACATTTTTAACAATTTTTAAAACGGAAGAACTGTTCCAATTTTTCACGGTTGCATCAAGTGAAAGGCCCTGCACTAACTTCAAGCCTTGCCCTGCAGCATCACACCGTCTGCTTTCAAGGATGAGCAGCTACCGCCTGGTGCGTGATTCACACGCTGTGTTTGGGTCAGTAGCCTGGTACGGGGTTGCGTGCTCCAGACCGAGAGTGATGGCTGGAAAAGGCGCTGGGCAAGACCTGATTCTGAGCAAGAATAGCTCTTTGTGTTTGTGCACTCGGAGTCAAGCACGTTTTGTGCTGGAATACAGAAATGGCTCATCCTTGAATGCTGGAGGCCTGTGAGATGCCGTTGGAGCTATTGTGTTTCAGGAGAAAAAGTGGTATTTTTGTGTAGCTGAAGTGCTGTGCCTGTGGGATGGGAGAGATTCCTGCCAACTCCCCATGGGAACAGAGCTGGGAGTGCACAAATTTCTTACGTCTGTGGGGCAGTTTGGTTCAGTTGAGTTGTCCTGTGAAGATGCCACAAGAAGAGTGCGTGTCTTGGCCATTAGGAATTTTTCCATGCTGTATTATTAGATGAGATCCCTATTTCCTTTTATTCTCCACCTGCATCCCACTGTGCATAAAGAAAACACTGCTTCTGCCGCTTGGGAGGCAGCAGTTTTCCAGAGCTTCCTAAAATTCCCTCTAGAAAGAGATTCTGTCACATCTGACCCAGGTGGGTATGGGAAACCAAGTGTCTCAGCAAAGTCTGTTCTGGGAGACCCTCACATACAGCAGCTGATCATGGCAGCGAGGATAGTGTTGGGGGAAAAGGGATTTTCCTTGGGTTAACTTGAGTAACAGCCACACACTTAATTAGTTTTAGTTAGTATAGGAGAGCCAAATGCTGGCTGGCCCTATTTCCAAGTTGGACCTTTCCATTTCTCAAGTGGGAGTGACGTTCTTGGACCTCGGAGACCTCGCAATATATTTTCTCCTCGTCTCCTTTGATTAAGGATTTGTTTGTTGACACTTCAGTGGGTTGTGGCTCTAATGACACCAGCCCTTGTGTCAACCGAGACAGAACTTCTCACTGTTGGTAGTTCTTGCCTTTGTCTCTGCTTCTTAGATACGGTCTGATCAAGGGTCCAATGATCTTATAAGTAGTGGGTAGGAATAATTCTCAATACAAAAGTTATTGAAGTGTTTTGGTTTTTTTCTTCAACTGTTCCCTGTATCTATCTGTGGATCAGGCAGACAACGCTATGCAGGTTGCTTTGTCAGGTGTTTCTTCTAAGAGGTTGTCTGCAAAAAGCAGATGCATAGGATGAAACAGAAAGCTCTTACTTGCTTAATAAGTACTTTAGAAGTTAGTTGTGGATATATTTTAATGTAACTTCTCAATGGAAAATAACTGAATGTGCTAGTGTTTCCAGTGAACTAAATGCCATATAAAGTTCACATTTACGTTTCTTTTTATAGCTCAGAGGGTCTCATCTTAAAGGGGGTTTCATAGATGCCAAATGTTCTCAATATCTGTCAAGGTCAATTATACGTGAGATCTCTTTTTTTTTATTTATTTTATATAGAGTAGGGAATATGAAGCATCTTATCAGAATTGTTCTTAGAAGGTTTGAACTTAGCAGATATATGAGGGTTTTTGTATGTCTTGGTGTAATACTGAGTCTCAAGCTCAGAAAAACACTGTGCTGGCTGTTAACAGAAGATTTCAGCTACGCTGCGTTGGCAGGAAAAGATACGAGATTGAAAGATTTCCACTCCTGCCAAACGGAGACCTCTTGGTAGGTAACTGATCCCAGGGAGCAGCTCGGCTGTGGGTCTGCCCGCAGTCTCAAGCCCCATCGAGCCTTCTCGAGGGCTTCAGCAAAGCCAAAACTCAAGGGTAAAATGTGCTCCTCTGGTTTCCAGCTATAAACACGGAGTTCGATGTCACAGGTAAAAGAACTGTTAAAACTGGACATGCACTGTTTGTCATTACTTATTTTTAAAGCTTAACCCTTAACTAATCACAGAACAATATAGAAGAAAGGGTTCATTTATTTGCAGATGAAGTGCTGCTTAGTTTGTACTGTATTCTTTGTTTTCTTGGTTTGTGTGGGTTTTTTTTTTCTCACAAATGTGGGTTTGGGGCATCTTCCTTTGATTGCTTGCCCTTCATGAACTTCTTCCCACCTTCTTACAATTGCAGATGATTTTTCACACACAAGCAGTTGTCCTTACGGGAATGTATTTTTATAGGACTGATGCTGTAGTTGTCTCTAAGCTTTGGCAGAACAGCCTGTAGGCTTTAGGTTGTGTTGTCAAGCATGCCTCCTTTAACAATATTTCTGCTTTCTCAAAATTATGGTCAAGCATTTTCTGAAACAGTGATTTTTTTAAATATTGAGTTCTTAAGGACATGGAAAACTGTTGAATAAAATGGGGAAATACAGTGCTGCACGAATATTTTCAAAATTGTGGAAGTTTTTTTTCACTCTTCATTGTTTCCCTTCACTCTCTGTTAAACTGTCAGTGTTAATTGGAAGGTCAATTGTAATTTTCCACCTTCCCAATATTTTTTTTTTCAGACAACCTGGTAGTTAAGAAACTACTGCAGTGAAAAGTTTTGAGCAGACTGCCCAAAGTTGAGAAAGAGAGCAACGTATGGAAGTTCTGTGGTAAAAACAGAGATGTTATCAATGCAATGTTGCATTGGCAGAACTTCTGAACAGAGTGTTTTCTCGGACTGGCAACTTGTAACTTCAGTCAAAAGATTGTTTTTCATCCAGCCTGTTTCATATCGGAGCAGGAAAAAATTGGACTAGCTACTTGAATTTGAAAAAAACTAAAACTTTACGACAACTCATGGAAAACACAGGTATCCGTGACACAGCACTAGAGGTAGATGTGCACTTGAGGTGGAATCTGAAGAAAAAGATCATTGGTGCAGGTGGATCTTGGACCTGGCACTAAGCATCCCAAACTGCACATCAGCATCCTGCAGGACCTGCTCCTGTGGGAAGGAAGATGGGTTGGATGCAGTGGAGGATGTAGCAGGTGGAAGGTGCAGGAGGGATATAGGTTTATTTGTGATGGCCAAGAAGCCTTTGCAGGGGGGATGCCAGTAAAGGCCAAGGAAAATGAAGCACAACGGTGTAATAAGTCTGCCCACAAAGGACTACAGCAACTCGTGTATCTCCCTTAACAGAAATGTGTGTTTGCATCTTCACCCCATTTTTATTTTTTTAACTCCATGAACATATATGTTTTCTCCTGCCTTCTCACTTCACCCAGGGCAAATTATACTGCCAAAAAAAAAATCTGAATTAAACTGTTTCCTTGTCTTCCTTCTACTTTATCATTTGTGCAAATATTTGACAGGATAACTAGGTGCTGGCCTTGAATGTTAAACGTTGCTCTTAGCTTCTGCTCAGTGTTTACCAAAATAGTAGGGCCACTGTGTAACAGCAGCAGTGTGTGTGTCAACACGGGTCACTGGGATTTTAGCAGGAGACTGATTCATAATAAAACGAAGTAGAGGTGTTTAGGGTGAGTTAAATTTATCACAGCAGCGCCCTCAAGTGCTGTGTCACTTTAAAGGTCTGATGGTCTTTCTCACAGGACACTGGGCTTTATTTGCTGTGGTTTGGTTCTTCAGCATGCTTAGCCCAGCAAGAGCATATATATTATTTTGGTGTGGGTTTGTGTGCTCTCACAGATCTGTGAGACTATTTAAATTGATAACAGTGTGAAACGTGCTGATTTTGGAGTCTCTTTTCTAATTGTTCTGTGGTACAGAAGGTGTTCTCAGGACCGAGTTGGAAGTGATGGTAGAAGGAAGCCTGAGCAAGGAGCTTTCTTCAGATGGGTCAGTGATGGGCAAGATCCTGCAGGATGCTGATCTGTCATTTGGGATGCTCAGTGCCCGTTCATTCGGCACTGCAATAACCACGTCTGGTAGGCTGTGGACTTTTAACCAGTACACTATTTGTAGTGGTATAAACTGTATGGACATAATTACGGTTGTATAAACCCACTGTGATCTGCTAGAGGTGTTACACCATCCTAATTGTACTGGCATCGTTATGGTTGTGCAAAGAGCCTGTAAGCCCTAGACTGCACTTTTGCCAGGAGAATTCCTGCTCTCCTTGAGGGAGCCCTGGTTGCAAGCCACCTATTTTAGCTGTCTGACAAAGCTGTCTCTGTGATTTCCTTCGTTCTCTAGAACATTAAGCTCTCCACATCGTCTCCTAGCGCTATGATCAAAGCGTGTCAAGTCATCTTTGTTCAAAAGCAGAATTGAGGAGTGATACCAGTATGTCTGGAAAAGTGAATTCAGCCCGAGAGAAGGATTCCACGGAGTAATGCGATCATAGCACCTAATAATTAACCTGCATCCACAAAATGAACACTTGAGGCATTGCTGAGAGCAGATGGCATCACTTACAACACGCCCCATGTAAAAATAACTCCCTTTCCTCCTAATTCTTAAAGAGTAGTTTTATAAAGATACTTCAAAGTCTCTATTTTATATGCCTTGCTTATACTACTCAAATGTGTGTTTTATAATGTCCTTTCATAGAGGTTTCTAGGGATCCAGAGGGAATAGCAATTGCAATAGTGATAGCAATGTATGGAATGAAGGATTGCAACAGTGGGCCATACCCACTCTTAATATTTGAGTCCTGAATGAGTATTTATAGACTAAAACAGGAAGAAAATAAGAGGTCAGAGGGAAGAGAATTTAGAAATCATTCAATTGTTTGACTTGCAAGAAAAATAATAGCGACACATCTTTAAAAGAAACAAATATAAAGGTCAGTGGCCATCTGGAGATCCAGTAGCCCAGGATGACTTTGGCTGGTTTTGGTCTTTTAAACAAGGAAGTTTAAAACCCTCTGGTCCAAGTGCACATGAGGAGTTTCACACAACCCCTTCGTTAGGTGACCTCAGGCTGGTTTTGATTTGCACAAAAGGAAAAAATGACTGCATTTCTTCTTCTGGAAGTTTCATCTCTCTGGAGCGGTGCTGTGAAGTGCTGGTTGATGGATTCGGTCCATTACAGCTGCTTTAGTGGCTGGAGGATGATGCTCCTAAGTATTAGAGGTACCCCCTCTCCAGGTGAGACACCCAGCAGTCTCCCTAGGTATATAAAAGACAAGGGCAGTGTGTGGAATACTGCATGTTACGTGTCTCTAGGCAGGCATGAAAGATGGGAAAGTTATTGTCTCTTAGTTGCCCCCCTTCCCCCAGTATAATGTATATTTTCAGTGTAGAGGATGGATCTACATACGATATTTTACTTCTCTAGTGTTGCCCTCCAAAAAAGAGGAGGGGGTTTGTGGAAAGTGGCATTTCCACTTGCTGAATACGTGGCAGATCTCCAAGAGGAACACGACCAGGGAGTTTGTTTTTGTTAACAGAAGAGGGGGCCAAAGCTGCAAGGACTGAGGGTGGGTTTCAGGTTAAGAAAGTAAGAGGGGGAGAATGGGAAGGAGCCAGGGAGGTGAAGGAGCAGAGAAAAGCACCCCGGGGGTTGTAATCTTGTGTGGCCAGGAAACAGTTGAAAATGGAGATCTACTTAAGGCACAGTCCAAGGAGAGGGCTGGGAGCAAGAGGTTGGAGAGGACAAGGCAGGCAGCTGGCTTGGCACAGTGTGTAGGGCAGGAGCAGCAGGGAGGCTCTCATCTAAGAACCTACACCAGCTGGGATAAGGACCTTGTGTCTCAGGGTGCTCTGAAGCAAAATAATGCTTTAGAGACACGTTTATAAGGAAGATGTCAATACTAGGCAAGCTTGTTGCATTGTGTAGCTGCCCAACCCAGCCGGATACTTTGGGTTAAAAGCCTGGGTCTGTGGGGAGGTAGGGCGAGCATCTCCCAAACAGCATATTCCGTGTGCGAGGCCAGGGAAGCCAGTAGCCTGCCCAGGAATGCTGGGGTAGGGCTGCCACTGTCCTCTGGCTACAGTTTTTACATCTGCAATGGGTTATGGTTTGCAACTTGGTTGGGGGAAAAATAAAAAAAGTTCCTCAAGTTATACTTTGCCTTAATAATAATAATATCAATTTCTGCAACATTACTGCACAAGCATTTATTCATAACTTGGGTAAAGCTGAACGTTTTTGTCTTACTTTTGCTTTTGAAACGTGAGGGTATAGCACTGCTGTGGCAAATTCAGGCCTTTGGTAGAGATTTCCACTGTCTGCATGGCTAGAAAATACTCCCAGCCCTTGGGCTGAACTCTCTTGCTCAGAAACATGTTTTACAAAGCAGCCACTACAGGGCAGGTTTCTCATGGCAGGTTTTCCAGGGATGCCCCTGTCTCAATGTGTCTTCTGAATGCATGCTTGAGTGCTATTCTGCAGCAACTCAGCAAAGACGGAAAGAAAGGATAATCTGGTTTTCTGGCAAACACAGGGATGGCTACAACACTGATAGCAATGTGGCAGTGAAGTTTACACTTCCCTGCTTAAAGCATCTCCTCCCAGAAAAGCATTTGCAGAACCACTGCTGCATTCTCCTCCTATTAATGACTTTCAGGATCATGATTATAAGACTTTTTGCTTCTAGACTTTCTGAAAGCAGCTTGAAAATGGCCCTTGAGTGCTAATGTCAGTTCACGGGAGGTGGTTAGTGTGAACCTCTGCCTGTACCGGGCATCTAAAAGCTAGTGGAAATCGGTAGAAATCTGTATGTTGTAATAGATTTTATAATGTATACAATGAGCACAGCTCCAAGAAAGGCCTGACCAGCTTGCTACGCGTCTGGTTTGGTGATATGTGAAATTTTGGAAAGGCATCGGTACACATAGACACCTTTTGTTCCTGTGTTCAGAGTGATGTGAGTGCATACGTGGTAGAGCTGTAGAGGGGAAACAGCCCGAAAACTCTTGTGCAAACAAGACATGAGGTGATGGGATTTCCCACTGAGAAGACAAAATCAGGACTATCAGAGAAGCAATTGAAACTGAGCTATTAGGATTAAATGTAGGCAATGATGTTGCCAACTGTTACAATAATTTTTTTTCTCTGGGTGCCACCATGGTTATTACTTTTTTCCTCAGCTACACTCCATGAAGTGCTGGCACTGAACTTCTGCTGTCAGTCCAAACAAACCACGTTCTCTAGCTCTTAAGAGTACTGAGAAATGTTTGAAGTGCACCCAAAGACTCATAACTGGAAGGTATATTTTCCTTTACAGTTTCATAACTTTTGGAGAGTTTGATCCCTTACTTCTAAGTGTCAGGGATTTGCACGTTTGTGATTAACCGCACTGTTGTTTGCTGGTGGTGGCCGCTTTTGCTCCTGCTGCTCGGTGATGCATAAATTGTCATCCTCCCTCTGAACCGGATTTCTTTGTTTCGGTAACAAGAGAAGAAAATGAGGAAGCCTGAGCTGCCAAGAGAGGAAATTTTAAAACACCGGAGCGCATCGGTATTAGATGGGAGGTGGTGTTAGCGTGGCACCTGGTTCCTCCAAGCGGGAAGGTGTGGCTTACCTGAACTGAGTGCTTTGCTGTGCCCTTGGGACTTCAGTTTAGTCCCACAGCTCTTTCTGCTGCGCGCATGGTTTGTGAGTCCTGCAGAGGTGCTAACCGAAATTTTTGATGTCTAGTTCAGAAGTATTAGTGCATGTGAAAGGATAAATCCCACTGTGTGAATGGAGCTGGTGAAGGGGCTGGAGGACAAGTCTTATGAGGAGCGGCTGAGGGAGCTGGGATTGTTTAGCCTGGAGAAGAGGAGGCTGAGGGGAGACCTCATTGCTCTCTACAACTACCTGAGAGGAGGTTGTGGAGAGGAGGGAGCTGGGCTCTTCTCCCAAGTGACAGGGGACAGGACAAGAGGGAATGGCCTCAAGCTCCACCAGGGAAGGGTCAGGCTTGACATCAGGAAAAATGTTTCACAGAAAGGGTCATTAGGCAGTGTCCGAGGCTGCCCAGGGAGGGGGTTGAGTCACCTTCCCTGGAGGGGTTTAAAAGATGGGTGGGTGAGGTGCTGAGGGACATGGTTTAGTGATTGATAGAAATGGTTGGACTCAATGATCCAGTGGGTCTTTTACAACCTAGTGATTCTATGATTCTGTAATTATTACTGATAATACTGTGCATTTATGTCTTTGCCACTTGCCATACCACTTCTAGACCAACTTCTGAAGCTGATTCTAGCTTCACCCTTGAGCCAGTTCCAGCCCCGCTTCGCTCCCAAACCCAAGAACCACATCTAGAGCTGTCGGGAGTTGAACCAGGAGCTGTTCCGAGCATCGTTTCTAGAACCACCTCCAAACCCAGGGTCTAGAGTAATTTCCACTGTGCACCCACCTCTATGTTCAGCTCTGAAGTCACCTCCAGAGCACTGTGGTTGCTCCAACCTCTCCTCTAGAGCGAATTAACGCGTGGATCCCGCATGGAGCCAGCCCGGAGGTGCCTGTGGAGCCCCCGTTGCTGTGTGCCAGGCGAGGTCCTGCCCTGCCGGGGCTCTGTGCCAGCCCGCAGCCCCCTCCGCTTCCCCGCGCTCTGCGCTTTCGGTGCCAAGAAAGGCACGGGGCAAGCCGCATGGGTTCCTGCCTTTTTCTTCTCTTTCCCTTCTTCTCCCAGCCCCTTCTCCCTCTCTCCCCGGGAAGCAGCAGGCGTTTCAATGTGTGCTTTGTGGGAGCAGGGCTGTTGGAGCCCTGTGAGAGGGAGATGAGCTCAGGTAGAAGGAACGCAAAGAGCTCCTTTCATCAGCCAGGGCCCCGCCGGCGGCTCAGGGCACGTCCGGCCAGTTATAAATGGATCATGTGTTGCTATTTTTAGCCAAGAGAGGATTGTAAATATAAAAGGGTATAAAGTGCAAAACTTAGCAACAGTGGCGTTTGTTTGCTTTTTCTTTTTTCTCTTTTTTTTTTTCTTTTCCCCTCCCCGTTGGCAGGAATGTGTTTGGAGAGGAATGAAGTTAAGGCAGGAGATTTGCTGGGTGATTGTTTTTTGGACTTTGCACTGCGTGCAACTTTTTTTAATATATATATATATCTCCATATATCTCTGCATACAAAGGAGGGGCAGGAGGAGGGGAGCTCAGGCTCTTCAGATGCTGTTTAAAGAGATCCCAAAGCGCAGCTGCAATGAAATGCAGGAGCTGGAGGGAGGGATGGGGGAGCAGGGAGGATGAGGGGGGGTGATGGGGAGGAGCAGAGCCCCTGCCTGCATGGGGACAGAGTTCAGCAAATGGAAAACACTGACACGGGTAAAAATAGTAACAGCGGGGTTAAAAATAGCCTCTGGTGAAACAAATGTGCTGTAACTTCTGAAACCCTCTTGGGAACTTTTCCCTTCTGATCCGCTCCTGCCCTGCTCCCCGAGCCTTCTCCAGCAAGAAATCCCAAAGCAAAACCCCTCTGCAGATTGAAAACATTAAAGCAGCACCCTGCCCGCTGCAGAGGATGAGCTTTGGTTAGTTTTTGACGGTTTTATGGATTTCTTTTGTTTGTTTGTTTGCTGAAGCTTTGTGCTAGGGAAGGGGGACAGATTCTTCTCTCGCTGAGCCTCTCGCACAGTCCTGGGACAGACCAGTGAGAAGGTCCTTCGGGTCCATTCTGACTTTTTCTTTTCTTTTTTTTTTTGGGGGGGGGTGTGATTTTTTCTTGTTTTTCTCTGGCGGTGTTCTTGCTTTGGTTTTTCAGACTTTCTTGTCACTTGCAGGAGCTCAGCCTTGGCATCCCTGCCCAGCCCTGGCAGACGATGGAGCCCCCCCAGCCTGGCAGGGCTCTGGGGTGTCGGGGAGCAGCGGGGCTCCCCACACAGGAGAAGGTGCTGGCTTGTCTCCAGGGATGGCAAAGGGAGGGGAGCAGTGAACTATGCAATAGGAAAGGATGGAGAGCCCTTGAGGAGCTTGTTCTGTGGAGCAAAGGGTTGGCTGGTCCCTTCTTTCAGTGGGGCTGAGGATGCGGGGGTCAGGGAAGAGGAGAGGCTGCTGGGATGGGGTGGGCTGGGGTGCAGGGTTGATGCTTGGGAGGGAGGGCTTGCAGAAATCTCCTTAGAGATCTTTTAGCAGCTCTGGCTGTGAACCTGGCTTGTTTAGACTGGACTGGGTAACTGAAGCAGAAACAATTGTTGTGACAGACAGGCAGACCTGGTTCCTGAAGCTGCCCCACCACAGGATAGGGAGAAACAGAAGGTCCTTTAGTTTAGAGGCAGTTAATCCTTTCTGTGAGTGTATGAATTACAGCTTTAATCATATTTTTATTGTTGTTGTTGTTAAACTAAGCAGCTGACAATTTCCACTGGGCTCTGTTGCAGGGTTATAGGCAGGGGGTGTCAGGGGTGCGTTTTTCACATCTCCTCTTGGGTGGGTTATCTTGGTTGGCTTTGGCTGGACCCAGCAGAGCCTGGTGGACGGTGCCCAGCTGCCTCTGTGCCCGCCCAGCATCCCCTGCCCTGCCCATGGAACTCCTATTGTGTGCTCCTCGGCTAATAAACACAAGAAACAAACACTATAAATGAGAGTATGTGAGTTTCTGTATTGGGACCTTGCTGATGCATCTGGAAGGCATTGGTCTTAAAATGCAGGGTGATGTCTCCCCTTTTTTTCAGTTCTGCTTTCACCCAAGGAGTTCAAGTGCTTCTACCATGGCTGGAGGTGAAGGGGAGGGCAGGGCATTTTATCTGGCAAAGGGAGAAAGGAGGCGAATGTCCTTAATTGTATTTAGCAAGCTAAGCCCTTAGCATTTAATTACTTTTTTTTTTTTTTCCTTTAAGGATTGGACATTCCACAGCTTGTTTCTCTAGATCATTTTAAATTAGTTTTGATGTTTAAATATACTTCATATGAAGCCTGTCTAAATTCTTTAACCGGTAGATTTTTGAAAGCACAAATATGCTTTCGTTTGATAGAGTAGCTGAAAAAATACTTTTTGTATTTGAGCGAAGCTGTTTTGTTTTTAAAATTAGGTTGTTCATATCCTTCTAAATTGATCATTTCATATTTGATTCAGCACATAAAAATGATGCAGAAACTCCTGTTATGAATCTAAACTAAACATTCATTTTCTTATCAAAATATTATTATAGAAAAATATTAGTCATTCTTTTTGGCATAATAAGTAAAGAAACATGTGGATGTGTTAATTTATTCCAGACCTAGCAAAGAGGGATAGTTTATAAAAGTAAAATAAATAGTTCTTGACTATTTAATAATTGGATCACTTTAACAATAGTTGACTAATAGTCAGATGTCTGAAACACATCTTGCCCGTTTCTATTCTTTAGGGAATTTAACGCTTAAAGAGGCTTTTTTCCAGGAATTGTCATTTTTAAATTGTTACCTTTTTACATACTTAACATTTGTTGCCCTGCATAACTTATGAAGTCAGAACTAGGAGAAAACGGCTCGAATAAAAACATCTGAAATTAATCCCTTGGGAGTCTGCGAAGAAATTAAACTGAGATGATAAGTCTTGTGAAGGAGTTTGAGTTGTTTTAGAAGTGTATTATTTTACCGTCTAGCATAGGTAAAAAAGATTCTGATTCTCAGAAAGAGTGGTGCATTGGTTAGTCCTTTATTGGTTTGGATTGTGTTAATGGAGTGTTGAATTATATGTGCCTAATTCCAGATTGATTGGTGGTGCAGGAGTGAAAGTGAAAAAGGTGAATACAATTTCTCACTGCTGTAGCATAAATGTGCCTCGAGCATATAAATTCCTGTATTTCTACACGTGGCTCTGCTAACTTGTTAGTCGTTAGATAGTAGCATTGCCTTTGCTGTTATTTTCCTGCTGTTCATAACTGCTTTAACATTTTCTCATGTTCTTCCAGCTTGGAGAACGCAGGTGGCATGTCCTTTCATGCTGGTAATTGATAACAACCAGCCAAGATGAACTCTTAGGATTATGTTCTTTTAGATAACAGAATTCCACAGTTGTATTTTTTCAGGGAAATCAACCCTATGATTACTGCTTGTAAGCAATAAATTTTACCCCCCTCCAGCCAATGGTGTGGTGGTGAGGATGTTGTTCACAGGGTGCAAACATACACAGAAGTACTTAAGCATTGATACTCTTACACTTTAGCACCCTCTAAAATAATAACAAATATACAAATACCATAATCTAGAATGCAGTAATATCTCTTTCAAATAGAATGGTAAGCTAACATATTATTAAAATGTCAGATAAACTGTATTTGTTTTATGTAGAGAATATACTAGAGAGTTTTGAGAACGTATAAAATATTAGTCATTTCTTGACAGTGTAAGATATTCTGTCTCTGGAAGGTCACAACTGGGGTCCTGCATTCTGCGTTTGTTCACAATGATTTTTACAGGGTAGCATTTCTGGGTGTGTGGTAGGGAATTCAATACTGTTCTCTAAAAACTTAACAGAAGAATTACAATTTTTTAGAAAAAAATAAGGTGGTAACGGCAAAGCCAAAAATCCCTCTCTCTCTCAAAAAAAAAAAAAAAATTAACATTTTTCCTGATAAACTTTTCCTGTTGCGTGTTATCACAGTAAGGACATAAAGCAGAGGGAGGAGTTCTGAATCAACATTTTTTATACTTGCCTTTTTCCTTGGAACCTGCCTCCCTCTCCTTATTTTTAATGCACTGAGTTCAAGATGCCATAAATAAAATTTGTTAATTTAAATTATTGGATAATATGTTCCTTCCTTATATTATAGTTACAAATTTATTCAAAGATGAATAAGATAGATAGAGTTAATAGTTTTCATAATTTTTATGCAGCTTTTAAAATTAATTTAAGAGTTGATCCCATTTTCATATAAATAGTATTGCATGATCATCAGATCTGTATACTTAATTTTACCAGCCTTACTATAAATGGAGTTCTAATAGGCATGGAGATGCATGAAACTGCTTTGCATGTAATTGAAGATTATTCTGTACATTTATACTGTCTCAGTGCTAAGGAGTCAGCTTTGTCCTAAATCTGAACTGTAACCATAGCATTTAACATGCAATTGCAACATCTGTATTTAAAGAAAAAGGGGGGAATTTGATAGCAGCAACCATGATTAAAAATATAGAAATCTTAAATGATGGGGGAAAGTAATACCAAATAATTTGGGTTTTAACGCTAAAAAAAAATTTCTTAAATCCTGGTGAAAATAGATTTTTAGCTTTTTTTCTAGATACTAAAAAATAAGCAGAAGGAAAACTAGTAGTCTGAGAAGCTGAAGCATGTCATTTCTAAATAAAAGAAGGAATGCAATTAGTGAGATACTAATGAGAACATTTGTGATTGATCCTTAGTATTTTTTTTTCTCCATGGATAGTTATTTAATTTAAACAAGGAAAAGGCTGAGGGCCTTTGAGAGAACAGGAACCCAATTTATTCTTCACACAAGTCACGTAGTAAAACCTCAGTGAGTGTCTCAGCCCAGCAGACGCGGGACACGTTGGAACGGCCTCTGCCTGGAGCTTGCTGGAGATCTGCTCTCTCGTCCCAACTCTGCATTTCTCTTCCCTGTGTGCAGCAGCAGGAGCAGACATTTAAATTACTTCTTATTACAAGCATATTAACATCGATGAGTAAATGTATGACTAGTTAGTGATGATTATCGTTCTCTATAACTATTTGGCAATACTAGACCTGCTAAACTCCAGACCTACAGTCCCTTTCTGTTTATTTGAGTGTATTTTTAATCATTTTTTTGAGTGAGAGAAGTAGGGAAGAGGAAGCTTGGCAAAAAAACCTCAGAGTTTTGCTGTTGCATATTTGGGAAGGATTCCCTTTGAAATATTCCTAAGGCTTTAGAAAACTGGAAAGGAAAAATAAACTTATTACAGTAAAACCACTGGTGTAATTAACATTTCCTAAAGTGATGCGAGGCTTTCGGTTACCTAAATAGTTCGTTTCCATGTTAATAACAAAACTGAGAGAGATTAGCAGCCCACAGTTGTAATTTCTTGTGTCAGATCGTGCTGTTGTGTCCCTACACCGGGGTGCCAGTGGTGATTGTTGTGGTCTCTGTATTGATTCATAGTGCTTACCCAGAATTTCCCCCCCAACGCCCCCATCCTGCAGATCTCTTGCAGTCAGATGTACGTAGCCAGGTATCCAGCGCATACCACTGGTATCTTAAAAAAATCACCTCTCAAAGATCTCTCCCTTAGGCGGCACAGAGCTGCCAAAACAGACTCCTGCTGAGTATCAAAGGGCATCCCCTGCGCAGAAATGGGGTTTCTCCCAGCAGATCTCACAGAGCAGCTGTCTGGCATGACCAGAGCTGCAGCTGGATGCTCCCAGCCCTGCTCATCCTGCTTTTCTGTAAGGAGTTTATAAACACACACACTGCGGCTCATATAGTTCCCTGGTCTTACGGTTTTGTAAGCCCATAGGCTGTTTGAGTCAAAAGTACTAAATGCAACGTGCGTTTCCAAACCCGTGGAAGAAACGGTTCCCAGTGAAAACTCTCCAGCTGCTAGCAGTGGCCCTGGCTGCTCCGCCGCAGTCCCTGGCACTGGTTTCTCTGCACTTTCTATACGTCTAAAACAACGGAATATTCCCAAAAACCACTGACAGCTGCTGCCAGTGGTTCGGAGGGAGCCCTGCACACGGTCCTTCACCCTCCATCAGGGGCTCCGCAGCCACCAGCTCCAGCAACTGGCTTGCTCCAGTGCTTTCACGCAGCCTGAAGGAGACGTATTTTAGTGCTCATCCTACAAACAGCCACTCTTGGGGTTTCATGCATCCCACATGAGCATTAAAACTTGGTCCAACAGGGTCCCTTGACCTGACACAGGGGTCTTGAGTGGAGCTCCTGAGCCTGATGGACCCCAGGGAGCCTCTGAAGGGAGTGAAGCCTAAGCCCAGAGGAGGATGCAGCTGCTGTAGGCACAGAAGTGATGCACGTACAAATGCAACTGTAGATAGAAGGACTGCAAAAACACGCTGGTTTTATTGTTACGGGTTCAGTCAAGCTGGCAAGTGAACCCAGCACAAACATAATGTGGCTGCTTGCAAAGCGGTGCCACCCAGACCACCCAAGGGAGTATCCAAACTTTCTACTGAGCACGGCCGAGGCGGCAGGCAGGGTTTGTAGGGCTCCAGCCCCTCTTGTCTGCGCTGCCCGGGGAGCAGCCGGCGCTGGTGCAACAGTGGCAGGTCAGCTTTCCCATATATGGGAAAACCCTGCTCTAATTCTTCAAGCTATGTGTGGTGGCAGTGCTGAATATGGGAATTTTTAAGCAAAGCTGAGCGCTTGTTATGCTCATTTGTATGCCAGTATCTGGAATGCTGTCGTTGCAGTTGCCGCTGCAAGGTATGCTTGCAGCCTTTACGCAGGCAGGATCCCAGTGTTTTCCCACCTAGTCAGGATTTTCCTATAGAACTGTGAACCAGGGATGTGGGACAGGGGAAGGCATGATGCTGAAAATCAAGCGACCAGAGGGCCCCATACACAGGGGATTTGGCACTGGTATTTCGGCGAGATAGCCAGTAAAGGATAAGGAAGCAGTAAATGTGCCTGTTGAGAGGCATTACTTATTAATATGTATTATTTTGGTATTATATGGATTTATACGGAGCTCATCCCTATACTAATCTGAATGCTTTACTCTCCTCCAAGCCGTTGCAGGATGCCCATACAGTCAGTAGACAACCAGCCTGTCATTCTGTAATTCTCGTAATCTTATTACCGTCTGCCTGAGCAGTGAGGAGCTTCTGCTGAAAATCCATCACGTGCTGCCTTGATGCAGATGTCTGATCTGGAGTAAAGATCGGCTGCAAATATCCTGAGGTCTCTTGGGCATATCAGGGGGCTGAGATGCCTCTGGTGCTCGACCATGGTGGAATTTTTCTCTTGGTTAGTGCTTTGGAGTGTGATGCTTAACTACAGCGATTAAAAGGATGAGGGAAATGGGAAGGAAACAACCATATCCACCTCTAGGACAAGGTGGCTGCTTTGTCCTGTGGGCAAATAGTTGGTATGAGAAAGCTCCTGCCCTGGCAGCCCTGGACGGGCAGAGCTCCCCCCGCCAGGCACTGCTTAGCATTTTGGGTGCTCTACATCCACTCATTTGGGGTTTTTTTGTTTGTTTGCATTTAGGGAAAAAATAGAACATTAATTATTATTTGTGAAGGGCTAGATTCTCACTGCAGAACGGCCCAAGTAAAGTTAAATCATCCCGAAGTTACTTGGCTTGCTTAAATGCTAAGCAAAGTTTGCTGCCATTGCTTTGTTGACCACTATTTTGGAGCCAGCAAGTGTTCAGAAGGGCCCCGTGGTGCTGTTTGTGGCTCCCCTGATGTTTATCCAGTGATTTGGGGTGGTAATGAAAACATCCCTTTGATGCACGCCTGACGAGTCCAGTGACAGAAGTGCCAGCATGAGCAGGAGGTGAATCTATTAAATTTTTGTATGAACTTGTTTAAAATGAGCCATTTTGCAGCCCATCCGAAAAAGAAACCAGAAATGAAACCCACCCTGTCAGTTCCTTGCTTGGTCCAGGTCACTGCTGCTTATTCCCACCGCGTGCCTTGTTTTGGGGCAGCACCTGTGAGAATTGTGCTATTTTCTCAGGAGCTGGAGAGGAAAACATGACAGGTACTTGCTGGCTGGAAAAGAGAGAGATGCAGCAAGCAGCAGCTAGTTGCAAAATAGCCGCTTTAAAGCAGAAGCTGCCTGGATCTGCCAAAGCTGGAGGGCCAGCCCCAGAATGGAATGCTTATAAAAATAAGATGGTAACCACGCAGCAGAGAAGCGGTAGAGACCAGGAAGTTTCAGTGTTACATACAACATGATACTCTGCTCGGAAAAATATTGTCACAATTATAGCTATATGGGCATGGATCCATAGTTGAAAGGTATAACCCAGCACCTATCATTAGGGTGATTTGAATCTCTCATTTCCAATTTCATCTGTGGAAGAAGCTCTCTTTGGCTTGAAAGTTCTCATGTGAAACATTGAGCTGAAAGAGATGTGTCTCGTCTGGGGAAAAGTTTGAAGTACTTGGTTAAGGCTGTTTTTTAATTGGGGGGGGGACAGGAGGAATTTTGTCTTCTTCCATTTCAAAACATAACGGTATAATGATTTATTTAAAAATTTACAGGATGGTGGATTTATTTTATTTGAAGCATGTTGATATTTATTCGATGGTTTGGAATTTCTGCAGAATGAAAGAAAGTGTTCCTTACATACGACTTGATATAAAATAAATAAAAATGAGATAGCAACCTTTGAAAACATGAACGCTGCAGTTTCTTAGTCCTGAATAACAGTGGGGTATCTTGATTTTCAATAGCTGAGAAATCTTGCAGTATGTACAAAGAAAGTTTTTCTCATTTTTGATGTGTGGTTTTTTGTGAGGTTTTTTTGGGGGGTTTGTTTTTTGTTTTTTTTTTTAATAGCAGAACCTGTTTTCTGTCATCTTGGTTTAAAAGACAGGCTATTCCATGAGCTCTAACTATATTTCCAGAGGGAAAGGGACAGGGGCTGTCAATACACGAGAGCTAGGGTAAACTCTCCGACTTCATTCTCCTTTAGGAGCCACAGAGATGCTGCAATAAGCCAATGCAAGTCACTGGAGAGGGGGAAAATCTGATCATAGAAGAGGTGTTGGGTTGACGCTTCTTCTATTTGTGCTCTCTACTGGAAAGATCACTCCTTCAGATGTAAAAATTACTTTTATGAAAAAAAGTCAAAGTGCTAGGGAGAGGATGTACTAAAATTCCTGCTAGCCCCAATATTATCAATTTGGAAGAAAATGCCGAAGCACTGCTTAAGGACTCTCTGGCTTGCACTCTCTCTCTGTGCTACCACCCCTACAGCATCAGAATGACAACACAGAATTTTCATCTGAATTAAACACTGAATTTTCATCTTTACCCATTAAATGCTACTTCAACAAAAATTCAATTTCTGGCTTTATAACAAAGATGTCCGTGCTCAAAAGGGAGTTGATGTGGCCTCTTCTGAGCTGTCACTTTAGAGGCAAGCCTTACCTCCTTGTGGTTGTCCTGGCAAGTAACTAATAAATTATGATCACTTAACCACTTATCTTCCCATTACAAGTGCATAGCAGCCTTTGTAAATGGAGAAATATGTTCACATGATAACTTATAGAGAATCATTCCAATAATTCATTAGCTTTCCTTGCTTTTTTGCTCTTATCTTACCACAGTAGGGATGGAGTGGTTCACTTCTTGGGCATTTATTTGTAGGGAAGACGGTTTGTGTCTAGATGCAGGATGCTCCACATGGGCTTCCCTGCATTTTGTGCCTTGTACTGAAGTTTCAACCCCCTTAACCTAGTCTTCCATGGAGCACATGCACCCTACAGGCCCATGTTATGGTTATTTATGTTATGTCAGGCTCTGTTGGTATCTGCAAAAAATGCTCTTCCAGTTCTGCTTTTTCTGTTGCCAAAGTTTTCCACTCCTGTTGTCCTCTGTCTTTAATAGATAATGCTTTGAAAGCATTTTATTTATTAGGAAGAACTGGGCTGAAATGATTCACCTCAGCAAGCAGTGAGCACATTTATATATATATGTATGTGTGTATATATGTATATATATCTGTAAGTCACCCTTACGAGGTCTACCAAGACACCCAAAGATGGTGCTTCTGTCAAAGGTGTTGGTGTTTACTTTACAAGCAAGGCAAAACTCTTTAGAACTAGCAAAATCTAGGTCTATCAAAAATAGTTTAAGTAAACAAAGATGTTTCTCCTTTGAGAGGAGGTAGATGTGCCTGCGTGAGGACATGATCCCTATGGACTCTACCCTACCACAGAGTATAAATAAAAAGAAAGCCATAGTGGAAAATAAAAAAAAAATAAAAAAATCAGGAGCTCTGTTTTTCTTCCTTTTCAAGCGTCTCGTCAGTACGACACTGTTAGCGTCTGCTGCCTGACAGTGTTTCCTCAATAGCATTTTCTGTACTGTATGTCTCAAAGGACAACGGTGGATTCCTCCTCTATATGTGTAGCCAAAGAATTTCAGTTTTCCACAAAAATTAAGTGGGGTCACGTGTAACTTCATTACATGAGCAGGGGTGGGTTGTGCACAGCAGTGTTGTGAGTGTCCCCATTGCCTTAGACTCACTAAATGTCTGCCTGGGTTCAACTGACGGGCTATCTCAACCTTTTTTATAGACATGGTTGACGGCAGGTGACCTTTGTTACTTGATACCTTTATTGTCTTCTGCTCCACCTCAGTACTACCTGTATTTCCAGGGAAAACCATGAATATGTATGCAGGATAGAGGTCATCTTTGAGAGGCATCCTCTGAAGTTTCTTTCCTTGGGAAAGGATTTGTTTCTTTGGAGGAAGCTTGTAGCTCTATTTAAACTTACTTTGAAGTCCATAAAAGTAGAAGGAAGATGCATTCACAGCTGCAGCCTAACTGCGTTAGCCTGTTTTATATTGCTTGAAAACAAATTGTTTTCCTTGACCTTGGTGGGAGTTTGGATGAAGTTGCAGCAAAGGAATATAGCTTAAAATATAGGGTAGAGGATGTCTGCGCCCTTCTAACTCTGTGATAACCTATAAGCTTAAATAGCTTCATAAGAAGTATTTCATAAGGAACCTTAACTGTGGAGAGGGCTGGTATTTTAATTTTAATAGATTATGATCGTTTGTTTCGGCAGAAAATTTGGGTTTGCATCAAGCTGTATTTTTGGTTTATAAGCCTTAATGCCTTTTAAAAATACCAGTTGATTTAAAGGCTTTAAGATGTAGTACAAATAATTGGAAATGCAGATAGCAGCATTGTGCTATTTTAAAAAAGTAACAGAAAAATGTAATATCTGATATGATCAGCATGCCAGATATCAGAGAATCATATCATACCATAGCACCTGAAACTTCTTGGGGGGGTTTCTTATAGCCCTGTTTACTTGGGCCCTGTGTGGATCAACTTTTGCACATTTTTCAAGTCAGCAAGGCTGCAAACAAGAATTTAGAGGCTGTAAAGTAGTAAAAATGCAAGGAAGAGACACTACAGTTGGAGAAAAGGGACTCTGATATTTAGTTTCTTTTTCTTGGCATTATTTAGACTCCCAAATCACAACGTTTCTAGTTTTCTAGCACAAAGGAGGCCTCATGCTGTTCAGGATCTGCTGTAAAGTTCTAGTACAGATCATTCTGTATCCCAAACAATTTATCCAGTTCAATGATACTTTTATTTCACAGCTACAGTTTATAGACCTTAGGCTAATAGATGGTATTTTTGGAAACCTCCCGTTTATCTAACAATAAAAGCCAGGATGGAATATGAGCTTCCATTTAGAGTTTCCTGAATTCTCTCCCATTAAATCAATGACATTATTTTTTTTTTTTAAATTAAACTTTCTTAGACTTTTAAGGGGAGAGACTAAAAAGGAAAAGTTAAAATATCATTTAAAACAAATACTGAGGTGTGAAAAAGAAAAATGCCATTAAGTTCAATAATGTGGGTGGGTTTTATTACAACATTTACATCATTATAAAACGTATTTTTAAACACAGAAATGTAACTGATTTACAACATATACTGCTAGTGCTAGAAGTCAATGTGAGCAGGACATGGCAACTTTTAGTTTGTGCACATCAGTCTCACGTCATAAATCGGAGCTGCTGGGAGAGAAACCGGGAGCCTGGAGAGAGAAAATCAAATCAAAAGCACTTCTGACAAATAGACTTTCAGAAAATAACAATTCGCTACCTCCTTTTTTTGACTAAACCCAACTACCTGAAGGGAGCTTTATGCACCTCATCAGTCGCAGTAGCACTTTCCTTTCTGTCACAGAGGTCTAAATAAATGAATTGGCCATCTGCAATTAATCCGCATTGTACAAATAGTTTGAAGACTGAGTCGTCTGTCTTCCAAACAGAACAATCTATTTTTAGCTTTTCAAGCAAGCCTGTTTTGTGTTCTTTGTAGAGTCAGCGACATTCTTTCAATTTTTCAGCTTAATTAACACAAAAGAAATTGTAATCTGAGAAGGCAGCAGAAACAAGAACCCCCTGAAAACCATGAATTTGCAAGAAAGCAGAAGATGGCAGCTTTGCAAGAGATAGCTGGCAAAGAGAAAGAAAGAAAGAAAGAAAAAAGTTCAGAGCAGTTTGTGGGATTTTGGCTGGATGCTCTATAGGCTAAATTTGTACATAAACTTCGTTGATTTACAGTGAACGCTTGCAGGCCCTGCGACTAATTTTGGATTCTTTATTCTGAAAATGATGAGGGACACAGAACATTTTCATAGGAGATGCTACAGCTGAAGAATACTTTTGATTAAAGCAGATTTCTGTAGAATTCTGTACACACGCCTTGCTGGGGTGTGAACGTTGCTGTGTGTTCCCTGGATGCTTGAGGGGGACACGGAATCCCCTCCGGATGCCCCCTTGTGTGCTTGCAGTTGTGGCTAAATCCTTATTTCAAGCTCGTATATAATAAATATATATATAATTCCTGTTAGAATTGTGCCCCGGGATATTAAAAAACATCCACGCATCGTTAGTTTGCACTGTGTTAGCTGGAAGATTTGTAGTGATTGAGGAAAGGAAGGCAGAGCTTGCATCTCAGAAAGATTCAAGTTAAAATGTTAGTTCTAGGTACAGAAAAAGGAAGTGAAAAGCTGAATAACCAACAGAATACTAACTGTAATCAGTGAAGTACTCTGAAACAATGTAGAGATTTCTGTGCTTGCTTTTCTGTTTAGATATACGAAATTTACAGCATTAGCATTCGCTGTTCGTTATTATGCATGCAGAGCATGTAAGCTTCCCAATTAAATATCTTCCCAAGTATCCTTTGTGGGTGCTTGTTGGAAATACACAAACAGAAGGAGGAGCAATCATAAACACTCAGCCTCCCCTCTTTAAATCCATGCAAAGGGCTTGAAAGCCTCAAGTACAACTCCAGAATCCGTGCCAGGGTGGGCACTGCGGCACAAAGAGTAGGAACAGGGGCTCCTGCAACAACTGGTGCCTTATGCACCATCTTTTGAAAACAAAATGTAGATTCTAAGTCATATAATATGGAGTATTTAGAGGCATTTAGTTGCCAGAAAATACAGTAGTTTTCAAATACTGTGTTAGGTATGACAAATAGATCCAGCTGGGAAACCCTTTTGGAAGTCTATCTCGTCTTTACAGATACAAAGGTACCTTTTGAAATCTGGTCCTCAGGTGCTTTTGAAAACTATTCCCCAAGAGATTTCGCCATCCCAGCCATCCTGAGTATCAACTTAATCTGTTTCCTTCCCAGTACTTTTGTATGAAGAATTCATATCACTCTTTACCCAAAAAATGTGTAGAAAAAAGGTTTATTTAACAAGCTGAATTTGGTTCCCAGAACTGTAAGTACCTTTAAGTGTATCAAATTAGAGCAGAGGCCATGACTGACTTCTGATTAAAACATAATTCTTCAGTTTGCTGCAGAAGTGGGCTCCTGCAGGATGCCACCAGCTTCTCTAGCTCCAACCAGTTTTGCAATAACAGAGCCTCACCTCTTTATATAAAGTGTTGGGGGAGATTCCTTTCACTGCCAAGTACTTACGAGACTTATCCTCTTTTTCTTCACTATAGAAACAGGCTCTATTTTTCCATCTGTAAAGCGAACGTGCAGCTGAGCAGTTAGGGGAGAGGAGGACAAACATCGATGTTCTTACTAAGAAACAATAAGAAAGTGATAAAGCTGTTGCAAAGCCTCTGTGAGGGACGAAGAAAGTTTGTAACTGGTGTGTGTTATCAACTGGCAACAATGCTGAAAATAAAAGGGAATTGCGAGCAGTGGTAGAACAGTTGTTTTACTCGCCCAGAAACTCAGGAAACCCAGGTATGGGAGCCCATAAGAGTTTCTTTAAAATCTATCTCACTTGTTTTATCTTCCAGGTTTTCACAGTGTCAGGTTTGACGTGCAGTTCTAACGACAGGTAGTATGAAAGCTGGTGCTGAACGATGAAAGTTTGTGATGAATATTAAGTGTTACAAAAAAAAAAAAAAATCAGTTTGCTTGCTTTTGCATGAATTTGCACTGTGAATTTGCCCCACACAGAGTAGGTAGAAGAAAATTAATCGTCTTTTTCAGTACCTAAAAGCAGGCACAATAAAGTAACAGGCACAACTAATCAATGATTGGGGATTTACTTGTTGTTTGAAATCTGCTTGCAGAAGTTTTCCATTCTGGGCAATATGCCTTTTGTGTCTAAGGGCTAAATATACTCATACTGCTAATATGTTAATAAGTGTTTGCTGCTTTGATTTTTATAAAGATGTGTGCATATTCATTAAAATATTTGAGTGCATTACAAACAACAAGACAGATTTCTGTGATCTCCATACTCATGAAGTTAAATTTTTGGGTCTTTGTCTAAGGAAAAACAGATTTAATTCTTAAAGTGTAGTTAAATACAGTAACAAAACAGGAAATACGCCCTAAAGTATGTTTGTTTTAAGCCCCACAAGAAAGTCTATTTAAAGATTCTTCTGTAAGGATATAAATTCTGAAATACCTATTTAGTGAACAGTTGTAAAATATGTGAGGTAGTCAGTCATACCTTCAGCTTTTATACTCAGCCAGGTTACTTGCCAATGTAAACAAAGACTTAAAGGCTTGTTTTTTAGACATTTCAGACAGAATCCAGTGTAAACTTTTCACTTAATCCATAACATCCTAAATATTAATTAAGTATTTCCAAAAGTAATCTACTAAAATTTTCATTTCTAAAGGCAGCATGAAGTATCTTCCACTTTATCAGTTTTATTCTCACATGCTTGTCTCTTAAAAGTAATAAAATATTCCCTTATTTTTAATTGCATGGCATAATTTGTTGATCATTTCTTTAAAAGTTCTGCACCCAATAAATTCTCTGTTGAGTCATAAACCAAGTCTGTAGACCACTGCATTGATAGATAACAGTACGTATTATTTGCTGTTGAATCACCCATGGGAAATATAAATACAGCACCTGGACTGTGGGCACTGCGCGCTCCGTAAGGTAGAGGGACAAAGTGCTCCACGCCCTTAAGGATTCAAGAGAATTGTTTAGGTAATTGGCTGTCCTCCTCCATATTCTTAGCCCTGAAAATATCCTCCTCAACAGAAGTGAAGAGACACACCCTTAAACCTCTGGAAACTACCCTTCTTGTTCTAGGAGTTCGGCAACAGGCTTCTTCCCAGAGACAGCAGGTTCAATAGCAGAGCCAAGGATCATCAGCAGGCAAATTGCCACTAATCTTTAAAAACTGACTAGCTCACTTTCCATAAGGAATGGCCAGAAATCAAAGCTGGATAGTGTTGTCCAGCTGTCCCATCCATTTGTGTTCTTTCCTCCCTGCCAATAGACTTCCCTTCACCTCTCCAGGGACTCTGGCACAAGTCCCTTACCTCTTTGCTTTATGTGCAAGTCGCACAAGAGATCCTTCAAGAATATGGAGGGTTTGCTGCTTTGTGGGTCTGGGACTTGTTTCATTTTTTTTTTTTCACAGACCTTGTTATGGCATTACATGTAAATGTGAAGGAAATCTTCATGTACCACATGCACGATGCATCGGAAACCTTCAGGATGTGTTCAACATAATGCATCCATTTGGCATAGCCAGCCTTCCCATCTAGGGGGCTGGACAAGCAGACCAGTGGTATTTGTGCATACTGTTTGTTCTGCACATCCCTTTGTTCAGGTGATATCTAAATAACCCCCAAGTGTGTGATATCGTGTGTTCAGTTGGTGCTCCTCACTGTGCTTGATGGTCTCCATCAATGTGAGCCGCATCAAAACACAGATGAAGCTCTCCAGCAGTAAGTAGCTGTGGTGCTTCACTGTTCGATCTGTGGACCATGCTGACTCCAGGGCTCCTTCTCCATCCCATGCTTTGCAATCCTCGGTAGGAGCTTCTCATTGTAACTTAAAGTTGTCTTTTCCACTTTCATCTGTCTTGCAAAAAGCAGAGGGAAGCATCCACGCTCGTGAAAAGGAATTGCAGAAGGGTCACCAGGTCTTTTCCTGTTCTTCCTCCTCTCCCCACTTTGCGGATGCTTACTGCCAGCGTCAAACATGAAGATGCTTTTTCCACGACAAATAAGGAGTGAGGGGCCATGTCAAGCAAAAGCCGCGGGTCTAACTAAGCATAGCATAAATCTCTGGGTCAGAATTTGGAACTCAGCCTCCTGTTCTCTTATCGAGGACTTGTCTGGTCTAGTAATCAAAACTGAAAAGGCCTGGCCTTTTAAGGGAGGGAGGAACCTAAGTATTTGTGGCTTACAGCGATTTTGATGGCAGTTGTGGCTGCTTGGCTGTTCTCAAGTATTTTATCCTAGTTGCTTCATGAGGCTCCCTCATTTCACACTGGGCAGTCCCAGGAGGGCAACACAAAGTGTCCCTCGTTTAGGTAGTTCTGGATAAGTGATATGCTAGTGAAAGATCCGTACGTCGAAGACCTTAATATTCCAAGTATGCATTTTCATAAGCGGAGCAGAGTAACTCTTCACACTATAGACCTTTCTGCCAAGAAGAAGTTGTGGTTTCCTAACAATATTTTGCTGGGTTGCTGCAAAGCCCATCAGACAGCAGAGGGAGCACAAGGTAACAGTCACTTTTCCCAGTGCCATGGAAGAGCAGCACTAATTAATTGTACGTAAAAGAGCTAACTGGAATGGCAGAAAAAGGAGGGTGAAAGCCACGTTCGTTATAGGAGACTGGAAGTGGAAGAAAGGGCTGGAGGGAACAGGTTAAATGTCTGAGTATTAGGGAATGAGGAGCTAAATATGGCATCTTAATACTGCACATGGCAAGAGGCCAGATCTGTTAGTTCATAGATCTTAACCTGCTTCCAATATTTGGGTTTGAGCAGGATTAAAAACCAGGAGGGGAGGCTTTTTGGGGTTCTGGTTTCAACAGCGATGGAATCTCTGAAGAGCAATTTTAGTGTTGTGGCATCCAAATCCAAATTCTTGTCTTCTGGAACCTTAGGATCGAAGGTGCAACCCAGCGTCATGTCTTCAGTCTGTCGGTACCAAGCATTTGATAACTCTGCTCTACAAAATAATTTGTGTACAGCTACAAACACTCTGACAACTGATATTCGTATCAAAAATATTGTGCAAATGGAGCTTCTGCCCTTAGTTTAACAAAATGTAGCATCTCCAAGGTATAATTTTCTTATGGTCTGCATTAGACATTTTTTCGTTATGCGGTACCAGAGGTAGGACAAGTTGCTAGAATATAAGATTTCTTAGGAATCCACTGCATTAATGACTTTATAACTGGGAATATAAGTGAGTGACATTTATATAACAGACTTTCCAATATAAAAGCCAGTCTGTTAGCTATAAACACTCAGAAAAATTTACCATGAAAAATTATAACAATCAGGGGTTACATGTTACATTTAGAGAAAATGTAGGGTGCGATGCATGAATCTGCATTTTTCATTGCCTTTTTTCAAGTGGAATGACTTGAACTGAATTTAGGTTTTTTTACTAGTTAAGAAGCTTATATGGTTCATAGAAAAATAATTCAAACTGCTTAATTTTTAAGGCTTTTTTTTTTAATAAGAAAACTTCAAAGAGGTTAATTTTAGAGTAGGATTCAAGTAACATAGGTAAGGTAGTTAAATATGCCCTCATTGAAATGTAGTTTGAAAAAAACAGACATTCATGGCACCTATACAAGTATTTCTATAGATTCTTATCTGTAAGAACAGCAACATATTTCTTTTTTTTAATTAAGGATCATTATAATTGCTAATGTATGATTGTTTGGGGGCATACATGAGTCAAACTGTGGTTTTGAGAACGCAATTTTTGAGAACACCTTAACCTTCACCGAATCCTTCACCCTGTGCTGTGATGCCTGTGCTGAATTAAAATTGGAGATGCCCTATATCCTTGCTGAGGAGAGGAGCACCTCCAAGAGGAGAAATGAGAAAGCTGGGAGTCATTCAGAGTAAGTGAGGAACATAATTCCCTAAGACAGCAACCATTTTGCAGAGAAGCTGATTAGCAGTTTGGGAAAGGAACAAAACAAAGAACATTTGAAACCAAAGCTATGGGGTAGAAGAGGGATTCAAATTATTTAGGAAAGAGATGCTGTCTCACAAAGAAGCAAAGCTTTCTAGAGAGAGCAGAAGCAGACTCATTGCTGCTAGAAATGGCATAATCGGGCTAAGAGGTGAATTCAAGCCTGCTTGGTTTTTTTTCATTTGTATTTGTTCCGAGTGTTTTCATATAGGGTTTTTGAGGACTTAGGTCTCTGTAATTATGAGGCTCCTTTGCTAAGCGTATGTTGCGTTCTGTCATAGTCCTTTAAGGATACTCCTAGAAAACCAGAGTTTCTCGCAGCTGATATGCCCTAGGGTGATGCACTGAAAAAACTGTCTCCAGAGAATAGTTCCATAAGTGTTGATGTGTCCAGATAGTGGCTTACACCATGGAGTGCTCTTCAGCTCGGATCTTTAATACTAGTCAGTAATGATTCATTCATGATGTGTATCTGTCTGGACATGAGAACTTCATGCATTAAAAAGGCTTCTCACTCAGATATTAAGAGACTGTAACAATTAGATAATTGCTACTAGAGCAGGAGGTCTCAATCATGGTAGATTATTACTGTCATGTCTTGTCCCATCTTCTTCTCTGCGTGCAGACCAGTTCGGGGTGTTTGGATCCTGCTAGTGGATCTATGCGCTTTGACCATCTCTCACCTGGGTCATTTGCTCCTGCTTAGCGGCTTCACATTGATGCTTCTCCAAGAGATCTCCTGTAGGACATTTTTGGGGACACAATGAGGTCCTGCTGTCCATTTTCTTAGCCAGTGAAAGCACTGCTTCAGCGCTTCCCATTCTTAATTTCATAATGTGATCTCACCTTCAAATCTCTGGTAGTGGGAATTCATTCTTAGACAAGGAATTTCTTTGCCTTTTTAACTTTACTCTTAAACAGTACTAAGCATGTGATTGATGATTGAAAAATAGTGTTCTTGCAAGTCTTTAATGCACAGTTTGATCTTGTAGCTCCTGTGTCTTGGATTGGGTGACTACCCCTATGCTTTCCCTCTGACTACCTTGTCAAGTGTGGGCTGGTGCAGTCCCTTTCACGAAGTCTATTCTTTCTAGTCTCCTTTCTTCTCTCCAAGCCAGCTTTGAGAATGGAGAAGAATTAATTCTTCCTATTTCTAGACTGAAAGTTGGGAGATGTTCTGTGCTGGTAGATCACAGTGGCTCTGTTTCTGCTTTATGGCATTTGTTGTTCATCTGGGTGTGGAGTCTGTCCAGCACCATGAAATGCTTTGATCCACCGTGGAGGATGTGATACCAAGTAAATGTAAACAAACCCTACAGCCAAGATGATGTTCACAAAGTAAAATGGGGTAATCACTTTGATGGAGAACTATTTTTGGTGTGTCATAAGCGCCTTGGTCCTTTTTGCCTGCCATAATTGTGAATTTATAAACTCCCTCACTAGTTTCTTTACTTAAGGAAAGCAAAACCAGGAAGCTTAAACTCCATTTTTCTTTCAAATGAATATTAATGGCAGATGTTATGAGCTCTGTGAGAATACACATGTCCATTCATGAGATGGTCCAGACAGAACAGAGGATTAGGAATAAGGAATTTAAGACTGAATTTGAAAAGGCAGCGCAGGAACTTCAGTCCCCAAATTATCCTCTGGAAGTTTGGCATTATTTCACGCTGTCGGCCAGGATTCTCCTTACAACACCATGATATTCATAATAAAGAAATAAATTAAATCCACCCCTTCCTGCCTGGCTCACAACACGCAGCACTGTGCGTGCTCAGCACATGTGTAGTTTTGATAAAGAGACATTATCGAGCCCGAAATCATTTAAAACAAAACAAATAATGTGGCTGCCCAGCACTTCCTCTGGAAGTAGCTCCTTGGACAAATCTTCCTTAACTCTGAGATGTATGGAGTTAGTATATATGTCTTTCAGTAACACCGATTCCTAGAAAGAATTTTTTTGAACAAATGTGTGGCTGTGTATTTTATATATAGGGTGTGAAACGCAGCCGTGCAGGAGGGCCCTGCCTTCAGCCAGGGATTGCCGGGGCCAGGAGGGACTCGGCATCTTCCAAAAGCCCCAGAGCACAGGGCAGGTAGCGGGGAACTCGTGTGTCCCCGTGCTGTCACCCTAGGGCTGCTGGCTGGGTTATCGGTCACTCTTCTTGTTTATGGGCTGGCAGAGGAACCACAGCTTGAAGGAGGCAGCAGTAAGAGCTGCTGGATCCCCTGCCCCATGCAGCATGGAAGCTCTTCTGCTGACACCGCTATGAGCCCACTGAGCGAGGGGGAGAGGGCTCTCCATGTGGAGTGTTGCAGTCTTTGTTCACACCAGGCTAGCAGGGAGCCCAGTCGCTTGGGGTTGGCACCCAGAAAGCAAGTAGCAGCTTCCCAGGCTGGTTGAGGTCCCAGGCGTGGAGCGTGCTCCTCACCTCCAAGGACCAGGAGCTCAAGCGCGCGGCTCGCTCTCTGTTTACACAGTGTAGACGAAGCTGTAAAACGCCGATTGCTTCAGAAGCGAATAGGTCACTCTTAGCCAGACAAGAGAGCATGCACAGAGCAATGGAAAAACAAATTAGTTATTGTAACACCAGAGCATAAAGCAAACCTGGAGGTAACCTGCAAAAGAACACAGCACCGGGTGTTTGGTGCTTTATGGCGTACAAAGAAGGACTGAGAAGCGTGCAGGCACTTTTTTTTTTTTCTGTTTTCAAAATAGAAAGTATCTTTGCCTGGTTCTTAGAATATAGCAAGCATGCTGATTGTAGCTTTCCCTGGTTTTGCTGGAGGGCCCGTGGGAGAAGGACTCCACAGAATACTAGCAGCTTTTGCAGCATTTTCATTTAAGTAAAACAGTGTTAAGATTTTGAGCAGAGCCTATTTTTTCATCTAACGTTGCTGAGAATGTCAGAGTGAAAGAGGTGTTAAGACAAGGAAGACAGACTATTAAAAAAATTGCTTCCTTTTTGATTAATTATTGCATGATGAAACGTGTAGCGAAGGGCTTAAAGGTCACCAGTGAGATCAGGGCCCCTTGGTTCTCGATACTGTGCAGACATGTCGGAAGTAAACAGCTTACAACCTATATGAGAGAGGCAGATAAAGGATAGTTGGAAAAAGAGGCACAGAAAGGGGAAGTGGCTTCTCCAAGGTCACACATGGATTGGTGGCTGTGCTGGATCGAACCATCTGCCTATCAGGTCTCCTGGATCCTGTTTCTCTGTTTGATACCCACGCTTGTCTCTTTTCCGTTGATATTTTTGATGGTTTTAATGTGGCAGAGGCAAAATCACAGTGCTTGACCACCAGCTCTCACCCAGCTTGGGGCAGGAGCTGGGTCCAGACCGCAAATCGTTTCCCTCAGCCCTGGCCATGGACATCTTCTCTGGCTTCGTCTGATATAAAGCAGCAAGTGAAACCTTCTGTCGCACACCTAAGGACTTAGAGATGATCAACTGTTTTGTATACACTTCTAAAATCTAAGACATGCACACAAAAAAAAATCAAAAAAAAAAAAAACCCAACAGAGAAAAACAACCCACCCACTAGAAAGACTTATTTGGAAGTCTGGGAAAGGGTCTAAATTCTGCAACTGCCCTAGGGTGTGTGGGGCACTCTCATTTAACATCAAGGCACTTAAGATATAATGATGCTGCTGGTTTGCCAGACAGGCAGATTCTTCCAGGAAGAATAGGGTACAAAAGACCCCTATTCTATAATTGTGTCTGTATGTAATTTTAGCATCTAGGCTTAACATTTTTCCATCTAAAGAAAAAGATGGGAGAAAAATATCCTTTCTAAGAGGGAACGCTTTCAGGCCTTTAACAGTGCAGAGACAGAGGAGCAAAATGACAGTTCTGTTTTCCTTGCAGATCATCTCTAATAATGGCTCCTGGTATTGAAAGTATTGTGGTTTGCTAGCACTGAAATGTAAAGTTATTTTGAGCGTGAAAGCCTGAACATCGTTCTATTTAAAAAAAAACGTAAAAGAAGGAGAGGAATGTTTACAGCACGTTAAAACCTGTGTGACAACTTAGCAAGAACTATTTTAACAATCCTCTTATATTCCCTTTCCTGTTATGCACCATAAAATGAGAACGCAGTGTCAGTAATAAATAAGAGCAGCATGGAGGGGTAGCTCACCGTGCCGCTGTCACCCTGCTCCGGTGGGAACCGCGGGCTGCGGGGTTGCCTTGAGTGCTGGGGAGGTGAAGCCAGGAGCCTCTTCTCCTCTGCTGACCCTCTAGGCAGGAGAAAGGCTTGGGAATTCCGTGCTTCTTTGCCGGAGCTAACTATAACCTGGGAGTTAGACAACACAGCCTCTGCTCCTCCTGCCTCGGTGGGGTTTGTGACCCGAACGTAACAGGCAGAACAATTCTTTATTAAAAAGTTTGCAGTGGGGAGTAGGTCCGGAGTGCATGTTGACAAATATTGAAACTGAATCTGAGAAAAGACACGTTCCAGTTTTGTGGGGGTTTTTTTGTAATCGGCATTCCATATGTGTTATGCGGAGAGCTGGGATGTGCTTGCACTTTGGTTACATAAGAGGGGTTTTTTAATAAAGTGCCGTGCAGAATGCACGAGCAGTGAGAAGGGATATCGGGGGGGAAAAATCCTGTAAGGAAATAAGAAAAGCTACTAGGTGAAAAGGTCTTACTCAGTGTTTTATTTCCATAATCCCATGAGTTCCTTAAAGTCTCTTAATGTTTCTGAGGAAAAGCCTCAAACTGAAAGGAGGGAGGCAAGATTTTTTTTTTCCTATTGCTTTAAAGGAAGGTCTTGGTTAATTATTTGGGCTTGTTTTTATTTAAAAACAAAACAAAAATCACTCTCAAGTTTAGAATTTCTGTATGGAAAAATACTACGTCTTTGCCAGAGAGGGAAGTATCTCTTTTTCATTCTGTTTGTTTTGGAGTATCTGTACTTAAGTGTTTTGTGTTTGTTCTTTATTGACTACATTAATAGTGCATCAATTTCTTCTGACAATGTTCGTTCCATTCGGAGAGGCTCACCCTTTCCCATATGACAAACTTCGTTTTACTTGATGCCACTGCTTTGCACACCCCCCGCACACCCCCACACCCCATTTGATTGATAATAGCTTAATTTCCTACCTTGTTTACCTTTTAATGCTTTCTTAAGTGATTGTTGTTCTGGCCACCACAAAGGAAACAACTGAAAAAAAAAAAACCCACCCCACATTGGCTTCTTGCTCCAATTACAATCAGTTTGCTTTATTCTTCCTTTTTAGATTATTGTTTGGCTTTAATTTGTTTGTTTCTCCTTTAAATGGGATTGAGATTACTCAAGGGTTTCTTGCTCAGCAGGTCAAAGGGTAACTTGGAGACTTTGAAACCATCTCCCTTTTTATCACCAAGTTTCGTTCTTCCAAGAGTCCAAAGGATTTTGCAGGACGATAGCTCGTGGAGGATGCCTCCATCTAAGGAAAGCATGAGCAGCAGACCTGAGTCATTGCAAGAGGCCACGGGAGTCGTCTCAGTGTTCAAAGCAGATGAAAAAAACACAGATCTAAGTCTAAATCAGGACCTTAATTAATCTACATATATAACTAACTAAAAGATTAAGTTTACTGGGTGTTAAATATGTTGGGATGGATAGATCTGCCTCTCTACCAGTCATTTCTGTGGCCCAGGATGAAGGTGTTTCTATTGCTAAGGCTGAAAATTTTCGCAGACTTCGAAACAGAGAGGTATCAATACACAAAAATATTTAGTGTGTGCTATTAAATAAGTCCTTTAACTGAAAGAGTCAATCTGTCCCCAAGATAATCCCTGCTTTTGAAAGAGGAAAGTCTGCTCAAACTGCTCAGCCCTGGCACCCTGAATTTGTAGGACAGCAAAACAAAGTGCTGGGCGATGTAGGCTCCTTAACAAACACTCACAGCTGCTTCTTATTTCTGCAAAGATTTTAATCCTCAAAGGTGCTATGCACAGGTGCAATTTATGCACCTTTCTAATATAAATTCACTCACTCTTTATTTTGTCCCAGTAGTTTGAATCCCTTGAAAATCTTAGGAAGAAAACCCCAACACCTCAAGAATTGTCATTTCTTACAAAGATATGAAAAAATAATAAATTTCAGATTAAGCACATCATGCAGAAAATTAATAGATTTTAAAAAAAACCAAAACAAACAGAAACCAAGGCGTAGATCCTACAATCATGTATGTTCAGCTGTGTAGGGAATGATGGGGTTGCGGATTCTAAGTGAAAAAAGATTTAACTGTCTTTCCCTTATCATGATCAGCAGCTCTGACCCAAACTCTTGGAACAATCTTACAGGGTGAAGACTAGGAAGGGGAGGTAACTGAGGTGCACAGCTGTAACTGCATTTTTAGGCCATAGTTTGTTGTGCGCTGATCCATTCCTTGACAGCTTCAAATCAGAGAGTATTTTCCTATTCTGTTTTGTTTTGTTTTTTTCCCATACATGCAAGCTTAGCTCTCTTTGGGTTCATCCTGATGCCATAGAGAGGAACATTGTGAAGTTTACAGTCTTGGATTTCAAGTGGAAAGAGTCTAAAGTAAATCAGAGATAAAGGTGTTGGTGTAAGAACCATTTGTTTCATGTGTTCCCCAGATTAATTGAGCTCTGTATCCTTTCATTAAAAAGTCTGCTGAAAATAGGCTATTTCCTATAAACAGAAACAAAGGAAATTGTACCGTTAGATCACCACTGTCACTTTTACTTTTTGAGCTACAAATTTTTGTCTTCTCTGCCTTTTCTCCTTAGCCATGGCAGGAACTGAAATTCAGGCTATTCCAGCGGCAAGAAAGGCTGACAACCTCCTCAAAAGTTGCAGTGCCATTTCAGTCTGGTTGCTAAGGGATGCTCAAGCGTGATGTCATCTGTATCTTTCCTTCCAAATGAGCACATTGGTCTGGTCACAATCCACCCCCACAGTTCACAGCCAAAAGTTTCTGAGGTCATGTTCACTGTGGATAGCGTGAGCCCATAAGGAACTGTGCAACTGTCCTATCTGAAAACTAATTAGCCATCTCTTTTTTTTTTTCTGGAGGCTGGGGCTTCCAAAGCGCTCAGTACTTTCAACTTTCCAACAAATGTGACTTGTTTGCAGTAGGAAATAAGGGTGTTTGTCACTGGAGGATTTGGAAAGTATCTGTGGTGTAGGATAGACATCCTGATCTGGATGTCACAATCACCTGTAAAAAGAAAGAGTAACTCGAGTGAATTCAGAGCCTAAGTCTGATCACTTGAGAGCAAAACTGATGCAACGTCAGAACTGTAAGCAGAAAGTTTTACCCATTTTGTTAGAAAAAGAAAAGAATGGAAAGGCACAAAATGCTTTTGAGATGTATTTTATCAACAGGCTCAAAATGTACTCGGTGAAGAAAGTAATAACTCTAAGAACAAGTCTTGAATTTTCAGTTTCCAGCCCATTGTAAAAATTGTGACTGTTAGAACAGTATTTCCTTGTCTCCTACCCATATGAGTGTGAATTAGGGAGTCTACTGCAAGGAAAATGCATTACTCAACTGAGTAGAGTACATGTTTATTTACAGGATTGGGTCATTGTCTTCCATTGTCTTCAGTCTCAGACACCAAACTCATTTTGGGAGCAAAAGCTGGGGCGGGGTGGGGGGAGAATGGAGAAAAGAATAGCAATGAAATTTCTCTTTCAAAAAGATTAAGAGACCTAATGATTTTCATTAGAATTAATAGACCAATGAAACTAAAACCACATTAACTAATGTTATCAAGTAAAATGAAATGGATTATAGATGTATGACATTTTTCTACACACGTCCCTCATAAATATTCCATTGAAATATTACGCACTCTGAACTATCCTGCTGCATCTCCTTGTGAGACCTTTTCTGGTTTGAGAAGTGAAAGAGAGGAATATTGTTTCACACTGCCACTCCCCCTGTTCTTCTGTGAAATCCTTAAGCTAAGATACATGTTGATGTCTCAGTGCTTACTTTAGACTAAACCGAAATTGCCACAGAATCTGAGGCTGCTGGCTGTTATATTCAGACACAGAAGGAAAATCACTGAAAATGAATTAAATCTGTAAGTATGCAACACTCGCAGTCTGCGGAGTGTAAACTCTTAGCTCCTGTTAATTTAAGTGTGCAGAATGGAGTCAATAGACACAAGTCTTCCAATATCTCTTACAGCCACTTTCACACTCATGTTGCCTTGTATTTTTGAAAGATATTTATGCCTAAGTGTCCTTTAACATCCTATTCTGACTATTTTCAACTTTCAAATAGATGGTTATCACAGAGACAATAGTTATTTCATCTTTGTGTTTATTTGTTCCTAGGGCTGCAGGTTCTTCAGAAGTGAGTCATTTTATGGTGAGTTGGGTCAGGTTCTGCCTGCACTTACCCTGCTGACGGCAGTAGGTTCGTGAAACTCAAGTTCATGGATTTCTACAAGATGGAAGCTAATGGTTTCAGTAAAACAAGGTTTACTCTAAAGATACGCCAGCAGCTTTGTGCTATTTAAACAAATTAAAAAGAGGAAAACCAGCCTATGTATTGGTATGCTTGCTCTGCAAATGATGCTTTCCTAATCAGGACAGCGCCAGAACAAAAATCATGGCAGTTCAGTAGGTTTGGTGCCTTATATCTAGTGTCATGTCTATTTCAGGAAAAAAAAAAAACAAACAAAAAACCAAAAAACAAACAAACAAGGCTGTAATTGCCAATGGGTTTAACAATTTGGGAGTTTTCTTTTGATTTTCTGTAGCTTTTGACACTTTCTCACTTTACTAACACTTGCAATACAAAGAGCTGATTCTTAATTCTGTTGTAAGTAACTGGGAGTTTTGTGAATTAGCTGAGCGTGTTATCCCTTTTCAGCTACCTCATGCTTTGGTCAAGAGACAGGCACAGGGTGGATGTACCAGGAGGGCAGCAATTCCTGCACCCCAGCGTGGTGGCTGACAGCAGTTAGTGGTTCACCTCACAGAGCCCGTCCTGGTTTGCGTTTGGGACAGGGATGCACGGGCGCTGCTGGACAACGGCTTTTCCAAAGCAACAATTCCCTTGTCAGCACATGCTGTGGCATATTCCCTGTTCCCCATCCCTACCCTAATGCTGCTCACCAAGATTTTAGCCTTCTGTACGCCTCCAGCAATAATTTTTATCTTGTGTACTCCTTTGTGTTTGGAGCCTGAGATAGGCTCCCTTCCCCCCAAGCTGCAACCTGGAGGAAAGCAAAGCCTGGAGGCTGGGGCAGATTTCCCTGCTGCATGAGGTAGCAGATACTGGCATTACTGCATTCTCTTCATACCTGTGACCATAAAAAAGCTGTGAGGTTTTATAATTTTCTGCTTTATTGAGTCCTTTATACCTTGTAAATGCCACAGTTAAAATATATTTGAATATGGTATATTATGTGGAAACAATATAAATAAAAGACCTATAGAAGAAACAAGGAATTATTATAATATTTGCTTCAGATGAATCTGGGCAGCGCTGAGCCAAGTGTCTCTGAGATGTTTTATAACTGCCTTGGCCTAAAACAACACCTTGAGAAGTCAGTAAGAGCCTCTTCACTGACTCCAAAGCTCTTAGGCTCTGTGCAACATGAAGTTGTGGTGTTTAAGAACAGACTGAAAGTGACAGTAACTCCTCAAAGCCCAAGGTTTGGTGCTGGTGTTCCATTTCTCGTGAGGTCCAACCCTCTTTCAGGAAGGGCAGCTAAACAGATGTATCTGATGACACTGACTATGACCTCCTGGTTGTTTGCTCTATTCACATAATTATTTTACTGTAGGTGGTTCTAAATATAGTAACTGGATGACGTAAGAAGGTGTGTTCATGGGAATAGTGTTGTAGATAATTGAATTTTGTAAATGCAGATAAATAATTTATGTATAGTAAAGGCCATCTCGCTAATCTCAGGGAGGCAGAGGAAAACTACCTGCGTATTTTAGGGAACCGGGCTTTACAAAGAGCAAAGCACCAGTCTTTGTTTTCCAGATGTAGCTGATAAGCTTGTGCATGAAAACTACTGTGTAATTTATATAATGAGGTTTCAAAAAATATTTTAGAGAACAAAATGGAGCCAGATAGCTGGCAAAGCACACACACAAGCAACTGCATGCATCGAGTTGTCCTCCGTGGTCCGCCCACATGACTTGGTAGCCTGTTTGCCTCGGTCCTAGCCCTGTCCGGGGCATGCGTGGGCTCCTCTGTGCCCAGGGGCAGCCCTCCATTAAAACTTACTCAGAATTCTATGAATTAACCCCCCAGCTCATGCAAAAATTTTCTTGGCTTCCTCCCAAGAAGCGCTTCCGAAAGACTGCCACCCATACGAGGGGTCACTTAGTCATGGATCCCTGCAGGGCTTATAAGCACCATTTAAGTGCTGGAAGGCTGCAATAAGATCTCCTTGGAGTCTTCTCTTCTCCAAGCTGAACAACCCCAACTCCTTCAGCCTCTCTTCATAGCAGAGGTACTCCAGCCGTTTGATCATCTCCGTGGCCTCCCTCTGGACCCACTCCAACAGGTCCACGTCCTTCCTGTGCGGAAGACTCCAGAAATGGACACAGGGCTCCAGGTGGGGTCTCACCAGAGCAGAGGGGCAGAATCGCCTCCCTTGAAGCTGACAACGCTGCTTTGATGCAGCCCAGGATGTGGTTGGTGTTCTGGACCACGAGCGCACGTTGCCAGCTCACATCCAGCTCCTGCCCCGAAGCGGGAGCAGTGGGGCCATTGGAAGCAGCGGGGCTGTTGGAAATGGGGGTGGTGGGGCTGTTGGAAGAAGCAAGGCTGTTGGAAGTGGGAGCAGCAGGGTTGTTGGAAGAAGCAGGGCCATTGGAAGCAGCGGGGTCATTGGAAGTGGGAGCGGTGGGGCCGTTGGAAGAAGCGGGGCTGTTGGAAGATGTGGGATCATTGGAAGTGGGAGCGGTGGGGCTGCTGGAAAAAGTGGGGCCATTGGAAGCAGCGAGGCTGTTAGAAGATGCGGGGCTGCTGGAAGTTGGAGCAGCAGGCGTGTTGGAAGAAGCAGGATCATTTGAAGTGGGAGCAGCGGGGCTGTAGGAAGAAGTGAGGCTGTTGGAACAAGCGGGAGCACTGGAAGTGGGAGCGGTGGAGCCGTTGGAAGAAGCGGGGTCATTGCAAGAAGCGGGATCATTGGAAGTGGGAGCGGTGGGACTGTTAGAAGAAGCGGGATCATTGGAAGTGGGAGCAGTGGGGTCATTCGAAGCTGCAGGGCCACTGGAAGCAGGAGCAGTTGGTGCCGTTGGAAGCAGCGAGGCTGTTAGAAGATGCGGGGCTGCTGGAAGCGGGAGCAGCAGGCGTGTTGGAAGAAGCAGGATCATTTGAAGTGGGAGCAGCGGGGCTGTAGGAAGATGTGGGGCTGTTGGAACAAGCAGGAGCATTGGAAGTAGGAGCGGTGCGGCTGCTGGAAGAAGCGGGGTCATTGCAAGAAGCGGGATCATTGGAAGTGGGAGCAGTGGGGCTGTTGGAACAAGAAGGAGCTTTGGAAGTAGGAGCGGTGGGGCTGCTGGAAGAAGTGGGGTCGTTGGAAGAAGCAAGGCTGTTGGAAGAAGCAGGATCATTTGAAGTGGGAGCAACTGGGCCGTTGGAACAAGCAGGATGATTGGAAGTGGGAGCGGTGGAGCCATTGGAAGAAGCGGGGCTGTTGGAAGAACCGGGGTCATTGCAAGAAGCGGGATCATTGGAAGTGGGAGCGGTGGGGCTGTTGGAAGAAGCGGGATCATTGGAAGTGGGAGCAGTGGGGTCATTTGAAGCTGCAGGGCCATTGGAAGCAGGAGCAGTTGGTGCCGTTGGAAGCAACAAGGCTGTTAGAAGATGCGGGACTGCTGGAAGCGGGAGCAGCAGGCGTGTTGGAAGAAGCAGGATCATTTGAAGTGGGAGCAGCGGGGCTGTAGGAAGAAGCGGGGCTGTTGGAACAAGCAGGAGCATTGGAAGTAGGAGCGGTGTGGCTGCTGGAAGAAGTGGGGTTGTTGGAAGAAGCGAGGCTGTTGGAAGAAGCGGGATCATTTGAAGTGGGAGCAGCGGGGCCGTTGGAACAAGCAGGACGATTGGAAGTGGGAGCGGTGGAGCCATTGGAAGAAGCGGGGCTGTTGGAAAAAACGGGGTCATTGCAAGAAGCGGGATCATTGGAAGTGGGAGTGGTGGGGCTGTTGGAAGAAGCAGGGCCGTTGGAAGAAGTGGGGCTGTTGGAAGTGGGAGCGGTGGAGCCATTGGAAGAAGCGGGATCATTGGAAGTGGGAGCAGTGGGGTCATTTGAAGCTGCAGGGCCATTGGAAGCAGGAGCAGTTGGTGCTGTTGGAAGCAGCGAGGCTGTTAGAAGATGCGGGGCTGCTGGAAGCGGGAGCAGCAGGCGTGTTGGAAGAAGCAGGATCATTTGAAGTGGGAGCAACTGGGCCGTTGGAACAAGCAGGATGATTGGAAGTGGGAGCGGTGGAGCCATTGGAAGAAGCGAGGTCGTTGGAAGAAGTGGGGCTATTGGAAGTGGGAGCCGTGGAGCCGTTGGAAGAAGCGGGGCCGTTGGAAGAAGTGGGGTCGTTGGAAGAAGCGGGGTCGTTGGAAGTTGGGAGCAGTGGAGCCATGGGAAGAAGCGGGGTCATTGGAAGAAGTGGGGCTATTGGGAGTGGTGGAGCCGTTGGAAGAAGCGGGGTTGTTGGAAGAAGCGGGGTCGTTGGAAATGGGAGCAGTGGAGCCGTTGGAAGAAGCGGGGTCGTTGGAAGAAGTGGGGCTATTGGAAGTGGGAGCGGTGAAGCCGTTGGAAGGAGCGGGGTCGTTGGAAGGAGCGGGATCACTGGAAGTGGGAGCAGCGGGGCCGCTGGAAGGAGCGGGGCGGCTGGCAGCGGGCGGAGGGGCCGCTGGAGCCGCGGGGCCGTGGTTCGAAGCGGGCGCGGGTGACGCGCTCCGTCATGTGAGCCGCCCCGCTCCCAGCGTTCAGTGTGGGTCTCGCCCCACCCCGCGCTCCGAGCGGCTCCGGCGGGGAAGGGGGGGGCGGAGGGGGTGGGGAAAAAAAAAAAAAAAAAGAGAGAAAAGAAAAAAAGAAATGCGGGAGAGAGACGGAAAATAAGACGAGGAAAAATCCTCCCGTGAGGGGCAGGTTTTGCACGGGGGGAGAGACCAAACGGGATTTTTTTTCTGTGGGGTTTTTGGGGTTTTTTTGTTTTTTGCCTCCCCGGAGAAGCCGCGAGGATTCAGCCGCCTGGAAACCCGATGTGAAAAAGCAGCGAGGGGGGGGGGAAAGGAAAGGAAAAAAAAAAAAAAAAAGGAGGGGGGGCTTGTTTTGGACACCCCCCGGCGGCGAGGAGCGGCGAGAACGGCCCCGAGCTCGGCTGGCGGGGGGCTCGGAACAGACGTTTCCCGATCCTCCCCGCCGCGGATTTGGGGAGGTTTCGGCGCCTTTTGGATCTAAAAAGGATTATTAATTTTTTTTTTAATTTTTTTTTTTTTTTTTTTTTGGCCTCTGTGTGTGTGTCCGGGGGGGGGGGGGGTGGGGGGGGGGAGGTGGCACCGAAGCTGGATCCGGGGGGAGGAGGAGGCGTCTGCGTTCGCTCGAGAGCAGCCGCGGAGCTCCCCGCGGATCGCGCCCTGCCGCCACCCCCCGGGGAAGGTGCGGGACCGGCGCGGGGCTGAGCCGGGGGGGCGGGGAGCGCAGCAGAGGCAGCCGCAGCTGCCGGGGAGGAGGCCCGGAGCGGCAGCAAAGTCATCGCCGTCGGCCCCCCCCCACCCCGCTCCGCTCTCTCCATGCCTCTGGCTTTGGGCAGCGGCCGCCGCAGCAGCGACTAGGGGAGGAGGAGGAGGAGGAGGAGGAAGAAGAAGGGAAACCTCCTTGCCTCGCCCCGGCCGCCCTCCCGTCCCCTCCTCGCCCCCCAAGATGGGCTGTTTGGGGAACAGCAAGACGGAGGATCAGCGCAACGAGGAGAAGGCGCAGCGGGAGGCCAACAAGAAGATCGAGAAGCAGCTGCAGAAGGACAAGCAGGTCTATAGGGCCACGCACCGGCTCCTCCTGCTGGGTAAGGGGGACGCAGCGGGGGAGAAAACAGGGCAGGGCGCTGCTCGGGGCCTGGCTGGGGCGCCGGGAGGAGGAGGAGGAGGAGGAAGAGGAAGCGAGGAAGTCGGGGAAGCGCTCGGGGGAAGCGCGGAGGGAGGATGTCGGGGGGAGCTCGGCGCTGTCGCAGCCGCCCCCGGGGGGACCTGCGCGTGTCGCGGTTTTCGGGGGGCAGAGGGAGCCGAGGAACGCGGGTTACGGCTCCGAGGAAAGTGGGGGGGGGGAGGGCTGGAAAATCAGCAAGAGAGCGCTTGCCGGGGTCGCGGTTTCCAAGCGGTGTTTTAAATTCGGAGGAAGGGCTCGGCTGCTCCGCGCCGCTCGTTGTCGGGGTGGGAGCGAGCGGCCAGGCCTCGGCCGGCTGCCTCGCCCCCGGCTGGAGGGAAATAAAGCGATTTTTGAAGGTTACGAGTCGGGAAGCGTCCCCTTAGCGGTAAAAAAATCTTTCAAATACCGGTTTGGAGGGAGAGGCTAAACGTAAATGGAGAGCCCGGCGCTACAGCAGCACCTGCAGCGCTGAGGAGCCCGCCAGGGCGCCAGAGGGATCTTCTAATGGGATAATTTGGACTTCAGGCTCTGGGGGAATGGCTTGTGCTTACGGATTTGGGGCTGAACGTTCCCTAGATAACGCAGAAGCCGTTTTCCATCAGGTGGGTTGCTCTCCCGAGAGGCAGGATTTCAGGAAAGAAAAACGCGATGGGCTCACCTGGATGTTCTTTCTGTTTTCGGTGGTGTTGGAGGCTGGGAAATAGTTTGGGTGCTTGTAAATAAAAATCTGTGGTTCTTTAGGGATGGCTGGAAGGCCGAATGCGGGCGTGTGTCCTAAAGCGATAGCTCGGCCGGTGCAGTTTCTAATAGTAATTGTGAATTTCAGACAGTCCGTAACACAAACTCGCTGGTGAAAAATAAAACAGCTCGCGTCCCTATCATTATGTTACCCTCACAAGAGGTGTGAAATAAAAACCCAGGTGCTTTTGGAGTTGTCGTAGCGTTTTCACATCATGCTCAAGCTGCTGAGCGCTCTAACGGGTCCGTCCTGCTCTTTGTAGGCCCCGCTGCCGTACACGTGCTTGCCCCCACGAGCAGCCTCACTGAAATTAATGGAACTCTCCTCGCCGGCGGAATTAAACGTGCGCGTAATTCTTGGTAGGAATAGGGCCTTAATGAGCAGCCAAATATAGAAAGAGCCTTATTCAGGAATTTGGAGGTAGCGCTTCATTTTGGTTCGCTGGTCTCATCCGGAGAGCCCCGGGGACGTCGATGCCGAACTGTCTGTATTTATAGCAAAAGCAACAACCGTCTCCCCCTTTCTTGGCCCAAGCGAAGTAAAGATTTTTGGCTCCTGGTGCGTATAATTACAAGATGTGATTTAGAGTTACGGCTGAAACGTTATTAATTGTTGTGAATGGAAACACGACTGTAGCACATACTGCCATTTCTTAGTTGGGAAGAGGAAGGATCCAGTCTCTTAACCCAGGATGCTTCTTCTTGATCAGTTTTGCTGCCTGTCTTTATTGCATGGTGCATTATGCCTGGCAAGGCAGAGTGTGTATAAAATAGTAGTTTAGGAGAGAAATGGTGCTTGCTTGAAGAGCTGTAGATGAAACCTGCTCTCTAAATGCTTACAAAACATCAGTGAGCGAGGAGAGGAGAACGGAGGAAGGCTCTGGTATTAAGGTGGCAAAACATGCGAGCACAATTTCTGGAGAGAAGAGCAGGACTATTAGGTATTCATGAGGGAGAAGGAAAGGAAGAGAGAAAGCAGAGAGGAATGCATCTGTCAGAACATTAACTTTGAAATATAACTGGTAAAATACAGTTTTGAATGTGAGGCTCAAAATGGAGGCTTGTGCTGTCAGTGTGTGCTAGCGGAGGCCTGGCATCCTATAAATACAAGCTGTACCTCTGTGCCCGTTCTGCCACAGACGTACGTTTTCCGTTGTTGAGACATGGGCTGATGAGAGGAATAAATGATTAGCCAGGAGATGTGAAGGGAAATCTTTGTAAATTTTGCCAGGTTAAGATACTGCTCTTGCAGAAAATATGTTTGCTTTATATAGAAAGCTACCAATCCAGCCGTGGGGAGCAGCTCGATTAAATGCTGCTGTGCGAGTCTTTTTAGTGTGCATGGAAAAACGGGTGCTGTAGGCAGATGGGTTGCCCTGTGCGTTGGCATCCGTGCAGCACAGCAGAAATAGCATACGTCTACTTACAGAAGCGGGAGTAAAGCGGAGTGGGTTTTTTGTACTGCAGGTATAAAAGGGAATCAGAGGAGAGCTGCGGGGGTTCTCTTTGGAGCATGCAGCCACAAAAGGTGGTCTTTGAGTCTCGTTGCGTCTGTGATTGATTTGGAACGTGTAGAGAGGGTGGGAGGTTGCTTACAAGACACAAATTAGAGAAGGAGGTTTCTGTAGCTTTGTGGGTGGAGGCTTAAAGGGGATGCCTTCCTTTTTCAGATGTGTGTATCCACGTAATTTATTGCTTGTGATGTAAGTTACAGTCTTTTGACTGGGTGATAATAAACGCAGCCAAACTCAAAACGTTTTAATAATCTGACAGAAGTGCTTCGGTTTAGTACGGACTTCAGTCAGTCTATCTCTCCACTGGATAGTAGTGACAAGGCAAGCGGATTTTGCTGTTCATATCTTATTGTCTAGAAAATGTTGAAGTTGTCCTTTTTCCTTCCAAACCCTGCAGTCTACTTTTAACGTTGACACTGGAAAAATGGACAGTGAAATGATCCAAGATTCAGATCTGACACATGACTTGAGCTGGGCATTTATTTTTAGCTATGCCTGAAGTTTCCAGTGGCAATTACTTCTTTTTCTTTCACTTTTCACTCTTGCACTGAGAAAACCGACTTTCTCAATTTTACCCTGAAGAAAAAATTCTGGTGTGTCACTTCATCACTCATGCTTCCTTCTGAAATTGATTTACTTTCATTTTCTAGGTGCTGGTGAATCCGGTAAAAGCACAATAGTCAAACAGATGAGGATCTTGCATGTGAATGGATTTAATGCTGAGTAAGTGCATTTGTTTTTTCACTTTACAACCTACCTTAAGTCAATGCGCCACACAGTAGTCATTGCTGGTTTTTTGTACCTTGGTATATTTTCTTTCTGCTGTTGTTTCAAGTTTCCAGAATTTGGATATGCATTTTTAGATGAGATTAATAGACATGAACTTGAAGGAGTCACGCACCGGTAATAAGTAAGAGCTAACGGTCTAAAATGGTTTATATAAAGGTTCAGTGTAGCTGATTCGATTAAGGCTTAAGTTTTGTGGGTTTGTTTTCTTCTAACTGCAGTTTCTTTCACAACATGGCTGACACTGATTTACCTCTGCTGTGGCACATTGATTCAAACTGCTGTAAACGTGCCTCCTGTTAGAGTACAAAATGAATGCAGTTTTCTTTATTTAGAGCATGTAAGGCTTTTGTTTCTGTCTCCTCGCAAAATGAGAATGTTCTGTGAATTTGGGGGGTAATGGGTCAGATTTTCTTCCGTCTTCTGTTGTGTTTGTTTGTCCAGATGTTTGCGTTAAGTTGCATTTCTAAAAGTTCTTGTTTATGCTTAAAACCTATTCAGTTATTTGATAGTTGTAAGGAGGGGAGTGGCATTAGGATAAGGAAAGTGGAAATCTGTTATTCTGTGTGAGAAAGATAGGTGTTTGCTAACTTTTCATCTAACCTTGCTAGGGAGTAGGAAGAGATTCTTTTGCGCACTAGTTTATGCTTGCAAGTGTCTGTGTGTGTGTGCACATGTATACCAAAACCTGCTAAATTAATTCTAAATGAATTACGGTGTTGGAATTTCAGAGCTTATTCTCCGTGTTTAATTTCTTTAGATATTACTGGTTTTGTCTTTCTTGTTTCTGAACATAATATTTTTGTATTGGTGTCCTCTAGCTTTGAGTAGTATCATATTTTGTGAATCCTCGTTTCTGAGAAGATGAAGCTTTCACTAGTCTTTCAGTAGTTAATTTATTAGTAAGAATGCCTGAGCTAAAAGTTTAGCCAAGGAGCCTGGACAATAGTTGCCCCTAATCCCGAAATACTAGTTCAGGATAAGGTACACAGTCTTTCGGAAGAAAGTTCAGACTTTTTTATAATAAATTACGTTCTGTGCTACGTGTTATTAGTTATTAGCTAGCTCCTCTTTATAGGGAATACTTTCTTTATTCAAGACAATACTCTTTCATGAAAGTGCACAGTCCTGCATTGTGTTACTGCTGTGTTGTCTCCATTATTTTGGCTGCTCTTGTTACTACAGACCCCTTAAAGACTCGTGTGACTTAAAAGATTTGCATAAGTTGACTTCAATGTAGCGGTTCTCAACATTAGGTGCTAAGAATCTTGTCAGTGGAAGTTGGAAGTCAAGGATCCCTGGCACCTTTGGAAGTATCAATGCATTTAACTAACACAGTTGTTCGAAGTTTTCTAAGCTCTTGAGAGATGCTGCTGTGTAATGAGTGGTCTGACACCTGGGTTGATAACCTTCTCAGCCTCCCAAGCTGCTTACCCAGATTTGTGGCATCCTGGGAGCGCAGAGACCTGTTATACAAAGGCTGCAGAGCTGAGGAGGGACTGGGACGCGCTCTGGGGTTTGCCACAGTGGTGCGTTCCTGGAGTATCTCACTTCTGTGTGGTAGGTTGGGACTGAGCTGAGCGTGCAGCTGGATTCCAGGGCAACATGGCAAATTTGGCCTTGGGAGCCTCTGCTGGCTTCTGCCTTCTTGCGAGGGATTTAGATTACCAGGCAGCCCTATGCCAGCACAGCCCTGCTGCCAATCACATAGTGTGTTCCAGTGTGGGAGCCGCATTTGGATTGCTGTGGAGCTGCCTGCAGCTCAGGAGCCAGATTTTGTCCACTCCATGGCATAAAAATCAAATTGAACTCCAGTGTATATAAAATATACAAGAAATGAATTATAATGGATGTAGCCTTAGGGTTTTGTTGCCGAAGATAATCAGTAGATCCTAACATACACTTTAAATAGGTGAGAAGGCTGGTTTTCAGTGTTTTGAATTCTTGTAAGTTACACGTTAGTCCTTAAGTAACTTGCATTTTTTTCAAAGTAACTAACGGCTCCCTACCTTGTCCTGCTTTCCTTGCTATCCATTTTGACGCATTCATTGCTTTTCTGCCTTGCTTACCTTATGTAGGAGTCAGCTAATGAGAGTGATAGCATGAAGGTTTTTTTGAAGAGTAGGAAAAGCATTACATTTAATGTTCTTATCAGTTGTTCTAGAACATAAACTTGTTTGCGTACAGCACAGCCGATGTGATGAATAACAGCAGAGTGGTTGTGAAAACTGGTGTGTTCAAGAGACTTTGTATAATGTTAGTGTCCATGTACCTAACTGTAGTTCTGTATTATTTCTGTTGATGCAGCTTATTCATGAGTCTTGAAATTAATCCATTTTAAAGTCCTGTCTAAAACTTGTTTGGTTACCCTGTGATAATTGTTGTTTGAAGCAGATAGAGGCTAACTGTTATAGAAGATGACAATTATGCTAAGAGCAAGGGAATCAAAAGTTTTTCTTCAGTGCTGCTCCAATACTCTTCTCAATTTCTGGTGACTAAACAGGATATCCAGTGCTAAATGTGCAGTTTCCTTCAGGGAGTGTGGCTTTTTTTTTTTTTTTTCATTTGTTTTGGTTTTAGGATACTGCCCCTAAACAGATGGAGGGACAGTTGTGCATTTAGGTGAATTGGCCTCCCTTAGAGTTGTAGCATTTAACAAGGTGAAATCTACGTAGTTCTACGAAACAGAAGAACTTCCCCTGGGACTCCAGTCCTTGGTCGCTTTAGCTAATTAATTATTTGAGGAACTGTATGGAATCAAGTGTTGCAGGTAATTAATATGCTTAATAGTTAACAATGCTAAGGTGAGTTTGAAGGTGGTTAAAGTTCTAGCCAAGTTAACTACAGTAAAGACTGTTGAAAAAGATTTCAGTGTTCTTTTTATAATCTGTAGCTGAATTAGAGGCAGAAATATTTTTCTTTTGTTCTGAAGGTATGTCACCTTCAGAAAACTGATTCTGCTTCACCTCAAACCAGAACAAGGTGACGTGTGAGTAGTAACAGACCTGTGGCACTGGTAAGCGGTGTGGAACATTGGAGAAGCAAGGCATGGTCTACAGCACAGGTTTTTCTGGATGGCGATTTTGGAAGGGCTTAGCTTGCTTCCGTCTCTTGCAGGATGGCTTCCGTTGGCCATGCTATCAACTGAGATCTTCCTACAGCAATTTCATAAATAATGGGAGTGTTGTTTCCTCACAGTATTCTTCCAGTGTGCCTCATATTTAACATGGAAGAGCTGTTTTAAGCTTAATGAAGACTCCATATCAAACAAATTTTCTACTCTGCGTTACCGCCAACAGCGGAGCCCCTTGTGATGTAGAAAGGGTTTAAATTTGGCTTGTAATAGCAGGAAGCCTGTGACTTCCCTTCCTTTCCTTCCCTCCCTCCTCAACACTTCAGCTGTCTTTTCATGAGGCTATTCCAGAGGAGCAGGTCTCCGCTGATGCACTCTGCGTTTTGTGACATCTGCTGACAAAGTGGAGTTAAAGCATTCATGTTCAGTTGTCAATCTTTATAATTGAGAAAGGATTAAAAATGGCAAAGGGAGGACAAGAGGAGTAAAGAATGTAGTTGGAAGAATCAATGTATATGTATAGTTCAGGTTGAAGAGGAAAACCCCTCTTTCCTTTGTTATCGTGAGGCTGGGGTTCTTTGCTTCCAAGATTATGGCCTTTCACTGACTTTTTTTAAAGTCGTCCTTCCCCTCTGTGATCACTGTGGGTTGACTCAAAGGAGAGGGTCATTGTCATGCATGATTTTAGAAAGTGGGAAATGGGCAAGGGCGGCGATAGACAGTTTTGAAGTGTCATGGGAAAAACTGGGACAAGCAGAAATATTTAGATAGAAATGAATTGTTGAAATGCAACTTACAAAATCCACTACAAAGATTGACAAATAAGGGGAATGTGCCTTTGTGGTTAGTAAGTTTGGATAGTGTTTATGACTCGGGAAGTCTTGAGGTTTAGGAAATTTTGGATAACACCTCTCAGCCTCAGTTTCCCAAATGATGTTGTATAATGATGACTATTTCTTAAACTGATGTGTAGAATAAGAATTAGTGTGTTTATCAAATCTGTTAATGGTGATGGCAGAAGCAGAACTGAATAGCTTTATTTTCAAGGCTTAGATGACAAAAATATTTACCTTTCTCTTGTACTTTTAGAAATTATTTTCTTTAAGTGCGGAAGTTCAGAAAGCCAAGTTGACCTCTTAAAGGTTTGGAACTTGTATGTCACCTAGACTTAGTACTTTGTGACAAAGGAAAAGTAGCCATTGGTGCTTCCATCCACCAAAAGCTGGACTGCATTACCACTGTGATTTCACATAAACCAGTAAATTATGTTTTCTGAACACACTGGTCAGTGTCAGCCTCTTTTGTGACTGAAATGACATCTGTCTCAGTAACTTTACTCTTCTGCTATCTGGCACAGTGTTTTGTTTTCTAACATTGTTCTTCTTCTGTGTGTGATTTTATGGAAGTTATGAGTCTTTAAAAATAATGAATTCCCTCCTAATGGCTAATACCAGTTTGTATACATAAACAGCATTGCTCTGTTTTTACAGTTCCTTTAGATATGTGTACTGGCAAAAAAATTATTTTTTTCCCTGATGTTTGAGTAACATTGAAGATAGTTGGGGGGTGATTCCTTCTCCCCTACCCGCTTCTTTCTTTTTCTTTGCATCCCAGTGTATATTGGGAGGTTTCTGCAGTTTTGAGGCAGAGAGTGTGGGGGTTTTTTTACCTCAGCTCCTGTTCCAGGACATAGACGAGGTGTTACTGTGCTGGAAAAGTTGTGTGTATATGTCTGTTCAGGACTATGAAAAGTTTCGTTTCAGCTGAACAACTAGTTACGGATTTTGATTGAAGTTTGTGCTGTAAGAACATGAAGTGGAGGTGTGGGCGGAGAGGGGAGGAGGATATGTGTTTCAGTCTATTTTAGGTCTTGTCCCAAGAACTGCACAGTTTTGTAGTTGGAGTTTTGTCAAAAGACAAGACTATACCAGCAGTGAACAAATACTATGATTAAGAACTGAATGCTGCATATAGCTTGTAAAAGTTTATGCAAAATGTTTATGCGATTTAAATATAACTGTCTTCCATCAACTTGAAAGAAATGGGAGGTGATACCTAGTAGTTATGTTAAACAACCTAAGCAAAATAGATATTCTTGAATTGTTAGCATGTTTAATGTGTTTATGTGGTTGACATTTTATTTCTGTTCTGTAAAAATATAAACCTTAATGAAGCGGTATTAATAGTTCATTATGTTGTAAAGGAAACAGGAAAAAAAGTTATCAGGTTTTGAGTTTTTCCAGTTTGTTGTGATATCTTGCCCTAGGATAGAAGACATTCTCCATGAGGAACAGGTGCTGATGTTTTGCATTTAAATCTGCTCAGGTGTGGTTTTAAATACAGTAAGATGAGTTTCAGTAAATTCGAATAGTTTAGAATACCTACACCGGGTCTTAACTTGGCAGAGAGTTATTACCGTGTTACTGTGATGTTGAATATTCTAATAGTCAATGGAATAACTCCCACACCCTGCTCAGGGGCATTCTGTACTTCTAGGACAAGTGAATATTTTTTTTGTAGGGTACAAAATTATGTTATTTATGTTCCTAAAAGCATTACAGAAAAGTGATACATGAAGGAATCTATAAGTTTTAAAAGCTGATGTCTTTAGACATCTTTAGATGCTCATGGCAGGCTCAGGCTAACCACAAGTAGAGAGGTGGCAACACAGTATTGAAAGAAAGCGGAGACTTTCATTTTAACGTTATGCTTTGTTTTCAACTGCCGGTTTTGTGTGTGTGCTGTCTCAAGAAACTTTCTTACTTAAGTAAAAGAAGGAAAGTAAGAATTGAACATAAATTTTCTTTGTTATTATAATCTATGGGAAACAAGGTGTTGCTTGTAGCAGAGCATGCATCTTAGCTGTATTTACTGGTTGGTGGGAAATGTTAAATTCTCCTAGCAAAGCAGTATTTAAACTGCCAATTCCATGTTGTTGCATGCTGAGGTCTCTCTGTCCTCTGAATAACTGTTCCTGGCCTTGCGACTCAATATTTGTGCTTTCAGTTAAATATTTCATTTTTCTGATTTTTTTTAATATATATTTTTTTTAAAAACCCAAACAACAAAAACTCAGTAGTAAACCTACCCCTTAAGCTAAATTTGCATATGTTGCAGACATGATTTGGAATGAAATGGGACTGGCCAAAAATATGGCACATGTTCTATTTGTTTTGAGGTTTAAATTTCACAAAAGCTTTTAAAGTATGCATAGGCATCTATCTGCCTAGTAGAAAGCTTTATAGTTAGAGTTGTAGAGAGCTTTAGGGCAGTGGCTGTCAATAGTGGAATAAGCATGAGGGGTGTAATCGGAGAAGCAGAAGAGAGAGATAGAAGAGAATTTAATACTTAACTGTGTGGAAAACATTGTCAATGGGTCTGGGAGGATTTTGATAGTAGATGTAGATTTTACCCATTAGTTTTGGTGAAAACAAATCAAAATAAACCCTGTTTTACATAATTTGCAAATTTCCTTTTACCTTCTCAGAACAGAAAATAAACTGTTTTGTCAGTAGTTGAGCTAGTGAAGTCCAATTTCTGTAGCTTTGTCTGTCTCCCAAATCTTTTCTGCATTAGTCCCTCCTAGTCCCCTGTGGCATCTGCAGTTCCTCCCCACAGTACCTCTAGCTTTCCAAGCATCTTCTGACCCCTGAATACTCCTGGATTGTCCTGCCCTTTGTTTTCTTATTTTCTGCTTTTCTTACTATGTGGGTAAAAGTCAGCATGTGTGTTGTGGCTGGTGTAGATCCACATGGATTCTTCCTGCTTTTCCTCATTGGAGCAGTAATTTTGGTGTCTCTTTTGCCCAGCCTCTGATTTTCATTTCTAGAAATTAATCTCTGCTACAGTGACCCTCCTGCAAGTTTGGTTGAAGTCAGACAGCAGTATCTGAGAGAGTGTGAGACTGAGACAAAACAGATTAAAAAAGTCCTACTCTCCCTCTGTCCACTTGAATATTTTTTTAAAACATTTTTTCTTTGCACATTCATGAGTTAAAGTGGAAGTGATGTTTTTCTCCATTTTCTTTTCTTAAGCAAACATCTCCAAATGTAAGCCAGTGTACCACGTTCTGTTTATCGTGTTGCTTTAAAAATCCCAAACTGTATTAAGTATCCTCCAAAAAAGTTTAGGTAACTTCAAAAATATAAGTGTTTATGGAGAATATTAACTATACATCTGTATTCTGCACTTCAGTGTCCTTTCTGAAAAAAAATCAGCTTATCAGGTGTTCCCCAGCTTTCCTCAAGAATTAGACACAGTTACCTTTTCCCTAGCCAATGTTACAGTGCTATGTGAAGAATTTTCTCCTGTAGTATCTTGTGAGATTCCTTCTTGTTCGATGTATCTCGGATGGGCAGACCAGGGAATACGCAGATTCTTCCATCCAGATGGATGCTTGCCTTATTTATATATGAACCTTCTCAAGCTCATGCAAGGTGGCTTTTTTGGTATTAAAACAATATCTTTGCATGACTGCAATCCCTGAAGAATCGCTTTAGTTCATTACACGGCTACATTTTATCTATTGCACATGATTCCAGCTGGGAAAACATTTTCAGATTCATTATGTTAAAACCTGGTGTGTTTGTCCCACAAGATCTAACTTATTATTAATAAATGCCTGTGCTTTTCTCAGCTCCTTCTAGCAATCTAGATATGAGTGTTGTTTCTCGTTCTGTTTCTTGCGTTGCTGGGCATCCTGCGTTGTTTTGGTCTCTATGGGATAGGTTCCGTAAGAGCAAAGATGTGTCCTGTCACTTCTTTTGGGCCGGGGGAGCTGGTTTGTGGGGTTCTGAGAGTTTTTTAAGACGTGAAAAAAAAAAAACACCAAACGAAAACTACTCTTGTTCCAGTTTTGTAAGCCTCCTTCCCGAGCATCTCCTAGATCAAGGCAGGCATAGCTAATGCTTTGAAGTGTAATCCAGCAGGCAAATTTATCTCTATCTTTATTTTTAGCTATATCATGCATTTGTATATTAGGGTTGCCCAAGTCCCGTTTCTGATGAAGAGCTGAGATACAGAAATTGTTCAGCTTAATCTTGGTCGTTCAAAGCTTTCAAGTTGAAGTGAAGGAATTCCCACTGGTGGGGGTAGTTTTTTTAAACGTAACTTGAATCCCAATGTTGAAAACAATATGCCTCTATTTTACTTTGACAATTACATCTTGAGTTCCTAGTAAATACAAGAGTATTTAGAATACAGTGCAATTGTAGCTGCACCAGCCCTTAGTCGTTATTTCTACAACTGTACTCTAAACATGCAGTTAATTAGAATTACTTGTTTACAACTGAGTGTGCTTACTTAGAAACACCAATACATTGAGGTGTGTTTTTGACAGCTAAGGGGTGAAATTATCCACTTTTCCAGAAATGTAGCAGTGCAATATCCTGACGTTTTGATTTAAGGCATTTGCTATTACAAAAACTGAGAAGGCTGTGACCTTCCCTATTAGCTACCTGTTGCTGACTGTATTCTCTCAAGAGCCATTAATAAGTCATTGTGTTCACTTGTCTTTTGAGTTAAGGCGCCAGAAAATAATCATCTCTCCCAGCGCATCCTCCCAGGAGTGGTGGCTGAACTGAAGGAGCAGGCGGAGGTGTGCAGTGTTTCCTTCTGAGGTTTGGTGTGATCCCAGGGGGCGTTACATATAGCCTTGAACAGCAACTTCACAGCCAGCTGAGGGATTTACTGTTGCCTTCTTAATAACTATGATCTGCCTGTAGGTCTGCTGCATATTTTATATCCTTCAAGTTAAGGCATTTTTATTCTGTTTGGCCGATACAATTATCATATAATACAGATGTTCATGCTAATTAGAAAATGTTGCTAGGAAGTCTGTGTCAGTGAAGTAGGTTTCTTCCTTAAGTTTGCGATGAGGAAGAATTACTTGCTCGCATCTGGCTTGATTATTTTTTTTAATAGATAAAAACATGTAACGGAACACTTAGCACAGTAAAGTTCAGAAAGCTATGTAACACCTGTTTTAACCTTGATAATTTACGTAACCTTAAAATAAATATGCTAGCTAAATTTAATTTAATGTGGCATTACTGTGGAAAAATTAAACTAATTGGTTTCATGAATTTTAATTTTATTGCATAACAGTAATTGGCATGGCTTCACATATTTTGTGTCAGTTGTAACAGTTTTAAGACTATTTATGATAAAGACTTACAGTTGTAATAACTTTTTTAAATAAGCAAAAGATAGTTATAAGGACAGGGCCATTTGCTGAAAAGGTTAAATACATTCTATTTAGATTTTTGTTTTCTGAAATTGCAATGTAATTGTAGCACTGCATTATTCATGGGAAAAAACCTATAAATGCAGTGCGAAGCTGAGGAGATGTCTTTTTATGCTTAAACAAATGAGAATACTGAAAGGAGAAAAGCTTGGTCAAGTATTTGGGGTATCCACTAAACAAGCCTCAAGTCCATATGCAGGTCAGGAAAGAGCAGCTCCAGTTTTCTCCTGCCCTACACCTTTTACGCTTGCAAATATTTGACAAAACAGTTGCAGAAGTCAGTGTCAGTGAGAATTTTAAGTTAAATGTTTCTTATAGGAAGCATGTTACGCATCTTCCCGGAAGATTTGCTTTAGGGGGTTATTTAGGGGATTTTGTTGTTAAATTTCTGTAGAGTTACTGAATTATCAGTCCTGAGTTTTGAAGCATATTCAAATAGATGCCTGTACATTAGGTGCAAACTTGCTTTTGGTATGTAAGAATTATTAATGTTGTTTCAGAATAGTTACTCATAGGAACATATTCTGCTTATGCTGAACATTGTAGATAAAAATACCTTCCGTAGGTTACACATAAGACACTCAAAAATTGCAAATCTGTTTTGCCCTTTAGGTTTTTTTTGAATTGAAAATAAGAGGAGACCAGGTCACTGGACTTGTAGTTTCATCAAACCACTGGGAACTGAGGATCCTCTGTGCCTCTGTGTTTTGCATTCACTTAGTTGGGCAGTCTTCATTTTAATAGAGCAGTGAGTGAAACTACTCCGTGGGAAGCCTCTAGAAAACTAATGGTCAAATGTAAAAATCACTCCTTAGATTGCCCGCTGGATTCCATCTAAAACCTCTCTCTGCATGTTGGCCATGGAGGTGGTACTGGGGAGGTCAGGTTATTCTTGGGGTGATCTGAATAACTTGTTTAAAAGTTGTACTTTATAACCTTTTTAATACAGCTGGACGCTAGACAGTCTCACAGGAGTCAGAGTGTAGATTGTATCTGTGAAGTTGGAAAAGGACTTGGAAGTCAGTCAGTTAATTACCTTAGTATGCTTTTTTTGTGGCAAAAAGACAAACGCAGGCTTGGGTGCCTTAAAAAAAGGGAAAGTGAAACGTAAGTAATGAAGTGGGCTTCCAGCACTGGTAAGAGTGTTATTAAAATAATACATCTCATGCAGGTGTCTTCACTTCTTGAAGAATGTGGAATTACTGAGAGGGATTTAAAAGAAATGCAGAAGTTGTATCAGGTTCGGGAGCAGGGTGTCCAAACGCGATTTCATTGCCAGGTGGAGGTACTGCTGTCTAAGGAAGACTGGTAAAAGTGAAGGCAGTCACGAGATTCACTTCCTTAGTGTTAGAACAACTTCAAGTGAAATAATTTTTGGGGGGTGAGGAAGCCTCTTTTGAGCACTCTGAGGGAGGGACAGGTTTATTTTTAAACTGTACTTCAGTCCAGCTTCTGGAGATACAGCTTTCCTCATGCTAGCGTACGTGCTCTTGGTGGCCACCTGGGCCTGGGGAAGCACAAATCTTGCTTCATGTAGTGTACATTGCCCACTGCCTTTGCACCTATGGGCTTCTACTTTTGCTTTTACTGCCCTGAACGTCATTATGGCATATGTAATTCTGTGTTGGTATTTGAAGCCTTGAAAGCTTAGCTCTGTGTTTGCCTGTAGTCATCAGAGAGGTGGAGGAATGCAGGAGTTGACTTTTAGTTTTGGTTTTTCCCTCAGATAGCTTCCTAGTTGTGTTTTGTCACTGTTTTCACTTCCTTCTGGGGCATCAGAGACTGGGCAGGTGATGTTAGAAGATCCTTTTTTGTGCCAGAGTGGTTGATTATTACTCACGTGGTTCAGATAAAGTTAGTTGAAGAGCTTGAGATAAGACATTCTTTTACTAGGAACTGTTGGGCGTGTTTCCGTCTTCTGCTGCATAAGGCTTTTTTGAGCTGCTTGAATTATTAGGGCAGACTTTTTGTCGTCGGTCTGGGGTGCTCAACCTCACCTCATTTCAGATTGCGATCTTCAGGAAAAATGCTTTCATTTGAAATTTCAGCTTGATGCTGAAGTATATAGAGAAGCATAGTGGCTTATGGTACATTGAAAGGCAGACTGAAGCATTGTGTTATCCTCTCTGGCCTAAAGTTCTTCAAAATACTTACTAAGTGTTTGTATTACCTGATTTCTGCTTGCTAAGCCAGATAGGAGGTCCTGCTTCTGAACTCTGTTCTGTACAGGCAGACACGCATGTGCCTGAGGAGGTGGCTTAATGGATTTAGTGGGACTCTCTGTGATTATGGGTGTCTGTGTTTTGAAAGAAATAGCGAAGTTTCACCTGAGTGTGGAGAATTCAAATTGGTATGGTTTGAGTGCATTAGCATCTCTTAATGAAACCAAATATAGTTCTCTTCAATTCCATTCATTCTGCACCTTATCTCTTTCTGATACGTTTCACTAGTTGCCAAGCAACCTCAACAGTAGTTCTGCACATCCAGCAGCATTTAAAAAAAATTGAGTAGTTGTTGCTGAAAATAAGATGCCTTCTGATGACATGAATGAGAGTTACAAGAGAAGAAAGTGGGGAGTGGCAAGTTTGGAGCTGATGTTTTGGAAAAGCTAGTAATATTTAGGACTTTCATAGTGGTTTTTATTTTCCAAGCACTAATCGAGCAATCATAAGATTATTAAATAAGGACTATATTTTTTTCCTTTCAGTGAGTGAAGCTTATGCCTCTCTAAGCATAGGGCAGGAGTTAGTTTGGTATATATATTTCTTTCTCTGACCTTTATTGACTTTCTGTGTTTCTAGTTGGACTGCAGATTCACTGGAAGATTTTGGAAGATTTCTGTTGGTGTGTTTGCCGATACATCGCCATTACTATCTATTCACTTCACGCTGATGAACTTGCAGTGCGTTGAGTTACATTAAAATATTGATCACTTGGAAGGCCTTCCAAACTGGAAGTATGATAGATAGTCTGTAGGTCTTTATTGCTTGATGATGCTGTAATACAATAAATAGAGCTTGGTTTGAGACTATCACCTGTGTGAAATACAATCTGAGCAGCAAACAAAGTACCATAGCAGAGAATATCATGATGAAAATGAAATTGGATTTGGGAAAATTATTCTGGGTTTAGATTTTTAAGTTTCTGTGATGGCTTCATTTCAATTCAAAAATAAAACTATATATTGCATGTAGACTGACTAAAGCAACATTATTGAGGACACAAGTTAGAAAGTATCTGAATTAAAATTACCTTTATTCCAGTTCATTTTATTTTAGGACACAGTTGCCAGTGACTGCCTAGGTGAAGAGGTAACTTTAAGTTCTGTAACTAACTCCTAAAAAGCAGCATGTAGCTCTACTGTATTTGTTTAAAGCAGTTTCTGACATTGTCAACATTCACCTTCCCTCAGTCACAGCTTGTCTGGAATTACTGAGTTGTGGGCTGTTAAGTTATCAATGAGTTAAGCTATCCCACAAGTTCTATTCTGAAGGGCTGTTGGTGCTAGTCACAGTTTAATGCTTTCCTTTCCACTCTTTTTTTTTTTTTTAATGAGGGCGGTGGTCTTAGAAATATACTTATTCTACTTGCTTGTTCTATATGCTTGTTCCGCTTCTGGGTGGCAGTAGTAAAAAAAAGGCTGTAGTACAGGTGTGTCAGAAATGGGGGGTATGTCAAGTCTCTGGATCTATTTATACACAAGCTGGGATGTGTTCTGAATTACAGGTTCAGTGTCTGTGGAAGATGCACGCCTGCATCAGACACGCTTCATGCACGGTGAAGCTTTTATATGCGGGGTGTTTTGTGCTGTCTGTGTTTACATTGGATGTCCACATAGGTATTTTTTGTCGAGAGGCTTCTGTTCTGCCATTGTTTAGGATAAAATGAACGAGAGGAAGCAGTATGATGTAGGAGTCATTTTCTGTGTGGTGGAGATAAACAGAAAACATGAACACTCAGTGCGCAGATTCACAGATTATCATTTCAGGGTGGCTTTGTCCTATCCTGCTTCCACAGGGGTGCAAGGCATTTAAAAGGTAGCATGATGCTTCAGGCTGTTACTAAGAGAACGTACGTGTTTTGAACTACAGTCTGTGTTCATTGTCTGCATCGCAAACCCAAAGGAGTGCATGCCTGAGAAGAGCTGGTTCTTGCCATGCGTGCCAGAGGGGTGATACATTATTCACCAGCTGCAGTGAATTTGAGTCAGTTGGTGGTAGGTTACTTGTTGCTTTTAATGTGAGGGCTAAAAACAATGGTAGATAATTCTAGATTTAAGGATAAAATGAGCTAATAAGGCATACAAAAGAACGACACTTGGAAATAGGTAAAACATAATGAAAAAAACATCCCAGTGTTATGTAGTGCCTTTACCACATTCAACATCTAACGTTTATTTATGTTGGACTAAAATTTCCTCCGACATGCTGCAGCTGATAGAGGTAATTTAGAGATAGAAAAGTAGTCTCTGTGTGCGATGTGTATACAAAAATTGTTTGTAGTGGTGGTATTTTTATCCTCTTATGAGAGAAAAAGTCCAGTTCTACTTCATGCTTTTTTATAATGCATAAAATGTGTGGATTTTGGCTGCTGCCTTTTGCCTCTAGGCTTATAAGTAGATTTGTCCGTGCAAGATATGTGTAATTACTATATATATGTGATGTGTAGCTGCTGTACCAGTTTTGCCATGTGAACTTAGGTGTCCTTATTTATATATATGTATTTTCTGTATATCTAGTTTTAAAAGGGTAAATATTATAAACTGGTTGCTCAAGAGCAGTATGCTATAAAAAAAGTAATAAGCACATCAGGAAAAGTGTTGGAGGTAGTAATAAAACTGCACTATAATCCTTCTAGCTATTTATTGAACTCTAACTATTGTTATCTGTGACAATTAACTGCTATGTATTGTACCTTAACCCTTTGTACAGTAGTTGTGTGTGGAATGGTACTCAATGACTGCAGTGCCTTAAAGTTTAGGTTTTCAAGCAAATGTCTCCTCTAATATGATAGCATTTCGTTTGCCACATGAAAGCAAAAACATGATTTATTTCAGATATTTCTTCAGTATCTTTAAAAAATAATACCCCTGCAAAAGGTGGTAGATGTTTAAACACTGAAATCTCTACTTATTGGATTAGATTTTTTTAAGAAGCTTCATTTGAATGTATTATAAAAGTGATTACAATGGAATTGGATCCGAATGTTGCTGGACTTCTGAATTGTCTGTTAATTCTGTTGAAGAAATTGAATTTTATTAAGATTTGGCAACTTAACTTGCAGGATGCCGTGCAGTTGGTGTGTATGGAGGGTTTGGTGGATGCAGTGCATGATAAAGGATTGCTTCTCATGAAATACAAGGAGTCCCTCTTAGTCTAATGTGTTTAAATTTCTAAGTTCAGTCTTCCAGAGGGGGATTGTTTATAGTTAACAATGTCCTAATGTGTATTCAGGCTGTTGAGGAGATGGGAGTGAGACCTTAGATTCACTTGTTTGTTGCCTTGTCACAGAGGTGGAGTTTATATATGTGCTTGTACCCAGCATTCCCTAATTCTGAGAAGGTCTTTAAAATGGCAAGCAATTACGTTTGAAGTTTGGATCTCATGATGTCAATACAGATACGTAGTAAAATATTCCAGGGTGTGGTGATACTTAATCATTAATGATTGAGACTTGGGGCATTTCCTGAATATTAATGCTGGATATGGATGTTGATTGCCCACGTGAAATTATTACCCAGTTGCTTATTCTCTCCCCTCTTTTTTTTTTCTTATTGATTGCCAGTGCAGAAATGATAAATGTGTAGTTAGGTCAGACAAATATTTGAAGTATTCTCAGAGGCACAGTGCTTGAGACAACGCTTTCACTACCTTCATGCCTTGTGGATTTCATAATTACTGTGCAGTGTGAAAATGGTGCTTTTAATTTTTTTTTTTTTACTCAGGCTGTAAGTTGTCCGCTGGGATTTTTTCCCCAGAATCACTCAATAAAATTCAGCCTTGTCATGGGCTTCTGGTTTCAAATGGTGAAACTGATAATTTGCTCTAATTGTGTGAGTGTAACTGCCACTAAGGGTAAACTGAGATGGTGCCACTCCTTGGATGTACTTTAATACTTACTCTACCCCTTAGGAAGGATTGAGGATTGAGTAGCAGCTAATGTCAGTACAGTGCCTTATAAAAACCTGCTCATAAAAATGTTTATGACTAGGTTTACTTGATTTACATTTTTAGAGAAACATAACTTTTCTCTGCCAACACCACCTAGTAATAACCTACTAAAATACATGACTTAAACATTTCATAAATGTTGTGGGACACATGGCATATGCAGTTGGTTACATTGTGTTCTCTGGGAGGTCTGGACTCCTGAAAAGTCTTGCATGATTCCTGCATGCAAATATGGAAGGAGATAGCAGTGAGTATTGTTAAGCTGGAGGTGAATCAGTGCTGTTATCTCATTTCCAGGTAGTAGATTTGGTTGACTTTTTGTTTGCATGTGTTGAAAATACACTCTTGTACCTTGTGAGAATGGACTTGACTTCTCTTTCTCTTAAATTCCTTGTGGAGAAGGAGATTTTGTAATTCTGTATGTTAAGCATTTCTGAGGAAAGCCTTGTCTTTCTTGCTTCAGGTTAGTGATTACTAAAGTGGGGTACAGCCTTCCCTTTCTCCTCCCAGTAGCTGGGGAGGTGCCTGGCAGAAGAGCAGCTTGCGGGGCCAGGAGGCAGCGGGATCCACCGGCCCTGGCAGGGTGGTCCTAGCTCCTACAGCCCACGTGTGTTTACCTAGTCTGTTTTATACATATATTATAAATAATATATTTTAGAATTATTTTTTTTTCAATTCAACTTACTGGCAAAGCCATCTTGGCCTGTGTAGTGCCATACCATCTCAGAAGTGTCACTTGTAGAGAATCAGGAGAAAAGCGTAAGAGAGAGATTTGCAGTGATTTGTCTTCAGGTCTCTTGCCAGATTCTGCCACCGGCAGTTTAGGAACTCCAAATAGTGAGATTCATAACAAGTTTTGAAGTTAAGTCACATTCCATATGTTTTTCTGCTTCTTAAGAAGACTGGTACTTGAATAATCCTGTAAGTCCTCTTTTTCCTTTGAAGTTTCTTGGTTTCCTTTTTTTTTTTTAATTTAATTGTCCATGAATAGAGTGCAAATCTCACAAATCAGTGGTGCTGCCTGGTTAATACCTCCACATTTGCTGGAGTGCTGCTGAGGTTCATCAGGTTCAGATGGAACCACGTTATCTCCAGATCCTTGATGCTTTTGCTATGCATTTGTTGCATCCAAGGTAGCAGCTGGTTGGATCAATAATTGTGCCCAAGCAACACTGTTTAAGTAATTTGAAGTGTTATAGCTTCTAGCAGTATAAACACTCTCCTGAGATTATTTTCTTCAGCTGTGTGTAAGTTTCTCATTTAAACAATATTATTAATATTTAAAAGACCATATGCTGTGAAAGTAATAGGACAATTATAGTGGAGTGCTATATATTCTAGCTGATGTACTAGGTATCAGCAAATTATTTTTCACTTAAGTCTTTTGGCATAATATTCTAATTTATTATATACTGTCAGTATGAACTGTGTCTTCTTCTTTTCTGTTACCATTTAAAAATGTCAGGTCAGGGCCAGGACATGATAATTGTGCCATTGTCATAGTTTGACTTAAATTACAGCAGTATAACTTCCCTTTTATCTGGGGAAATGATAATAAATGTGCTTATTCAGGTATAATTAATTTCCAATTTTAAGCTCCATAAAAGGTCATTCTTTTTACTGGTTGGGTCTAAAGATATGTAGATGTTGAGTACAGTAAATTGAAAGTTTCTTCACTGTATCCATTTTGACCTGCAGGCTTCTCAAGGAGACCTGTTTGGCATTTTTCCAGTTAATTTGTGTTACATTGCAGAAGGTGCTAAACTGGAATCAGAACGTTTGTCCAAAATATCAGCAAACCTTCCTGATTCTAAATGGTACCTTCCTGGTTAAATGAACCCTCCTGGTGCTAAAAACAGAGTTCCCTGGAAATCCTGGATCGTGGCAGGTTGTGGCCTGTGGGGAACGTTCCTTCCTTCTAGAAACAGCATTTCCTAAGCAGATTTTAAAAAATAAATAAGTATGGGTTTGTGTTTTACCTGATACGTTTGGGATTTCATATTGTTACTTTAAGTGGCAAAAACTTTAATTTTGGTGATGTTTCTTTTCAACAGCCTGTCTGTTACCTTGAGTAGTTGTTGAGATCTTCTCTTTTATACTTCACACACTCAGGCTTAGGTTTACACTAACAGGAACTAAGGAGGTGGTGAACCAAGTTGCAGAGGCTCTGTGTCTACTTTGTGATTAGTTTGTATATAAATAACTTCACAAGGAGCAAAGGCTCAGCCTCTTGGTGTTTGTTGGGAAGTAATCTGCATAAGAGGAAACTCGTGTGGAAATACTACCCTGCCAGCTTTAAGTAAATGCTGAGAAAGGACTGTCTCGTCAGATTCGGCTGCCTGGCACAGGAGCAGGTTTTGTAAGGCACATGAGGCAAGAACCGGAGAGGAGAGTTTTTTTGGTATCTACCCGTCTGTTCAGGGCTAACTTTGGAGGAGTTCAGGAGTCCATCCGAACTGGATTCCTAAAGCCCATCCGTGTGTACTGTGTTCACTTCAGCTTCTGTAGCTAAAAATAGCTCCCTGCAGCACAGCGAAGGGGCCGTAAAATGGAACTGTGGAACTATTGTTCTCTTACTACACAGCTTAAATGAATGGGCACAAGGGGAAATAGAATACTCAGGTAAGGGAAACGCGTATTGTGTTTTCAGACCTGTTTCTACAGCTCCTCTCTACTGAAGGAAGATTTTTTTTTTTCCTATTAAATATATGCAATTTGTTTACTAAATCATTTTGCCAGTTAACTTGTCATACAGTTTAAAGTAGATTGACTTAATCCAGAGCGGCGTTACTTCAGAAGCAGCAGTACAGAAATTTGCGCGTCTTTCCATAAACTGGTTCTTGACTTTTCAGTGAATAGCACCCTAGGTGACTGGAAGGAAAACAAGTATTTTTGATGTGCTTCAGTTGATAGTGTCTTCCAAAGTCAGGCCAGCAAGAAGGGCAGGTAGGTGGGACCTGTTGCCCGAAACAGTGCTCCCTGATGCTGGCTGAAGGATCTCACTGATGAGTTTAATGTGATGATGACTCTATCTGTGCTTGGAAGGAAGTCAGGGTATTTTGTTGTTGTTGCCTGGTAATATTTGATGTTTATTTCCAAATATTTTTCTTATATCATCTTCATTTCTGGTAGTGCAAATCTTGTAATAACTGGAAAAGAAATGAGAAGATTTCATATCATATTAAATATAATTATAGAAATCAGTGTGATACTTCGAAGGCAGCTGTTGCCTAATATACGTTGAACTCTGGGCAATACTTCTTGTCAGACTGCTTTCAGAAAAACCTTCGTGTTACTGTTGGGAGCTCTTTACGTATTTGACTTTTATTCACTTTTCTACGTTTCCTTCCAGTCTAGGTAGAAAATAGAACGTAATCTTGCAAACTGCAGTAGAAGACCAGCTTTTGCCTGGCTTTTTAAATGGATTATAACTTGGGGGTGGCATCTCATGGGATGAGTCTTCTTCGTACTAGCAAAGCAGTTCTTGTCCAGATGTTTGAGGGTCCCCCATGCTGGCAGCACCTGGCAGCTCCTCTCCCATCTCCTCCCAGGTGGGAGGGGAGGAGTGCAGGGCAACAATTAAACCCCACATAAGTGTTGTTTTACTCTGTTCAAGTGTACTGTTTGTACAGGTGGTTGCAGACAGCAGTGGTTACAGCATTAACACAGGGTACTATGCTCTGCCATGCAGTTTCTAGATTACTTCTGCTGATCCAGCATGGGCAGAGTGGTGGTTCTGCATGGGTTTGCTGTCCTCTTCTGTTCTGGTTGCAATTACATACATGAATAAGTATTGCAATTTTTTTTTCTTAAAGCGTGGACACAAGGAATGGTTTATAAAAACACTTACATAAACTCTGCAGAACTGAAAAATCCAGGCCATCAGAGGTAAATAGTAGTGAAAGATCAGAGTTCAGGCTTGGTACCAGTCTGGTGTGGCCTTTTGAGATCAGTTTAGTTTTGCTTTGGGAGAATTTTTTTAATGCACAAAATTGATTATTTGCACTTTTTCCTTATGCTTACTCTTTGCAGTGCTGGCTTTGAAATTTGGCATGGTTGATCTGTTTTGCATGCGAACTTGATTATAATTGAATAATTTGTGTTAGTTCTTGGGCTGTTAAGAGAATGGCTTTGCTTACAGAAGTGTATCAAGGCATCTGTGTGTAAATACATTGAGCTTTACTGAGCATATGAGGAAACCCTGGTAATAGCTACAGTTTTAATTTAGTTCAGACTAAGTTTAACGTTTAATTTGGCTGTACTTGGAGACTGCCTTTCTTAAGATCACAATTTCTTTAAGTGATTTTTTTATTACTGTTACTTTATGAGGGACTAAAACAGAGAATTTTTGCAGGATGTGAAATTGGTTGTCCAGATCCTCTGGCAGTTGCACAAGTAATGTGAAATGGAAACCTTTCCTCCTGTAATTTTACAGTTTCAGGAGACAGGTGTTGGTTGCAACAATAGGAGGTTTGAAATATCAGAAATGAGATTTTAATGTTTATCCTTTTGTATCAGGAGAGTCTGTGCTTCCTTGACTCAGTTAAGACTAGCAATGACAAAAGTTTCCCATGAGCTGTGTAGGAAACATGAATACTCTGGCTGTTCACTTTGCAGACATAAACTATACCTTTTTCTTTTATGTTGGGGCAGCCTTAACTTGATATGAATGACCTGCTCTAACTGAGCCAACGTTACTGTACCTCAGAGCTTTAGGATTGGAACATGCTAATCTAGAAGATAAAGTTTTCTGTTCAAGAGGAAAGTGTTGCTCAGGTGGGGTTACAGGAGGTGTTAGAACAGCTTTGGAGTTGCAGTCACTGTGCGGAGGGATGAATGTCACACAGTGAAGGAGAGGATACCCTAAGGAAAAGCAGGTGTTGGTTTAGGCCAACAAGCTTTTTTGCTGCTGAAATTTCTTTTAAAATGATGATAGGACTGTGCAAGAGTTTCCCTGCTCTCTGCTCAGTCCCGTTTTGAGTCTTGTTCAGTTCCCAGTCCTCACAGTAGAAGAAGAAACTGTTCTGAACTCCAGTTTGGAACAGAAGCAGAGTGCATGAGTAACGGGGCCTTGATGAACCAGTATATTGCTGGAAACGGTAAGGGCTGAGTGGATTTCAGAAGGTGAAAGTACATTTCTTGTTTTAAAGATGGGGGAATGTGGTAAAAGCATTGGACGTATTAACATGAAATAAAGATGACCTTCTTTGGGAGTTGTGTGTGATGCTGAGGAATTTGCTCAGAGAAGAGTAATTCCATGTAGGTTTTTTGGAGGCGTGGTGTGTCATGTTTTCTTAGTTTACTTTGCTTTTTTTGTTTCTGGAGCCTAATATGATGTGCTGATCTCCTGACTGGTTTTGGAGAAAAGCTTACTTCTGTCATAGCTATTGTGAATTGCCTTTTGGAGCCACAGTCACTTTACCTCCATTCCGTTATCTACAGGGATAATAAGCTTGTGCTCTCACGCAGTGCGGCTGTGACGGATGTACGCAGTGAAGTAGAAGTACTAGAAGACAGAGATAAACTCATTTGTTGTACAAAAATAATAATAAAAAACTACTGCGATTACCTAAAAATCTTTTAAAGTTAGAAATTGTCAAAATCATTATTAAAACTGTTGCCAGTAGTAGCTCTACAAAATGTTTTGATGTCCCACACTAGACACACTGTTTTAATAAGCTGAGAATTCTGGCAAAAATTAGAGGCTCTGCAGTGACAGATCCAAGCATTCTCTTTTTGAATTGTATTTAAGGGAATTTTAAAGCCCCCTAGTAGTGTACTTAATTTTCTATAAATTCCATCTAATAAGTAGTAGTGTATAATTCCCTTGCTGGAGATAACTGAGAAAACATGATCCACACTGAAGCTTTTTATTTTTGTGTTCTCTTTGCTGCGTGTTCACCAACAAGTAAAAAAATCGAGAAAAAAAGAAGGAACAAGAGGAAGGGAGGGAAGTGGGAATAGCAAACCCCAAGGTTAACCACACATTTATTCTCAGTTGTACTTGTTGACAAATCAAGGAGTGGAAGAGCTGTGGTTTAGGTTCTATTAGGAACAGTCAGAGCAAAACCTGTACTGTACCAAATTCTGAGTAGTAGCAATCAGGAAGGGAATAAATTTTAGTTTAAAGGTCTGAGGCGGCGTTAGAACCAAGACAGACCCATAACCGCTGGTCTTGCGTGGTCTTCATTTTCCCTGCTCTTCAAAAGAAGTTTTGAGCGCCCCTGACTTACACCGCAAGAAAAGTAGAGCAGGTTACCTAGCAGCTTTGGGTTTATACCCTATGGGATTCTTATGTGATACCATGGGGAAGGAAAGATAATGCTTGGCTTCAATCTTATTCCACTCTGAAGGGAGGAAAGAGTTTGGAATTCTTAAAATGTTTGCAGAAGAGATCTGTTTCCCGGTTTGCCATACGTTTCTCTCCCGCGTTTGTTATTGGCTGGGGATTTGGCACTAAGCAGACAGAAATAACGTTGCCTTTGGTATCGGGGTTAGTTGGTCCCTGGGTGCAGGGATCATTTAATTGACTTTGACTTCTCCATTGTTTGTATCAGAGCAGATTTTACTTGATATTATATTAGAAGCTGTAAAAATTAGTGTACATTTGGGACAATGTGGCTGTATCACTGAAATGTTTCTGGAGTGTGAGGATCATGCTGGATGACTCTGGTGTGTTGTTGTTTAGTGAGACTGATCTGATCTCCTGGAAAATGCCTGCAAAGGATTTTTCAAATTATTCCATTCTCTTCCTTTTTTAGAAAGATGTTAAGACTTGGTAACAATTTTGGGAGCCGTATTCAGGTAAAACAAGTTCCAGAATTTCCTAGTGAATGGTTTAGACATCATGTAATCGCGTAACTCACCTCTGATTTACAGAGACTCTTCTAAGCTAGAAATTTGTAGTGCAGGTATTGGGGTTTTTAAGGTCCTTAATGTTGACTGTATAAGATATTTTGAAGAAATCATGTGTTTACTTAAAACTATCTGAGTTTGCCATATATTGCATGTGTACGAGTGAGGCATGTGTACAGTTTTGAATATCTAGGATAATTGATGTTACTGAACTATTAAGCCAGTTCTGGTTGAAGCTGTATTACGCTGGTATCTATACAGGCAAGCCTACGTTTGAAAGGCTGTGGTACTGATGTTTTCAAACTGCATCTGGTAGCATATTATTTAAGAATTATAACTCGTAACTAAGTTTTGGTCTTTCCTGCCTAAGACTGCTTACCTGTGATCCCTCCAGTTTCAAAGCAAAGTGCAATGGGACTAGGTGACATACAGCCCTAACACAGCTGTCAGAGAAAAAGAAGGGCAGACTAAAGGTATGTGGACATCTTGCACATGAGAACATGCATCGTCTTTTATCTTCAAAGACTGTGCAATAACCTGCATCTGTGTGTTTACATAAGCAGAGCTGTGTTCAACTTAGGGTAAATTTTGCTTCCAAAGCTTTTGTAACTTGATTGTTCAGTGGAAAATTGCTGGTTTTTCTTCATATAATATAGGCCATGCAGCATTCTTAAAGGTTCTGTGCATTCTGGCCCCCATCCATCACAGTACTTAAACCATGAGTAGCCCTATTAAAGTTGATAGAATTACTCATGTGCTTAAAATTAAACATGTGCTTAAGTGCTTTGATGGATTAGAGCCAAAGTTGTCAGCACCTTGCTTTATGTGCTGTATTACACCTGCCTCTCGGTGCACTAGCCTGGATCCCGAAGGGACAGATTTTCAGGTGTGCTCAGTCCAATATTTAGTTACTCTTATGTTCTAAAAATGCAGTTTACATGCACAGACATAATAGATTCATATACTTTCTAGAAGCATAAATACACAACTACAGCTTTTGAAATCTAACAGTACTTTCACAAGATTTTTTTTTTTTTCTGAGGTTTTCAGTGGGAATGTTGTGCTGATTGTTTACATGGAAACATTGACATATGTGAGGTTTTTCACAAAGCCAGCTTTCTTTTGAAATCTGGATTTTAATAACCTGTGTGATGGAAATCACCAGTTAGATGGTAAAGCAGTTCATAGTGCTCTTTGCAGTGTTTAAAGGGAACTTGTGGAAGACCTGTATTAATTGTCTGTTCTGTATATTGCATTGTGTGTGTGACTGATTTTGCAAACTAGGTTCTCCCAAATAATTTAGGTCACAATTAGATGTGTGCAACATAGTTTTTAACTCTGTCTTTATATCAAAGTATATCATGACAAAATTATTCCACCTGTTGGGTTTTTCTTTTTCCAAAAGGTGCTGTTCACAGAGTAAGTGAATAGTCTGTCGGATATTATTTCTTCTCACAGTAAATCATCTTTGGTAGCTGGATGGTACAATGTGTTGTTACCCAGAATCTTAAAGAAGTAAAACCAGGTGTCTTCACAGTGAAGTAGGTCTTGGGAGGGAAAGATGATGTAAGAGGAAGAGCATGGCAACAGGAAAGGGAAAGTATGTTTCTGCATCCAGCGAGGTCTGTTGTTCCCAGTGAGATGCCTGCTATGTCCATGGTCAGTGTTGCCGCGTGGCACTGACTGTGTAGAGCGCTTTAGATTACATCTGGTCAGCCAGCTCTGCCTTTGGGTGACTTTATTTCATCTTACAAGGTGACAGAGTGATCAAGAATAGTGTTAATGTGATTAGGAAACCTCTTTCAATTCAGCTGCAAGCGAGGACCCAACTAAATCTGATTTCCTGCTTGAAAGCTGTGCAGAGTTCCTGCTGCGCAGCCGTGGACTGGTGGCTCCTACCCCCCGGTCCCGCCTCTGCTCCTCCTTTTTGTTCTTCAATAGTGCAAAATAGAAAATCTCTTTGAGGTTAGCAGGATTACTGATGTGATATAAATGAAGAGTTTGATTTGCAAAAGATACTCGGTGGGTTTTGCTATTGCGTTTTAGCCGTTTTATCTGCAAAATGGTGCTTTGTCATAGGTCTGAGATGAATTGTTTCAGCTTCGATCTGAACATTCTGGGCACCTATTTCCCCCCTGTTTTCAAGTGCCCCTTACTTGGCCTCTGCCCTGTTTGCCATCCTAGCTGTTATATTTAGAGATAATTGCCATGTTGTTCTGTTAGAAATAACCCAGGCTGCTAAACCAAATTTATCTTATTGTTGAATCGTGAAGTACCACAGAATTTTTGTAATGTGGATTGGTAGCAAAATCTTAATTGAATTTCCTTGCTTGTGGTCTTGTGTCTGTAGATGTTGACTGTGCTGCTCTGTTTTTATGAGGTGGATTGGCAGGTAGTGCTGTTTGTGTTCCTGTTAACTCCCATAGGGTGCAGTAAACAAATTTTAATGCAGATTTTATGGAATGTTTATGAAATCCATGAGCATGTTTTACTGCGTCAAAGACGCCATCTCTGGATGAACGGCTGTGTTTAGAGCCCATATGCCTGTCAAGTGCATGTGTTTCAAAATTAAATTGGTGCATTAATTTTCATTTGTGTTCAGTAATTGAAATGGGTTTTAGAGGGTGAGCAGGAAGGGGACAGCCCATTGCTACCTCCTTGTGCACTCACATTTGTTGGTGATACCTGACAGTAAACCAAGATGCCCCTGTGGTGGAATACAACAACATTGTGTTCTTTAAAAAACAAGGGGGAAATCAATTGTTTAGTAAAATTTTTATCTGGCTTTTACACTTGCAAATTGATTCCCTCAACTGGCAGTGCTGCGCAGAGGCAGGGGAAGCTTTGTACTAGAGAAGGTTGTTACGTTAGCAAGCTCAAGAGTGAGTGAAGTTTGACAGTGCTTCAGAAATAAAGGTAATTTATGCTTTATACCGATCACCAAAGGTGACAGAAGCCGGGCTGTTCACAATCTTGTAAAGAAGACAAAGGCTAATGCTCTCTATTACCATTGTATGATTATGTTTTAATATGCCCTATTAAAATGGTCTCTGTATACTCTCCAGGCATGTATGTTTTGCAACCCAAGTTTAAAGGATACTTTCTGCCTTGTTTTATTTGCGGCAGCACCCTGAGAACTAATGATAAAAAGGGAACATAATTAATAAAGAACATTTAAACCTGTTTTGGGGGGTTATTATATAATACAAAGCCAGACATTTTCAGCTGGTGTCCTTGTGCCACGTGCTTTTACATACCTGTCAGGATTCTGGGCAGGGCTGCTTGTGGTGAAATAATGTGTACACCCTATTAAATTGCAAACCATTTTGTGGCATTATTTATTACGCTAAGGCTGTACATAGAAAGCTGTGTGTTAAGACAGGTTGGGAAAGAAACTGACACTTCTGGAAAATGAAAGGTAGCGTTTATATCCTCAATATGCATAGTTTGTTCCAATATTTTGTGTTCACACTTTTAAGATTCATGTTCCAGGCCGTGTTCACAGTGGGATTAATTGGTAATCATAACTTAGCTTCATTAAAAGCCTTTTTCTGTTGCATATTTTTACTTTCGCTGAGATGATGCATCCCATGGCATTAAATTTACCTCTTCACAATGTTCTTCATGACACGTCTAATGTCTGGCTCCTAAAATATTCCTATATTTAAAGTGTGATGTTTCCTGTAGAATCAGGGATTTGGAGGAGATGTGGGGAGGGTTTCCCCGCTAACTTAGATAGTTGACATATGTTAAAATGGTAGTGCAATGTCATCATGGGTATCTTTCTTCTTTTTTCTAATTTAAATTCTTTAACATGTTTTGATTTTGCCGTTAATTTCAGCACTGTATTTTTTATACATTTCTACTTGTGAGATGTTTATACTGGGTGAGCTGAATCCTCAGTCCTTCAGAACATTCTTTTTGAACTTTAAATTAATTTTTTCCAAGTTCCAAATAATAGTTATTCATATTTTCTGGAAGATAAACCAGAAATGAGCATTAAAATAAATTAGTTTACTTTCTGATGATCTGTTTGTTTAAATATTCATTCAACACGATTGGATGAAATCTGAGTAAAAATGTTGCCATTTTAATAGTAAACCTCAGCCACAGGTGGAGAAGTTCCCTACTATATACTCATTAGGTTTGTTTTCAAGGAATATTTGATTTTCCTGACCTTTGATGTCATTCTAATTTCATGTTATTTGAATTGAAATGTCATCTTTTTTTATAGGACTTAAAATAGACTTTATTAGTTTTCCTGAAAGCTTTGCTTTGGCCCATTTAAATATTGAAAACAGCAGGATTTGAGATTTTTCTTATAATCCTCAACTAATAGAGTGTAATGCTTTGTTTGGCCTACCCTGCACAGCCTAAGCAGAAGTTTTAAACAAGATTAAAAATATGACCTTATTAACCCATGGCATCTAAAGATACAGCACAGCCCCGCAGAGACATCCGTCACTCATTAGCCGGGATCGCACGGTGCCGTTCCCAGCCTGCTCAGTCTGTTCCGAAGGAAAACGTTTTGGAAGCTCAGCTTTTTTTCTTTTGTAGTTTTACCAATCATGCCAGCACCTAGGAATAAGAAAGAAAAAAGGAAGAATCTGTTTCGAAGTTGAATGTTCAGTCTTTGTGGTTGGGAAAATAAAGTTCAGTTACTTTTGGAAATTGAGGCGCAACGTGGCTGGGATTTCTCACAGACAGTTCTGGCAGAGGGAAGGGACAGCAGAGGTGGGGCTTAGCTTTTGTTTACTGCACTTTGTTAGTCCCTGGATAAAGTGAGTTTCACCTTTCTGTTTTTGAAGAGGAGTTAGAAGCTGTTGGATGAGTGAGCGATGAACATGTTGAGTTCCAGAAGAATAAAGCATCTAATTGTCATGGAAAATTCATGCTTAGTAAACATTACAAACACAAAATGACTTGATACATTCATTGCTGTGTAACAGGATTCCTTGTTTACTGGGCATGCTATAGGGCCATGGCAACAAAACCAGAAATAGGAACTATGAGTGTTCTTGTTGTAAAGATGATGATGGTTATCAAGCAGTTAATTGCTGGAGTTTTACATCACTCCGTGTTCATTATCACTTTGCTGTGCTACTGGTGGCATGAGGATCAGTGAAGAGGTGTAAATGTGAAAGCTTGACCAAAGCCTGTGATGGAAATAATGTGTTTTATTGTATGGTATGGAAGAGTCAGGTAAATGTGCGCTTAGCTGATGCTTCGAGACAACCACCTGCAAGTGTCCAGGGGAGAGAACGGAACTGCAGTTTGCTTTAAAAAAAACAGCAAACACCCACCTCCCCAAAACAACACTGATGCCTTTCTAAACTTCTGTCTTTCTAATGACGTTCCAAAACAAAGCAAAATGACTGAAGCTTATTTCTTCGCTTAATCCTTTAAAAATACTGGTACCTCCCTTGACTTTCAGCCTATCACTTGCCCTTTTGATATCAGTGGGGTGGAATCTAGATATGCGTTCATTACCTTCAAGACCTAGCTGAAAGCTGGAGGCAAAATCAAGCCAGGCAAATTGCTCACACTGCATTGATAAACATTTCCTGCTTTCAGACCATTGTTTACATTTTTTAAAATAAATAATCGTTTTTAAAAAAACAGAAAGTGAGTGATGTTTTTGCATCTGTATGTACACTGACTATATGTCTACTGTACGTTTTGGGTTGTGGAATGGAGAGTATCATAAGACGTGTGGCAATCGAAAGCACTGAGGATTGGAAGGAAGAGGGTGAAAAGGCCTCAGTCTTTCCTCTGTTCCTGTCTTATTTATTTCCCTTGGTTCAGTGCTTTTGGCCTTTCCTGGCTCACTGCCTTGTTCCCATCAGCGGTGCCAAATCCCTAAAGCAAAAAACAGGTAGTCTTCAGGAATAAGGTGATCTGTAGCTAGGTCAAGAAGTCTGCGGCATCCAAGAATTGACATCAGCTTATTGATGATTTTCATTTTCCATGAAGCTTCACTGCTCTTCCTCACCCTGCCCCCACTTCTTAGAATACCTGTGGTAGTCAGTGAGGAGGAGCTGATGTTCAGGGATAATTGGGTATTAGGTAGAGTTCTGCTGCTGATTCAGCCATGTCCTGCACACAGCTAAGTCATCCCAAATATGATTTGATGCTGCTGTTTGCTTTCCATCTGTAAAAGCAGCATCTGAATCGCAGTCACGCGTTCACAACTGGCGAATGTACAGTAAGATCCTCTACGTCGCTATCAGAAAGGCAGCGCAACGTGTGGCTGGCTGGCGCAGTGGTTTGCCTTGACTGTCATTTACAAAACTTGCATTTATCTTTCGTTAGATAACTCTAATTTCCACCACTCTTGGGCGTCTGTGTCTGCCTTGTTATTTAAGCAGTACTTTTTTTTTTCCTGCTGTTCTTCTGCATTCTTGATTGGTGACTGTGCTTTCAGTTTCGTTTTCGTTGTTGATTGTGAATAATTATTGAAAGCAAAAAGTGATAAAAAACATTTGCAATATGAGTACTTCATTAACGCAGTAAATTGAGGCTTTCAAGCTGTTTTCTGTAAACTGAAAGCATGAGCAGTGCCTTTTAAAGGGTAAAAAAAGAAACTGTACTGTTGATAGTTTCAAGTCTCTGGGATGCTGTGCTGGAAAATGTTAGTTTTCAAATAAATATTAAAAATAGTTTATATAAATGTTCAGATAATGCAAATGTTCTCTAAAAACAGTTTGACGATTAAAAAGACATTTAGGCAATTCAGGTGAGGTTTCTTAATAATTATATGGCTAGCTTGGTTTACCTCTAAGTATTAATTTTATATTGTGTTTAGCAAGACATTTTAATAATGTAAGAATTCTGTCATAGCGCATTACAATTAAGTTACAGTTCAGGCTCAATACTAGTAATACCTTCAGGGTGTTAATTCCTGGTTACACCAAACGTTTGATCGTGCATTTCATGTGATCGCTCTGTTTAGCAGTGAAAATGCCTGTTGTCAAGTTTGACAGAAAATACAGTACAGCTAGAGTAGAGGCAGTGGTTTACGCTCTGACTTGCTTAAGCCTGTTATGCTTTTTAGTTTGGCTGCATTTAATCCCAAATGATAGTGCTCGTATGCAACATTCCAAGTAGTTACAGTTGTCTAGCCTACTCCTCAACTTGTAGTTTGAAGGTAATTTTACATATTTGTATTAGCCCTTTGTTATTTATTCTAGATTTTATGTCCGAACTGTTAGTTTGGGTGTCTCTCCCAGGCTGAATTCTGTGTTCTACCTTTTTCTGCTGTTAAATTGTTTTCGTGCTTTAGGTTTGTTTGGGTTTTTTTGTTGTTTTACTATGGGGTTCTTTAGTCTCCTTTCATTTGTCTTTACTTTTAACAATGTATCCATTTTCTTCTGTACTAGTTTCCAGTTCATGCTTTTGTAAACAACATCCATGTGTTTCTAGTATTTTGCATTCAAATGAATCAAAATATATTTGATTTTTCAGAATGTCTTAGTCCCAGTCTAAGACTGCAGTAAGTTTTTATTTAAGCGTAATTGGATATTGACTTTGGGATACAAAGAGATGTTTACTGTTTAAGTAGGAAAGTTATGAGCTATTTAATCAAGTCTATCTGCAGAAGCATTCGTGGCCGAGAGCACTTTATTCAGTGTTAGCAATGCCATCTTGATAGCACACTTTTCAAGTTCACATTCTGTTTCGTAAGTATGTTCTGCTTTTATGGCTTATAAATTTAATCATGTGGTTTTTATTACAGGGAGAAGAAAATGAAAATTCAGGATATTAAAAACAATATTAAAGAAGCTATAGAGGTAAGCTTACGAGCTATTGTTCTTAAGTACTCAAATCTAGCTTTTCAGACACTGCAATATTTTGGTTTTTTTTCTTTGCAGACAATAGTGACAGCAATGGGCAATTTGGCGCCTCCAGTTGAACTAGCCAATCCAGAGAACCAGTTTCGAATCGACTACATCTTAAATTTAGCTAACCAGATAGACTTTGATTTCCCCCCGGTAAGTAAATAATTCGAATTGGCTGCAGTCATGCTTATTTGCAAACGGTTATATTTCACTGCACTGTTGTTTAAACTTGGACAAACCAGCGAGCTGTTCTTTTGGGAATTACTGCAGTAGGTGTCTTCAGTCAGTGCTAAAAAAGCACATAGCAGCGCAGCGAGAATGTTCAAGCTGATCGTTTCTGAACAGAGACCCTTGTTTCTTTTCTTGTCCTCAACTTAAATAATCGGCCACAGAGTTGAGATGGACAGTGCTGGCAGTAATGTTTGCGTATTGTTGGGAATTGCCCTGCCCAAAAGGAGTGGAGTACGCATGGCACTCTGTCAATGATCAGCTGGCATTTAGTGATAGTGTATTTTTCTCTTTTGGAGGAATAGTAGAGTTTTCTTGCTGACTCAGACATGTTCTCCAACAGCGGTGTCAGCCAGGCTTTCTGCGAAGGCTCCACACTCCACGTCCTTGCCCCAGCCTTCGCAGTCCTGGTTAATCATTCAAAATACCAGCAGTCCTAGAGTAAATGCAGGAAGTGTAATTATTTGGTTGATGGTACAACAGTGTGCCCACTCGCTGTGATTAATCTCTGCCATATCTCAACCAGGCTGGTAGCAGAAGACAATGAAAATACACTTTGCAAATACTGAATTCTTAAAACACTGAGAAGATATTTATATTAATTATTGTAAAGCACATCATACTTGCAGTAATACTGAAAGGATTTGAAGCTTGTATTCTGTGCAGCATTCCAGAGGGCTGAGGATAGGAATTATGATGAGGAATCAAGATCATGATTCATTTACATCAATTTTATTCCCGGCAGTGGACAGTCCCAAGTGCATGAGAGAACAGTGCAAGTGCTAATAGTAGCAAGATGTGGGATAGTTGCCATCACAGCAAGGTTTTTGTAACTCTTGATTTATAGACATTATAGAATAAGCAGTCTGTGGAGCCAGTGAGAGTTACCTTTTGCAACTGTTGCTGCTTCTGGGAATTTTTCTGCTCCAATCAGCCTTTATTAAGAGAAAAAAACAACCAACCAAGAACACATACTTTGTGTACAAGGCAAAAGTCATATGCTACTGGCAGTTTTTTGGAAATACTGGTGTTGTCATCTCGAAACCCAGTGATTTTTGAAGTGCAGCAGGCATAGACAGGTTATGGAGATGGGTGTAGGATTCTTTTGTAGCACGTAAAAGGTAACATTAGTCATGTGTCATAAAGAATCTTACATAAATTAGAGGCTTTGAGATTTTTAACTTGGCATCTCTTTAATTTTGATACTTGTCAGTGTTATTCATAGGAATATTTCATCACTTTAGGGATGATCTCTCCTGCTGGGGAGGAAGGGGAATGGCAAGCAAAAAAATATCATGCTTTGAAGATAGTTTTAGGAGAATTCTCAAGAGAAAATACAGCAGCTTCTTCCTCCACCCTGTGTACTCTTGAACTGGATGGGAGCCGGCAGCTCTCTTACTGCCCATTGTTTTGTGATAGTTCAGGTTGTTATCTGTGACAATGCTGTAACAAGTTCCTGTGGCCTACCTCACACGGAAAGACTTGATTTTCCTTGTCTATTCTACCTAGGAAGGTTTTTTTCTTGGAATGCAGTAATTTTGTTTTTTTTTTTTTCCTTCACTCCCCAAAAGTAAGGAGTTATTGTGTAGTGGGAAGAGAATAAGCCAAGTGTGTGTGTGTGGTTTACTGGTCTTTATATAAAAATTAATATTCAGCATGTATTATCTCTGGTAGGATACATGGTAGCAAGTCCTTCATGTCTAAAGCAATAGAAATATACTTAGCAGGTCCAAAAATAATTTCAAGTTCAATTAAGAGTCTTTGATATGTTGAATGACACAACTTCAGTGCTCAACTAAAACTAGTTTTTCTTCTCTGAGCAAGTGCATTGTATTTTTAAGTCCCGAGTCTGCAGAGGTTTAGGTGTGTGCGTAACACTGAATAGGGGCTAGCTTCAGTGGCGTGAGTAACTATTTCATATGTAAATGTTTATAGGGTTGAGGTTTTGAACTGGATGTACATTAGCCACTCATTTTGAAGGAGTATTGTTGGCTCCCTCTGTTCCAGTGATTATATGAGCTAATGTCTTATCTGATTTCTGAGTTTGTCTGCATGTAGGTTGTAGTCCTGTTGATACCTGAAAAACAACCTACATGTTAATTGCATGTTTCGAATCCAGTTAAGATCTAGGATGTCCCTAAATGGTAACTCTCAGAGCATCACATCAAAAATACATGATTCTTCAGTACTTCTATATATTCATCTTTTCCTAAGCATTAATTTAGCCAGATCTACAGAAGATGATCTACAGACAACAATTTATCACCAGGATTGTGTAATTTCTTCTCCAACTGCAGGAGATCTTTAGAACATGAGGCCTCATCCCTCTTCTGTATAAGAAGTAGTAGTTTAAATGAAGTTCAAATACACATCAAAATCTGTGTTTATCATTACCTGTTGAACAGATGGAGCTAGCATTCAAGTTTCCTAACAGCAAGACTATAGAATCACAGAGTCACCAGGTTGGAAGAGACCCACCGGATCATCGAGTCCAACCATTCTCACCAGTCTCTAAACCATGCCCCTCAGTACCTCATCCACCTGCACCTTAAACACCTCCAGGGAAGGCGAGTCAACCACCTCCCTGGGCAGACTGTTCCATTGCCTAATGACCGTTTCAGTGAAGAATTTTACGTAATGTGAAAGGCAGAAGAAAGTAAAAGGAAGAACACAGGACCTCTACAGTGTGATCGTAGTATAGGGGTCTGGCTGTATGTATCTAGGATGCAAAGAGAAACTTTTGTACTGTGATATTCTAATCCTTTTCTTAGTCTGCATCTCCATCTGTTTGCTTTGCAGTTTCTGACTTACAGGAGATGCGTGTCATTTGTGTAAAGCATATTGTATTGAGTTAAAAATAATGCTGCTACAGTGGAATGCTAGGTTACACATTCCCTTTACAACTAAAAAATTAGTATGTTGGAGATGTTATTTCAGCACACTTGGTATTAAGCAATTAGATTTCTTGAAACAAATAGTAGCATGTGGTGAAAGGAAAAGGGTAGCACTTACTGAAAGGAATTCTGTCCGTGTAATCGTGCTGGTGATCAGCAGATCAAATCTGCAGTTGCTTTTGTAGCCTTTCCATGTTGCTTCACCATACTGTATATGACATTGGGTAGAACCCAGAGGAGTTTCAGAGGGGATATTTATTCCTGTTCTGCACACCAGGTAGTGGTTGTGATATTTTCTCCATCCCTAGTACCAACTATAATAGTGGCTGTTTTCTCATCCCTTTCTTTTTGCTCTTACTTTCAAAAGAGGAAAGGAAGTGTTCATGTTCTATGAACATTCTCTTTCCGTGATCAACCAATTTGAACCAAGCTGCCAGATAATTTCTATCTATTTTGGATCACAGTCCCTATGTAATTCTCTGATTTTAATGAAGCATTCCAAATAGCACTATTTACAGTTGCCCATTATTAATTGATCTGGATTCAGCTGAGAAAGGTTTCTCTAGAAAATACCGTAACTTCAGAAAGATTGTATTCAAAAAACTAAACTGTACAATTGGAATATTAGCAAAATAATTGGGGAATCATTCCAGCCAGTAGCTCCCTAGATGTAGGAAAAGGAATGCTTAGAAGAGAAGGGATCGATTTTAGGGTGTTGGTGAAATTGTCTGCAGGTTTTTTGGTCCTGGTTTATTTTTTATTACACTGCTCCGTTGTAGTTATTTTGAATGTCCCGCTGCCAGTGCTACTGAATGGTTTTTTTATGGTTTCTGAGTGGTGTCTTTGAGGCCGAGCTTTACCGCATGCTGGCTTCAGCCTCAAAGCCAGCTTAGCATCCCCTCTGCCCACAGCCATCCCTTCCCGCTCCTCCACACCATGATGTGCCAAAAAAACCTCCACTAGGTCCCCAGCGTAAATCAGACCATTGAACCAATCCAGGTTGAAAATAACCCTGGTAACCCTTACTCCTTCTCTCTTCTATTTTGGGGAGGTTATTTTTAACAGGGATCAGTTTTGAGGGCTGGTTTACAACATGGCCCATAGGCAGCGTGCTACAAATTGTGTAGTATGTTAATGCGCGGCAGGGTCAGAGGTGCAGGTAGGAGTCCTTAAAATAGTTTTAACACCAAAATCTTCAAGAAAATAACAAGATGATGTAGTCTTGGTAAGAAAAGATGTCATCTAGGGTCTCTTCACTGCCAAAAGTGTTCCGTAATTATGTAAGCAATAGAAGAAAATTTTCTGTCCCTGTAGATAATCACCCTGATGTGTATAATGATAGATATATGATTATTCCTGTCTAAATACATCATGGATGAAGGGGAGAGCTGTTCTGGTTTGACAGCATCGCTAGCTTTATAATGCAGTGACAAACATTCGCTCTAAGGAGGGGACATATCCCATGAGGCTCTCTGGAATGTCACAGATTTGGGGGTATGGAGGTAGCAAAACATTGTCTCTGGTGGGGACCTGTGGGAATCTGGGAGACAAAACCTTTTGGACGTCTGGGTAATATTGTGTGAATTTGGGTAGCTATCACAGCAAGAAATTTCAGGCTCTTGCTCTTTCTTGTCCAGACTCTCTTTATGGTTTTGGACAAGTCACCCAGTGTCCTTTATACTTTTTTCTTTTTTTAATGCCCTATGTATCTTGTTATCTGTAAAACAGCAATAAATCTGCATCTTGGATATGCATCTTGAGGTGCAAAATTGGTAGAAAATGTGGATACATGAAGTATTTTTAACTCAAGAATGTTAATGTAGTTAACAGAAAGGAATGGGAGGAGCATTGCAAACAGTACCAGCAGAGTGATGTGATAGTACCTCCTATGAAATAATCTTTACTTACTCTTTTTTTAAATCTCCATTATCTTATCTATGCAGAGTAGCTCCATCTAAATGGACTTGTAGATAATCCAATTGAGTTTACCTGATCAGAGTTTAACAGGACTTAAATAAAGCTGCTTTTCCTAACCCTTAATAGCAGAAATAAATTCTTGAATACAGGTTAAGTAAAGAGTTCTTTTGAAGGCGCCTTTTAGTAAAGGGACTGAGGTAGACAGCTGCTTGACTTCATTTCAGTTTCTCATAATTAAAAGATGTATAACTAGTAATTATTAACAAATTAATCTGCTGAAATCTCTGGGTTTTGTCCACCAAATGGATGGATATCTGAATGTTTTATTCTTACAAACGGGTTGCAAAAGACACTCCCACTCTGGGATGTGTGTGGCTGTGACCAGCTGATAGGTGAATTCGGTGCAGCTTTTAGTACCATCCATGTTACCAGTCCTGTTTTCTTTGGGTCCACAAAACAATAAAGTCTTCGGGATTTCTGTGGGAGCATGCATGAGTTATGCAAAGGCTTTTTTATTTACAAAGGAGAAAGTAATTATTTAGTAAAATGTACAAATAGAAAGAGCATGTGCAAGTATAGTAGATACACTTTAATGTGGGAAGTTCGTTCTTTTTACATCTAAGGCTAAAGCTGTTTAAATTAAGTAAAAACTATTTGTGCTGTGTATGTTTTGACTGCTGAAGTTTTCCAGAAATCAAAGCACCTACTAGACAGGAACTTGGGATTTTTTGAAATGAATAAACCATTTGTAGCATACTGTAGAAAAACTAATCACTCTAGTTCATATAGTTTGCTATACCATTCAGTAATTGGATGTCAGACAGTAAATATAGGTTAGTTTCAGATTAAAACTGGAAAAAAAAGAAAAAGTATAGTTGAAAAGTATGAACTCATTGCCTCCTCAGAGCAGAGTGCAGTGGTGACTGGAAACAATTGCTTAATTTACCAACTGCGTTAAAAAAGCTTCTTTTAAAAAAAATGTATTTTGGTCTTATTTTTCTATACTTCCTGCGTCCAGCTAGAATTACTTATTAAATAAATGAAGTTAATGTGCTGGTTTTGTTCATTAACATAGAACTTTGTTCTCCATCTAAAACAAAACTGATGGGGAAAAAGAAAACGTAACAACAAGAAAGTGGCACTGCCTGGCTGGTGATGAAATAAAGAATGTAAAAAATCATTTAAAAACATGGAGAATTATCAAATTGCTTGCATCCACTTAAGGCTTATTGATCTGTTTAGCCAAAGTAACACACACTGACTGTGGATGCCAACTAATGAGCATGAAGCTTTGAGAAATACCAATTTAAATATTATGCATAGTAGGTTTGATTCTGATAATTTAAGTCAGCAGTTAGTATTTTAATACAACATTTTATTTATCCTGCTGTCTAGTAATGAAAAATTGATTTTCCTCAAATACATGTTAAGTCTCCTGGTTTCCATCTTGGTTTAGAGGTTTTTTTCTTCTTGAGTTTTCATTTGTAGGAAAAATCTTGAGAATCTGTTTATCTGAAGGGAGTAGAAAGCTATCAATTGGCAGTATCTCGGTAGGAGTAATTTTATAAATTGTGAAGCCCGTATTAAATAAAGTTACATATTTAGGCCAGTCTTCCAGAAGAACAGTAATATTACAGTACCTTGACTTTCAATACGGCCTAAATAATGAGTACACATGTATTTTAAAAAAAAAAAGAATAAAAGGCCAGTCTCCCATCTCACTTCTGTGAACAGAAATGAGATGAAATGTAAGAGCTAAGCAGCTTTACTAATCAGCATTGCTTCTCCGTACAGTGATTAATCTCTTGATTTGTTTGCTGCTGTAGTTTAAGCACTGATTCGGTGCTTAAATGTGGCAGCATCTGCAGCAACAACTCTTGTCCCACCTTCTGGTGATCCAGATATTATTGCCAGTAACAGTCTCTAACTGCAGTGAAAATGGGGTTGCTGTTACTTCTTACACTTAAGTTTGTTACACGCAGTAAAATAAAACGTATTCTGTGCATGAAGTGAAAATACTTTTGGCTAGATAATTAAAGGAATGTACCCTTTGAATTCTGCGGTGCTTTCACTGAAGTGTCCGTGTAGTTAATTTGAAATCCCGTGAAGTATTTCCTTAAATTGGATAATCTGCAGTCCACGATTTACACAATGGCATTATCTGCACATCTTTTCTGTAGTGCAGTTGTTTGTATAGTACAAAAAAACCCACCCTATATTTTGTCTTGTTATTAATTTATTTGATTAGCATTTGAAGTAAACGCTAATGCTTTATTCTGCATATGTATTTTGATCCTGTAAATTCCCACCATCCCGTATTTATAGGTTTGTAAGTTCATGTTTAAAAATTTATGTGAAGAAGTCATGACTTAATTTCTCTTGATACGTCTTTTTTTTTTTTCTCAGAGCAGCCTTAAAGAACAAGAACAGATTAATTCAATTTCTGTTGAAATAGAAGAGCTGTCAGCTGAATTAAACAGGAAATAGGCACAAATTTAATATAGAAATTCTTAAGGATTTTCTGGTTTTAATCACAGTAAGAGACTATCACAAAAGGTTGTACGCAGAGATGTAATACAGTTTTACCTGCCTGGTATTGCAGTGGCTTGAGAAGAGTTTCTGTGAGAGTCTGTAATGAGACTAAGAGACACGTGCAGGTTGCCCTGTGAACGTGCTTTTTGGGTGTACAACAAAACGTGCCTTTGGGCATAAAAATTCTGTAACGTACAAAGACTTGGAAATGTGGTGGTAAACATACTTCTAAAAAAATAATGACTTTGGTATTTTAATTTAATTTACAGCATGTCAGATGAGTGAAGGATGAACATCTCTGACTTCCTACTTTTACATGGAGCAGAGCCACAAGGAGTGTGCCGTTAGTTTATGAAGTTCTTCTTTTATGACTTGTCCCTTTGTCAAACTCGAATGGCAGTTGGTGAGAGCTTGTTGTGTGGGTGAGCAGCTATTTGCTTGTGTTTGCTGTGTGTGACTCCGAGCTGTGGTCCTGCCACAGACCTGTTGTGCCTGTAGACTGCCAAGGCTGTTAAAGGGATCGTGTTTGCTCGAGGCAAGCATCTCTTCTTATTAGGAGTCTTATGAATACAGATTCTGCTTCTTCGGAAAGATTGTAAGGTGATTAGTGATCCGTCCTTGGGATCTGTCAGAATTTAGAATGAGGAGAAACTGTTTTATCTTTCACCTTTTTGTCTTGGTGGAAACTTCTGGCAAAAATAGGAGTTTAGTTTCCAGCCTGAAAGGGGGCAACAAAATTGCAGTCTGGTCCGGGTTCAACCCACTGTTTAAAGCAGCGTTTGTTCTTAGTACTGGGTAAGGTAACAGGTCATTTAATTTGACCATTTGTCTTAAGTTCATTATATACTTATTACACAACAAGTAACAAAATGACATAGTATCAAATATATTTTCCAAACCCTAATTTAAGGCTCAGAGGAAATTTCTCACCTTCCTTCTTAGCCAAAGCCCTGCCTAAAAGAAGTTCCTTTCCAGTTTAGTTTGTGCTACTAGAAATGTGAAGGTACTGTAAGCAGACACACGAGATGTTTCAGCATCTTTCCTTCTTTTCTAAGCATGATAAACTATTGACAATGAGACTGAATCCTTGCTGAAAGTATTTCTGGTTGAGGTATTGGAAGTGCTGAATACTCCAGCCTCTCCCAAAGAGTTTTGTGTTCAGCTCTGGACACGTGCCAGTAACTGGAGAGTATCTTCAACTATTTGTAGGTATGCGTTTCCTTTGTGATATCATCAGCATATTTTCCCTAAAATAGCAAGCAATAATTAACACTTGTTCACACCATTAGGAATGCAGATGTTTCCCTGTTCAAGTAAGCAGCTTATTAAACTGTCTGATTTGACAGATTCTAACACATTCTAGTGTCCCTGCCCAAACACAGGGAGGATGACAAAATACCATTAGTTTCCCTCACTGAGTGGCCTTGCAGTCAGTAGCGATCACTTGATTTCAGATATGAGCACTGAAAAATAAATCAATTTGTCGTATATTTACCTATCCTGGAAGGAGAAAATCGGTTAGTGTCGTTTGTCTTGGGGTGCACTGTGCTGCCCTGCTGTCCCCTGACCTTGTCTTGTTCCAATATGGTTTGTTAGTGGAATGCAGCAGAACTGCCTGACTGCCATGAAAGTAAAGTTCACGCGCCTCCTGCAGAGTAGGTTTGTAAAAGGGTTTGAAACCAATGGTCAGTTGTTATTTTTAAAAGCTGAACGCATCCGGAAGCAAACATCCTCTGAAATACAGTTTTACAGTTACAAGCTGGTTTGATTTGACCTTTAGTCATCAGGTTTGTAAGTGGATGACCTATATACAACTCTTATCGTGAAATGTGCAACTCCATGGGACAGTGAACTTTGCCCAGGAACTGAATCCCAGTTTTAACCACAACATTGTGTAACGGTCGTACACACCTTCTAGTAGGTAAGGGCTTTTTTGAATGGCATTGACTTTTGCTGGAATTAGTAAATAAGCTGTTGCAATGACAGATCCACCCTACATTATATTCCTCAAAGAAGAGGTAATGTTGAACGTCTCTGCTAAGGTTTTTATGTGAACATGATGTCACAGTGGCAAGAACTGTGCCAGTGTTTCTCCCTGCCAGCGTCCTAATGCTGATAAAACATTGTTTCGTAAACATTTTTTTAAAAGTCTTTTGAGTATTTTTATATCAGGAGGGAACAAAACCTTGTGGACGGTATGTCCAGTTTTTCATTTTCTACCGATATTTTATCCTTTTAGAATGCCTCTCAGAAGCCAGTCTTGGTTCCTTAATTTTTCCCAGACCTGGAGTTTATCTCCTGAGAATTTTTTTTTATTTTAATAACCAAAATGCTCAACCTCCAAGTTCTTCAACACTTTCTCAGGTTTGAATTTTAATAAAACCATGGCTTACCTGCTGCCATTAATTCAGTTTGTCAAAATTTTCTAATATAGTAGATTCTTAACTTGATTAGACTCTGCTTTGCCCCTTTTCTGATCCAGAATTGTGTCAGTAAGTATCTTTCTGGAGCAAAGTACTGTTTTCCAAGCATCTTTTACCTGATGAGATCTGCTGATGGTTTTTTTCTCTAGAGGTCTGCACAGATTTCTGTAGGTGAATACAGGCAATTTACAAATGTTGCCTATTGATTCATTGTGTTGGGAAACTTTCAGCAGGTGGAGAGAGTGTTTTATAATAAACAAAACATTAATACTGAAATATGTTTCTTTTCACATAAATACGAGTTTGTAAATATTGTGGTGTTGTGTTATGGTGAGAGATTAGGCTTCCTCGCTACCAGCAGGTTATGATACTTCAGTTATCTAAGTAAGACCAGAGAAGGTTTACCCAGTCAGTGGTTCTTAAGAGTTTCAAAGTTTAGCTTGTTAGTTAGGGATTGTGCCTGGAATTCATACTGTGCCCCTGCTCAGCCTGAGCACATTCAAAACCAAGTTCTGTTCTGTTCAGATTTGTGTTGTCGGCGTTGTTTTCCCCAAGTGTTCTACGCAAGGATTGCTTCCTCTTTAGGGTTGTGTTAGCGTTTTGGCAAGCATGAAGTCTGGCCTGGTGGTAAATGAACGCTACAATCTTGACATAATTCTTAGGAAGAATTCACTTCTCACCTTCCTTGGTGATGCTGTGCTGTCCTCACTCGTGTTGACTTCTGTTGCCTTACACAGCTTCAGCTGTAGTTTAAACAGGATTTTGGGTGTGTTTTGTGGAACTGCAGCATTTTTTTTTAATGGAAAATGACATAACTTGACTTTTTTCTTTTCAGTGGTAAGTTTGCATAGGGCAAGAACGGGTAGTGTGACCATACTTTGTAAATATAATGAATCGTTTGGAACTTAATATTTAGATCCTGTTTATTGTGGGATGACATCTCAAACCAAATTGTTATTTAGTATCATTTGTTTATTTTAGCTATTTTGTTAGGAGTTCCATTTTATAGAGCAAGAGAAATCTGTGTTGCTGCTGCTCTAGAGCCTGTTATATTAGAATGTGCCAGCAAATGAATCAGTGTTATGGCAACAAGAACCAGACATGTAAGGACTAGTTTGCTGGCTATTTCTTTTCAGGAAATTTGCCTGGTACTTTTGGTTAATTTGTTTCCTAACTCATTATTTTTAGAGATCTTATACAAATTAGACCTGTTTAACTCAAAAAAGCTACTCTGTTGCTGACTTGATTTTTAATGGCTTCTGAAGTCCCTGTTTTACCTAAATATGTAACAAATCCTGTGGTTTTGCTTGCCTTCCCCCAGAGTAGCCCCAGGCTGCGCTTCATGATTCAAATGGGATGCTGAGGATTTCTTGTGTTATTCTTCTTCTTAAATATTATTTCAGAATTGTGGTTAGTGTAGGTGTATTGGGGAGAGGGAGAATCTGGCTTTTCGCAACTAGCTGCTATGTCTTAATTCCACAATCAGTCTCTAGTGTTAATAGGCTTCTAACAAAGCTAGAATGGAACTCGATAAGGCTGGTTCCAGCTTTTCACTGGTGAACACCTTCCTAGTTTACAATTGTGTAAGCTGGGTCAGCATCAGTCCCCAAACGTGTGGAGATGTTTGCTGTGACCTAAAGACAAATGGTTGCTTATTAATAAACGGCCTTCATGCTTGGCTATCACAAGTCATGTATTTCAGTTTCAAAAATGAAGCAAAACCAACCAAACAAAAACAACAACAACAAAAGAAACAGATAAACGAAACACACACCTAAAACCCCACTGTGTCTTAGCATAGTAATCTATTACTCCTTGCTCCCTGTAGATCCTGATTTTGAAATGCCAATAAAAAGTTCAAAGAATGTGGACTTAAAGTCTTTTTCCATCCCACACGGACAGTTAATAACCATACTGAAAACACTGCTCAAGTATCTCTGGTCATAGTTCAGATTAGCAGGACAGACATAAAGGCAATATTAAGTATTTTATTGCTAATTTGGCCTAGCAAGGCACAAACACTGATCATTATCCTGTTATTGTAATCCATATCTTTCCTTGGAAGTTAAGAACTACTCTTAAAACACAGGGAGGACTCTTCTGAACTATATGTAACAGTTCTGTTACACTAAATCCTAGGCTTTTTATTATCGATGTGTTTATGCTAGGGCCAGGAACTGGATTTACTTTTCATCCCATTTTAAGAGTCTGGTTGCAGAAACTGTTCCAAATGCTTTTCCACGAGGTATGATCGAGATCATAAATTGTTGGAAACTGTTGCTTTATATCATTTCTCCACCAGAATGTCATAACTGTAGTGGGAAAGGGATGAGTAGTAGTGAGGAAGGGGGTTTATATCAGATTTTTGTGGCAGAGCTTTACTGTGCTGTGACTCTTTTCACTAAAACATTGCCTCTTTTCACTTCAAATGTAGGTGATTAAGAAGTTTTATGTTTTATTGTATTTTCTGCAAACTTGCCTAATTGTTTACTTGCTGTAATGCAGGATGAGTATTTGGGGCTATAATTGGAGATAACTGGCTTGGTAGATGATGACCACAGTTTGAAGTAGATGTCTATTTTAGAACCGTTTCTCTGTCAAATAGTTCAATTAACTGTATGAAGTCTGGTGTAAGTTACCTTGATTAGATGGGAAATTTAATTGATGTATTTCCATTTCAATCAGGTGCTGTTTCAGAAAAAAAAAATCTCATACAATTAACAGTTCAATTTTTCAGCCGTGTAATAATAAGTCCAGTGAGGTACAAGATGTTCTGTTGAACTGTTGTTACTTTAAAAAATAAATTAATAAAGCCACCCCGAAATGGGTTTCATTCAAATACATTGAGATCCCAGATAGTCCTCCCTCTCTTTACTTTCTCTTCCTGCTCCTTTTTGCTTTGGAAAGATATTTTCCTCACTATGCTGTGACACAGTTGAAAACTGAAGGTCACTGCCAGTCCCCAACTGCCAAAAAATTGGAAACCTTCAAAATGAAAGCAATTCCAGCAATAGGAGAAAGAAAACTGAGAGCTGGAATTACAATTGTAATTCATGTTTTGCTTCCTTGAACAGCAAGTAGTCGTACAATCTACAAATCAAGTGAAATCTTCTTATCTACTCACAAAAGAAATTTAACTGTTCTTTTTGTTCATTAGCAGTTTGTAAAAAGCAGGGAACAAACTGAAAAGTTACATCTAATACTATATATAAACTTGATGATCTCTTTAAAAGACAGTGGAACAGAATTTTACAGTGGAGAGTTTAGATATGTAGTGTGTGTTTAATTTTGTTTGTGTTTATGTGCAGCTGGTGAATATTCAATAAAAGCAAGAGCAGATTTACATTTGCTAGGCTGTTTCCGTCATTGGCATTCACAATTCTAAGATCACGCAATCACATATATATCCTATACCTGCCAAAAGGGGATGGTTTGAAAATTTGCATCAATAAATTTACTTTAGGATGCCATTACATATCTTTGAGATGCCATTTGAAGTATCTACTGTTCTGATACAGTTCAGGTGTTAATTAACATTCTGAATTTTTTAAAAAGGGATTTACAAGTGAAACCTTGGAAGGCACATTTGGATGTGCCTTCCTTTGTACTGTGCCGATAGTAAAAGAATGCAAGAGACTGATACCTCAAGAGAGGGAGTGATTCCAAAGCTAAGTTAATGGAGGAACCTTGAAGCAGTAAAATGGCTACTTAAAATAATACGTTCTTTTTCTTGGAGATATTTCTGCTGCAAAGAAAGGGGGTGGGAGGAGAAATAGAATATGTACGACAACTATTTTAAAGGTCATATGCTGTCCTGGATGCAAAAAAAAAAAAAAAAGCTGATTTAGAACAAGTTACCTGAGCCACTTAGTAAAAAAGCATTGAACCCAAATCAGTTTACCAGCTCTGAGAGATAGTGAAAAGAAGTTCATGGCTGTTGATGAAAGGGATGCCCACAGTGATGTGTGTATTTAGGTCACTAGGTTGCTGCTGTGCATTCTAAGTCTATTCAGAGTTGTTACATAGGCAGCAATACATATTGCACACATCCCAGCTGGAGCTGAAGTGCATCTTTTATATGTAAAAAAAGAATGGGCTTCTGGTTCTGCTTTACACTTATGTTACAGGGTCGACAAAACTGCAGCATTGTGGTTTTGGCTGTCTGCTTTTGTATCTTGGCTTAGAATTCTTAAGGTTGACATGATCAAAACACAATCTAGCTTTATGTCATTGTTTTTCTAATGCAGTTCTACGTCCTTTTACACTGCGAAAGAATAAATTCTGCAAATACTCTTAAGTGATACCGAGTTCAGTAAGATACAGATGTCTGTGTCGTTGATGAAAATCTCACTAACTTGAAAAGTCAAGTAAAACCTACTCATCGTTTGTGACCTTTATTGTGAATTACTGAGAAGCAATGTTTCACTGAAGAGAAACCCATCTTGACAGCTGCATAAATAGATCACGCAGTGGAATCATGAGTTAAAGAACAAATGTTAACAAACAGGGTTGGTTATTAAAAATGCCAGCAAAATTGCGTTAACTTTTCATTAATGACTTCTTTCAATATTGCAGTATCTAGTTGGGCTCCATCAAACCGATGGAGAAGCAGGTTTTTAAGTGTTAGAAAATGTTCAAGTGAAGACAGCTGAGAAAGCCAACTGAACTTACATTCAAGTTTTAAGTCTTTTAAGTCTTTTATTAAATATGCTCCCATTTACTGTTTATTACAGCGGTAACGATACGTTACCATTTGCCAGTTCTCTTCACATATAAGCCATTTTGCTAATACTGTTTTTACTTTTCCAGGAGTTTTATGAACATACGAAAACACTTTGGCAAGACGAAGGTGTGAAAGCCTGCTATGAGAGATCTAATGAATATCAGCTGATTGACTGTGCACAGTAGTAAGTATTGTTCTGCTCTGCTGTGTATTGAGTGCAGTCTAAATACAATTTTTTAATTGATTATTAATGACAGTGATTTGGATGGTCCTGGTGCTTGCTTTTTCTTACCTTGAAAAGAAGTGCATGCTACACAGTGAATTCCTGTTAATCAGCTGTTCTGAGAGGTAGGAAAAACTAGCGTTCAGTTAGAGAATAATAGTTATATTGAAAACCTTGCAGGTGCTTTCAAATGGTCTTAATAAAAGCTGACACCTTAATGCAGTGGGCAATTGCATTGTCTCAAAGAGCAGATTTCGTGCTTCTTCTGCTTAGACCAGTTCCTTTCCAAATGATAGCTTCACGTACTGCAGCAAGTTTGAGTAAGTTGGAAAGTATGTTGGTGTGAAACATGCCCATATTTGTAGCTTTTGTTTTTCGTGCAGTTTATTTATCTGTAAACAAAGAGATGGCAGCAACAATCATGGGCAGCAGCCTGTGGTCAGTCACCAAAACTTCTGCCTATGTGCCTTCATGCGCATGTCAGAGAATGATTCATTCTCATCTGCTGTTTATACCACTGTAATAATTATTATTGTCACGAGAGACTTCTGCATGTGTGCAGTTATTTATCACATATAGCATGGGTCGGAATTTTTGTATGGCAAGATGTTTGTGATAATTTTGACCATTCCTTTTATTTTTGTTGTGTATACGCAAGTATTTCAGGACTTGTATTTAGAATGTTAACAGTTAAAACTGTTCTTTGTGGGTTTATACTCTCTGTGCTTCTTTTCGGGAAACTGAAATAAGGTTTTAATGGTCAAGGAAATGCAAGTGTCTTATTTCATGTGATGATGGACAACTGCAGTTTATCCACTACTTCATCTCTTAGAGAACATTTGCTGAAATAAAACCTGTAAAATTGCCAATTTTTTGGTTCGTTTGCTTAGGTAGACTTAAAGGTAAATCAACAATTAGCTTTCTTTGAAAAGAGAGCAGGGAGATAATTTTACTATGACTTGCACAGCTCTGAGTCTTTAGGAGCCTCTTTGAAGTTTTGCCATTGTTTCTAGTGTGAATTTGTTTGATGTGTAGCGATGTCTTTTGTATTAGGTGACTAATGTTTGATCACTTGGCGTGGATCTTTTTGAAAGTTCAGTTGCTATAAAATAAATACTGCAAGATTTTCATTTTCTGTCAACTCTACAGTAAGTTTTGTCTTTCTACTGTAAAGCTGATAGAAATGGGGAAAAGTTAGTTTTGTTTCTGATAGTGTTTGGTTATCTGTTTCTGGTTAGTGTTTGTTAATAGTCAACTTCTAGGATGGGAAAAAGTAAATATTATTAAGCAGCAAGGGGGGTTTGTGTTGCCCTTTTTTGGAAGAGGAACAAATTTTGTTCTGCTCTGAATGCAGAGAAGAAAGCTAAAATTCTTAGCCCTGATTGCTGGACATTGACTTTTTCATGGGTCAGCAGGGAGGTGGCCTTCATGATGGTTTTACCATCCTGCTCCATCTAGTGGAACACTTAATTCTACATCGTGGGCTGTTGAGCCAACATTAACCCTATACATTGCTCCCAAATTACAGGGTATTTTTTTCCTAGGATACCATCGCTATCTCCTAAAAATACTTCATAATTCTAATATTTTTATAATTTTCTAGTAAAGTATATGATGCTGTTTTCAGGAGGTGGAACTTTCTAATTGTTAGGCTGCTGACTGTGTCACGGGCCCCAAGGAGCAGGCACACTGCAGCACCCAACGCCTCCCTGAAGAACTGCCACAAGTCCTTTCCCTCTTCTTACTTCCATCTTTTGTAATGGTGACAGTGAGGCTCTGGGAGGCCATGAAGACTTAGCTAGTTCCCTTCTGCTTGACATTGTTGGATTTGCAGTTATGCTTTTCATGGTTAATCCTTGTTCTCTGTGTAGGCAGCTTAGCTGTAGTCCAACAGAAGGGCGTTTCAGAGAGAAGGACATTCTAAAGTATGGCAGAGCTGCAGGATGCTGGAGCGCCTTGCAAAGAAAGATGTTGGGAGACGGAGGCTTAAACCGTTGCAGAGAGGAGGGAACCAGCTCATGAGTCAGGAGCCGCTTTTTGCTCCTTGTTCTTTCCTGGGAAAGTGGAAAAAAATATTATTCTCAATCTAATATGTTGTGTTTACCTAACTCGAATGTAGGTGTTTAGAGTCTGGAAATGGTATTTTCATCTGCTTCTGAGCAGTAACTTTAAATACTTCAGTGCTTCCTGCTAACGTGCTACAGTTTTTCAGTGTGTTCCGGTAAGAAGCTAATATTAATATCCATTATTATCATTGTTCCATCAAGTTCTTGGTTGCTTTGGCTCAGAAGGGATGACTTCACCAAAAGTCACGGGTACCATCCAGGTTGTCCATTTAACTAAAGTGTGGTCTTTGGAGGTGTAAAGCTGAGAGGCCTGGCCAGTAACCTCATCTGCTGGAAAGCCCTTCTGGTACCCTGCCCTTTATCCTCAAGCTCACTGACTAAGTGAAAATGCCACTTCGGAGGAACCGTGTACACTTTGAAAGAGTAGCTGCCTCTGCTCATCATGAGCTTTACTGTACTTCCTGCCAAGGCATGTTTTACAGTCTTGAGAGGCAGAGAAGGGAAAAGAGGCTGTTTCCCTTTTCTTAACTGGACTTACTAAGTAATTAGTTTCAATTCTGCTTTTAGAATAATGTGGTCTGTGAGATTGTCACCAGTTTCTCTCTGAGAAGAATGTGTCTTAGGTTTGAGGAGGGAGCAACTGAGAGAGGACCAAATTTTATTGCTCTTGTGGGGATGTATACGGAAGAGAATGAATGTTTGTACTGAAGCTGCAGTGTGATACCACTCTTGGCTAATAATAAACAGAAGAACACAGGTGTATAGAATACAGAAAGCCTCCAACAGTGATAAATAAATTATTTACTATCCTTCTTATTTATTCCCTGAAGGCACAGGATTGCATTTTATTCAGAATATATTACTTAATATTAAGAATATAGGAGCCATTTCCACTGTGATGTGCCAGGATAGGTTTGTCAAATATATGCCTTTTGTCAGATAAAACCAAACATGATCTCTGAAGTGCTTTTGTTGTTAATACTGCTACCTTGGTTATCTTTAACGAGCTCTGTTCTTGAAGCCTCACAAATACATACGAATCTGTTTGTGGTGTGAGGGCATGAAGGATTCAAGTGTGGTCCTCCAAGGTTTGATCCAAAGTCAGTGGATGTTCTGAAGAAAATTGCCTTGCTGTCAGTAGCCTTTAAGTGGCTATGTACTAAATCAGAAGCAAAATCTGGGCATACACAAGCATCCTAGTGCTTTTCTTAGACTTGCTAATACTAGGCTGTGCCCACAGGTACTTCGATTTTTGCTTCAGTCAGCTTTGGCTTAGTGAGGTTCCTTGGCGACTGGTTTGATTTTGTACTTCATTTTACACTAGGTTTTCTCTGCGTATCCCTAAGCTGGCACTTCCTGATTTTGGCTGGGGTGGAAAAGGAAATAATATGAGAGCGAGTCTTTGCAGCCCATTTCACACCCTCCAGTATCAGGAAGGGCTGGAAGCAGCACGAAGGGAGCCCATTCTCACGCTATTTCCTGCCGCCGGCCACGACGACTTTTCTCTTGCCGCCTGCCATTTCAGGGAAGGATAAAGCCCGGGGAGGTGGCTGCTTGAGGTGCAGAGTTGCATTTCTTGGACTTCAGCACCAGCAGAGCCACTCTGATAGCTTGAAACTGTGCCAGGCTGCTCCACAAGAGTTTTATGAGAAGTATTTTTTAAGATGTTTGTTTTTAAAATACTTATCAAAGAAAGGGGGGAGTGCAGCTATTCGCCAACTGCTGTGCAGGACTGCTAGAGGATCAGCAGATGTGGACGCGCTGGGTTTTTTAATTTCCAATTTGTTGTGGGTTGTAAATTCTGTATAGTCTTATTAAGATTTATGGTGTGTTTTATTTCTGGATTTGCTGACTTGTAGAGAGCAATTAAGAGCCGCGATCTGAGCACTTAGTGATTTTCTTGCATGTTGATTTCACTTCATGACAAAGTTCCCTTCATGGAATGTGTAGTAAAGTGCTTTTGCTGAAAGTCTCACCTTTTAAAAGAGTAGCTAATTGGTGGTACTACTGTTAGTCTAGTTTCTTTCTTATTCATATTATTTATTACTTTTTACTTTCTTTCCACTCAGTGTGATTTTGGCAGAGTAGTTGCTCTTGTCTCCTCCAGCTCTGCTGTGTCTGTGCACTCACGTTTGACAGGACAGGAATTTCCCTGGCCTATATTCCTGGCATGCATGAGCTTCTTACGGACATTAACAATTATATTGTTAAACATTCCCGTGAGGAAGAATAATATTCATGTCCCCTTTCACTGATCTAAAACTGATGAGCCTGACTACTGCTGTGTGAATTCTTTGGCAAGCCAACAAATAGACCCAGATCATCTAACTTCTAATCCCTGGTCTTGATTACAAAACCCACCTTAGTTTATTCCAGAGCACTTAGAGATAACTGAATTAGGGTCTTGTCCCTACTCTTCTTCCATCTGAGGGAACAGAGGATCGTGTTTTAAATGAGGCTGAATTTCAATTTTAAAAAATAATACAGCTCTGGGTATATTTTCTCTGCAATCCAGTAGGGCGTTAGGTGCAGAAACAGGTTGCCGTAGATGATGGGAAGCACGGTAACTCCTGTGTTGGCATTACTTCAGTGAAGTCACTACCAACAAAGTAAGTCCAAATATATAAGTAGCTGAATTATCCCCAACTACTCCATGTATCTGCCCTTTCTGGCTGACTGTCGATAGCAGGGATGTGCCTGCTGGCAAGTGCTGGGAAAACCAGATTACCTAAATTTAGCCAATAAGTGGATTATGAATCCAACACATGTTCCCACTGTTGTCACAGCTAATCATAAATTCATCATTGCAAGGTACACTCAACCCCAGATAAACTTCGTCTTCAAAATAAATTGCATCCTAGTATGAAGTAAGATAAAACAAAAGGTGTCCTGAAATAGCTTGCTTGTTTCTTAAGAATCAGGAGCATCAATAAGTAAAAGTACTAAAGGTGGTGAGCCATAATGGCAGAAAGACCTTTACAAGTCCAAAATGTGAATAATTTAAGAAGTCTAAACCCAGACTTGTAAGGTCTCTGTGATGCTCACTATATCATTCTGAATTATTGTGAAAGGGTTTAACTGTTTGCTCCTGGAATCTGATTTCTGCTTCCGCTTTCACTCACTCTACCACTCGTAACCCTCCCAGCAGCCATCACCTTCATTCATTTGCTGCTGTTATTTCTCCTTTGTTCCACACATCTGTTAATGTGTCAGTTCCTTTCTGGCCTTTGGCTGCAGATGCGACTTCCTTTCTGTGACTAGTTGTAAATATTAGGGATTCACCTTCAGCTGGAAGCAAGGCTGACCTGATCTAAAAAGCATGAAAAAGCTGGGTTGAAACAACTTCTCCCATTTCTTGACCCAGTCCTGCATCCTGATAGTCACGTTTTGCCTTTCAGTTTGTGTATTGCTTGCTGATGCCTCCAAGAGTGAGGGATGAACCCTAATGCAAGTGTTCATGAGTGCCTGATGTAGTAGAAACAGGAGTTCATTTCTCAGTGTGTTACATTTGCTTTCACCTGCAAACGGAGCATTTGCTCATACAACAGCTACTTCTTTCTTTCAGGAGCAAATTCACACACATAAAATGTGCTCAGGTTGGGCGCAGGCTTGCTCAAGGGCATTTCTGAAACCTTGGCATGAATGTTAACATTTTATTTAAAAAAAAAAATTGTCCATGAAATAGTAACTTTCCTCTGTGATCATAAGTAGGAGTCCATGTGATTTGTTCCATGGGTTGCTGTTTTTCCCTGACAGATAAGTTTCATTTCGAATGGCAAAAGCCTGTCAAGACAGTGTTGTGAAGGCAGGACTAAATAACGAGCGTATTGTAATTTCAGTTAGCGGTGGAGAATGCTGTGTTGAGTCCAACTGGTAGTTTGCTCACCATGTCTCTCTTAGCTAATATTTTACTTTAATGGTCTGCCTTGAAACCAAAGTTGTTATCAAAGAGTGTGAATGTATGAGTAACTACTACTGCATAAACCTTAGAATGATGCAGCTTCATAAGATAATTCTGTACTAAAAGAACTTGGCTGCAGCTCAGAATTCTGCAAAGCTGTTCTGTAGCCCAGTTTTTTGATGGTTTGCCTGTACCCGTAGAGTTAATTAACACAGAGTTAAAAATAATGCACTAAAGAGAATAACAGACTCCTTGTTAGTAGTGGTAAAAATGACAAAATGTGCTTTTTGATAAAGCGTATTATACTTGCATCAGAAAATGGTTTTGAACAATGGAATAAATGAATTACAAAATGCTCATAAGACCTGAGATTTCTATTTGAAAAACAGAAAATAAAATAGTATTGAGCTTTTTAAAGCAAATGTCAGATGCCTGTTCTTTTAATTGCTTTCAAGTCTGTTTGGTTCAGTAGTATCTGGATTTCTTAGTCAACGTATTTCTGATACCTATCCATGCTTCTGCTTTGGTTTCTGTGGCACTGTTCTCTGCAAATGTACACATTCAAATGTAGTGGAATTTTTTTGTGGGTGAAGGGGAGGAGTGGAAATGCAGTACAACAGGAGATGGAAAATAAGCCAAAACCTTCTGTTAATTACACTTTACTGATTGCTGCATTTTAATGGCAGCGATTCCCCATTCCTTCCCACTCTTTCCTTTTTCTGCAGGACAGAAAGATTTTGTTGTGGCATTAGTTAGTAGTGTGAGAGAATACACTAGACGTACGTGAAAAATGATCTCTTGAATGCTGAGGCTTTTGGAAGAGATGCTGTGAATGTTATTGGTCTCTTCATAGGTACAAGTTTGTGAACTACACTGGCAAGGGGGTCGTTCTGCAGGTAACTGTAGTTTGTACACATGCGTATACCTGAAGTTAAATGTATCTAGGGTTACTTACACAGTTAAAGAGCTGCTACCTTGAAAAGTTGTGTTTCCAGCTTTTGATTGAGATGGATTTTGGAATTGTTTCCATATGGTCATTAATTCAAAGACATTTTTTGAGGATAGGGTCAGATCAGTTGTTTCGATGTGTAGCATTGATTATTTTTGTTGATTGCTTAAGTTTTGGGGCTTCATAAATAGTTTTCCATGTAATTAAAATGACCAGTGTTTTTCAAACAACTAATATATTAGTAAACAAGTGCATGCATTCAAAGCCCTGACTTGGTGTGCAATCCATTTTGAGCAATTAATCAGTGTTATTAGAGACTTGACACAAAATTATGTGTTTAAGAAATCAGGATGTTGTTACAGAAAGTCACTAAACGCAGCTACTAGCATCTAACATAGCATTACTACACAGTTTAGGTTTTCTTTCATGATTGTAAAAATCGAGAAAAATCATTCTTAAAGGAACTGTGTTAAATTAGATGTAGTTTTTCCTACTCTGAGCTAATTCATTAGCAACAGGCATCACAGATATCACTGATTACATGGATTCCTTGATATTCTGCCGAACAGCCTTTCATCCTTGAAGCACTGCCGCACATTCCTGGAGTGAGGGGATCTCATTGTTGTAGTAAACACAGTATGGGACTGCTGGTGCAAAGCTGATAAACACACAATTGGTGAATTTACTGCATGACAAACCAACGTTTGGCAAGTACAGAAAATCAGACAATTGGCGGAGCTACGTGCCTGCCAAAAGCTCACAACTCTTTGCCTTCGTTGCATTCAAGTCTTACAGACAGTGTTGCCCTTTTTTTTTTTTTTAGGGTAAGGAAGTGCAACAAATTCATCCAAAAAACACCTTTTATTTGCTGCAGGCGAAACTTCCCTCTAATCTCAGTTCTCAGAAAGCACATTTACTTTGAGTAAATGTGAACCAGTAAAATAGTAGATTTTTATGTACACAGTAATCCTTAAAACCTCACTGTTTTGTGAAAAACAGTGGTTGGTCTGTATGTTAAATGAATTACTAGGGACAAGAAGTTAAATTAAGAGGAGGAGTGGTGTTTGTGTAAACTCTGTAAGGCTGTCAGGTACCCAAGCTGTACAGGGGGTCTGTATTTATTGAAGTGTTACCTGTTAATTTAAAAAATGTATTCAATTTTGCTGTAAAATTCCCACAACTTTATTAAAAATCAGGGCAAACAACACCTTGATTTGTTAGTATTGCACTTCATGAAATAGTTGTATTGGATTACACTAGTGGTGTAAAAGCCATTGTAGTCAGCGGTGAGAATCACAGCAACTTAAAACTTACATTATTACCTCCAGAGAATTAATTTTAATTCATCCTTTCTCCTCTGCTTTTGCAACCTCCCTTTGTGCAAACAGAAAGAGATTTGTTTTGAGCTGCGATTTGAACAAACAATTCAATATGACAGAGAAATAAGCAGAAGAAAAGACTTGAATATGGGCTGGAGCTTCAGTAGGAATCCTCACGCAGGAGGAAGGTCTGCAGGCACAAAATACAGGGCAAGGTATAAGTAAATGCTTGAGGAAGTTAGACAGTGCAGTGTCATTCACATAATTCTCGCATTCCCTGAGTGGATGGAGTGGTGGGAGGGTGGCTGCGAGGGGCACCCCTGGGACTGGCGGCCGCTCTGGAAGCACAGAAAATGATGCTCCAGCAGGAAATAACTTGCTGAAACGGTGTGGTGTGCTTCTCCGGGCGTGCGACAGCAGCCAAAAGGGAGCCAGGTGTGACTGGTGGGTTTAGGATCTGCAGTTTACTCGCCTTGATGGGTGAGGAACTGCTGGAGCTTTTTGCCTGACCTTGGGATTTGCTGTTTGTGGTGTTTGCCGGCAGCAAGCACCACAGCTTTTGAAGCATGGGTGGTTGGGTTTTTTTTATGAGAGCTCTTATCGCTCCTGCTGTATTGCTGTAGAAATGGAACGTTTCAAGATTAGGATACGACAATTAGAATACTTTTATCACACTAAGACCTAAAAAGATATTGTAAAACCTCATCAGAAACTTGCTTTAAAAAAGGAATTAAAAGCAACAGAGTTCCAAAAGATAGGAGAGAACAGAAGGTTTCTGATACGTGGATGAGGCCAGTACACTTGCTGGTACAATGTGAAAACTCCAGGTTCGATTCCCAATTATTCCCTGGGCTGAAATACTGCAAATCCATCACTGCTGGTCCCAGGAAGACAGAGCACTCGATGCCATTGACTTGCACATTATCTCTCTCCTTTTCCTCTTCTGTGAACTCCAATGTTCAATAATACACCGAAGCCGTACCTTCACTGGGGACTTTTAAACTACTTCTGTCTGGGTGCTTGCCTGCACATTCACAGATGTTGCTGAATTTGTCATTTTTGAGAGACCCGTGACAAAGATGAACAAGGTACATTTGGTGTAAATTTAACAGCAGGCTCCAAGGTTTATTGAAACCGTGTGCTTACATGCAGAGAACACAGTCATAAGATCCTGACTTCAGGAAGGGCAGACTGAAAATTAATAAATAGATTCAGCTCGTATTAGGTGAATGAGTTTATCAGACTGAATTTGAACTTAAGTATTGTTTAAATACGTTTTATAGTATGTGACCAAGCCCTAAATAAACTCAAAGAAATTGCTAGCTAATGGTATGTGTGATTGCGAATAATTTTGTAGGCAGGAGGTCCTTGATAGGTTTTGAGATTTGAAACCCCATTTTTAACTGATTACTCTGTAGTTTATTAACATTGATTTTCTGGCTGAAACGAAACAAAAAATGAGTTAAATATAATTCTACGTTAACTCTGTTTGTATTGTGGTTCACTAATCAGGTCTCCAAGAGGGATATCCCCAGGTAAGGCTCATTGTAGTGTGTTCATTATGCAAGTGAGGGTTTCAGTGTCTGGATGCTAATTTACACTTGAAACGTGTTGGCTGCCCAGTCGATTTTCTGTGAAGGCTGTGAAGTACCTCGGGTACTTTGCAAGGTTCCCCTTCCCCCGAAGGGCTTATGTAAACTGCGGCGGAGTAAAAGCTAGCAAGGGCTATTTTTAGCCAGGCTGTTGCAGCTGGGGGAGGGAAAAGAGCCTTGGATCCCAGAGCAGGGTCTGCCAGAGGAGGGTGGTGCTGGTGGGAGCTCCATTAGCCCAGTTCAGGTGGTCTGGTAGAGCTTCATAGTCTTTACCAAGAATTACCAAGAAATTTGTGTTTTTACAATAAAACCAAACCCAAACACCTTGTGAAGCCTAAGTAATTTTTATAAATAAATTAAAATAGCAATATACTTGCAAAAATCCCCCTGAGTTGTGTTAATTTGCCATTTTTGTTCACACGTTGCCAATGTTGGTAATAGTTGCAACACTGCTGAAGATCAGGTCTGGAGCACACTGTCTACCACTTTTGCTATTAAGTTGGATTTTAATTACTCATTTACGAAGTTATAAAATTAGAGACAATGTGGAAAAGTTAGACGTCTTGAAGCTTCCCACGTTGGAAGGCAGACTTCTTGCGTAGCTTCTGAGGACAGCCTCTTTCTTTATGGATATTCTTTCATCAAACTGAGTCTCGAGAGAGAACCAATCTTATTCCATTCTAATGATCATTATTTTATCTTGATCCTTTCATTAGCTTTGCCTATCAGAATGCATGCCGTGAAGAACAGATTTTGTAGTTAAGGTGGACAGTCTCCATTCTTTTCTTGGTTCAGCCCGAATGGCTTCTGTTTGCCATTTCTGCTGGAGGACTTCACTGTTCACCTTTTCCATGGAGCAGAACTGCTTTAGGATCCACCCTATTTACTTATCAAAGGCCAGACTTGGGTGAAACTGAATTTCTCCATTTGTAAATTGGTGGTGTGATAGGTCTTTTCTTCAAGAAGAATGTAAAAGCTCACATCTGCAAAAACTCTTGGATGATTTTGGATAGTGTGAGGTTTTAAATGAAATCAGATGAGTGAAGGATGTTATTGTTAAATCTTTCATCGTACTAATGCCAAGAAGTATTGCAATGACATCAAGAATCGTGACACGATTAATTGGTTTTGTAGAAGGGCCGAGAGGGTGAATTTAGAGGTCTCCTCCTGTCTTATCAGCATAGATAATAAATTCCCCAAATTTGCTTTCCGTGCTCTAGGATCCTGCTGTGTCACATTAAAATATAGCTGTTAATATGCTCTCTGTGTATCAGTGCTAGCTTTAATTCTCTACCCCTGTTGTTAAAACTTAGTTTCAGAAATAAGGCGTGCAGTAGAAGTGTGGAACAGTCTTACATACGGTTACAAGAATAAAATACTCATTATTGTCACAGTGTGTTTTCAAGGGAACCAGTAATTAAAATGTCTGTTATAGAGCTATTTGGAGAAGAACGTGTCAGATTATAACTCACTTTGTTGTGATTTATGCGGCTTGTTCAGTAGATTTGCAAATATCGATTTGCTCCCTGTTTTGAATTACCCTGTGATCTTTCAGAGCTCTTTGCTAGGCAAGGTCCTTGACCCTTCCCCAGTTCCGCTGGAGCACCTCACTGTCCACCTCTCCCTCATGGAGCTGGACTACTCTGATATCGAAGCAGTTTGTTACCGTTTCTTGCTTTCACCAACCTGACGGGCTATGTTTCTGTTTTCCTTCCCACCTTCACATGCGGGAGGATTGCAGATTCTACGGCTGCGCAGAGACATTCCGTGCTTATAAGGAAGATGACTGGGAATCGGGCGGGGAAAAACAGGGCAAGGCAGGACTGGACAGGTCAAAGCAGAACTACGCTCATTAGACTGAAAAAAAAAACCCACCAAACTCCGAATCTGGCCCTCAACCAATTTTTAGGATCAGAAAGGTGTTGAGCTGTTTCCCAGTTTCAGTCTGATTGGAGCCAAGCCTTAGCAGACACTTGGGAAGCTGTAGCTCCACTGCTGCTTAATTGCTCCTTGTTTTGAAAGATAATTAGGAACTTTATTTAAAAATAGTAACTTTAGTATTCAGTCCATTAAATTTGTCACCAAGATATTTTCATTAGACTCCAGCTGTTTTCATACTGGAATTGTGAACTAAAAATAGGTGGGGTTGCTGCTGGTGTGTGCAGAGGCTGGCACCTCTGTGTCAGCTCCGACTTGCCCTAATGATGTGAAATGTGTTTGTTTCCCTCAGAGCTTTCTTCGGGACTGTATTTAAGAAGGTCCTGCTAATTATGCCAAAATTGTATGCTGTGGTTTTCTGATAAAGTCACGTGGCCGTGGAGAATATGAAACTGATTTCCCTCAAGACAAGTCGTACAAATGAAAGATTAGTGCCGCACCTAGTGCATTTTTGTTTTTTCACCAGTCTGTAAGAGATGTTTGTAATAATTCAACAAACACCACTTAAAAACAAACATGCTCACTAACGAACACAGGTTTGTTACTACTATTATGAGGGGTGCGATTTACCCTCTCACTTCAGTTCTCATGAGCAGTCCCTTTGTTGTGCATAATTGAAATCACAGTGTAGATTGTGAGATAGTGACAATTACAGCGTTTGCATTGTATGAAACATCATGGGGTTTTGAAACAAAACTCTCTAATTACCAGAATCTGTACAAGTCTATGCTGCTTTTATACATACATGGATTACAGGGTGAATTGCGCTGTAGTATCCATGTTTAAATAGTGTATCTTTTAAATCCTGAATTCTTCCATGTTTATTCCTCACACTGATAACACAAAGCATCATAGTGGATTAATGCTATACATGCAGGAGGCTAAATCAGACTTAGACTCTGCACAGTTAGATAGGTATATGTCTCTAAATGGATGGCATTTTCCCAACACTCTTATGAAACCAGTCCTACATTAGAAAAGCTGTATTTTTCAGTTGTGCTGTTAGTTGAAGATTTTTTATTTTTTTCTTCCTTGGGACACCTTTTGACTATAACTCTGCTAAATATATGTAGCTTACACTGATAAAAATGAGTGTAGGTAGCAGAAGGAAGCTCTGGTGCAGAGCAGCGTGGGGCTTGGGTGGCTGAGTTTTACCTTTGTAAAGTCTTGGTATGTGGAGCCACAATCAAGAAAGTCAGTGACCCGAATGTAAATTATATCAGACTTCTTTTTTAACTTCACCATTCTATTGTCCTTAAGCAAAGAAACAGAAAACCGTAAGAGGAATTAACACAACACAGGTCTCAAATGGAAGTCACTTCATTCAAAGGAGGGAATTTTTCTTTTTTAATTAAAATGAAAGATATGCTTTTCTGCAGAAATACTCTACTGATGTTCCTTTAAAACCCGTATTTAGATGCAGTGTGTAATTCTGGCGTGGCTGATTAGCGTCTCAGATCTTTTTTAATGTTCTCATCTGCTTGTTGGCAGTCTGTTCCTTGGGCTTCCTGTGCGTGTGCGTTTATACAAAGCAGATAACTATAGTTTTACAAGCTGATGCTGTAGGATTGAAACGTGGGTGGGATGGGGTGAGGCAGAAAAGTGCCATATTGAGAGCTCTGAACCCGTCACTGGTGCTGAGCATCACATCGATACAGGGCAGCCAGTGTGTTCAAGGTGCTGCAAAAGTATCATAGGCTGGAAAATTCAACAGAACATAGGGAATGGCTGTATTTAGTAGTTGCATGGTATTAACTTGTGTGCAATATATCAGTTGCTGCGTTTAGGCACCTTTTTTGTGGTAAATCTAATAATTTGCTGCTGAGTAGAGGAAGTGGAGTTAAAATGCTGTAGTGTGATGAAAGCTGTGTTTCACGCATGGTTATAATGTTTATAGGCTGTGCATGTGTAAGCACCTGATATGGTGTAAATAACATAGCAATGTGCAGAACCATTGAGCTTTCTCTCCAGACTTTCTCCCTGTCTGACCCATCCGATCTGAGTCTGTTCCACCTTGCAGGCCTTGCTGCTATTCTTTGTGTGAACCATAAATGGCAGAGATACCTGCTGAGTTTTAGGCACGTATTTCAACCAAGCTTGCAACACTGAAGGGTGCTGTACATCCCATCAGTGCTTCTTTGCACTAAGACATAGTAAGAGGTGTGCTGGGTTTATGTCTTCGTGCAAAGCGATAGGCATGGATATCGGCACAGCTTTGTAAGGGCAGCTGAAGCCCCAGCCAAGTTCATAACCCTTAATGTGTATCCATGTGGAAATGGGCACTGTGTTTCGGGAGGAGAAGTACCTTCTTAGACCCCCTCTTATCTTTCCCGCTGCAGCAATTCTACCCATCTTTTTTTAGTTTCTGTTTTAGTTCAGTTCTTCTCCTGAGAATGTTTAAATGTTCCTTTCATGTAGAAGAGGAAATTGTTAATCAGTTAATAAATAATTGAGGTTTGCAGTTTCAGCCATATAAATGCAAACATGAGACACTGCCCTCTGCAGACACATGGTCAAGATGTACGTGTCCTCTACTGGAATCTTAAGGCTTTTATTCATCCAGTGGAATCTGGAAATTTTCTGGAACTTAAATGCACCCCCTGGGCTCTGCAGTGTGGCTTCTCTTTCCCTTGGATTCCCTGCCGCCCAGTTGTGAGAGAATGTGGAGGGGCGTGGAGTCTACCCACTCATGGGGCAAAAATGATTTACTATTCATAGCTTTGTGTTACTTTTTAAAAAGCATGAACTAGCATCACTGGAGTTTCAGAATTAATGCCTCCTGCAATTAAGTTCTCTTCCAGCTCTCAATGTTTCACACCACCTGCATAGATAGTGCTCACTGCCCCATTTGGTACTTGTTTCGCAACCATGATGGCTGGAATCTTTTCTTCTCCTTCCTCCTTGCCCCATTGCTTGAGGAAAGCGGGGCTAAAGACAAGCTTTCCAGTGAAGGTAGCAGTAATTTAAGTTTAGCAAAGTTTTGTGCGGTGTTTCTCAGTGCGGAGGTTCTCTTCAGCCTTGGTAGAAGCGTGATTCGTGGTCAAGGCTCTGGCACTGCCTGGGAGCACAGAGACCCACGTCAGAAGAGGAGGGTGGGGCTGTGGGAGAAGACTCCCTTACCAGGCTTTCTAAGTCCTTGGCCTCTCAGTAAAGTGCCATCGAAGAGGCCAGTGAGGATGCTGAGACTGCAAGAGCAGTGCCTCTTTGTCACCTTGAGCACCTCCCAAAGCTTAATGTTCTCCTCAGTGTAAGGTTCTCTTACAAGATAAAGCTATCTGTTGTGGTGGTTTTTTAAGTTACGATACTGAAATAACTATGTTCTGCAACACTTCGCTATATCTAATAAATAGTCGATAATGTTGCCTTCAGCAGCTGCTCTGTCATTTCCTCATTGTCACGTTGTCGTTAGTTAGAGAATAAGGGGTTTTAAAAGCCCATCCAAAATTTCCCTTCGCCTCCTTTTTGCTGTGCACTCACCCAGCAGTTCTTTCCCGCGTGTGCACGTCCATCCCCTGCCTGTGTCTCTAAACGCTTACTTCAGTCCTGTCTCGGCTCCATGCTTTGCAGCACCTGGCTGCTCGTCGGTGAGTCAGGGAGCTGGGATAGAAAACCTCTCTGTGTCGAAACCAGCAGACATGACTCGGCTGAGAGAGGAAACAGGCCAAGGTTGTGCCGTGTCAGGGATTTTACTTTTCCTGTGCACACATTAACTCTTCCGTTACCTTAGTCTTAAAAGTGCGCAGCTTAGAAAAGTGCACATTAAAAATATGTTTTGCAAACGTTAAAATAAGTTTTACAAATACGAAAAGTATTCTGCCATCTGGTTTACAGCCATTTGAATGATTTTAAGGCTATGTTGGGTGTCTTTTATAGCCAGTCCCCTGTTTTGAGAGATGAGATTTAAGGGAGTTCTTATTTTTATAATGTTTTAAATTCTGTTTCAGGATAAGTTGGGTCAGGTTAGCAGGTCAGTGGGAAGAGGGAGGGAAGGGCCATAATATTTTGTTTAAAAGATTCTAAAATGGCCTATCCTGTCACAAGCTAGATTAGTGCTGTTCGTGAGCCTTTGCAAAGCCACAGTATTCTGAGAGTTGTCCATTTTAATTGTAAGCTTCAAAGCGTTAAATAAGCAAATGCAGTTTGGGGAAATATCGATGTTATCACAAACAACAAGGGTAAGCAAAAATGGAAGGTCAGTACTAGATTTTCCTTTTAAGAACAGTGAAAATCGCACAAAGAGCGAACTCATGGAACTGAATGAGTGATGGTTCTTTTTGTTTGATGTGTTAAATTTCTATGAGAATAAAAAAAGGCCTATGCTTTTCCAGAAACATGGTCACTCCCTGTGAATGGCTTTCCCACAGAAGCAGCATGTTCACCTTTATTGTTTGGCTTCAAGCTTGATTTCTTGCTCCTTTTATCTGCCTGAATGTAATGTGTACCAGCGAGACAAGCACTTAAATTTAACTTCTTCATGTCATTGTGTAGCAAAAGAATGCAGAAACTGGAATTCGCAGGCAGTTTTTCACAGAAGTTGAAGATTAATGTCACTGTGCTCCTCAAAATTGACAATATAAAGTGGCTGTTGTAGCTCCATATAAGGTTCTTGTTTTAAAATGATTTTTTTAAGTATGTCTGATACTAGATTTCATAATCAAGCAGATGTTTTAAAGAAAAAAGAAAAATAATGTTATTTTATGACTCACTTTAGAAGGCAAGTTGTGTTCTTTAAGGATGCCTTTAATACTAGATGCCAGGTTGTGTGCCTCCTTTTACAGAGGCCTGGAGCTGCTTTTCCCAAGTTGGGAAAAGACTGGTTTTTAAATAAAAGGGGGGTGGCTGAGCACGGCTCTGAGAAAAGCAAAAACTCAAATGTGAGGTGCTGCGAGCTGTTTGAACTGCCGGCTCCTGGGCAGGTATGGACAGGTACTTGTGTGAAGGCAGGGGCTGCCCAGCCCCGCGTGCCTGCGGCAAGCATCATGTGTGATGCTGGCATAAAAGGAACGAAAGACCCAAATGCCCTGTGGGCAGCATAACAGCCAAAATTACTGCATTTCTGCAAAGGAACCTAACTTCCTAAAATACTGAACAAAAATCTCTCCATTGGGATGGTGCCCAAGTAGGCAAAATTCCAGTGTTGGATTTATGTTCTTGCATGTTAAATATATGTCAACTATTTCTCTGAAGACCTTTGTACAAGTGTATTTAAATAAGGCAGTGAAGTCCTCCCTAGACTCTGCTCGGTACCCAGCAGCGCTTTGTCCTCCCATTGTTTTGGGCTCCTCTGGGGCCTTATTCCTTCCCTGGTTCCTGCAGAAGCTCAGTCCTGGGATCAAAATTCCATTTCTGTCACATGGGACTGTGTCAGCTCCTCCTATGTCTCAAATTCCTGTTAAGAACGATGTTGCTTATTTCTCAGGTAGTAGTTGGGGGGAGGTGCCTGGTTCTGCATTCTCGGGGTTCGGTTATGCAAGCCACCCACCAGCTGGAAAAGGTGGGCATTGCCTGAACCTTTGGGTTGTCCATTTTTGCAGCTGTTTCTTCAAATGATGGAAACTAGTATGAAATATTAGTTTATTGATTCTTTTATCATCCGAAAGGCATGGTGCAAATACCAGTAAAAAATGCTTATAAAGCATTTTGTGGCTGTCAGCATAGCTCTGTTCCTGCGTCAGATCTAGGTCTTCAGTTGTCTCTTTCTGGCTGTTTTTTGGTCCCGTTTGCTGAGAGATTACATTTTGACTGACGTTTTAAAATCTTAACTTAATTTTAATTTTATTTATTAGCGATGTCACTAATTTTGTCAGAGTAGCCCAGTTTTAAAATTATCTGTACGTGCTGGTCCCTATCAATGGAAAGCAATTCTGCTGATTTGATAGCACTGGAGGGAGCTAAAGACCATGAGGACAAGGTTCATATAAATACTTTGTTGAAACACAATGAGAGGATATCCCATTAGGTTCACCTGTTTTAATTGCTTAGGGCAGCCTACGGTAGGGCATGTATAGTTATAAGATTCATAGGTTGTTCCTATATTGAAAAAATACATCTGAAATCGTAGCAAGCATTCGTTTGCTGATTTGAGTTTAACGATGTTGAGGGGACCCAGACAAATTTATATTCTGTAGAGGCACTCTTTAATTAAACTAAAATTATTCATATTGATTTCTGCCTTTGCTTAAACATTCTCAGACTCTTAGTCTAAGTTAGCAGAAAATATTCTGAAACCTGTCTAAGATCCCTATTTCGCCTGATTAATTTAAATAGGTTTTGAAAAAAATACTCAAAGATTTCTTTCAAGTTCAGCCCCCACAGAGCACAGGAGCAATGCAGTCAGGGTTGCTGGTTCCTCCTGCCATATACAAGATCTGTGACTTCAGCTTACAACAGAGACACCGCTGGTCTTATGTGTAGATACAGACCTTTTTCTACCTTCAATAAAACAGGCATGACAAAAAAAATATATTAAGAATATGAATGTTTGGAGGGCAGCAGAATGGGAAAGAAGTTCCCAATCAGCCGTGCTCGAGTTCTTGCTCATCCAGCTCAACAGCCTTACAGATAGCAAAGACCACACAAACAATGGGTTGTTTTCTTAATCTTAACTATTAGGCTTCAGCTTTCATTGCTGGTGTAAAATAAAAAATTGTAGTCTTTAGTGTGCAGAGCTCTTGCTGAAATAACTGAAAAAGACAGCAAACTTGATGGAGTACCTAGGGGTTTGATTGTTCGGGATAACAGTCTTTGAGAGTCATGGGAGGTTAAAACCGTTTCCCACTGTCGGGAAAGACAGAAATTGCAGCAGGTAAGGCACGGAACAGCCCCGGAGCACAGCCTGCCCCATTCGCCATGGCCGATTCCCACCCTCTGCTCTGGGGTTTGGTTTCCCTGGGAACTCTCCTGCCTTTCATTCTGCTTCCAATAACACGTGAATTGTTTAGACGTGGCCGATATTTTGATTTCTGATTATTTTGCTTCTTTTAAACACTGATTCATTCATAGGGATAAGTAAAAATGAAAGCAGGCAAACAAAATAGTTTTAAATTGTAGAGAAGACATAATCTCCCCTATCCAAACAGTGGATTTGATAGTATTTTGGAATAGACAGGATCACTGGCTAGATCTGAGTCTCTTGTTACATTTGGCGTACCGAAACTGAGCAAGAAAAGTTAGAGAAGAGGGGCAGAAAGCAAAACAAAGTGAGAAATTTTGTTACATGAATGTTTAATTGCTTCTCCTTTTCCCATGGTTTTTGTCTTTGCAGTCTGCTTACAAAAAAGAAAGACAGAGTTAATGGGGATTGCGCCATGTCCTCCCCACTCACTCACACCGTGTTCCGGCCCCAGGCTTCCCCTAGAGTCACATCACAACATAGTGATCTCATCCATACCGTTACCTTTAATTTCTGTACCCAGCCTTGGCCATGGATCAGCTTATGTTTCTCCCTGGCATGGCGAAGTATTTTTCTGGGGCGGGGTGAGCGGCTGTTGGGAAGTTCTTTGATATATACAGTCCTGTACTGCGGAGCCTCGCAGGCACGCAGTGCTGTGTTGGTGTTAATCGCTCTGTTTTGGTGGTTGTGAGTGTGTGAAAATACATTCGTACAAGTTTGCAAAGTCAGAGTGAAGGCAGCTGGAGCAGCCTCAAGTGTTTGGGGGTTGTGTCAGTTGTCAGTAGGAGGAAGCTGTGCGGGCTGGATTTCAGTTGGGAGACCAGTGATCAAGTATGGTCAGAGGCCGATGGCTGTAACGGTCAGGGTAAAATGTGCCCCTGGTCATTGGGAAGCGTAAAGAAGCTCAAACGATCTCCCTGGAGGAGGCATCCTCCAACGCCATCCCTGGAGGTGGAGGGGTCCAGAAGCTACATCAGGTCAAGGAGAAGAGTTCACAGCAGAGGGGACCTGGGAGGTGCCCCACGGAGCCTTTCCAGAAGGAGAGGAGTGTTGGCCAGGTTTGGGTTACCTACTGGGGTTTCTGCTTTGCTGCCCTCTCCCACTCATCTTCCTCCCAGACAAAACTGGAAACTTTGTCCATTATGTGAGCCAGAAAGGATTGTCTTATAAAAATTCATTAGTTGCTTTCTTAAGGAAGAAAAAAAATTATATATAGTTCTATTTTATATGATTTAAATTGAAACTTGTAGTTGAATATAGGCTCTTTAACTAACTTGGAGTATCTTTATAAAAAACAATAAATCCTGCATTGCACCGCATTGTGTGTGATGAAGTACGTTTTCCAAAATACTTGTGTAAAAGTGCTGTTTTCTGAAGCATTCGTTGTGCAGACAGCAAATGGGCAACCTGGATGTGGGAAAAGGAAGGCGGGTGGGAAGTTTACATACAGTTTTCGGCCTGGATGGGAGTTACTCTACAATTTTTAGAAATGAAAATATCCATGTAGGGACCTAAAGGAATCCTGTGGGCTGATGGTGCAGTTTGTGTGGAGCGCGTGCACGGTGACTTTGTGGCAGACGGAAGATATTTTGCTGTGGCTTAAATGCTTGTTAGAGTTGCAGGTTTTTGATTACCATCTGGAGTCTCTATTGGTTTTTGATAAAGCGACAATTTTACATTTTGAGAGCGGTGTTCGCTGTGTTATATCACGCTGACTATTTCCCGTGTCTGTGAAACATCAAAAACTTAAACTTCAGTCTGAGTCCTGCAATGTTGCTTTCAGAGGCTGTAGAAAATATTGAATCTCCCGATTATACAAACGTCTTCTGTTGGGTAATATTGACAAATATTCTGAATAACATTTTTGACATAACATTCTGTTCCCACACAGATAATTTGGATGTAATTGAATGGGTTGATCAAGAGTCTGTGCTAAAAATACGACATTTTCTCACCCACTAAGTGAAAGAAAATGCTTGCTCAAAAGGCGGTTTTGTCAAGCGGAGCCGTTGGGAAGTGGGCTGGGTTGTACCGCGACTACTGGTTCTGGCTCCCACCTCTGCAGCCGGTTTGTAACCCCAGCGGGGGCCGTAGCTTTGTCCCTGGGGAGGGTCCAGGGCGACGGTGCTGGGGGTGAGGAGGGGAGCAGCCCTGAGCCTCGTCCTGCTGGGGGCCCTCGGCAGCCTGGGAAGGGTTCGGACTGGAGCAAAGCGCTCCAGCCCCTGCAGGATTCCATCCGGGACGCCGGTCAGACTCACAGGAGCACTTAACCACGCTGGAGCCAAAAACGTACAAAAATAGTTAGAGGGGAAGTTCTGAAGATCTCTTTTTTTCTGTTTTTCCTTGTTTTAATGGTCTCCTGGGCAAAAGCCTGCATTGTTGCAGTTTCAGGAGCGGTACGGTTTGCTGCAGCCGAGGGGGAGAGAAAGGAAAATAGACCGTAGAGAAAGACTGACTGTTTAGCGTGCAATAAAATAACTTTCATACTTCTCCCCATCTCCTATCAAATAAATCTCACGCTAACGAGCAATCAAAGCTGTTTCTCTGCTGCTGCTCTGCACCAGCCGAGCCGCATTGTACCTTTCCAGCCTTTGAAACGGCCTGTGCCTATTTTTATTTGTCAGGCCGGGGCTGGGCTGGCCCCATTCCAGATGTGTCTCACAAGATTTGGTGCTGATGAGCTATTTATAGCACTGTGGTTCCATTGTCATGGCAACCGTGCTAGAGGCCAAGGCGGCTGGGAGCTATTTCTGGACTTGTGCTGTAATGTAAAACTGATTGGGAAAGTTAGTGCATCCTCTAAGCCAGACTAACTTTAGACAGGCAGAAGGGGGAAAGAAAAAAGAGGCAACTACAACCTCTTTAAATAGATTTTTCTCCTTCTCCTGACTTCTCCCCGTTTCTCTTTGCAGCCGCTAGCAGTTTGTGAAGGGGTGGTTTGCCTTCTGCTGGGTTTGTTGAAAATTCATTCATGCCTCCCGGCAGACTACGCTGCCTTAATTATGCAGTTTAGGAAGCAGGGTGCGTAACCGGCCTTGTTTTTAGGGCAAGGTTTGTATTTCACGAAAACAGAAAAATATGGGGGCTTTACGGCCGCTGCTGGGGTTTTTGCGATGGTTGCAGTTCTTTGAACCCCACAGTTTTAATATTCTATTTTTTGTGTGTGCCTCATGTTCTCCACACCATATAAGGAACTGTAACCTTGATTACCACAAGATGATTCCAAATATATGGAGTCATACTTTTCAGCTTTCTCATTATTTGCTTCAAAATTAGACCCATGGTGCCCCTCTGCCTCCAAGTGGCTGGAATGCTGCGAGGTTCTGCTGTAATTACAGCTGGGGCCGCCCGCAAAATCACTTTTCTGGGATATGTACGCATTAATACTATCTATAATTAAATTCTGAGCTCTAGAGTGGTTTTAAATCTTTTTGTGTGACTGCTGCTTCAATAAGGAGATCATAATAACCAGTTGACTTGAAATTGGAAATAAAAAAAATGTTTGCAGCTCCCTGAGGAAGTTTTCTGCAGAGTTGTCTTCTGGTTTGCTTCTGTTCCAGCCGTACACTACATTTTTGAAGTTCATTTCCAGTATAAATCTGGTTTTGAATGGAGTCCCTGTGTCTGAGAACTGACACGCAGAATTTTGTTACAAGAACATCGATGTGAGATGTTTTTACGTGCAACGTGGAGCTCTCGTAACTACACCAGTAATATTTGTTGCAGTGCTATCTCTACCTGCCTGTCTCCAAAGGGCTGGGTTTGTTTTCTTAATACTTTTTGTGAAGTAGTTCAAGTAATTGCAAAGGCTTTGATGGATTTTTTTTTTCCTCCTCCCCTTATCTTTTCCAGGGTATAAAGTTTTCTTTCGGGGGGAAAAAAGAGCCATGGCTTTCTGAGTATTTTTAAAAAGTCCAGTGACGTGTTTGTGGCCCGTCTTCTGTGATCACCTTAGCAGGAAAAACCCCACCTCTACAAATCATAGAATATATCAGTAGACCTTCAGAAACAAAACAAAAGTCTACTAATGTCCCAATTTTAATTTTTAACTTCATTTTGAGGAAAAACATGGCAAGTTTGATCCATATACCATAAATACTAGGCAGACTGAATGTTTGCTTATTTTATTTCCATCATTCCTGTAACTTTTCCTGCTTCTCTTGCAAAATAAACTGGCTGAAATGTAAAAGAAATCTTTATCACCAGTGTAAGGAGTAGGATTCCCCCACCTTGGTGTCCTGCTTGCACCTGAAAGTAACTCCTGTGCCCTGGAGTTCCCGTCGGGGTGTGCCTGCTTGGGGAGCCCTGTTTGAAGCTGTAACAGACCTGGCTTTTCAGAGTTTGGGAAACTCTGCTGTATTAACACGTTTTTAAACTGTTAAAGTCACAGCATATGCATGTTATATTTATCCACTTAAATATTCTTTTAAAAAGAGCATGGTGTTTTGTACTAACCCTGCGATTCCAGCTTCAGCAGAGACAAAATAGCTGAAGAAATAATTAAATAGTGAACTCTTTTGCTTTTAGACAGCCACTGCTGAATAACATAAAGGTTTATGATAAGGACTGAAAAGGGAGTAAAGTAGAAGTGTAAAGCATGATCTGTTCTGAGAAATAAAAAATAGACTTTTGTTTTTAAACACTATTAATGTTAAGTTTCCACTTAAAACTACTTTTGGGAGCTTTGAGTTGGTTTTGTAGCCCTGTTAGGGCGCAGATAAGGAACTAAAAATCTGCCGGGCATTTGAACAATTTGATCTTTAGGAAGATCAGTAAATGAATATTAATTACTTTTCAGACATGGAAACTTGAGTTGTAAAGTCTATTTTAGAGGTGATCAGGGTAAATACAACTTTAATTCTTGGTAAAATCTTGATAATGCTTAGTAATATTCTGGTTAATTCTTAGTAATATCTTGATAAAAATACATGACTCACAGGAAGTGAAAATTCCATTTCCACTGACTCAGGGGACTCTGGGCAATTAACTTGCTCCCTGTGTGCCTTGATTTTTCCCTAACTCTAAAATAAGGTTAATGTAAGGTGTGCATTTGAAGATGTGATGGCAGAGGCAGGAAATTTAGCATGGGGAAGGCAGGCAGGAGTTGAGAGTATGATTTTTTTCTCTGTAAAATACCTTTAGGCTTTCAGAGGCAGGAACTTCACAAAATTGGAGTTCCAGTACAGCTGTTCAGGGTTACAAATTATGAACAAATGTTGTGCTTAGTTGGGATTGAAATTTTGAATTGAATTTAATTTTGAATTCATGATCTTTAGTGTCTTGCTGACACTGAAGATGAGATCTTAATACCTCTTTTAAGAGAGACACTTTGTATACAAATTCAGGTTACAACTTGACAGAAAAGATATCTGATGGAAATAAAGCTCTTCAAATCTAGGTGTGTTGTCAGTTCGAAGAGACCTTTCCAGTATTATTCTAGATTGAAAACAAAAGCTCCTCTTCACAGAGGGGGAAAAAAAAACAACCTTGCCTGTCAACCATTTCATCAGATCACAAAGAGTGAAATTTCAAGTTACTGTTTATTGACGAGGCTGTCAGGAAATGCTGAAGGAAAAGCAGTCTTGTTTTCCCCATCCCTGTTCTTCCCAAAATGGTGAAGTTGTGTTGTTCCTTGAGGTAGAGGATTTAATGTTACGCACGTTCTCAGTGGGGAAAAGTGAGCGCAGGCTGCAGCTCTGAGGCTGGCTGCAGCATTGTGCGTTCAGGAAATTCCCCCCTACATAGGGATGAACAACTCTATACGAAAAAAACTCCAGAATAAGGCATACATCTCGATCAGAAAGCTGGGACATGGTTTTGACAACGTAGGCTTATTAAAAATTTGGTAAAAATTGGGGATACATATGTAACTTAATTACATTGTCACGTAGGACCTAAGGACAGGTTCTGTGTGAAGTCTGCCTCCTAAGTGCACCCTTTACATTTAAAGCTTGATTCCTCACAAAGACCTGTTCAAAACATTTCACATGTGTTTTTCTTTCCTTCCTTCCTGACAAGAGAGACGCAAAAATAAGATGTATGTTTTATTTCACATGAAGTTTTTATTAATACTTTTCATTTTAATATCCATGGGACACATCTGCTGCTGTCCCAGAGATGCTGATTCTGCAGTGTTGCTGACTACTAATGACCTATAGTCTTGTTTTTATAGCGTGTTATAGCAGTATCTGTGTTTTATAACACAAGCAAAAAGCGTCTTACACTAAGTGACAGTGTTTTGCAGAGCAGTAACTGATGCTGTTGTTTAGTTGTGTCCGGAATCCAGCCCTAAGTGAGAATCAGCAGCGATGCTGAATAAACGATTTGCTTTCCACAAAATGGCTTTCCTATATACTCTCCAGGAGAATTTTGCAGAAGAAAGAACCTGACTTTGTAACTTGGTGCAAGAGTTGATCGCAGTGTAAAATTGGGTTTTGTGGTTTAACAGTTTTATTTGAATTATTTCACCAAGGTCATTTTTATTTCTCCCTGTGAAATTTATTGCTGGCATAGTAGATGGGCTTATCTCCGATAGTCATAGAACAATTTGTATCAGCAGTGAATTTAGCACACAAGGTAGCACTGAAATGGCCTCATTTGTGTTTGGGGTAAAGCATAACAAGAATTAAAAATAGAATTTAATGATGGTGAATTTATTTTTGATTAGGCTTTGTTCTCATCTGACTTGATTAAAAGTTTAATTTAGTGGATAAATTATTCGGTTTTGAATGACATTGACTTGGAAGTCCCTGAACATAACGCATTGATCCCTTCTGAACTCTCGTGTTCCCACTGTTGCTCCTTATTTTAGATTTATCAGACTGGATTGAATTTCTGCTACTCTGTGCTCCTTACAGACAAGTTTATTTTTCAGTTGATCAACTGAAAGAATGATCCCCTTTATGTTTGAGAAAAAAAATCAAACTGGTTTTTAATGTCTTTAGTCCTTTCTAAAGTTGCTAGAGCAGACTTGTATGAAAAGGCACATGCATGGGAAGAAATCTTCGTTTAACATATTGCGTTGCTCTGTTTTCCCTGAAGTGCCACTGGCAACAGGGTAGGTTTGCTGGTAACTATCATGCAGTGAAAGTTTTCCTGCTTGAATGAGTATTGTTAGAAGTACCAGATGTTACTGAATGTTGGAACGTGGTTTTGGGGGGGGGGGAAAGAAGAAATGTTTGTTCCATTCTGACTTGTTTTACCTGGCATGAATGTTGCTATTGGAATTCATCTCAAGTACAGTACTGCTGCTCCTATGTGGCTGATGTTTTTCAAGGAAATCATAGGCCTAAAAATAGTCTGCGTAAACAACAGTAAGAGGTTTGTACTTTCAGTTCCAGGTTTTAGCAATATCTTGTTGTTATTTTCTAATTGTCAGTTTCCAAAATCCATTAAGCTGATTAGTGGAGTGTTTAAAAACAAAACAAAACCCAAACCCAAAAATCCATCTCCATGCTTAGATAAATTCAGTACAGAAAGGCTGGGTCGCTGTAGTGATCACCTTTGTGTCTCTATGAACCTGTTGTGTTCTGAACTTTTTTCAAGCATTAGCCAACTTGTAACATTGCTATGTGATTCTGAAACAGTGACCTTAGGAGAGAATGTTATGTGGAAAGACTCCTATTAGCTGGAATTCATGATTGTGGTACTTATTGATCATCCTCTGCGCACTGAACAAAAACTTTACTTTTCTTTGGATTAAAAAAAGTTAATCGCTTTCTGTTCTCTTCCCAGTTTCCTAGACAAGATTGACATAGTCAAACAAAACGAGTACACGCCGTCTGACCAGGTAAGGGAAGTCTCATTAAGATCTTGCACAACTAGTCTGCCCCTTCTGCCTTTGGGTATAACGATCTCATTAATGTTTAATTTATTGACACTAATACAGGTATTGCCATGCACTGTACATATTTAGTATTCCAGAAAAAATTACTTTGTAATTTAGATCGAGATTATGTTTATGCATGTAAAGGCACTGTGAAATGAAAATCTGCCCGGGTTTAAGACTTACGTTGTATTCTGTGATGCTAAACCTCAATTATCCGTTTGAATTAGTTCATGATGGTTTGCCCTCCTTGCTGTTAACCATCATGTGCTTGCTTCTTTTGACACAAAGTTGGTTGGTGTCTTCTTAGCCCTGCTGGCTCCCACTCTAAACCGGATTCTGTAATAATAACCTTGTCAGACGACTTTATTTTTTTTATCAGAATAGGCATTTTAGTTTTCATTTTCTTACAGATAATCTGAGGATCTCTTTAGGACCAAATCCCTAATCCAAAATCACATGTATATTCCTATCTTTCTACCCATAAATAATACAACTTTTTATAGGATAAACAACCAAAAAACTTACTAATGTTCCAAAAATTTCACAGACAATATTGTTGAGGAGAGAGCAGTTTGTATACTTTGAAGTTGTTCAAGAATAAATGAATCATTCATCCTTTTAAAAGTCTGAGGTTTTTTATAAACAACACTTTCTTATCTCTGAAATAATTCTATTTTCAAGAAACAAAATATTAAAAATGTAGGTTACTTTATTTGAAATTTGAAGCCACTAATCTTCAGATGTGACATTTAAATACAATTGTCAGCTTTATATTTGAGGCTAAGGTGTCAAGAGTTTAACTTGTATTGACTTTACATGGAGTCTATAGTACAAAGTAAAGTATTTATAATTTACTTCCAGTAATTAGTTACATAAGGTGAGTATTTAAGTAGTTACTTAAGTAAAATAATTACATGTTTACTTCTGTAAGCAAGCATTAATGCTTGCGGTGCTCGTTTGGGCCCATTGACTGCATTGAAACTCCCAGAGTGCCCTGTAACACGGGCCGTTTGGATTGTCCTCTGCGACATGACATGTTTCTCCTAAGAGTGTAATAAACAAATCACTTCTTTGCTTTTTCCCCTGAGGTGGGTGAGTTGTTTTTTTGTTTTCTTTTAACGCACTTATGTTGATTTCTGGGGATACAGAGCTCCAGAAAGTCCAGTTTTCTAAATCTGAATTTTCAAACCGTTTAAGACACGAAGTTAGAACAACATTTAAATGCAGACTCCTTTCAATACGAGTCTTAAAATAGCCAGATGACAATAATTTACTATCAGAAAACTGATGTTAAAATGTAGCCATTTTGTTTAATGATTGAACAGTGTTTTCTAACCTTTGGATTTTGTGTGGTTTTGACTAGCCAGTTTGGTACCTGTGTAGTAAGAACAGAGCTTTTATTGTGCGTATAATTTTTTTTTTTACAGTCTGTTCACTTAAGTGATCTTGTCTGCTGCGAAAGTTACTATTTATTTGCTATTTAGACCCATAATGAAGAAAACGAAAACTTTCAGTCCTGACTTATACAACCCCTGGTTGAATTCAAAGTTAAATTTGGACAGTGCAGTCTGTGTGGAGCCTGTGCAAATCAGGTTCTTCTAGATCAGCTATGCACTGGGCGCTGTATACGGCTGTGACAGCTTTGCAATGTGCAGTAAATACAAGCCAATGCAGTTTGATTTTAAGAGGGTTTTGTAACGCTTACAACAGTTTCAATTGTTTGAAGTTCACAACTTCTGATTATCATTTATAACTCTCTGTGCCCTGATTCTGCAAAGCAGCAAACACTTTCAGCACTGAGTAATGGACTTTTATTTCTGTTGGTGGAGATACAAAGAATTATGAAGTATCTGTGTTTAATCCGTGGCTTTTCCATTTTTTTTCCTAGGATCTTCTCAGATGCAGAGTTTTGACATCAGGAATTTTTGAAACCAAGTTTCAGGTGGACAAAGTAAATTTTCAGTAAGTATCTTCACTTTTTTTTTCCTCTCTCTCTTTTGTGATGAAAGCTCTGCTAGCGTATGTCAGTGGACTGTTGCCTGTTCGGGTTCTCATAATCCTTGGTTCCTTTTAGATTTTATTACATGAAAGTCCTAAAATTTTCTGTGTTTTCTGTTTGCATTTGGAAAAAAAAACCCAAACACAAAATGTGCTCTGACTTAATTTGTGTTTTTTTCTTAGTATGTTTGATGTTGGAGGGCAACGAGATGAACGCCGAAAATGGATCCAGTGTTTTAATGGTATGAGTAGAACTTCTGTTTGTTGTATAAAATCGTTCTCTGCAAAATTTAATGCCCAGTCTTCATTTTCTCACTGTGTGAAAGCCATCTTCTTTTCTGTGTAGCTTGATATGGAATTATCTGAACAGTCACACTGGATGGAATTTTTCTTGACATATTCTATGCAGTTACAGAAGTTTATATCTTTAGGGAGAATGTAGGTGGAAAGGAATTCAAGTTTGATAACTTAAGATAGCTTGTCTGTTTTCTTTGGCTTCCCTCTCTTCATTTAATTAGTTTTGTTTAGTGGTGGGTTCGTTCATTATTTGCCAGCTTATGAGGGTGTTAAATTTCAAGCTATATTCTCTCTTCTAAATGAAGTTTTACGTATGTTTGTGCCTACACAAAATATACAATTACAGGATAATTAATATATCCATCAAATATTGCATTTTTGCATGTAATAGCAGCCACACTGTGATGTCATGGGTGCTTCTTTCCAAACCAGCACCAACCAGCTAGTGCAGTATGAGATAGCAGGGCAGATCTGTCTCAGTAGCCACCGTTGGCCAGAGAAGGACTTGTTCCTGGAGATGTTCAAGGCCAGGCTGGATGAGGCTTTGAGCAGCCTGATCCAGTGGGAGGTGTCTCTGCCCATGGCAGGGGGGTGGAACTGGGTGGGCTGTAAGGTCCTTCCAACCCAAACCATTCTATGATTCTCAGGTGTTGCATGTACCTTCTCTACAGCTGTTTATTTTACTCTGTTGCTGTGTTTAGATGTGAAACCTTTCTATGGGCAAGAGGTGTTTGGACAGCTAAGCAAGTCTGTCTTTTTGTAGAAAAGTACTAATGAGATCCTACAGAATAAAGTAGAATGCAACTTAGAATTCATCATATTTTGCTACAGTTACTGTCACAGAGTATCACCTGAGCACTTAATATATGTGCGGAACTGCTGTGCAATATTTTCTTCTGTGCTATTAATAGCAGACTTGTTTGGGTTTTGCCTCTTCTCCTTCCTCTTCCTGTTGCCTCATGATCTGACTCATCTCTTCTGCTGTCTGAGGGAGTGAGTGTGGAAGGCAGTGTAAGGGGTTTGGAGCAGTGCAGCCACGCAGAGTCACAGACGTCTGCATTCTGTGATCTCGTGAATGTCTCCCAGGAAAGAGATAGGGGCCTTGGAGCAGAATAGCGCACTGTAACAGAACTAGAGCAATTAACCATGAATTCACAGCAATCTACTGGTTTTATTATTACTATTCTTGCAGATCAAAAATGCCGTTTTTCCTGAGGGCTTCCCCCAAGGGCCTCCCTGTCCTTTCTGACAGCTCAGAGTTGCTTTCTGAATTTCTTTAAGCTTTTAAATCTCCTCTTAGAATACTTTGTTTTCTCTTTTGCTTCTGTTCCTTTCTTTTTTACATTTTCTGTCATTCTGTCAGCTTTTATTGAATTTTGGGATTCCTGGATATGTCTTGCCTTCTGAAATTCAGTATTAACTGATAGGTATTTCTTGATTTAGATGTGACTGCTATCATATTTGTGGTGGCGAGCAGTAGCTACAACATGGTTATACGAGAGGACAATCAGACCAATCGGCTTCAAGAAGCACTAAACCTCTTCAAGAGTATCTGGAACAACAGGTCTGTGAATTGAAGTTTCATTGTTTGTATCACATACATTACTAGTCCTGTCTTATAGTAAAGTCCAGACGTGAGTCCTGAGCCTGGCTAGGAGAGAGTTAATTTTCTTCGTAGCAGCTCATACTGTGCCAGTTTAGATTTTGACCAAAACAATCCTGATAACACACTCCTGTTGTAGCTGTTGCTGATCGGTGTTTGCAGAGCCTCGAGACCTTCTCTGTTCTCACCCTGCTGCCCCATGACACAATGGGCTGGGAGGGACACAGCGGGCAGATGACCCGAACTAACCAAGAGGTGTTTCCATGCAATGGAACATCCTGAAATGGCAAAGGAGGGGGCGTCAGGAGGGTTTGTTGTCTTGCTGGGTATTGTGTCTGCCCACAGGACGTGGTGACTGATTGCCTTTGCATCACTCCTTTTGTTTTGCTTTTGTCTCTCTTCCTTCACTTACTAAACATTTACTATTTAGATTTTTTTATCTTGACCCCCAAATTTTCTTGCTTTTGTTCTTCCTTTCCCCTGCCCCTCTCCCACTGAGGGGGAAGTAAGCAAGCAGCTGTGTGGTGCTTCGCTGCCCTCCAGGGTTGACCCACAAGGGCAGCGTAGCCTGTGTTTTTGCTTCTCACAGCGCAGGCCAAGCCAGTCTTTGATCACAACCGCCTGCCTGTTACATCCGTGTCTCCTATGGAGACTTAGGTTGGTAGTTGCCTTATTGAGGCTGAAGCTATTAAAGCAGGGATGGAATAGTACACCAAGAAGTGGATACGCTCACCTGTTGGGTGTGTTTGGATTAACAGCAGAAAGTGGGCAGCTTTTCCTTGCCCCGATTAGAAGCACACAAACTGAACTCAGGGTGTGAACACCCAAACTGGATTCAGGTATCAAAGGAACCTGTCAAAATTATCCTTGCATGTGAATGACTATTCTCTCCAGAGCCAGATTATGTTTTGATTTTGCTGCATGCTCCCAGCTATGCCTTCTCAGAGCATTTGGCTTCCATTTTCTGCAGGTGGCTACGGACCATTTCAGTAATTCTTTTCCTGAATAAACAAGATTTACTAGCAGAGAAAGTTTTGGCAGGGAAATCTAAAATTGAAGACTACTTTCCAGAATTTGCTCGCTACACTACACCAGATGATGGTAAGTTTTTTAAGATTTATTAGCAGTTAATAATTTTCTTGTTGATCACATTGGTAATGGTTTTGGTTATTTCAGCTAAGACTTGAAAACTCTTACGTAGTTGTGATCTTCGTTGTCTTTCAGCCAAACTGTAATGTTGAACTTTAGATACTAGAAATGAGAGAATCCCATCTTTTATACATTTAATATTAACAATTCCGTCATGCCAAAATCCTATTACTGTGCTGGTGCAGGGCATGGTACAGCTTGTACTGCAGAGGTGCAGCTGTAGTCTTTGAGACACAAGAGTCACAGTTGGTTCTGTCGGTGTATGTCACAGGTAGTTAGTTGCCTGCTACGATCCTTTAGTCACTGGTAGTTGCCAAAAGTCGATCCTTTTGTAAAACAAAGTCTATAATGGAGTGTCTTCCTCACAGAACTGTACAAATAAATACATCTATGAATGAACAGACTGGCAGTAAAAATTATAAACATTCCCATTTATCACAGTAGCGTCTCTGTAAGCTCACTAGTGCTGGGGAACAGCAATTGCAGCGTGAGACTCAGCAGTCACAAACCTGTCCTCTGAACTCGCCCTTAGCATCTCTGTGGCCATTTCTGTAACCTGCCGCAGGCCTGGCACTATGGCCACTGTAATATTCCTTCGCTCTCCTGAAATCTTGCTGTTTTAAATAATGTTATGGTTTGTCTTATCTCGTAGTTAGTTTTGCGAAGTGTGTTTTTATCATATGTGAGCAGAAAACAGAACAAGTTACAATTTTTAGGTGCTATCACCAAAAACCATCTGTTTTAATGAGATACTTATTTTATTATCAATCAGCAACACCAGAGCCTGGTGAGGATCCCAGAGTTACAAGGGCCAAGTATTTTATTAGAGATGAATTTCTTGTAAGTATTTCCTTTCATTCAGTATTTCTTGCGTGATTCTTCTCAAATATAAGGTCTCGCGCAGCTTCTGCTGTTGCAAAATGCTCTCACTTCTCGTGTGTTTATATTTAACATCCACACTGCATAAAACACTGTTAACACATAAGAGCTTTACTGCTCTTTGTTAGCTGTTCTTCGTATATTTGTTTGCTGACACAGTACGTAATTAAATAGCACAAGAATCAGTGAGAATTAAGAAACTATAAACAGCATGATGAGTGAAGTCCTGCTGTTATTAATCAGTCCAGGTTTTTATTCCATGCATTATTTCTAAAGATAAAGACTAATCAAGAGGTGCATCATTTGTAAAATATTCATGCTCTTTTCATATTATCTTTCCCATTAGAGCTCAGCTGAAGCTATAATAGACACAAATTTTAAAAAATACTATTACAATTACTTGTAATCGTGAGCACGGCAATCAAATTGTGGACTCATTTTAAAATGGAGCAAAATTCAATTTTATGGGAGGCTTTCTGTAAGTGTAAAGCAGGGATAAAAGCCTTGTACGAGGAAGCAATATCCCACTTTCTTCACTGACAAATTAACTAGAAATTGTATGGTTAGATTCACCAAAGCTGTGTATAAATAGCATTCTGAGTTTTTGTTCAGCTCTGAAATTCCACAACATGCTGTGACCTTCTCACCGTATAATCGTGATCATTTTAAATATCATGTTTTAGGTGAGGGAATGAAAAATTTTGGGCATTTTGCCTTGTAGTTACACCCTCTGAATGCACAGCTCACACATACGTGTCTTAACCTTCATTCATCTGAGTTTTGAGAATGTGAGGGCTTTTCCCCAGTCAGTTTTCTTTTAACCCAGTATCTGTCTTACTTTTAACAGAGAATCAGCACAGCGAGTGGAGATGGAAGGCACTATTGCTATCCTCACTTCACATGTGCAGTGGATACAGAGAACATCCGGAGGGTTTTCAATGACTGTCGGGACATTATTCAGCGCATGCACCTTCGCCAATACGAGTTGTTGTGATGGAGAGCACTTTTTCTGTGTTTTGGACTCCTTATTCCTTATTAAAAAAGAAAAAAAACACACCCTTGCCCACATAGGGTGGAAGAGAACTGTTTGAATCTCCCATTGATTTGCACCCCTCAACTTTTTCTCCTTGCTGGACAATAGCAGCACTTCTAAGCTTGCTTCTGTACCCCTCGGACAGTTTGAGATGGCCTCTAACATTTAAAAGGCCGTTTCCATGAGGATTCCCTAACACTGTTATTAACAAAAAAGAAAAAAAAAAAAGGAAATAAAACCTAATTAATTAAAAGCCCTGAATGTGGAGCACCTGAACGAATTCGGGATACAAAAATTAAAACCTAAAACAAAAACGGGGAGAGAAAGCTTTAGGTAATTTAGCACTGATGTGGGCGTAATCCTTTAACCCGTGATCTCCACTTTGTATCACTCGCTGCATCAGACTAAAGAAGGTGCCAAGTCACAGCCCGAGTGTGAAGACAGACACTTGAGTTTGGTTCTCTGACTGTAATGTGGCTTTGAACGGAAATACTGACAATTCTACAACAGACCTAGACAGTGCAAAAACCAACTGCTACCTTTCAGAAGGGTATTTTTAAAACCAGTCTTGGTGGTCTAAAGACAACCATGGACATCTATGAATTGAACTGCGTATGGCCTGTGATTGCAGAAAGAGTTAACCACACACTGTTTTCAGTTTGTCCACTGATGATCCCGTCTGCTATAAGAATCATTATCCGGACTGTAGTCCTCACAGTCTTTCCCTTCTTTTTCTTCTTCCCTCCCCTCATTTTTTATTTTACTGCTGGATTATTATTCTTGTACAGACTGTAAAATGTATTATTTTGTACAACTTTATTGAAAAAAAATAACTTGTAGAAGATCTTTGTGCCTTGATTATGGCTGTACCTGTACAATGAGCTAAGATGTAAGTATGTTTGATTGCGCTGTACAGCTTTGTCAACCCTATCTGCAGCATTAGCTCAAGGTAGGGAAAATTTATCTGTAGTTTAGTTTTTCTGGTTTATAAAAGAAGGAAAAATACTGTTTAGTAAAAAAAAAAAAAAAAGAAAAAAGAAAAAAAAAAGAAAAAAGTACAAATTGTGCAAACTTAACCACTTTAAAAGTGAGGTCTTCAACAAGTGACCAGATGTTGCAGCATCATGCTTTTTAATTTTTAGCTTTAATTCATTTAAATCTCTATCCAAATGCAAAACATGGCTTGTTTCTACATAAACCAAATTTTGCTACAAATTATAAATGTTAGTCTTTGGTCATTCATAGTCCTTTTTTTGCTGAAGACAAAACCAGAACAATAACAGACGCGTAGGGCATCATGCAGGTCTGGTGACCGTCTCTAGACTGGGCCAAATACCCACCAACCTCCACTCGCTGCGTGGGCAAACGACAACCGGAATGACAAGGTGTGCACTGCCCTTGGATTTGGCCACTGAATTCCAGTTTCAAATGACATTTTTATTTCTCTTTTAATAAAGAGATACTTTAGAACCTTTTTTGTTTTATATTAACTATATAAGTAGCTTAAAGTGAAGATGTGTGGATTTTTCTTAAACTTGAATAATTTATGCAAATTATATGCTTAGAACAACATGTGGTACAGTAAAAAAGAAAAAGAGCAAAAATCACTGTAGCAATAAGAGAGCATGTAATTTTAGTAAGTACTACACTGCTTTATATTTTATACCTAGGTGTTTTATGTCTCTGTGAGTGTGTTACTTTTTCATGTGTCTAAACCTACGTGTACAATTTGTACAGTCAGAAATTACAGCTGTAATAACACATCTAGAACAGTGTTAGCCTATATTACTCAAACACCCCTGTTCTCCCTTCATTTACACCCCTAAACTGATCTGGATCTTACTGCAGTGACTTAAAAAGGAAAACAAAAGAAGCAAAACAAAAAAAAAGAACACCAAAATATTTGCCTCTCTGCCTTTCGCAGTAGCTTCCCTCCACTCGAGACTGTGTTAACTTTCTTTTTTGGGAAGAGGTCCAGTTTAAATTAAACCTAGGGTGTGGTCAGTGATGTCTGTGCAGCTAGATTTGCTTCGGGTATCGGATGCCTGTTTGATACCAAGAACTGCAACTGTTCAGAATTGTGAGATTTCATTGCTTTTGTGGCTGAAGTTTTAAATGGAAATGAATCGCTGAGTCCATTTTCATGTAAAGAGCAAGGACTTGATGGAGTTACTTCCCATCTCTCAATTCAGAATTACAAGTGATCTTTCAGAAGACACTAAATCACCTACAATTTTTTGCAGTGGTTGCTACTCATTTTTGAAACGTCTTTCCTGTGCACAGCTTTAGAAAGTTGCCACCTGAACTTTGTAGAACTGTAGGAGAAGGTGACTGAAAACAGCTCCTTGTGATTTAAGAATGTATCCAGTGCCTGGAGGTTAAGGGCTGATGTTTCCACTAGGTAAAAAGTGGGACATAGTGGAAAGGAAATCCATTGTGAGCCTTAATTTTAGTTACAGGAGCCAAAATTTTTACTTCTGTGCCAACCCTTGTCTTTTAAGCCTAGGAGGAGTTGGTGTAAACACCAAATTTATATTGGAGAAAACCTGTAGTGATGTGAGGAATGTAACCTCTCATCAGAGAGAAACAAAGCACCTCCGTTAAAAAGATTTAAAAAGCAAATAAGCTTCTTCCTCTGATAATGAGAAGGATGCATTGTATCAACGAGCTATGTAAGACAGCAACAGTTTAAGAAACCTAAAGCTTTATATGGACAGAAGTGTTTGGGGGATGCTTTTTTTTTTCCTTGAGTGAGAAAAAAGGCGATTGTTTCGGATATGGCCAAGTTGCACAAGTGTGGAGTGTGTGTGTGTCTTATGTCTCAGTATTGCCTTTGTTAGTCTCTTTATTAGTCCATGCAGTTCGGTGGCCTGGTAAATGCAAGTCTTATTTTTAACAGCTTTCTTTTTTTAAAAATACAAAACCATAAAGCTTTAATGCTTGCTATTTAATAAGTAACTGTGTTTTCTTCTGTCTCTAATTTAGTGGCCATAATTTGCAGTTAATTGAACCATTCCAACCTAATGCTTACCCATATTTCCTAGTTTTGTTTTATTTATTTATTTGAACTTCTTGTTTTCATGATCGAGGACTTTCACTTCTGTCTCCTTCATCTGTTAGGAAACTTCTGACCTTACAGCCAAAACTTAATTCATTCTACTCAGTATTCATCGTGATGCTGAAGTGTAAGATACCTGCAAATGTAAACACTACCACTTTTACTAATAAAAGCAAATACAGTGTTTTAGGGCACATTTGCATCACTATAGTTGAGGTTGTGTCAGTATTTCCATTATAAACCCATGGAGGGTCTATATCTTGGCACTAAATTGCCCTAAGCTGAATCTTTGCCGTACGAGGCTTCTGTTCGAGCATGATTTGGTGGGTTGGTTTTTAAACCGTTTCCAACACAAACCCTTGTTTCTGTTTTAAGTTATACAACTGTTTTGTTGGATGGGGGTGGGTTTAGGAAAAAAAAAAAAAAAACAACAAAAACAACAAACAAACCTTGTTCAAGATTGTTTTTGGCACTTCTGTAACTCAGAAATGGTTTTGATTTTAAAACATAACCTTTGGCAAGCCAGTAACCTACAATATGGTCTGATCACTTTGGGTATTTTGTAAAAATAATAATAAATTGTAGAGATGTTGTGGTTTCAAAATCAGCTGCTGTGCATTTGCAGTAACTTATTTCAACCCCAGAACTTTTAGTAGCTGGTACATCAGTACGCATGATCAGCAGCCCCTGTGACGCAGCAGAGCAGTGATGACTTCTGAAGGGTTGTCTTTTTACTAGTGTGGAAAGGTAAATCCACTGCAGACTAAAAAAAGATTCAGCTGCTTCTGAAAGCAGCTCTCTTAGAGGCTGAAACTGGAGCTCTGCAAGTTGTTAGGAGCAGACTTTGATGCAAAAGCATACGAAGGCGTGCTGGATCAGTTGTCATAAATGGGAGCCCTGAGGGCTTACCTTCATTTATCTGAAAACTATTTTGAATCACAGCATCAAGGACAGAATTTACCTTAGAGTATGTCACTAACTGCAGAGGAACTGAAGCTAATTCTCTTCCAGTGTGTTGCATATAATTGAATTGTGCAGGATCATTTTCTTTTACCAGTAAATCTATGCACAGAAATACTAATGTTCATCACTTCAGAATCTGAGCATCTTGTAATTAGTCATGGTGTAATAGTCCTGTAAATGATGTAGGATGTTTTGTATTATATCCTATTTTTCCAATGTTGAAAGTTAATGTACTGGGTTGAAAAAAAAAAGGTCTAAATGTGATTCCACGGGAAATTGCCCACAGATACGGAGACTGAGCCCACGCTCTCCGAGTACCAGTCCAGTGCCTTAGTGATAATAGCCTTGGTGGTTGGTGCTACACAACTGTCTGAGATGGATACAGTCCTTATATGTTATAAAATTATGTCACTTTTAGAAGAGAGTAAGTTCTCTTCTTTCCCCGAGTGTATCCGATACGCTGTGGATATTTCTGATAATGCTGGCACCCATAACACCCTTTCCATGGAAGCAGAAGATGGAATTCCTACTTAACTAAGAAGTGGGATCGGGGCCGTAGATAACTGTCTGTGGAAATCACACAGAACAGGTCTTCATCTCTAAAGTGCGTTTTTAGTTTGTGTAACAGCAAAAGTATTTAAAACGTGTTTGCAGTCCCAAACCAAAATTGTACCTTTCTTCCTCAGCTCGGTATCTCTGAAAATGCATCTGTTGGGGAAAAAGTCTTCCTGTTTTCTGCCAGACTTTGAGTTGTCTGTAACTAAAATAAGCTACAAAGGGAATTTTTGAACCTCTGCTGATGAAAGCCGTTAATGGAAAAGTCTAGTGACTGGCCAGCTAGAAATCCAAGCGTGAACCGAGTTTAATCCTGCTCACAGCCAGTGAGTTCACACACTGTGAGTGGATGAGTTTCAGTTACAAGGTGGGTGAACTGTATTTTTCTGTATTGCTGGGATTGCTAAAATTTCAGCTATGAGCACTGGCATCGTAATTCTCTGTTTTCAACCCTGATTCTCATCCCGTTAAAACTCCTTTTATCCTGTCTATGTCTCATGTTCTGAGCTGAGCAAAATGGGTGCAGTTTAAAGCACAAGTCAGCTTGGAAAAGCAGCTTGGGGATGAGGGGAGGCAAACTAACCTCTCACTGCATTAAACATAAATATAATAAGGTGGGGTTTTTTTCTAACTCCTGAGACCTATAAACTTAGCCTGGTTCTGTGGAAAGACAGGGAGTTCTGCTCCAGACTGATAACAGCAGCAAGCTCACCGACACCTTTGAAACAAGGGGCACCTGACCAGAGACGTAACAGATAATCTTCTTTTTACAAAAAAGACCCAAACCCCACCAAACCAGAATTTACAGGTTTTCCTAATTTTTTCACTTAGGAATACTGCCTCAAAAGTCGTCTTTTTAATGACAGGACAAAATAAAGCCCTTAAACATTGTCCCAAGTACAGACAGAATGATGCAGTTTTGAGAGAGAAGATGCAGACTTTAGGGTTGTTTCTGTACTGTAACTCACTCTCTAAGGCTGAGGAACTAGTAGACAAATGTAAGCAAATTCAAAATTAAAATGTGAAGGTATCTCTTTCCCTCAGTTTACCCAGTTCTGTTAAACTAATGGGGTCATTTTTTTTTTATTTTTTTTTTAAGTCTAGGACAGATGTAGTAATATTGGGAATTCTCTCACTTGCGTTAGGCAAACAAATGTTCTTAGGCTGTGAGTTATTAGTAGTGAAGTATATTGTTTCTATTTATAATTTTACAGTATTTGATATGACCGGAATTGTATCATTCTCACAACTAAAATAGTAGCGTGCCAGCAAAGACAGGAGGTACTGTAGAAGAGGTAGGAATTAACTGCATCAGGCTTGTGACTGGAAGGCTGCTTGGAAAGGGGGGGCCATCCCAGTCCTTTTCCACCTCATTATCAGTTTTCTGTTGGCAGGATCAGAAGAGCTTCCATAAAAAGCCAAATGAAGGCGCTGGGTGATAGAAACAAATATGTGTCTGTGGAAGTATTAATGAAAGGTATTTTAAACCACAGGAGACGGCATGTCTCTCCTGAAGACTGTGTGAGGACTCGTATGTATCTCCATATTTTCCATCTCCATTCTCTTCTAGTCTGAAAGCACAACATCCAAAATGAAGTAATGGATTTGCTTAAAGTGTTGGTGCTAACCTTGAGTTCTGTTTCCCACAGGGCAAAACTCTGCTGGGCTACAGAGGTTCATCTGTGTGGGGTAGTCGTAAGCCTTTGTGCTGCCACAAGCAACGGCTCTTGTTAACCTATTTGTGATTTAAAACTGGGGACCTTAGAATCTAGTGGTTCCATCCAACATCAGGGCCCAGAGACTGCTACCTTTGGATTCAGCTGCTTTCCCCTGCCCTCACACACGCACTTACAGCACGTGTGGTTGCTTAGAGAGAATAAAGCAGCTAGGAAAGAAAGTGAGGAGACACCCTCACTGAGAGTTCAGAGGAAGTTAAGGAAACCTAAATAAACAAGGCTCCTAAATTCATCACCTTGGATACTGAAAAATACATATATGGGGAAAATTCTTCATTCCCCAGGTAAGTGACCCAGTTTGGGATCCTTCTACAAATTGTCACGGTTGGAGATTGATTTATCTAAAAGGCCAGGATGTCTCCACCAAAAGAACCACGAAAAATGTACTTTCTACAAACGTGATAGAAGTGCGAGATACTTCAGTGAAGCGTCAGTTTAATGATGAGTGTGCAAATCAACTGGAACTTGTTTTGAAGCAAGAACATGTTTCCGCTATCGGCTCATCTTGAAAAATACTCAGGGCATTGTGTGGCTGCGCTTTTGAGCAATCCACGGGATACAGATACAGTTCCAGCTTTTTTAAATTGTTGTTTGTAGGAGACCAGAATGACATGATGCTGGCAACCTAAAAACCACCTTGATAGTCTCAAAATACTTCTCAGTTGCTAGCAAAGTGTTGTAGTGTTCAATGTCTGGAATAACCCTGCTATCAGTAATTGTGAATCTCAAGGTACAAACAAAACTGCTTAATGTGGCGATTCTGCCTGAGAAGGAAGAATTCCTTCACTAAAGCTCATTAGCCTAACTTGATGCTGCTGTCGTTTCCTACTCAGTTTAAAAGTTGCTACCTTATCTCTAGTTGAATGTATAGGCTGATATGTAAAGGGCTAACAATCACAAAATACAACTTTATGCTAAAGGAACTTGTAGCAGGCAAGGATCAGAGGAAAATGGCACACAGAGAATGCCAGGGTGGGTATTTTTTAAAAACATATGAATAAAAGGCAAATGGTTTTGTTGGAAGTCAGCTCTTCTGTTTGGGTTTTTTCTTTTGTTCTAGAAGGAACCAAATGAAGCTGGATGATTTTTCAGCTTTATTTTAGTCAGCCCTTCCTTAGGTAGGAAATCTTGAAGCATAGTTTTTAATTCACTTGAAAATCAACAAATTTTGATAGCTAGGTGGAATTGAAACTTAAGCATTTGATACTTGGTTTATTCTTTACTCATTTAGAAGAGTCATTCCCAACTTTTATGAAACAAATCTTCACTTCTGGTTTGGTTTTGGTTGTTCTTTTTTATTAAAAAAAAAAAAAAAAAAAGGTTTCCCCCATTTGTCTAGATCTGGCTCTTCTTCAAACACATCTGCTTTCCAGGATCCCTTTACTGCTTCTTCAAAGCATGCGGCAGAGACTCAGAGGCTGGGCTTCATAGTGTATTTGTTGGGCTAAAAATACTATCTTTAATACGCTCGCTGCCTCATCAAAAGTTCATGAGATGGGAATTGTGACCTAAGAATATTTTACACACAAAATATAGAAAAATATGCATTGATGAAAAAATATATTACATTCATTTGCTGGATAATAAAATCTTTCAGGGACATTCAGGTAAATCTAAGTGCTTTTATTTATGAACATTTCACTGAAACTTTGTAAAATACAAATCCATCTGGGAGAACACAGTTAAATCCAAGAAGACAATGAACATTGTTTCCATTCAAAGTTGTAAAAGTGTAGTTTGCAAAATCAGTTTCTGGTACATGTAGCGTTTCATCACAGTTTAAATGATACCTCAAATCTGTTGGGTTTGATCTGACTTTGCTTCTTGTCTATTGACCTGAAGTGGGGAAAGCTTGGACATTGCAGCTCTTCTGCAAAGGGCTATTCAGCAAATGTCTGGCTGTTAGACGTCCCTAGTTTTCTCCTCAAGGAAAGCTGAAAGTAAATGCTTCAAGTATTGTTCATTCTTTATATATTAAAAAAAGTTCATTTTCTGTTACTGCAATCAAAATAAAGAGATATATAAAGACAAAAGAACTTCTAGTTTTCAGATTTAGACACTGAAATTACTAGTACCATTAATGTCTAATACCCTTATGTCTCTCACTGGCAGTTGATGCTGTTGAATGCTCCTTTTTTCTGCTCAACTAAGCAGTAAGTTCTGTAGCGTAATGACCATTGAAGTCCTACACGTCCAACTCTAGTCACTAGACACAACCTTTACCTGCTCTGAAAATGCTTTACTAAAGCTAAGATGTACTATTTCAGGCCACATGCTCCAGGCACAATGAAATTCTCCAGACTGCTGATCCAGATATCCTACCTAGGGGATGCACAGCAGATTTCAGCCATGGGAAGGAAGCCTCTTCTACATACATAAAGAGATCTTGTCGTACAAAGAGTATTTATTTGAGCCTTCTGTAAAGAACTAGGATCTCCTCCTAAGCTTCACAAAGTCTCAGCTTTGTGGTTTTCCTATCTGGTTTTATTGGAACATTAGTTATGTTCTGGACTCGCTTTTTTTCTCCCATTTTAAATTCTCTGAACCTTCTGTTAGGGTAATTCAACAGTTATTCTGAAATTGCCTTCACAGAACTTGCCCTACATCTTACAACGCTGTGCATCATTACAAGCCAAAAAAAAAAAAAACAAAACCCAAACCAAAAAAACTGATGAAGCACAGGAAGTGTATAGATGTTTCTTAGGAAACTCTTTAGAAAATACTTCTTCTTTCTTGGTTTGGGAAAGATTAAATTCGGATCTGGTATTTTCTTAGGAGTTCTGACTGGTTAATCACACTGTCTACTCAGAGTACGCTATTATTTTCTCACATCTACGAGATGGAAATTGCCCGCTAACTAAATGGAGATACGCCAAAAACTTTTTCTCAAGGATATTCCCATTGGCCTCGAGCCTCAGCCTGTCACTTCACTCTCCGTTCTTTCCTCATAAAAAATGGCCAATGTTCCCGTAAGTGTTGAAATGTTACCTTACTGTCTTCCTGGCTGCAGGCAATCCAGCAATCATCTAGCACAGGTAGAGAATGTGCCCGTTGTGCCTCTGCTTCAATCCATGCCTTCTATTCTCTTTTTCTTTCTGTTGACAGAGAAAAAGGATATTATCCTGGGCTCAAAAAGAAAAAAACATTGAAGAAATATTTCAGGAGGGGTTGCTTCACCACTGTAGGGCAGTATATGACTGCAGAGTTCACGCTGTGCTGCAGTTCAGGTATTGGTGTGTATTTTCTACCCTGAAATGTTAAGTGCAGTAAGCCCTTTAACTAGTAGTGACCACACTTAACAATGGCTATGTCTCTTGAAGTTCCTAAAACAACTTAATTTTGAACTGGTTTTTTTTTGGCCTTTTTCTTCCAAGAGATTTCTTTATACTACTTTTTGGTTAGAAACTGAATGAGAATAAAAGACCTTTTAAATAATTAATCAGCAATGCTCTTGGCTGCCCCCCAAATCCCAGAACACACCCTCACCAACCCCTTTCTCTCAGTTATGCTCTTATGCAACTGAAGAACGGGAGTCGATCTGAAGAGAGACAAAGGGACTCTGTTTCTCTCACATGGTCTCCATTTCAGTAATGCCTATCTCCTTGCTTAAGGCCAGACTGCATGATCTGTTTTCATTTTTGACTTACCCTCTTCATTCGTCTGTACCCTCCTAGTCCCTCCTGTCGCCAGGAGCCCTCTTGGCCTCAGTCAGCGCCCCAGCTCAGCCCCTCTCCTTTCACACCCCCTATCTCAGCACCCTGAAGAAGGGCTATACTGAGGTCCAGAGGGGAGCACAACCACTGCTTTGGGATCCAGCTCCACATACCAGGGAACAAATCCTGTGTCGCAGGCCGCCCTGTGTGGTCATAGGCAGCCCAAGAGCCTCAGAAACAGGGAACGTGGCTCACGCAGCACAGCCCTCTCCTGCCCAGAAATGAAACTGCTAACAACTATAATGCCAATAGTGTTATTTAGAGGGACACTTGGTTTATCAAGATTTTTTCGATCAAAGACTTCAGGATTTTTGTCTTAAGCTGAAAGTTATCTGCAAAAAAATTGTTTGTGATGAGAAAAGGCAGAAATGTTATTTAATGTTATTCTCCGGCAAGTTTTGAGTACGGAGTTACAAAAATGCTGGCCCTAAAACTGTACCACTAAAACCGAGTCCTAAAAATCTTATCATATCCATCCACAAAAGTTGTCTTCTCTATTCTTTAACTTTTTTTTTTTTCAAGTTGATTTTTTTAATTCTGCCATAACATTTGATCATTATTACCAACTAGTTGCTGGTTTTCCACGCTCTTCACGCTTCATAAACTGTGAGGAACCAACTCTTACTCAACTGCAGCCAGAAGTGCAGCACATCCCGTTTGTATCATAGAATCAGGCTGCCCAGGGTCCATCCAACCTGGCCTTGAACACCTCCAGGGATGGGCAACCTGGGCCAGGGACTCACAATTCTCACAGTGAAGAAATTCTGCCTTATGTCTAGTCTAAATCTGCCCCTCTCCAGTTCATACCCATTGCCCCGCATCCTGTCACCACAAGCCTTTGGGAACAGCCCCTCCCCAGCTTTCCTGTAGCCCCTTCAGGTACTGGAAGGTCGCTATAAGATCTCCTCAGAGCCTTCTCTTCTCCAGGCTAAACATCCCCAACTCTCTCAGTGTTGTATGGAAGGTTGGAAAAGACCTTTAAGACCATCAAATCCAACTGTCTCTGTCCACTATTAAACCAGATCCCTGAGCACCTCGTCTGCCCGTCTGTTAAACCCCTCCAGGGCTGGGGACTCCCCCACCTCCCTGAGCAGCCGTTCCAGGGCCTGAGAACCCTTTCCGTGAATAAATGTTTTGTGATGTCCAATCTGAACCTTCCCTACTGCGACTTGAGGCCATTCCCTTTCCCCCGAGGGAAGGGAGGTTTGGATTGGATATCAGGAGAAGTTTGTTTTCACTGGAAGGGTCAGATTAGACACCAGGAATTGTTCTTTGCCGAAAGCATCAGATTAGACTTCAGGAATGTTTCACAGAAAGGGTCGGATTAGACATCAGGAAAAAAATTTTCACAGAAAGGGTCATTGGGCAGTGGCAGAGGCTGCCCAGGGAGGGGGTTGAGTCACCTTCCCTGGAGGGGTTTAAGGCACGGGTGGACGAGGTGCTGAGGGACATGGGTTAGTGTTTGATAGGAATGGTTGGACTCGATGATCCGGTGGGTCTCTTCCAACCTAGTGATTCTATGTGATTCTGTGATTCTGTTCTTCGCCCAAAAGGTCAGATTAGACACCAGGAATCAGTCTGAACAAGGGTCAGATTAGACATCAGGAGAAACTCCTTCTCTGAAAGAAGAGCAACAAAGCTGGTGAAGGGGCTGGAGAACAGGTCTTATGAGGAGCGGCTGAGAGAGCTGGGGGTGTTTAGCCTGGAGAAGAGGAGGCTGAGGGGAGACCTCACTGCTCTCTCCAACTACCTGAAAGGAGGTTGTGGAGAGGAGGGAGCTGGGCTCTTCTCCCAAGTGACAGGGGACAGGACGAGAGGGAATGGCCTCAAGCTCCGCCAGGGGAGGTCAGGCTGGACATTAGGAAAAACTTCTTCACAGAAAGGGTCATTGGGCACTGGAACAGGCTGCCCAGGGAGGGGGTTGAGTCCCCTTCCCTGGAGGGGTTTAAAGGACGGGTGGACGAGGTGCTGAGGGACACGGTTTAGTGTTTGATAGGAATGGTTGGACTCGATGATCCGGTGGGTCTCTTCCAACCTGGTTATTCTATGATTCTGTGATTCTCTGAAAGGGCTTTCGGGCTGCCCAGGGCGGTGCAGCCCCAGCCCCAGAGGGATCTAAGAGGGTTCCCGAGGCTCTCAGGGCCCGGCCCGGCCCCGCCCCTCTGACCCGCGCCGCCCGCCCCGCGGCCCCGGCGGCCCCGCCCTCTCCCGGCGGCCCCGGCGCGGGGCGGGGCGGAGCCGCCATGGAGGACGCCGAGTACTTCGAGGGGAGCGCGGCGGAGTGGGGGGGCGAGGCGGACGGGGCCGCGGTGAGCTGGGAATGGGGCTGGGAAAGGCCGGGGACCGGGCAGAGCGGCTTTAAACTAGGGAGGGGCAGATTTAGACCAGGCATAAGGAGGAGTTTCTTCCCTGTGAGGGTGTGAGCCCCTGGCCCGGGGAAGCTGTGGCTGCCCCATCCTGGAGGTGTCCAGGGGCAGGGGGGATGGGCTTTTGAGCCCCCTGATCTAGCAGAACAGGGTGGAACTGGATAATCTTTAAGATCCCTTCCAACCCAAGCCGTTCTATGATTCTCACACATTGCACAGAGTCACAGAATGCCAGGTTGGAAAGGGCCTCGAGGCTTATCTGGTCCAGCCTTTGAGGGGATCTGTAGTTTAAATGAGATGACCCACCTCCTTGTCAAGCTCAGCTGTAGAAGCATCCACTGTAGAGGAATCCACCACTTCCCTGGGGAGTTTATTGCAACGTTTAACTGTTCTCGTGGTGAAAAATGTTCTCCTGGAATCCAATCAAAGTCTTCTCATGAGCAGCTTATACCCTTTACCCCTTGTCTATTTCATGAAACTCCTCCTTAAGAGGGAGCCCACATCCTCTTGATAGAAACCCTTTATGTACTGGTACATGGTAATAAGGTCTCCCCTAAACCTCAAGGCTGAACAAACCCAGTTCTTTCAGCCTTACTTTGTATGGAAGGTTTCCCAGTCCTCTGATCATATTAGTGGCCCTTCTCTGGACCCTCTCCAGCCTCTTGCTTACTGAGGTTTGCAAGTTTCAGTGGCAAAAATAGCCTGAATATGGAGGGGAAACAGGACAAGAGAGGTGTCTGACTCGCCTGTGCTTGCAAACAGCAAGATGATGAGGATGGAGAGGGAGAAGATGATGCTGAAGTGCAGCAAGAATGTCTGAAGAAGTTTTCAACCCCAGACTATATAATGGAACCATCTATTTTTAACACATTAAAGAGGTGAGTGTGACCTAATGTGTACTAAGCTGCGTGTTGTGTGTGCTACAGGTGCAGTGTTGTCACTTTGTATGAAGTGTGTCTGAAAATGTATAAGTGAGTTCAGTTGGTTTTGGTTTTTTGTGAGAGTTTCAAGTAGTTCTTCTGTAATCCTTTCTTCAGGTATTTCCAAGCAGGAGGTTCTCCAGAGAATGTTATCCAGCTCCTCTCTGAAAACTACACGGCAGTGGCCCAGACTGTAAATTTGCTAGCAGAGTGGCTCATTCAGACAGGTATGATAAATGATATAATATTATTTGGGTCCGTAGCCTTTGTATTGCCAGAAGTATCTGAATTGGTGGCAAATATTATCATACTCAAGAATTGGATCGTAGTAAAGTTGTCATCTTGTGTGTGTATGTTACTAAATTCTTTATAATAGTAATAATAATAATGTTTACTCCACTCTGAGAATGTGATCTGTTAATGAACGTTTTGAAATGCCCACAAACTGTATTATAAAGGGTAATAGAATTGAACCAACTGCCTAAACTATAGTTTCTTTTATTTTCAACACACAAGGGCAAGGGTACTGTTACATAGATGGTGTCAGCAATATTTGATGATTTGTAATAGAGTATGAAATTAATATTGTAAAACCTTATTACTAGTTACTATTCCCTTTCAGTGGATCAGTGGTTAGATGGAAGGTTCTCATGCCTGGGTTTTCTGAGACAAGAGTTCTGTTTTGCCAGTCTGTACATGAATTCTTCAGCGGCCGCTTACAAGACATGTTCAGTGTTACCTTGTGGTATCTTTGTCCAATAGCTGGTGTAATTTTTTGTTTACAAATTATCAGAATTGTACTCTGATCTCAGAAATGTAGAACTGCTCATTACTACTTTGTGTATTATTTTGTGTTGTGCTGTCAAAGCTGCTGATAGCCAGTGTATTAGAAGGATAGGCTTTTGTCTGTAGTTAAGTGTGTTTGTACACCAGCCTGGTTATCTCTTTTTGTATTTAAGATATGTGCATTTTGGTATTGTGCATAGTAACAGTTATGTGAGATGACTGTCATTGCTGTTTGCATGACTGATGAACGGAGCAAGGACTGGTGTGACCTGCCTGTCACCCTAAACAGTATGAATTATGGAAAAAAGGTGGAGAATCTGGAAACCTGTCTGTATCAGTGTGGCCTGATAGTAGAATTGGCGGGTCTCTGCTCATCTTCTCTGTGTGGGTAAATTTCTGAGTAATTGCTGTTCTCATTGAAGAATTTAAGATGTTGCTCCAATGTTTGATTAGATTGTGTCTCCCAAGTTTTTTATTCCTTCTGTACAGGAGTTGAGCCAGTGCAAGTTCAGGAGACTGTAGAAAACCATTTAAAGAGCTTACTTATCAAGCATTTCGACCCTCGGAAAGCCGATTCCATCTTTACAGAGGAAGGAGAGGTGTGCACGGAATCTGTGTTGCTGTCATTACATGAGTGGATCTTGCATAGATGCCTTCATCTGATGGGGATGTAGATGGTGGGGAAAGGGAAGTTATATCTTCAGAGCTCTTTTGTTAAGAAACAACTGTTTTCAGAAAACTAAGTATATTTCACTGGAGTCCTCAGAGACTTAGAGAACTTAGAAATTTGAATTGCATCCTACTTTCTAATAAAGTCCTGTATAACAACTTGCAGGAGTCCTGAATGGTAAAAGGCTTACTTCTAATGATCTTGCAAACTAGATATTCTTAATTTCTCTTTATTGCTCTGATTTTTTCAGACTCCAGCCTGGCTTGAGCAAATGATAGCACATACCACGTGGAGAGATCTCTTTTACAAGTTGGCTGAAGCACATCCTGACTGTTTAATGCTCAATTTTACCGTGAAGGTAGTATACACAAGTCTATTAAATGAGAATATCCCCAAAGGGCTAATTGTTCTGGCATCAAATATTGTCTGTGGTGTTGCCTGTGTCTTTTATGTATTCCTCTATAATACTGCTTTTTCAAATGCCAGAACAATACCATTAGATATTGGTGGGAGGAATTGTGTTACAGGGTTGGAAATTGTGGATTTCTGGTGTAGTGGAACATTTCAGTCAGTTTTGTGTGTTTCTGTGACAGGGTAAAGATGTTTAGATGTATCTTGGTGTGCTCTGAAGTATACTTGTATTACTATGGTTTACTTTCTTTTTGCTACATCTTTATTGGTTTCCTTTTCTGTACTCTGAAAGATGAACCTGAATTCTGGAGGGTGTATACAGAGACAAATCTTACATTCTATGTGTTCTTCTGGACTTGTTAGGATATCTGAACTGTAAATGTATATAGTACAGGTTTTCTGTGCTATTTTTGTTTTTATAGCTTATATCTGATGCTGGATATCAAGGAGAAATAACTAGTGTTTCAACAGCATGTCAGCAACTAGAAGTATTTTCCAGAGTCCTACGTACATCTCTGGCAACAATTTTAGATGGAGGAGAAGAAAACCTTGAAAAAAACCTACCTGAGTTTGCTGTAAGTTTTTAATCTTAGTACATGGAACAAAACCAGTGTTTTCCTTCCTGGCTGGGATATATAAATCATTGCAGGATTGTAGATAATCTTGACATCAAATCTTACAAAATCTTATGAGGAGAAGGTGTATCTGAATTCAAAATTAGAAATTTATGCTTCTTGATCATTCTGTGACCAAGAATTCCTTGGTTATTTACATGACACTTCTTATATTTATGACATGGATTGTAAAAAGGTGAAGGTAGAACTGTAGGTAGAACTGTTGTCTTTCACACTTAACGCAAGATCTATCACACTTAACGCAAGACCTAAGGATCAGTCTACCCTGGCAAATAATAATTCCTTTACCATTCACATCAGTGTGAAAGTTGCCACCTGAATCAACCCAGCCTGTGTTCCATGTTGTGAAATAGCATGATGACTTTTGGATGTCTTTCTTCTTATCTGACTTTTAAAATATTGCAAAGAAAGCAGTAAATGTACGTAGGGTAGAATTTCCTCTCAGTTTTGGCATTAGAGAGATGAAGCTCTCAATTCTATCGTTCCTTCTTGCATGGTGTCAAGGCAGAGTGATACTGTGCTTTTCTGTGCTTTCTTCTTGGCTGTTTTTTTTGGTTTTTGGTTTTTTTTCGTTTAGTTGTTGGTCAAGGGGGGCGGGGTTCCTTTCAATTAGTAGATTTCAGTGAAATCTTTGCTATTATGGCAAATCCCAGAAGCATACTTGCGTGTTACTTGTTGACTGGTAGGATTTTTGATGTGTGCTTTCACAGAAGATGGTGTGCCATGGAGAACACACTTATCTCTTTGCTCAATCCATGATGTCCATATTAGCTCAAGAAGAGCAAGGAGGCTCAGCTGTCAGGCGAATTGCTCAGGAGGTTCAGCGATATGCTCATGAGAAGTAAGTGGGAATCGCATTATTAGATTTAAGTTATTAGATATATGTCATCAGAAATTGCCTTTTCCTCGTGCTTAGTTACCTTCTACCAGCAAAAGGAGAATTCTTAGCTGCTACAGAACAGTTCTTGCAGCAAACTTTAATTCGTAGAATGACAGAAAAGTTCAATGTCCTGTACTGGGAGACCTGAAATAAGGAAAGCAAAGAATTGGAATTTTCCATCTATTAAAATTTATATACATTTGTATTATTCTACAAACATTTTGGAAACAAACAAGGAAAATACAGGCCTATTTCTATAATTACTCAGAATAAGGAGTTCTGCCCTAAACATTGTGTAGGATGTGCCCCGTTAACTCTGAGTGTAAAACTTTAAAGAAAATAACTTGTTGTGCATGTTTGCTGTTCATCTAGAGGCCATGACGCCAGTCAGATCACTCTCGCACTGGGTACCGCAGCCTCCTATCCTCGAGCCTGTCAGGCTCTTGGTGCGATGTTGTCCAAAGGAGCTCTGAATCCAGCAGATATCACTGTCCTGTTCAAAATGTTTACAAGCATGGACCCACCTCCAGTAGAACTGGTCAGTAGTTGTCTTTTATAACCCTGAAACTTTATTCAATTACAGTAGCACTCAGCACAACAAACCCCCGTATTTTAAGTGTTGTATTACCACAAAATAGAAGGCAGCACTTGCACTTATCCTTTTATATTTTTTAAGTAATGGCTAAATGTGAAATTACTGCTTATATTTTGCATTTGCTTGTGGGTTGATTTCTTTTTTAATTATTCCAAGTTGTCTTTTTACATCTAATTAAATTAATTAAAGAACTTCTCAATAGATGATAAATGTTGCAAGGAATTAATTAAGTTCTTTTAATAAAAGATAATTTAAACCCAGTTTTGCAATTTGTTATAAGCAGGACTAAGTTTTCTGAAGAGAACCAAACTTTTGGCACACGCACAAGAAACACACAAACACTGAAAACAGAGTTAGACTAACCTGCTAAAGTATCTAAATGCCACCATTTGTTACCAGAACCCGTGTTAGAATGAGGCAGTGATATATCTGAAACGTGCCACTATTTAACCTGCCTTTAAGGGGGAACATATTATAGCTCATTCTATGCAAAGTATATCAGATGGTAAAAAAATTTTTAGCTATCTCTCAGTTCTCAGGCTCTAATAAACAATTCATTTTCTTCACAGATTCGAGTACCTGCCTTTCTGGATCTCTTCATGCAGTCATTGTTTAAGCCAGGTGCTAAGATCAATCAGGACCACAAACATAAATATATTCACATACTGGCATACGCAGCTAGTGTTGTAGAGATGTGGAAAAAGGTAATGTTCAGTTATGTGAGTAACATTACCTACAGTGGCCTGACTGTGCTGAAGTAAAAACATGGTTATGAAGTTAGTCAGTTTAAAAGAATGTATTAAGCTTAATTTACTTACTTTAATTTGAAATGTTTCTGGCTTCAGGTGAAATGTCAAAAAATTGTAGATTCTGAAGGTCCCTGATGATCAAATAGTACTAAAAAGTCTGTGCACTGGGTGGTTTTGCTGTCTTCCCCCACCCCCCAAAGGTTATCAGTAGTAGTTCTGTGCTAACAGAGCCCTGTGTGCTCTTTGAGAGGAAGAGCAATTTAATTCTATGAGCTGGATAAAGTTATTTGTAGGGAATTGAATAAAGCAAACGTCCTTGTACTTCACTCCTTGATAATTTCTTCTGAAACTTGCATTTGAGTCTAAATTTAGAGAAACATGGTGTAATCTTAAGCTTATTACAGGTTTCCTTAAATAACCAAAGACATCCTGTATATTCTAACTTCACATTTTTCAGAACAAGAGAGTCAGCATAAATAAGGATGAACTCAAGTCAACTTCAAAAGCCATTGAAACTGTTCACAATCTGTGTTGCAATGAGAACAAAGGAGCATCAGAGTTGGTTGCAGAGCTGAGCACTCTTTATCAGTGCATCAGGTGAGCAGAGAGAGACTGGTCCCAATATTCAGTTGTTGGAAGAAAAGTAATATGTAGGAGAGGCAGTATTGCTCAAGGGAAATGCCTCTGTGGTCTGCCCAGTGAGAACATCCTTATTGTTGAATACGAGATGTAGTCTGAAAGCAGCTTTCAAAATTGTACATCTGATGCTTTGGAATGTCTCTCACGAGGACATAGTTTTGGCTTTCACTAACAGTTTATCCTTCTTGTGTCACAGAACATGCTTTTCTCTGGCACTGGAAAAAGATGACAGATTGTTTTTCCTAATAAGGCTTTCCTAGCAATTGATGTGTCCTTTCTTCTCCTCTTAAAAGTATGAAATAGCAGACATTGGTTAAACTGGAACAAACTTAGTGTGTGTATGAATTTTGTTGCATAATTTTTTGCAATTTGTGCTGGGCCAGGAGCGTCTTTGTAGAAAGGTTTTTTTCATCCAGCCTATTTTTTTTGTTTTGATGTGCTGGCAACTTTTCAAACAACTTCTTGAGCTTTATTAATTCTGCTATAAGTTAAACTGAATACTGAAAGATGATTTTCTTTCTTTTTTTTTTTTTTAATTTACTGGAAGGATTTAGGTTTGGGTTGGGTTGTTTTAGCCTTTTGGGTTTTGTCTTTGTTTTTGTACTTCTGTGCTAAAGCGATCTCTTCTGTAGGTTCCCAGTGGTGGCAATGGGTGTGTTAAAGTGGGTGGATTGGACAGTGTCAGAACCACGGTACTTTCAGCTGCAGACTGATCACACTCCAGTTCATCTGGCATTATTGGATGAGGTAAAATTGTATGTAAAGCCTTGCTGGAGAGTAAGAACACCTTTGATACTTGTAACTGGAAGTACATCCAGTTCTCTGCATGCCTATCATTTGAAGTTAGTCAGTAAATATACAGAGTTATTCTGTTTCTCTTGAGAGTTAATTATTTGATTAGGAAACCTTAGGCATCAAAGAAAGAAACGGTGCAATACTTTTCTGAAAGAATTTACATGTGGCACTTAACATCACTGTAAACTTGTTTATTAAAGACTGGTGCATTGGTTTTTAAATTGAAGTTCTGAGGATCTAACTCCCTTGTCTTGTTTGCAGATCAGTACCTGCCATCAGCTGCTTCATCCCCAAGTTCTACAGCTTCTTGTCAAGCTCTTTGAAACAGAACATTCGCAGCTTGACGTTATGGAGCAGGTGATTCTCAAAAGATTTGGTATTTGTGTTCCTTTGTATTAGTTAGTTATTCAAGATACCACCCTTAAAACAACAGGAGTTTTAAAGAGTTTAGTTTAGGAATATGGCCATGGTTAAAAAGTAGCGTAGCGGATATTGAATCAATAAGAACAGACAATAAAAATAGCACACTTTGGAGAGGAAGTTCTAATCTGTTGGTTTCTTCTCCTCCCCCTCCACCCTCACCATCAGCTGGAATTGAAGAAGACCCTCTTGGATCGAATGGTGCACTTACTCAGTCGAGGATATGTCCTACCAGTTGTCAGCTACATCCGCAAATGCCTGGAGAAGCTCGATACAGATATCTCTCTCATCAGATATTTTGTTACAGAGGTAAAAAAAAAATCTCTTTACTGATATATAGAAAAGAAACTTCAGTATCAGTGTGTGCATTTGGATATTAAATCAGCTTGCCTCAGATTCAAAAATATTTTAAGTTATTTTAAGATTTTGAGCAATGTATGTAATAGTATTCACTAGGACGTCCTGACCTCTGAAAGTATTATGGTACTCTACCCATGAATTAATTACTTTTTTGGAGAACAAGAGATCTTAAGTGCAATTACTTGTATGTTTTCAAGACTAATACTGTCCCTACTACCCCTCTAACTGGAAGAACAATTCATGTTTGGTGTTTCAGGTGCTAGATGTGATTGCTCCTCCATATACCTCAGACTTTGTACAACTTTTTCTTCCAATCTTGGAGAATGAGAGTATTGCAGGTACTATTAAAACAGAAGGTGAACATGATCCTGTCACTGAGTTTATAGGTAAGTCACATTTATTCATAGCATAGCTGCTTCCTTTTGTATTTGTTGTAATTTGCAAATGATGTTTGGGAGCATTGCTAAAAATAAGAATGCCTACCAGATATTTTCACAGATAACTTCCCTTTTAGTGGCCTGTGTTTAGCAATTTTCCTTTAGTCAAGAACCTCTGTGTGTATTAATAAGGAACTTGGAGACGAATACTGCTTGTTGAGAACTAGCACTGTAGTAAGGAAAGGATAGTCTGTCATACTACACTCCTATCCTAAAATGAAAACATCTGTCCAGACCCTAAAATCTTAATTATTTACATAATACAGACATCCATATGCAAAGAGATAAATTAATGTACTGAACAATTTCTTTCTTTTTTTCTTTTCTTTTAAGCTCACTGCAAATCTAACTTTATTATGGTGAACTAAGTAGTGGAAAATATCAAGAGTGCAGGACATGTGATCACTAATTTGCCATGCTTCTCCACTGGAAAGGTTGTAAAATGGAGCAACATAGCAGGAAAAAAAAATCCATGGAAAACAAATGCAAAACAAGGAAGAAGGGGCTGAAGGGCATTTGATTGACTTGCATGGTGACCTCGAGTTTCATCTCAGAGGATTGTTAATGTGTTTTGGAAAACGGAATAATAGTGAAAGATTTTCTGTAGTTACATAGATTGGTGTAAGTCTGAATACTCTGAAGGGGATAGCAGGAGAGAAACAGATTCATTTCAAAGAATGGTATTTTGGTTACTTGCAGAATTTGTCACTGATTCTTTGTATAACACAGAAAAGGTGAAGAATGGGGAAGGTAGTTCCTGCGAAAACACTTTGCAGATAGTTCTCTGAAGACTAAATCTTGAATGCTCTGGTTTTTTTATGTTGAGTTGTAAAAAAGGAATTTGTGATTAGCTCTTTGCTGCAGAGAAGCCATAATGCCTCTTTCTCACCTTAGCATTATATTAGAATTCTAAACATCCTACATACTTACTGCTGTGAAAAAATCCATTTTGTATAACACAAGTAGGCTCTTAACAATCAAGGTTAGTTTTGTATTAATAGATGAATCCTACGTCAGTGTGCTAATCTTGCAGAATCTATTTTTTTGTTAAATAGATGCATCATATATTATGGGTAAGTTTCATTACCATGTCAGAATTTTACTGCTGTCCCAAAATATGAATGTGTGCAGAAATTTCATTACTGCTTGTTGTGGCTTGGTTTTTATACTTATCTCTACTCTGTCCTGGTTGATGCCAAACAGTGGAGGATGCGCCCAAGATTATAATTTACCTTTAAATAAAGTGGTTGTGGTTTTTTCCCTTTCCATATATTTCTTTTAAAGTTTCATTAAGACTGCTGTTTCCTTCTGTTCTATTGGGCTGGATTTCTCTATGTACACAGCAAATACAGTTTATTTAAAAGTGAAGGGTATAGAGAAGCCCATTGTGCTTTCCCAGTCTCATCTGTTTTCTGAAGAACCTGCTTTCTAAAAGACAGACATTTTAAGTCCAACTAGATGTAAATTTAAAAAACGAAATCACTTTGTTCTTCTCTGTTGTTAGTGATTCATGAATGGGAACTGTAAGCTACCGTCATAATTGCTGAGACAGCAACCAGCTGTATTAACTCGGATCATCTTCCCTTTCCTTGGCTGGTCCCTCACACATACCCCACACTGACTGAGCTTACCGTAATAACACTTATACTATTTGTTTAATCAACTCAACTTAAAACAGTCTAAAAGGCAAAACTTGCTTCTGCAGAACCTGTATCATCTTTTAGTGATAATCAAGAGCAGTTCATTCCTGCATCTGCTGCAGATTTGCTAAGTGTTTAAACAAGGTGTACTTTTGCTTTTCTTGTATGTTCAAGCTTGGTATTACTTCCTCTAAACACTTGAGTTCCTCTCTGCTTATCCACATAGATGGTTTTTAACTAGTAAAAACGTCTATGATGCTGTCGTCCTCCCATATTCATCTCTCAGTGGAACTTAACTTAGAGCAGGCATGGTGCTTGGCAGAATTCTGTCTTTTGCCTACACCAAAATGTGTATTATTGTCTTTCATGCTTTAGAAACACCTAATGATTTTTACATATGGGAAGCCAAAGTCAGGCCCACATCAACTACAAGCCAGTCTTTGAAGTCTCAGGCTACTGGCCTATGCCCTAACCTCACATCTAGAACACGTTCTCATAGTCACACTACTAAACGCTGTTGTTTGAAACCTGCATCATCAAAATAGCACAACCACCTCAACTTCATCCTAGATGGTTGCAGTCCTATGCTTGTGCAGGAACTACAACTCAAAAGTTGCAAATGATATTTTCTGAAAAGACTTTTTCCTCCTCTGTACCACTAAAAAGGTTTGAGTCAGAGGTTGGTTTGCTTTATGGTAGGTTTTGGAAACTGACATTTGAAAATGGTGTTCTACAATATGTGAATATCTCTTCTCTTCCTTGCTTGAAGTTGGATGCTTTCTAATATCTTTATCTCTAGTATGGGTAGAGGTAGTGTAATTGAACTTGAATTGTTGTTTGAACCATCGTAGTTGCCGTATAGACTGGTGTTGACCAGCCCTTTCTCAAGAAAAGGTCCACTAAATGCAGTACAATCCTGGGTAAGCTTTGGGCAGCCAGTCTGCCACATTAGACAGCTTGTTAAGTACAACAGGTGACAACTCGAAGCATGTATTAAGAAGCTTGCATAATACACAGAGTCACGTAAGAGAAAAAAAATCTTGTTTATTAAATGTAATTAACACTGCCAGTCAGTAACACTTGATATGGCACTGATTTGCCACTTAGTAACTGGCTCAGTTTTAAGGAAGAGAATTCTTTCTTCAAATCAGTGAAGAGTTGTGGCTTGTGGCAATTTACACTTTGCAATTTAAGAATTAAAAATGGCACAGCCAATCATATATTAAAGCAAGGAATTTGAACAAAGAAAAGACTAAGTAAGAAGTGTTTAGACCTTGTGTTTTGATCAAAGTAATTCCTGTTGTATAGTTTTGGTTGGATAAAAGCAATTGCATTAATAAGAGGCTTAGAACAACAGCTTTGTCCAGAGTCCAAGGAAATAACGGAATTATTTTTTTTAATGTATCATGTTCAGACCTAGCTTTGTTTTCATCTGCATAATTGTGAGATAGTTGCTTGATACTGCCAGAGAATATAAGCTCTGGACCCAAATATTGAGTATACTTTTTCCTTCCCAGCAGGTCTGCATAATTGTATTTAAAAAAATAGGCTTACATATGCAGTTTCTGTGATTCTGTATTAAAATACAGTGCATCAAGGTAGACAGCTTTTTCATGGGTAAGTTACTTTTTAGATAGTTATTTACCACTTTAAAAAGGCAGCTCTGTATTTCTTTTGCTTTAACATTGTGTTGCTATCTGGGCTAACTGTGTAGAACTGCCTAGTGGTATTGGACTGTGAGGAGTTTTAGATTGCTATTCCTTAAACACAAAAAAGTTGTGCTGGGAAACTTCCAAAGTAGTTCCTAAACAGAAAGATGTACAATATGGAATCAAGGAAGTATAGGATCTCCATACGCACAGTCCTCTTCAATAGCAAGATTGTAGTCTGCTCCTTTTCCACCCTTGTATGTGCTTGTCACAATTCTCAGCCACCCTCTTTCACCCTGTAAAGAATTCACGTGAATTAGAAAATGTAACCTCATTCAAAGGGGCAGTCTGCTTTGGTGAATCTACCCACCCCCCTCATCTGTTCCAGGTACGTGACTTGATTTTTGCCTACAACTAATAGTAATTTAGAGGTGCCTGTAACAGGAGCTGTATGTCCATGGAAGGGAGGCATTTGGGATTCAGTTGACATTGCTCAAGTAACTTTGGCTGTCTTCAGTCTAGTTAGGTTTAACTGTTAAATTGCTAGCCTAGTTCAAGGAAAGTTTTACTTCTCCTGCCCCCAGGCTAGCTTTCCCTGTGAAAAATCCCCACCTTTCCTCTAAAGCCATTCTGCAAACTTGTTCCCATGTTTCCTTACCCAGGGTTCACCCCACGAGTTACGAACAATCCAGTATTCTGTTCCATTTTCTACGCCCCAGCCAGCCACAGACACAATGTGATTCACCACAGGCGAGGGGTTGTACTCGGTGTAAAGTCCTCCAGTGTAAGCATCCAGCTTTTCAGTAGCCATGATGCCACAGCTGTAATAACACAGAGCATTTTTATACAACGGGCACGGTCAGTGGCCTTGCTAAATCACAGTTAGTTTTCTTGCATTTCGTTTCAGAGCTCAATTTATCTACAAACAAACAAAAGTCTGCCTTTACTGCAGAGCTGCTGACATATGCTAGAGTGGAGAACACTTCAGGTGTTAGACTGAGCGTCAGGTATCTCAATCCCCATATTACAAGTAAATAAACATTTTCTTTTTTATGGTTCAAGATTTTTTTTTTTTTTTTACCTAATTGGACCATTAGTGTAGATTTCTGCCATCATTTTCTCTCTTCCACTGACAGACCCATAATCAGCAACTTTCCAGAGAGTGTAGTTCTTTATCACATGGCATTCTCCAAAAGTGACACAAGTTCCACACTGGTTAAATTTCTTACACTCTACAAAACAAAAGCAAGGTCATCACTGCAAAAGAATGCTGTTCTTCAAATGAATTAAAGATGCCACACTCAGCTTTTTTTTTTTTTCTTCCCCTCTTAACTTACTTGAGGCAGATGTTAATTACTAATATATAATCCCTGTAGTGAACTAAATTACTTTCTGGAAAGCACATTTAAAGGCTTTACAATTACTAGTTACTATTCATTACTTCATAGGCATAAGTGCTTTGATGAGGAAATGTTTAAAATGCGCTTCTCTTATAGATGCAGAAACGATTCCAGTCGCACATAACCAGACAAAGGTTACATTTCTTCTTTGTTTAGCTGGAGGTGACAGTTTTAAATATTTTGTTACATTACAGATTGTGTATCACAGATTTAAGAGATTAAGTTTCAACAATTTTACTGTGCAATCTTGTCTGGGCATGACTTAATGCTATGCTGTCTGGCTGGAGTAAGAAGCCACACAGGCCTGTAAGAAAACCTGTTCTGTCAGTCCAGCAGCAGGTAGCGCACTGAAAGGCAGGAACCACTACACTGAAAACCAAAAAGCTATCTTTTTTTTTTTTTCCCCTGTATTAAAATCTGCTAAGCCTGTGATGAAGCCTCACAGCAAAGCAAATAGGCATCATACTTTGATCCTTAGCTTGGTAGTTGTTGCAGGTCTCATCTGGAATGCCATGGTCATGGGCGTACATCCAGACCCCGGCGTGGTCTCCCCCTTCACAAGATCCTGCGTTGGCACAATCAATCACATTCTGAACAGAGAGGTAGGCAGAAGGCCATGCTCCTTTTCTCTTTATGTTGATTCTATCTGTAAGGATAAGAAAGTGGTTTTCATTAGTGGAATACACGGATGGTTATGTATAAAACTGTCTTTCCTTCCCCAAACCTGTAACTGTTTGCGGATGACAGTACTTGTGCTTGGGGATGCCTCTGCTGCTGACAGTCAGGCACACAGTGTGACCTGAGACTGACAGGCTGAAGCGTTACTGCGGGTTTCCGTTAGAATATCAATTTTTATACTTACAAAAACATGCGTACTGCCATACCTACTTACACAAATAAGTTTTGACTAAAGTTATACAATTAAGAGGTTGCTATATTTTATCTGTCCGAGTATTTCAGTAGGTCATGACAGGTTTCAGGTTTCATATGTGTCTGTATTCTTGTATTGCTTTAGAACGAACAGGTCCATCATGATTCCTGCTGTCTGCTCACACACTCGTGTGTTATTCCCTCTATTTCTCCTTCACAGTTAATCCTCATACAGCCTCCCCCTGCGAACAGAACTCCTGCAGTCTGTTACTGTTGTATGCAAATCATCACCTGTTCTCCCTTCATTAAATACTTTAACTGAAGCAAACACCCACTTCCTTTTCCCCCAGAAACAGACTCAGGGAAAGATACCTGCTGAAACTAGATTTTCCTGTATAGTGGGCTAGTCAGTTCATTTGAATGGCAACTCTTGAAGCTAATACCCTGTGGCTTGTTCCCATGATGGGCAACCACTTTCACTTCCTCTTACCCAGGCATCGCTAGAGCAGCTGGAGATGCAGTGCAGCAGGCTGAGGTGCCAGAAAAGGGAAGGAAATACAATCACTGTCTTTGCATCAGCTGCTACTGTTGCCGCACCTCCAAGAAGAGGGGCACAAACCCCACTTCTTACTCCTGGCCTTAAATAGCAGCAGTTTGGCGGGAGCTGTGAATGCAAATAACTTTTTAAGCATGGCCGTGCTCCCCTATTGCAGAATTTTTGAGAGGGTGAAGACCTCTTACAGCAACCTTCCAGTACCCGATGGGGCTACAAGAAATCTGGGGAGGGACTGTTCACAAAGGCTTGGAGGGATAGGATGAGGGGGAATGGGTATAAACTGGAGAGGGGCAGATTTAGACTAGCCATAAGGAGGAATTTCTCAACTATGAGAGCGGTGAGGTGCTGGCACAGGTTGCCCAGGGAGGTTGTGGCTGCCCCATCCTGGAGGTACTCAGGGGCAAGGTGGATGGGGTTTTGAACCCCCTGATCTAGCAGAATCTTTAAGCTGCCTTCCAACCCAAACTATTCTATGATTTTAAGACAGCCTCACCCCCATTATTTCTCTACAGAAACCAAACCTTCTTGCCTTCAGCTCAGGCGTTCCCCCTGTTCCTGGCGCATTCCCCCTGTTCCTGGCCTATTCCCTCAGTTTTTGCTGCGTTATTCATTACAATAATTTGGTGCCTATGCTTTATACTGGCTCCTCTGCAGAAAACAGACTCCTTTTGCTTTCCAAACCCCATAAACCGGGGAGGCCAGCAGCCTACCTGCCAGGGCGCTGGTGCTGCCGTGGGCCCAGCAGGACCCGCAGTACTGGGGGATGTGCTGGTTCCGAGTGGCGCTGGCATAATTCACGCCCTTCACGTTCCTCCAGTCCCAGCTCTCGGGCAGCGCCGAGGCGTCCAGGTACTCGTGGGGCCGGGGGTAGGTCCTGAAGGAGAAAGGGAAGCGGAGAGAGGAGTGAGACCCCCCGGGGTGGGAAGGATGATCCCCTGAGGGCCTCACGGGGGGAGCGGAGGCTGAGCCTGCCCTGGGGAGCCCCGAGAGCCCCCCGCGGGGGGCTCTCGCGGCTCCCCAGGGCAGGCTCAGCCTCCCGGGAGGGAGCGGGGTTCTCCCTCGAGAGCCCTCGGGGGTCTGAGAGAGCCCCGGGATTCCCCCTCAGCCCAGGGCCCCCCGCTCACCTCAGCCCCGGAGCCTTGCGCGGGGCCGGCTTGTAGCAGCGCTGCCCTTCCCTGAAATGGATCCCGGCGCGGGCGGGCGGGCAGAGGCAGCCCCCGAGGAGCAGGAGAAGCAGCACCGGGAACCGGGGCAGCGCGGCCATAGCGGGCAGGGCCGGCGGCCGCCCCGGCCGGGATTTAACGGGGCGGGGCGGGGCCTGCAGCGGGCTGGGCTCGGTTCCACGGGATTGAGAGCGCACCTCGTGTTCAGTTCTGGGCCCCTCACCACTAGAAGGATGTTGAGGCTCTGGAGCGAGTCCAGAGAAGAGCAACGAAGCTGGGGAAGGGGGTGGAGAACAAGGGTTATGAGGAGCATGTGAGGAACCTGGGGGTGTTTAGCCTGGAGAAGAGGAGGCTGAGGGGAGACCTCATTGCTCTCTCCAACTACCTGAAAGGAGGTTGTGGAGAGGAGGGAGCTGGGCTCTTCTCCCAAGGGACAGGACAAGAGGGAATGGCCTCAAGCTCCACCAGGGGAGGTTTAGGCTCAACATAAGGAAAAAATTCTTCACAGAAAGGGTCATTGGGCACTGGCAGAGGCTGCCCAGGGAGGGGGTTGAGTCCCCTTCCCTGGAGGTGTTTAAGGGACAGGTGGACGAGGCGCTGAGGGACATGGTTTAGTGTTTGATAGGAACGGTTGGTCTCAATGATCCTGGGGGTCTTTTCCAACCTAATGATTCTGTGATTCTGAGTTTGGCTGGGCCGGACTCGACTCAGCTCTGTTTGGCTTCTGCTCAAGAAGGAAGGAATTTTGTTTAGATCACACACAACCCCCCCCCAGAAAAAGAAGGAAAAGAAAAAGCTGTTAAAGTATTACTGTGGTTCAATGTACACTGCTGCTGCCGCGCTGGGACAGGCGCGGGCTGTCGGCTCCTTTACCTTTGGCCCGGTCCATCAGCTTTGTGTCAGGCTGCACTCGGCGACTGGGATTACATGGAACAGGAGGCTGGGGTTTTTGTTGGCTTGGGGGTTTTTGTTTGCTTGGGGTTTTTTGCTAGTTCCAGGTTTTGAATTTTCCTAGCCCTTTTATGCTACACTTTACAAAGGAATACAGACCTACGTCCTCTTTCTTTTAGGCCTTTCTTTAGGGTTCAGGATGTTTGAAGGTTCTTTATTATCTGTTACAAGATTTAGTCAATTGTAAAAATAGCATTCTAATTTTCCTACAGAAGGTTTAAATATCAGTGTGGGTGGACTGCTTATGTTTCTTTTCCATATGTTGGCTGGAGCTTTCACGTTTGGTAAACAGGTTTAGTAAACCACAACCAGTTCTTCCCTCATAGCTTGGCTTCTGTAGCTCTCAGCGCCTTTTAGATAAGGCGTAAGTTTTATTAGCTCCACATTATGTACAGAGAAGCCAGTGCAAACAAACCAACAGCAGGGTACGAACTGAGCTTAGCTGTGTGCGGTTGACCTTTTTTGATCACCTAATGATCCAAATCCAGCAGTAAGCACAGTTGTGGCAGTGCAGCCCAGGTAAGGGTGCTGCCTGCCAGATGAATTCATATGCTGCAAGCCCTGTTTTTGCCAGGTCATAAAGCTGCGGGGTGGGGGGGGTGGGGGAGAAGGTAACAAACTACTTTTTGTCCACACTAATTGTGACAAAAGCTGTTTGTCTAAACATATGGGCTCATTGTGCTATGGATAACTTTGAGTGGGCAGTCCTGCCTTCTTCCCCTTGGGCCACCTATCTTTAAAACAGTTTTTCTTACTAAGTGAAAATATGTATTGCCTGCTGAATGTGACATCATTTTGATAGCATTGCTGACATAGCCCAGGTTAGTTGACGCTGGTGTCAGCTCATCTGGTAAGCATCCACAGGTATCTCCTCTAAACTTATCTGGTAGCCAGGTTTATCTCAACTTGAATACTTTCTTCTCAATAATCTTCTCTGCTAGTGCAAAAAGCCAGTTCCTCTCAAACAAACCAAATTAATAAAGTAAGTAAATATCCCAGAATGGCTCCCTGCACAGGCATATTTGTTGCTAGGGGGTGCTGTGATGGCATTAAAATAAACAAAAAAAAAACCCCAGTAATCAAATGGTCTTAGCTTAAGCCCATCACCAGGGCTGTGGTATCTAGGACCCGTTCTGAAGGCAATGGAAACAGCAGGCAGCCTGATAACAGGCACTGCAGGGCAGGCTGGTAGTAGCTGTGCCCAGTGCCAGGCTGCTCCTAATCTCCACGGTGCCAGAAGTCCCTCAACGCCAACCCTTCCACCCCCATCTCCTCTTTCTCCGCTGATGCTCCTACTGCTAATCTGCGTCAGCACATGTTCAGCAGCTCTGCCTGGACACTGCGCTCAGGCAGTTAACAGCCTTGAGGTTTCTAAGGGCTCAGCAGTGACAGGCCTGCAAACAAAACCTATGGAGAAACAGGCTTTTCATATACTGAGTTTGGTGTAAAGACAGACTTGGGGTTCACAGAAATGCAGTTTGGGGAAGAGAGGGGAAAGAGGCACAAACCCATCTCCACAAAGCACCTCAGGTGCTTCGTGTCATGTGCCATAGTTTTTAAGACTCTGTTAGGAACTGCTTCTTCAAAGGAGACGTGTGATTCCAAGGAGCTATTTTTAGCATGAGAAAAAAACAGTCTTAAGTGACTGCATATTTTTTTCACTTCCCTTTCTTTTCCCGTTCTCTTTGCTTGTGAGTATAGTTACTGCTGAAATTATTTTTGCCACATTTTTTGAACAGTGGATCAGCACCTTCAGCTTCTTTGTAAGTTGTGGCTATTGTAGATTAAAGCATTGCTCATTTTAAGTAGTATAGAGTATCAGAAGCTCTCTGACATGTGTCAATGCGTCTCTCATTTGGAATGCAGACATTGAGTATACAACTCAACTCCACTATTTGTTTTCTCCACCTGTGCTTAGAAAAAAGTATGAAATGTCCATGAATAAAAAGGTATTTGCTTTTAAACTAGATGTCCAAATAACCTTTCCAGAATTTTGTCTTGAGAAATTGTAGAAGTTAACCACTGCCATTGTAGAAAATGTCTACAGTGTGGCAATGGACCTTAACTGTTACGTTGTCTTGCAGACTAAACTATTTAGAGAACACTTAATTTTTTTGAAAATTATAAAACTGATTGTGTTTTAAGGAAAAAAAAAATCTACCTGAACTTAAAGTCTTGCTTTTATTGCTCCCTACTGAGGACAGCTCATGGCTTGGTGGAGTATGACAGAATATTTGCTGGCTACTTTTATTGCAATGCACTTCTGTCACTAAACGTTGTCTGAGGAGCAGTTGTCTGTTCCTCTATTGGCTGATGGAAGAAGTGGAAGTTATCGCTGGTGGGGAAGTCTGGAATAAGCTGATTTTTCTTTTGGAACTATGTGGAAGCTCAGAGATTCCTTATCTGTAGCAACCCATAGAGCAGTAAAGTAGTTGCCTTCAATGAGTCAAGTTCTTCCACTGTCATCCTTCTATACCAAATAATTTAAGGTGCTTTCCTAATTTCATTTCCTTTTCCTATCCTTAAAAGGAACACTTGCAAAGTACTGACAGTCGCGTGACATGTAAAAAAAACTACTGTAAGCTTCCAGAGGACAGGGGTTCTGGGTTTCCATTGCTTAGTGATATTAGTCCTGTTTATCAGCAGGCAACAAGGCTGTGTCATGTTTTGCTCAGCCTTGTACTGTTTCCTTTAATGCAGCGACGCATTTTGTATAGTGAACATTATACTTAGCCTCAGTGGAACTGGATTTTCACCTCTAACATTTTCCTGGCAAGATCTGAACTACTGCATCTCAGATATAAGAAAATCAGAAATACAAGAAATACTGTATTTTTTAATGGCAGGAAAGGAAGAGAGAGTGAGCATCTGTGCATGCTAGGCACAAGTCAATTCAGATTTCAGATTGGCTGAAATGGATGGATTCCTATTAAATGTTTAAGGAATATGTATCACTGAGAGTGCAGTGTTATATTTATGTTTTACAAAGTGTTTTTTTGTTATTGATTCTGTCCCACTTCCTTCATGCACTTAGACACTGAGAATGATCCGTCGCTTAGACACTGAGAATGATGTTTATTAGTGAACAGCAAGTTTGCCTGGCAATATGTTGGATGTTGTGAGTAAAGGAGGCTGCTGCTCATAAGTTATTATTGTTTTTATTATGGATGTTGTTCTGTATGACTCATATGATGTTAAAATTTAAAGTATGTGGCAGAAGTACATGTACCTAAATTAAGATCACTTATGTTTGGTTATAATCTCTAAATATTTGTATTTATTTGTATACATTTAAAGTATTTTATAATCATGAAACACAAATACAATGTGCACAGCTATTCATGAATCAGACTGCTGGCTGAATAGAGAACTGGAATCGACGGTAAGGGGGTGCATGTGACAATTTTCTTTCCTGAGCCACTCAGTGATGTACCTGTGCTCTTGTACCCCATATCAGGTGGTGAGTAGGCACTTTGCCTCCTTGGGAAATGCTTTGCTGAGCAGCCTGAGGAGCTGACTACTCCCCTCCCTACCCAAGTGTCAGTCCCAGCAGTATAAAAGGGCCCCCTGGGGTGGACTGTGCTGGGTGTAGCTGATAAAGCAGCAGGAAGAGGGCTTGTTCTGGGGACTGCAACTAGAAAACCTGGGTAAGGGTGTAGCTACCACCGAGTCTAAGCTATACAAAAATGCGTGAAATTGTGCATCTTCAGATTGGCCAGTGCGGGAACCAAATTGGAGCTAAGGTAAGGCCTTTTTTCAGTATTGGTCATTAGTAGTGCTGCTGGGGCAGCAGGTCAAATGTTGTTAACAGATGGGGACTTTTGCGTGGAACAATTTATTAACTCAATGGTCGGATGCGTGGCTTGTTAGCAATGAATATGAGTATTGTGATGTGAAAGTCATAAGGTGGTCTTGCTCTTCATGCAAAGGGTAATGTTAAGACTATCAAAGAATAAAACTTAAGCAAGTACTACGGCTCAATGATTATAAGTGCTCTAGCGCATTCCTGCTGAGACTCACATTTTCAGGGACTCACTCTGATCGAGTCTGCAAAATACTGGGGCAAGCGAAGGCACCAATAATTCCAGGGCTGCAAAGTTGTGATGGCAGTGCTTTAGTTCAGCCACACGCTCGTAACTCTGCCACACTGTGATCATTGCTATGGGACTTCTTCAACAGTGACCTGTGCTGTCAGTGACTGGTTAGATTTTCTGAGTGGCACAAGGTGCAGCTGAGGATTCCTGCCTTCCTGTGACAGGTAGTCATGTCATGTGGAGTATTTTTGTGTAGTTCAGTGCTGCCATGATGTTACTTAGAGAGAAGTTGCTCGTTGGTGCCTTTGTGTGCTAAGAGATAAAAAAAACCCCTGAATACCATTGCTTTTTTGCTATGATATCTTTCTTTTTAAAATTATTTTTAATTTATTAGTAAGAAGTTGACAGGAAGTATCTGGGTTAATTTGGAGGTCTTTGAAGAGACGTGAAAGCTGAAGGATCATTCTGTTGTGTTCTTGATCCAATTCTTGCTCCCACAAATATCACCTTGATGCCTTTCATTGGAACATGAACTTGTGGATGGCCAGGGAATGTTGTGTTAAACCCAGATGGTTTGAATGCAGCCAGTGTAGTAGCTGAAAGGTTTAGGTTTAGTTGGTTTTGTTTTGGTTTTTTTTAATGTTGGCTTTGATCTGGAAACTGCTTATGTCTCATAAGACCTGTAGAAAAGCACGTGCTCATGTGCACGCACACACACACAAAACCACCATGCACACGTTGGCAATGGTGTATTTATACACTCAAAATGAGACTGGGTGCTAAACCAGAAGACCTTTAAAATTAGAATAGCCTGGTCATTACAGTGGGTGGGTGTGCCTACAAGAACGCTGCTGTGGCTGCTGCCTAGATAAGAGACCCAGTACAAGACATCCATATGAGTGTCAAGATAGGACGTTTAGAGCCAACATCTGTTTGTGGAAACCATTGCTTACATACAAATTTGTCAGAGGCAGCTTTGCCGTGCCACAGTCCTGCTTGTTCAGAGCTGATGCTGAACACATTGCACTGAAAGGAGATAAATCTTTGTAAGTGTATTGAACCTCTTTCCTCTTTCAGTTCTGGGAGGTGATAAGTGATGAACATGGGATTGACATCGCTGGAAACTACCATGGGGATGCATCACTGCAGCTTGAGCGAATTAATGTGTACTTCAATGAGGCTTACTGTAAGTGCTCAGCACTGCTAGGGTGTTGGCAGAGCAATATGCAGAGCCAACATGAAAGTTAAAATAAGTAATTTAGAAAAAATATATCCCTAAATCACTGTAGGTGGGTTGGAATTTTCAGAGTAAATTAAGAGCCTGTCTCTTTGTCTTCTAACAGTAATTGCTGTTCACATTAATTTTCTTTTGTTCTAGCCCATAAATTTGTGCCCCGCTCTATCTTGGTGGACCTGGAACCTGGTACAATGGACAGTGTACGGTCTAGCAAAATAGGCCCACTCTTTCGACCTGACAATTTTATTCATGGTATGTACCGCATGCTGTCTGCACACTAACTGTCTCAAATTGCTTTTTAACTCTCACCTCCATAGCCTTTAAAACTTCTCATTAACTTTGTGTCTGTTCTTTCTGTAATTCTGTTTACAGGTAATTCAGGTGCTGGGAACAACTGGGCTAAAGGCCATTACACAGAAGGCGCGGAACTGATTGAAAACGTCATGGATGTGGTCAGGAATGAGTGTGAGAGCTGTGACTGCCTTCAGGGGTTCCAGCTCATCCATTCACTTGGTGGTGGTACAGGCTCAGGTATGGGCACGCTCCTCATCAATAAAATCAGAGAAGAATATCCCGACAGGATTATGAACACTTTCAGTGTTGTGCCTTCTCCTAAAGTATCCGACACAGTTGTAGAGCCATATAATGCCATCCTCTCCATCCATCAGCTAATAGAGAATACAGATGAAACCTTTTGCATTGACAATGAGGCTCTCTATGATATATGTTTTAGAACTTTGAAGCTCACCAATCCCACCTATGGTGACCTCAATCATTTAGTGTCCCTAACAATGAGTGGTGTCACAACCTCACTCCGTTTTCCTGGTCAACTGAATGCAGATCTGAGGAAGCTGGCTGTTAACATGGTGCCCTTTCCTCGCCTGCATTTCTTTATGCCCGGCTTCGCTCCGCTGACAGCTCGAGGTAGCCAGCAGTACAGAGCCCTTTCAGTGCCAGAGCTTACTCAACAAATGTTTGATGCACGCAACATGATGGCAGCCTGTGACCCTCGCCGTGGCCGGTACTTGACCGTGGCGTGCATCTTCAGAGGCCGAATGTCTACCAGAGAGGTGGATGAACAGTTGCTGGCTGTTCAGACCAAGAATAGTTCCTACTTTGTGGAGTGGATCCCTAATAATGTGAAAGTGGCTGTGTGTGACATACCACCACGAGGACTGAAGATGGCAGCTACCTTCATCGGCAATAACACAGCCATTCAGGAACTCTTCATCAGGGTTTCGGAACAGTTCTCGGCTATGTTCAGAAGAAAAGCATTTCTCCATTGGTACACTGGGGAAGGTATGGATGAGATGGAGTTTTCTGAAGCAGAAGGCAACACCAATGACCTTGTGTCTGAGTACCAGCAGTACCAGGATGCCACTGCGGACGTTGAGGAATATGAAGAGGTAGAAGTGGAAGCCAGCCCAGAAGAGGAAGCAGCATAAAACCAATGGCAGTACCAAAATATTCTCCAAATGAACCTGTTGATGCTTACCAAAGAAAAAGCACTAGCCGTCATCCACAGAACTGAAAATAACACTTCAAGATTTTTTTTTTCCTGCATCTGGCCAAAATTCATCCAATATTAAAGTACAATGCTTTTGAGATTAACGGCAGCTATGCTTTACTCTCCTAAACAACTGCTGACACTCAATCGCTCTCTAAAAAAGAGCCACTATGAAGACAAGTTGTCTCATAACAGCCTGTCTTGTAAATGTATTCACTTTTATAGTAATACTGCCAGACACTGAATGTAACATACAGCCTGTGTGTGTATATGTCAGGATTATAAGCAACAGAAAAATATGCTATTAACTCATCAAATTTATTTATTTTCAGGTAAACAGTCTGTGTTTTATTTGTGAACTTGTCACTGTTTTAGGAACACGTGCACGTCTGTAAGGCCTATAAAGGCAGCATCAGTTTTTTGACACAGTCCATCTAAGACAAGTTCAGGTCCTTAAAACTGCAGGGGAAGGGAAACAATGTGGGGCAAAATACGCACATTCTTTTTTTTAAAGTACTTTACTAGTTCTATCACATTGCTGGCTTGTATTATTGCACAGCTTGTTTTTGTGACTGTGTGGTTAGCTTCCATTTCAAACTACAGACAGAGTTATATTGGCATGCAAAGTTATGAGCACTGTGTAAAAGTAGTTTTCCCCATGTACTAACTATTGTATATTTTCTTCCTTTTGTTCAGTACAAAATGGATGGAATGGTTTGCAGCTAGTTAGACAATCGCTAAATCAAAAACATATCTTGACTTCAGGAAAAGAAGTTCCTTGTCATTCCCAGCTATCTACTTAGGATTGTATTTTTGATATTCTTTAAAATAAAAAGTATATACCGTTCTATAAAATACTTCAGTACTTGAAACATTTGATAGACAAATATCATGATTTATAAGGACTAACTTTAAAATACATGGAAAAAGTGAGGTTGTTTCATTATACTCTTAGAAGACAGTTTATTGTACTCTGAAGAAACTAAGGCCTCATGTTTGAGTGAACAGCAGACATGCCCAGGTGAACACAAACCTGAAGCCGAGACTGTACAGTGATCCCTCCTGTGCAGTGGGACGAGGTCATGCTTGCTTTGAATATAAAGCAGCACATCCACAGTGAAGTATCCTGCTTCTTAGGTTTAATCAAAGCTAAGCCTCAAAGTGATTTTCACTGGGTCAGTTCTGTTCTAAGCACACATGGAAGATGAACACCACGATGACAGAGAATTTTAAAGCCAGCAGCACATGACTCCCAGCAGACAGAACTATCAATCAGAAGGATTTTCCATTATGAAAATTATACACCTGTAGTCTCAGTTGACATCGGTTTTAGTGAAGAAAACTTTTTTCCAAAGTCATCAATAATCACTGAAACAAAGTAGGCAGAAACCAATTAAATCTCTCCCTTTGATGCACCTGAAATATCAGTATGAAACCCAACAAGAGACTTGCCTTAAAGATAAGATATATGTTGCTACCAAAAAGTAGACTGTGATCGAAGCAGTTTCCTATTTTCACACAAGTGAAAGGTATCTCTGCAAAACAGGGTACTTTGCTTCAAGAGGTACAACACTTTCTACACATTCATTTGTTTAACAGAAGTTACATTTATTACCATGCTGATTTACGTACACAGGCAAGTTTTAAAGTTAATGTAATGACATTGTACTGCAGGGTCTTGAGCTTGCCTCCAGCTCTGCTATTTGATGTTAAGATCAGTTCCTACAAGAGATTTAAGATACAAGTTACTTGAGTCAACAATCTGTACAAAGCAAGCTTCAAACAAAAAGTAGTAACAGTTAATCTCAGATCAGGAATAGAAGCTGTTCTACTTAGAAGAGACTTCAGTTGCTCGTGATGTATGCAATGTGACAAATGAAGGCATGAGTAGGATCTCTCTTTCACAGATAAGTGTGTTGATTAGGGGAAAGAGTGATTCAGAGAGGCTCTCTCTTAGCTCAGTAAAGGAAGAGACAAGAAACCTCTGAACACCACTACAGAAATGTGTCTGTTTTGCATACGTCCATAACAACTTCGACCAACCCCAGACCATTCAGAGTAGGGCCCAAGAAAGAACATCTCGTTTATGTGGTTTCCTATTCCCATGTCACCAGGATGCAGACACATCCGCAGCCAGCAATCCACTCCAGCTGCACACATGAATATCAGCACTGACAGAGTCATAGATTCATTTGGTTGGAAAAGATCTTTGAGGTCATCAAGTCCAACCGTACCTGTCCACCACTAAACCATATCCTTGAGCAACTTGCCTACAAATCTTTCAAATATCGACAGGGATGATGACTCAAACACCCCCCTGGGCAGATGCTTCCAGTGCCCAAGAACCCTATCAGTGAAGAAATATTTCCTGATATCTAATATGAACTTCCCCTGGTGCAACTTGAGGCCATTTCTTGTCATCCTAATAGCCACAGAATCATTTGATGTTCTGTGTGCAGAACGCAATAAGCTAAGCAGCTACAGGCCAGCATTCTTGTGACTTATGGTGGGGAAACCAGCGCTCCTGGTGCGACAGCAACAACAGTGCAGCCCAGACCCTCCGCTCACTCACCTTTTACTCCTTCTTGGGTTTCACCGTTTTCACCGTGGCCATGGCGGCCCTTTCTGCCTCTGCCTTGTACTGAGGCTTCAACGCCGCTCTCACAACCTGCGCACAGATCTGTGAGTACCGGATGTAACTGCAGATGGGAGGAAAGTGGGAAGAGAACATGGGTGAGAACCAAACCTGCTCCAAAGATCATAGAATTGTTAGGCTGGAAAAGATTTTTGAGATCAGCAAGCCCAACTGTACCTGTCCACTACTAAACCATATATATCCCTAAGCACTTCATCTGCCCATCTACTAAATCCCTGGTTTAGTAGCAGACAAGGACAGTTGAACTTGATGATCTCAAAGATGTTTTCCAAACTCCCGTACGAGGACAGGCTGAGAGACTTGGGGCTGTTCAGCATGGACAAGAGAAGGCCCTGAGAAGACCTTCTAGCGACCTTCCAGTACCTGAAGGGGCTACAGGAAAGCTGGGGAGAGGCTGTTTACAAAGGCTTGTGGTGATAGGACGAGAGGCAATGGGTATAAACTGGAGAGGGGCAGATTTGCACTAGACATAAGGAAGAATTTCTTCACTGTGAGAGTGGTGAGGCACTGGCACAGGTTGCCCATCCCTAGAGATGTTCGAGGCCAGGTTGGATGGGCCCTGGGCAGCCTGACCCAGTGGGAGGTGTCTCTGCCAATGGCAGGGGCTGGATCTAGATGGGCTTTAAGGTCCATTCCAACCCAAGCTACCCTATGATTCTCTAAACTTGAGACCGTTCCCTCTTGTCCCATCACCGGTCACTTGGGAGAAGAGACCAACACCCGCCTCGCTACAACCTCCCTTCAGGTGTTGTAGAGGTCTCCCCTCAGCCTCCTCTTCTCCAGGCTAAACAACCCCCCGGTCCCTCAGCCGCTCCCCCGCGTCCTCCCAGCCCCTTCCCCAGCTCGCCGCCCCCCCTAGGGCCCCGCGGTCCCTCCCCGCGCGGCGGTACCTGAGCCCGGCCTGCCGCCAGTAGGCCACCATGGCTGCGGCTCCGCGCGGGGCAAGGTCAGCGCGCGCCGGAACCGGAACCGCCGGGCGCCGCGACCCGGCCGGTCAGCAAGCGGGGCGGCCCCTCCGCCAATGGGCCAATCAGGGGCCTGAGTGCTCGCGAGTCCCGCCCCCGGCACCGGAAGTGGCGGGAAACGAGTGCTGGGGAATCACGGAGTGGTTCGGGTTCCACCCCGTGTCCTGGGCAGGGACACCTCCCACTGCACCGGGCTGCCCAGGGCCCATCCGACCTGCCCTTGAACCCCTCCAGGGGTGGGGCAGCCCCAGCTTCCCTTGGCAACCTGTTCCAGGGCCTCACCGCTCTCACAGTGAAGAAATTCCTCCTTATGGCTAGTCTAAATCTGCCCCTCTCCAGTTCATACCCATTCCCCCTCATCCTATCACTACAAACCTTTGTGAACAGCCTCTCCCCAGCTTTTTTGTAGCCCTTTCAGATACTGGAAGGTCTCTATAAGGTCTCCTCGGAGCCTTCTCCAGGTTGAGCCACCCCAACTCTCTCAGCTGTCCTCATTTGGAAGGCGCTCCAGCCCTCTGATTATCTTTATAGCCTCCTCTGGATCTGTTCCAACAGCTCCATGTCCAAGCATGTTAAAAGCATGGGGTTTTTTTTTTTCCCAGCTAAATCAGTTGTTACCCCTCTCTGCCAGCAATTCTTAGCTTTTTCTAGATAAGATATAAAGAGGGATATGGCTTACAAGTATCTGAGGCCAATGATTTGTATAAACAGGCTGTCTTTAATTCATAGAACGCTTTGGGTTGGAAGATACTGTGAAGGTCATCCAGTCCAACTGCTCTGCAGTGAGCAGGGACTTCTTCAACAAGATCAGGTTGCTCAGTGCCCCATCCAACCTGACCTTGAATGTTTCCAGGGATGGGGCCTCTGCCACCTCTCTGGGCTGTATGTGCCAGCGTTTCACCACCCTCAGTTTAAAAAAAGTCTTTCTAATATCTAGTCTAAATGCCTCTTATAGTTTAAAACCTCTTTTATTCTAAAACCATTATCCTTGTCCTATTGCTACAGGCCCCGCCAAAAAGTTTCCCCCATCTATTTTAAAAGCCCTCTTTAAGTATTGAAAAGCCACGAAGGAGTTTTAGGATTCAGTGTTTTAATCTGTGTGTGACCCAGCTGTGCCATATTCAGAGTTTGATCCCATCAGAAGGGATGCCTTGGCATGGGATTCTTGTGGATGCAGGACCGTTGATGGAGATACCTGAAATGATTCAGTCATTCACTCTAAACAAAGTCATATAAGACAACATAGCAAACTATAAGCTATCATCATCTGTTGACACTTGATGGAAAAGTAGACAATTTTCCATATATAATAAATAAAAGGTTATGGGAAGACTTGAACCATGTTTGACAAGGAATCAATTTGGTCCTAACCTAATGTTCGTTTAAATAATTAGGACTAAGAACTTAAGGAGATTATGGATTGGGTTTTTTATTAAATCCTTGCACTTAAGTATGAATACTTCTTCCCTCTATTCCTTCTGTCCAGAGCCAAACCACATCGCAAAATACATAAGAATCCTCTGGAAGCTGTAGAGGTCTCGGGGAAATGCTGGTGACTTTGTTCCTCTTTACCCATTTTAGTATCCCTGAAGTCTCATGGTAGTTTCATGCAGTGATGTTTTAACTTATGGTACATTTTTAAAGCACAGAGTAGTTTTCAGCTTCATTAGAGATCTCACTTAGTCCAGAGCTGCTGTAATTAGCAATCCACACATGATAACGTCAGTATAGATCCATCAGAACAAAATGAGTGATATTTCCCCAGGTGGTATGGCAGGGTCTGTGTCCAGGGTAGCATTCAACAGTAGGAGAAGAATGCGTTTTAGTGTAATTAGCACATCAGCCAGGAAGTAAGACCAGGGAATTTCCTGTCCTTAATTTGCTTACTCCGTCCCTCTACTGAGATTGCTGAATACGACTCTAGTAGTGCCAGCTGTGATGACATTTTTGAAAGTGAACACTTCAGGACACTGCATTCCTCCATCTGGACCAGTAATTTATGGTTATTATTTCTTTTTAGTAACTGCTAAACAACATTGCTCCTATTATATTTGATGTTAATTTCTAAAAATCCATCTGTTATAATCTTTCCTACTTAATTTTAAAGAAAGCACTAGTATAAATGAGGCAGAAACCAGTTCTTATTTCATGCATTTATTTCCTTATTTATTTCTTTGTGCAAGCCATTTTCATCCTACTTTTGAGACAGATATGGCATATTGGAGCAAAGCTTTCCAACTTGTAAAAATTAAATCAATTAAAAAATATTTGCCATGGTAGCAGTTTTAACAGACAGGGTGCAGTGATATGATATTGAAATAAAACACTAGTTTTCTTAAACTCGTCTAAAACAATAATAATGAAAAGATACGAGAAAGCACCGAAGATTTAAGGAAGCTCCTCTCTGCTACATATGCAACACTATTAACTGCACTACTTACATATGTTGATAAAGGGCTGTCATATGCAAATGCTATTTTACTGGTAACATCTGATGATTTGATCAGTAAATAATTACCAATAAGGTTATTTTAAGCCTCATGGGCAGCCCAGGCCACAAATATGGCTTAGCAGAAAAAAAGTGATGCTAGCAGAGTTGGACATGTTTCTTCTGGCTTCGTGCCCCTCTTTTCCCACCCACATCTTCTCTGATTCCTCTCCCTACACCCTGTCTCTTACCTGCTGGTTTTTTCCCTCAATTTTCTTTTCCCACCACATCTTCTCTCTCTGTACCTCCATGTGCAATGCCTCTGCCTGCAATTCTGACCAATACACTCAAGATTTAAATCTGTAAGGGAAATGTAAAACTTGGATGCAATTATTTGTACATCTAGCTCTGTTTACTCTTTGTTGATCCTGATAAATGAAAAATTCAGAATGAATTTAGGAAGTTAAACCTCTGGGAGAGGTACCACACTGAGACAGAATGGTAATTAGATTAGTGACAAATTATGCTCTGTAAAAACTCAAGAATATATATTGATGTTTATGTAACTGTAAACAAGGCACCGTTATAGATTTGTATGACCTGTTTTCATGCCTGGTTCTGTTTAGATGCTAGGATATATTGAGAACTTTCAGAGACAGAACTTAGGAACAGCACATAGAGGAGAAAAGTTTAGAAAGATACAGAGATGGTGCAGAGAGAGGGAGTTAAGGGTGTTAAGAGAGTTAGATGCAGAGATCGAGAGAAGCTGAAGCAGTACGGTTAGCAACATCCAAAAATGTGAGAGTGGAGAGGTCTGCGGGAACTAAAGATGTGAGATTAGAAATGTCCAAAGAAACCAAGGAAGTGAGAGAAGAAGCCTCCTGAAAGGTGAGATTGGAGACATCTGGAAAACGTGTAGAGATGAAATTAGAAACATCCTCAGAGGTCGATGAGGATAATTCAGAGGAGCCCTGAAACATGAGATAGTTAAAATCTGTGAGATCTAGTGATTCTGAAGAGGTTGAGGAGGTCTGCTCTGAGTCACCTAGTGAGGATGGAGGAATTGTACAGGAAAAGTCTAAGGAAGCTGAGGACGTGTGACTGGAAACATCTAGGGAGGATGAGGAAGTGAGACTGGAGAGGTCTAGAGAGGGTGAAGAGGCAGGACTGGAGAAATCTGGGGAGGGTGTTGAGCCGAGACTTGAGAGCTCTAAGGAGATTGAAGAACTGTCGCCAGAGAGATCCAGGGAGCCTGATGAAGTGAGACTTGATAGGTCCAGTGAAATTGAAGAGGTGAAACTGGAGCGCTCCCAGGAATCTGAAGAGGTGAGACTGGAGAGCTCTAAGGAGAGTGAAGAGGAGGTACTGGAGAAGTCTGAAGAGGCTGAAGATGCAAGACTTGAGAGGTCCAGAGAAGACGACGAAGTGAGACTGGAGAAGTCCACAGAGGATGAAGAGCTCAGACTGGATAAATCCAAAGAGTCTGAAAAGGGGATTTTAAAGAGTTCCAAGGAGGCTGAAGTCTTGACACTGGAGGGGTCCAGGGAGGCCAAAAAAGTGAGACCAAGTAGGTCCAGGTAGATTGAACAGATGACACTGAAAAACCAAGTAAATCCACAACATGACCGGTGTTAAATCAGAAGTATTTTAAACTAAAGTTCTCTAATAACATGCCAAAACAAAACAGAAAGACATATTGAACCCAAATAATATTACTTCTGAAAACAACTAAGCATTCAGTTTTAGTCTTTATATCTCTTAGAAGTTTCTTTTTCTTTTGGTGCATAAAAACTGTAGTAATAGGTGCTCACAAACTTATTTAGAATATCGCGTCTTCCCAGAGGACCAGAACAGAAAGATGAGTAAGGGATAATACGTACATTAGCAGACATTCTTCTGTCCTGGCATGTCTCTCCTTGTTCAACCAGATTTTAGCATCTATGATAGCCTAACAAAGAATACCCTCCTGCCAAATGCCATCTCCCTGCCCTGAAGGCCTGGAATAAAATAATAGTTACGTAACAAAATGAAAATTAAAATGGTTTTGTTCTTCTTTTCCAGAGACCATAGAGTTATCAGATACTGGGCTGCTTACTGGTTATGAGGAGAGATTTTTAAAAATACACAGGTGTAAAAGACAACAAATCAGACCGGGGCTTTGACTCTAAAGGTATGAGGGATTATTTCCTTTTGAGTCATAACATCTACCTATAAAGTGTGGATCTTCCTGCTTAACAAAAATCAGCAAGGAAAACAGTATCTCTCTCTGCAGCATGTGCAGGATTTACATTTGGAAAATAGCAGTATGCTAAACTGATCTGTGACTAGGAGATACACATTTAAGTTCTACTTGTTTTTCAGGTAAAAACTTTCAGGTAAAAACTTATTTACTTACTTTTATTTTGTACCTCTGGATGTAAAACCTGTGCTGTATAACTGTAATTTTTAATTTGTGATTAGTTTGAATTGTTCGATAAAAATATCCTACAGAGAAGTTCTGATAGAAGGCAGGCATCTAACTAAAAAGGGAACAGAACAGCTTATATTTCAGTTCATAAAGGTGCATCTAATTATAGTAAGAGTAGATCAAGAGGCTGATCCACAGCTGCCTTCTCTCGTCTCAAGCCTGTGCTGCAAATGAGCTCTTTTCTTTCCATATATAGGCACAGGAATGCACATAAAGCCTTTTGGAGAGTCATCACTAAAGTATTTTACAGTCCAAGAACGTGAGAGATGCACACATACAGGAGGCTGCAGCCAGGTGAATACCCCCAAGCTTCTATCATGTTATTACACAACTGATGGCCAGATGCGTGTATAATGGATTTAACATAATCACCATGGGTGGAACTCCCACTGAGGTCAGCTCTTAACAGAAGCAGGTGTCTGCTGAACATGGACTGGAGTTGACAGAAAGGATGTCTACTATGCAAATATTAAAATTGTGGGTATTAAGCACAACACAAAACTTTGACCAGAATGAAAAAAAGCTGCTTATGTACCAATGATGAGACCTAAAAGTAGTTCTCGAATACGCTTAGTATTTAGTCATAATGCATCTGTAATTTTAGAGCTCATGCAACATGATTGTAATTCTATCAAGAGTACAATGTCTATAGATGAAAGGCAAAATAAATTAATTATTCTTAAGATGCATAATTTGTGATGCAATTACAACTTTTCTTGCCAACCTATATTCTTAATTAAAAAAAATCCCTTAAAAAACCTCCTTGCTATCTAACAACACTATCATTTTTATGACTGACTTTATCTTTCTGAAAAGATTCTCAAGTGCATTGTTCAGGGGAAAGCAAATTATTATGTAAAAGGCAAACTAGAATACAATAAAAAGCCAGTGCCAACATAATTTCCAACAGACTGTAAATTCCGTCATCCCTTCAATGTGTTCCTTCTACCTTAATCTAAAATGGCAAAGTTATTGCACATTTTCCTAGGAAAGAACACAGTCAAGAAACACAGAATTATGGCCACTACTGTATAAAATGTACAGGTCGGTTATAATGCTTCCTACCTTTGATAGCTGTGGATTTATCTCCTTTCTTTGCCTGTGTAAGCCATACTGGGCTGTGCTGGTAAAGCTCTGCTGTTCTCTCTGCCGGTGACCCTAATCTGTTCCCCAGCGAATGGAAGTCACGCCATGCTGATGACAATACGGGTCATCTCCTATTTAATCTCTTCTTGTTTAAGTACAGCACTCTGCACGGGGAACCAGCAGAAAACATACTCTGAAATCAGCTCTGATCTTAAAGTTGCAGTTCTGTGCTTTTTCCTATTACAGGAGAATGTTTTGAAGGTTAGTTGATGAAACAGATGAAGACATTGATTTTTCACTTTTGCACACCTGGATTCCAAGTAAAAATAATTTTGCAATGTCATCCAAGTTCTCAGCTGTCCATTCTACAAAATCTGACATAAATAGTTCCTGGAGGGACCCAGGATCTGCAGAGCAGAATTCAGGTACAAATTTTGTTAGCTATGTTACTTTTTAAATGTTATGATAAAATAGTATGATAATGTAAAACATTCTGTCCACAGTTCATAATATTGAATTGATGTTGTAATAACACCCAGGTGACATCAGTGGTTGGAGCCTCTTTTCAGACATTTTGAAGTCTCAGAGGTGCTTACGCTTCTTTGAACGACACGAGAAAATTAGGATCCTAGGTAAATAAGGGCCATTATTGCATCTCACTTTGCAGATAGGGAAATGACATCATCTGTGTGGTAGCACCCTGCTTCTGCTTGTGCTAGGCTTTCACAGGAAAAGCAAGGAAATTGTGTAGCTTACTGAATATCCTTCAAAATTGGAAATAATAAATAGAGAAAATAAAACTGTGGGGAGCATCCAGTTAAGAAAGTTAAATGCTTCTAGTACTGCAGGTAGGTAATTTAGAATATGACATGACTATAAAATATAAGTAAATTCCACTCTGGTTCTGATAGAAGCTTCCTTACTCCCAATTTCACAACATACCTAATTTTGTTGCAGATACTATATGTAAATGAGTTTAAACCTAGATGAACCCAAGCAGCTATCGTACAAGTAAATAAGGATTTTAACAGTGCTATCTTAAATGTTATCCAGGCCATTAAGCTCTGCATCTAAAGCTTACTCACTTCTGTTCTATTTCTCAGCAAGGTTATTTGGGTGACTTTTACTGGCAGGGCCAGCCGTGACACAGCCCTGCGGTGCACTTTGCACTATGAAGCTGAGACACAGGGAACACGGGACTTGCTCAAGTGGCTGGTGAAGAAATCATCTAATTATTTGCACATGCTGAGCACAGGGCAGGTGCCTGCTTCCTTCTGCAGTTAAGACAGCGCAGGGATTGCTGCACAGGCAGCCTCCGCTCCCCTTCAAGCAGAGCTACTTTAGGTGCAGCGTCCTGTTGTGAGAACTGGGGCTAAGTGGGCTGTTACATGACCGTACAGACTCCAAAATTTTGTTCTTTCTGCTGTTAATGACAGTAAGCATTAGATACCACCTGCAGATAACACATTCCTTAACAGATAACTATCACATACAACTCTCAGTCCAAGTGCATTGAAAATCTTTCCACAGATCTATTTAGAATCATAGAATCACCAGGTTGGAAGAGACCCACCGGATCATCGAGTCCAACCATTCCTATCAAACACTAACCCATGTCCCTCAGCACCCCGTCCACCCGTCCTTTAAACCCCTCCAGGGAAGGTGACTCAACCCCCTCCCTGGGCAGCCTCTGCCAGGGACCAATGACCCTTTCTGTGAAGAATTTTTTCCTTATGTCCAGCCTGAACCTCCCCTGGTGGAGCTTGAGGCCATTCCCTCTCGTCCTGTCCCCTGTCACTTGGGAGAAGAGCCCAGCTCCCTCCTCTCTACAACCTCCTTTCAGGTAGTTGTAGAGAGCAATGAGGTCTCCCCTCAGCCTCCTCTTCTCCATTTGTGTGTCAGATTTGCAGAAAAGCAGTTATTAAGAAGCAAAAAAAGGCCACAGCAGCTGTAAATGTGGATTTTTGGATATGCATTTCAATGAAAGGATATATAAACTCCTTTCCCCTCCTCATTTTAGGTTACTCGCCCAGCAGTTAAAAACTCAAATGGATGACAAAGTTTCAGGAACGAGACAGAACTCAGATAAAATTTTATTTAAAAAGCGCCATGTACAGAAAGTCATACTCCCTGACAGAATAAGAATGCAAGCATATAAATAAAACAGAACAAAGAAATTCACTATCTATCAAAAAGGTGTTGAAAGCTTGCAAAATTTAAACTGTAAGTTTTTTTTCCAGTGCAAGGTCAAACTGTGAGTTCCTACTACGCTGTCCTTAATGCAGAAAAAAATAGGAAAAGAAAAAATTGACTTTAAAATGCCAAGTGATGCTGATGAGTGAACTAATACTGAAGACAGGTTTCAAGCATTGCATTTTTATCAGAAATGATGGGACGGTTTTGCAAAAGTTTTTCATACACTTTTAAAATTGAAATGCTATTTTGGTTGTCATAATGTCCTGTAAAAGCGTGGCAAATATAAGTGATTTCAAGTTATTAAGGTAGTCTCAAACCATTTCTTTTTAGAAAAATATTTAGAATAGTTAAATTTTTAGAAGTTAATATATATACACCCCTGCTTCCCACCCCTACACAAATCTTACATAAGATTGTGTTCCCATGTATTTACCATTTAAAATAAGCTCTGGTTCTCTGTATAGCAGACACTATTCAATAGGCAATTCTGATAGAACAGACATGGCATGCAACGTAAAATGTGCTGGGACAGGTGACATTACAGTTCTTAAAGGCTAATAGAAAGTCTTGAAATTACTTGAAAGAATCAAAATTCCAGGAAAAGCCTCAGAAAAATAACAAGCATTAGCTAATTCAGGGCTGTGTCTTTCCATTTTCCCTTCACACTGAAGGAGCCCCGTGGGAGAGACAGCCCGGCTGAGGCCAACAGGGCTACCAGCAGCCTGGTATTCTACGTGAGTCAAGGTCTGACCTTTAAGTTCCTGCAGCTAATGACTGGTGACAGTACCAAGAATCTACAGCGAGTACCAAGAAATAAACACAAACTGTAGAAAGCCTTTAATTCTCAAGGGGTTCATTTAAAAAGCCTTTTATTATGAGCAAATTAGTTGGAAAAGGTAAAGGGACTTCTGGACTTAGAACACTATGTTTAAATTAAAGGACAAAGCAATATTCAGTTGATGTAACATGTTATTTTGGGAGAATGATCAAGTTAATGAGTGTATTGCTGCTCTATGCTTATCGTACCCCTTTATTTAATCGGCTTTTAGAAATGGAGATACTTATTCTAGAAGTTTAAGATAGAATTCTAAGTTACTGCATGCCCAGCTCATCAATGTCACATTTAGGAACAGAATTTAGGTCTTGGTACATTAGAGACGCTTTGTATGTTTTACCTGTATTGACTGAGAAACAATTTGAGTACCATGCTAGCTCAACCAAACAAGTTAAAAAGCTTATCAAAAAGTATTTTGTACATTCTATTGTATCTCAAACTTCAAGTAATAAACTTTCTATTAAACCAAGTTGTATCGCACAACTATCAAAAATTAATAAACAGAACAATGCTGGAACAAACCATTCTGCTTAATTTTGGGCTTGGTCCCAAAAGAGAGGTAGTCCGTAAGTCACACAAAAATAAAAAAATCCATGGAAGTTAACCTAACATGCCAGTCTCCTTTACCAAATGCAGCCTCATTGCTAAATGAGGGGATTTCATACCTGAACATTATAAGTTAGTGTTCATATAAATACAGGAACTATACTTGAGAATTATTTCTTCATCCGTTACTGAATTCGGTCCTGTTGAACCAATATATTAACTAGGCTTTGTGCATCAGCCTCATTAGTAAGAGCTCAGCTTTCCTCAAAAATAATTTTGAAACATGCCTAATACACAGGTATGCCTTTAGAAAACAAAGGATACTTGTGTTTAGGTTTGGAGAGAAGCTTCAGATTGTTAAACTTTGTTAGTAATACAGACAAATTTACTATCATTTCTCTACAAATGCTGCTGCTGCCATTGAATTCCTCATGGTTCCTCTTGCTGAAGCCGCAAACTCTTCAATTTCAGCATTCAGTCTATTAATTACCCATTCCAATGCTTCACGGCCCTACAGTTGAAGAAAAGTTTATCAGCATATAAACCTTAGTAAATAAGTAAACAGGCTACACCCCATCTTACTGAAAATGACTAAAGATAGAATAGTTCAAAAAAAGAAGAAAAGGTACAGAAATACATGCCTGTCTGGTATTTTTTTCTTCAGTAACCAGAGTACCACAGGAACATGTACTGCATTAGATTTAATGAAAGAATTCCTTATGTCAGCACTGCTTACACTAAAAAAGGATTTTTATCCAAATTGCTCTATCATTTTTGAGGCTGAACTCAAGACATATTTGGATTCCCAGAGGACAGATTCTCAACTAAAACACCACTTCATTACTCCCACATAACTACTTCAGATCTGTCTGGATACATATCCTTTTTCAATAGCAAAACCTACTACATGGCATTAAAAGGGCAGCAAAAGAGTGGCAGCACCAGACTCCTAACTGAGTGGAGATGCTTTTCTAGTGAAGATTCACAGAGGTTTACCAATAATAAATTATTATCTCCACTCATAAGAAAAAGAGGATGCTCAGCAAGCTGAGCATTCAGTCTCTACAGTAAAAGCAGTAAAACTACTTGGACTCTTCCCAAGACTGCTGACAAAGCCAAAAAGTAAAACGAATTTTTATTCCCTTTGTCATTTAGCCAGTGATAACACATTTAACACAAGTCATACTTACTTTATTAGCATTGGATGAAATTGTGTTCGCCATTAGCCCTTCTAGGTAACTGCTGAGACTGACACCTTTTACAGATATTATCGCTTCTTGTGTCAATATGGTTCTGAAACAGAGAGCAGGTACTGAATTATCCCGAGTAGTTTAAAAAGGAATGCATTGCTGAAAGGAACTCACTCCACCCCAGCAAGTACATTCCCTCATCAGCTTCGCTGACAGAAATTCTTGCCCCATGAATAGAACCCACTTCCACGGTGCCTAGCTGCTTTATGCTTCTACTCACAAAATAAAACCAAGAGACCCCACAAAGTCCAAATCTCCCATTGTGACACTCAACTATTTCCCTCTTTAGCAGGGGAAGTTAAGGGTGGAACCAGCAGATTTGGGCTGCAGGTGCACCTACAGATGGGACACAGCACAAGTCCTGGAAAAGCCCATTTGAATAGGACTCCATTGTAGCATGACACTACGTTTCCCAGGGGTGCTCTGCAGGAGCAGTGTCACTACAGAAAATGACAGTTCACTTAATCCTTTTTGAAACAAGTTGCCATAACAGAGGTGATGCAAACCTCAGCTTCTATTGAAAGAGAACCATGGAAATTTTCGAAGCCAGCCTGTACTACTCTGGGGCAATCTCAGAAATAAGAAGTACTCACTTGTCCGGTTCATGAGGGTGTGGTTTGTAGACAAGCCTCTCATCTACCGATACTAGGTTTGTAAATGAAATCTGTTGAATACCAGACAAAATTACCCCTTGATAAAAACATTAAAGGAGTGCAGTAAATAAAACTACATTGAAAACTAATGCTTAAATCCGATTTAAACATTATGCTTTTCCTGCAAGTATTCAGCTTGTAAAACAAGGCAGAGAAATCTCCAAGTTCAGCATTTGCAGATCTAGTTCACTTTCCTTACTTCTTTTGCATCACTTATCAATATATGCTCCCATATTAATAAGAACATTTCAACAGTGAGATAAGACAGATAGAATAGTACAAAGAGCAAAACATTACGTGATTAGGAAACTGTGACAGAGTATACCATATGGCTTTGAAAAATGTTTTTTCTTCAGAACCCCGCTGCCCCTAAACTACTTCTGTCTTGCTCATCAGTGTTCTGATGCTTCAGTCCTGGCAAGTTTCAAAAGCCTAGTAGCTCCTTTCTGAAAAACAGAGCTGGTCAACTATAAACACATCACTTAAACATTTAACTTGTATTGTTCTAATGCAATTTTCAGGTAATTTTCAAGATTTTCTTTTTCAAGTTCAAACGGTATTATAACCTGTAATCTATTTCAATTGCACAGACACAGCTACTTACATTACAGGATTTAAGCTCCATTGTTTTTTTCACTGGGTCAACAACGGAGTGCTCCTGAACATATGTCTTTGTTCGGCATGCGCCAATGAGCTAGAAGACAGGCAAACATATATGGGATTAATTATGCAAACCAACCACAACGTTTCTATGTTGTTAAAAGCATAAGGAGTGGCTATTGTATTGAACAGACGCTGAAACAACAGAATTTAGTTTTATTTTAAGTTAATCTTTTTCAGCTGAGGTAGATCTCACTTTCAAGACAGAAGCAATCTAAGATCTAAGCAATTTTTGGCTGCCAGGAAGTCACTCTGTGTACTGTTGTTGAGCCTTCGTGACACAGAAATGCTTGTACTTTAAAACCATTAAAGTTATGAAACAATATACTTCTATTACAACACCTAGTGCACAAGCTTCCCCTTTCTTCCTGTCATCCTTTCCAAGCTCCGCAATACCATACATACAGATTTCACAATGGAGGGTATTCCCCATTCGGTACTGAGGAGCCTGTGGCTGTGCAGCTTCCCACTGGGGTCCACGTGTCTGTCCAGGACGTCAACACCAACCACACTGGGGTTCATGGGATTGGGGTATTTCTGCATGGCAGCTGTCGTTACTGTTTCCCAGGGGTGACTGCCAAAACAGAATCAGGACACAGAGTTGGTCACCTACCATTTTTAACAGGACTGCTATTAAAACATAACACAACCATCAATTCTGTTCAGTTTTCAATTCTCAACCCTAAATACATCCTTCCCTAAAGGAAGACATCTGTTTCGTGGACTGGACACTGGTACAGGCAAGTTCACATACCGTACACCTGACTCATCAGGACTCCTCAGTCCAGTCACCTTTGGCTACTAATTGATAAAGACATGATGTAATGCTGAAAGACTGTGATTTCTTCAGTAAATCTACAGTGAATTACTTTTCTCTAACAAGTTATTTTGGACTATTTTCCAGGAGAGGTGTTGGAGCACTGGAGTCCCAAAGCCACTCAGGCTGCTTGCTTAGCCCTGTGCCCAGAGACAGGGACCGCATGAAGCTGCCCCGTGAGGCAGGACCTGCGCCCCGCAGGTATGGCTGCCGCAGCCCTAGCACCCCGCGCCTCCTTCTCCTCGGCCCTCACTGCCTTCTCCTCCTCGGCTCCCCTGCCTCCTACCTCCTCTTCCTTCTTCTCCTCGGCTCCCCTGCCTCCTACCTCCTCTTCCTTCTTCTCCTCGGCCCCCACTGCCTTCTCCTCCTCTTCTTCCTCACCCCCGACTGCCTTCTCCTCCTCCTTCTCCTCTTCCTCCTCGCCCCCCAATGCCTCCTTCTTCTTCTCCTCCTCCCCCCTCTCCCCGGCCCCCCTTCCTCCTCTCCCCACCCCCCTCCTCCCCGGCCCCCGCCCGCCCAGGGGGTGACCCGGGCCAAGGCTGCTCCGGTGAAGGTCAGGGGAGGGCGGCGGCGCCGCGCTTACTCGAACACGTGCTCCGAGGTCCAGATCCTCATGCTGGGGCCTTGGCTGGGGCCGCTCCGCTCGCCGCTGCGGCTCCGGCGGTTCAGGCTCTGCCGGGCGGCTCCGGGCCCGCCGGCGCCTCCAATGGCCGGGCGGCGCCGCGATGACGTCACGCCGCCGCGTCGCGCGGGAGGGGGGTGTCACGTGCGCCGCGCCCGAGCGCTTCCGCTTCCGGGGGCGGCGGCCCGTCCGCACGGGGCGGTGGTTCGCGCGTGGCTGCGGCCGCTGCTACCTCGTCCCGAGCGGCCCCGTCGGTGAGGGGGCCACAGCGGCCCCGAGCGACCGGCAACCGAGCCGCCGTTTCCTCCGACGGCGTTTCTGCGATCCAAAACGGGACCGGTAGCCTCTGTGGGCCGAGCCGGTTAGCGCTGGGGCCGGGCGCTGCCGGTCAGCAGAGGGCGCCGGGGTCCCGCAGTCCCGGCGCGCAGGCCGGGGCGTTATTTAAGCGGTGCGGGAGCGGTGGAGGGCGCTGCCCCGCCCAGGCCGCTCCCGGCCGCCCGGAGCCAGCGCGTTTTGTAAGCGCGCCGCCGGCGAGGCCTTGTATAACCCGCCGTTACAAAACAGCCCCGCGCCGCGGCCCTGGGGAGAAACACCTTCTGTAACAGGCCGGCTGTTCCAGAATGGACGGGCTCCAACCGACTGTCCCGGGCTGCGTCTCTTACTCATCCTTGGAATAAAACATAAGTGATTTAAAGCAGTAAGAAATCGGTTATAACGACAAACAAAACCACATGCGTTTTGTGGCACAGCTTCAAGCGTTTTCTTGTAAAATTCTCAAGATGACAATGTTGAAAGTGCAGAAATTGTATATTCTTCCAGTCAGGGAGACAGCAGGAAAGCATTTCATGGACTCTTAGCCAGTGAGTGAGTGTTACATACTCACAACTGTACAGTAATGGCCTTTCTGGAAAAGTCTGAGAAATTTCCCAGAAACAGGTTACTTGACATAGTGAAATTTCTCTCACCTTTCTGCAGTGCCAGAAATCCTAGTTTGTCTAGGGAAGAACCAATTCAGTGAATATTCCCATGTGTTCTTGTTTGCACTGAACACCAAATGTAGAAGCCAGTACACAGAGAAGTTACTGTTCAACGATAAACCACCTGATTCAGTCAGTAGCAAACACTAAAGTGAGAGTTGTTAAGAGAACAAATTCCTGCTGGGAAGACCCATCTTGATCTTATTGTTTCTAACTCTTCCACCTCATGGGACTACTCCAAAACATTGTTAGTGTGCTAGTGATCTATCGTAGTGTACTAAGTTATTTCTGGAAGACTGCAAGTCCATTCTAATTCCACTGTAGTCTTAATATGCACTGAGTGATTTCTGCAACTAGAGAATTTTGTAAAGGCTGTTAAAAATGCTGTGTGTTTTGAGAAGTCTCAGAACTTCTCAGACGTAGAAGGTGGTGACCCTTAACACACACATTGGCCATTCAGCACGTACCCGTCTCCTATCCATTAGCTGTCCTATCTATGGCTTCTCATCAGATTCTTCTGTAAAAGTAATATTAACTACTGGAAGCAAAGCAAAATGACACTTTCAAGAAGGAAGCATGCCAACATATGGTACAAATTAGGAACTAGGTTGCAACAACTCTTGCTTGTATAAACTTCAGTTAATTTTGACAGGATTTTCGTTCATGTAAGTTTCTGTATTTGACTGTTATCAAAGGCTGAATTACTTATAAAACTGACTGTTAAAGGAATAATAAAATTACAAAGCCAGACTTTAGGAAAATGCAGTGTTCATTGGTAACTGCAGAGGAAAAAGTTGCACATCCTAAGTGCTAGAATTCTTTACCCTGGTGATGTTGCACCTTGAGAATGCTGTGTCCATTTTTATGACCAAGAATTGAACACCATAAAATCAGATAACTTTCCCCCTATGTGTTGACAGTATCTGTCTAATAATTGAAATCAAAGTAAACATCCTTTCAATTGAGCCTGTCCAGTCCCAGGTACTGCCAAGATGATCACTAGGGATGATAATGGACATCTGCAAAAGAATATAAAGATCTGTGGAAGCCCGTGGTGAGATTACTTATTTCGTATGTACCTTTAATGGGCTGTTTGCTTATGACTGCTAGATGCAACTGATGCATGAAATGGGCCTTGTGATATATACTTCATACGGATTTTGGCAGAGCAATTTCCTTGACATGACCAAGGAAGACTTGAAATTGCTCTTGGAATTTTGTATGAAAGCAGTCATAAGGTCCAAATCAATTTATTTGCAGATGCCATATCCAGTGGAGAGTTTCATATTTACTGCTGAATTTCTTTGCAGTAGGCAGGATAGAAGCTCTGGTTGCTTCCCCTGTATCACAACACTTCACAGTTTTCAGATTAAAACAGAGCCAAGTTTACTTTTTCTTCCACTTAAGAAAAATGTATTTGGTAGTGTTTTTTTCCCCTGATATTCTGAAATACAGCAAACACTACAATAATACTGTACCAGGTCCTTGATCTGAAATCAAAAGTTTTGATGTGTTTGAAATATTGGTATTCACACACTGTATTAATGAAAACCATTTGCAGGTCTTGCTCTTTTCTTGAGCTGTAAAAACAAGTTCCCACTCCCTTTGTCAGTCTGGCAGTTGTACTGGCAGAAAAATGACATTACCGATGTTTTCTTTTCCGGACATACCTCTTCAATGACTTTCATTATACAATTCTTAGTGACTACCCCATCTACAAACACTCTTTCACTATCAGCAGTTAATTCAGTATCTCAGGCAGTTAGTTTTTGGCTGTATTTTCCTGTATGTACTTAAAAAAGCTTTGTTGGATAGTGAAACTCTCTTTTCAGTGCTTCCAGAGCCAGCTTTTAATGCCTTGCAAGTCATTCTACATCTCTTTATAAAAAGGCCACCTCCAATTTTGCTTTTAATAAGCAAACACCCTTCTTTTCAGAAGGAAAGCACAGCAATATGTCAGTGTAGGATGGTACCAACTCCTCTAGATTTTATTCATACTTTAAAAGTTTTCTTCAAGTAATTTTGATCCTTCCAGATTTCTAATCAGTATCAAAAGGAGACACTAATGGGGAAATGCCACTAATACACAACATTGGTCAGAAACACAAGGTCAGGAATGCAGCAAACAGCATTCATAGAATCATAGAATCACCAGGTTGGAAAAGACCCATCAGATCATCGAGTCCAACCATTCCTATCAAAATTCATGACCACTGAGCTCTATACTGTCTCAAAGCTCCCTGTCTCATCAAGGTAGCTGCACTGTCAAACTACGCTCTGTACATCTGACTTCTTAATTTCCGTCAGAGCTTTTTAAGCTGGCTGGAACCGATGCCATCTGAGGTCAGTTAATTATTCAGACAAATGGGTGAATCGATTCATGCCTTCTGTGTGGGAAAACCACAAGAGGGGGCTAGATTTCTATGAGGGTCTCCACCTGAAGACCTGTAGCCAGTTATTCCATCTGAGTGAAAGGATCAGTATTTGCAGTCTTACAAGCAAACTCACCTGGAAGTATCCACATACTTGGCACTGCCACGCGAAACACAACAAGAGCCCTACCCTGATTCTGCATCCCAGCAACAACCACTCTCAAAGTGCTGCCCACCCCTAAATCCAGGGCATAATTTTAAGCACAAATATATTGTTCCCCCGTTTCCATGTTAAGATGTGATCTAGACAGAAATTCCTTGCTGGAAACAAATTGGAAAGATATATTCAGGCCCTTTTTCAGTACTTCAGAAATATTAATGAAAATTCAACATCGAAGCAAGGAACCATCCGCAAATAAAATTTAAGTCTGGTTAACTTGGCAGAAACTTCAACTTACAGAAAAGATCTTAGTGCTGCACCAGTTTACCGCTGGTGCTGGCTGCTCATATGCACGACTTCCACAGCAGAGAAACGGAGGAGACAGGAACGTACAAACTTTAGACAACAGCATGACTTTAGACCAGTTTACATAATTTCTGAAGGCAAAGCTTAAGTGGCCCTGCACATATGCATCTCAGCGTTTTACATCACAGGGAAGCATTACCCCTCTGACAAGCTTGTAATCTGTATTCATCTTCTGCAGTGAAAGGATCAAAGGGACTGCAACTGGCTATCCCCCAATCCATTGCTTCTGACTGTGCCTCCCCAAAAGGACTGAAAAAACCCAGAGGTTTTCAGACAACATGTTTGTAAATAACAAATTTCTTGCATCTTTGTGTGCTCACCTTCAACATTTGCCTTCACCACAAGGACAAGTGACATACACGCAGCAGGAATCCTGTGAGATTCTAAGGATTCAGAACATCTGGTTACCTGGCCAGGAAGTTTCCAAACCACTATTTTATGCCAGGAATTGAAGTCACATGTAAACCTATGGAATGGAAATAAAGAACAGAAAAAGTCAGTTACTCACCGGGCAATATCTAATCCAGACTAATACAATTTTATTCTACTACTATTGCTCCTGTACAGGTCTTATTGCAGAAATGAAATGCAGTGAGTGCAAACCACAACATGGAAGTTTGTCTCAGACAGCTTTTCTTGTCTTTTTCTTGGAAAAAGATGACACAGAAGGCAGTATGTAAAATGAGAATTATTCATTCTCAGCTGCCGTATTCTATTTCCTGTATCATAAAAAAGGGGAGATCTACTTTCTTCCTTTTTATGACTAAAACCAATGAGGTACTAACTGTTTCCCGCATATTTATATGCAGATTCAGAAATTATTTTCCAGTATTGATTGCAAAGAAGGGTTCTTCCTGGAGTAGTATGTAGTATTTTAGTACTGCTTAGATGTTTCATACACTGTTGTACAGTGGCCGTAGTCAAAAAAGCTGCTGTTCTCTAGCATGGTGATACAAGGAGCTAAAAAAAAAAAAGGATGTAATTTCTTAACAATACTATTGCAAACCTCTTTCCTGTTTCAAAATGATGCCCATTTCCCTCTCAGACATATTTAAAACAGCCTGAGTCCCAGAATTATTTCTAAGCTCTAAAATAACATATGAAAGCCATTTGAGATTTGTTTGTGAGAAGGAGGCGTCCATACCAGTGTTTCCACTTACTCAATAAAGCAGACAAATTACTAACTCATCAAACATTTTTTAACCAGGTTACATAAAGTACTTCAACACTGGACAATTACAGTGAATGTGGTTTAGTCACGTTTTGCTGAGAGTCAACGAATCCCTCTGTAAGCAAATGAAGAAAACAACAGCACATCCTTCTCTCACAAGGCTGCAGATGTCTCTGTCAACTTGTTATCATCTACAAAGACTGGCTGCATTTCAGACAGGTACCTGCCCTGCAGAAGAGGCTGAGTTTAGAAGTAAGTCACGTGCACTTTCTTTCCTCAATTTTTACACACTAACACGTTTGCTCTGCTCACTGCTTTACACAGAGCTGCATACACAAATCACAGGACTTCACTGTCTCTTAGTAAGTTTGCATCAAGAAACCTAGAAGAGGTAAAAATTACCTCATTATTCATTTAGTGAACTCGCAGCTGTTTATTTATGCAAATTTAGGTGACAAGAACTGCTGTGACAAATATCTAATAAATTCCTAAAAATCAACAGATTTTAAACAAATAGTTTAAGATATCTAGCTGTAAAAGTGTATGTGGTGCATATGTAGCTCCTAGGAAGAGGGAACTTTTGAGTAACTGCTAACATAGCAGTACTTCAAAAAGCCTTTTGAAAATCTAATGAGGCAGAAAGTTGAAATTATTTCAGTGAATGAGCAGCGTCAATGGTTTTTACATTATCCGTGCAAAAAATGCATTCAGAGCATCTTATTGATTAAGTTTGCAATCATAGTTGATTAATGCAGTTATTTCCCCTCTCTCATACAGTCTTTTTATTCTTTGTAATTATAAAGTTAAAATCACGTTTGACTTTGTTTAGGATGAGGCTGACCTCATCCATTGCTAAAAAGCAGGCAAGCTCATACCTTCCTTATCAAGCATGTGATACGTCTACTGTGATTGTACATACTAACTCTGTCTACAATGACTTGGCTCTAATACTGTTTATACAAGTTGAACGCAAATGATTATTTTTCTTATCAGCTTTCTCCCTCACCTGACAACATACAACATGTAACAAATAAATGTATTCACAAGCACACACGCAGCTGACCACCTCACCGCCTCATCGTTAGCATCCTGGCTACTCATAAGGTTAGGTCTTCCACCTGCTATCTGTAGTGCTTTGTGTTAACACAGTCAAATTGCCACAATGGAATGAGGTGCCATATGAAACAGGAGCGCTTGTATTTCTGTGTTGCAGCAGAGGTCTTAAAAAGGCAGCACGTGGCCCTTAAATGGCTTTTGGCTAGTGAATGATTTGGTTTCAATTTAAAATCTGACTCAAAATTTGTAAGAAGGAAGGTATGTGCTGCCAGACTTATTATAACCACGAATTTTGCCATTTTCTTTATTTTTTTTATATTGCTCAATGGTTCAGGGGTTTTGATTATGGCTATGTAAACAGCTCCATCTTTTCTGTGGGATTAGTGGGAGCAGCAGCTGCCGATAGGTGACTTAAGAGCATATAGACGATGGTGTACAGTTCATGGATGCACTAGGACTATTCTGTTGTCTGGGAAACAGTCTCTGAAACTCTGCATAATGTGACAGCCACCAGCCAGATAATGTTTTTTTTCCTGCAAGCATCACAAATGCATATGTGATCAAGTAGGCAGATGATAATCACATGTTATTATCCACAACTCATGAGCAAGCACAGTAACAACACAATTAAAGACAAACCCACATATTTTAAAGTACTTTGAAATTGCTGATGATTTTGTGTTGTTTGGAAATAATCATGCTTCTCCCCTACATCTCATACTTGTTTGATTCTAAAGATGACAACATTTCTTATAAAAACACAGTGTGCTATCAAACATTTGTTGAATGCAACTTTCTAATGCCAAAACTTGAAGAACTAGTGATGAAAGCTACTGGTCATAACATATTACATGTCAAATCACAAACATAACTCATGGTCTTCAAACCTTGCTCCTGTATCCAAAAGTTATATAAAGCTTTGTTCCAGAAATCTTGTTGCACTCAGCTGTCTTTTGCCATGGTTTAAAGAAACTTCAGCCTGGAAATAGAAGCTGAGGATTCTTCATACCCAAACTAATGCATCAAGGTGGCTACTCAGTCATCAGTGCTGACTTCTTAACTATCACTGAGACAGTTATCGAATCAATTATATATCAGTTGTGAGGCATCTCTAGCTCACATCTGGAAGTGGCTGACCACGGAACTGTGATGAAGGCAAGCCATTAAATAATTTTTGTTCAAAGTTTTGTGGGCCAGAGAACAGGTGGATCCTGGATTTAAGTCTATTTATACTCTCCTTGGTACTGGGATTATATTTGCCACCTCTTTCGGAGGGGAGGATCCAGTCTCAGCAATCAAAAGCACAAGACCTCATCTCTGGGATTACAATTCCTGGACCTTTAATAGTAACAGCAATTTAAGGCTCAATCACAACCTTCTCAACTGGGACTCCTGCTTGACAGCAGGAATTCCCTATTCTAAACTGAGATGATATTCTGGTGTTTTGATGGAACTGACAATCCACAGAGAAGCAGCTGAAAGTCAAAAACTGCACCAGAAAATGGCCCTTCTCCTTTTGGGAACGAGGCACTAAATCAATAGGATATGCATGGTTTTCCAGCAGGTTCATGACTAATAAGATGATGAAATTGGAGTTTGACCTTCTTGGTTAGTGTCAATGTATGGTTTTCATACTCAGAAATAAGAACAGTTTTACATACACTTTCTACTGGTGACAAATTCTGACCATACAGAGGTGCTCTGAAATACATAAAATACCGTAAATTAATAATTATTATAAATCAAGGTCTATGAAAGGGTAAGATGAAGAGTATAGGAGCTAGCTTTTCTTTTTCATCAAGACATGCATACTATGTATCTTTTATGTAAGGGGCTCCCAAATGTACGGTGGTATGAGTATCATAGGAACAGAACAAACAAATACTGTCCGAGCAGCTGAACACTCCCCTGGGCACATGGGCTCCAGCAGGTTCTGGTGCTGCCAGATACATTTGCAATGAAAGCAGCAGGCAAGGACAGCTCAAAGTAAAACTATGATTTTAATTAAAAAACCTCTACAAAGCTTCATTAAACACAGAACTTGGAGATGACCCAGTCTCAGAAGCAACTCAAACTTATTTGGTTACTCCAAAATCAGTGTTTGTTACTTTATAAGTGTGCATTTCAGTGCGTCGTAGATATCATCGTCCTTGCTAATACACCTAAAATTAAAGGAGTACTTTCAAAACCATCTGAACACATACAAGGGATCTGCACAGCTTTAAACAAAAGTTAACTACAGCTACCTGGAAGAAAGGCTCTTCTTTAGAAAACTGATGGTGAATATTAGTTTTAGTTCAAGAATTATTCATCTGATTACTTAAATAATTGTGAGGACCAAACCCATGAAAAAACGTCTGCAGAATTAGGAGCTGGGCAAACCTCAGATGTTGAATCTCTTCTGTGCTCACTTAGAAAAGACTTTCTTCAAAAAGCAATTCCTACCTCATCTCTTTGTTGACTTTTTTTGAGGCCTATATTGAGAATATGGTATATGGTCTGTTTTTTAATTACTATATTTTGTTGTTGCCTCTTAGAGAATCTAGTCAGCATGGGCATGCATTCCAAAACCTGCAGTACTAAAAAAGGACTATCAGAGAATATGTTTTCTGAAAAACATGCCTATAAAGGGAGAAAAGGAGGACAACTGTTAGCCTCACTAAACCACAGTTTTTGGAAGACAAGCAAAATGGGATTGTACCTGTCAGCTTTGTTAGCTAAATTGAGCACATCAGTTTATTCTGTCTTTTCAGAAATAATATTAGAGAGCGCTGAGAGCTCTGACAGTTCATAGTGACTACTTACTAGAGCCAACGGGGAATACCAGCATTGTGGAGATGGAGGCTTTCACAGGTAACAATCTGGCTAACGGACTTTTCTCTTTGTCAGTTGTGAATATAAGAAGAAAATAAATTTAGTTCACATATCCCAAACAATGAAGCTTGAAGAATCTAAACAGTTAAAGAAAATTTTAAGAAAAGTATATTTTTATCAGTACTTTTTTTTTTTAAATTAATTTTCTGAAGGAAAAATGTGAAACTACCAATTACTTGCTTGCCCTAATGTTTCTTTTCACTTGACTTAAAGATACTTAAACATTTTAGTTTTACTGGCGATTGTTGGGGTGCATAGACAACCTTTGCAAATGCTAGAGATTTGGAAAGGTAGGTAATTAATCAAAGAGCACCGTTTGATAGGAATGGTTGGACTCGATGATCCGGTGGGTCTCTTCCAACCTGGTTATTCTATGATTCTATGATTCTATGCAATTTTAATATACCTTTTGTTCTAATGCTGTATTTTAATTTGGAGCGGCCTTGAGGTGTTTATTTAATTATTAAACACTTCAGAGATTTAGTTTTTATTAAAATGAATCCTGAAAGGATAGTTTAGCAGTGGGTCTTTACAAACACAGTAACTGAAATGTATAACATGAGGACAGCTGTTAAGATGATTGTTTCCATAACAGCACACATCTACAGTAAGGTCCACAATGACATAGGATACTGTTTCTATGGTAATAGAATGTCTTAGCCTCAAGGATGCACAGAAATCCACTATGAAAAGTAGGAACTAATATTCTAGATTAAAAGGACTTCCTTGTTTACAATTATCTGTGCCTAGCCACTTGTTGCCACCTTTTCTTTACACCTAGGTTGTAATATTTTTGAGATGGGTGACTCTCTTTAGCCTGCTGTTCTAAAGAAATAGGTGATATTTGGTCATTCTGTCTGTCCTCCTTTTACAACTGTTTAATAAAGTTAGAATGTGGGACTGGAATGTGTCTACTGACTGGTTCTCAGAATGGAGAAACCCAGAGAGGTGACACCACTGTTGGGAAGTCCAAATGGTGAATTCAGTTGCCACCTCATTAGGGGTATGGGACAAGCTGTCTGAGGACAGGAGGAAATGGAGATAACAGAAAGGAAGGGTAAGGGTATACAATATGCATTTATGAGGCTTTGCAGACACTTGAAATAGGTGAGTAAATTGTAACATAAATCCGAAGTGTTAGAAGATGACATGGTAACACTTCCAGCATGGCAGGAGTGTGCATATAGACACAGATATACAGATCAGCCTGTCTAGGAGTTTCAGTTTTCATCTTCAGAAAACGTGAGTTATGTGTCTGCTAAGTTATACCAGTTCTTAGCAACACTGGTGCTCTCAGTTCTTTGTGCTTTTCCCATGTTCCTGTATCCAGAGTGAGCCAGATATTTGGTGTAAACATACTCCCAGATTATTTTTCTGGGGTCAAATTTACAACGGATTGGTAATAGGTTAGATGGTGGGATTAGAGAATCATAGAATCGCAGGATGTCCTGAGCTGGAAGGGACCCACAAGGATCACCGAGTCCAACTCCTGCCCCTGCATAGAACAACCCCAGAATTCACACCATGTGTCTGAGGGCATTTTCCAAATGCTCCTTGGACGTTGGCCAGCTTGGTGCCGTGACTGCTTCCCTGGGGAGCTGTTCCAGTGCTCCACCACCCTTTGGGTGAAGATCCTTTTCCTAATATCCAACCTGGGTTCATACCTAGCAAATTCACAATAGAACCTCTGCACTTCTTTGCAGGTACCCATCAGAAATTAAAACTAATACAGCTGTAAAACAGACTATTTTCAGTAATTTCAAGTCATATTTTGTGCCAGGCTGAAGGCATTTTGGGACAGGTGTTTGGAAATTTAGCTTGTGCTAAGTAATTGCTTTTTCAGTACAGACATAGTCAGGGAAACTTTCAATTAAAAGTTAACTGTCACATTTCATTGTGGTTATTTAAGGGATCTTTAGCAAAAGAAGAACAAACAGGCTAAATCTCCAGAGTTTTGCATATACCTTAAGAGCACGGACAGAAAACCATGTTTAAGTATAACAGCAGATTGCCCATTCCTGTTAAGAACTCAATGACTTTAGATTACCCTCTCTGAGTCTGGGTGCAGTGAGTATTTGGATATCGAAGACTTTTCCTAGCATGTACCCAATATTTCAGGACAGCGAGATAACAAATGATAATAGCTGAAAAACTGCTGATACAGTTTCGGTGTCTGCTTTTGAAAATCGGAGGCATTAATGGTGCCAATAAATTACAAAAAGCCATGGTAATCCAATTACTGCTATTTTAAAACACTAAGGTTGCTTTGTAGCTATGGAAACAAAAATGCAGACATTAATGAGCAAGAGGGGAAAAAACCTGGTGTTTCCTTGACAACAGATAAAAGCATAGCTCCATGAAACCCAAAGAAGAGAGTGACAGAAATACCTTTTACCATGATATACAACTGAAATACAAGTCCAGTCCAATAATGTATTTCACTCTGCCAGGAACCTACAAGAACTCTATTCACACGACCACTTCCCATCTTTATATTGAAGTTATCCAGTAGCACGAGGCATTCTGTATGTTTCATTGACCATCTGCATGAGGGTAAGAATTCAAATGGCATGTTAAAGCCTGTGATAAGAACTGGAACGCTTTCGTGGCATGCATGGAGCAGATGAGTGTTGTATCTAGCATGCTGAAAGAACTTTTTGGACAACGAGCATGAGATGTAAACAGAAGGTGTCAACCCAGAGACTCACCTAGTGCTTTGCAGTGTGGATGTGACAAGTGAGCTCTACAGAAAGCCAACCATGGGCACAGTGGATACTACTGTTTCCTTGGAGTGCATCAGAAATTCTGTGTACGTGTACATATAGTACCTCCTTTTCCAGTGAAAAATTATGTAAATATTAGGTAAGATTATATCACTGAAAAAGATACAAGCAATGTGCAACTTCAACTTAATTATTATCACTTGAAGTTTAACTGGCAGCTCTTACACAATCCAGAAATGTTTTTGTCAGAGGAACACAGTGTTGTTCAAAGACAATAAAATATGAGTGGAATTGTGATAGAGGTAAATATGAGGACACCAGTAAGATTACAGGGCTGTGTTCCTGTGGATAGCATACAGCATAATACAATATTGACATATAAAATAATTTAATAAATCAATAAATAGAAGACATAATTGGCAAATTTCCTGTAGGCATTCTTGAAGGCCTGAATTTTCAGTAAAAGGCCTTCCTTTAACTCTATCCAGCTTATGGTACTGAGAACATCCCTTCATAGTGGAAAGGAAAGTATTATCAATTGTTTCAAAATCCTAAATTGTTTTCTGTCTATAGCAATAAAGAGCTGGATACTAGGCTGCAAGAATGTAGGGTTTCCTTGACAACATGTTGAGAAAAAACACAACTACATTAAAAGCTTATGGAGAAAATATAAAAAAAACATTGTTAAGCTGGCTGGATGGTGTGGCTCAGGGGTTTACCTGTGTGACTGGAACTGGTCTGGGATCACGGGGATGGGAATGCTGGGTTTCTGCAGTTTTGGTTATTGATGCTTCCTTTTACTGTTTTTGACACTGATCTGAAAGTTGGTTCAAATGATCAATGACCCTGTCAAATTCTAGCCCCATTTTCTGTAAAGTACATTTGAGTTAGCGAAGCTGGTGGTTTTGAGAACATTTCTGAATACTATCAGAACTCCTGAAGTTATCTGTTTTTCTATGACAAATAAGAAACAGATGGAAAAATCAGTATGACTGTACTCTGGTTTGTGCATGTGGAAAAAACCAGCTAACCTTGCTGACTTTATGAGTGCAAGCAACTGTTCCTCTGAAAGCTACATCACTTTAAGTGCATCATAATTGTAATTACTCGTATTTATAATGTGATATGCCTGAAAACACATTATTCCAGCAATCTAAAAGACCTGGAAAGACCCCTTATATTCCTCCTGCAGAAGATCTATTTTGTCAAAGAGGTATCATAATGTACTCCACTTTTTAACCTTTTAATTGTCAGCGAAAGAATGACTTGAGCAAGGACGAGTAATGGGACCCCTCTCCATTAACACGTTATCACCTGGTACTTTAGAAGCAAAGCTAAACTAATGCATCTACTTTTTCTTTCAGATGTCTGAGTTTTTTCTTGGATTGTAGGCTACCCTTGTGAATTAGTCCATGAAACAGTCCTTTACCAGCACTGCTTGTGTTGAATTAATGCTGGAAAAACAAACCAAACCAAATAAACCCCAGAATCAACCCTGTGTGATGATTCAGCATTTAGAGCCTTACCTAAACTACAATAAATCTAAATTTGGAAAAAAATGTCTGCAGGACTTTAATGGAAGGCAGTTTGAGGCTAGCTAGGTGAGTGTCTACAGGTTGAGCCCAGCCCCTGGGGTGTGAAAGGAACCCAAACACTTCATAGAAATTCAATCCTTAGTGAGACACTTGGGTTGTGTGCACAACCAGCTGAATCTCTTCAATTTAGTGAGTGCCTTAGCAGTTTCTCAGCAGCCCTTGAGTCTTTTCCCTATGGAATCCATTACTTTTGCCTTGTATTTAGGTTTTTTTAACTTGTAGTGGCTTTTATTTGGCAAGTAGACCTGTGTTTGCTTCTAATGAAGCTCTGTCTCTCTCTTTTGCTGTTGAAGCACATTTTTGTCTTTAAGTTCTTTTCTCTTGGGCTTTATTCTTTTCCTGGTGGCCTGACCAATATGTGAGGGTTACTCTCCTTTTTGGGGTGGTGGTTTTTGCTGTCTTGACAAATAGACAAAAATGCCATATGAAACTTCATAGCTGTTATGCAGTATTGAAATGAAGGTAATAGTTGACTGTCCAGTTTCCTAGAATGCTTTAATTCCTCCTCCTTTGAATATTTTTTATCATCATTTTTTTTTTTCAGATTTTTAATACTTGCTTTAAACGATTTACAGAGCTGTGATCTTTGGGAGAAAAAAAAAAATCATGTTAAATATGATGGTTGCAACGTGCCTTTGGTGAAATACTAGTTGTGCAGGCAACCATGACTGCAGTTCACTCAAACTTAAAAGTTCACATCTATAAGATAAACATTGCTATTTGTGATGACCAATAGCAATATTAATCAATGATTCTTCATGGAGATTAGTCCTCAGAGGAAGATGAGGTGCGTTTAGATGTTCTGCAGCAAAGTCACCAATATCATGGCAACAATGATGAATGTTGCAGTGACTTGGAATGACGACTACGACAGTCATTATAAATAGTTGTCTGTGACATGCTGAGACAAAAATGGGCAACATATGCCTTTCAGAGTTATTGCTTCAGGCTACATTTTTTTTATTACTCTTTTCAAACTGGGTTAGAACAATGGTAACCAGTATTTTTTTAAATATGGATTACAGTATAAGATTCAAATGATACTACTCAATGATGCCCAGTGGGCAAAAAGTGTCTTCATTGAGCAGACCGTATGCAGATTAATTAAGAATTTAGAGAAGGACAAAGTAATAAAGTAAAAAGGTAAAGATCTGTATTTTTTACTTCTATACACACACACAAAAATTACAATGCTAAGAAAATTACTGTTTTTACTGAACTGATTTAAGCAATTTCAGTTTGCAATCTACATCATGTTGTACAATTGCACTCAGTCTGCATGAATGTGACCCTGCTGGGAACCATATTTCTCTCTAAGCACACACTTTTCTGTATCAGCTGAGGCCACAGACGTTTCTCGGGCAGTATTTTCCTGGAGCTGACCTCTGCTGCTAGTTTGTACATGACAGAAGAATTAAGACCCCCACTTAATACCAACTCAGCCTGTACTTCTGTGTATTAGTGGTAATATCTCTGACAGTTTTACCAGATAGACCCAGAACTGAAGATAGTCTTTCATTCACTGAAGTGTGATTCATTGTTTAACTACCTCTATCAGATTCTTTGTGAAAGATTGGGATCAGTAGTCTGAAGTCCTCAAGTCCAGTCTTGCTGTTTTTACTCACACACTGAATTCTGCTAATTTAGCGTTCGGCTCTGGATCCTCTGCACCGGGAGCTCTCGCTTCACATCGTGGCCAGATGGGGCGGAGAACAGCCTGTGATAGTATGTACTAACTACCTGGACATTTTGAAGTGTCTCCTCTCTTTCCCATCCCCCTTTGCCCAGGTATCCCGTTGCCCTGCTTTTTATTGTCAGCAGAATGCCAGATGCAATAGAAATCCTTTTAGATTTGGGGCCCATTCGGGGCTCTTTGGGGTCAAAAACATGTTTGAGAAGTGTTCTCGCATGTCTCACAAAAAGCCACCAGCACTGTTGACCCTCTCAACAACAGTGTATTCATAACCATTTATATTCACCTTCTCTTGTGCCAGCAATTATGTTTTAGCTTCAATGGCATTTTCCTGTCATTCCCTGTGATATCATAGAGAATGGCCCCTTTGTCTCCCTCCTGTTGGTCTCCTTTGTACCCAGTAGTTGCAACCAATATTCAAGCCTCTTTTCTGTCTGATGTGGATCAGTAAGTCTGATGCATTGCCGGACTACTGAACAAAAATGTGATGCCAGGATGCCCTGTTTTATCTGGGCTGAGTTTTGTGGAGTATTCAAAGGACTCATCATGGGTTAAGATTTCCTACCTGGCTGGTCGTGGAGTGGCTGCTATGTCTATCGTACCATGCTACTCAATGCTATCAAGATTTGGTACCTATTTAGCATGTTCAAAGGCAGAAATATAGCTGTCCTTTGAAGACTTTTACTGTGGCAATCTGGATGCATTTTGAAATACAAGCTCTTGTAGGTTAATTAAAAAAATAGCAGCGAAAATATTAACAAAATGCTCACACTATACAAAACCAGAAACTTTTCTAAATATTTTATTTACCATTTTTAATTTAGAGGCTGAGGAAGAAACTTGACTGGATTACATCTGTTAAGTTAAAAAACCCCAACAAATAAACCTTCGAGAAAGATAAAAGAAAAAACATGATAATTTTTCATTTGTGCCTGATGGGGTTTGTGTTTCTTTTTTTTTTTTAACTGTTTGCAAATCTACAGTGTAATGGTTTGAAACCCAGTCGTGTCATTTCTTTACGCCCACACACAGAGCTGCAGTAGCAGACACTGTAGCAGGAAAACTGTATTACCAGCATCGGCCATTAAAACTCTTCCTACACCAAGCGTGGGCTGACTTCGCCCCCTCCTCTCTTTGCACACACCCCACCACCCACCCTTCAATTTTCAAATGCTTAAAAAAAAAGAGAAGGGAAAGACACTGAAAAAAGAAAACAGGATGCTTCTTTTGTTTCAACGCTATTCCAGAGACCTGAACCTCTCCACCTGCCTGTGAATTGGCCACCTAAAGGTTAGCAAGTGTTTTGTTATCATTTTATTCATAGACGGAGATATAATTACCTTCTAGATGGTAAGACAGAAAATTTAAAGTTATAATTTTAATACTGTGATGCTTCTTTCACTTAGCAGCGATAAGATTTTTTCCTAAAATACAAAGCATTTTATCACTGGCCCCACTTCTGCTTATAAGAGGGCTTTAATCAGTATTTTTTCCTCATTTAGTCCAACCTCCTAAACTTTAAAAGAGGATTAGAGTTATTATTTTTCTGTTAGAGCAACCTGTTGATTATAGACTGCTGGCTGAAGGTTGTTAACTCTTTCCTAATAAAGGCACAGGAGCAAATTTGATAAAAGAACAAAAGAATGGAATTCCTTTGAGGATTTTAGATTTTTTTAAGCACTAACAATCCTATTTTTCTTTTTGTGAAGCCACCAACAGTGTTACAAAACCAATAGATGTGTTAGATATGTGTGTGGTACAAATTCAAAATAAAGACATATAATAAACTAGAATGCATTTCTTACGACTGGAGCTGAGAAAAGTAGCAGCATATGAAGTAGAATAGGAAATATTCACTGATACAAATTGCATGAAGAGATGAAAAGCAGCAACACAATGTTTACTTAAATGCAAACCATATTTCAGCTAACTATGTTCTTATTGATATAAGCCTTTTGAATGTTTCATTTATGGATATTCAAAAAGAGGAGAATTAAAAAATAGAAAACTATAATAATGATCAAAATGATGCTATTCTAGCATGAAGGAAGGTATTTCAGATCACATTCTTCTTGAAAGGTTTTAATACTGCATTCTGTTACAGTGTTGACAAAAATAATAATAAAACCAATTTTGCTGAGCTTACACAGTTGTGGAAGTACAGTGGTGAAAATATTTGTTGTCAGGATATAGTACAAGAATTTCAAAGTTCAATCAATGTGCTTTCTAATTGCTTTGGACTTCTATAAGATATGAAGCAGGGCAAAACTTCAGGAGCAATGACGTCTTAAGAAGTAGCAAGACTTCCCAAAGTCACAATTTGGGCAATAAATGTTATGCTTGAAAGATAAATGAAGGTTTCAGAAGATTAGGAAATGACATCCTAATTCTACAGGGGACTGAGGCTCTCAACTTTGTTAATAAGGTTATAGGCAGCCTGCACGCTGCCGGTAGAACCTGCAAACCTGTAAGATCAGATACAACCCCTTAAGAGCAAGTGAAAAGGTGAAGTCAGTACTTCTGTTATGAGACATTTCAGGATATGAAGTCAAACCGAGAAAAAAGCAAAGGCAGAAATAGTTTATAAGTAAAACGAGATTAACAGTAATTTCTGCACTAGTCAGGAAATGTTCTAGTTTGCTAGTTTGAATTGGGGCCTCGGAAGCGCCAGCATGAGGGTGCACTTACAAACTTCTCTTTAAACACAAGTGGTGTTTGAAGTACCTGCACACAATTTATTTCAGACCCTATGGTTCACTATTACTTATTATGCTAATATTTAAGTAGAAGTTCGTCAGTTAAAGGAATTCCTTATCAACATTGCCACACTGCTGCTAGACTAGCCCCTGGAAATGGCAATTCCAGTATCCGTCTCCTGCTGACAGTGAGGGATCGTGTGCTGCTCTCATAATCATCATCACTGGGAACATCATTCTTTTCACATAAGAAAAATTAATAATTAACAGTCCTATCAGATAGTGTCTTTTCATTTAAGTTTTTGAAGTACTTTAAAACATGTACTTGATTTGATCTTTGAAATCTACTTTATTAGTACAGGAAACATGCTTCTTGCTACTTTCACTTGATCACATCTCTGACTAAAACCCTGTAGGTGTCCTTGAAGGAGACAGAGTTTTTAGGCACCTGGGAAGGAGCCCTTTTCACAGGTTCTTGAAACCTAGAAATGCATATCAAGGGCGTGGGGATTTACCTCCTAAAGTCTTGATTAAGACATGACTCGAGAGTGAAGTGCAGTATAGCACCACATAATCCCTGCTGTGTAGTACCTGACAGCCAGTTTATCACATACTTAAAATAGGTATTTTTACTGTATATTGAGACAACTGAAGTTAACTGTGTTTCTCTGAGCAGGATAACATTTTGAATTTAAATGAATATAAGTAATCTTGCATTGAGATTCCAGCTGACACCCTAAAATAGATTGAGCAGAAAAAGAAAACAAAAATAACTTAATTTCAAATAGAACTAGTGCAGTGTAATACTGGTCCTCTATTAAGTGTACAGTACAAATTACTTCTAGCCATTACAGCAACCTATACATCCATATAAACTGAAAGAATCATAGGATGCTGTGGAGCCAGTCTGATTCCAGAGTCACTTATTCAAGATTCAGAGATTTTAGATCAAGCTTCAAAAGATTCTGCTAAGCCCCAAAACGTGTGTGCTAGTGGCAGACGTCCTTGCAGTCACTTAATTTAGTTATAACTTGCTTTCTTTAATTATCGCTTCTTTAAGCCTCTCAGGATAAGAGGTTTGCAGTTTTAGCGTTTAGAATTTGTTGTGCTACTGAGTGTTCTAAATAATGAATTTTAAATGCTTATATATGGTTTAGAGTTGTTGCTAGTTCCAGCATACTGCTGGGCTGGAATTATTAGTACTGTTTAAAATAATTGTCCCTTTTAGGTAAGTTCACCTTAAAATAATAATAATCAGTCTCAAAGTGGAATAAAATATAACAGACTTCAGATGTGTGATAAAACTGAAGAGAAACTAATTTTGAATGGTTATGTAAAATGCCCATAATAATCTGTTTGTACGATTTGATACATGCCAGTATTCTATTCTAAGAAGTGTATCCTTTTCTTCTCTGCTACTTTGTTGACTGTAGCATCCAACAATCCTTCTGAAGATCTCACTTATAAGTGAGAATCCATTCCTTTATGAATATCTCTTCAGTAGAGCTAAAAGCAATTGCTGCATGTAGTTTTAGCCATATGGACAGAATGAGTCTGTAGATCAGCAACATGAGTCACTGCAAAGCAGTTCACGATGTCAAGTAGTTTTCTAGATTGACTGATGTGAAATCTGTGCAGTGCCATTACCAATTACTGGGAGCAATTCAGGGCATAACAGAAACTAGAAGGATTTTAAGCAACAACACTAGGCTCTGTTAAAGCTTTTTTTGCCCCCTGAATAACTAAATGTCAGGCAAGAAAGGCAGGATGAATAAGAGAGTAATATTTTCCCACCTCCAAAATTAGTGGCCGACTAAAATTAGGGTCCAGAGACAAACTGAAAGCCATCCAAACAACAGGGAAGGCTACGCAAGATCAATAAAGCTCTGCAGAATGAAAACCCATTGACACGTCCATCATTAGTCTACCATCTGAATTACTAAAAGAAAGATAATATCCAAGATTGATACAGCTGCGCAGAATGAAAACGCATTGACGCCTCCATTATTAGTCTATCATCTGAATCACTAAAAGCAAGAGATTCCACTGGAGTGGGTATTGGATAAACAACCATAACAACGCAGCTTTGATGCTATCCAATTTACAAGATACAGGCTGCAGCCATCTGAATCACTGTAGTGAGTTATAGCCAGATTCAAAGCCACATCTTCCACATTACAGTGCTCCCAAGGAATTTTTAAAGGCCAGATATGCTGATTTTGTAACGTTACAGGGAATGCATATTCCAGCTTGGGATTTACTTAGTCTACTACCTAGGAGGTAGCCATTCCAGTCAGTATTTTAACTGATTTTTTGCATAAGGAACATCTGGCCCCAACATATTTTAAGAGAGATTTTTACTGTAAAGTTACAAGAAAATTACGTTTATTATATATATATATATAAAAAAATTACTACTGTGTAATTCACTGAATGACACTATGAATGCAGTGTACAAAATGCCTACATTTCAAAGACACCTGATTCTGTTTATAGGTTTCTACATTAATAATGATAAAGGATACGAAGAGATTGAAATACTACTTCATTTTCTTCTGTTTCATCTCTTCCTGTTTTCTGAAGGTTGTTACTGTGACACCAATGTAAAAAAAAAAAAAAAGAAAAAACCAACTTCCTACTTCTAATCTCTTTCAAGTCTTTGCCCTCGTTTCTCTCTGCTTGCATCAAGTGTTGACAGAAATGAGACTCCTTTTGCTGAAATGCCTGGCTCAATAAAAGGTACGTAAGTTAAAATTACTTACAGACTAAAAGGATTCCACGTCTGTGTGCTCTCTGGTGTTGTATTTAAGGTAGGGATCACCAAAAGTTTTTTTTTTCAAGGCAAAAGACTTCTGGTATAATGTAGTACATTATTTATATTCTGAATGTTGAAAAGCTGCTTCTGTGTGGTTTCAAAAATAAACTCTTATCATGTTTACAGATTATATCTGTAAACCAAGCCAGGGGATTGAGCACTGTATCTGCTTAAAGATGATGATGCTCCTTGCAATGGTGTGTCAAGCAATTATACAGCAGTGCAGGAAATAAGTACTTACATGGTTATTTAATGATTTTATTAATAATGATGGTCAGGTGACAGTTCATTTATGTGTGCCATGCAGAAGACAAAAATCTTTTGGTTGTATATTCCAAGATTATTATAATGGTGCTCATAATCACAGAACACCTTTTAATTTGCACCCATACTATAAGTAACAGTGGTTACACTGATGCCTCTGTCAGCTCTTCCAAAGATAATTTTCAACTAGCTTATTTTGATAGTTTCCCAGTTTTTTTCCAATAATGAAAAAAGACAAGACATATTTTTGTTAAAATAACAAGTAGTCTGGTCCAGCACCAACCCTGAATACATTCAGGCAGATTTCATTAGAGGAGGTTCAATATTTCAAAACCTCTTTCTACAAAATGTTTTCATCTGGCATTGAAAGCATCTAAAAATAATCAGTGTACCATAATATCAGGTTTAATTAGGCAAAATTAATTTGGGCTACACAAAAGACAGCTTTAAGGAATTCCATCTTTTCCTATGATATCACCTTTTCTACTTTGTACATATTTATATAAATCTCACTTGTAAACCCACATGTTTCATTTTGTTTGCATTTTCATTTTGTATCACTTCTTGCAATGTTTTTAGCCTTAGCTCACCTTCATTGGGTAAACACTGGTAATACGCAGCCGTGTTTAACGTCCTGTGTTTGGAACAGGTTGCTCAAAGAACCTGTGCAGTTTTTATCCTCAGAGGTTTTAAAAACCAGACTGGATAAGGCCCTGAGCAACCTCACCTGACCTCAGTGCTACCTCTGCTTGGAGCAGGTGTTTGGACAAGAGACCTTCTGAGGTCCCTTCTAACCTTAATTGTTCTGTGTTTCTAGTAACAATTATTATACAAATTCTTAAATACAATACCATGATACAACTATGTAATGGGAATATGGTTCCCGAAAATAAAAATTGTATTATTTCTGGGGTGCTGAGACCCTCTGTTTTTTCAAATATGATATTCAGATTTGTTTCTAATATTTTGGGTTCTTATTGTAGGTTTTAAGTTCCATGTTCTTTACACTGTATCAAACTTGAATTCCTAGATAAGGAATGAAAGATGAATCAATTTAATTGGAAAAGGAAGTAATTATTGTCTGTGCAATCCCTGTATATAAAATTTGCAGTATTCTTAATTGCAAATTTTCTCAGTCCACCGGTTGGAAGTGTATTTTTATTTTGCTATCCAAAGATTCCTGTGTGTTTTGTTTCCCTTCCCTTACAGATCCATGAGCATATGGCAGATAACCTCTGCAATGGAGGCTCAGAAGCAGCCTGGTTTTACAGCTGTGCTAGCAGAACGATCAGTTCCAACCTCTTCTCTTCAGCCTGCGCAGGGTTCTCCAGCCCCCAGCCAAGGCAGTGTGATTCTTCAGCAGGAGCAAGCCCTGTCCCAGCCCGTGTACCTCAAAGCCCTCACCATACCGCTGTATCAGCCCGTGCAGGCAGGATGCTTCCAGCCAAACAGCCAGTTAGTGACTGGCAGGAGCTGTGTAAATCTGGACAGCAGTAACGTACCTCTAATCCTGAACCCACTTGTCCCTTCAGAAGCCACAGATCAGCCTCAGCCTGTTTTTCAGAAACAACTCGGGCAAACCCTAACGTTGAACATAGTGAGTACTTTACCAGTTTTATCATCACCAAATTCTTGTGTCAATGCATCTATTGGAAGCCCAGGAAAATCAAAAAAAGCTGGGAAATATATCTGCAAACACTGTGGACGGGATTGTTTGAAGCCAAGTGTCCTTGAGAAACATATTCGCTCTCACACGGGAGAGAGGCCCTTTCCGTGCACCACCTGTGGCATCGCTTTTAAAACTCAAAGCAATTTGTATAAACACAGACGAACTCAAACACACGTCAACAATACCAGGCTGCCCTCAGACTCAGACAGCGGTGGCATATTGGAGCAAAATGAGAAATCAACAGAGACCACCACCTCACAACAAGGCAGCAAACTACTTAGTAGGACCTGTGAAGACAAGGGGATAGAGATGAAACAAGCATGTTCAGAGACCAGTGCTGTAACAGACACTAAGAAACTTCATGACCTTTTGCCGCCAGCAAAAAGCAATTCATCATCTTCAGAAAAACAAGAAACAACCCATCAGTGCTGCAGTTCAAAGGCTAATCAGGGGGTTCCCGAAAGAGAACCTCAGAGTTTATCATCTCCAGGAGCTTTGCCAAATAGTCAGTGCCACAGAAAGAAGATACACGAGCAGAGAACTCCAACTGCCAATAAGCATATTCAGCTGCAAAGGCAGCAAGCAACTTCTTCAGAAAAGCAGTGGGATTACAAGCCGTTTGACTGCAAGCTAAAGAAGTGCGAGAGCACTGACTCAGGGTACCTGTCACGCTCTGACAGCACAGAACAGCAGATGACATCATCCAGCCCCTTGCACAGTCTCTCCGAGCACAGCACGGAACTAGAAAATGAAACTGCCTTCAGCAGCCCGAGGTGTGCCCCTGGAAGCACTGCAAAGCTGGACGCGGCTGGGAAAGCTACAGCCTCGATGCTAGAGAAAAAGAGGCTGGAAGAACACATTTCCAAACTTATTTCTCATAACAAAAGCGTGGTGGATGATACCCAGTTAGACAACGTCAGGCCCAGGAAAACTGTCCTTTCCAAACAGGGAAGCATTGATCTGCCGATGCCTTATACATACAAAGACTCGTTCCATTTTGACATCAGAACTGGTGATGTAAATAGGAAAAAGAATCTCGCTCTCTGTTCAGCAAAATCTACCTTTGCACCCCTAGAAAAATGCAAGCCAGTGCTGTTTCATTCAGTCCCCACCCAGTTCTCCACAACGATAGACACGGTGCCTGTGACACGAAGCAACTCTTTGCCATTTGTGGAGGGCACAAGAATGGTCCATGACAAAGCAGGTTGCTCAAAACCACTTTCTCTTACTAAGCAGTCTGTAAATACAGGCTCTGCTAGCTTGCTGCCTAGCAACAGTCTCGCTGCAAATTCCGTGGATTTTCCTAATAGCCATCCCCGAGCTCTAGTCAGACAAACAGCAGTGGATGATTTGCCACTAAGTAATGTGGTTGATCACCCTCTTCTGTCAGAGGAGTTGCAAGGGAGTAAAAAGATTGGGACTGGAGAAGTAATCAGTGCTAAAAATAAGAAACACAATCAAAGGAAGCTGAAGATGTTCTCGCAAGAAAAATGGCAAATGTATGGAGATGAAACATTTAAGAAAATCTACCAAAAAATGAAAAGCAGTCAAAATGCCAAGAAAATTAAACAAAGGGGAAAGAAGATTACAGACGTTACAAGCTTCACTCCTGATTCAAATGAATCAATCAGCAGTACTGAAATTACTGAGGATCGAGATGGCAGGAGCTCTGTAAGCAGCAGTCTTTCCTCCCTTGTGTCAACAGGTTTAAACACTGGAAAATCAGAAACCTGTGCTGCTGGTAATCATATCCTACAGAACGTGTCCTCCAAGGAAACTGCAGGCAGTTTAACCTACACAATGGAAACATCACATTCAGTAAACACTAGTACACATACTGTAATGAGCAAAACTTCCAGAGATCTCAGTGGCAGAGACACAGATAAATGCACAGCTGGCAACAACACATTACTTGCTCCAAGCAGTTGTGAGCTCAGGCTTCAAAATACTCAGTGTCAGCTGAACAGTAACAGAAGGAACGATGACAGCTTGCCAGTGCAGAGTAGCCAATGGGAAAAAACAAGCCCTAGGAAGGAATCTGGTACATTTGAATTGGGTAGTAAAAGCACTTCAAACAATCATGGAAACCATAGCAGGAATAAGGAAACTGGCCGGCATGCCCTGACACCCCTGTGGGTCCATTGCAACAGCGGAGAAGCTGCAGGGAAATCCCAGAATTTACCGTCAGAAAGAAAAAAGCTGAAATTTGAAGCAGAGAAGACACAAAACATTACTTCAAATTCCTGTCCTAGTACCAGAAGTGAAAACAATGCCATAACGGAAGGAGAGGGAGTCTGCTGCATTAGCTCTCCGTGCCTTCCCACAGCACCAGTGAAATTCTCCAGTAAAGCAGAGGAGCAGAAAGTAAACACAGGAATTAATGAATCCGCTGGAGCTACCAAAAATTTGGAGTATATGAAAACAATCAAACTCCCCACAGAAGCTTTTAATTATAGTGATGTTAACCTCCTTTCACATCCAGCAGGTATTACAAAAGCTTCATGCGTGGGATTTTTAGGTCCTGAATTAAGCGGAAGCGACTGCAATTCTTTTGCCTTGCACAATGCAACAACTAAAGATGTCAAAACATGTCTTGGGAAAACAGGAGCAAAAGTACCACTTTTCAATGACAGTGCTGTTGAAGGGTCTTCCAAAAGTCATCATGTGCAATCTGGTCTTTTAAGTCCAGTCCCACAACAAAATGCCTTTTCTCCAAAATACATCCTTAAATTGCCACAAGATAAGAGGACCTCAGATTTGTCACTTTTGCTGAGATCAGAACAGAAGACAATACCTTGCACATCCGTGACAGACACCTTAATCGGCTCTCCCTGCTTTTCCAGCAGTGGCTCAATCTGTTCTCATTCTAATGATTCGATTTGTTCCCCTTTAAAATCTGAAGTGAGACAAAAGGCCAGCAAAGGAGAGCTCCAATGGGATGTAGATGCAAACTGGAAAGCTCCAGCATTTTGTTCACCAGTCAGTTCAGAAACAATAAAAATCTTAACTACAGCAGATAACACCTTCTATAACCCAAACTTCAGGCAGCAGGATATTGTAAGAAATGCTTGGAAAAACAAAGAGAACAAAAATAAATTAAATTATCAAAGGCAAACAGAAGAGAAGTGTATGAGCATAACTATTCCCACTACACAGACTCCAAAGAAGAAAATATGCTTTACTTCTATGTACACAAGTGGCTTTTTTGCATCAGCTGACAACAAAGAAGAGAGGAAGGTTTTACATCATTTTTGCTCAGGAAGTGACTCTCTGATAACGACATCTGCTTCTAGCAAGGGTGCAGAGCCAACAGTCATGGGATGGGATGGAGCTGGAAGCCCATGCATTCTTAAGGGCACTTCCCAGGATACGTGGTGCTCTCAGAACTCAACAGAAAATGCCACTTATTTTTGCCATTCTTTTGGCACTTCCTATTGCCACACCCTCACCACTCACTGTAAAGAACTCCCAGCACTACCCCAGAATAATCTGACTGACTACTCTGGAGATTTAACAGTATCAAGCACGAAGAGCACCTTCCCATCACTAAATGCTGAGCCTCGATTAACTTGGTGTTGTCTAACAAGAAGCCTTCCTCTGCCTGCTGAGCAGAAAGGGAATGCAGACTCTGCTTATTCCTCCATACACGTTTGTGACAAGGAATCCAGCAATGAGTGCAAACTGTCAAAATATGATATTTCTGTGTTCAAAATGAAAAATATTAGCAAGACTGTGGCATATGGCTTAACAAACAGGAGTTTAAAAACACTGTTTTCATCCTTTTCTAAAGGACAACAGATGCAGGAGGTAATATTAATAATCCTATTTCCTTTCACAAGAGGGTGTAATTGGCTGACATCCCCCACCCACCTCCTCCCATGCTAGAAAAATGAAAGAATTATCAGAATTATAAATTATTAAATGAAAGAATTATACTTATGGATATCTACAGGCATTTGTCAGTACAGAATTTACAATTTATCTTAAGATACATATTCATTTGATGCATGAATATGTGTGAATATGTGTGAATTCACACATGCATATGTGTGAATATTTCTTTCACTTAGGAATTTCAGTAGGAACGCTGTCTAGTGAGGAGAGTGTATTTCTAGTTCTTTATTTTCCCTCTTGTGATTATATTTTATATTCTTCTGTAACAGTGTATGTATGTCATTGTTTTCATTTTAAATGAATATTCCAATTAGAGTAGGACTTAAGTAAACCATTAATATCAAGACTTTACTATACTTGGAGATACTTGCAGCCAAAGAAAGACTGTGTACTAGATCTCTTATCATTTAGATACATTGAAATGTCAGCAAAACCAAACTGCACTAATACCCTGTCTGTGTTTAAGGCTTGAAAGCTTTTCTTTTTTAGGTAAGTGAAGGCAGACTAGCCTATCTGTACAGATCCTAAAACAGCTCTGTAAGGCTAAGCTAGTTTTTGTATGGAAGAAGAATACAAAAGAACATACACTAATCCTATTTAGATCCACAGAAGTAGTGAGTTGCTTTAATTGCATTTTATAAAAGTAAATGTACAAAGTGATTAGAAAAAAAACAACACTCAAATTCTAGGAAAAATTCAGAGTTGTGCTGTTTCACTACTGTGCTATTTGGTGCTATTTAAAAAGACCATAAGTGTTCAGTCTCTCAGTTGATGCAATTCACAGTTTTCATTTATTTCATTTTTTTCCACTATTATCAACAGTTAAACTCAGCGGCTCCTGGTGGTTCTTTCAAAAATATTTCAGAGCAAAAGAAGAAATCAGTAGTTTGTAAAAAGGAAAAACTCTCAATGAATAATCTCAAGAGGAGCCACAAACAGAAAAAGATTAAGGTCACCCCAAAATGGTAAGGAATACGGGTTTCAGTTTCCCTAGGTACTGACATAATTTTGCTAAATGAGTGTAGAGAGTCCATAGAAAATAGTTATTGCCAAAATTCAACCTTGTCAAAATCAGCAGAAAAAATGAATCTCTCAGACAGAGCAATTGCCACATCACAGCAATTCCACAAAGGTAAATTATAAAAAATATCAATATGTTTACTATCAGGAACAGACTTCTTGAAGCAAAACAGACATATACCAAAGAAAGACAGTGACTCTCACTATGCTTTAGAAATTATTCTTATCTATCAGAATTGTCAGCATTTACTTCTGTTTGAGGGGAACCAAAACGCTTCAGTTTTTAATCCTGTTACAGTTAAAAGCAGTGTGAGACCCTTTTGTTCTCCAAAGATCTGTATCCTGAACCTGTATTCACTAGAGAATGCAGAAGAATAAATATCAAGTTCTAACATACTAACAAAGCCATCTGTAGTTTAAAGGATCATTCGGTTTAAATAAAAAAGTAGGAAGAATTTGAGTATCAAACTATCTAAGGCACATTGTATCAATCAGCACAGTTTCTCCCAATTTAATGGGAGTTCATATCAGTGTAAGATTTAGCCTCTAGTCTTTCAAGATTGTGGGGCAGCAGAACGTCTGATGAATTGCTTCAATAAGGAACACATATTGACTGCATACATCCCTCTTGTTTTATTTAATGACTAAAATCAGACAGAGTGACTCCCTTGTGGACAAATCAGTGTCGTAACTCAATCACTGTGTCTAGTTTGACAAACAACACTGCAATTTTGAAGGATCTTAAGAACAAAGAGCAGGTCTCAGGTCTATGTTATCCAGTCTAGTGACATTCTTCTAGGATTTTTTCCTGGTTTGTTTTTTTTAGGTGCTTTTTTTTTTTTTGTGTTTCTGCTGTCTCAGAATTTATTTGGCTATTTTAAATAAGTAGAGGGATGCAATTAAGTATAGGGTTCTAATAGCTCAGGTCTTGCATATTAGTAGCTAACTGGCCAAACTGTTAATCATAAAGTGTAATATATTTTTCTAATGCACCAAAAAAACCTTAATAAGCACACCATTTTGGATTTACTTATTACTGTGTATATAGTGACTGATTCTATTGGTGTAGGAATAGGATGTTCCAATGTACTTTAGCTTCAATCACTGAGTTACTGAAAGATCTAGCTAGAGTAGAAAACAGAGCAGAACACAGTGCAAGTTTCCTAGATAACTGAAGTACTTATGTTCATTAGTCATGATGAATAGGCAGCACATGAGAAGTGAAATGAAGAGTAAAAAAAGCTAGAAACTATGCAGTCTCTAGTGATTCCTGTGCAACTTCAAGTCTTTACGAAGTATGTTATTTTAAAATTCCAGATGTAGGAAAAAGTGTTTGATATTCCTGAATCCTTTTCCTTCAGCCAACCAAAGATTTACTGAATCCTACTGAGGAATAACTTAATAAAATAATTGTGGGTCTTTAGCCTAAAATCCCGATTTTTTTTTTTAATTGACATAAATGAACATCTCCTTCACAGTAGTAAATTGCTGCTAGGCGTAAATTTACTTAATGATGTTGTATTGTTCGTATTTGTTTGCCCTCTCAATGCCATTGGCAATGCAGGTACAGAGGGAGGCACGTACATGGATATGCTCAGCTGAAAATGAACCGACTAAGCAAGCGGCACCGTTTTCCAAAAGTAACACTGGATGCTTGGAAAAAGGGCTACTCATCACAACCTTGTACGTCTAATAAGAAGTGCCATTCTCCTCAATCAAAGGTACAAGGTAAGCCTTTTGAATATTTTTTTAAAGTACTGAATGTTTATTTTTTAAGAAAATGAATGTTAGCAGCATCTGTGACGTGCACCTGTTCCACGTAGAACTGCAAACCCGCTGTTGCCCTTCAGTATGTTCTGTGAGTAAAAATATAAACATTGCATGCATTTTCAGAACTGAACACACAGTGATTTCCTTACACATACTCACATATGTGAATCTGACAATTAGGAGGGCATTTTAAAGATAAATAATTCAAAATAACCTTGCACTAGGAGCCTAAATAATTTTAAGATGGCTGTTTATCAGTTTCTGAAATAAGACTGTACGTTTGCAGAGTGAAATGAGTTTGAGGTATTGACTTGATTTCTGTGTTTGAATGACCCACACCCCCATTTAATTAGCTGTATTAATGCAAATGATGTGTATGCTGCAACCATCTTGGAAGCAGCTATGAACAGATGTTACTTTGCAGAACAGTAATGCCTAATAAAAGAAAAAAAACAAACCAATCACATATACAGTAAATGAGAAAATGTATCAGGCTTAGAATAAAAATTTATAGAAAACATAGAAGTTAGTTCAGTGACATGATGAGAAAATTTAGTAAGTTCTAGCCTGTGGGGGAATAAAAATCAAAGTAAAAGTTTCTTCAATTTCTTTTCAATAGAAAATTACCTACACCAGCAAAAAGACACATCTTGTTCCACCTCAGACAACCCACTTCGCAGAAGGAAAAAAGATGTTAAGAATACCTCAGGAATATCTTCCTATACTGAGAATCTAAACCACGTTAAACAAAAAATCAAAACGGATGAACAAGTAGGTATTGTACCTTAATTCATGTATATAAATATATTGGTAATCAAAACTTGAATTATATTCAGCTGTTTTAAAGTTCAAGTTGAGACTACTTTGCATGACAGATTTTATTTAAAAATGCGTTCGAGGTATTTTGGGGGTTAAAACATAATGAAAACTTACTAAAGTTAGAATTAGAATTTTTAAAGCTGATTCGGTTCTTTAGGTGAACCTGCTCTAGCAGGGGGGTTGGGACTAGGTGATCTCCTAAGGTCCCTTCCAACCCAGACCATTCTGTGATTCTGTGAAAAAAGCAATTAATGTTTTATGTTAAAATATCTTAATGAACAGAACATCGTTCTGGACAGTACATAAGAATGCAGCTTGAAACCCCTACACTCTATAAATTATTAGTATTATCTCTCACTTAGCCAAGAGGAAAAGAAACCAAACCACCTGGGGAAAAAATACACCCTTTCCTACACTTCCCACACACACTGGGAGAAAAAAAGGTTTCTTATCAAGAGAGGGATGAGTAACTTGGTCTGCAGCAATGAAAATAAAAGGAGTGCAAATATAATCACAGTTGTATAAATAAAGGCTGACGTTATGGTTAGTTACTCAGTTGATCTGATTTACAGCAGAGGTAAATGTTTTCTACTGATATAGTGAACTTGGTTATCATTGCGCTTTTATAAAGGATGGAGTTGCATGAATTGAAAATTTTAACTGTGAAATTCTTTCCCCTCCCTAATTCCTGCAGGACCTTTCTGGGCAAATCAGGGAACACACAAGAACAAACTCCTCTTCTGAGGACGTTACGGCTCCTCTGGAAATATCTATGACAGTGCAGCCCTTTTCATCCACAGTTAATACAACCATGCAGCAAGTGAGCAGTGATGTGGAAATCTGCTGTTCAGTGACACAACCACTTGTGTTTCAGCGGTCAGTCCCAGCAGAGTCCCAGTCAAACCTTCAGAGTGACTTCATGGAATCTTCCTGTTGGTCTCGCCCTTTTGATTTTACAAATACAGGCACAAGTGACCAACTTGATAGCATAAACTCAGAGACAACTGGTCCTCTTTCCTCACATGTAGAAGCAAGCCAGGAAAACATATTAAATGTAGAGTCAGAGAATCAAAGATTTGGTACTTTAGACCCTGCGATCCAGACCTCAGAAAGGGAGAAATCTCCAAGTGAAGAAAACACATCTCCGTCTCCAAATGACAACTCAACTCCCAGTTCCCAGCCCGGATGTTCACGGTTATTAGGATCACAAGCAGATTCTCTTCCTCAATCAGTCACAAGGGCTAAATTACCCAGTACTGAATACATGGAGCAGGCAAACTTTTCTCAAAAGATCCTTGACCTACCTGGAAGTGCAGACAGGGATGGAGCTCACCTGCAGTCACACAGCTATGGAAGGTCACACGAAACAGCTATTACTGCCTTTAAAAAGCTCCCAGTTACTCTCAGGTCCCCCGAGTTCAAGACTTACTCTGCAACATCTTCCAAGACATACAAAAAGAGAGGTTTAGAGATGATGAAGAAGCAAACCAGAGTCGAATATGATGACACTAGCAGTGATGATGAAGACAGGCTTGTTATAGAAATATAGCGAATAGGCTGCGAACCAGATGCTTGTATGATGGCCCATTACAGAAGGAAATACCACAGATGTTTGATCTGTATTTCTGAAGCACCTTAAAGTCAGAAAAGCCATTCCTCTGTGCAAGAGGCAGCATTCTCTCCTGAAGACAGGAGAGTCCTTTATTTCATAGACTCAAACTTTTTTTAAAAAGCTCATTTGAAGCAGAGAGGGAGCTGGCATCACACATTGAAATGCAAGCAGTAAACCTGTGTTTTTGAGGGGTTTCCAGCACTGTTAACATTCTCACCAGTCTTATATAATTGCCACAAGTGCTAGATACCAGTGGTTGTATTACTAACGGGCTGCAGTATGTTTATTTGCTCCTAACAAGACCATAGCAGCAGCTTCCTCAGTCTATGAGCTAAGATTTCCTGGAAGGGTATGGATGTATTCTCCTCTATATTCTCCTGGTTCCTGGTTGTCACTCCCATCTGTACTGGGAGTGATACATTGGCATTAAGGGGAAGACGTGTTCCCTAAGTATTGAGTCTGGAAAAATGCTGATGTTTTTCCATGTCGCACAAATGTCAGTGCTTCTTTGTGACAAATGACACAAGCATGCTTTGCTTTGTGTTTTGTGCCTTTTATGCCAAGATCTACTCAAATATTCTTGATTTCTAGTTGGAGAATATGGGTGTTAGCTATTGATATTTCCTTGTAGTAAAACTTCTGACAAGGATTTTCTCATTATAGTTATCACATTGTGCTCCAACCGATATAATCTGGAATGTTTCATTTTTATTGTTAACTTCAGTTTAACTGCAATGATGCTATTCTATTGAGAGTAAAGAAGCTATAAGGCATAGCTTGTTTTCTTTTTTTTAACAAACAGTTTTGTGCTAAGAACCATAAAATTTACTGGTTTCTATGTGAATAAATATTTAGATACTTTAATTTGACTAAGTGTATTCACTTGCTTGAGTAAACTGATAAACACTAAAAATATTCAACTTCTACATTATAGTCAAACCCTATACTTAAACCTCTACCCTTCTTATATTGTGAATCATAGATAGGGTTTTATGGATTAGCCTACCCAGGATATTTAGAATTGCTTTTACTTTAAGCATGCACGGGTAATCTTGTATAGATCATACAAAGAAAACTAGTATTCTACATGAGAAAAGTAAATGTATCTATGCAAAAAGATGCCAAAACAGCTAATAGAGAAAAAAAGCTAAGGAGTTTTCATATCCAAATCCAGCTGGCCATATGGCCGAAAGCATATTTTGGCTTTCCAGAAGTTGCTGTATTCACAGAAGAACATGCAAGACTGTACTGGCAAATTATTCTCTACCTTTTACACAGTGAAAGTGCCAGCCACGTGGTGCTGTATTTAATTAATTCACAAGAAGCTGAATATCAAAGCCACACGAGGGCACCAGCACAGAGAAAAATCTGTTTCTTTATCCCTCAAAGTCAGCAGCAGTTATGATAGATGATTGCTTTGCTGCAAGCAAATCTGAAATTCCTTTGCATGTGAATATCTCTCATCAAGTTTTCCCTCCTTCTGTCAATGGAAGTAAATAAATACAGAACACTGATCACTGATAAGTTCTATATTCAACAGCAAAATATACCCAAATAGACTGTAAATATGTGGATGTTTCAGATTTTGCTCTTTACATGTGAACAAACTCTTTCTTATTGTTTCAAACTTTTATATTATCTTTTGTTAACGTTTATCTTATTAATTAGTGATAATCCTCTGATCTGCCTGGCAAACCCCAACTCATACACAAGGGTGGAGGAGAGAGATGTGAACCAACCAGGGCAAGCCCAGATATAAAGATATGCCTTGAATATATAAATTATGAGAAAAGATAACAAGAGCTGGCTGATTATCAGAAGAGAAAATTAAGGGAATATGCACAGAAAAGTTCAGTCGAAGAATGTGGAAAAACTGATGCAGTCATTTGTGTTCCACCTCCATTCCAGGAGGATATGAAATGCTGGATTTAGTTTGCAGCATATAAACTAGATATTAAGAAGTGCTTCCTATCTGAGGAGCAGCTAAGCATGTAACAAATAATCCAGGGAGATTACAGACCCCTCATGGCTTGGGAACTTCAGTAACAGTTAAGGCAAGCATTTCCCATTATAGATATAATGTTATTTGGGGCAGAAGCAGCCTTTCTTTCCAGCCCTATTTTTCATTCATAAATTCTTGTTTGTCAATAGCTTCCCCAAAACTCAATGCCTAAAATATTAGTGCTTCTGAGGCTGTGTATGCACTACTGATACATGCAGAGAATGGTATCTAAACACATCATTTTTCATTACTATCAATGTATATCAAGTTTTGTATGTTACCTGTGCTTTATTTACACAGCCAAATTCATTCCCATTCGTGAATGTTTACATTATAATCCTTTCCATGTAGTTAAGTAGCTTTGTTAAACCATTAATTTTACCTTAAGGATTTGTGTAGAATTACGGCTGCAGATTAAGCCTCCTGAGTTGTATTTTTCATTTATCATCATATTTTCATTCACCAGCATTCCACAAAAGTCATATGGATAAAAAGGCCAATATTTTTTTTTAATGATCCGTGAGACTTCAGCAGCACATTTAAAGAGGAACCAGATAAATGTCACGTTGACGCACATAACTTAAAAACTGTGTCTTCCAGGGAACTGTAATGTCGTCACAGTTTGATTATAAGCCATTCTCTTAAGTTTAAGCAGTACTTAATACAAAAGCATTTTTCTTTCTCACAGTCAAGTCAACGTATATATTGAATACTCATAACAAATGCCTAAACACACACTGTATTTATGTAATGCTTGAGTTTAGAAGAGCTTCAAGAGCCACTCTAATGGGGATGGACTCATTGGAACATATTTGTGTGGGCTTTGCAAAGCAGTCAAGAAGGGTTCTTGTGCCATGGGGATATAGACTATCTTGGTTTTTAAAAAAACACTCTATAATCCTCATTATCAGTCCCTAACGATTGTTATGGTTTAAAAAACAAAGCAAAACAAGGTGATTCTAATACAGTCAAATAATTAATCCATAAGCCAGTTTATTAAGCATCACAAGTTCTGTGCATATGCATTTGTAGCATGTTTTTGTTTCGTTGATTGACAAAACAAGCAATTCTAAGCACAACACTGGGTATAATCTTAGGAGCATGTACTTAATACAGCAATGACTGGAAGTGTTTCACAGTGAGCTAGTTCAGATATATTAAGTGGATACTTTTCAAAGATTCTTGTGCCGTTAACAAAATGAGCAATTGGATGAAAGCCGTGGGAGCTGTGTTTCATAACCTACTGTGGTCTTGTTTTTCAGATGTCCTCGAATGCTACTTAGGTTCAGTAGTACTGCTGATGAGGTCAATCATTCTAGCCAGACACAGAACGCTACGCCTGTATGGAGTCAGGCTTCTATGGAGGTTGTAGAGAGGAGGGTGCTGGCCTCTTCTCCCAAGTGACAGGGGACAGGACAAGAGGGAATGGCCTCAAGCTCCGCCAGGGGAGGTTTAGGCTAGACGTTAGGAAAAAATTCTTCCCAGAAAGGGTCATTGGGCACTGGAACAGGCTGCCCAAGGAGGTGGTTGAGTCACCTTCCCTGGAGGGGTTTAAGGCACGGGTGGATGAGGTGCTGAGGGATATGGTTTAGTGTTTGATAGGAACGGTTGGACGGATGATCCGGTGGGTCTCTTCCAACCTGGTTATTCTGTGATTCTGTGATTCTGTATCTTTCTGAATTACACTTAACCTCTGTAAAGCAAAGCTTCTCACACATTACAGAGGCATTCACGGGGAAAAATTAAGCTCACAACAGCCCTCCCCACTCTTTTTACACTGATAGTCAGTGATATAGTCAGTGTTTACATCTAAAAATATTTCTATGATTTATCATTCCTAATTATACATATCATGTTGAGACTTTCTTGAAACATCCTTCTCATTTCATTGTACATTCCCAAATATGACACTTTGTCTCAAATACACAGCTGGGAGTATGACAGGGTCATTCAGATGAGCTGCTGTTGTTCTTTTCTCTGTAAGAAGGAACCACTACAGAAACCTCCCCCCTCCTCCATCAAGACGGTTAATGGAAAAAGAAAAGAATGAAATTTATTCCCATAGCATGCTGTGGCAGCAACCTAGGGTAGCAACTAAATGGGGGAAAGGGAGCCAGGGTAGTTCGTACCTATGCTAGGAAAGCATAGTCTGAGAAGAGGAATACTTTTCTGGGAAGCTCAGCCAGGGCTATAATAGCTCAAATCTCAAAACCTGTACGTACAAATGCAATTACAAGATTGGCACAACTAGCAATTTAGATTGCTACATGCACATACACGTTTATGTGTGTTAGCTGGAAGGAAGAGCAGGGAAAATTACACCTCTTAAAAAGTTATTTGACCATTACCTCTACAATACCTCTTAATATTCCCATTGCTTACAGAGAGTAATTTGCACTGAGCTCCTCAAATGGAAGGCAATATAGGCATAAAACACGTTGTCACAGCCTCTGCAGCCCACAAATGGGTTTTATTCCAACTCATTTCTTTTATGAAGAAGTTTTGCACAACTTTTTTTGATCTTAGCTATGTGACATGCTAGTTCTAAATGGAGCAATTACTCAAAAGGGAAATGATACAAAGGTCTCAGGCCTCAAGTCACTAGCTGTCCCGAAGCAAGAAAGTTAATATAGCTAAGCAAAGCACAAAAGTCTGCCTCATCCTGTGCAATATTATGCAGCTTAAGAGATTAAATAAAAAGGATTTACAAACTTTGATTTAAAAATAAGAACAAAAGCAATATGGTCATTCTTACATGTTTGATATGAAAAACATAAAAACTGTTTTTCATTTGTACCAGATGTGGATAGGCAGATGTGAACTGTTGGACAATAGTCAGAGAAGTGGAATTAGGGAAATATCCATAATTAATAACATGCCTGCGGAAACATGTTTTGTGCTTCAAAAAGAATTCAGGTGCTATTAGAACAGGGAGAACCTCCTTACCCTGAAGATGTTGACAAATTTGAACAAATTCCAAGCAGGAAGAAAAAACTGATTGGGGAAATAGTATGCTTATGCAGAAAGATTAAAGGAATCAATCCTCTGCTCTCAATTACACTGTTGTGGTCCGATTCAATTGAGTGTCAATGTACCAATATAACAAGGAGAAAAACTTGACTAAAACATATCAATATGAAGAATTAACTTACATATATGTTCAGAGGAAAAACTCCCCTTAGGAAGGAAAGGAATTGGTAAAATATTTTAGGGAAACAACAGGTCATGTAATAAGATTGAAATTGAAAAGAAAGAAAATATAGCTAAAGGTTCCACTGCAGTTACTTCTACTAAATACCTCGTCTGGGATATTTAACATGAAAGTAGAATACAGCCACTCAGTGTTCAAAATAATTACACACAGGATGTCGCTAGAGAACGCGATCCAGCAGTTCTTCTCTTAGATATCCCTGCCATTCATAGAATCAGACATAATGTCTATGCTCATTGTTTCTATGCCTACGTACACTATTTATCTCCACCTTAATTCACATAGTAGTGACTAACGCATTATGGAAATTTATAATTTATCCAAGCTGGATCAGTTACTAAAATGTAATTGCATCGCCTTTATGCGCTAAGTCTACCAGATGTTCCACTTTGTATTTATCAAGAACATACTGTGTAAAAAGAGCTCAAAAAAAAAAATTTATCACCATTCTTGTATTAATTACAATGACCAAAAATATGGGCCCAGAAAGAGAGCAACCTTAGCATTTATCCTTGTGTGTCTCCTGGATAGTATGATCAAGAGAGAGTTTCTAAGATAGATCTGAAAATACAGCTATTTGTTTGCATTTTGTTTTTGGAAGCAACAACAATGCTTACCAATATTTTAGTTTACTAACCACTGGAGAAAAAGATTCAAAGCACGTGAACTTTTTCAAAGAAATGTTTGCAAACATTCATATTACAATCATGTTCAGGGTTAACAATTGGAAGTTTAGCCTCATTGTTAAAAGTACCCTGGCAGCAATTACTTAAACCCATTGTTCGTGATTAAAAATGTCTGCCAAATCTCTGAAATCAGACAGTCGTGTTTCAGATGTGTGACTATGTTCATGACTGTATTTCTACTCTTCCAACTTCCAGGTCTTCCCTGTAAGATTATTTCCTCCAGTCTTACAATGAAAATCTCCATGTAGAAATACCAGCGTGACTATGTCAAATCTACACTAGAGTGAAGAAACTTGCAGAACAAACGCAACCGTCTCACTATATTTCTTAGTGGAGGAACAGTGTAGATCCACATTCTGCTGGGAGTTTCTGTAGGCAGACTAAAGCCTTCCATGAGGAGACAAGTGGACTCAATTACTTTTAATTGCTTAGATATTACTTCATACAATCATTCAGGTTGGAAGGCACCCAAGGGCTTTGTCCACTCAGATTTGGAATACCTTTATGAATGGACACTCAAGAATTTATCTAAGCAACTTGTTCCAATGCATAATTATCCTCAGAAAGATTTTTTCTTCCTTTAATATGCAGCTGTAATCTCCTGTTTCAACTTATGACTATTGCGTCTTGTTCTCCCAGCAAGCAACTCAGTAAAGAGTCTGGTTGGTAACTGCTTCAGAGCTCTTGGCATGCTGGCATTCAAACCCAAAGACATCTTCCCTTCTCCATGGAAACACCAGGGCAAGACACTGTCTCAGCCTCACCTCACAGGTCACTCTCCAGCCTTGCCGATCTGCTGTTGTTCAAGTGGAACAACAAAAATGGGTAGCAGGTTAGCTTGATGGTATCTATGTAGAAGCATCCATATTACATAAATAGGAATTCCAGAAGCACTGTGGTCATTGTACTTCTAATTCAACTCAGCTGAAACAAAGTTAGACTAATACCAAACATTTTTTTAAAAAAAATACATGTCTTAGTGTACCACAAAGCAAACATCCCACGCCAAATTACTTGAGCCATTCAGACTGCACCGTCCTCCTCTGCAACTCTATGTTTCTGGCTTCAGAAACTCATAGAACTCTTAAGCCAAGAAGGTAACAAAACCAAGTCATGTTTTTAGCATAGCAAAGGGTCCATCTAAATTTAAATGGGATTTAATTCATATTCCAGGCTCTAGATGTGACAAATTTCAGGAGTACCAGATATGAAACATTTAGAAGTCAGTACTCAAAATAGCATTTCTGATGGAAAGTTTCCAGATTGGACTGTAGCAACAGTAACTATGTTGCAGTACGGCCAAGTCTAAAAAACCCACTAAGATATACAAAGAGAGACAGCCATTTCTTCACGCTTCCTCACATGCGTATTTCCACCACCCTTGATCCCATGCTGCGTGACAGTAATAAAAAGAGCGCTTGAGTCAACAGAAAACTATTTAGTTGGCTATCCCTAAGCTCTTTACATAGCTTGTATTGCTTTAAATATCTTTGCCCCTTTAAAAGTTAAATGAATTCTACATTCTTTCAGGAAGACTCAGAGCTAGTGCTACAACAGTGTTAACTTGGATCCTGAATTCTCTGGTTTTAAGCATGTCATTTAATTTTGCTGAAAAAGAAAAAAAAAGGTTTAAATCACCCATGAATGGACCTTTCAGTTATTTCCCATAACCTTCATAAATGATCACAGTAGCAAGCTCCACGACTTTTTTCAAACATCTTCTGAAAAGAAAGCAAAGAAAGCAGCTATGTGCAATAGTTATTTAACTATTGCCTATGATTTTTGCTTTTAGAAAAAATAAGTCTTTTTAATATACATACACAAATAGCAGAACATGTTCATTGCTTGCTCTTCTTTTGTCTCACTCTGTGCATTCTCCTACTCTAAAATCTGCAAGTTGATTCATTGGAGACAGCCAAAACATTTATTACCAAAACTAAACATAAAAATTAATGAGTTTTTCACATTAGTCTGTTCACAGCAAGTACTGCATCTTCTGGGAGAGCTTTTCAGGCATATTTTCATGTCTCACTACCACATGTATTTCCACTTTTCAAACTTTTCATTGTTTTCACTTCCCTTGGCTCCATTTACATGCTGCACGGACATGCCTACATGCTTTTTGGGTTCAGGATGAACTACCCTGGCTCTGTGGAAACTCTCTTAACTTGGAGGACATGTTAACATGTAAACATGGAAGATCAGAACAGACATGCCAAGTTGGCTTGAAGTAAACCAATTCAGAATCAAGTCATGCTCATGGGCAGCTGTGCAAAAGCCAAAGAGCCCTGCTGAGAAGCCTTGGAACTTCCACATGTGATTATAAAAAAAGGAATTTTAAAGCATTTAATGAAGAGCTGCATCATCAGTCTACTTCCAACATATCCTTGATGACTAGTTTCAGTGCAACATTTCAGGCCTGAGTATATTTCCAGTCTACTCACAAAATCTCAAATTCACCAAGTCCATCCTCACTTGCCAAGTTAACATACTAGAGAGAAGTGACAAAAGAGCAGCAAGGGAACTCAGTCAGGTAGAGCTTTAATTAATCTGTTGCTTCTTTATTTCCAAATTCAAATGGGTGAGGAAGAAAATGCCTAGGCTGTGGGTCATTGTGGAGAAAATACTAGAGGAAGGATAGCACTAGCTATCTGCCAGAAGGCAACTCTGTTATTCAAGCAATCGAAGAGAGGAAGCACCGCTCTGAAGTACCAGAATTCACTACAGGAAATGAAGCAGGAGAGTGGATGCTGAAGGGTGACTGGATGTAGCTGCAGAGCAAAGTTCAGATAGAAAAACTTATTCAGCCATGGATATAGTTTAGGGACTCAATGCTGAAGAGCTACACTTTTAGCTATGTTTTTTTTTTCCCTTGCTATAAGCACAGGCTTGGGGGATTAGCTGATGAGCAAGTGCTGAAACCAACAGAGATAACAGCCTGAAAAATGAGCGTGGGAGCAAGATCAGCAACAAATAAAGGAAAAGCATGAACCTGAATGAGGAAGAACATTGCCCAGACACATGGAAAAGTGTAGGTTTGTGAAGCTTCTCTCCCAGTGGCCGTACAAGCAGTATCAGGAGGAGGCTCAGAGCACCACAGCAATATCAAACCAACAACATAAGACTTTACACTGTCTTACAGAAAACTGAGTTGCAGATATTAGTAGTCATTTGCACGCAGCACCTAAGAGAAACCTTAAAGACCTGAAATGTATTCAAAAGTACTTTCCCTTCCTTTACTAAGTGAGAAATCAAAATTATGCAATGCAGGGAGAATTAACATCATTTGGGAGAAAAAGGCATCATAGAATAGCACAACTTAAAACAGACCACAAGCCTGCATTAAACACACTGAACTCAAAAAACCCCACAGAAAGCAGTTAATTGCTCCCAGGGTACCTAAGCCTACATGTTTGGTTTTTTTTTCCCTTTTTGTGAGAGAACACTACCTACTTTGAAAAAAAAAAAAAAAAGCAGAAATATAAAGAAGTTTTAAAAGCAAGGAAATCACAATAGTCCTTTATAAGACCAAAAGGATTTAAACTCTTCCACTAAATCAATCAAGCCATAAGATTAATTCAGAAAGAAATTGTACTTTATCAGTTATGGTCTGCAGCATAGTATGACTCTGGCAAGCATACATGTTGTAGTCAATGAAAACAAGACATGTTCTTCCACTCAAAGCTACAAATCCGATCATGCTTCAGGTTGTCTGTAGAGCTGATATGTTCTGAAATGATTTAGATGCAAGGGAGTCTGAACATAGACAGTGGGCAGGCTCACAAAACTGAATATTACTCCCAAATAATTATTTAGTGGAAACCGCTGTTTTCAAGTTTTCTGATTATATTTGTCAACATAGTGAATTCAGCATAATATTTTCCTCTAAACACTGTTTGAAGGGGGTACAAGATGTGAACAAACTTGGAAGGATTTGCGGCTCGGAAGTAGACATTTTTCTGTGTCACCAATAATTACTTAAATAGATCTCATCTCTTTGGGACTGTGCAGAAGTCCTGCCTCCCTGAAAAGATCTCAATGTGTTGGCAAGGTGTAAGCAACTAATATCTTCACTTTACCAATGTAACTTAGGCTTCACCAGTTTAGGTGGCACACTTACAGTAAATTTTATATACCCTGCCCTATTTCTTTTACATTCCCATTATTAAAAAAAAAGATGCTTTTCTACTATTCTTTCCCTCAAATAGGGAAAAAAATGGAACTCTAGCAACAACACATTTCAAGAGCAAATGCAAACTCCATTGTTCGTGAAAAGTACTAGTCCATTTTGTTCAAACAGTGGAACAGAAGTAGTCACTGCAGCTAAACTATTTTATAACCCGCCAAGTCAAAATTGATAAGAAATCAATTCCTTGTGCCAGCTGCATAATTTCATTCATAATTACACTTAATCTTTTAAGTAATCTCAAAAGCCCTCAGGCCCTCCCCAGATGCAAAAAGAAGGAAGCCTGTGTTATTTTGTTCTGAGAACAACCTCAGTTACTAGTTCAATTTAACACGTTAGAGATTTCTATACCTCTTATTTTTTTAGGCCGCCGTTGCCTTTCTATAAGCATTCTTTCATCTAAGAGAATGGTTATAGCCAATAGTATTTGCAGGCGTTCTGTCTATTCAATGAGCATTTCTAAGTCTAACTAAAGCTGGATTTTCTTTCCATGAATAGTTGACATCACATGTATCAGCTCTTAGGTTTCATCTTTATCTTAGTCATACAGGCCTTAGCATCTCCTGTGGCATTTTATTACGAGGGAAGAATATGATCCCTTATAAAAAATATAAATTAATTACTTACTCCTTAATACCAGAGCTATTAATGCGCTAAGAAATAATGCTCTTTCAACTGGAGGTAAAGGGTTCAGGCTTTTTTAAAGGACAGAATAAAAAAAAGCCAGCATGACATAACTGTAATACTGTCCGACAAGTCACACACAAACCACAAGTTTCCAGTTTTCCGTTGACAGAGAACAGCCATCCGCAGTGTTAAAAAAACTGTTTCCCCATTAGGTGCCCTAACAAAGTTTTCAAACTATTCAAACACAGAGGCATAAATCAAGAAAAAAACAGTGGTGCAAGATGTTACAAGTAAGTTATACTAAGAGGTTAAAGAAAACCATCTGGGCATAAAATGTAAATACAGCCAGCATGCAAAAACTAAGAGGAAAATAAAATCAGCCACAGATTTTGAATGTCCCAAATAGAGAAAGTTTGTTCTGTCAGACCGTTGAATTTTATTTCCAAACGTCCATCTCAAACAGAACAGTCAGGTTTCAAAATATCGCTGAGACAGAATACTAACGCTCATACAAGATGCAGCTTCTTGGCTTACTGAAGACACACTTCTTTAGGATTGGGAATAAGATCATGTCTTCAGGGGTAGTTATGAATCAAAGCAGGAGCTCACTTAGAGGGACTTAGCGTTATATATATTATATTTCAGATGTACTTAGAGTCAAAATGCAAACACCAAGGTAGTATTCACACAAAAGACAAGGAGAATTTGCCTCAAATGGCTTATAACCTAAATCAGACAGGCTTGAAGAGCACCACTTGCTCAGCTCATAAGATACCACCAGAAAGAGATGGTGGCTTCCTAAATCATAATGGAAAATTTCTATGGGAATTAAACCTAAAGGGTTCCTATATACAGCTTCCAATATTGCTATATCTTCAGGTTTTGAATGGTAAAGCAACTTGGAAATGCTTTATAGACCCAAAAGACTACGAGCAATCCTGAGGAACAGAAAGAAAGAGACAAAAGCAAATGGCTGGATATACATCCCAAAGGCAGAATGAGGCTGCAGTACTAAAGGAATGCTAGAAAATAAACCTCAAAATACACCATATCTGTAAAGCCAATGTTTTTTCAGAGGTGTCTAAAATAAATAACAAAACCCCCATCTTTTTAAATCTAAAACCTAGATCTTAAGGGGACAAAATACCAGAACTTTGCTGACTTAGTGCAGATCACTTGCATAAGCAACATACTTGAGATTTGATTACATAGCTAAATTTTTTGTTTATTTATTTACTTTTAAACAGGATGCTTGCTTGTGTTTAACTTAGTTTGGGGAAAGGGGAATAAGGATGATTTTGAAAACAAACAAATTACTCACAAACAGACAAGTTAAAAAAAGATAAAATCTGTTATGCCAAAGCCCCATCTCTCTCTCTCTCTCTCTCCAAGCTGGCACCTCTGGGTTCCCAGCACATTTCTCCTCCTTCTGAGCTGAAGTGGTAACTGGAGCGACCAGCAGTCTGTTTACCCTTGAAAGAGCCCAACTCATAGATGATGAGTCCCAGTTTGTCACTGATTTCTGAGATAATCATTGAGACAGGGGACTCTGGCTTCAGTTCCTGATTCAAAAAGGGAGTACGTGATCCCAATTATAAACCATACTGTGAGCAGCAAATGATGTCTTAACAGCATTTATAGTTGAAGTTTAAAATACTTATGCAGTTTGTATAAAACAGATGTGAATTTTCAAACTAAACAACAGATTTTTCCTAAGAGGAAAGAAGATGAAGAAACAGAGCATAGCACTGCGTCCTTCTCTGCTTCTGAAGAATCAAAAAGTGAGCAATGGTTCTCTGACAGCTAATGTAAGAAGCTACAATTTTCCTGCTGATCTGTTTTTATTCTCTTTTTCCAAGCAAATTTTTCCAATTCTGCTTTTCATATTTCTAGGAAATTATAGCTACAAGCTACATATGACTCTGTTGGTAGGTCTAATATGTTTATTTAAAGTATATATTTTTTTCCCCCCACAGACATGAGTTTTTTATTACAATCCTCTGCATTGAAGTTATTGTCCCAGATACTGCATTTACTTAAACCTTTTCCCTGGAATCTGCATCCTTTCTTAACCCATTTATTAGTCTATGAGAGCCCTAATGGATCTACAGTAGGATCTGAAATCACCAATGTGTTAGTTTTTTTCTCCCTCCTTGTTTAAACCATGCAACGTGGGATACCGTGGGTTGTATCCTGGAAGAACTTTTTTTTTGGCCCTTTAAGTTGACATTAAAATAAAATAAAACAATAGCTTCATGTCATGTTCAGGGAGACCTGTGCTGCCAAATACACTTGCAGTCTGTGCTTTAACTCTGAAAAGCATATACTGAAAAATTTATACTAATCATTATTTAGCTGTGAATTCATGGCGAGTGTGAGGAAGGCAAGTGCAACAAAATAAAACAGCGAATAAAAGAAAAGTGTTCACTGAAAACTGGCAATTAAATCTGAACCTTAATAGAAAACCACAGGCTTAGAGCAGAATTTTCTTTATGCATTGGAACTAAAACATACCCCTTAATTAAAGCTTAACATGTTTCTACCAAGGCATTGATGCAAATACATGCACAAAGTCCAATGGAGATTTCCAGCGTCTGATGTGGCATTGCCTTCAGTGGGGCTGGGTTGGAAAGAAGTGGGTTTTTAGAAACAATTTGAACTGTGACCAAGCTTCCCATGAATGACAGTCTCAATGGGTTGAGAAATTCTGAAATTACAGGAACTGCTTGTCTGGAAAAAGAAAAAAAACCCTATCCAGAATATCAGGAAAACAACTTTGAATTTTTGGAAAAATACACAAGAAGTAATAAAAGCACTATGGGAACTCTGCAGAGTAAAAGCAGGAGAAACAGACTCACTTAACTCGGCATGCAAACCCCTCGTCCAACCCCACAAAAAATAGTTTCTGATTGTTGTAATAAACAATCATTCGGGATTTACTACATATGAGAAGCATACTGAGTTTAAACAGGGTTATGGCCCTGATCCCACAGCAAACCACAATTCCTGGACATTTGGCACAGCTGCTGTCGCTCCACTCACAGTTTGATAACAGGAATCACAAAGATCGTACCTCTGACCACCGTAAATTTGTCACATTGTGTTATGCATCATAACTTCTCCTCCCTGATCTTGCTTTCTCTACTTATTTTACTGGCAGTAAAACTCAGTAGATTAACAATGCTATTAATACTTCACTTTCTCTGCCAGATCTTCTTGGGAGGCCTGTTTCCAGTAGTCTAACTATCTTTGCTGGCTCACGTTTCCTTACTCTTGATGCCAACCCTTTTTAGCATTTTCATTATATTCTGCAAATTTAAGTTCCTGGTGCATTTTCAGAACCCCAAATATAAACTGTTTGAAGCAAATACATTAAAGCAATATTTAGTCACAATTCATTAATAACACACACATCTTTTCACTGAGTAACTAAAAGCAAATGTAGCTATCTGAATGAATCTCTATCTGATCGGACACCCCTTATATTCAGTGAAAAACTGAGAGTCATTACTCAATGCAAATTTTATGCTGTTTAACTGGAGCCTATAATAATCCTGATCATCCTTTTGCAGCTAACTTATAGCAAGACAGTGAATTTCCAACCATCACTATTTAATCACCATTATGACAGCAATGGACATAAAACCCTTGCCCCTAGATTCTGATTCATCACAAAATGGATACAAGTCCTGTGTCCTCTTCAGCAGAGTATCCTTAAGACAGAGAGTCACTAGGTGTGTAACTTTAACTGGTAGAGACATTAGGTCAGTCTTTGCTAGCAAAACTGCAACTCTCAAAAGCAGAAAGTCTGACTCCTAGCCCTCTATTTCTAGCCTGAGAAAAGGTAAGCCAGTAAAAGAGAAAAATGTCAAAACAACAATAAATTATTTCAGAGCTAGGGGTAATAAATTTCCTTATGGCCTTTCTAATGCATGAAGCACTGTTATTCAAAACTCAAAAGGCATGGAAACAATTGCACTTCAGAGTGAGAAAAGTATGATCACAACTCTTTTGTTCTTCTACTACAAACGTGTGTATACACACGCCATCCTTGCGAACAGCTGCGATTCTGTCTCATTAGTTCAGCAGGGTATACCCAGACTTCAGAAAACAGTATGAAGCATCATTGTTTCTTTGGAAGTGAAAGTCAATAAAAATACTGACACAGGAATGCAGCCACACTGTTAACAGAGTTGTACAAATTCCAGTCCTTCTTCATTCCCTCCCTCATCGAGTCCTTCAATCAATAAAATAGCTTTTTGAACTTGCCTTTTGTTCTAGTTTGCCTCAATATCATTTTCAATGCTTACCGCAACGCGTCTTCTAAAATGTATGAAAAGTAACATTATACTAAGAAATTATCTCAGACTGCCTCTTCCCTCCATGCCCTTAACAACAAAACCATGGCCTGAAAATGTTTGCAGCTGAAGAATTTTCACCAGGGAAATAGCATAATACCTAGGATGCTCAAATGACAATCAACTAATCTAAACAGCCTGGCATCTGGTTAGCTATTTGCTTTAAAGAAGCACTTGAAGGTAAAAAAGCAGAAACAGAAGTCTAGCTGTGCTGTTAGATGGATATACTTGACCCCTGGAAAGAGATGGGCATCTCATTTTTTTACCCCTACCCTGTTTCTTTATTCCTTTTCTCTGCTCCCTCCATTAAGTCTTTTATTGTATTTTTTCCATTTTTGGTTTTTTTATTTCTCCTCCTTTTATTGTCTTCATATAGGGAAGATACTCTGTGAAAAGGGAGTTACTTGACTTTCTCTTTTACCTTTCCTTTTTTTCCCCCCTCATTAGCTTTCCTATTTTCTGTTACTTCATTTGATAAATATGACTAGCTTGGATGTCTGTGCCATCTGTTATTTACCAACATCATCTCGAGCAGTAAACAACATGCTACAGCACCCTCATCCCCATACACACCGTCTTTCTAGGTACTGCTCAGCCTCTGCACAGAAGTTTAACCCTCGCAGGGGACTGAGAGTCAAATCATTCACAACACTGATGGCCAACTTGGCCTTCTCTTTGTGTTCAGACATCTGCATGGTTTCATCCCAACAAACTGTCTGAAGAAAATCTGGATTATAATATCGTGTCATTGCAAAATGTAACATATTCACAAAGCTAGGTTCAGAAACTAAAGGTTCAGGTTCAATCAAAACTTATCAACAAAGAAAGCTGCTCTCAGAGGGCTAGGTGTGAGCAGCACTTGCAGTTTGTCATGTCACACTGTTTAAATAATACAGGTTCATTTTTCCTTTTATTTTCCCTTTACTAGTTCAGACATGCAGACACTTGTTTATTTCTCCCTGGAAGTCTTTTCTTAGTGAGAGATAAGTTACTTGGGGAGAGGAAAGGTTATATATTCAAACATGGTGTCAAGGTTGTTGCTAGACTGATGAGTCTCAGCTGTGGATCCTCCAGAAAAAGAAATGAATGGTCAGACCCGTACTTGTATTTGAAATTGGATTTACCAAGAAGTTGCAATAAAGAGACGCTAACTTCAGTAGTAGCTGGTAACTGCGGCAGAACCTTTATTTATACTACCCTACAAGGCAGCACCAGAAATGTTAATCTCTTACCAATGTTGATAAGTATAAATTTGAAGAGGAGATTTGCCACAGAATATAGGTAGTTATAACCAGCTCTTTGGTTTTTGTATGGGTGGGTAAATTGTTATCACGTTGTATACTGACTGCTGCAGATACATTAAGAGTCCTATCCACCTGGACATGTTATACAAAATATTAGGGGTTTGTTATACATGTACATATGTTTTGCTAATATACATTTTAGTAAGCTTTGTTCCAGACTGCCCTTCTATGTAACAAGATTGGCTGCAAGACAACACCCATCTCATCTACAGATTTGTAAAAACATGTTCCTGCATTCAGTGGTCCAATGCAGAGGTTTTTTAAACTTTTGCAATCACCTGCACATCACATCATGAAGCCACTCTAAGAAAAAAAATCTCCAAAACTGCTTAACTAGGCAAACAGGAATTGTTACCACACGAAGAAGCCATCCATTTCTGCAACATCCATGCTCTCAATTCAAATCCAGCAGATGTTGTAAAGCTCCCTTCACAGCCAGATGGGCTATGAACCACATAATTTGCAACACAAGCTTTAGGCTTTTATTCCACCCAAGCTGCTACATCTCCAGACAAAGGAAGCTGTAAAAAGCAGCATCATTGCAGTGCCCCAGTCCACTTCCCATCGGGCTCCTAGGAGCACAGCAATGGCAATGGTGAACGCTCACCTCTCCAGTAGTCCAGCGTGTCCCTTGCTGCAGAATCTGCTCCAGACAGGACAGTAGATGCAGGGGGTTTGGTCCTTTGGCTTTCCACAAAGGCGAAAAATGTCCTCTTCAAAGGTGTCCAGGGAGAATTCAGCTCAGCGCACTCCAAGAAGATGAGTTCTCGAGAAAGTGCTGTCAGAGAAGCAAATGAATTTTGGGTTTTGTATAAAAGCCTGAGGGCCAGCCATGGTCCTCCGAACATCCTTAGTCTCTAGCCACCTCCCTCCAGCCTATTTTTACACCTCACTTTCCTCCCAGGACTACAGACTTCCCCGGTCACTCACACTACAAACAACTGACCACAAGTTTCATACCAGGGCACTGAGGAAGTAAAACCAGTCCAGAACCCAAATCCTTATATGTGCATACCCCTCCCTCCTTCTTCTCATAGCCCTCCAGAGTGGCTTCTGCCCAAACCAATTTGCTTTAGTACTCATGTTTGCTTCCTCCTGCCAGTGCATCTACAGAAATGAGCTGTCCCTCCCAAGTGATCTGCCTCTCTGCCTTATTCATTTTCAAATGTACCAAGTTCTTTTGGCAAGCCAGCCACCTCAGTTTTCCTCCGGTAGCTTATTTGCTGGCAGCTCTCCGTCCCATTCTTAACAAACCCAAGAAATGTTCAGATAGATCATATTTTGATATGGAATTCTCTTTGTTCAGTAACACACCCAAACCTGAATGCATGTCGAGGAAAAGAACTGTTTCACGTAATAATTATAGAGAATTTTCTTCCTTTAAAATCCTGTTATTTTCTCAAAGACAGAGATTGTTTGGATCCAGGAAGTGAGGTCAGGTTCAGATCCTGGGGAGAGTGGTGGGTAGTGATAATAACACTTTGGATTTTTTCAGCGTTTCTTACCCAGAGAGCTGAGCCCTGTCTCCAGCATATTACAACAGCAGGATTTGTTATCTTATGCAAACTCCTTCCTAAATTTCACAATCGCTGAAACAAGCAGGAATCATTAAATCTGTGTGCTATTGCTGCGCTGCTATGAAGGCTGAAAAACAGCCATACAGTTCCTTCTTGACTTTGCTTTTATCTACAAATTGTACTATGGTCAGAGCAGAGGCGTTTGACCTCTTCACTGGTTAGCAAGTACCTATGTTACTTTTAATGATATATAAATATTAAAAATAATACAAAGAATGGAAAAGCAGAAATAGGTAACAGAACTGTCCCCCTTTAAGCAAGCTACCCAATCGCAACCCCTACAAAATGCTCCGTTGCCCTTTTACCACATCTGGTTCAAAGGCCACTAAAAATGAGATTCTTTGCATTGACATCAAAGGGCTCTGAATAGAACTGTCTGTAACAGGGGGGGAGACAAGATTAACTTCAGTTTTCTGGTTGTACAACCCAAGCAAAAAGTAAAACAAAATAATCAGAAGAGAAGGTTTTCTTGAGGACCTACTGATTTCAGCACATTTTTTCAAACATCAGCTACCATCTATTCAAGCTGCTTGCTTTGTGAGTGATGCAGTGTGCGGTTAAACACAGTGTTTGCAGTGTAATATGATCTTTTCTTTCAATAACACTGAAGAACATTGTGATTAAGAAGGAAACAGGGGAGTGGGAAAAGAGATACCAATTGTTTATAAATGTAATAAATAGATTGGTTGTCCTAGTATCATATCTGTATTGATTAGGCTTTGCTTTTTGCCTGCTATGAAGCTGTAAGAATAGATATCAGTGCCAAAAAAATCTCCGCTGCTGCTGAAACCTTACCGTACCTTTTAATTATAGGTTTTATTACTAATGTAAATATATCCTAGAAGGTTAGCTTTTGAAGTGCTTTCTTTCAGTAACCAACCTTATTTAAACACATCTGGAATTTAACTTTTAACTCGTAACTATTTTGTGTAGTCACCTATATGATGAAGGTTAAATGCGGTGGAATTACTGCTAGGGTCTCAGATTGCTTCAAAATGGCATGAGTGTATTTATAAACTAGGGATTCAAGGGGTAGAGAAGTACCAAACAAAACCAAGATTATGTTCCTAATTGAAATGGCAGCCCAGGGTTTTTAAATATAAAATCTGGAATCTGAGCTTACTTTTCTTAACATCATCTGTTTCAGCTGCTCCACATTCCAGGACTCCTTCAGCCTTGACCTCATCTCTAAGATATATTCTCCCTTCAGTCAATTAGAAGTTCTCAAATATACAATATTTACACCCAGCGACAGGGTAGATCTGCTGATTGTCTTCCTTCAGCTGCTTGGGTGGCCCTAGGAATGAGGAAGCGTCCTAGCACAGGGGAAATCCCATTGTGTGTGGAGAGTGGAGCTGGCTCCTACCGCATCCTGCACGAGGACAGCGAGGAGAGTGATGGAGGTGGGAAGATTAGAAGGTGTGAAGAGAAGGATTAATTCCATATATTTTGTCCAGAGCTCTCAGAGTTTTTGTGAAGTACCCATCCACCCTAAAGATCTTGACATTGAAACAGAAAAAGGAACCTACGAAGTTTAAACAACTGTAAAAGAAAAGCTGTAAAATAATATGCATTGGATTTCTTGGCTCCCAACCAATGCCAGCTACCTCAATAGCTGCTACTTTTTTCTTAACCAAACGAAAATATAATCCTTAAATAGATTTACAAAACCATTTTGCATCACACATTAACATCACTGACACTGATATCCTGACGTCATTTGTTACTATGTCGACTCAAAATGGACCCTGGATTTTTAAAATATATTTCTGGCTTAAGTAGCATTCTTGTTCTGTGACTGCTGTATCTATTAAATAGAAAAGTCTGGAGTCATCAGGTAAATGTCACACAAATAACTTGATAATCAATATAAATGAGAATCAGGTTCACAGTGTCCAAAAGTATCGATTCCTTCGATGTGTCTCTTTCTTCCTGTAGTCTATGTCTTATCTTCTTTTAAAGCCTATATGAGGTTATTTGACCAAAACCTTGCCCTTCTTAATTTCTGAACCCTGATAGCTAATTTCAGAATATGTTTTATTACTTCTTTTGTTTACACAGCACCCGCTATCAGTGCTGATATGGCCTCCCCGGCTTTTCAGAGATTAAACAGCACACGGGAAAGAAAAGTAAAGCAATGTAGGAGAGACCTTCGAAATATCATTTAAAGAAATAGAACAATATGCTATAGGAAAATGTGGTTAAATCAATTCACAACACGTGACCCTTTTTGCCATAACAAACCTATACCTATGATACAGTTACAATTTTTGCTACGATGATAACTTTACATCATCCTTTAAAAAAAAAGTTGCGATAAAGAAAATGAGATTCATAACTCAGAATTTGGACTTGTGTCCTTGTTACTCATCGCATCATTAACATATAAACAATACCTATTACACACTTCAGTGAAGAGTTCTGTTGAGCAGTAACTGCACAATAAATCTCAGGTTGTTTTCCTTTTTCTGATAAGTTAATTGCAATCATAAGCTTTTGTGAAAATCAAGCCTGTATCCAACAGTATCACAGTTCGATATCTAGAACTTCCTGATTTGAATCAATTAATTTTTCTACTTATATAAGCAATGGAAATAACTTCAAAACCATATTTTTCAGAACAGCAGCAGCTATACAACCATGAAGCTTAACTGTAACTCTCCCGCTTCTTGGAGAGTGTGACTTTAATACACAAACCCACAATCCAGCAAAGCAAACTACATAAACACTCAGGTCACTGCAGTTACTTGATCCTTAAACGTGAGCAAGAACTTACCCTCCCATAGCAAGTGTGAACTTTGATATAAAGCTAAATTCAGTAATTTACACGGGACTGATTTCCCCCCCCTCCCCGTATTAGTTATGAGAACATTAGTGACTACAAGGAAACTATTTAAAATTAGCACAACTAAAATCAACAAGGTGTTTAAGGTCTAAGTGCTTGAATGTTGTCAATACCTGAGCAAACTCCTTGCAGCTATGTCCTCACGAACCGCACTCACTGCAGTTGGTACAAGATAGGGCATGATTAAAGCTCCTGCTGTTCTATATTGCAAAGCCTTGTCATTTGCACAAACTATGGAAGAAAAGCAATTTAAGTTTCCACATAGAGCCATGGTCTCAGCAAAACTTGAGAAAAAAGGAACCTTCTAGCTCTTACCCTGTCTTTGATGACCACTGTGCTTTCGTTATTTAGCTGGGAATAGGGCAGCTAAAGTTCTCCCACAACACTCTCAATCTTTAGACACTGACAAAAGGCAAGGTCTGACAAACTGACAAAACATGACATCTTAATGAGATTTTTTTTTTTTGGAAGTGTTACAGAACAGTCCACACCAGAAGCTGGAATTGGGGGCAGGGCTGAAGAAGAATGTGACACGGTAGAGACCAACGTTCCTCCTTCGGATAACATAACCTGAGTGATCCTGTAACTAGTTTTCTACTCACAAAACAGATGTTAGTGAGTACGTCAAATTGGCACGGGAGATAAAAGCAGTTTTAGCTGCAGTGCTTTCTGTGAGTACTGAAAAAAAATCTTAAATAAAACATCATGGTTTGATTTAAAATAGCCACAATTAAATTTGCTAACCTTCCTCCACGTGCTATTTACGACACATGTTTCCTATAACAGGACACATTATGCATACTACTGTAAGAAAAGATGCAGCCAATTCCCTTAACCCCTTACGTATTACCACTGAACAGCTAATACGATGATAGCAAATGGAACCACAGGCAGGAGTGTTTTGCTAGGCACAAGTGTCAGGTATTTCACACAATAAGAAATCCGCATTTACCTCCCGTTTTGCACTCGGGATTGATTTGTCTGCAAAGAGGTGTTCCCACTTAACTGGGGGTAAAAGCAAGTACTGATAAATTGGTGATCTAATTTCACCTGGAAAATAACTGGCAGAGTCCTAGAAAAAGAATCCTCAGACAGTCCCAAATCCGCAGCCCAGCTCCGAGTCAAAGCTTCGCATTTTAGCTGCAGAAGCAGCGCTCTGTCCTCCTGGAATTACACGTAGAACAACGGGACCAGAGCATTTAGAACTGATGAACTGAGGGTCAGCCTCGCAGTAACAAAAGGGCTGCGGCTCTCCTGCCCTGGACCTGCAAGGGGGGTGCCCGGAGGTGGGAGATGGGCAAGGGGGGTGCCAGGGGGTGGGAGACAGATAGACAAGGGGGGTGCCCGGGGGTGGGAGGTGATGGGATGCCTGCGGATGGGGGGGACAAGGGCTGCCTGGGGGTGGGAGATAGTTAGGCATGGGGGGTGCCCGGGGGTGGGAGGTGAACAAGGGGGGTGCCCGGGGGTGGGAGATAGATAGGCAAGGGGGATGCCCGGGGGTGGGAGGTGGATAAGCAAGAGGAATGCCCGGGGGTGGGAGATGGGCAGGCAAGGGGGGTGCCCGGGGGTGGGAGGTGGATAGGCAAGGGGGGTGCCTGGGGGTGGGAGGTGAGCAGGGGGGATGCCCGGGGTTGGGAGGTGATCGGATGCCTGCGGATGAGGGGGGAGAAGGGCTGTCCGGTGGTGGGAGATAGATAGGCAAGGGGGATGCCCGGGGGTGGGATATAGATAGGCAAGGGGGGTGCCCAGGGGTGGGAGATGGGCAAGGGGGGTGCCGGGGGTGGGAGATGGACAAGCAAGGGGGATGCCCGGGGGTGGGAGGTGAGCAGGGGAGATGCCTGGAGGTAGGAGATGGGCAATGGGGGTGGCCGGGGGTGGGAGGCAGATAGACAAGGGGGGTGGCCGGGGGTGGGAGGTGAGCAGGGGGGCTGCCCTCGGGTGGGGGGGTGAGGGCTGCTGGCCGCTGGGAGGCTGCCCGCGGGTGGGAGGTGTCTGCAGCTGGAAAACAGCAGCTCCGGTTTCTGATCGGATTTGGGGGTGGGGTGGGAGGTGTGCGTGGGAAAAGCCAAGCGATGGATCTTCCCTTCTTTTGACAACACTCTCCCCGTCAGGACTAAGCCTGCACTGGAGGAAAATAACTGCGAGGGAGAACCACTAATCACACCTCCGCGTGGGAGCTAACTCCGGGGAGCAGCGTGTGCCGCCAGCCCCGGGACATTCCCTGCCTCCAACCTGCAGCCCTCCCTCCTGGAAGGCCCCCCGCTTCACCTTTGCCTGCAGTTAACCAGCGAGCAGTTGGGGTTTAATGGAGCTGGGCTTATTGTTCCTCTTTGGACTTACAATTACGTCGGCTGCAGGTAACGCGGATTTCTTTCTTTCTTTGCCCCTTGCACGCGTGCACACAAAGAAAGGCTGGGTGGTTTGGTGGTGGTGTTTTTTTTGGTTTTTTCTCCTTGCCCAAGGCTGTAAGCGACAGCCCCTCCGGAGCGTGGGGAACAGACCCCAACCCCACCATCTATTTGGCTGCGCGTAGGTTTGAATCAGAGCCCCTAGCGCTGCCCCCCGGGGCACCCCCCGAGGGGAGAGGCGCTTCGAGGGGCCCCGGGGGTGCTGAGAGCTGCTCTTTGCAGGGTCGGCGCTGCCCCGGGCTCGGTCCCCGCCGCTGCCGGCGGCTCCGCAGGAGCGGGGGGAGCGCGGAGCGGCCGCGCTGCCCCGGGGCCGGGGGGACGGCGGGGCGCCCCGGCGGAGGACCCGCCGCTGCACTTGCTACACCTACAAGGACAAGGAGTGCGTCTACTACTGCCACCTCGACATCATCTGGATCAACACCCCCGAGTGAGTGACCGAGCGCGGGGTCCGCGGGGGAGGGGGGGATGCGGGAATCGGGATGCGCAGGGGGAGGTGACGGGGGCACTAACGGGGAGCCCCGGGCTGGGGGATGCTGCCCCCGGGAGCCCCGGGCTGGGGGATGCTGCCCCCGGAGCCCCAAGCTGGGGGATGCTGCCCCGGGAGCCCCGGGCTGGGGGATGCTGCCCCCGGAGCCCCAAGCTGGGGGATGCTGCCCCCGGAGCCCCGGGCTGGGGGATGCTGCCCCCGGGAGCCCCGGGCTGGAGGATGCTGCCCCGGGAACCCCGCGGTGACCCCCGCCCGGTGCGCATCGCAGGGGAAAGGCGGCGTTATAGGGGCTGCAGGAGACCTGGGGAGGGCTCTGAGGGAGGGAGGGAGGGCTGGGTACGATGAGAGGGGATGGTTTTCAGCTGAAAGAGGGGAGAGTGAGGTGAGATCTTCGGGAGAAATGTTTTCCTGGGAGGCACTGGAACAGGTTGCCCAGAGCAGTGGTGGCTGCCCCATCCCTGGATGGGGTTCAAGGCCAGGTTGGATGGGGCTGGGAGCCCCTGATCCACTGGGAGGTGTCCCTGCCTGTGGCAGGGGTGGGACTGGATGGGCTCTAAGGTCCCTTCTAACCCAAACCATTCTATGATTTCATGGGAGAAATCTGTTTCTAATAAAGCACTTGTTGGGAAAGGAAGAAAAGTGTGTGTGCACGACTGTACTGTTTTTGATAAAAATTCATGTGGAAAAATACTTTGATATTAAAATAATTGTTGAAAAACTCAGTATATCAAATTAAGATGTTACAAAAGCACATCTTTTACAGTCATGTTTTATGGGGATGGCAAACGCAAGTTTTTGCTTCAACTCGTAATAAAACCAGTTTTTGAAAACATAACATCTCCTGTGAATTGGGAGTTCTGAGTTTCCCCCAGGTCAGTGGGGCTGGAGCACGTACGCAGAAAAGCAGGGTCTGTACTAACAGTACTTAATGAAAAGAAATCATCCGGGAAGAATGACGCTTTGCCTACATCCTAAAGGTCAGAGGCCTCCTTTCCTTGACCATTGTATATATCCTGTCTCAACAAGTAACTAAAACAGTCTTAAGGATTTGTAAAGATTTTCGTAGACTGATAGGTTTCAGTCCTGTAGCAACCAGAGCAATCTGTTCATTAAAAAAATAACCAGGGAATGAGGTGAATCTAAACCCAGTTTCTTTTGATGAACTTCAGGATGCGAAGGTCTTGGAACTATACGACTGAATGATATACATCAAGTGTTCCACTGACTACAGTTTGGGAACATTTGTTCCCAAATCACTGGGATACGCCTCTGAATCGATTGCAACTCTTAATCAGATTAAGATAACAAAAGGAATAGAAAACAGAAAGTAGCAATAACATAGGTTGAGTCAAATGGGGTTTAGGGCACTTAATCTGTAAATTCACATCTATGTCCTGGCTAGAGGCCATGTCTCATGGATGACAAGTCTTTTGAACTTCTGCTAACCTGTAAGTATAATGTATTCACACAAGTCATTCAATTCTTTGAGTTTCATACCTGCGCTAATCCACCCCAGGATTACTTGGAATTATTTTAGGCAAATATTTATGACTCAGTATATTTAAGTCAGAGCTCAAAACAGTGAAAATGGAGGAATGACATTCCTTTTCCTCTACACACTGAATAAATAGAATTTGGCTAATTTTAAACACACCTTTCTTTTTTTTGGATATCCTGTCTACAGGAATTAATCTTTTTCAGTGAAAAGTACTTAGCATGCATTAATGGTGTACATTAATTCAATGATGTGGAGAGGTTTCTTCCTACCTGAAAGTGTTATGCAATCACCAAAGCAAGAACAAACAATAGAGAATTGTATATAACATTGTCATGATACCTATAGCATTAGCAATGAAGTACATATATGGTGTTGATAACTAGTGAGCACATAATGGTGGGAAGTTGGGGAATTAGTCCAGGAGTAACTGAATTTTCTGGAGTCTGTAAGTGCTCATTAGAAGTTGAGAAATGAGGTCCTTTCAAAGTTGGCTGGCAGCGGTGTATAGAGAGTGATGTACTTTGGCTGGAAGAACAGGGTGTCTGAATAGGGCTGCTTTGCTCTCCTGCTCCTCTGGCTGTTTCTTGAGCTTGCCTGGTCTGAGCCAGCAGGTGAGCAAAGAAAGAAGCAGCTCTGTTTACAGGTGAGGGGGATGTACAGATCTCCCTCTAAGCTGAAAGGGTACAGACTCAGTTTTCAAAAACCCTAGGATTCTGGCCTGGTGTCCTACCTAGAACAACAAGTCAAAAAGTAAGTCAAAAGGTACTTTTGGATGTGAATGAGGTAAACCAGGCCTGCTTGTGTAATTTAATATCCCGAGACAGTTAGGCTGCTTTTTAAAAATAGAAGTAACTACTGGATCTATATGGACTGGTTGGTTGTAAGTGGGGCTTTTCTGTTGCTGTTGTACGCATGTTCTTGGAAGTTTTAATATCTACGAAAAAATTTGGCTCAAATGCAACTTTGGGGACCATGCATACAATGGGAGGCCAGGAAGATGGTGTTAAAGATTGGAGAAGTTTTCCTGACATCTGTTGATTCTCATCTTTTTTATGCTTATTTACTTATAACTTCTTTCCTTTCTTATTTCCCCTGACTTAGGTCCTTCGCTTTATCATTTCTTATTCCTGTCACAAATTCTTTAGTATTTTCAGTTTCCAGGTTACTCTCTCTTCCATACTTCAAAGACAAACTTTACTTCCTTCTCTAGCTCCTTCCTAGATTCCTGTTAAGAATTGTTGTAATATACTCAAACCAAATCTTGGTCATGGCCTCCCCTACTTTTCTGGAAAAGCGACTAAAGTTTTTATTGAAACTGTAAGAGGCAGAATGGTGATAGAGGGTCTGTTCCTATCCTTGCTGAGAAGCCACTTATAGCAGCCTGCTGACAGTTGTAGAAAGCACAAAATTGCAGAATACGCAGCCTCTGACTCGCTGCAGCTATTGCCAGTTCAATGAGAAATGATCTCTGCACATTTGAGTGTTGCTTTTGTACTTGCCTGTGAACCTCTGCTGTTAGTCCAGTCCACTAAGAGCACCACTGTTGTTTTGACATAGTAAGTCTTTTATGCTGTGAACAGGGAGAGCCTTAAGTGGAAAAGAAGACCACCTAAAGCAAGTCAGGTAAGTCAGAAAAGAATAACCCAATTATGTGGTGTAGACAAAGGTTGTGTAACAAAGATAATTAAAAGCTGGTAAATTATTCTCACTGATAAGATTGATTACTCAGGAAATAGTTTGTAATATATTTTTTGTCAAGTCGTTAATTATGCTTATCTTAACCTACAGCTAAAGACACATTTTAAACAAGAATTAATGATTTTTCTTATTAAACAGTACCTACTGATACCTACAGCCCCAACTTGATACTTAATTCTGTAGGTTAAAGAAGAAAATATAGGCAAGACTTCTTTTAGATCGGCATTTTTTTCAGAGGGGTCCTATATTTCAATATGAACTGAGCTTGGGCATCTGACAGCAAAATGTGATTGAATTAGTGACATTAATGTTGCTATGCGAAGCTATTCTTGAAGGGTCTAAATCAAAGCAAAAGTGCTTTTTTTCTTGATGACTTGTCTTATTTCAGTATTTACTGTTACGCTCAAAAGAGGAATAACTGAATGAAATTCTGTGACCGCATTATATAAAGACCGTTTTGCGTGATAGTCTATGAGTTCCGTCTGCCTTCTACATTAACTTCTGAATCAGCAGAATTGGATGACAAAGTGAAAGGAGGAATTTGATAGAACATCTTTGTGTTTGTGGTGCTTATCCAATGTACTTCCATGTTCTGTTTCCACAGTGGAAAGACAAAGGCATGCACCGACTTGTACGCTGTGGCTTTGGTCTGTGGGATATATTGGTAGAGGTTATGGAGAGTGTTTCATGATGTGTGGTTACATGGTGACAGCACAAGAATGTGGTGGGGTTTGTCACTTCAATAAAGAAGAAATTTGTTTCTGTTACACATGCAAGTCAGATATTCCTAAGTGGCCATCAACATGGCCACTAGGGTGATTCTAGATAGTTCCCCTGTCGGAATTTGGTTTCTTGACCTAATGTGACCAGCTGTTGGGGTTGAACAGTGTAGGAAGGGTTTTTCATACACTTTCCTTTTTTTGGCTTTTCCTGAAAGGGGTGACAAATGGGTTTGTTAGGGGTCCAGGGCCCTATCAGAAACTAAGTAGACAACAGCAGCTGATGTCACACAAAATCAGATCTCCAGCAGTTGTAAGTAAATGATCTTTGCTCAGTATTAGCTTAGGTCACCATCAGAAAGTGATCTCAGAATGGAAACAAGTTGTACTCTATTGTGGCTTCACTCATAGTTTTGCTCATATATAGAGAGGAGGTAACGTCATGGGATGGTACAAAAGAGATAGGATACTCTTGTTCTAACTGGATGCTCTGCTTGCTAACGTTTCCTTCATAACATCTTTTTGTTTTCTGAATCTCACGGATTAAATTTTCTTTAATGAAAGCCCACATATTGTAATTAAAATGCTTTTCATCCTTGTGGATATTAAGTGGTATTATAAAGTATTACCCCATCTTAGGAGAATAATTTTCATCATTAGATAAGTATAGATGATGTTCTGTATGTTATTGGAAATAAAAATACACAGCTAAAGATCTCTTGTTCAGCAAAACAATTAAGTATGAGTTTATAATCTTAATAGATCAGATTGAAAATACCTGTTAGCCAAAGGCATGATGATAAAACAGTGGCTGCAAGCCAAGTGGTTCAAATAAGGAAACTGATCTGTTGGTTAAGCAGCACTCATGGTTAACCATCACTACCAAGTGCCAAGAGTGAAGTGATTCATCTTCTGTTGAATTGATCTTATTTTTCTGAATGAAGTCTGCCCCACGTTTTGCAGACCTCATTATCCACGTGTTCGCTGAAATCTATTTGTCTTACACGTATGGATGCTACTGAGATCAGACTCTGCATATACAATGTATGTCCTAATGTAGCCTGAATGTTGGAAGACAAAAAGAAAAGTCTTAACAAGCTAATAACAGTTGAAATAACTAAAGCTATGGAACCTATGGTCATACTCACTGGTAGAAAAAAGATGCCAAGTACAAAACACAGTCTTCCTTATCTCCATGCAAATACCTCTCATCCTAAAAACTGGAGGATCATTGGTGGTAAAAAGCTGCACAGATCTATTGAACATAGTAACAGGCTTCTGCTGTTATTATTAAGTTTTATCATGGACAGACTGATTGGATTTTTAGGCCTGTTTCTGAAATATAGTTTTTATTCTTGCACATTTAAATTGTGTCCTGACTTCACACTTTGTGTCTTACCATCTGAAAAGTTCACAGCTTGTATGATCCCCACAGTACAATAGTAGAATATATCCTCTTAGTCCTCCTGTAAAGCTTACTTAGAGTACTTACAATATTGATGTTTTAACAGCAGTATCCTCACAAAGATTTGAAGTTATTTGACTCTGCAGACTAAAATCCCACGTCGCTGCAGGAACTGGCCCTGCAGAAGATGGGGTCAGGGATGAGACGCTCTAACAGCTAGAGCCTTGAAGTTTCACTATGCTGCTCCTATTGGTTTAATTCTAAGAATAAACAGTCTTGAGGGCTGTCAAACCACAGTCTCAAATTTTAACACCATGTGTTTATTTTCCCCCAGGTTTTTGTTTTGTTTGTTTTTAAACCAGCAGTGGATTTTGAACTATACACATTGCGGAGATTGATAGAAACATGTATTAGTGTATGTTCTCTGTGCACCGGTACGGTGGCTTCAGAAGCTAGCTATAAGTCCTCTGAATTTTAGTTTGAAAAAGCTACCATTTGACACCTAACTTGATTCCTTTCATCCCTGTTTTCCAGATGCCTTTTGGGATTTACCTCAGAGTATTTGCGTTAGAACCAGCACACTTACTAATGATACTCCCTGCGAATCAGAGGAAGAAAAAAAGAGTAATGGGAATTGGGGCCTCAGATAGATAAAGCTGCATAAGATTTTATTTGTTTATTGAAACTAAACAATCATTTATCTTGCCACAAAACTGGGGTCAGTGTGAGTGGTATGAAGTACCAAAGGATATGAACAGTATTATTCAGAGAGAGGTATTTCTGTGAAACAAGGTCTCAGTTTATTATGTCAGGTGAGCTCTACCCAACCTCTCTGGGTATTTTGGGTGTTAATGGAAAATACTTCCCCTCTTACCTCATATTATTTACCTCAAGAAACATAACCCAGCTTTTCACTCAACTATTTTTTCTGATCATATTTGAAACGGAAAACATGTAACATCCGTTTGACAGCCACAGGATGACTCGCCTTGAGTTTCTCTCACAGTACTTAACTTGGGTAGTGAAGTCGCTATGGGAGGGAAATCAAACACCTCATGTAGTTCTGAAACTGGATGATGAAGCAGATGTGTGCAATCTTTAGCTTGCTACCTACATTAGTTATAACTAATGGACTATAACTAATTCGGGGTCCTCACAAATTAGCAAGTATTACGGAAAGAACAGGAGTGGGAAAAAAAAAAAAGGAGGTTGAACCAAATCTAGCAAGAGTGTGGAGGTACATCTTTTTGAATAAGTGGCCTATTAGGGATCTAGGAACACTGGCTACTACTAAATCGAGGATGTGGAAAATAAAGGTGTTGCTATAAACAATAAAAGTTTGTTCTCTGATAATTTTTACCTGCAAAAAAGCTACTCAGAAACTAAATATTGCTTCTGTGAATGGTGTATGGGGTTAGGATGACAGAAGACACACAGGTCAGGCACTTTGTTGAAGAAGGTGATTTTCCTTCTTAAATGATGATGGTGGTGATGAGAAGGAAGGGATAACATGGAGAACACAACCTATTGCAATCTACTTGTTAAAAAATATGCCTGTTACAGAAAGAGTTGGAGCCAACTCTCAGAGCAGCCAGTGATATCTTCATCTCCAGAGCTACACAATATTACTGCAGTAGCTTTACATGAAAGTCTATACAGGAATATGTTATTACCCCAAGCATTTTTCATTCTGGAGACATTTTGTTTCACTTGGAGGCTGTTAAACTTTGCTTCCTTTTCATGTTCTTTGTTCTCAATGGTCCTTACAGGGATCTCATACATTTTAAGGTTGTCTGAAAACACTGGAGACTGTTGGGAGCCTTGCTGGCTTGGATGCATGCCAGAAAATATATTACTGAATACTGAAATCACAGCATCTAAGATGATTGCTGCAACCCCCTCATCCCTTTGTTTTGGCTGAAACTCTCAAGTGCCCTGGAGGCATCTACTATGTTTAAGTGGCTGGGAAAGTAGAAAATAATAGCAGCTCATAGGTCAATTATAACATAGCATGAGAAATTCAGCCACATGTTATAAAAATTAAAATAAACCAATTGGATTTGTCTGCCTGAATTCTGAGCATTCACTAATACAAATGAGTGACAGCAGGACTTGGGCAAGTCATATTTCCCAATTAGATTTAAAGGTAGTAGTCATTCAGTGGGCAGGGTTTTTTTCTGTGGGAAATTTTCACTGGTTCAGAATGGCTGTTTCACTATTGTTCAGTACTTCTTTAATGGCAAAAACTTAATTCAAGAGCTAGCTTTGGGGGAAAGCTTTATGATTGTTTTGCAGACACAAAAGTCAGAAGTAATCTAGGTAATTTCAGCATCTGAGTATCCAATCTGCAGATCTGCATTTTTTATTTTACAGGTCTAAGATTGCTGGGTGATCCTTGCATTGCAGAAGTCAAAAGTGTGTTTTGAGTGACCAGAACACACTGTGCTTTTTGCTTAGCTTTGTGCTACTCTATATCATACATGGAATTATCTTCAGTTCAATAGATCTCTTGCACTGACTAGTCGTAATTTCATCATATGTAATAATTCCTGGTACTGGAGGGATGTATAGCATCTTTTTTTACATACAGAATAAAGAGCTTATACTGGAGAAAAAATTATTTCCTTAAAATCAGGCCTCCTGTAATTTAGAAAGTGCTTTAAAACTGAGCAGGCAGACTTTTATGCACCCACTCCCTGACTGCAGCAATCATACTGGTAACTGAACTCTACAAAAGAGGGTCACCTTCACATAAAATCTCAGGTTTGTATGTTACAGCTTGAATACCAGTTTAAAGTAGTACCTTGGAAAGGCTAATCTAGAATCACATAGGTCAGCTTGTTCTTCACTTCATAGAGAAGAGGGCACAAAGGATAGAGAAGAGGGCACAAAAGACACATGGTGCACATTAGCTCTTAAATATGTGGAAACCTATTTCACTGCTTCAGGAGAGTTTTGTTCTCCTAGAGGAAGAAATTATGCATGCCGAGTTAAAGATCAGAAATTAAAAAATTGTTGTGAAATAGAAATGTTTAAAAATGTATAAAATCTGTACATTTTGCATAGCAATTTCCAAAAAGTTGGTCAGTGGCTCTTAGGTGGTACTGTGCCAGGGACCCTGTCATAACCACAAGGAATACAGTGTAAGGGAGCTGGTTGTTCAGGATCCCTAGAAGCCTAGCAGATGGCAAGCCAAAAAATCTGTCACTGCCTGGTTCAGCTGTTCTTCATCTTTTCACTGTGGAGACACAAAGTGCCTGGCATATACTAAAGACAGCAAGCTTTGACTAAAGAAAACCGATACCTGACCTGAAATGGAAAGCAAGAGACTTCTTAGTGACACAAATGCTTGGTGACAATTTTATGTTGACAATAATTTCCATTCAGCATGTAGAGTTTGTTATTCTACTTACATCATTTTGAACCTGAGTGTTGCAGCACCATGAAAAATTATAAAAATAATATAAAGCAGCATTTGTTAATCATGTACCAATCTAAGATTAAGCATGCTGCTAGGCAAATGCTTCTGAGACTTGTTCAGCTGAATCTCTTCAGCATCTCTCATTTCTGAAGTGCTGAGAAAGAGACATGAACTAACTTGAAATAGTAACTTTTTTCAGCTGCTGGAAGGATAACTACACACATTAACATTTACTTGAATGTTGTCATTTATGAGTTGAATCAGAGAACTGACAGGCAAGAAAACACCTGCTTTATTTTTTCACTCTTTCTGAATGTTCTTGGAAAGATTCTGGGTTGCTGTTGAAGTTAATGTGTTTTGGGTTTGAATTTCTTGTTTTGAAATCAAAGCCAGGCTTATTAGGAAAATTATTCTATTTCCATCTCTGATTGGCAGAGAGCAAGCAGTTCAGCTCGCATAAAATCATCTGCTTGGCCATTCCAGTTAAAATTCTTACACTTGAAAATGTCATTGCATTGGCATGTATTTCTGTACCCCTAAGAACAAAAGTGATCTTGAATACAATTTCCAAGCTATGAAACATACTTTTGTAAGCAGTTTCATAGAACATAAGGAACATCATTAGAAAGATCAGAAGCAATATCTAAAATATCAGACTCCTCCTTCACTTAGGGCTGTGATTCATGGTTGTTATCATTTGTATTTATACCATATTCTCCGCCCCTGCCTATTTCCAGGAATTCACTGTGTCTTAGGAAGGACAGCAGGTGGGTAATGGACCTGTTCCTCAATCACTGTTGTTCACATGCTGATATATTAAGATAAAGTTAAAGTTGATGACAGTTCTAATCAGTCCATTAATTTGCAAACTCTGGCAACTAAGGAATAAAACACGTGCCCTTCTTCATCTCTTGCTATTCAGGCAGAACATCCGAGACAGAGCAAACTGCAGCTCAGTCCTACATAGACTCTGATTTAGAGAATTAGAGTAAGAAAAAAAGTTTCCTATTTTTGAAAAGTGGACTTTTTAAAGGAACCACTTTAAATAATGAGAATAACACACTACAGGATTTTACGACTTGTTAGCACAATTAGGAATGACATCTGCAAAAGCTGTAAAAGGCTGCTTTATCCTCTGACAAGCTATCTGCCATGAAATAGGGGTTTCATGTTTGAATAGACCAAGCAAAATTCATCTTTTAATTTCAGCCTAAATCTGAGCAGGAAGCTGAATAACAGAATTTTACTGAACAGCTTTCACAGAGGGTTCAGCAATGTTAAAAACAGAGGAACTTCCTCCTGTTCCTGTCTCTAAATACCAGCATTACTTCATAGAAAAAAATGAATGTATCAAAAAGTATGAGCATACAGCAATTATTTTTGTCAGAAGTTACCTACATTAGCCATTTATGAGTCATTATTCTAAAACAGAATTATTAATACTCCTCAATCCTGAAATGGGACTCACCCCTAATCCTGAAGACAGTGAAAAGCTTTTTAAATGGCAGGAGGAGGGGAGCAAAATAAAGTCCTAAAGTCCTTTAAGACTAATGCCACAGAATGAAGTAGTGAAAATATACAAGAGTTTCTGCATATGGGTGAGGCACAGCAGCATCTGCTGGAGAAAGATCATCTCATGGTTTCTTAAACACAGAACTACTGCTAGTGATTTTATCTCTTTCAGTATGATGTTATGATAAAGCAATATATGATAGGTGTGCTCAGGCTGTGGATGATGAGCTTCTAACAGTGCATGTCATGTACTATAAGCACATTAGTTTGAATAAATGATTTGGCATCAACTGTACTGATCTTACATCAAAAAATATTTGCAGAGATGAGGAAAATAATGTATCTGAACCTTCCAGGCCACCACGAGTGTGGGAAACTGGAAAATTTGCAGCTTTCCAATTAATAGCCTAATGATGTTTTTATGAAAGCAAATGAAAGTACAGCTACGTGAAGTACATCTCTGTGGTTCCAGACTGATTACGCAGGCTTCGTTCTGTAACCGTTTTGTAACCCTTCTAGATCTGCTCATGCTTCCTCTCCCCTGCTTTTTTTTTTTTTTTCCCTCCCCTTCACTCCTCTTTCTCACTTTTGAACATAAGGTTCTTTTCAGATTTTTAGCGTTTCTGGATTTGTGGGTTGCTTAGGCCATCCCTTAAGTACACAGAAACTTTTATAGGTCTCCAGAAGTTCCATATGGTGTACACCTGCTCTCTATTGAGATTCTGTAACAATTTGCAGTAGAGTTATTTGTTGCATCAGTCTAAACTGTCCAGTGCTTTTGGGGGATGGTAGCAGGCAGCAATAAAGCACATCCTTTTCTGATAATAATAATAATATTGACTATAATGCCAGACTTCACGGAAACAGAGAACTACTTCTTAGTATTTCTTAGTGTGCTGCAGTACAGAATGTGATCTCTCATAGAAAAGTACTAGTAGGTACTTATGAGGAAGATCATAAATGTGAGAAACAGCTAGATAACTCCATGGGTCGTGTTCCAAACACGATGCAGTAAAAGAATTGCGCTGACAGTTTTCTCCATTTCTCGGTGGTAAGATTAATGGCAAATCTGGCTCTGAATTATTATTAAGATGAGAACGACACGAAGTTACTTACCCAGTGGAAATCAGCCTAGCTCCTTTGTCACTTCATACCAGCACTGAACATAACCAATCTTGTGCATTTATTGGGGGTAACCAGCAAAATAGAGGCATAAGCAGTAACATAAGAAATAACCTGGGGATGTATTTGTATCAACTGTTATGTAATCAAAAATTTTTTTAGACAGCCAGTGTAGTTGCTAATTAATTCTGCCTGTTGAGCCAATTGTCTGCTACTTTGTAACTTCATGAAATCCTGAGTTGATTGAGGCAAAGTTGTGCTCTGTTATAGGGAGAACTTCTTACAGCAACATTGGGTTTGGTTATCGTGCCGCCATTTTTTGCTTTGAATCAGTAAAGCTATTTTCTAAAATAGAAAATATATGGGATATCATTTCCATTGGCTCCTGAAATATACAATATTTGTGATTCTCACAACAGGAGGACCGTGCCATATGGACTGTCTAACTACAGAGGCAGTTTTCGAGGCAAAAGGTCTACAGGCCAGATTCAAAGTACTTTCCAGTCTTCATTTCGTTGTTCTTGTTTGGATGCCCATGACAAACAGTGTTTGCAGTTTTGCAGAACAACGCAAGACAGAAGAAGGTGAGTGTCTTTTAATACTACAAGCTGTCTACCTGATTTGATTATTTCATGGGGATAAATTAATCGAGTTGCACGTATCAAATGAAAACGAGTAATAAATACACTGATTTTAAATAAAATTCTCATCTCCAGTTGTGGTGGGTTAACCCTAGCCAGCAGCCAGGCCCGTACACAGTACATGTAAGTGGGATCAGGGGGTGAATAGGAAGAACAAGAGCAAGAAAACTCATGTGTAACAATCAAGAGAGTTTAATAGGTGAAGGAGGAGGGCAGGCTCAGTACAGTACTGTTTGAATTTTCTTTTTATGATGTGCTATTTTTGAAATAGCAGATCTATCAAGTTAGGAGCATACTTACTATTGCACTGTTTTAGGATGTTTAAAGTTTTGTCTAGTCTAGTGGAGACTATGACATTGTCATTTTATGAATGGATCTGTAAGGGCAACTGATGAGAACACAGTGACACTTAAAAAATCTCTCTTCCCCAGAAATCATGGATCAATGAAAAAGACAGAGGAGAAGGACCAACGCACGGAAGAGGAACAGACTTTAATTCAGTAGCACACGGTTTGGAGGATTCTGAGCAGTCAGGTGTGCTACAGGTATTTGATGTTGAAAAGTAGTATTATTTTTCAATAAATTTTCTTTGTATTTATTATTTGCAGAACTCTAAATTCTTCCAATTAATTATTATCAAATCCTGCTAAATAAGGGCAGAATTTGGCTAATAAGTTGTTTTTTTTTTTCAATTTATTTTGTAAAAAATATATAGAACTGCTACAGCCTTCCTCCTGCTGATAGTGATCCTTCAAAAGCTGGATTCTTTGGCTATAAGCCAATACATATTTTGGCAACAGTCCCCCTCCCCCCTCCTGTTTTTGTGGGCAAGGGCTGTTCCTGTCTATCTTCTTTTTCCTCATTTAGCACTGCAACATGTACCAGTTTAAGCTACGCATCCCAGTGCAGTGCTCCAGTAAAACTTAAATTTCAAGGTAGAGAAAGAGAACAAACTTTGTGGAAAAAAAGTATTAGGAGGGAAAAATAACCTATTTTAGATGTCAGATAGAAAGAGGTTACTGTGACCTAGTAGCCAGTTTCAAGAAGTTCCAGTTTCAAATCTACCTTTAATATTATTGCTACATATGAAATGCCATTTGATGTCAGGATAAGCGAATACTTGTAGTTCTGGGTAAAATTAAGCAGCCATTAGAACTAGAAAAATTAAAAAAAAAAAAAAACCCAAACCCACAGCATTACCTGAGATTTTTCATTATGAATGGAAGCACTTGGATTAGAAGTCTCCAAGCTGAATTAATTGCTGTGATTATTTGATCAGAGCTAACTGGTACCATTCACTCTGTGGACACATAATCAAGGAGATGAACCAAAGTTCCATCAGATAATAAAGAGTTAAATCGGAGTAATTAAGTGGGTTGTTGTGGTTCTTATATTAAAACTTAAATTTTTTTTTTCTGAAGCTCAGAAGGAAGAACTTAAACTACAACTCTCCCTTGAGATGGACAAACTGGATGCTTCAGTCTGATGCCAGTGGAGAATTCAGCAGTTGGCCACACTCATTTCAACAATGCCACTTTGAGGGCATGTGAACCTGTATGAAGAAGCTTTCTCCAACGAGCCCCTTCCGAGAGTCTCAGTAAAGGATAACTTTTATCACGTAACCTGGCAGGAATGTATCGCTATTGAAGAAATATTCAAAGGCAGATCTAATCTTGAGCAACACAAAGTTTTGGGAAGCATTTATCTACGTGATTTAAGAAAGTATAATAGAAACATACTGTTCCACTTACTGCTTGCTGTACATCTGAGGAATCCAGCTTTATGCAGGCAACTGTAATTGGAGAATGTGATGAGTTAGAGAGAGATTGCTTGTACATGAGTTCCCATTAAGAATAAACAGATACAAAACGTTTCTCTCGTTAATGTATGCAAGCCTGAATCATCATATTGTAACTTTGTGGCAAATGTTTAAATGACAGTATCTATGCAGAATAAAAATGAGTGGCTAGTATAAATATTCTTATTAACTATAGCAAATTAAGCGTATCTATTCCATAGATTACCTAATTTAGGCATAAATTATTCCTGCACCTCTTAAGTTCCATTCTAAAACATATGGTGATAATTTAGGGATGCACAGGAGTTGATGAACAGAACTCCAGTTATTCATCACAACAGATTTCCTAAAGACGAAAGTGTAGGACTGTGGAACTCCAAATGAAACATCACACAATCAGGATAATTTACTGTACTAGACCATTTGCTATTCTACACAAGTTATCATCCACCGCCATCTGTTTGCTAGTGCTATAAATCACATTTCTAGCTCTTCATTGAAACATTGTCACTAAATAACTTGGATTGACAATCAGGATTATATCCCGCTCTTGACATTTTGCAGTGTAAATGATTTTTTCAGAAAGGGAAGGGACTTTTTTGGATAGGAGCATGCAAGAGTAAGCTAGGAAAAAAAAGAAAAGAGAGAACAGGATTTGTGAAAGTTACTATATTATTTAACAAGAAAGAGAGGAAATCCCTTACTTGTGACATTACAGATATTTTTTTTGTTTGACTGATCTTCATGCAGACTTTCCCCAGAGCACATATCTTAAACTGCAACCCAATGACATTAAATTAAATTCTATCAGAAGAAAGATGGAGACCAAAAAAAAAAAGAAATTAACAGTAAAAATGGTTATATAGGCTTAAACCAGCGGTAACAGACTTTGTTTGAAAGAAGAAAGGGAGGTCTTTGCCAAAATATATATGATATATTTTATATATATGTGGATATATTTCATAAATAAATTATTATAGTTATAAAAGTAAATATATCTTTCAGTTATTGCATTTGTATTAGTTTCTTACTTGCTGTCCAAATGATTTTGTACATTTATAGAAAATAGATTATTTATTGTATAAAAACACTTCACGTACTATTTTCCCATAATTTTTAAGAGACACTGTATAGTTTTTGGGTTTTATAAAAATAATGGAACTTTGATTATGAGAATGCTTGATGTTCATTTATAGCTGCCAACTGGCATTCCCCCCAGCGCCGAGTGCATACATCCAGTTCATACAAAAATGCACCTTCTCTGAGAGACTGATAGCTCTCCTAACAGTTTCAGAATTGAGTATTAAAACATAATAAAAATGTATTTGATAATAACTATACATAAAAGCTGCATTTCAATTTGTATCCTGGGACAAACGGGGAGGCAGTGGTCATTTGGACCACGAGTGCTTCTTGTGAATGATATTATCCGAGTTCAGCTTAGACATAGCATTATTTTTGGTTTTCCTTGAACTGCAAACACATCGCAGTGCTAGGTGGGCTGTCAATGCCTCCTTGACTGATAAAATTCAGCTTTTCGATGAACTGCTTAGTCTGTGGTTTGGATTTCTACTGTCTTTCCCTATATTAATTCAACTGAAATGTTGCATTTGAAGATGGAGTCACACCTTCCCCAGTCCCACATGCTTTCACTCTATTTTAAACGGTCACAGAAAAGAAAGAAAAAAAATCAAATTGGGTTCTTCCTTTGGCTTGCAGGTAGATTTAGCACTTGAGTAGAAGGCAGTGGGGTGCTATTGTTGTGCCTTTTCCTCAAAAAAGAAATATCCAGCTTTTTTTCTATGTGAATTCCCCTTGCAGGTAGTTTGGTTTTGGTACTCTGCGCAGTAGCTGAAAACGTGCAGAAGAGGAAAAAACTACAGTTTACTTCAGGTATCGCCAAATAAATCTATAAGCCACAGCATATACCTGAAAATTACATCTGCTGGGTTCTGGTGTCGAACTACCCTTATTATGTCTGGGAACAATTAATGGCTACAAGATTGTTCTTACCTAATTTCATATGTTTATAGAAACATCAACATTAATATTCCTCAGCTCTTAGGGACTCAGTTTACCTATTTTAATTTGTAACTAGAAGATAGTAAGCTAAATTGAAATCCCATTCTTCAAATATTATACACAAAATTAATTTCATATACAACTAATGAGCATTTTTAGCTAAGAAAAAAACTCTTAAAATGTGATTAATCATGAAATGACTATTTGCAGAACTTAGAAATAACTATGCTAATGTTACATGTTGAAAGAATATTTAAGTATACTACCAAATTATTCTCGGTCTGGGATATTATTTTGAGGATGCTTGCATTTACTTTTGTAACAAATTAGTAGTTTTACTCTATTCCATGTAAAACCATTTATATATAACCCTGCTCCAATTCTGCCTGAGTTGCATTGCTCTCGTTGTAGTTCCCACTATAAAAGTTAAGTTTTCACTTGTTAATAGCAATAAGAACAATAAATGATCAAATATCTAGAAACAATGTAGAAGGAAGGTTTAGAAGGATTTCAGTTTTTCAGCCTGCAAAGGAGGATGAAGAGAGAGGTTGTCAAATGCAAAGGGTAGTGACAGAGAGGAAAGCAGCATTTCCTTGTGTTCCCAGAAAGAAACAAAAGAAGTAGAGGGCTTAGGTTAAGGCAAAACCATTGAGGTAAACATCTTGGAATGAAAGGAGGAGTGCCATGAAGACAACGGCCTCCATCACCACCTCCACCTCTTAACTCCTTGGCTGTGCCTTGGGAAAGGGACAGGCTCTGCTGTCAAAGTCCGAGAGGGCAAAGCTGAGTGTGAAAGGGGATACCTACATCTTCCCATGGAGTTAGGTGACTATTCCCTGAGCAGAGCTCATGTCTCATTTCCTGTACGTTAGAACAAATGGCTCCTTGCTCTCTGTACTAGCTTTTGGAGATACTGTTCTTATGCTTCTAATTCTTCCCATATATTATAAAATGCTTGCAAAACCTGCGAGTCAAATTCTTCTATAGAACCTTCTGTTATCTCAATATAGGGATGACAAAATAAGGCATGTAGGAGGAAAAGAAACAGATTTTTAGATGACTTCATCAGGAAAAGTGGTTTTTTTTTTAATAAAGAAACTTACACAAAAAATAGACCCTTGATTTATTAATTTAATTATCCTCACCCTTACTAAGGGTTCTTTGTAACTCACTGATGTCTACAGGATACCCAGGTGGGAAAAGGTGATTTTTAGAGTTATTACATCATACAGGGAGAAGCAATTTTCTCCTGGCTGAACTGTGACAACTTAAATCATTCTTCATCTGCTTTAAGAATGTGCAAAATACTATTTACTATATCCTCCAACTATTTATTAAATGCAGCAGAAGTGAACTGGTTTTTATGCATAATAAAACATGAAACTGCTGGCATGATATAACAGCAGAGACTGAATGAAATGCTTTTGATGGTTTTAAAATTCCCAAGTTTGACACCCAAGTCTCTCTCTCTCTCACAAAACACAGCTGAGCAAAAACAGCTTGTAGGAATTTCTCTTGCTACAGAAGAATGCAAGTATTACATGCACTATAATAGTTTATATAATGACCAAAAGAGATGGTGGCCACAGTTCTGGGATGTATTCTTACCAGACTCACCCTGAATCCTTTTAGATACTTAGCACTCAAGCCTGAAAGCTGTTCCCATCAGCAGCATCTGTCATTTTTCACGCATATTCAAGGTGTTGCTTTTAGGTTTTCAGAACAGCTAGGCAAAAATAACTCTGATGCGAAAGATTGCTGAGGACAATCATGACCATTTGGTTCAAGATGATTTCAGAAGACAGATCTGTGTCTTGATAAAAATAAAATGCAGGCTAACATATGCAAGACTGAATAATGTAGCTAAAAGTTATTGTTAAAAAGGGAACAAGTTTTAGCCATATGAGCATTAAGTCTTTAAATCCACAGCTGGAAATCTGTCGGCATAGTAATCAAACAAAATTGTGAGCAGATGAGATTGAACACAACGTCTGTTTTTGCTACTAGAGTTTTACAATGGAGAAGATATGCTTATAACCTGATTTGGAGAGCTTTATGCTACCAAGAAATGTCAGGATTGAGAGACTTAAAATATATTAAGCAAGTTAAAGCATATTGAACTTTCTGTTAACGTAGAAGTAGCATCTTGCCAAACTTTGTTTAAAAGCACATTTTGAAAACTATTTTGACTTCCAAGTTTTTCAGAAGTACTTTGGAAGACAGGCATACTTTGATTTGCTCTCCAAATGCATCTCTGTAGCTGAGTGACCCATGGTGATAGCACAGCTGAGTTTCAACAGAGGTCTGGGATGACAAGTCTCAGCTCCTGTTCTGCCGTGGAAAACACCTCATTGAATCCTTCATCTCTTAGTGGGTTTTAGATTGAAGTCACATCAGTGTCCATACTGAACACCCCTCCCCACTTCTAGCTTAGTTCTCTCATTTTATTTCAATATGATCCTTATCCATTTAATAACAGGCAGCACTGGTAGTCATTTCCTGCGTGCACCACTTTTAAAAATAAGGTAGATAGGCAAGCCTGTCTAAAAACACCGGCATCTCTGTTTCTTTAGACATCTAAACATCTTTACCATGTGCTATCATTCAGTCATCAGTAAATGGATACCTTGACTCAAACTTCCTGCAGTTGTCTCTGTCAACATAAATGGAATTGTATCGACTTGCAAGAGCTCGAGTTCTAGTCTCTTAACAAGAAGTTGTTTAGAAGTCTTTGACATTCAAACTCCATTTTTCCTATAAATATTTTAAAATCGTATACGGATAAGATCATTTGGACACTAAAGGGCCAGTGTGTTAAACAATTAAATGATTTTAGAGAAGATGAGAACTTCCTTTTTACTGGTTATAATGGATATTCCATTAGACAACAAATCACATTTCTTAACTAAACATTTCTGTTAAAGCTGTTTCTCAGAGTGTGAACCAGCTCTCCCTTAAGTTAGTGAGTGTTTATGAATTTAATGAGTGGTGATTGTGCTGTATTTGTCCAGGAATTATTTTTTTTCTGTTGCAATCAGACAATTATAATTTTTATTTTCATAGTTCTTTTTTTTTTTTTAGCTGTCTTATTTTTATGATTACACCCCTCACCTCCCCTAAGAGATGACTAAACAATTTGGAAGTGCTTCAGTGTCTCACTGTTTCTGTTCGGCGTTCCAGGCGCGGCACTCTAGATTGCTCAAGAGGTGAGCTGCCTTCTCTTACCAGTGTGGGCCCTTAGCTATGCAAGTACTTTCTGTGCAGATTTGAAGAGGGTTGGAGCCTTCTGTTGTTAAAAAAATGATGTGCAAACTGTTGCAGCAACATAAAATACATATTGAATGGCTAGTGAACCACATGACCAGATATAAAAATCAAAGCCCAGAGGCTTTCTTAGAAGATTCCTGGAACTATGCATCCATTTATGCAATTCTGAGACCATTAAGATGCAGTTCCCAAAAATAGATGTTTTTCAAACCTGTACTTTGTTTCCCTATATCTATCACAGAAAAGAATTCCATTAATTTTACAATGAAGCCAGTTTACAGCTCCTTCTGGTGTCAATTTGGATAGTCATGGGTCAGCTAAGGGTCACTGTTTCAGTGTTTATAAGACACTTAATTAAGGACCAAGTGGAACCTAGGCATTTGAATTCTTAAATGGAAAACCTTTCTTGATACAAATCTGGTCGTGAATTAAAACATTCAAAACACCTGTGCCAGATCCTGAGGTTTGTCTTCGATTAACATTCTCTAAGCAGAGTTCCAAGTAGACTGGATAATTTTAACTCAGGATATGGAGGAGCACAGAAGGAAAATAAAGTTTAAGAAGAGGAATAACTGCATTACAATTCAGTAACCTCTGAACCATAATTCTGGTTCTGCTGCTATCTCATTATAGGACTTTGGGTAAACTACTTAGGCTCTTGTTGCAAACACTAACACAAGACCAAGACCAAAGGCCAAGTTTCTCTCCAAATAACAAATTCACCTATAAGTACTGTGGCCATATTAAAGAACACGTGAAGGGTCAATGTCTTTTGGCTGAGCTGTCACTGTACCTCTTTGAACATTTTAAGGAATTGGTTACCTGCTGCCTATCAAAAAAATAAAAAAAAAAAAAAAAAAAAAAGAGTTTACAAAACACCAAGAGCAACATGCACATTGGAAAGTAAGTGTTTGGTTCTGGTGGTGATTCAGAGCTGTTTCCTTTGGCTGCCTGTGTGTTCAGGTATTTATTGGTTGTTCTGAAACAATGCTGGAATTGCTTTGTGTGGTTGGTTCCAGTCCTCCTGCGTGCTTTCAACCAGAAGGGTTAGAAACATTTTTAAAGGAAAGATAACATGTTATGGCCACTATTTAAACTGAGGAACTGTAGGATTGGGTAGAAACCTGAAGAAAACTGAGCAAGGGGCATGAGGTATTTGATTAGCATCTCGTTGGCAATGTATATGCCATGCAAAAATCTTGGGGGAAAACAGTCCCAGAAAGCAAACTAATGCACCTAGCATGCTCAGAAACTTCTCAATATTGCAACATCTCTCACTAGTACCATTAATATTAAAATACACACCCTAGTTACCCTCATCCAGCCCCTGAGGTACTACTTTGTGTATGATTCTGTGTTCTTAAGAGCAGCATCAGCAACACACTGTTCCACTGTGTGTTTGCCAGAGGAGGCAAGGTGGGCACTGGGCCCTCTGTCTTCAGATACAGAACTATGCCACCCAAAGAAAGGATTCCCAAGGAGGGCATTTTACTGCAATGATTATTTATTTCATTGATGTTGCAAATGTGTTCTCCCAAATATCACTGAGCAAACGGAGAAAATATGTTTTGCTAGTCATGTGCATTGTCCTCATAAAGAGTTCTCACAGCCTTTATTTCCACATATGCTGCACTATCAGTGATTTTTGTTTTCCAAAGGGCAGTGCCTGTTTCCAAACTGCTTCTACCGTGCCTGCCTCACTTTGCAAAAAATATCAGTCTCAAAACTAACAGTCTATTAGAAAAAACATAAGTTCCAAACTCCCTTTTTCTAATTTTCAAGAAATGCTGGTACAGAAAGAATATGGCACAGTTACAGTATCTGGAACAGAGAGGGCTCCAGCATCTGCTGCAGCAAGAGAAAGCTCAGTACAATCTTTCAACAACTTTTTTTTTTGCACAACTGCCAACATTTTTGATAACTGCGTTTTTTCTCATCTGGCCTGAATAAGATATGACTTTTTTTTTTTTTAAACAGTGTCTTTAATAACACTTTTATAATGGGGCTGCCTGACAGTACACATTAGAACATTAGCCAATGTTCCTATGTTAGTCAACTTCTATTTTTCAAGTGTTCTTCTGTTTGTGCACAAAATAGTTCTCACACTACTTTGTGTGCTTTATCTGTTTCTCCTACTGGAGATCTCACTGTTTGCAGACTTCATTTATAGAAAACAGCCTTAAGACATTTATCAAGTTTAGTTTTCACTTAGAAGACACAGGAACATTTTATGTTGTACAAACCATCACATCACTTTCTTAAAGAACTCCTCTAGAAATTTTTCATTTCTTTGTCAGAGGTGCTTAGATTAGTAAACCCACAGATTAGCATCCACTAAAGATGCCTTTCCAAATCTTGTTTCTAACTTAAAGGTCCTTACTATCCACCTTGCAATGCTCTGTATTTCATTCAGCACATGTATTACCTCAGTCCCTCATGATAAACAATTACCTTACTGAGGAACCTCCTTTGGTAAGTTGTACTTTTAAATAATCATCTGTTGGAGATGCAGACCCATTACAAAGATGCTATTCATATTATTTATTCACATTTTCTGTTCCAGCATCATATGCATGGTATTACAAACCAGTTATTGTTACCGTTTCTCAAATACAATATGTTCTTTTCTAAACTATACAAACGCAAGCAATTCTGCTAGTTGTCTACTGCTGTATCATGCCCTCTTCTATATATGCAAAGAGAGACCTTGTTGAAATACAGGCCAAACAATTCAGCATATCCAAGACGATTAATTCACCCGGCCATCTGTCAAAAGTAGTTATAAGCAGCAGAAAGTTTGTAAGGTTCAACAACTCACAACTGAAGGGTAAAAGTTTACTTTCTACAGTAAGTAAGCTAAAACACTTGGAACTTCAGCATTGTGCCCAATATAAGTATGTAGAAAATAAAAGTATAACATATTACCTAACTAAACAGCTTTTTACATAGCCGCTTTGTCCTACAAAATAATAAGTTCATCTCAAAACTATAATAATACAATTTTTTAATTTAAGATTTCACGGAAGATGGCAGCTCAATCAACATAAAGGAGAAAGCTAATAGTTGAGAGACACTGTCAAAAAAAACCCCACGATAGATGTTTTTTCTGTGATGGTATTTAAGCAGCAGTTACTCAGAGCCCTCACTCTTGTAGTTGCTCATAAACATGATGTGCCACTTTGATTGTTTGACTACCTAAGTCTTGGCATTCTCACTGTACACTTCCTAACACATAAAGTATCGACACCCTGGCATTTTCCTTATTGCAAGACAGGCAAAGCCCCACATAACAGTTAAATGAAGCTCCTGTGAGAAAGCCTCATTGACAACAAAATTTCCTCCATGTGTCAGCAACAGCAGAAATTGCAGAGGTTGCCTTTGCTGTTCCAAAGTGTTTCATTTGAAAGAATAACTCAAGTGAATACAGTTTCATTTCTGCACTTCATTGTCCCTGTTTTTCTGACACCACCACTGCAGGCTAGTGACACTTCTGGTTTTCATTATGGAGATTTATTTATTGTGCTCAAGGAGAAGACCTCATATGGGAATGATTTGTGGTCATGAATGATCTGATCTGGACTTCATTGATTTGGAAAGAAGTGCAAAAGAATCTACTCAATTATCCAAATACTCATGCGAGTTACTTTCACATGTTGTTACATACCACTTCACACATTGTTACATATTTTTTTTTTTTGCATGCAAAAAAATCCCCCCAAAAAGCACTAAGGATAATAAAAATACAGTTAGACTTAAGACTCTAATACTTGAGCTAGAAAGTTTTGGTATGTCAAAGTTACTAGCTGCATTGCCTTCCACATCTATATCTTTGTCATCTAAGAAAATTAAAGTGTGCGATTTTTTTTTTCCTTGCAAATTCAACTTTTGCAGTAATTCTTGAAGTTTTAAACGCAAATTTGAAGAGTGAGAAGGGGATGTTAAATACTGAACTTTGTGATTAATATTTAATGAAAATGTTTTTATCAACATTTTAGGTTTTGGTCTATTTGAGACTAGACTGTAGAGCAAAGATGATGACTGTAATAAATTTTTTATTAAGGACAATTATCTTCACTTAGAGTTGTATAGTTTTTCCAACCCTTAAGGCTTCGCTCATTAGTTTTTGTAACACATTTTGCCCTCAAAATACTCAGTGTTATCATAACATCCATTGGAAACAAGGGCACTACTCCAGCTCTTAGGGTATCTTTTCCAAAGATACACAAAAGAAAGCAGAAATGGCTGTTTAGTTTTGACACCTGGCCAGAAGAGAACCTATTCACCTTCCTTGAGGACTGCAGAGATTCTACTCTACAAGATAGAGCAATACTATCCCCATTCTTACATGCCATAATTAATCCATTGCTCTTAAAATTTGCAGAAGCCAGTATCTTTATTTCTGTTTCAACAACAAACTGAGGCTGTAAAACAGGCAAGACCTTTCCCAAATTTACCAATCAGAAATAAAACCCTTTGCACATGAAACTCTGTTCACCTTACTATCCATGAAGCTATCCCAGTGTTCTTGGGATCAGATTAATCTTTCTATTCTTTGATTGTATAATATCTTGCTCACTTTACAAATACTTCTGTATTTGTATAGCCCCTCTTGAACGCAGTTAGAAGAGCGCATGCTCCGCAAATACTACCAAAGCATGGGAAAAACGCTCCTCTTGAGAAGTGTGTTTTCAGAAGAATAAACAATAGCTTGTAATTACTCATCTGCAAAAGCAGAGCACAAAAGCAAAGGGAAGTAGCTGTCCTGAACAGTTTTGTTAGCTTCCAGAGAAGAACATTATGCCTGCAAATGTTTCTCAGACATGCAACTAGAGTGGTACTGCACCCACAGCACTTCCACATGAATTGGGATGACCAGGGAGCTCAGAATAAAGAGCGAACATTAACAAAACAGTAATCAGTCTTGGACCGAAGCTTTAGTAAGAAAACGCAATAGTAAACAGGAAGGGAGCTCTATTTCACATTAGTACTGGCAAAAGAGGCTGAGAAATATAACCAAGACTTAATTGTACTATCCCACTCAACTCTTGCAGTAGCACAGGCTCCTGTTGTGGAATTTGGAGGGGTGTGAAGTTGAATACAACTTCACAGCTGCAAAACTCTGATATTTGAGCTTGGATTTGTGCAAACTGCTAAAACAAATACACTTCTATACTGCGAAAAAAAGTCACGAGAGGGACTCCTGAAGATGGCATTCACCTCACTGCATTTAGTTGCAAAAACTCTCAACAATTCTAATATTTCATCTCCATGAGAACCTCACATCAACATGGCTTTTTTTTATTCATCTCAAGTAAGTTCTCCCAAGTAAGAACACACACTAGGAGAAATTCTGCTCTCCTCCATAAGGTGCAGCAGCAGAACAGACTTTTGTCCAGATGTAAACATTTGTTACCATAACAGACAAAAGCACAGGCATAAAATGTCCCAGCATTGGTTTACTGCAGACTGTGTTCATGGGTAAACCAGTAAAGACATCTGGAATATCATAGTTTAGAAATTATGATTTTGAGTCATGGTCGAAGCTTTTAGGGAGTCCTATTGTTACTTACAAGAAGACTCCACATGTCCTGCATTGAACCCTAGCTTATTAAAGTCTAAGAATTACTTAAAGGCTGAACAGACAGCATTTGATTTATTCCTTTTTAAAAAAAACAACACCATAATTAAGATTCATATTGGGAATTGCTAGCTTATAGTACTTACAACAGGGTTTTTTTAGTTACTTCATTATATTGGCAAGAATCTCAATAAGCCTCCCCACATACTTACCTACATGTGCATTCCATATGTGTTTTCTCCCCTTCTCAAATGTGATTACTGCAATATTTTTTTCTCTTTCTGTCTTTCAAATAAAGAGCTATAGAATTACACATGGCTGCACTTTTAATTAAGATGTAGGTACTGATGCAATTGATAAATCATGAAACGGAAACATTTATCAGAGGCCAAGGTTAAGATTTTGGTATTTTTTTTTTGTACCAAAGCTGCGACATAGACTCTTGATGCTGATCAACTTGGCCTCTGTTCATGGCACCGATCTATCACGCCATTCTTTACTTTCCAGGTAGACCTCTCAGCCCCGGATGCTATTCAGATATAAGCAATTAGCACTGCACAGTATGATCTCTTGTTCCCATATGGTCTGCATTAAGAAAGTGATCCACAAACTGCTCTTGGTGTGGTTTTATGCTCTTGGCATAAAACAGAAGTTGATGACAAACACTGGGAGTGCCTGGTGACACGCTCCCACTTTTGATGCGTCTGGCACCAAAACCTGTCCAGAAGGTTCCCTTTGACTTCTCTGCCTTTTCATCCTGAGCTTTATTTTCCCCATGTCACAGTTTATTGCCCCTACAGCTATGCTTATGCAGCCATTTGTGGGACCACAGGGTGAGCCACAATGGCAAATGGAAAATCTTTCTAAAGATGCTTTGTCATGCATTGCCTATATTAGAATTATAAAATAATATATACTTTAGAGAAAAACTCTGAAGATCATCTAGTCCAATTTCACAGCTAGCTTCAAAGTTAGAGAAAATGTCAATTATAGACCAATTGTCCAGGACCTCATTCAGTTGAATTTTGAAGATCTCCAATCTTCCACAGCTTTTCTCAGGCTCTATTCCAGTGACTGAACAGTCTCACCTCCCCTTCTATCTAGTCAGAATTTGCCCTGTTGTAACCTGTGTCTGTTGCTGAGCATCTGTGTGCCTCCAAGAAGAATTACAATCTGTTTTCTGCATAAACACCATGAGGTCACTAAGACAGGCCCTGCAGCCTCAGTCTGAACAAACCAAGCTCTCTCAGGCTCAGCTTGGATGTTAATTATAATGCTTTAGGTCCCCAAGTAGTAGCTGCCTGTCTGTAGGACTTCATCAATATCTTTCTCGAGCTTGGGATCTTACACAAGGGCTTAAACGTGAACTCACAAGTGGCAAATACAGAAGAATAACTATTTCCTTGGCCCTGTGGCAACTTTCTGCATGCAGAGCGCCTTCAATTACATTGACATGTAATTACAATTACATGTTTAGAGCATAAGTTCCCACTGAGACTTAATTCAAAACTTACCGAAAAATAACAGAATCTTTCCTGACTTTACCCAGCACTCATTCAAATCCTCACTAAGGCCAAACCCTGCACGCCCTAGGGCTTATCTGCATGAATGCATTTAACTCAAAACGAGATGCATCAAAGCAAAAAAGTACTTTATAACTACTTTGATCAAAATGTGTCAAAATGAACCATCGGTCTTCACTTTACCACAAATTCTGCTTTTCCAAAAGGAGGTAGATTTTTCCACATGGACATGAAAGCGCTGCAGAAGAGACAGAAGGGATTTCTACAGCTCTTTGCATTGCTACCACCTCATAATGTAGGACAGAATTATGTGTGTTGGCATACTACAGTGGAGAGTCTGGAACTGTACCTGGACACAAACTGAACTTAGGATAGACAACATCTCCAAAACAACATCTGTAGAATTGATAAGCATGGACAATAGCATTGCTTGAAAAATCTATGAAGCAATCCTTCCTCTTATGTAATACTGCATCCAAAAAGAATGGTCAGCAAGTAAAAGAGCCCAGAAAAACAAAAGATGGTCAAACACCTTTGCAAACATCCTTATGAGAGCCAGAGCGAAATTTTGAATGCGTTCTGCTCATGCTTTTCCACATTTTCCAGTCCAAGAATCAACTAATTCTTATGCAGAATTTCTTGGATTAATTGCACAATGTTCCATACTAGTCTCCACTTTCAATTAGACAGAAATTAGACTAACTTCTTAATTAATTTAAATTTAATTAATGCTGTTTGTTCCTCTCTGCTTTGCTTGCATACATATGAATATGCGCACATCTTGTTTAAAAAAAAAAAAAAACCAACTCTACACAATTAGCTCACAAACTGTTCACAGGCACAGAAATGCTGGTTTAAAGAGTCAGGGGAACTCTTAAGACAGTCAGGAGAGGTCTTTGCTATATTCAGGTTACTGAAAAGAAAGGCAGTAATTGTTTTTCATGTTGGCTACTAGCATGGTCTTAAATTACAACAAATGTTATTCACATTTCAAGGCTTCTCCTTTCTCATGAACCAATAAGCAAGTGAGCAAGAAATGAGTCTTAGGAGGAAGAAGACAACAATCCCAGTGATGCTTTAAGAAGGAATCTTTTTGGTGCAGCTTCATTCTGTGCTGTGCTGCTTCTGGGTCTGAAAAACTGATGTGGCCACCATATGTTATAAAGCTTGCCACACCTCATGAGATTAAAAGCAGTTTTTCATTCACAAGACTTCTGAACTGTATCAGGGAAACTGAAGAAATCTATACTGTTGTGCTGCCCTCTTGCACAAAGCTTCTGAGTTCATAAATGGAAAGGGAACAAAGATTTCAGGCTTTCGCTAATCACAGTGGGTTTGTTAATCACAAAGCAGCTTAGCCTACAAACATTGATGACACCAGAATTTCCTGAGAAATCGCAGTTTTGCATAAAAAGAAAGTAAGGTGGCTTAGCAATGAATCATACAGTACTAAAATTACCTTTTTGTAAGCAGATTTGACAATAAACTGAAAAACTAATTAGAACTGCCTTGATTAAAAAAGCTTTTGTCTAGACTTCTGGTTCACATCATCTGCAGGGTGACTCAAGTGTGACAGTAGAAGACTGAAATGGAGAAACAGAGTGCCTAATGGAACGCCTGAAATAACGCATCTCTATCTGCTATATATTATAATGATGTGTTTGCAGAACATCTGCAAGAATAAAGAACAGCACCTCACTGAAGAGCAGGAGAGAGCAGCTTTCAGTATAGCTTCAGCATCCTAAACACCATGTATGGAGGCTCATCCTTCCCCTTAAAAGAGGTTTTTTTGGTAGCGCACAGACAGATTTCTGGCTGCATCATGCTAGTTCTGCAAGCTCTTTGGTCATTTGATTGTTTAAGCACAGCAGAACCCAAACCGTAAGTATTTGGGGCTTTCTCTATGACAGACATGGGCAGGTTGCTACAGTATGTATAAATGCTTTCTTAAAAGTTAGTACTGAGTGTTTTTAAATAGTAGTTTTTAAGCAGAGGTAGGAAAACAGAAGGAAAATAACAGGGGGACAAGGAAGCTCTTTTTTCATAATTCTCAGTTATGTAACTTCGCTCTGTGGATTGTGGCTGTAAAAATGCCTCTCCCGATATTAGTAAGCTACTTCAAACACTTCCCTATGTTTCTCCTTCAGTATGAGACCTAGCGGAATTTTCCATGTTTCCTTTTCACAAGGAAGCTACTTGTCAGTTTGTCTACCTAACCTGTTTGTTGTCCATCTATGGCTGTCTGTTTATTATTTATTCAGTATAGAAAGGTATTTGTTTACTGTACAGCTGAAGACTCTACAGCAAAATAATCTGGATTTTTTATTATGAGTTCTTACTATGAGATGCTTTCAGATTTTCTGAGGGCTCTTATCTTTCCAAATATGTATTTCTAGTAAATCTTTCTCTGCAATGCGTAAGTAATACAAGAGCACAGAACTGCTGGACAACCTCAGTTGTAAGGATACTTATCTTCCTAGTTTGTTTTTCACAGTGCTTTGATCCATGTACATACTTCCCTTGTACGAATAAACCTGTCGAAATCAACTTCATTTATGAAGTTATGCACCAGCCTGTGAATTTCGAAAATGAATGCTGAAAGATCGAAGCTGCCTAGAAGCAAGAAGCTAAAATCCACATATGGCCTCTTTGAAGAAACTAAAACCATATTTTAACACTATTACAATTATTTTATTTTTCAAAACATAACCAATGACTTCTAGAATACAAGGCTTAGTTAAAATTGAAGTACATAAAGGGACACAGATATGTAGGAAACAGCTTTGGGATTTGAACAGAATAACCTCCCCCCCCAATATCTAAATTCCAAATATTTTTGTATGCTTCATTAAAAGCTGCTGTTCTCAGCAAAATTAGCATTGCCCAGGTAAATCCCATAAACCCATTACTTCCTTGGCAAACAGTTCAAAAGACAAGACAGGGTTTATTTCTTTGTTTCAAGTCAGACGGTTTCACCTTTCATCTTGAAAAGAGATTGAAAAGCTGATAAGTGTAATCTGCTGAAGCAGATATTCGTGAATCTTTTTTTGCTCTAAAGCCAGTGGAAGTTTGCTTATTTTCAGAAGCCTCACTATGTACATTTTGAGGAAAAAAAAGAAACTGTACATGAAGATCTTAAAGTAACAGGCTTCTCAAAAGCTGTTAAAAGGGGAAAAAAAATATCCATTTACAGCGATGGCAATTTGTTCTTACACCATGCAGTCTCTTTCAATGTTGCTGAGTCTTATTAGAAATTAAGGCCATATTATCTGCACTAGAAATTGAGTCAGTTATCAAGCTGGAAGGACTCACCTCCAGCTCTACAGAATATTCCACAGTAAAGATGGCTGGAACTGAAGGAAGGGCTTGAGAAAGCCTCATGCCATCTCTGTCCTGTCCACAGAAATTTCCCAGGAGAACATAATAGCATCTACTAAGCATGCATGGAGGGTTTGAGGGCAGCAAAGAGATACCACAGCATAGTTATGAGAAAGGCCAAGGATCACTACAAGTAACTTATAGAAATAAAATAAATTAAATATTTCAAAAACTAAAACAAGTTAAGCAAACACAAGGAAAAATCCAGACAGCCCCATCTGCTCAATGCGTGGTAGCAATCACTTTCAACACCCAGCAGCAGGGCAGACTCGCAGACTCTTTACTCAGCAAGTACACATTTAATTATGCAGTTTGTGTTAAGTTCTGCACTCTGTTTCCTTACAATGCTGTCTGCTCTTCAGCCTAGGGATATATGAATTAACCTTAAAATTAATTTAAAGTTAACTGGTTCAAGTACTGAAAGTGGTTTAGCCACAGCAACTCCATGTCAGCCAATTTGCCTTGCATGCACCCACATACAGATAAAACTGCGAAAAGTGAATTAGTTTCCATGGTGTTACATGCTCAAACTGCTGTTACCAAGCTGAGGGGTTTCAAAACAATTCAGTCATCTCTACACTATATTTCATAGTCACACAATCATTCATCTAAGTCTACATTTGTAAAACCAGCTGTTGAAGGTTTGAGATGATTTTTTTACCAGCAAAAGTAGAAGCGTGTGAGTGGCATTCCTCAGGGCTTGGTATTGGAGCCAGTGCCATTTAACATCTTTGATGCAGTCATGAAGAGTGGGATTGAGTGCACCCTCAGTAAGTTTGCTGATGACGCCAAGCTGAGCAGCACAGTCGACATGCTGGAGGGAGGGGATGCTGTCCAGGGGCACCTTGACAGACTTAAGAGGTGCGACTGCACCAACCTCATGATGTGCAACAAGGCCAAGTGCAAGGTCCTACACCTGGGTTGGGGCAATCCCAAGATGGGTGGAGAATGGATGGAGAGTAGCCCTGAAGAGAAGGACTTGGAGATGCTGGTGGATGAGAAACTCAACATAAGCTGGCAACGTGCACTTGCCCCTAGAAACCCAATGGTATTCTGGGTGGCATCAAATACCAGTGTATCATCATCTCGAAGAAGTATCTTCACGATATCTGTGTAAAATTAGGTAATATTTAAGGGCATAGGAAAACCTTAAGGCCATATCCCTCCCCTCAGAGACAATAATCTTCGTGAACACTACAGCAACATGTGTTGTATCCCACGTTTGTTTCCCAAACAGCTGAAAGAAGAATCCAGGAAAAGAAGCTATTTGAGATCTTTAAAGCATACTGATAACAATAAAAGAAGAGATGGGTCTTTTAGTCTTTCAGCCCCAGTCAGGGGAGCTGAAGGGGTAATTTCATTTTGTTTGAAATGCCTGACATGGCACAGGATTTTAAATTTACAGAAAGACAACACCGACTTGAGAAAGGTGGATGTGGAGACATGTCAGACTGATTGCTTTTTTAAAAATTGCTTTCTCTGAACTGTTTCATTTTAAATAACGTGCTGCTTTTCAGAAACAAGATGTATACTATAATGCTGCAGAGAACAGAACTGCAGGTGTTGACCTGACCTGTTGAAGAAGATCACAACGAACAACAGGGATTTAGAGCCTAAGGCCTCAGACTGGAATGGAACTCTATACCAAGAGAGGTGACAGCTTAAATGGGGTGCCCTGAAGGAGACTCTGAGCAGGGTCAGTGAGGCAATTTATTTAGGAATCATCACACAATTGATCAACATTCAGCAGAGGGTAGAGCAGACTAACAGCTAGTCTGGCAAATCAAAATCTATGAAGTATAACAACACTTCTGAACACACTTCCTCCTGCTTTTGCTGTCAGTGCAAAAGCATGGCTGGAGACTGCCCTGCACAATCTGCCTGTATGGTCCACAAAAAGCAGTTTTATAAAAACCTACAAAGCATTTTAACCACATCAATAAGACCGAGTTTTACAGACCTGCCGCTGGTATCGGCATTTATCAGTTCCAAGCCATCATTTTAACAGGACTCAGGAGAATTCCTCAACAGCTTTGTTCTTACCAAAACGTTCTTTCCAAGACTTGATTGCCACTGTGAACTCTGAAAGGTTGACTAGGTTACAGGGTTTGGGTGTACTTACCACCCTTATATCTAGAACAAACCACTCTTGCCATAAACTAGATTTAAATATATATAAAATGGGAGATGTAGCTGCCAGCACTTGATTAAGTTGATTTTTGGCTTTGGAAATGAAGCAAACCCATCATGCTTATAACAATACCTGCCTCTCCTAAAACCATAAGACTAGCCATAACACAGAACTGAGAAAAGCATTCATTAAAAGAGCAATAAGCAAGAACACTTACAGAAGATTAGATGTAATATAGGGTAATGATGAAAAAAAGCACTGATTATATATAACAAGTCTGTTAAAAAGAGTTTTGTTATTTTTCCAATACCTGATGAACTTCATGAGGTTCAACAAGGCCAAGTGCAAGGTCCTACACCTGGGTTGGGGCAATCCCCATTGTCAGTACACAATGGGGGGATGATGTGATTGAGAGCAGCCCTGCTGAGAAGGACTTGGGGGTGCGGGTTGATTAGAAGCTTGGCATGAGCCGGTGATGCGTGTTTGCAGCCCAGAAGGCCAAATGTATCCTGGGCTGCATCAAGAGAAGCGCGGCCTGCAGGTTGAGGGAAATTATTATGCCCCTCTACTCCTCTCTTGTTGGAACTGGTCCAGAGGAGGCTACAAAGATGATCAGAGGGCTGGAGCACTTTCCCCATGAGGACAGGCTTAGAGAGTTGGGCTTGTTCAGCCTAGAGAAGGCTCCAAGGAGATCTTATAGCAATCTTCCAGTACCTAAAATGGGCTACAAGAAAGCTGGGGAGGGACTGTTCATAAAGGCTTGTGGTGACAGGAGGAGGGGGAATTGGTATGAACTGGAGAGGGGCAGATTTAGACGAGACATTAGGAAGAATTTCTTTACCATGAGAGTGATGAGACACTGGAAAGGATTGCCAAGGGACGGTGTGGCACCTCCATCCCTGGAGGGGTTCAAGGCCAGGTTGGATGGGGCTTTGTGCAGCCTGATCTAGTGAGACATGTCCCTGCCCATGGCAGGGGGGTTGGAACTGGATGATCTTTAAGGTCCCTTCCAATCCAATCTGTTCTATGATGTTATGTTGTTGAATATGTGAAGTATAAGGTCTTGCTCTTTCATATTTATGATCCGATTTCAGATTACTCTGAGAGTCACTAACAGGCAGAAGCACATGACAAATGCTGTCTTTGTGTGAATTAATGCAAAATAAATTGTTTTCCGGTACTTGGTACTGAAATGTTTGGATTGGCTATGATTAATTTTGCAAGAACACAGACTCAATGTTTTAGAAAACTCCATCCAAAAGATTATATCCAACCATACTCTCTTAATTACTCGAGATACAATTATTATTTTATTTAGTTTACTTCATCAGGATGTTTTTCCCCTGTTAATCACTTGCTGTATCCCTAGAGGCACTAGGGACTAATCTTACAGACTTCACTGAGACGCCTTGTACCATTCAGCAAAAGGAAGGCTCTCAAAAACTTCTCCAAGCATTATACTCCGGCAGAGTCAAAGTCCCTTTTATTTCAATAGGATTCAGATCAGAACCCAGAAAATAAATAATTCTCTTCTAGAAAATTCATGGTTAACAATTTACACTTATTTTGATACGCAATCTTCACCCAGATCCACATTTATTTGCAGATTTTAGCCGATGGTTTATAATTTAACTCTAGAAATGATCTGGTTTTGCCTTCTTCTGCACTAAATGTGTCTGCTTAATCCAAATGATGGTCCAAGCAAGTATCTGCCCTTATCATTAGGTTCACACACCAAAAAAAAAAAAAAAGCTGCTTTCAAAAGCAGCTGAAGGACTTGAGAGCACAAATTCCTTGTGCTGTTAAGCAGCTAGAAAATTTGAAAGGTCCTTCCCCTGAAGCCAATGTTACCACACATTAACATCGTAAATTAGTCAGTGCCTGCAACTTCCCCAGCAGCACCTTTGAAGGGAGCCTTAAAAATCTGTTCCACGAGAGCATCTGAAGTTAGTTTTGTTTTTTTTAATAAATATATATATACACACACAGTATCTGTTCACTCAACAAACAGCTTATTGGACCAAGAGTGTCAAAAAATATAGACATATATTGCCCTTTACAATTACTACTGGTTTATGTGCAAGGCAATTTAAGGTGATTAAATGATGTTATTTAGTCATAACCTTAACAAACTGAAAAGCTTTTAAATAGTGCAAAGGATTTCAGAAACTTATCACAAGTATAAACAAAATTAAAATTTTGGACATGGAAAGAACACACTTCAGTGCTAGAAAAGTCACACTCTCTGACTTGATAAGAAAAGAAAAAAAGAAGTAAATACAAACCTTCAGAATAAAATGTTACAGAACATTAGCATATATAGCCAACAATATCAGTGACAGCCTGCATGGATGCAACTGGAGAGTAGCTGGGTTGAGTTCAAAATCACCGAGTCTTTCAGATGAAAGACATAATGCAATTCACATCACTGACTGAAGAAAGAGTAATCTGCATCATAAATGTATTTAGATATTACAAAGTACCCTGTGAGAAACACTTATAGTGTGTTATTAAAAAATATTCTTTCAGGGCTTCAGTTAAAGCAGAGACATGTCAGTAACACAAGTCCAAGTATGGGCATGCACGTGGTGGACAAGAGGAGGTCTGCATTTTTGCTGTAGGAAAAAACTAAAGCAAATCCAATAGATTATCTCAAATTGCACAGTTGGATTAACTGAAAAATTAATAATAATGAAATAAGTTTCAGACTTGCTGCCATTGGCCGGAGTAGCTTTCAAACCCACAGCAATGTTACAACAGTTTATTATTCCAATTCACAGAATAAATATAAACAAAGAATTCTCCCCTACACAGAATTCATGCCTTATGGGGAAGACTTTTCTCATGAACCAGTCCAATTCAAACCCAGTGAGAAGGCAGGAAATTAGGGTCAGAAAATTACAATAGAACAAGATAAGAGATTGCTGCAACATAGACTCCATCTCAATTTAATTAATTTTACAGATGGACCTCAACAAGCACTCAAGAAATTTATCACTAAACTTATGGGGAGATCAAAACCAAAAAGCCCCTTTATCAGGATACCACATTTAAACAGACCTTCCGTCCTCACAGGAATCCTGAGTCACATAGCCTGTTGGAAACTGCTCTGTAACTGCTTTCAGAATCCTTTTTTTGACAAGGGTTTGAGAGTAGTTTCATCTGCAAGAGCTACTGTTCCCACTGCTACAAGAAAATAATTTCCTTGGCTAGCTGCACACATCTTATTTCTTAATTCTGATACTTTTGGCTACTTCTCAACCTGCCACCCTCTCTCCAGCTACTGAAGGTAATGTTATCCATTTCAGCTTAACAACAGTGAAAAGAAAGTAAGAGAATCTGACTAACAACATAGTGAAGCCTTTTGTTCTCGAGTTATTTATTCTGTGGAAAAAGTAGGACTCAGTCCCATAACCTCTATGTAGTGGGATATTCTGAAGGCTTACGGTAGAGTACAGATAATCTCTTCCACTTCAAACAAAAAAATGTATAACAATAAAAAGAAACACTGGGCAGGAATATTAAAAGCTTGGAATGCATTGCAGTCACTTTCAAAGACTACACATAACCTGAGATGAAATTTGTTACATAATGAAATGCAGTGACTTATTTGTGCTTAAACAAAATAGGTTTGTTTCATGCTGTGGGAATATTTATGAATGATGGACACAATGCAGGCTAATACTTGGCCTACTGTTTCAAGAAGAAAGAATATACTAGAGAAATTTGATTAAAACTGTGGTAAGGCAAAATCACAGCTAGATAACTCAATTAGTTCATCAGTGCCTCCTAGAAGCCTTGAAACAGACTTGCCTCACCTTAACCAGAAATGAAGTAGCATCTATACAAGATTAACCAGAACTTTCTCCAACACTTGGACCACAATCAAAAAACTGGAGAACCCACAAAATCCTTTTGTTTTAAGAATATGAAATGGGATAAATTGCCCAAACAATCCTCCAGCAGGATTTAGTGGTAGACAGGAGGAAGAAAATTTGGTTTAGATGCATTAAGCTTAAACCAACCTTAATTTTTTTCATCTTTGCTTCTATCTTTTATCAGGATAGCAATTATACAATTGAAAAACTGAGCTATCATTCCAACCAGCTCCTAACAGTTGCTTCTCCATTCTTGAGTCTCATACCTGGCTTTTAAAGGAATTTTTTTTTTTTGTGGTGGGGCAGGTCTGGAAAGGGGACTTTCTACATGCTTAAAATCTTTAATTCAGAATTCTTTTGGGAAGCCTGTTAACCGCATTATCTTTGTTTGAGTTCAGATTCTGATTTTCTCTCTCTTTTCTATTTAAGAAGTCCTCTCTCAAGAAAAGTGCTTCATCACCAATGACATATTCACAGCTCATGAGCCTGAACTCTTCCCAACCTTTTTCTTTTCTTTTCCTTCCCCTCAGATCAGGAGATTTCTGACACCTGAATAAAATATTTCCTTTGAAAGCAAATGCTCTAAATTATGCCAGCGCTGGGAATATTCCTGCTGTTATACCTTCGGCAATCCATAGTTGTAAGAAATTTACCTAGAGAAGACTAGGCATGCCTCACGGAAACATTGGCTTACAAAGACTGTTGCATTTCCAGAGCATTCTGATGTTTATTTTTAAATTCTCCTCCTTTAATTTTAATGACAACCCCTCTTGCTTGCTTTCTTCAGGCCCAATTCCTTCCTGAAATATTATTATTCTTGCTCTGATGGACTTCAAGGAATGAATGTGGCCGTTTCACAAAGCCTGGGTGCCCTGTACCGAGTACTGAGGTGCTGCCTCTGCAGGACCCAGCAAATAAAACCTACAAGTAGCGAGTGACTTGGCCTCACGCGCATTGTATGCATCTTGCCAAGCATCATATGTGTGCAAGACAGGCATTGACCAAACGTATGATGCGTGTGCAGTAGTCTGCATGTGTTACAAGCACATTATTCATTAAAGGAGTGTCCACCTTTCTCAATACCTGGTTGCCAGGTGTCTAGGAAAGCAGCCAGTTGGTTTTGTTCCATATTTTCATGACACATTACACATGCTATCTGTAATAGATGGGTGCCCTCTGGGGCTTCTCCCTGGGTGCTAAAATGCCTTCCTAATTTTGTCTGTTTGTGTAATAGAGGAATTCCCACGCTGCTCCCTAGCCCTAGCCCACAGGTCACACAGCCTCTTTGAGATGCAGGCTTGGGGCCGGCCCTGTTTGCTTATGGAGTTTTGTAATTTTTGCAGTTCTTTAGAGTCAGCTCATCCCTTTAGGCAGTTCAAACACGTTAAGCTCTGCCTATCACCAAGCAATTACCTCCAGTGCTCTGACACAAAGCAGGGTAGTAAGCCATCAGTGTCTCTTGAAAATGAGCTACTGCTTGCCAAGTAAGTGCAGAAGCAGAAGTCAAGTGCGACTGAAAATATAAATGTACCTGCAGCAGTATTTATCTCAGGTTTTTTATTATTGTCATCAGTATTGCTCAAAGTTGAGATAGTCAAAGAAAAGAAAAGGAAAACCCAAGAGATGCAAAATGGAAATAGAACTTCATCAGCAAACACGCTGCCACAACTCTATATTTCAGTATGCAAAAAATCATGGGAGGCAAGGCCTGGAAACGTCCATGGGTGGTAAAAGTGAAACAAAAATTTTCAGAAGTTTTTTTGTGGTTTCTAGTTTGTTATTTGTTTGAAGCACGCACCCTAAAGCTGACACTAGGTTACAAGACCAAACCCAATTAAATCAATGTGTGACTCACAGGACTTTAGACCAGGATTTACATCTCACTTCAGGACAGCTTTTAAAGCTTAAGTTTAGCTTCCACAGGAGAAGTTCCACCATTTGCATCAAATATCTAATGTGACCTTGCTGAACTGGAAGCATGCTAGGCTGTAGTGTTAGAAAAGAATGAAAAGGTACCGATGCCAAAAATGCTGGCAAATAAAACTCTGAGACTCATTCTAGAGTTTTAGAAAGCAAGCATCCTTTATCAGGCCTGGGCAACACGCTGGATTAATCTCCATCAACCATGTGCAACGAGACAAAGACTAGCAACAGAATATATTTCCCACATACATGCATATGTATAAATTCTCCCATAAATATTATGCAAATTCTATTACTCTCCAAGGTCTAATTTAATGTTGTGAAACTTTGCAACGCTCAAAACTCTTGTTAATTTGGAGCTGGCTCCAGGTCTCTGCTTGGCCTTGGCTTTAAGATAGGAAATACTGCAAACAGAGGTGATTACAGAAGAGACGTCTGTTCAGCACAGATCATACCGAACACAAGACATTATTAAATTTAAAGAACAAACAATGTCTGGAAAACACTGTTTTAAAGAAAACATACAATCAGAGAAAGAAAACACGCCATCAGAGGGATATGCTGTCTAACATTCAAAAAACCACAACTGCTTCAACAAAAAACTTAACTGTACTTTAGCTTAAATCAAAATATTCCACTTTGTGAAGTCTCAAAAGATTCTACATATTGTATCAGTACCATAAGCAGCTTGTGTATTGTGCGATGACTACAAATAGAAGAGCTCTGCAGCCACTGTGCCATGTGAACTCTCACACTTTGTCCAATTCCTCATTACCAACTTCAGCAGCCGACAGACAAGCACCAGGCTGAACCACGGACAGGGCAGGAGGAACCTCAGAAAACCATCCAGAGACCGCTATGTAAATTTGCAACTCACTTTTTTATAAAACTTGAGACCGTTCTAGGCTGAGTAGTAGACAAGTCAGTCAATAAGAGTAAAATCATAGAATCATAGAATAACCAGGCAGGAAGAGACCCACTGGATCATCGAGTCCAACCATTGCTATCAAACACTAAACCATGTCCCTCAGCACCTCGTTCACCCGTCCCTTAAACCCCTCCAGGGAAAGGGACTCAAGCACCTCCCTGGGCAGCCTCTGCCAGTGCCCAATGACCCTTTCCGTGAAAAATTTTTTCCTAATGTCATCATGGAATCATAGAATAGTTTGGGTCGGAAGGGACATTAAAGATCATCCAGTTCCAACCCCCTGCTATAGGCAGGGAGATGTTCTGCTAGATCAGGGGGCTCAAAACTCCATTCAACCTGGCCTTGAACACCTCCAGGGACAGGGCAGCCACAACTTCCCTCAGCAACCTGTTCCAGTGCTTCACCACCCTCAACGTGAAGAAATTCCTCCTTATGACTAGTCTAAATCTGCCCCTCTCCAGTTTATACCCATTGCCCCTCGTCCTATCACTACACGGATCTTTTATTATCTAAAAGAGATTTCCCTTCCTCCCTGCTGTCAGTAATGGAGTGGCAAAACAAAACCAAAACCACCTACTTATTAAAGAAAACTACATCCAAGCAACCCAACCAACCTGCACAAACCTCAATCCTTTCCCAGCTCTTGACCCACACCCAGGGACGCCCCCTCCACCGCCACCGCCTGCCCAACAGCGCCACCTGGCTGCAAAACCTGCAGGGACAGTCAGGGCAAGGACAGCAGAGGCTTCCTTGAGATAATTACACTGAATAAAGAAACCCTAGTTTTAGCTTCAGAGCATGTAATCCCCACAGAAGCCGTTTAGAGCTGTAGGAAGTCAGAGAAGCGAGTGTTATACAAGAACAGAACACTTTGCACACTGCCTCTGTGGTGAATTCTTACCTTCTCCTACGCATACGGTAAGGACCTCAACTTGTAGGCTAGTTCGGTATTACACATGCTGTCCAAGAAACAAGACTTACCGAGAACTAGTAAGATGGAAAATCTTACGCTTCTAAAATTAATTAATTTTAAAATTTCATTAATTCATTTCAATACAAAAGAGCTGTATTTTTAAAACCATGCAAGAGAAGTCACTATTGACAAAATCTATCTACGTTTCTCTGTCTAATCATATGTAATTAATAGAAACACGATTAACAGGAAAGTTATTATTAACCAGTGGTACCTTGCAGTTTTGGAAATATATGGTTACCAAACACAAGAATTTCTTGTAGATCAGCAATCAGTAATACTGAAGATAGTTCACTACACTTAGACTAAGGGTTTACATGAGGTCTGCTTTGTTCTCATATGGTACTTTCCATTAAATGTTTAGCTTCATCTTGATCACATGTGCACATCTGGACATTAGGAAGAAGGTTTTTTATTTGCTGAGGGTGGTGAAACACTGGCACAGGTTTCCCAGAGAGGTGGTAGATGCCCCATCCCTGGAAACATTCAGGGTCAGGTTGGATGGGGCTCTAAACAATGATGCTCCTGCTCACTGCAGGGGGGTTGGACTGGATGACCTTCATGGTCCATTCCAATCCATACCATTCTATGATTCTATGTCAAGACTGCATCATTTTTTGCTAAACAAAAGATGACCCTCTTATAGAAGTAAGAGGAAAAGTAAGGTAAAAGGGAAAACAGTTTCCTGTAAAAAAACCCAAATATCACTAGAGTAGGGAGGGTTATCCCAAGTACAGACTGAGGTTTAATTACTTGGATATTCACTGCACATTTATCTAAAAGACGACCTACAAATCTAACAGCCAAGGAAGGAAAATTCTGCAAAAAAAAAAAAAAAAAAAAAGAATTTTCCCCAACACAATACATAATTAATAGTGTCTGCTTCTAGACAAAAACCCTACTGGTAGCAAAACAGGAAATCAGTAATCGTTCCCTTTTTATTGTATCCCAATGGGAATAAAAGTACATGTGTTAAATGCGTTACAAAATTTCCAGAGGAAGAAAAAATTCTCAAAACCAAAACAACATTTGAGCTCCGTTTCCTCCAGTAGAATCACTGTGCAGGAAATCAGGCATTTTAAAAATCAGTGAAGTCATTAAGGCTGTTCTTGGAGATGGCTGTGGTTACCAAAACTAATTTTATCTCCACACTTTTACTAGATTTCCACTAGAACCTCTTTAATGCACACAGACACTTATTTTACTCAGCCTGTTACATAAGTAGCACAGTAACTTCATTTCAGCTTAAAAGTGAGAGAAAAATTCTCAGTCATGTCAGAAAGGAAATAACCAAACAGAAAATATCCCTGATTCGAGGCTTGAAGAGGGTGGAAGGATTGCACCATGTGTGACCCAACGTTTACTGAAAGGTGAAATAATTAGGAGTAGGAGCAGAAATCAGTAGGTTTTGAGCCAACAATACTTATGGGTATGGTTTGTATTAAATTCATCACAGAAACTACTTTGCATATGGTCACTGTCAACTAAGTGCCTTTGTGACAATTAATTCGCAGTCTATTAGATATAAGATTTTAAATAGGTTTATAAAAATATCTCCATTAGTAGTTGTGAATGATTTATCTAGGGTTTCTATTTATTTAATTTCTGAGCACACTATATAAACTGTTAGTCCTTCGACTTCATCATCTTCCCCTCCTCCTCTTCTGAAGATATACAGAGATTTTGAGATTAAGATGACTCACATAATTATAGAAACAAATAAGGCAAGTGACCACTATTATAGCTGAGACAGGCATTTAATCAGCAGACTCCGTCATATGTGAAATATTTAAGATAGAAGAAAAAGAAGCTATAGCCAGCATGCTAATTCTACAGGCCATATAAAATTCTAAATGCCCACCAGGAGTCCAAGTTAGAGAAACTACTGGTTCAGTCGAAGGTTCTCTATGGACTACTTTGCACTAGTAAGTATGAATAGTCAAGAGTCTGAAAAAATGGATGGATGTTTTCTGACCCTCGTCTCAAAGGAAAAGAAAACAGTTTAAAATCTGCAGCGCCTCAGAAAATAAACCTAATCTAAACCTTTTGTGAATTTTATGCAATATGAAGTATTAGTTTTAGAAAAAGGAAACTTACAGTTCAAAATTTGCAGGTTTTGCAGCCCTCCTGAATATGTTTCTATTGATTAAATTGTCTCAAAGTTGTTTTATTGCTTGAGTAGCAAGAGTAAAATATATTATATTTATATTGTGAATTTACTGTATGTAAATGTTATCATGCTTTATTTCTAGACATTAATAACAACTTAGTTTTCCTAACAATTTTGCATTTTTGCATGTGTAATTACTCGATTTACCAAAGATTCTCTTAGGCTTACTGGCAGATGCAACTCATTACAATATTAGATCATTGCCTTTCATAAAAAATAGCTTTAACACATAGTCACATCTATATTTAAAACTCTGAAATATAAACACAGCCTTCGTTCTACCATCTGAATACTCTTTGCCAGATTGTATGATGCTTTTAAGAATAGGATACAAGAACTTCTCATTTCATTAGACCTGGCTCCAGTGCAGAAGCAAAGAAGAATCTTGTTTCTGTTGAGCCTTTTGCTTGAAGGGTCTCAAAAGGATTGGATAGCAAAGCACAATTACCAGATGAGTCAAAATAAACAACAAATAATTTCATTAAGACTGGATTCATACCACTGACTTCAGGGAGGTTACTCATGAGCACAAGTTAATATAAATAAGATTACAAAGCCAGATTTGAAACACACAGTTTTCTGCCTAGGCTGTATTTTTGGCATAGTAAAATTCTAATAAAAAATGACATATTTATCATGTAGTCTAACACACAAAGCACCCCATAACGGGTCAGCATGACAACCCTAGCGGGTGCGCGGACAAGAAGCAGCATTAAGCACTCTCTACTGAAAGGCCATAATTTTTCCTCTACAAATCCATGCTATGTGGGCCAGCAAAGCTAACCATCCACTTGGCCTGTCTTGCCATCACTACTCAGCTACCTCAGAGGAGGCTGAGGCTTCATTCCAGGAAATACTTATATAAGACCTGCTTTGCTTTCTACAGTCTAGAGCCAGGCAATAACAGGAAGTATTTGTTTCACATGTATACAACAGTGGCACAGAAAGATGAAGTGATCTACTTGTTTGGAGCGTAAACTGAAACTAAACCAAAGCCTCTTGAGAGACAGTTGACTGCTCTAATAGTAAAGGCATGCCCATTCTTGCTAGATTCTCCGAATAAACGCAGGAGAGATTTTCTATTGTATGATTTGGTCCCCAGTTAGTTTTTCATACTGCAGCCAGGCAGAATTGACAGAGAAAAGTGAGCTTTCCGAGTCTCCTGAAATTAGGCCAATACAAAATGAATGGGAAACAAAACTATAAAATCTAACAGACAACAGTGTAGAGTATATACGTTTATAATTCAGAGCTCTAGTCCCCTTTTCTGAATTCTCAGCTCTCCCTCAATGCTGTGTTTTCCAAACTTTAAAAAGCAGAACTCCTTTCTTCATATTGAAAGTTTTTCAGCCCTGTAAGTAAATTTTAATATGAAATATTCTTCAGATTGTAAAGAGCAAAGAGGAACAACATAATAAATCACTCCCCTATCTTAATTATCTTAATTAAGTATCTTAATTATCGAGGTTTGGATTAATATGGAAACATACTGGAACAAGATGTATTTTGAGCACGCTCAGTTAAGCTTACAACAACTGAAAGCCAATAATAACAGGTAATGATAGACCTTCTTTGGCTTAGATTTACTTTCTACTCTGCTTAACAGACTGTAATTGCTGACTTTTTCACTGTAAGGTCACCACGGATCCTTACTACACATTTCCAAGAAGGCTGAAAAATAACACACAAAAGACGTCTGAAAGCTTAAGGCAAAGATGGATGTTGCAAACAAGACTGTTTGCTAATGAGTTTCCTTTTATTCACAGTCTTTAAGACCAAAAGTTTTTCTTCCACAATGCTTCGCTGAATACAAGCCTTCATTCTCCATATGTGACCTTCATAACTTATTCTTCAATGCAGGTTTATTAGGGAACCTAATAGGCTTGCACAACTATCTTATCCTTCCTAATTATTTACCATTCCAGGAATCACTAACACACAAAGGTTGTTGATAGTAATTCTGAAGCTGCTCACGACTGGCGTAGTCCCTGTTAGAAACCACAGGAAGCCCATGGGTGTGTGCATCCACCTCTCTGACAGCCTCTTCCCCGCTGTAAAACCAACTGCTTCTGCCAGTAGTAGGAACTACACCCCCTTCCCCTCCTGGCTCCCATCTCTGCTGGAAGTGGTGGGCAGCAGCAAATGCCTATAGACACTAAAGAAATCTAGAACCTCAGCTAGCCTTTTCAAGCCTCCAACAACTTATCCTCAGTGGTAACTCACAAATTAGCTGCTTTCTTCCTTATTACAGTGTTGCTAACCCCATTCCTAAATGGATTTATTTTAAGCCTCGCAACATCCTAGATCTAAATCATTGTGTGCAATGGTCACTGGACACAGTTTGCCTACAATGAGAACTGAGAAAAGAACTAAATTGTTAACACTGCATATGCCTACAAGCTACAAGAGCAGAGCTGCTGCTCACAATTTAAACAAAAAATTGGATATTGACTTTAAAAAAAAAAAAATCAAATGTTATGCAAGATGCATATGGAGTTATTACAAATTAATTTGCATAATTTCAAATGTTTAATCTCCCTAAAAGCTAAGCCAAAATTTAATACCATCCCTTTTCTTCTACACAGACTGCTGCTTCACCAAACATAGTAATTGAATGGCTTACGTGCTGAGCAGTATAGGAATTGTGCAAGACAATGTTCTTGGCATCTGCAAGTATATAGTGATTTCCATATAAAAATAAAGTCTATTCACTCACTCTCATTGTTATCTTTCATTCTAAAGGATTTGCCAGTGACAAATGCATAACATGTACATGAAGTTTACCAGAATTATTTTAGTGAAAGGATTTCATGCTGGCTAATGGGTACACAAACTAATTTCTCCTTCTGGGTAGTAAGCCCATATTGGTAAAGTCTTCCAAATAACTCAGTGTTCTCATTTCATTTACATACATCTTTATGACCTCAGAATGGAGGGCTTAACACTAAAGATGATAAATCCCTTAAAGATCATAAGGGCTTTGAACGCCTGTGTACTGGGGCGCTCAAAATCGCATGCAAGTAGCGTCTTTTCTTCCTGGCTTTGCTTTCTCCCATTATGAAATGCTTCCTTTGCATTTTGTTTCACAAAGCCTGGAATTCTCATTACCAATGGGCTCACCCCAAGGATAAACACATAAAACAAACATAAATAAACTCAGTCCAAAATCAGCAAAGGATTTTTGCTGAAGACTGAACTTCTTACCAGAGAACTGGATCTGCAGTTTGGGAGTAGATGGAAATATGTGAGGGGGCTTGTTTTGTGATGTGGTTTGGGTTTGTTTGGTTTGTTTTGATTTTTTTTTCTAAATAGGGAAAAATATGGACAGAGGGTTTAATCCACTTTTCAGCTTTTTCAGATCTGCTGGCTTATATTTAAAATCAGCATTTTTTCATGGCATTTTGAGAGTTTTTACATTAGGATAGTAATGGCTTCAGACACATTAATTTATGTTCATTTCTAATTAGATGAAGAGGGAATGCAATTAACACTTATGAATTTAATCTAGTTAGCATTAACTACACTACTTCAGTGCTATACATTTCAGAATGATTATTTAATTGCACTGCAGAAGCTCAAACTCTACATTGTCCAGCTCTATTGCAATGAGCTGCTCTGCCACCAGTCTGCTGGATAACCATGGGAAAGTTACTGCACATTGCTAGACAAGAGTTATTCCAGCAAAAATGGAGATGTTGATCTGCCAACATGATAAAATGCTGAGACCTACAAGGGACGGATCTCTCCTAATGGGTGGGTACTTTTAATTATTTGGTAAGGTTGGACTGAAGATACATTAGTTGTCTATCAGACTGAAAAGCAATTAAGATTATTATTCTTGAAGCCCTCATTGCTTTTGTGTATTTTTGGCATATTTTTTGATGATTCAGTTGTGTATTTTTTGATTAATTTGCTGTTCAAATGTCAAACTACTTCTAAAATACTTAATGCACGTAGTCTAGACTCCATCTGTCAGTAAAAGGATTATGTTTTCATTTGTGAAAGCTAATAGGATATTAATAACATTTGCTTTTATTTTACTATTACTACTGGTGCTTTTATAGTCAAAGGATAGCACAAAAAAACCCTGAAGTCATACTAATCTGTGTCTCCTTTGCACTAAAAAAAACCCACAAACTCCACACCAAATCAGAAACAGCCTCTTTGCCCACATTTGAGAAAGGGCATAACTGCTTAAGATTGACTTTGATTAATCAGACTTGAAATTAAAAAAGCCATGCAAATAAAATGTGCAGGTGCTGAGACAGACCCCAACATAAGCCCAAATTCACTAGCTGAGCAGGGAACAAAACAGACTAAATCTGTATGTGATGTGAGCAGATTTAGTTACTTTGCCACCAATGACAATATTTGATAACTGACTATTTGGCCCTAATTAACATACACGTAATATCCTTCAAGCAGCCTTTTTCAAAGAGTTGACTAGCACTACTACAAAACTAATTTAAGTGAGAGGCAATAGCGATGAGAAGGAACCAAGAAGGGATTTTGGAGCCTCAACTGCAAGAACAAGTTAAGAACAGCCTAGGAACTGACTGGCTCTGCAGAGAGGGATATTTTGATCCTGGTGCAAGACAAGCTGAGCAGGAGTCAGCAGGGAACCATCGTAGTGGGAAAGGCTAACTGCATAAGTAAACCCATAACTAATAAGTCAAGGGAAACGATCGTTCCCCTCTACTTGGCACACGTGATTCTGTATCTGGATCTGGAATAGTTTGTCCAGTCTTGGAACACTCATTACAAGACAGAGATGAACAAACCAGACAATCTAGCAGAGGCCACTAGTACACTCAGGGGACTCGAGCACATGCCGTGGAAAGGAGCTGATGGAAGCAGCCTCAGTCAGCCTGGTAAACAGACGGCTAAGGAGCAATTCGCAGTCATTACTGCCTAATGCAGGTGGGATATGCAGAAGGTGCGGCTAAACTCTTTTTTTAGAGGTGCATGGTGAAAGGGAAGTAAGGGAAAAATTGATTGGTTACATGGAAAAAAAGAAAAAAGAATTAAACTGATTAAGCACTGGAACAAGTTGCTCAGAGAGACTGGAATCGCCATCCTCAGAGACTTACAAAACATGACTGGACACAGTCCTGAGTAACCCGATTTGACTCAGAAAGTGGCCCTGCTTTGAGCAGGGATCCCAAGGCCTGGATAACCTTCACAAATCCCTTCCAGCCTTAATGCTTCTAGGGTTCTGTGATTTCTAAAGGTGGATTAGATTTAAATATATACACAAGAGATCCTTGAAATGCAATCATAACACTGTTGCTTTTACATTTCTGAGAACTAATAAGAGCCAATTAAAACATACAGCCCTTTGCTGTATGTGAACTTAGAATGACCAAGCGTACTTCTTTATGGGTAAATAATCACTGAAACTCTTTCAGAAAAGAGTGTATTCAACTATTTTAAGAAAAAGAAATGCTATAGCACCTTTCCTCTGAGCCTTCATTCTGTCTCTTTGTGGTGGCACATCCCAGTAGGTCCTGTTGATAGCCCAGTATTTACTCAAAGGGGAAAAAAAAAACCCAAACATGCTGAGGATTAAATAAGGTAAGACCAGAACAGAACACAATATGCAGAACTATCATGACATTCAGCTAAGAACTTGCTTGGCAACCTGGCTGCCTAACTCCCTCGAAGTGATGGAGTTTGGTGGGTCACCTTCAGTAGCGTTACACTTGAATCAAAAGTTCAAGTGTGGAGTGGAGTGCTGAGTGGGAACGAACTCCCCTACCACGAAGCAGCAAGTGGGTGCATCCCACTTAGGATTCAAAGGGACAGGAACTAATGTCCTCTTAACATTTCCTTTACATAACTGATGAAAACTGATTTTTTTAAAAGCACTGGCTTAATGTCTTTTAGAGAAGGACGTTCTTGCAGTTCCATATATAGATAAAAACATCGTTTCAGCACAACAGATTCTGCCAGGATGCACAAACACAGAGGTTCTTGGCCACACACAAGCTGTTTATTTATAATTGCAGCATGGAGTGAATAGCATATTCAGTTTCTGATAATTAGGATGATAGAGCTATTGCATACACCACAGATGCAAATTGTATTGTGGCTCCACTCTCCCACTTCTCTTTTGGACTAACATGCAACAACATGATTAGAATTACATATAGAAAATCTGCAAAGCATCAATTTCCATTTTCCATCCTTTCCTATGAGTTTTCAGGAGAAAAGGGCACAGTGTATGAGTACAGAAGTGTGTTATGTGTAAGCAGAAGCCATCAGTGTATTAGGCTTCTCCATAACTGAAAATTATCGAAGCTCACATTCTGATAACAACACGTTATCATGTAATAATAAAATATTTCCTCCAAATTTGCTGTTTGCTACAGAAATTCTTGTTTTGCCTAAAAGCCAAGCCTTTTATCATTGGTCCATTTAAGATGTTTACATTCACCAGGTCAATGACTTGCTGAGACCTGTCCACAGAAAAATCCTAGGTTTAACAGGTTTATTTTTATTACACTTCGGTTCCTAAACTAACAGTGTTTTCTCTGCATGAAGTAAGTAGTTGCAGCTAGGTAATCAGAACTCAAAGGGTTATTGCTGGTATGTAACACAGGAAATTAGTAAGATTTGGATGGCTACTGTGCCAAAAATCACTGTTCATACAAATGTTTCTTCATTTCAAGACATGAAAGTAACTGTAATTTAGCAGCACAGCGCAGCACATACATACTATTGGAAGCTTTCTGCATCACATGAGATAACCAAAAGACTGAGGCAAAGCAAAATGCCTATAAAAATCTTTTAGCTTAGCTTTGTAAATAAACTATTCCAGATTACTGTTCTACAGTATATATAAACACGAATAAACATCTCATTCTTTGGGTTATTTATGCTAAATGTTAGTATCTCTATCAGTTTATTCCTGGGACTCTTTTCTTACTTCACAGATGGAAACAATGATCAGAACGTAAAGAGTGAAATGCATTTCACAAAGCTGCTGTCACCTCTCAGATACCCCATCAGTTCGCAAGAGCCCCCTGACAGACCAAGCAAATTGGGGATGTTCCCTTCTGTGAGTTGAGGAGATAAACACATCACAGTAGAGAACATAGCAGGGAACATCAGAGCTAGAAGATGGAATACTGATGATGAAACATTATATTAAACTCAAACCCCACAACAGTGATATGATGCTTTTAATAAAGGGAACTCATTGCCAGCCACTGCTGGTCTAAATACAAAATAACAAAATAAACTTGATGCTACTCTTCTACAGGCTCAGTTGAGCAAGACTTAAAATAACAATTCTTTGGGTTTTAACACTGCAGTATTGACAGATATGACTGAAATTTCTAGCATTTGTTCTGCAGGAAGAAGATACACACCTTTGAGAGAAAACTCTTACTATAAAATCCTATAATTTTAAAGCAATTTTTTTTTTAAAACTTAAAGAGGAGACCATTGTAAATTCATAAAGACACGAGTATTTTCTTACTTTTTGTTTCAGTTCTGTTGTGTAGGTTTTTTTTTGGTTGGTTGGGTGGTTTTTTTTTGTTTGATTTTAATATACACTATAACCTAGCCCAAGCATTGACAAGAGAGATCCAAACAGTTCTGCATTTCATCACATCAACAGACAAATTTTTAAAAAGTACCGGTTGGTCAGTTTAGGCAATAAAAATCCCAACACTGAGAACTGCACAGAGTGCAATATATATGCTGTCATACCATTCATCACAAGAACATTAACCTTTAAACTGGGGCTAAAGCAATTCCAATGTCATTACTCCCCAGAGGATTCACCTTGGTAATACTCTACAACCCCTTTGAGCTTTTCTGTGTAGATGCAGGGGGTCTTTCCTTTGATCTCTGTCCTCAGTTCTAGACAGAGAGCAATAGCCAACTCACATTTTATAATGGTCTCACAGCATTAAGCCCAAGATAATTCTGGCATCATCTCTGCTTCATAGACCCATAGAATAGTTTGCGTTGGAAGGGACCTTAAAGATCACCCAGTTCCAACCCCCCTGCCATGGGCAGGGACACGTCCCACTAGATCAGGCTGCCCAAGGCTCCATCCAGCCTGGGCTTGCTTCCTCTGATTCATTTCTATCATTCATCTTTTTCACTCCAAAGGAAACTGAATTGCATTTTACCAGTTCGCAGCTGTCATCAAAAAATGCTTTGATGGCTTCAAATGACCACAAGGACTCCTAATACTGCCTCAAGGTTGTGTATATCTGTCCTATATATAATCTTAAAAATATTTTCAAGCTAGTCAAGATATTAGTAGTTCTGGGAAGTGACAAAACTGTGAAAAGTAACTATATCAAGACTCCACCCACATTATAGTGCTGCTTTTTATTAAGTGACTGAACTTGTTTCTTGATTCATTTTAGTAGAAATCTTGATACTGGCTCGATTTCACAAATAAAATACAGAATTGGCAGTTTGCAGGTAAGAAACATTATTTACCGCCTTTAGGCCACATACAATACTTCGAGACAAATTCCCTCCAGATCCCAAAAGTGTTCCTGCATAAAGTAAAGCCAAACTGATGGAATTCATAATGCAATCTCTAGGACATTAAATCAATGACTTTCCTCAGATTTGGGAAATAAAGCACATTAAGCATCTTCTTAGATGTGTATCTTTGATAGCTCAGTCAAATGTCTGCCTTGAAAATTACCATGTGTGTTCTTCATACATTCAATACATTCTCCTTGTTCTGAAAGTAGAGCAATTTCAGGCACTATACAAACTATTTTTGAAACCATTTCCTTTAAAAGTTTCAGACTCCCCATAACAGCCACTGACATTTATCTTTTATGCAAAGGCCAACTTTTTCTTCTCCTGTAAACTGTAGATTTTCAAGTAGGTTTGTTCTTTTCTTCTAAAAAAAAGTTTTTTTCTTAAGGAGAAGTTTCTCTTTTAAGAGCATAAGTACAGTCATACTGGTTCAGACTGGAGTAATTTCCAGCTGCAACCAAATATGTACACATATGGAGGAATAAGAACACTGATATCCCCTCTCCCAAGTCCAACTTTCAACCACTTGCAGCTTAAGGGCTGATCCATATGGCATTTATACATGTCAAAATCCTCAATACTATTTTCCAAGTTCTTATCTAGCATCCCTAGAACTACTTACACCAATATCTTTCTTGGCAGTAAACGCAAGGTCATTCTTCACTGGTATTATCTTCTGGACACACAATAAATACTTCAACTGTGTATGCATAGTTCATTTTTTGACAGCTATGTTCCAGCAAGCACCACATTTCTCGAGCAAAATATCATTTAATCTAAATTACAGAATTCTCTGGAATAAATCTGTAAAACATTTTGAAGTTTCACAGTTACTAACACTGGACCTCATTCGATGAATACAGCTAACAAAGGCTCCTTCGGATTTTTCCTTTTTCTCTTTATTACAGATGGTAGAGATAGCTGTCTTTGGTAAATGCTGCAAGAGTGTAAATATACATATGAATCCTTAATATTGTAACGTACTTAAAAATGTAGAAAAAAGTGCCCAACATCACAATTTGGCTCTCAGCTTGGTGGTATTCAGGAAAGCTTTGAACTCCAAGATTTAAACTGAAGAAAAGATTAAGGTTCTGACAGGGTTGCAAACTTAACACCAACTCTCTCGTATTTGCTCCCAAAATTCTCAGTACCTTTGGGGCCATAACCTGTATGCACTTATAAAGGTGAGCATCAGTTCTCAGAAGAAGGCATGAATACAACTGTTCACAGGACTGTACCCTTCAAATTAAGACACATATGGCTTGATGTAGATAGTGTCCTACTCCAGGAGATATTAGTGACAAGGATGGTTTGAACTAGATTTTCTCCAGAGGATTCAAGTGACATCGCAAAGATCAGTCAGGGTTAAACAGCAGGCCAGCTGATTCAGCCCCATTACAAATGTGCAAATAAAGAATCAGTACACGAAGCCTACTAGAAATACTCCAGATTTTCCACCGTATTTGTTCCCCTTCATTAAAAGTTTTATTAATTGGAAACATTCAGTTAATTTTAGCATCATTTTAAATTTGGCAGTACTGTAGAAGAATGACCATAAATATCGTTACGCAGATCTTACTGGATTTCTACACTGAGCACAGCATGGTGTGACCCACCCTGATGTTAACTGCTGTTTGTAGAAGAAAAAAATAGAACCACACTGCTGCAGAGGTTGCTTATATTTGTCTTTTTTGCCTCAACAAGTGAAACTTCACTTGTGAATCTTAGTTTATTTCCAGAGGATTGAAATATTACTTGTGCACACCTGAGTTCCCAAGATTGCATCTCAAATTTAAGTTTTATAGTAGTCATGATTTCAATATAACTAATCTGTCAGAGAGAAGTTTCATTATTTACTGAGACAAAAAAACACCAGATGCCTCCCCTTAATTTCTGTTCATGGAAATATTAAAACCAGTGAAAGGTTAAACAGGATATTAAAACTTTTCTTCTTCTCCAACACACAAGGAGTTCAGCCATTTGATTATGGTAATTAAAATGACAAAGAGCAGCTGAGCCCAACTGAACTAGCCTGGAGTATCCCACTAATGAACAGACAGAAAAAACAACATCTAGTAGAGACCTAGAAGTGAAGCAATACTTGCTTTCAGAGGCAGATAGATCATTTTCTTCAGAGTTAAATGCAGCCCTCTTGCACTTCGACACTGAAAATACAACCCCAATTAACTTTGCATCTGAATCAAGATACGGCTAAATATTAGAAGATTTAAGAATCGGCAATAATGCAAGATGCTCCCGAAGTGCCACAAAGAGTTCTCATGCTATATCAGAAAACCAGAACCCATAAGCAGAAACATGGTTTGTTATGGAGCTGCAAACCATGAAGGTGAATGTCACAAGCAACAATCATGTTTTAATGAGCTTCAAGTATTCATAAATACAGCATTTCATGTCCAATTAGACTGAAATTAGAGAATACAAATCTACCTTGTAAAGTTATCTATTCCAAGTGCAAATATAATATTACACTATTTTCTCCACTTCCTGAGTATGAAGTATCAATGATGGGCAGGAAGGAAAACAAAAGGTCACAACCAAAGCCTGAAGATGTGCTAGAGTAAGAAAGTAAAATGACTTTTCCAGCCATTATCAGTTACATCCAAACTTAAGTTAACGGAAAGAGGTAAGTATGGCTCAAAGACATCATCTTCTTAGTGCCCAAGCATAAAAATATATCTTACATGTTAGAAAGTAAAGTACTTGTGCTACGTTAAAAAAACAAACAACCAAACCCACAAAATCACCACAGACACAACACAATGTTCAGTGGCACAGGTCACATCTTGTCAGCATTAGAATTGCCAGCAAAGTTTCTCCTGACTGAAATGAATTTAGGAACTAGCTTTTAAAAAACAGATGCGAGGAGGAAAAATAGTCAGAAAGTATCTTTGTAAATGACAGGACTATGAGATAAAAACTGGCAGCAATCACCCTGAAAGCACCCTGAAGCAATGTACAAGAAAGTGAAACTGCAAAAGATAGAAGGGAACAAATCGAGGGATCGAACAGTTACACTTCCACTTCAAACTGAAGCTGCAAGAGCCACTCTACAAGTGCCAGAAAACATTTCTACCATTTCAGGTGTTTCATTAGAATTAATTATTGCTTACATATACGTATAACAGGACAGTGAGGTCTTCGAAGGACCCAGCTCATAACCTACAGAAAGAGGCATTGTAATCTCACCTAGAAGAATCACATGTAACAGTCACTCAGTTATAAGTTCCAAATTGATTCTAAGTCCCATCAAGTGGGTGAAAAAGCTTGTAAGCTGTCTGTACTTACTAGTGCAGAACAGTTTGTCAAGATTCATTAAATAAATGAGAAACTTGGACCAAATTTCGCTCTCAGTTGTATCATTAGGGAGCTATAATTTAATGATGTGAATTATACGTTACACAGCATCACTCTTTTGAATGGTCTGAAGATCTTCCATGTCTGACTATTTTTAAGGTTAGGTTACAAATTGAAGAAAATGGGTAGATCTGTGCACGCAGACGGCACCAAACTCTAATGTAGTCTAAGTTACACTCTGCAGGGGACAAGAGAACAAGCAAGATTATTACTGCAAAAGCCACAAGCTGTATAGTCAATATCAATACAAATGTTACTAAACAGTAGCAACGTTATGAAAGAAAAAAAATCAGGAGAACTGAATAGCTACAGAGGTTGGAAGGTTACACAACAGTAACAGAAAATAAGAATTCAAATCCAAAAGAAAAACAGGGCAAGAAAAAAATTAAACAATTTAGAGTTGTTACTTGTTACGTTTGAAGTAGTGGCAGAACCAATTTAATTTACAAGAAACATGCATAACGTTAATCTTAGTAAACATCAATTAAAAAAGTAACAAGAATACAACTGTATTGGAGGTTGGGAAGTTACATATTGTTCTGAAAACTGCAATAACTACTAATATCCCTGAACAAAAGAACAGTTAGTGTCTTCCAGAAAAGAAATACGCAATGCTAAGCAGAAAACAAATGTAGTGAGTTTTGCTCAAGTGTCCAAAGAAAATGAAGTAAAAATTGTGGAAGAAAACTAAGTGTTATGGCTGGACTGACCATGAAGAATGTGTGGCAAGCAAAGATCATTATATTTATTTATAGCAATACTGGACAGTCTTCCAAATACTTTAGAAATGTTCCTGAAAAAGTAGAAAATTCTATGATTTAAAGAAACTGAGAATAAGCATTTAACAGAAGCCATTACAAAATCCTATTCCAAACTTGACGTACATAAGGAACTCCTAAAACTTGTGAGGTGGTAAACATACCCGTGTATCTGTTGTCATAGTAACTGACAGATGTTAACCTTTCTGCTTCCATAATCCCTCTCACTAAAGAGTAGAGACTTCTGTCATGTTTTAGTTAAACAGGTACTAAAGAAAGTGCCATTACATAGGAAAAGCATTCTTTTTGAACTCTGATATTTTACCCCAAGGGAACAATATTTCAAAAGGAAAAAGTTACTTTGAGGGAGTAAAAAGTTTGAAAATTTCTAGTTGCCAAAGTTTCTACAACTGAAAAGTTACAGTTTTTCAACTAAAACAAGAAATGCTTTTATGGGAAAAAAAAAAACCCAACCCAACACTTAGTGGAAAACCTAATGGATAATGTAATAAACGCACTTCCAAAGAGGTCACATTGAAAAAATACAAGAAACAAAACCAGAAGGATGCTTCCCTCTGCATCTACAGTCCAGCACACTATTTGGCATTCCAGAAGGGATTGTGCTATTCTGCTGCAGCAAAGCAACCATGGGATAGATTCTTCTGTCCACAAATCAGAAGTAGCCCTGCCGTTAACGCAAAACTAGAACACTTAAACTTGTTCAAAATCAAATACGTTCTATTAAACTGTACAAATCGGGCCTCCAGCTTGCTTTTGTACTAGGTATAAATGAATAACTACAATTAATGCATTAGACATCCTTCACTTACAGTTTCTAAGACAACTGTAAAAGCTCTAAAAGGCAAAGCAACGTTAAGGTGGATGCAAGAAGAGTTCCTTTGCTGTGAGCGAGAACAGTAGGAAATACACACAGAAAACTTTGACATACAGGGAATGAACAAGTGGCTGCAGCCAGTCCAAGCTGCTGAAAGGTCTGTAGGAGGAAAAGATGCCAGGCAATCCTCTGTCTCCAGTTGTGCTGCAACTCATTTGGCAGGACAGCTGTTTGGCTCCTTTCGGCCATTTGTGGTCTTACTTTGCATTCATTATCAGATCCATCAAAACGTTCATCTGATTGTCTAGCATATGTATTTGCTTAGGAACACGCTGTCTAAATATTTTGTCAACTTGTATTGCAACTGGCACGAGGACAATTTGGCTTTTTATTTTCCTCCTGTCTTAGATAGTCTTAAAAGAGAAGAGAGATTAGAGAGGTCAGTAGATGTTTGTATTTTTTTCCTAGCATCATTTCTGTATCAAGTCACAATTAGTTTATTGCACAATTGTATTGTATCCTTAATGAAGCGTGGACTGTGGGAAGATACCGAATTACATATTGTTGTACAGGAAAAAAAAAAAGGGCGAACCAACAAAATCTAAAGCCAGCAACCTAATCCAAAGTACAACACAGACTAACATTCAATTGAACAACTAGGAAAAACCCCACAACGCATTACACTGACGTAATTACATTACATTTGCATAGCAATTCACAAGCCAAATGGCTTCTGCACTGTGATTTTTCTAGGTCATTGAATCAACAACCTATAATTCAGTTGTATACAACAACATAAATGGAAAACAGTTGCTCAATTTCACGATATGAAGTTTGCCCTCCTGTACTTCAGTTCTGTGGGACTTGAACTCAAAAAAGCTTGGCTGCTCACATATTTAGATCCTATGACTGTTGTATGAAATTAATTAAGTCAACATTATTTACCAAGATATCATCATCCCTAATAAAACATGCAATTACATTTAACAATAACAAATGCAAAGTTCAAAAGGACTCCTGTGGATATACAAAATAAGTATAGAATTTATGAGAAACTGATGGAAAGAAGAGATGTTTATTTAAGTATCACGGGATGAGATATTAGCCTGTCAGCTATGCATATACCATGACTAAATTTAATCAAAAGAATAGCTCATAGCATTTTGCTACTTTACAAAAAGGAGCAGCACTGCAGATGATTGAAGAGAGATTTTAAACAAGTTGAAAGCAGCAGCAACAACATAATAAAATAGGTAGACACACACACTGCTCTTGTGAAGCATTAGTAATCACAACAAGTAGCGTACTAGGTTACTACCATAACATAATACAAAGCAAGTTCTACTAGGATATATTTAGCAATATTTTTGCACTTGTCCCTACATTATTACAGGTTATAAACTTTGTCTCTTTTTTTTTTGTCTTGATAATAAGAAGCACTAGAAAGCAGCATTAGTTACTTGGTGCCCCGAGGAAACCTCATTAGCTGTAGATCCACAATATTATCTCAGTATCCAGGAACGCTGGTTAAATTTGTGTCTTTCTTATGAAGGAAATCTGAAATTAGCAGCATAATCTCTTTCCAAGGACATGCCTCCCTCTTGCTCCCATCCCACCCACCATTTTCAAATAAAAAAATCCACCATGAGAAATAGTTCAAAGAAGTGCAGATATTTTTAATACCCTTTTAAAACAAAACAAAAACAAAACCCCCCCACACCCCCAAAAACAAAACCCAAACCACCCAAAACTAGACAGCAAGTTGCCCTAACTCCAAGCAACTGGAGTGCTGGTCCCAATTCCGAGAATAGCCTCAGCTGCTCCAAAAAAAAGACAAGGACATTCTACAAAGTCCTCTTAAGGTTGGGGCGAGCACCATCAGAGAGCATAAAATCCCAGCATCCCCACTTCAACACAAAGGTGCCAGGCCTGTCAAATTTATCAGTCCTTGAAATGCACAGCAAGGAACCAGCACGCCCCACGAGCTTTCACTTAAGATGAGGCTATTTGCACTTCCATCCCAGCTTTGAAATCAGGAATATTTACAGTATTCTGGGCAACAAGTCACAAATGCACAAATCGTGATTTTCAGCACCCTGCAAGGTGACCAGGAAGTTTCTGATGGATACGTAACCAACTGTTAGTGGAAGCGGATTGAAATAGGTACATTTCTCTTCTTCACCAAGCCGGTGCTTTGCAAGTAAAAGTCCACTTATTTGATTTAAGAATTTCCAAGCTACCTACTCAGAATCACAATTTTGCTGTATCACAAGTATCTTTGTTTTCAATTCCTTCACAGAAATAGTTTTGCAGTTTCACATCAGCTTTCAACAAACTAGATTTCCAGCAAGAACTCTACTGACACTGGTATTTTCCAAACAAGCAGCACTGATGCATTCACACATTACAAATCTAAATCCAAATGTTACTTACATGCATAAAGTTCATAGTGTCACAAAGCAGCTGATGGCATCTTCTCAGCAGAATTGCTGCTTTCTTTTGAGATTTAGAGGAGTTTCGCAGTGGTCACCTTGAACACGTTTTGTTATTCTGCACATTTACTGTGCTATGTTCTGCTAGATGTTTTTGCTACCTCCCTCATGAGTGAGTCTTCACTTGTACGATAGAGACAACACCTTCCACCTGGAACAGAAATCCTCTGAAATCCCCAGCTGCTTTGCTCTCCATATTCCAATCCGTCCTTAGGGCTCTCACCTTCTACACTCCTAATCTTAACTGATCGCATGACAGAAGATACAAATACCTGGCATAATGTATAAATTCCTTTGGCAATTTAGAAGCAACCATTTTTCAGTTTATTAACCTCTACCCAGCAGCCACTTAATTCTAAAATTTTTTTGAGGGTGCCCATTTCTATTTTCCCTGTTCTCTAGCCAAATTTACAATAATTAATAACTTAATTTAACAGGTCATTCTGGAATAACGTGCAAAATAAAAATAAAAATTAAATAAGACTTTAAAAAGTCGAGTTCAGTCCTTCATATCAAGGACTGATAGTTGAGAAATTCTTAGGGCAAGTCCCCAATATTCAATATCAATTTGAATCTTCAGGTGTTCAAATATTACCTTTGTCCATCTCCTGTATCAAAAATCCACAATCATGCCTAGTATTTACACATACTCTCTTCACACAGACTTACATTACCACTGATTTTAGGATAACTCGCATTCTGATAAACATGTGCTCTGTTCCCTTTGACTTTTTAGTTTTCTGAGGTTTTTGCCTTGTTTTCTAGAATAAGTGTTTTTGGATACTCGCTACAAAAGGGGAACGTGTGTCAAACTTCTTCTTATAAAACCAAAATTCTTGCACAAGAGGTTCATACTATTCCTCTGTAACTCACATGCTCTTGCTTTTATTGCATAAACAGTCTCCTTAAACATGAGGAAGAAAGCTCCCAAATTGTGGCTGAAGCATGTTGGTCACGGTTGACATTTTTATCACCTTTACGCATGCTTGGTTGTCAAAAGGAAAAGTATTGGGTGATGACTAGTTATTAAAGCACAAGCAGCAGCATGTTGGGCACAAAGATTTTGCTCAGCTAGTTAAGATGCTGCTGACATTGGTCTTTTATCCCTAGTTGCCCTAAGGGCTCCCTAATCAAACTCTCTGCCCCATCATCCACAGCACTAACTAGTCACACCAGTAACAGCATGTTTAAACTACTTTGCTGAGGTTTAATTATTGCATTTGATGACACCTGCATGATACAATTTCACACTGTTATGAAATATTAACTTTCTGTACTATAATACACATTCAAGAGCAGAACAACAATGCTGTTACTGTCTTCGTGTCTTTTTGAAATAGAATGTAAACAAGGCAATATTAAGAAGCGACATGCTCTATTACTGCTGTATGTGTATTATAGCTAGTCTCAATAAGTTTATATTACACGGACAATACAAAGTGTTACAGTCACTACCAAAGAGAATACAAGGATGAATTCGAATAAATTATAAATAACATTAAAATTGCCTGTGAACAGTTCAAGAAGAAAGTTATTTCTTCCCTACATACCAAGGTTACAGGAGTAAAGTATGTCAACATGCATCAAGCAGCATTTCTTAGACAGTAACTGAAGGAACAAGTGACTGAAACCACAGGGCTCACCATCAACTCAGCAAGAGCTTCCCAAATACGACACTTCCACTGTGTTCCCAGCCTGCCTTTATATAACCTAGTATACATCCTTATCTGAAAACCATTTCTCTTTCATAGAGATGAAAAAGAAATGCAATCACAGAATCATCCTTATTATTTACAGTCTCCTCTCAAAGGACCAACACCCAAAACAATGACACTGTGGTAAAATGGTAAAATATATAACTTCATCTAGAGATTAAGTACAAATTTACCTCTTGGCAAATACCTAACCGTTTAAGCATTATAACAGATTTATTATTGGTATTCAGTATGCATATTCAAGGCTAACCTTTAGGCTCAGCTGCTTAAATTACCTAAATATCTTTAATTAGGGACAGTCAACAGGTCCAGGCTCAGCTACAGAGAAGCATGTTCCACTGCGTAACACATGAGGTGTTTCCCATAAGTCATGGTGAAACGCCATACCAAAATCAGCATGAACTTTAGATATTGACTCCATCAGGGTCAGGATTTCAGTGCTCTGTTTTCAGCAGCTCAGTCTCTACTTCCCTCTCATTCATGCTGAAGAGATAACGGAGGTACAATTCACTCCAGCATCGTACCAAATTATGGGAATCCCTATACAGTTACTACAGTGAAGAAAACCCAAGAACTTATGCATGTAATATTCCTTCTCCCTTTGACCTGGGAAAGGAATAAGAAAGCACAAACAGTCTGAATGCTTCTGCTCTCTGCGCAGTGTGCTGGGTACATCTTTGCAAAAATCTAGACCTCAGTGATTCATGGGAATTATTCTCAAAAAGTAATTCAGACCAATGAACGGCAACTTACTGTAAATAAAGATATTTCTACCTCCACTTAATGGCAAAGGGGAAACGTTCTTCTGGAAAAATGAATTATCGATATTATGAAAAAGAGGTACCTCTTAGTGTACTGATATTTATGTGCATTTAAATAAGAAGAATGTGCAACACTTGCCCCAAAATAAAACCAGTTTAATATTTCAAGAGTGAAAGGAAAAGGGCAGAGGCATAGAACACATTTGGCAACAGATCATTAGCCAATACAGATCGCTGTCATTTCACAACTCAAGAATTATTTCGACGCATTTTTACCCTCTAAGGCTACAGGCATACCTGGAAGGAAGTATCTGTAATATTTTCCTTCAGGGTTAAGATCCTATCTAGAAGGCTTTCATAGCCAGAAAAAAGCATGTTTCTCAATCAGATAGAAAAAGGCTAGAAATTTTAGTTATACTGGAACACACGCGAGCAATTGTCTGCTTTGAAAACAGATACAATAAAGTAGGCTTAGAATGCATTGGAATGAAGTCAAGTAACATTCCAAGTATATAACTGGGTAATAAATGGGAAAAAAAAAAAGAAAAGTTAGGTAACCAGACCAAGGTTAGATAAGCCACATGGATTAATTCAGGGCTTGCTGTAATTTTGCTAAATTTTAGCTATACAAAACGTTACTGACTTTTCTCATCTCTCTTTTTCAACTGGGGTAATCTTGTTTCATTAAAAAATAATTAATAATTTAACTGGTAATCTCGATATACGAAAAAAATACAAACAAAAACCTGTAAGAGTGAGAAACAAAAATATTTTCTTTCAAGAGAAGAATTTAAAATTGGAAGGAAACTAATTTTGGAACAAATTCAGTTTAAAAGACTTAAGACCTTAATAAAACAATTTCCATTCTCTTCCAAACTGGATTAGTAAGATCTTTGCAGACATGCAAGAACTCCAGCCAGAGGCAAGCCGTGTTGGGACAGAGAGAACAGACATTCAGAAGGAATGCTGCCATCCCACTTCAAACAGAAAATTTTTCACAGCGAGAATTTTGTTTTAAGAACAGATACGGACAGACAAGAACTGTGAACAACTAGACCACTAGTCAAGTAAGGAAATGTTATGGAACAAGGCAGAAGACATGACTCAAGTAAAAAAAAAAAATAATTTGGAGAAAGAAAATCCCACAGGTATTGGAGGATAGAATAAAAGTTACAGGAACTAAGGGAAAGGAGAACATTAATAAATATTTCCTCTAAAAATACGTCTACTTAAGACAAGTGTGGTAACCAAATACATAATCTTGCCAAAAGCAATTTACAAAACATAATTTAGAATGCCAATTTTATTTTATGGCAAAATAAATTAAAATATTATGAACAGCAGCCTTCCTCAGACAGTAATCTAAAGAGTTTGCAAAATAAACTGCAATGCTATGGCCTCGTTGACTAGAACAATAATCTCTTGCTGGTTTATCTCTCCGTTATATTTGAGACATTTCCAAACACTTAACAAATTAGTGTATTTCTTTCAAACCTAATAATTACTTCCCATGCGTATGAGCAGCACAGGTTGCAACTCAATTCTCCAATATAATACCAAAAAGCATCCTCTCCTCCCCACATGCCAAACAGTGGAGTTGTCCGCAAAAGAAACAAATAAGAAATTAGGTTACGGGCTCAGGATTTCTTGGAATATATGAATGAAATCCCTTCCTTTACAGTCAGGTCGACACTTTCTAACCCAAATCTCTTGACTGTAAAGCAGAAAGAAACACAAAACATGAAATTCTATAGACATTATTAGCTTAAAATGCTGCGAATATGCTAGCATCATTGTTCATCAAAAAGTAGGAAAGCCAAGTTCTGAAAAGCAATGAGCACAAAATTAAAAAACTTAATTATTAGCTAGCCTAGAAAGGTGCTCTGACTTAGGTGCGATTTCTACTGCCTTTACTCTTTCAGTCATAGCAATAAAGACTTGAAAACAGATAGAAACGAATCTAATAAGGCTGGATTAAAACAAACAACCAAACTACAGAATTCAACCAATTTTTATTTTAAATATAACAGAAACTACCACAGTTTCACACTTCCACAAAAATACACCTTTTGACAATAACTGGGAAAGAGTGATTCTGCCAAATTGTGCTTCTGCACAGGTAGGCTCTTTTCTAGGCACTCAGCTTTATCATATTAAATCTTTCAGATTACAAGAAAGTACTGATAATTTACAATACAAAAATAAGGTTTTTTAAAAGGAGTTGGATACTTAGAAACAAAAAGAAAACCCCTCCTTTTTTTGGTTTTAAACCCTAACTGAATTATTTACAACCATATAATTATTAAATCTCATTTGGTCCAAATAGAAACCATACCCAAACAAATACAAAATAAACTTAAAATGGAACACACCCCTCCCCAAGACAGTAAGCATTTAGATGCCTCGTCATGCACATAATCAAAAGATGAGAGGAAAAACATCAATCACAATGAAGTTAAAGCATATTAAAAAAAATATACCATACCACAAATTCCTTTCCAGGCTTTGTGTGCAGCTTAGTTAGCCCTCACATAAACTCACCCTGAAGCCTTGCTGCAAGGAACACTTGATGGTGCACACCAGGCCATCCTAGGAAAAGCTCTACTCCATGCAGGCTCTCGGTTAGCATGCTTACTTTATGCTTTTAGCCAGCTCTTTCCAGAATTCCTTTTCAACTTCACTTTGCAGGACATTTTCTTCATTTCTTCCCCCTGTTTTTCCTTTCTGCCTGCATCGTGTGTGCAGGGCTCTGCTGTGACTACTTAATTGCTGGATCCAGGTGCTACGTGAACCAAATCAGAGAGCTGATTGCAGTAAGAAATACAGCTGGTCCCATTCTCAAGGGAGTTAAAAAAACTAGTAGGATCTTCAGTTAAAATCACAGTGATGAATAATTCTAACCCTGTCTTAAATTTAAGATTTCAAACTTTTTAGCACTTCATGAAGCGTTTAGATGAGATGATGGCATTCATACTTCCATTTTCATAAGAATCACCCCAAATCCTTTACAGCTTGAAAAGTTTCCAGCTTGGGGTGGACTCGCTGCTGTAAGACTGTTCTGTTAAGAAGCTGCGTGTTCTCCCCCTCCCTGGCTTGTGAATTCGAAGCGACCTTGCCATGGCAGGCTCAAGCAAAAGCTCTCCCTGCCAACTTGTTTTTCTGCCACAGGTTTGCCAGTTGCTCACTATTTACAGTGTACACGGAATCTTCTTTCCAGGAAGGGCTGTCAGGATAAGAACAACATCTCCTGCCTAAGACACAGGCTTTGGAAGGGTCTGTGTACCACTTCTCTTGTCCTAGATTGCTGCTGGATGGTACCTGTTCCACTGAGGAAAGGGTCAGATTATACTGGGGACAGGAGAGAGAAAGAAAGAAAACTAGTCTTTTTTTTTTTTTCTTTTTTTTCAGCAGCATAACTTGCTCTACCCAAGCCCACTGCACTCTCCAGGGGTAATTAGTTATGCCCTCAGGTTTCAGACTGTGAAATTGAGGTTTGCCCACACAGCTGAAATTGTTTTCTTGCTACTGCACTAGAATGAGCACAAACAAGGCCACTGTTTGTCCTTAATGTTCTTGAAGGATATGTGCTTAGTACATAGGATAGAGATGAAAAAAATGGGAGAGAAAAGAAACCTCAGGAACTGGGTTTTCTGTAAGATCCATAGGTAAGCTGCATCAGTCTACACCAGTGAAAATTTACATTTCTTTAAAAGCAAGGCAGGCAATCAATGCTTTCAGCACTGCCTTGGAAGTTTCCACTGACTGATTTTCTGCTTTGTGGCTTCTCTCTTCTGCAAAAAATAACCAGTTAGGATCAGTACAGAACACTGACCAGGCCCTTTCACTGGTCTCTTCAGGAACATAACCCTCTTCTCCCTGGAAAACGTAGGGAAGAGGGAGAAAGCTGAAAGGGCTAAGCAGGCTGAGACATGTTATGCATGCCCCTTTTGCCAAGCAAGCAGTGGTCAGGCACAACATGAAATTTGAGCTGATGAACAGCTCTACTTCACTGAAAACATGTTTTCCTCCTTTACTAAGCAGACTCTGAAAGAAGAATAACTAGCTAGAAGTTTGAATGCGTTATTTTATCCTAGTGGGGCTAATCAGCCCATAAATTTTGGTGGTACCCAAACATTATCATGTTATTTTACTTTACATTTTATCTTACATTTACACATATGCAAAATAACAATGCAGACATGCAACTGGTACTACTGTGAATTATCACTCAGACCTAAAGGCTGTAGAGCTATGCCAGGTTCAAGACTATTGACACCGAAGGGCAATGAATTCTAACTGTTCATTCTCCTTGATACAAACAGGGATGATTTCTTCTAGCACCTTTCATTAAAATTTTCTCTCTAGCAATTCCACTAAATGGCAGCATCAAATCAACAAATGCTCCCTGTGAATATAAATAAAGCAAACATCGATAAAGACTCAGAAAGAGCTAGCTAGTCGGATGTATGTGGCTATACTAATTGCCTTTGGCATAATGTTTTGCCTGTACAGTTTTGCAAGAAAGCTTGAAATTTTAGCAGCTGGAGAACTAGGCTCCAAATTATATACAAAACCTTTAATATTCAGTGTAAAAAACTGATGGCAGTAAAACTTCCATTACTTTACTCTTAGTCAATATAGGTCATACATGTAAGACTAAGAATTTTTGTGATATAAATCTTAATGCAATCAGAAATAACTATTTTTTAGAAAATGCCTGATTATCCTTAACTGAATTTCCTAATGAATATATAATTTTTTAAAGTATCTTTTTCATATAAACCTACAAACTGAAATGCCAAAGATACTTTATGGGACACACCACCAGCACAGATATGTAGTTAATGTAGCATCTGCCTTACTTAACATTTGTTATGGATAGAAAAAATTTGTAGGCCTTCGGTTGGGTTGCTATCAGATGCTTCCCATCTCTATTATTTTCTTCCTGCCAAAAAAGATTTTTAAGAAGGGTTCTTATAAAAAGGAAGTAACATACGTGATGTAAAAACTTCTGCATCTCTTTTCCAATAGCTTCAACAGCTGGATGGAGAAAAGAAGAAGGAAATATGGAAAAGGAGGGTGATGAGTATTAAAGTAAACAATTTAGCTTTGCAAAAAGTAGGTTTAAATGAAACTGCTTCATCGTCAAGTCTTAAAAAAGGCCATGTGAGTAGTTGTCTATACTATCACTTATCACACAGCTAAGCACTATAGACTATTTTGGCCCAAAGTCATGATAAGTTGTCTTAGGTCATGAGAAAAGTGTGAACTTTAATATATTTCACCTCACATGGCAAAAACTTGTGCTGCAGAATTTAGGCCCAGGCAACTGTATTGGAAACAAACTCAATACTTAAGTCACAGCTACTAGTTTATTCGGAATTGTTTTTCCCAAGTTGTTTAAACCTCCATGTTCTAGATCTTACCCCACAGAGGACTGGAAAAGACTGAGTCATAAAGTTTGTCACCTTTTACTGCAGCAACCACATCATATACTAGCATTAAAAAAAGAAATTTTTTGCTTGGTTTTGTATTTAAACTTGAGTTTTTCAGTGTTGTTGCAACCCCTCTGGTGTGTGTCCCTTATGTTTCTACAAACACCATCCAACAGCTTGTTTGGAACCCTAATCACAAAACAAGACCCTTTAAATCTCTCCTGGAAAATGCTCTTCAATTCTTTCCTCATTGCAATAAACCCACTGCAAAACCTTGCCATCTACAAACATCACACAGCCCACATGCTAAAAACTGCAAATAAAACAGCTCTCAAGCAGTAACTGGTTATTCTATGATTCTATGATTCTATGAAATTAACTTCAGTGCATCCAAAGGGAAATCCATGCAAACGTGAACAAAGTTTGTAGACCTCAGAATTAAAAAAATAAAAATACTTGGATAATTCCTAAAAAGCTTCAAGAGTTCCTAGAAAAAAAATAGGAATATTCTTACAATACTCTCAGAATTTTTAATAACACTTTTCAACCTGAAATACTGAGAATGCCTGAGGAAATCCCTTGCCCGCTGCAGGATTTCTTAGCAAAATTCTAGACACTTCCTTTCTCCAAATTCCAAGAATGTCCTGGAGAAATCAACTAAATGACAGGGACTCACAGGAGTAGGGCAGCTGCAGAAATTCCTAGAAATTCATTAAACACTAGAGTCCTTCAAATGCCCCAGGGAATTCCCACGAAATTCCATAATCTCCTAGAAATTTCAAAAAAGGACAGGGAAGAGTCCTAGACAGCACATGAAAAATTCCCAGAGAGCATCAGGACATTCTCAGAGAGCACCCAAAAAAAAAAAAAATCCTAGAAAGTTTTGAGGAAATTCCTGGAAACTTCCCTAGGGGAATTCCTAGAAGGCACTTGGCGGCATTTCTAAAACACATCACAGAAACTTCCAGAAGGCATCGTGGAAAATCCACAGAAAACTGTCAGAAAAATTCCTAAAAAGTACCTGTGCAAAGTCCTAGAAAGCAAGTGGGAAAATTCATAGAAAGTAATCTAAATGCAATTAAAAATATTTCAACTGACCATCCTTTCTTCCCCTAATGCAGCATTTTTCAGAGGATGGGAAACTTCTTCCTTTCTGGCTCTGTGAGGGATAAAGCGTCACCAACAAAATCCTTTAGACTTCACTTGGAGAGCTACTTCCTTGGGAAACTAAGGCCAGATTTTAGGGGTTTTTTTAAACCTTTGTGCATTAGTGGATTTCACGTATTTGCCTGCACACCTTAAAAAATGAAGAGCTCCATGAATTTCATCTATGTATTTAGGAGTCTAAAAGATTAATTGATTATGAATTCTGAAACAGATCACAATTTTGGTATTTTCAGCTACTTCTGAACATAAAAATTGTTCAACCGACTTCTTTCTGCTAAAGCTAATCCAAAAGAAAAAGAGTTAAATACAAATTTTTGTTAATCTGCATGCAAATCAATGCAGTTGTACAAATCAGTCACCCAGATATATGCTCCAGTCACTAGGGAATATACAAAAGGTCCCTTCTGAAGGTGTGACCCTCAAATCTTTGCAGGTTTATTAACTTCTATGAGAGTTTATGGATTTTAATAAAATGCTCACACTTCTTCAGTCATTCAGACTGTAAGCTGAATGCTGTTTATGCTAACTTGCTTAAACAAATTGTTTAAGTTTTACATTTCATCACTTGATTTACAGCCAGTAGCACTTTTCATACGGCCAAATGATGTCCCAGCTAAGCATTCTGGTACTGTAAAAGTAAATAGAAATGTAGTCTCTCTTATGAAGTTTCATCATAGCTGGTGAAGAACAAGTACAATAAAGAAGAAATACACAGGAACACCTGTGATAGTAATTTTTTTTTTTTTTTTTTGATAGGTTGGTTCAACTGACATAGAGCAACGTGGGCTTTGTCACTAGGTACTTCAAACCAAACCTGCTAGTTAAGTTTTCAAGTTTAACACTGGTATAAACAGGCTGGCAAACTAAGTTGAGGATCTGCAACTCAAGTTAGTTTTTTTTCCAGTCTGGTCTGTTTAGCTTTTATGTGATGCCATTATCGTGGGTATGGCCTTCCACACCTCCATTACACAGCTGGCCCTAATATTTAATCTCTTCAGAATCCAGTTTACTCCTGTACAGCTGCTCTGACTCAATAATGCTGACAGAAGTAGTAAAATTTCCCTTCAGTATCATAAGTGGCTCTGCCTCTCAGCACCAATTTATTAAGTAAGGAAACACCATTCTGCAACAATCCCTTTGCTGACCACAGCTGCACTAATCACTTGCTGTAAACACAATTGTGGACCTGATGATGAAAACTTTAGACTTCTGGGCTGTTCCTTATCTTCTGAGAATATGCTTTCTTCTACAATCGCTGCCAAGTTATAAGCTACAGCCTTTCCACCTTCTGCTCATACCACAAGCTGCAAAACACGAATGACTTACATGTGAAAGTCCTCTCAAAAAGCACAGAAGAGCTTTAGAAGGACAATTCATAAACATGCCAAGGTCTCTAACAGTTAATTTTGGAAGGGAGGGGAAAAACCCACCTCAAGGCACGGGCACTTCAAAAGAAAAGAATAATGCAATTTTCTTTTCTGGAGGAATATGAGAAATGAGCCATATGAGATCTACAAAAATAGTGTCTATCAGACAAGGAAGCATGAAATACTAGGATCAGAAAGAAACAAGCAGATTCATTCATGCAAGCATTTTCCCTTTAAATCACCACATTAATCCACCCAATTCATGGCTTGCTGAATCATAATGATTTGAGGCAAAAGTTTATCTAAGAACTAAGCTAAAATGGAATCAGATTCACCAAGTGTTACCTATACAGCTTATATCAAAGTATCATCATTCCGTCTTATGGCAAAACCAGCCCATACATTAATTACTATAGAGGTCTTTTCCCCATGCAACTCTGCTGAGCAAGAGATAAATGTTGATGTAAGAAGTCCTTACCAAGAGTAATAATTGCATAAAATGAAATATTGGAGGTGCTAAAATCTTTGCTCAATATACTCTATTTTGTGCAAAACATAAGAGGATTCTTTAGAAATGTTGTGAAAAAAAGCATTTCGTATTTAAGTTTACATATTATTTCTCTATTTGGCTACCACACCCTACTTTGAAGCTCTAATCACATAGTGCTCTCTAGTGGCTGTCAGTCAAGAAAACCTTTGAACGTTTTAAAACATGGAAAATAATAAAAATATTCAGCTGCCTCTGTAGTTAACCACAACTAAGTGAAAGAACAGCTCTTCTGACAAGGAGCATCAAATCTGGTACACAGGTAGCCCTGTCTGCAACAGCTTGTAGAAATGGGCTTGGAATGCCTTCCGTTACAATTCATCAGAGCTGACATTTTGAATGTGAACCAGAAAGTTAAAAAAATCCTGTTTAAATGAGAATAAATGTGGCATGTTAGTATATCTCCAGACAAGTTGACCTTACATCCTGAACAACTGACTGAGGAGTAAATAGTGACTTCAGGCACAGACTCAGGTAACACAGCGCAGAATAAAACGAGAGTAACAGATTCCTTCTCTCCCCTTGCTGAGTGTCACCACATTCCTGCATGTTAAATAAATTGTTGTGAAGCTGTTTCAACAAACTTTATTGCCTTGTCCAGAAACATGAGCTGGTCAGTGGATATGAAGAGAGCTGGCATCACAGTTCATAAAATTATCTGTTAAGAACTTATCAAGTCTTGGGAGAGAGAAGGCACTTGGTTTTGCTTCAGCCTTCTGCACTGACCCAAGTCTTGTTCTTTCTTAAGGACTCCATAACACAGCTGTCTGGAACCTGTACACACCACCCCCTGCTAATAACAAGACAAAAAGTAACTGTTAAAATAGCTTACTTGAATTTTTACTTTATGTAGGGATTCCTTTAAAAAACACATTCGGGCACATTTTCAAAACTGAATGGCCAAATATTTGTCTCTAAGTATTTCATGTTGTATTTCTTGAGTGCAAGGTGTACAACAGGCCAGAACAGCGCATCCAAGCCAATTATACTTTTCATTAGTGTTGAAATATAAAGCATCCCAGACAACTAGCCCACATTCCATTTCAGTACCAAGTCAGAATGGGAGTTCAGGGAGACATACTCAAAAAACCCCAACAACCAAACCCACCCAAATTATTTTTAGATTAGTGTAACTCTAAAACATAAAAACTTGTGCCGTCACCAGTGTTGAACTTAACCTTGTGACCAAGAAAAAAATAAAATCAAGGAACAATCCAGTGTGATTTATTCCTAATATATAGAACATTATTTTCTTAACCATTCAGAAAGCTTTTCTCTACAGCTTTTTAAAATGATGCTTTATTTCTTACTACATTGTAAGCTTTGTAATATAATTAAAAGATGTGTAAAATCCAACATGAATAGGTATTAAATCTAGTCTTTAGAATCCTAGATAAAGTAAAAATGTGATTAAATGTGCCAGTACTTCTCAACCTCCATTATCACAATAGAACTCCGTAATAGTCTGGGAAATTCCTGGATATTAATGCAACAGAATTACTTCTGTCAAGAGGACTTTCTCAAGACCTCTTGAAGTTCTGGTATACAAGAGTCTGACAGGAGACTATTATCCTCTGCCCATAATAACTGAGGCATTTCCATAACCATTGGCCTGTTGACACAGCTGTTGTAAAATATCTTAGTAAGATAAATGATACTTCAGTATTTGTTACTTTAGATGCATAAATAAATAAAGGATAAATAGCAAAATTGCCCTTTAAAATAATTACATAATTCCTATGGTTCCCTGGTAGGCACACCAATAATTTCCTCTATATGATAATGCTTCATCAGTGTATCCTCTCAGCCCTGTCAGATATTTATTCAGCCAAATAAAGCACAAATTGCCGAGCACAAAACCACTACTGAGCGTTTGCAGTATCATCCATTAGCTCCATGATTTCCTTGACAGCACAAAGGATAGCAGGCTGCCAATTACAATTAAATAGAGGTCCTTATGGTCTCAAGCAGAGCTCCTTATTGCACTGGGTAGGAAAATGCAGGTTAAATCTCAAGAGTAATATAAGATGGACCCAAACCTGGTCCTAGTAACTATCTTTTACAGAATTGGAAATATCTCTTTAAACAATATTTGCATGACATTTGCGTTGGGCAGAATACAGACAACGTGACTTTCTTACCTTGTCAGCTACTCTTCTGCTCAGGAAATCCAGTAGGAGGCCCACGTGAAAATTTAAGAAGTACATACTGTATCATTCAGATGCACATATATAACATCTTCACAAATGGAGAAAAAGATTCACTTTGACAGCTTTGGTTCATAACGCATAAATAGACACAATTTTTGTAACAGCCACAAAACCAAGGGAGAAGACAAAATATTAAAAGAATTCATGACTACTGAATGATTTTTGAAGCGAGCCAGCCCACTGGCATCTTCCCTGACTGATCTAATTATATTGATTTCCACTTTTATTTTTTCTGAGGGCAAGGGAGTGGGGAACCAGGACCTCCCCCACCCCCCCAAGTTTGCTAGCTCACTAAGCAAGGGTGTAATTACCTAATTATAAATGTTGTGGGTTATACAATCTCATAGCTGCATAGATATGTACCTCCAATACACATGCCTATGTACGGCTAGCAAGATTTCTAAGAAACACTGGAAGCAGCTGGGGCTGTTGTCCTTGCTGTGTACAAGTTCAAAGCCATATCCAATGCCCTTCAAATACATTGGTAATACTTCCTTAAATCCACTCCTCGCTACAGCATTTCTGAGTGTTTCCTGAATTCACTGGTGAGTGATGAGACTGCTTTGTTAGAACATCACTTTCAGTGTAATTACATGACACCAACAAACCCCATAAAACATTCTGGCACAACACACCCCTGCTGAGCTTGTAATTCTCAGCCCCACCAGCTGTGCTGCTGCAACTCCTCATTTCACCATACAGGAGATCCGATCACTGACATAAGCCAGGTCAGAAGAAGCACTAAAGAAAGAGGACTGGGTGGTAACGTCCGTCTTTTTATTTGTTCAATTTATACCACAGTCCTACAACCATATTGGCACAATGGAGATGGCAAACTACAAAGCACAAAGAACAAGCAAGTCGAAGTAGAACTTCTCAAACCAGGTTACTGTTGAAGTCAGCATGTCATGTAACTCCCAGACTCTTGTGTTTTAATAGATGCAGTAATCCTAGTGAAGAAAGAAGCCTTTAAAATACGAATCAATTAACTTGTACGTGCTTATAAAATTTGGTTCAGAATTTGGCCTTTAAGAAGTTTATCAGAAATAGTGTTTGCAAAATCCTACTTGCACTTTTCTTCTAATGTGGCACTTGGCCTAGAAAGGGGCTTTGTAACAACAATCTGAATTTTGACCTCACTGGAGAATTATGACAGGCAAATTCTGCATTTTATTGTTGGATAAAGATGTTAAAGGATTTGTTTCCAAAATACATAAGATGAAAGCTTCAGAGTCTGAAAGTGATGACCTGATTACGGTCTACTGCTGTTTGGAAACCAGGCTGGTAAAGGGTATTTTACACTACAAAAATTTCCATGATTGAATTGTTCCGACAATAATAGCAACAATAAAGCAACAATAATTGTTGCTTATGATAATGTCATAGTCTCCAGCTTTAAATTCACATAACAGAAGATTTGTCTAGATTTGTCTTGGGCTAACTTTTCAGGTTAAAAGTTTACTATTAGAACTGATCCTAGAAAAAGAATCACTATCTCTGTCCATCACTTACGTTGTCTTTAAATTAAGAAGCCTGTCCTTCCAAAATTTGCAGCAAGATGGCATCTGCGCCATTAAGAAACAGCACAGTAACCTGCAGTACAGTAGATAAGCAGATTGTTTTAAGATTGCTTGCTGTCATGGCAATATACATAACTGTCCAAAAAATAAAATTATTCTTAAAAAAAAAGAAAATTAGCTCAGTTTTTTTGCTGAAGAATGATTCCTCAGGAAGACTATATCTGCAAAAGAGCAGAAACACAACCTCCATGCCAATAATCTTACTGCACATCCATATTTTGCCTAAATGACGATGCAAACAACTACATAAATCCTTACTTTATCTCTTAGAAAGCAGTAATTTCACTATATAGGAGTGGTATTCAGTCCCCTTTTTCCTTAAAATAACCCAAAAATTCCTGGAATTTATTTGTCGCTGTTCTGCTTCCCCTTTACAGTCTTGCTTCAGGAACTGGTGAGCAGGACATGGAATGGATGGAACCATCCCAAGGTTTACTCTATCTCAGACACATCTAACACTAGGTAACGCATGGAAACACTTGGACAAGTGGCCACTGCATTCCTCTCTGGGGAAGCTAAACCAGCAAGATAAATTATCTTAAATCAGCTTCACCAACACTTCTGTTACACTATGTAGCCCCTAAGTATGTGAACTGGAACTTCTGGGGAGTCATGCAATACACAACTTCAATCTCAAAACAGATACTGTGCTGCTAAGCTGGTCCTTGCTTATTATGAGTTTTAATCAATTTGATATTTCATTCTTCTATCTTCAGTTGCCGATCAGCCCTAGACTTCCTATTTCCCTCCCACGAAGATCAGCCCAGCTTAGGTTCCAATTACATCAGGTTGCCTCTCCTGTGAGAAGCTGATAAATCCTGACTATTATAGTCTTCACTAGATTTCAGGTCCCCAAGAACTCCAAACTGATCTACTGAAGGAAGCTCTGTCACTATTTTCACGTATCCTTGGCCCCTGAAGTATTTTAACTCTCCAGCTGCAGAATTTCTTGTGTATCATGGTCAGTGTGTGAAATACCAGCCAAACTCCTGTGTCACATAAGAATTGAAACTGATACACAGATTACATAAAAATGCCATTCAAGTAAATGTTGAAACTTATCCTAACATGAGCTGCATCAAAATTTTGTCCTGCAACTCTGTCGAAGATTTCTCAGCTCTCATCCAATTAGCACAGAACACAATTTTTCTCTTTCCAGTTCTGCTGACAACTGAATGATCTTTGCTATTTGAATGAACTTGAAAAAATTATACGTCAAAGTTATTCCTGATTTGGTAACAGCAAGACAAGATCTGAATCCGAATGTACTGTCTGAATACAACACATAATAAAAAGGACATATCTGATAAGGGTACAATTTGTCTAAACTTACCCCTGAAAACGTGAGCTAAGTAAAATACAAACACTTCCAACAGCAAAGCATAAACAAAACTTTTCCTATATATTATAAAAATATAATATATATATAACTATATATATATATAAAACTTTTTCCTATATATTTTATATGGAATATAATGGAATTTAAGTGCTCAAAATAGTTATTAAAATGTCTACTTCCTTTCTAAGCAATTTATCACTTGCAAGGAGAAAGCAAACACCACTGCAATGATTATAATATACTTGTCTTCCTTGCACTATACTCCCCTATGACTGACCCTCTGAGAGATGGAACCTGAGATCCAATGATGTGAGATATCTGGAAAGCAAAGGAGCTGCTGCAACTTGCATTCTGTCTATATTCTAGTTATACTGTATATGTTCATCTTACTGAAATATGCTGATATAAAAAAAATAAGCACATAATATACTAAATGTAGGAGCGTTATGGTGATTACTAATACTTGAAACACACATCTACAAATATGATTTACTTATCAAAAAGAGTCTCTTTATTCCATAATATAGAAAATATGGAGTATGTTGAGAAAGGCCTAGGCTGCAACTATGGATAAACCTAAGTGATGTGTTATTTTCTAGCATCTATGTAACCATCTTATCCTTACATAGATGGTTACTGTTTGTCAAGAAGACAGGCAGCTGAACTGCCTCCCTTTACATTTTTTCCTGCCTCTTTCTTTCCTGTTCCTTCACTTATAAAATGACAGAGCAAGCTCTAGAGCCGTGAGAGGAAGGAAAGATGAAAATCAGATGGGTGATTCCTAGCAGAGCTCTTGAGTATCAGAGATGTTAGAAGTGAACGCGTACATGAAGCCACCAATAAACATGACTTGATGCGTATTCATTGTTTTATTTGCCTTTCAGAGTAGCAACTACATCATCACGCTTTCAAGAAGACATCTTTCAAGCATCTGTACTTACAACGTTGTGACTGCTGGATGATACTTACATCTCCTCTCAGTGACATGTACTTATCTTCTTGATAAATAATGGCTCAAAATAGGCCCTAAGTCCTCTTTACCAAGAAAATACAAAATACAAAAAGTAAATAGAGACAAGAGCCTGATTTTGAGCATGGGAATGCTCATCTTTGTTGTTACTGTATGCATACTGAACTCCAACAAGCTGCCATAAGATCTAAAAAACTAGGTTAAGACTCACAAGCAAAAGAACAAATGCTTTCTGTTAGTGCAGCTAGCAAAACTCCTGTGAGCAGGGCTATTTGTCCCTTGGTCATCAAAACAATTATAACATGAAAGCTGATAGGGTCAATCCAAATGTATCCTGAACTCATTTTTCTAAATAACAGCACAGAAAAAAAGATGAAAGTTATGCTCAGAAATCACATATAGGCTTCAGATTGATGAAAATGAGGTTAATATTCTGCTGATTCAAGAGAAACAGCACTGACGTGACTCACCTCTTTTCTTCCTCCTCAGAAAATTATTCCTTTCTAACAAAAGTTAGGATTTATCTTTCTAGAACTAGATCATGAAATGGGAGTTCAGCTGTCTATCAAACAGAAAGCAAGTTATTCAAATCATGCATATCACTTATATAATGGCATTTAAAAAAATTTTGTCAAGGGAAGGCATATCAAATGGACATGCATTGCTTTGGCTGTGGAACATGCATCAAGCTAGATAAAATTCATTTTTTCTTTTGTGCTTCTTGTGCGGATATTTTATTACAAGCAATATTTTTCTGCAACTGAATAGAATCCAATTGCAGAAGTATTTGCCACTAGACTAGAAAAATCTCATCATAACTTTTTGTCATAAATATCAAGGGCTAGAAATCCTCCGAGAAAAAAATAAACAGATCAGATCATTGTTCTTGCTGCAAAAATCTTGCAAACTTTTTTTACCACATGACTGCTACGGTGAGAAAATAAACCAAATAAAAGGAGACTCGTGCTTCTACTGAAAGTTATTCCGATCCTGCAAATATTTTTGTTTGTGACATTTAGATAATTATATAAAGTAGTAAAGTGGAACTTAAGGGCATTCTTTCAAGTGCCAAGTACCCACAAGCTAGAGCCAAGTTTAGTTCCATTCCAATTTCAGAGAGATTTACAAATCAGTGTATTTACAATATATTGGTTGCCTCCATCAGCTTCTATTTACTCCTGTGAAAATTCTCCATGCCTTTTGGCATTGGTCCTTCAACATGAAGGAAAGACTTTGCCTCACATTTATGTTCCCTGTCAAAAGCTTTGCCCCCTGAAGGAATGCAGGGCCAGCTTTAAGGCATCAAAATGAAAACTGCAAATAGATGCACCATCATCATTACACTTGATAGTACAAGATAAGCAATGATACTTTTTATGCAAGAGACATTATTTAGCAACAAAGGTCTAAGTAATTAAACAGAATTATTTTTCTTCTGGCATCCTCTCCCCCAAACCTGATGACGGTTCATTGGGAAATAGCAAGGTGGCCTAAAGGCAGCTCTGTCAGCTGGCAGGCACCTAGGATTTATTCCCAGACTGAGTTGCTTGATGCTTGGTTTGGCAGGAAGGGGAGAAAATGAAATGTTTTAACAAAGTTAAAACAGCAAGGCAGATTCCAGCCTTGTTTGGCTGATTTCTATTAGACAATATTTTAGGATCCAAAGGAAGCGTCTGATGTGTCCTCTATAGAGGCAATCCATATGTGAATCGGTTAAAAATACATCAGTCTCATCTTGTCTGCTTCTATATGGTACTAAAGCTGTCTTGGAGATATTCTTTCTTGGGTTGAAAGCATTTTGATACACTTAATCTTGTACAAATGCTTAGATTTGATATGGAACTTTTCAAATGTATGTTTTATACAAGAAATCTGTATCATTCTTCGCTGCAGAAAGCAGGGACATCAATTAGTAAAAAGAGACTTACAAAGAATTCACTAGAAACCATCAGCATTTTCTAGTATGACTGAAAAGCTATATAGAGAAAAAACATTTAAGACTTGCTACTTCCTCTCTTTTTAGGACTAAAACCAGACTTGGTTTATTATTTCACTAAAAAGGGAAGATTTCTTACTTGAAAACTGGACCCAGTACCTGTGTCAGATTGTGCTATCTGTTTGCATGGAAAAAAAATCTGTCATAAGCAATTGTTAGAGTTCATGACTCCCTTTCAAAGTTGAGTCATGGCAACTCAAAAGCTTGACTCGAGGGGGAAAAGGAATACAAAATACATCATGATCTCTTCAAAGCATCCCTTATATAAGTGTTTTGGATTTCTTTGTTTGTTTCCTTGGGAGTATTTTATACCATGATAAAAAATGGTTCATTTAGCTGTCTTTTTGGAATGATGATGTGTTGATTGACTGGCAAGACTTAAAAGAAATTACAAAAACTGACACTGAAAATGTGTCAAGATGGCCATGTTAAGATCTCAAAACCCCCATCTCACAGAATGCCCTTGCTACCTTAATTTATTCCACTGCATTATGATACAGCTTAGATCACACTACCACATGCTACTTTTTGCTTAGGATCTACCTTATACTCAGTAAGAAGGGATAGTACCCATTGAACAGGAATCCTTTTCTTCAATTTCTGTTCTTCTGACAATATTCAAACTCACCATTAGATGCAGCAGTGTACCCCAGCCACGAGCAGATGAGACCAGAACAGCCATGCTCAGGCCTGGTTTAAACAGTCTCTGAAGTACTTTCTCACCAAGCCCTATGCCAAGCACAGTTCCAAAAACTTCTTATTTTTGAAAAGGTCACTAAAGCAACCAAACCACAGGGAATACATAGCCCAAAGGTGACTTCCAAATGAGATGTGTGCAGGTGGCTAGCTTTGAAATGACTGCTTCAAGAAAAAAGGTGCATACGTTTCTCAGTGTGACAGATGTGATGAATTTTGGGTTTTCTCCTCCTCCTTCCCCCCCCCAAATACAGCAAAGACACAACCCCACAGAGCTGTGTCATTTTACAAGGCTGGTAGTGATAGAGCTAGAAGGTATGGGTATAAACTGGAGAGGGGCAGATTTAGACTAGACATAAAGAAGAATTTCTTCACTGTGAGAGTGGTGAGGCACTGGAACAGGTTGTTCCATCCCTGGAGGTGATCAAGGCCAGGTCGGATGGGCCTTGGGCAGCCTGACCCAGTGGGAGGTGTCTCTGCCCAGGAGTCGGACATGGATGATCTTTAAGGTGCCTTCCAACCCAAACTGTTCTATGATTAGCTCCTGCTCTCAGAAATTGCTAAACACATTTGGTTTATATAAGATATGCAAAATGTTTCCCATGTATTTCTGTAAAAATAACAAATGAGTGACTGCATTAATGGAAAATTTTCCGACAGAGTGTTTCATCCCTAAAATTTTGCCAACTTATACCTGTCTCATGATGGGAAGTTGGTCAGCATCACCTGTAAGTGTTGCACCCGAGTTGCTTGTAGGTACCTCTATCCTTAATGCCTGTTTCATGGAATGGCAAAAGTGATGTTGAACACACACTCCACAACCCTGCCCCACTATAACACACGCCAGGAGAACCCACAGGGTCCCAACAAGCACCGACGGAGCGTTGTGTAGGACTTTACTAGGAGAGCGATCCAAAAGCATCCCTGGTTTTCACAGGTCACAACTCCAAGAAGACCCCGCCTGCAGTCTGGGTGCAGCCCAGCAACCCCTCTGCCGGCACCCACCGCCAGACCGGGAGGACTCACCCTTCATTTCAGGAAAAGCTCGTAAAACCCGAGCCAGCGCGCCCCCCGCGCACACCTGCGCGCCCCCCGCCTTTGTGCGGTGCAGGTGCGGCTCCCCCCACCCCGCCCGTGACGTCAGGCGGCCGCTCGCGGGGCACCATGGGAGAATCCCAATGTTTTCCAACGGATGCGCTCAGCCCCGCGGCGGCTTGAGGCGACTCCGGGAGCGGCGCTCGGGGGGGCGTCCCGGCAAGGGGCGTTGGGGGGCCGGGCGGGCCCCATGGCTGCCCCCCGTCAGGCGCCCGGCGCCGCTCCCTGAGCCCCCGCGCGTCCCGGGGAGAAGATGCTGCCGCGGCTGGTCCTGCCCGGCTGACGCCCCCGGTCCCCATTGTCCCCCCGGCTCCATGAGCGCCTCCCCCCGCCTCTGAGCTGCCCGCCCTCCCCCTCATGGCCGCGTCGGAAGAAGGGACCGGCTGCTTTCTCCCGCGAGGCAGGTCGCAGAGCGACCCGAGCATCCTCAGCGACCCCGCGGGACCCGGCGCCGGGCAGCACCCAGGTAGGGCCGGGCGGAGCGCCGGGATGCTGCGGCGGCTCCGAGCGGGGGGCTCCTCCGCAAAGCCGGGGGGCTGGCCCAGGGCTCCTCCTCCTCGCCCCGCAGCCCCTTCCCCTCGCCCCCAGGCCGCCTCTGGCTTCCCCCGGGGCCACCGCTGGGACCGAGGGTCACGCTGAGCTAATGGGTTTCTTTGGTGGGGCGGGAGGGGAATAAGGGCTGATAAAGCGAGCTGTTTGCGTGGGATCTCCATGGAGACAGGGGAAGCAAAGTCATAATTAAAGGATTTCTCCCCACAAGAAGGCAATTTTCACTTAATAGGGAGAAGCGAAATCTCCTTATGAAGTGTAGGCGCATTGGGTGCTGCCGGGGGACGGAGTCCAACCGCTGGGACATAAACCGCGTATTGTCATTAGATTATCGTCTTCTTTAACCGTGGCTGATGATGCTTTCAGCCTAACTTCTATTTGAGGAATAATTCTGAATATCTGCGGGTTGTGACTCAGTAATTTCAGATGGCCGGAATCAAAGCAATGATGACCCCTTGAGAAAAAAGAAAAGAGATAACTGAATCACTTTGATGTGATGTGATCGCACGGAAAGGCACAACAACAAGCTGGAAGCAAAGGCTAAGAATCAGTTTACTCTCAGTTTATCTGAATATATGGTCATACAAGAGCTGGAAGGTTTCCTTATGAGAAAAGCAGTAACCAGATCAGTGTAATGATGATCAATGGGGTGTTGATCATCACTGCTCATTATGCTGAATTCTAAACCTAGAAATGGGTTTGGGGTTTGGGTCAGGCGCTGTCAGCCTGGAAGAGATAGTCCCTGCATGGAATTTTGAATTGAAATTTGGTTCCAGGCTTTTTCAGATTACTAAGTAGATAAAATATTCCAGGCTCTTTTCATAAACCTGCTATTCTGCTTCCTTCTGAACCAAAGAGGATATTGGTATTTGTTACTATTTTAGGTTCTTCTGTTTATTTTTCTTATCAAGCAATTCTGAGCACTTTGCTCTGGACTGAAATACAAATTAAATTAAGGCAAACAATAGATTATTTATCTCCGATGTCAACTGTTCTGATACCCTAAGTAAAGGGAACAAAGGACTCTTCTAACATGAACTGCTCTACTCACTCCCAAAGGGGCAATCTTGACTGAAAGAGGAATGTATGTTTCTGCCATTTGATTCTGGAAGCTGAAGTGACTAATGAAAGAAAGACATATGCAATCTCAGATTCAGTTCCTCTGTATTATTTTCTGCTAATTAGTTATTTTGACCTTTGTGAAATATACAACAAAGAAAGTACACAACATGTCTGACGTACAAAGATCTAAACATTATTATGCCTTTTGTAAGGAGAAAAAAACCTAGTAGCTACCTACTAAGTAGCATGTTTTTCCCCCTAATACAGACTTCATCAGATAAGTGTCCCATTGCATAGCAGAAGCTATAGTAATACAGTAGAAAAGATGTTTTTTATGGTGTTGTGTTGTACATAAAATACTTTGAGAGAAACAAAAGGTGATAAATACATGTGTTTTTTGTCCGGGTAGATATAGTTCATAGTAGCGTTAGCACATTTGGTAAGCTTTTGGGGTTTTAAATTGTTTATCAAAGAGTACTGAATGGCTGTTTGCTTCAAAATGATAATAAAATGAACATAAATGACTTAACTGTGGTCTAAAATATTATTTAAATCCGGTAACCACTTACTATGAGTAATTTCATTCAACCAGCTACTCAAAAAACTGAAATACAATTTATACTACTGTAAGAATTATGTATGCTATATGACATAATTGTATTTTAGCTTCTTTTATTATTATGGAAATAATTATATCCTTATCATTGTAATACCAACCATCTATAGACTCTTAAGTCAAAGGGAAGTCTCAGGAGTGCAAAGTGACACACATTGAGCTTGTGTTTACATCCCAGCCTTGCTCGCATACAAACCATGCAGAGAAGTAAGTTTGAACATGTAGGATTCTTTGTTATTTTAAAAACTAAATTAATTTTCATTAACTCTTAAGTCATGTGTTTAATTTATACCGACAAATAAGCCAATAAAGCAATACAGATATAACTGAAGGATCACTACACAAACATTCCTGCTTTTATATGGCATGTGAGTTATACTATATTCCTAGTGGAGATGCACTCTTGTTTTGCAGTATTTTCTTGAATGCATGATGTGGACAAGGATTATTCTGCACCAGTTCATTTGACTGTGTCTGCTGTAGGAAAGTATATTGAGGTAGAAAATGTGGTAAAAGAGGAAGCCAGCCTACATTCTAAAGATTTTTCTGGTGTTGATGTAGGTTTGTTTAAAGACATAATTTATATTGCTCTCCTTGACCTATACAATTACAGTATTTTTTTCAGCCTAGCTTTGTACAGGAAATTTCCATGACATAACTGAGAAGGTAGAGATGGCAGCATATGGTTTTTCATGTATTTACCTAAGAAAATTCTCTGATTCAGTGCTTCCTTTTCCTTTGTCTCTTGAAGCACCAGCTTAACAGTCGCATTGACCGTACACAGCATGGTTACAAGACTTTCTGTCTCTCTTGCACAAGTTCAGAATCTTCTATCACTGGACCATATAATCCCTTTTTAGCTGATACTGAGTAGTGTAATCATCAAATTTGTGGAACCTTGGATAAGCAGACTGCAGATGGCAAGAGTTAGTTCAACTTCTTATTGCTTTCATTTGCAAATTTTTTTTATGAACTATTGCTTGAGGTCAAGTCTCAAAGGGAGTTTCCCATGTGAGAACAAAACTGTTTTGTTTTGGTTTGTTTTGTTTGTTTGGTTTTTGGGTTTTTTTTAAAGAGGACTTCCTCTTCTTCCAGACAGATCAGGGAATAACTAAGTCACTTGAAGGTTTGAATATTGATTTTTTGTTGATTTTTGAGTTCTGGACACTTAGAATCCTGATTGATGCCAGCAGAAGTTGCAATTACTCCAAGCCTTGGACAATCAGGGCTCACAATAAAGCTTCTTATCTAGTGCACTTTTCTTTACAAAGCATTCACAAAGCATTATAAAGCTCGTTTATAACCTTAATTTACTATAACAGATGTAATCTTTGCAGACTACAGTGAATTTTATCACATGTAAAAAGCTTAAAAAAATAACACGTGCCACTATGATTGTATTAAACATTCCTGCAGTAAATAAGATAAACAAGGTGTCAGTAAACTAGACTAGAGGCAATTAATAGCCACTTATTCTAAAAGAGAGATACAACTTCACTGATTTATATCCTTCATATGCAACTTTAAATAAACAGCAGCTTCTCACAGTGATCAATTAAGACATCACAGTCATGGTCTGTGAAGAAAATATGGACTTCAGTATCTGTGTAGGCTCTACTGACAAACAGATAATTTTATCCAGCATCTCAATAGTACATATAGTTCCTATTGGCAGTGTAGAGAATACTGGAAATGGTATAAGAAAAATAAGAAGGAATGACTGTTTCTTTGTTTTAACCGAATCAGTTATTTTCTCATTTAAGACAAAATAGTGCATTTCAACCTGTGGGCTTAGCTCTGAGCTGAAAGACTGCTGTAGAGAATACCACATCCTGCTATAACATCAAGGAGAATTTTTTGAGGCAGTTAAGAAAGTTTAAAAATTATAAAATACTAGTTAAATTCTAATTTAAAATATTAAAAGGTAATGGAAGTTGATTTAGATGGCAACAGACAGCAGTCACTTAAGAAAACATAATGCAAAGAGGGATTTCATTAGTTCCAGAGGTCCTAGATTTTCCTTTCCCTTTTGTCTTAACCTTCCTCCATCTTTCCAGATCAAGAGAGAAAGAAAAGTCTAAAGGGGACATGCATGTAAAATTCAGAACAGATTTCAACTTCACCATCTATTTGAGAGACAGTTGCAGGAAACCAAAATATTGCTCTCATTATATCCTTCCAGCAGTCACAGGGCATAGGAAAGATGTCAATCTCATTTGATTTGTAGTCATAGAAGATAGAGCTCCACAGACTGTGGAAGAGCACGACATGTCAAAACTCTGTATTATTTGAGGAGATACAGACAACCATGACAATGTGTGAAAATGTTGTGTCCCCCCCGCTTAATTTTGAGATAATCTGTTTTAATTTGTATAAATGTACATTTATGCCATCATGTTTTGCTCTCTATGCTGCTACTTTTCCTCCCTGGAACCATGTAATTAAAGGATGCTTTTTCAGGATTGGCACCACTGAGTTCTTCAGTGGATCCTGCCAGTGGTTCAGCGCGTCTTCCTTCTCCTCCAGTGTAGCATCTGCACAAAGACAAGGAGCTCTTGTGGTGCAAGCAGTATTGTTAGCTATTGTTAACAGCTATGTTAGCATAATCTCTTAGCATTCTTGTTGAAGGCTGATGAAGGGGGCTTCTCAGCCTCTACACTCTTTGCTCTGCTGTTCTTCAAGATCTGACAAGTTAAAGCTACTTCACAGTAGATGTGCTAGAGATGTACAATTGTGTCGCTGCCAGACACTTATTCCCATTTTATTTCTATTGATACCATTTGTAATCAGCAGCACTGTGCACTGAATTAACTCAAGGAGATTACAGCTGCATAAAACTTAAAGCTCCTTTGTCACTGTTTCTAGTTATCATAATTCAAAAGTTTTGTAGAGGAAGCATTCTTGTAGGTATTCTTCTAGGACGCTAAGATGAGAATTTAAGTGTTACGTTCCTTTTATAGTGTCTCTCTTTGCACTGATGGATGACCTGTAACCCAGGGGAGCCTCACTGGCAACATAAGGACATCAGCCATCTAAGTAATCCCTAGGGAAAATCATAATGCAATAAAATATCAAATATAGGAATACTCTATACTAGGGCTTTTTTTTTTTCCTCCTTTTTAAAGCGCTAATCTACCCTGTGTCGCTCCCTTCATATGCCTACCACTGATTTCTCATAACTGTTCAGTGTTGATTTATGCTGCTAAAGATTGTAGTTAAACACTTACTACTGGTATATTCGTTCTTAAAACAAGTTTGCCCAGTTGGAGTATTGTGCCTAGAATAAGGTGGCTTTTTAGCAGTTGGAAAGCTATGCTCTTCCCTCTTAATTATCAGGACACTACACTGGTAAACTGTATGATGTTGGAAGCTACTGGCAGGGGATGTTTGAAAACTCAAAAGCACATTAAAGTAAAGTAGAGTAGGCTTGGGTGGCAGATGCTTAAAAGGAACAAAGGGAAGGCCCTTCATTGTATTTCTTCTGAAACAAGAAGTGTACCAGGTCTCCTACATCCTTTCCCAACACTATTAGTTTATGAACAAAATCAACTAAGCTAGTCAGTGCTTTTGGTCTGGTTTATGACTCAACCCTATTTTTCATATATATTAAGCTTTGTGATATTTTGAATTCCTTCACTCAAAGTCGCAGTGTTTCTGTTCAAATCCAACCAAAAGGCTCCCAGCAGAAACTTTCTGTTCCACATATATTTAGTTCCTTGTGAGATACCATGGGGAGTATATGCAGGAATACTCAGTAGAGGCGAGAGACATGCAGAGTATTAATTTAGATTCCAACTTAATATCCCATTTCCTTTTACATTGGAATCCAAGTTTCAGCCTATAAGGCTCCCTAGAACTTATGTTATTTGTGGGAATGTACAGTTAGTGCTTTTTATCACATAGCACGAGAAAAATCATGACCGTATTATGAAGTACTACACTGCTAGTTATCCTTTAACAAATGGGCCACTGGGCTTTAGGGAGGGTCTTTTTCTCTCATCAAATCCCCAGTCCTTTGCTGGTCTGGTCTAATTGTATCCGAAGTCCCTGTGATGCAGGGAAACTTTACTGGAAGGGCAAGCTCCATTGTTTTCTCTCTCCCTCCTACCCCAGCAGCTCTCCTCCCTGGTGCGTGACTCACCTCGTAGGCACAACAGCTCCTCACCAGCATTTTCCTGATGGGGAGATTAATCTCCCCATTTCTGGAGAGGAGAATGGGCACAGTGCACTTGGGCAGGCTGCACAGATCTAGTCTCACTAGACGTAGATTCTTTTGCTCTCAATGCATAATTGTGGTACCACACATGTTTAGATTTGTGACAATGGCGTGGTGTTACGTTGCATGTTACTCAACGCGATGCACGCTTAACAAAAACTGCTTTTTGCTGGTTGCCTGGGTGTTTCAGGTACTGAAACTCTTAAGTATTTAGTTTACTTCTTGGGATTCCAAAGAGAGCTTGGTGAACTTATGTTTTAATGCTACTTTTGCAGCACTTAAATGAGATCTGTTAATAAGTGTGCTATTCATGCTGAGGGCTGGTTTTAGGCTTTTCCAGGGTTTGACTGTTCCCAGTGTTTGAGGACTTGTATTTAGCCAAATATTAGAGCTCTGTAAATGAAATAGAGACCTGTAATAGAGAGAAAAAAGTGTTTTACAGTTCTCTCCTTCTCCTAAATCCTAGGTTGGCAGGTAGTTTGAATGTTGCTGAAAAGATTCTTAAGCCTTTCTCCAAGAAGTGGAAATACTGATTATACATCATCATAACCCAGACTGGATTTATGAGAGTGAGGTCATTATATATGAAATACCTGGTGGTGTTTTATGAACTTCTTTTGCACCTAAAGTTACTTCTGCATCCTTGAGTATTAACCAAGGGTAGTGTTTTCCTCCTAGCTTTACAATCGTTGTCTTCTGAGCAGAAGGATTGCTTTGAAAGATCTAACTTTGAAATGCAGAAGCGTAAGGGACCGTCACAGTGCAAATGTGCGCTCTGCTCCCACACTACAGAGAGCCAGCACACTGTTATTCTGATATTCCAGATGCTTGTTGATTCTCTTAAACTCAGTGCTACTAGCAAAACCTGTGGGACACATAAAGGACTGGATCTAAACTTGAATATCAGAGTTAGAGTAGCTAGTGTATCACATATCAGTGAAAAGCTTTTCATTAGCTTTCTAATCTAACAGTTTCTAATATCCCTTGCTGAATCACAATTTTTTAGTTCTAGAATGTCTTAAATAACTATATTTCCCCTAGTTCCTGGGAATTCTCTCACATGCTCGAGAAAGAACCTGGTTATGTGTGCACAATTTCTTTCTTCACAGTCAAGTTGGCTGCAGCAACTATACTCTGGCATTAAAAGCTGGATGACATTGCATGCTGTGCAAACAATGCAGGATTGTTTTTTAAAAAAATTATTTTTATGTTGATACCTAAATAACACATTTGCATCTTATTTAAGAAATTCTTAGGTCTTACGTACACAATCATCAAAGGCAGCTGTATGAGTGAAAAAAGGCTTTTTCAGAGTTGCAGTATCTCATACATCACACAGAGAAGTATTACAGGTCTCTTGTATGCTCTCTACAAAGGGCGTTTCTGTTTCCCTCCTTAACTCTTCAAATGTTTTCATGCATCATAAAAGAACTATCACAGATTACAAAAAAGGATTCAGGCTCAGATTCTCCAAACAGATGTCTAGTCTGAGAAGTACCTATAGGCTAGATCTGAAATAATGCATGATTGTGCCACTTGCTGTGCAGCATATAAAGAGAAACTGTTCCCACTTTAAGTAGTGTGCCATCTAATTTGAAAGAGACCAAAAGCAGTGAAAAAAGCCAAGTGTTTCTTGTATTTTACATACAGGGAATTGAGCTGTAATTAATTGCCTTCTCTGAGTTTCTGTAGGAAGCCAGTGGCACCACTGGAAGTTGACTCTGTATTTTGTAAGGCTCAGTCCCATATCTTAAGCACAGAAACCATATGTAATGCTGCTTATGTATCTAGGTGTTTCAGAGTCTGCTAGTCAACTCATGGGAAAAACTGGAAGGAGGAGAATATCTTGCATAGAAAAGAAAATCTGATCTCCTTTTAGGATTGGATAACTTTGATTTCATATGTATTTGTTTTTAAAATGTAGCTGCAGTTTTTTGTTCTATGGCTTTCAGTGTTTCATATTACTAATAATGGAGAAATTTTAGGCAAGTACGAGGAAATCTGGTGAATTAAGGGGAAACAAATTTCTGAAACTCTGCTGTTTGCATTATATTACACTAGAACAGAAGGGACATGGTTCAGTCAATCAGCTTGTCTACTGAGTACTGAAACCCTGGCTTATCTTTTTCTTTTGATGTTAGAGGCTTTATTTTAAAACAAAAGTAAACTCCCAATTTGATCGCATACATTAAGTACAAATACTCTGACCTAATTTGCTCACAATAATTTGTGTACACAATGAGTTGATACTCTGTTCAAATAAGGATAAAATCATATGTCTGTCAATTAATAAAAAAATCTTCACACTTTGGCTATGAATGAAGATGGTTTATGATTAGTGACTCAATGTTCGTACCACAATTTGAAGATGTAATGAGTTATGTAATGCTTGGAGTCATGTTTATCTTGAAACTTAACTGTTTATTAGTTAAGTAACAGCATTAACCTTTCAGTCTTTAGTTTTGGAGCTCTGTTTCAAGACTGCCCAATTCGTGCTGTAATGAATGGGCTGCACCATTTATTTATTTATAAAACTACAGCATTTTTTAACCAAATTTGTGGCTTTGTATTTTTAAAATTTAATACATGGAATTGATTACTCTTTCTTCTCTAAGCAGGCCAGATCTATAAATACCAAAGAATAAGTAAAGCTGAATCTTATACCTTCATTTTGCTTCCAAATATATCTAGTTTGTATGCTAATACAATGGATTTTTCATGCCCATTGAATCCCATGCTTTTGTTTGAAATTCGAGTTGATTTATGGTCTAATGTATACACAATTTATAAACATCTTGGAGAGCATATCATATAAGCACTTGACGTGGGTCAATAGCTTCATGCTCGAATCTACATAAATATTTCAGTGAGATGATCTTAATCAAATGGTATCTTACCTTGCCCTCTGTAGTACAGTAATATCCCGTAATCACACATGGTTCATGCACGCGGACCTGTGATTATAACTCAAGAAATGAATGTCCTTATGCCTGAAGTACTTCATGTTTTTTGCATATAATGAAGAGATGGGTCATGTGTTAGCTTCCTTATTCTGTTTTTCTTTTTTTTTTAACATCCTCAAACTGTTCTGTTGCTGCATAACCTGTAACTGGACGTAGATCACTGTACTGCATCAAACCAGTGAAGGCTTCAGCCTTTTTCAAGGGCTGCTACATCCCTCAGGCCATGCAGTCTTCCTTCTGCCTTGCCCATATTGATCTACCATGAATGTCTGTCACATTCCATTCAAATGCTCACAGAAGCCGGCATATTACCTCTTAACTAAGCAGTCTGTGCTAAGGCTTGTTTTTTTTATTCTTATGAGAACTTAAGAAATGCTGCACTGGACCAGAATTGTGATCTATCAAGGCTAGGACAGTGTTCTTGACAGGGCCAGTAGGAGATGCAAAGCAAAACAAAGGGTGGCTGAATGAGCACATGTGAACACCAAATTAAGTATTCAGGGTCAGTCTTCTCTGTTTGACTTCTAATAACATACACAAGTGTTGATGTTTTGGGCAAGTTTGCTCAGCATCTAGAGCCTGCTCAGGCAATACATTAGTAGAAATCAGTCTCCAAGAGAGTTTCTTAGCTCCTATATGTACTTTTTAGTTATTTTGTCATGAATGATATCAATCTGTGTGAAATATTTAGATAGAGCAAACATTCTCAATGAAAAGTTAGTTACTATTCTGCAGAATTAGACACTGTTCCCTATTTCCAGATCTTGCTGTGTAAGCGATGTGATGAAATTGCTCTGCAAAAAGCGACTGTCTAAGCCAGAATACCTCAGCGTCCAGAGTTAAAAATGCTTTCAGTTATGTATGATGGGCAGAGTTGGGGAAGATGACAGCAAGTTTAGGACTGGAGCCTGGAAAGTTTTCCACACGACACTTAGTGTCACAACATTATTTCAGCTGGATTTGAGAACTGAAGTCAGGGAACAGAGAAAGGAAAGATGAGAGAAAGATTTCTTCTCAGCCAGCACACATGATGGTCAGCTATATAACAGCCACTCCTAAACATCCACATGAGGGATCACAGGATGACTGTAAGCATTACAATGACTCATTCCCTGCCTTTTGAATAAGCGTGGCAGTGCGGCAGGAGGATTTGAGAACCTTAAATCTTGACCGTCCCAAACTGTTCCAGCAGTAGAGAGAAAATGACAGTACAAGCGAAAACCACACTCACTCAACAGTATGCCAGGGTAGGAAAGTTGCACAGGCAAACCTTGGAAATCACAGTTGTTGAGAATGTTTGACAAATTCGTTTCTGTAAGCTTACGTTCTCTCCAGCTATCTCAATTTTCAGCCTCTTCTGGGTTGCTCACAGTGCATGATAATGTATTTAACCCAGATCAATTGGGTTACTCTGAACTTTATGCTTTGCAGATGGGACTTGTATAATTTTCTAAGGTCTGCATTTATGATAGAAGAGTATTTATTTTTAATTATAGCAGCTGTGCAATTTGAGTAGCAGCTTTTTGGGATTGAGGAGAAAAGTGTCATATTTTCAGATAGAGCAGTTCAGCTGAACTTCAGCCAAAATGTTTACTTCTGTAACAGTTGCTCATTTGACTTTGCTTTATGTTACAGTGCCTAGAAGCAGAGGGTAAGTACTCTTGTCAGAATACCGTGCAGAGAAAGCTCTAGAAAAACTAAAATGGAGACTGGTCTTTCACTTATACAAATTCTCCACTTGTTCACCACAAGTTTAAATGCTTAGTTTCTTGTTTAACTCAGAACATTAATAGAAAAATCAGAACTGAGATAAACTATGTCACTTAAGATTCCACGTATGAGATAATTAACTCCAGAGAACCTAGCAAACTGTAGCACTTCTTCCTGGAAGTGAGGAACATATGTGAACTTACTGTCATCTGGGAATCCCCTATATTTAGTAACATTACAGAGGTCATAGAATCATAGAATCCCCAGGTTGGAAAAGACCCACCGGATCATCAAGTCCAACCATTCCTATCAATCAATAACCATGCCCCTCAGCGCCTCGTCCACCCATCCCTTAAACACCTCCAGGGGAGGTGACTCAACCACCTCCCTGGGTCCTGAAGAACATACTATTTGACTGTAAACTCCTGATACTAATTCAGAATTGAATGGCGTGATACAAAAAATTACATCCTCATTAAACTTATGACTCTGCTAGATCTGTAATAGGAGCAAATATCAGGAATTGCCTGAGGCTGGTTTACTAGAACCCTCACAATAGTGGTTAACTTAACAGATGACATGATCAGATGCGTATTTTCTTAATGCAAACATAGGGTATGTGAACAACAGCTGTCAAGATAGATAACAAATAGTCTTTCGAGTGTTATGGTGTACATTTTCTGCTGTAATTCAACCAGAAGCATAAACTGAAAGGAAGCCAAGTCAAAGAGGTCATTTTAATAAGTAGAAGTACAAAGAAGCATTCTTCAAATATCCGTAATATTGTGCGTAGATGGAAACCTTTCAAGAAGGGGCCCTAACTCATAATGGCAATGCACCCTGTATTTCCCTTCTTTAGACTAAGAAAGCATTTTTGAAGACAGCACAGGCAGATCTGGGAAACAGGCATTCCCCCATCTCATTGAGTTGGTACTTTTGTACATTCTCTTTTTCTCTTGTGAAAGAGCAGAGCTTGTGGCAACATTTTTACTTTTCATTCTGTTTTTTCCCTACAATTTTTTTTTCCCTTTTCTGCCGTTTACTCTGAGTTCATTCTGTTAGCTAGCACTTTTCTTCTGCCTTAGCAAATGCAGGAGCTTCCTGCTCCAGATGGCTTTCCCCTGAATTATTCCTCTGGAAATAGAATGGGTGTTACTAGTGTAACAACAAAGAAACCGACATGCCTGCTTCCCTATAGTTTCAGCATTTTGAGCCCTCAATTTGACCTTGAACTGTCAAAAGTCTCATTTATGACCTATGACTTAAGATTGGATCCTCTGTTGTCTAAAGAAGTGTCAGGCTGAAAACTATTCCCTAAGGGCAATCATAGTGTCTCTCCTGCGTGGATGTTTTGGTGCGTAAGCAAAACTGACCTCACAGTGAGACTTTCCTACAGGCAATACTTAACAGGGTCACTAGTGTCTTTTATTCAAAAACTACCCCGTGTTGAAAGTTGCTCGTAAGCTCAAAAATTATTGTGGGTGACATGAGGTGAAAAGTGGTTAAATAATCCTTTATTCTGGAAGAAAAACCTTGGTAACAAAACCCAGAAGAAGGTATTTTCAGTAACTTGCTGTTCCATTTATATTTTTCTCACTCTTGCTCTCATAACACTACTTCTAGGATGTGTTTAGGTTTTATTCCAACACACCAAAGGTCTCTAGTTCCACCAATCTCTTCAAAAAAACCTGAACTATGACCTGGGGCATTATTTATCTATCTTATTTGGGAGATGATGTTTTATAAAATCAGCTCTCATGTCCTGGATCTGCAGGAAATTCATTCCACTTCCTGTCCTGGAATGTAATATTTATTCCTCTATTTCTTTGTCTGTTGAGCATTTTAGGTGTATCTTGCAGTAACTTATTAAAAAACAACAACAAAAAACCCCTAATACCACCCAACCCAAACAAAACCCACACTGCCAAGAGTTTATGCATTTTGAGGTCACGGTTAGTTTGGTTGCTCTAATGAAGTGATTTTTAAAAGAGTTAAGTTACTGAATATACTCTGAGCAGCTTAGACATAATGAAAATATCAGGAGAGAAATACGCCCTAGATTTTTGAATGGGTGTGTATGGGATAATGTTTTCACTCTATCTGAAAGGATAGATCTCTCAGAAGGAAAATACACCTTTATATATAAGTTTTTCCTTCCCCCCACCCACATTCTATTAAAAGAAATGGAAGGCTACTTCTGGTGGGTTTAATTAATTAGTTTTTAATTTAAATTCCCCTTCCATCCTCCCTCAAGAAATTCCCCTGCAATTTGCCATCACAGCTTTGCAGAAACCTTTTTTAGATCTTGGTAGCTGATGTAAAGTTGTCTGAGAAGAAGACCTACTTTTGAACAGGTTAATCTAAATATACATGTCCAAGTAGAAGAAAAGCAGAAGTAAGTACCCTAGGTCTTCAAAAGTGACTTTCGTTTTAAGTAGTTTCTTGAAGAAAGAGGAGAAACTCAGGTATTGCATCATGTATTTTCAGAAAAACTGAGTTTTAAACACCAGTAAGCTTTTTTCCCCCCTGCTTTATGTTAATTAACTGATTTTTAGCCTGATAGTGTCTGTTAAAATGAAATTGTACAGACTTAGAAATATCTTTTCTGACAGAAAGAGACAAGTCTAAGCATATTAGGGCCAACGGGAATGCACGCAGTTCAGGGATTTTGTTGTTGTTACAGATCATAATATTCTCATAATGCAAGAGAGCTTACGGAAATATGGCATAGTCTTATTTTGTCTGACGTTGTAAAGAAAGAAAGATTTAAAGGATTAGTCTTGGTAACGTATCTGTTACTTTGCAACATATTGTGATATAATAGAAAATAATGCAGTGCATATCCTGAACATGAAAGAGAGCCTCTGGTCAGAATCTCGTTAATGCCAGAAATGATTTAAAGCTAGCTAACAGTCCCAGTTTTCTGTCCCAGAAATGACAACAGACGATGTGACACCGCTTATTCTAATGCTCCATAAGATCATATAATGCGTTTGATTAAGATATCATTCAACATGACTAATTCCTCAAGATTCACTTCTCTTCATTGTTAGAAATCTGAGCACCACACAAAAAAGCAGGATTAGGTTTTAGATGGAAGCTACTACTTTGACAGGGAATGAAACTATCTAACTACTTTCTTTTCCCGTGTCTGTTGAGAGGAGGCAAAGTGAACTGTTTAAGTAAGCTAAGCACCTAATTTACACATTCATTGGACACAAAGCTTCACTCCCTGTGCTAACAAATCACCGTAATGGAGTGTTTGCACACCCACACACAGTTATACACATGCTGTTGCTCAGCTTGCACCTGCAATGATGGTGAATAGATGTGTAATTGCATGTATAAGTTGTTGAAAGAAGAGCTACTAGGCAAGGTCTATATCGCTGTAGTAAGTGGCTGCTTTTTCTCCACATTGCTGTGGTTGGCAAGTTTTGGGAAGCTGTTTTACCACATTAATCCTTCTTTTCTATTATACAACTCTCAACGACTTTTCCTAGGAGCCTGTATCATCAGCTCTACAGATGTTGGTATTGAGTCATGAAAGTGTTGGGTAACTGCTCCATGGACTCTTGTCTCTTGCAGAGTCAGAGTTGTGAGTCTCCAGCTCCTATCTGATAGGCTCAGAGCAAGGGCAAGTGCTAGAGGGCCGAAGTTCAAGCACACTGAGATCTTGCAGCTAGAGGAAGTTGTGGGTAAGAGGCCAAAACCTGGTACTAGGGGATTCCTGTGAGACTAACAAATATTATGTGCTGAAATCTGCAACATTTCTAACATTTCTCCTAATGCTAACGAGAGTCCTGTGTTCCTGGCTTGGTGCTTCCTGTGGTCCCTAAATACCACAAATCTTCAGGAGGGGCTAAAATGCTGAAGTCCTAGCACTTCATTAGTATCCAAGTCACGTTCCAGACTTTAAAATCATCACTATTATTTGCAATTTTTAATTATACCTTGTCAAAATCAATTTTTTTTGTTCCCGCATCTCCCATGTAACATACATCTACACACAAAATAAAATCATTGATAACTCAGATGTTTTGTATCCTCCAGAAACAGCACTGAGATTCCTTTGTACACAATTACACATTTTGCCATTGTGAGAAGCCTGACTGACCCAGTGCTCCTGCTCTCATCTTCCTGTTTCAGTAGCTTTCAGAAGGTATGACTTCAAAGCAACTGTTTCAGAATAGTGCATCTGGAGTGCTTTAAGCAGCAGCTTTATTTCATTGTTGTTCTGCCCATAACGCACTCTGCCTTCTGAGATATGAAGAAGGCTTCATCTATTCAACTGCCATCTAAGTCTACTAAAGGTGCCGCCCTTGTTATTTAGGATTATTTCTCATGACGGATGGGTTATTTACAGCAGTTGTTTCCCAAACATGTACATAGGGCCATTTTCATAAATTGTCAGCAACTTTGGGATTACCAGTATTATGGTTTATTTGTTTAATCTTTTCCATTTCTCTCCAAATCCGGGAATTCAAAGTGGCTCCAACGTCAGAATCCAGAAAAAGTGATGTTTGAATTGCAATTATTTTACTCTTTTTAGATTTTTTTCTGAAATTTAACTATATATTTTTAATGGGCATTTCATATCATTGTTCATCTGTCCATCATATCACTGTCCATCAGTTTGTTTGAGGATAATGGAAACTCACAGTTGCACATCTAAACCAGTGCATCACTGCAAAATTATTTGCAGTATTTAAATTTATAGACACAAAATCGTGATTCTTTCTCAGGTTTTGTGCTGTCACATAAACTGCATCCATTGAAAAACAATTTGATATGCATAGTCACAATTTAACTGTAGTATCTCCTAAGCAGGCTATTTTATATAAGTGAAAATAATAGTGTAGGACAAGTAGATGTTTTTTTCTAATAAGCAAGCTATTCTCATTACCCAGTCTTAATAGTATAATTGCATTCTGTATGGTCTCTCCTCAGCAGTAATTCTGGTAATTACAGTCTTTGTGTGGTCCAGGTCTTGATGGGAAAGAAAGGGGTCTGGGGTTTTGCTGTTGTTGATGTTGTTGCTTGAATCTGAATTTTAAAAATATGTAGCTAGATTTGTCTGCACTGCAGCTATGGTCAAATTCTAGGATAGGGGAGGGGAGCCATTGGGTATTATTAATTTTTCAATTTTTAGCATTGTTGCTGAAAAAAAAATTGGAGTCTTTATGGGTGGGGGAGGTAGGAAAAGGAGAGGTAACGACAGGATTGGATTTGCCACCCATTTACCTTTATATTTTGTTGTCTTTTCCTGTCAACTCATTAGTTGAAAAGCACAACCCAAAGGGTAGTCTGTGTTTCCCACGTTTTCTTTCTCTTCGTGGCTCATGTGCTGTCACATCCTCAAACTAGCTCTGTGTGAGCTTAGGAGAAGCCAATTTAGAACATCAACTTTGGCCCTAATATCCCTATGTAAGAGCTTGCTCAAACTTCTGCTGTATTTAGGAGTGAATTTCAGCCAATAAAGTAAAACTGTAAGAGCTGTTTCTTTAAAACAATTCGGAATGCAGAGCCAAGAATGAAGCCATTTGGTCATCACAAGAGATAAGAACAAAGCTTTTAAATTCAAGTGCATTTAACTGTGGAACAGTCTTGCACAATTGCTTGGGCAAATATAGTCTGATAGTCCTTAAGAAGTATTACATAACCATCCTAATTTTCCAATTTTTTCCACTAAAAATTACATTTACAGTTGTAACACCTGTTCAAGTTCCAGAATATTCTTCTCTTCCTTTTCCTGAAAAAGACTCCAGAAAACCCAACTTCAACCAAAGTTTGGCCCCCTCAAAAAATAGAGAAGAGCCAGGAAATTATGTTTGTAAGTAACTTAAGTTATTGCTAATGATTTTATACAGAAAGTGCTCAAATATTCAGACCACAACCAGCATTAAAACACATATAACTGTCCTAACGGAACATCCAGGTTTTGAAGGGGCCTGAATAAGCAATCGTCATTGTGTTCCTAAGCCCTGATGGGAGGGACTGGAAGGACAGTTTCACTGCAATTGCATGTGGAATTCTTTTTCTGTGAACAACAGAACCTCATTGCTTCTGGGAATACTACAGCCACTTCAAGAAAAAATATAGTTTGCAATTTGTTGGTTCATGATGTGCAGTTTGTTTACTATACAATAAGAGATTTAATGAAATGGCTTGGGAACTGAAACAGAATTTTTCAGCTATTCATAATTTTGTAGCTGATTTAACCATTCACCTAGAAATGCAGAGCAAGTAATTGCACATGTTAATGGCAATTACAATAACTAACAGGCATAATTAAGTGGTTTGCATATGCACTCATGGGATTTTTTGTGCATACAAATGATTTGTGTATTTCAGCATCTGATTTTACAAATTTTCTTCATTGTATGTAAAAGAACTCTCTTTTATATGTTGTCGCCATGCCTGTTTCATTTTGTACAATATATTATACTAAATGTTCAAAGCACTTACGCACACAATTACCACTTAAATGTATTTCAACCAAACGATTGTAATTGATTGCTTAACCAGATTGGATGAATAGTGCTTTTTTTTTATTTTAATCAAAGACTGATTCTTATGTGTTTGTCTAGTTTTCTGGTAGATGAGGACTGTCTTATTTACTAGAAATACACAAATTTTAGAACCATGAGTCTCCTTTTCCTTTTTTCCTTTTCCTTTCATTTTCCTTTCTCTTCTTTTTTTCTAAAGACTGAATAAGTCATGCTACTAAATGATTACCCCATCACTGCTCTTTAAGTTCTGATTTCAGTTTCTCAACAGTCACTTCATTTAATCTTGTCACAACAGTTTTAAATGTGGCAAACAGACTGATTCTGAATTGGTAAAGATAGGTTATTGCACGTTAGTTAAGACAGGGAGTGCTTATTCTGGAGTTGCATACCTGTAGGGCATGAGCATCTCCTTAGAAGCAGAAAAGAACATAGTTGTTCCCATTTACAAAGTGTCAAATTTTAGTTTGAGTTGCACCTGAATGAACGAGAAGCAGAGGAGCTTATCTGCTTTCACTTACTCATGGTTTCTCCACACCTAAGACTTGACAGTTCCTTTCCAGACTAAGCCAGGTTGAGTTCTACAAGAGACCATGACTGATGTGATGTTTTGTTAGGGTAAGGGTTTTTCTCTGTAAATCTTTACTTTTAGAAAATTCTCCTGAGATTAGCCTTGAGGTATCTGCATAATCCATTTCACCATGAAATGGAAAAAAAGAAATGGGAAAGGATCCCTCAGAGAACCAGCTTACATAGGAGGACAATCCAGAAAGTTTTAGCTGTATCAGTTGTATAGTTTGGCAGTTTGATAATGTCGCTAGACTTTTTTCAGGGAGCAGAATCACTCATAGCAGAAGAGACAGAACTAGTGACGGTTGAAGAGATCTAATGATGACTTTTGTCATACAAATTAGGTATAAATCCATTATATTCTGCTTTCATTTTATTAATTAGCTATTGATTACCAAATACACTATCAATTAAGCCTGTCTCAAGAACTTCTTAATATCATCCTGTTCCTTTTATTCATAATAAATATAACAGTCTCTGATTACATACCTGAATCATTAGAATAGATTTAGAGGATACAACATAGTCTACCTCTTTGAAGTATGACCCAAGGCTCTGATGACCGAATCAAAGCATATTCTAATGGACAGACCAACTACGGACATTGTGCATCCTCAGTCATCTCATCCAAAGTCATAATGGCTATGGTTCAATGTAAAATAAGTCTCCAGGAATGTCTTAATATGCATGTGTCCCAGAACACATAGAGTCAGCCTGTGCTGGAGTGAAGCGTGGAATAAAACCCAATAGAAATCCACGTTTGTTAAAATCACAAATTTGTATTTCAGAGCATTATCAAATACATAACATATTTAAATTCTCACAATCATGGAACCAAATGGTCGTGTTAGTCTGCAAACACACTCAACCGATTCAATCTATTTGGTTAATTTCTCCTAAAAGTTAACACGGTCTCTCCCATTTAACAAAATTAGGCAGCATCTGTACAAAGCAATATTTGAAAAACCAAGCATATGTTTTGCGTGCATGCAAATAAACTTAATTAAGAGTTGCACTCAGTCATAGAGTGAACTGACATGAGGTATTGGACTAGAATTGAGCAATGCCACTCATATTTGGCTGCTGAACTCACACAACACACATTTTGAACACTGCAGAAATAATCTAGCAAGTGCAAGTTGATGGTAGTGCCAGGAAAAGTGTAACAGAATCAAAGGGAATATGCAGATAGAAAGAAAGAAGCTATAAATATATTACTCATCAAGAATTGTTTGTTCAGCTATAATGGATATAATTTTATTCAACTAAAAAGCAAGGGCTGTTGAAACAAATTTGTCACTCTATAACCTTATTTAGTAACTACTAACCTTCTTAAACTTACTGACTTCTCACCCAGACAACCCCTCCAGATTTTTGCCTTCATTCCCCAAGATGACTTGTAATAACTTTCAGATTGCATTTTACTTAACTGATGTGGACTTGAAACATGAACGATTTCTGTCCTCAAAAAAATACAGAAATAGCTAAAAATGAGAATTAGAGAGAAAGTCCTCCTTCTTTTTATAGTTACAGTTTGAATTCCATGCATGGCAGTAGCTCTAAGGCATTGAAGCTATTAGATCATTTTTAGGTCTACCTATTATGTGAGCTGTTTTAGAAGAGAGAAAAACCTACTCAAATATATTTAAAGATAAAAGCAAAACATGAAACAGCATTTTGAGTGTATGCCAGCCTCTGCATCAATGACATTCATGAGCCAACTGCATTCTAAGACAAGCACACAGAGCCTGAATTCACAGCCCGAACCATTACAGCAAATACTGCCAGATTTAATGTATGCAGTTGTTTAATCTCCATTGTAGTATTGAAAGATGGCAATCACACATCCTGGCTACAGCGCTTCATTTTTTCATTAGTTTACACTAGTTTTTACCAGTCACAGCAATCTAGTGCAAGGGGTGGCTTTATGCTCAAATGGGAGAAAGTTCTTGTGAGGGGAAGCCAGTTACGTGCAGTATGACGGGTACCAAACATACTTGGCCACTGTAATTCCTAATGGGCTAGATTTTCAGCTACTGCAAAATGGCTTCTTCGGTGGAATCGAGATAGTTAACTCAAGCTGAGGAACTGGCGTGTTCTCTTTTCTTATCTTTCACTTTCTCCCACATACACCCCCACTAACATTAAAATGTTTAAATTGCTCCTGCTGGGCAGAGCAGGAGAGGAGAAGCAAGGTAGCTTCTTCTCAGAGTTAACTGCTTTATTCTCCATTTTAATTGAGCAGATAGGTCAATGTACACTCACATTTTGGGAAGCAATCTTGAATGCCTGTTGAAGAACCAGCCTGGAAAAATCATGTAAATATGTATAATGAAACATAAACTGAGCAGAGTACATAAAACCCTCTAGTCCATTGGTTTTGCAGAAGACCATTAATTCTTAGAATGCAGTCGTGAATATCATGTCTACATCTGAGTTTGAAGCATTGCAATGCCTGCTGCACCTTCTGTGGAGGTCTGGGGTAATAGGACATCCCCCTGCAAATGATGCTTGGTAGTACAAGCTCTTGGGTAGTGGAAAATACCTGCATCAAATAACAAAGCTGCTTATTTTCTTCCCATATTCTAGAGGCAAATATTTACCTAATGAAGAGGTAGAGAGACAGCCTGTTATTTTTTTTTCCCCTGAAGTCGCTAAGAGTATCCAATTATGTATGTTTTTCTATGATATTTGTGCTTCCATTTATTTCAAAGGGATTTGGGAGTGCTTAGTGCTTTTCAATATTTTCAACACTGTGTATAAGAACAATATGGAATTCAGTCTTTGGAAACCACTTCTGCACAGGGTCTTATGAAACTCTGTGAGATTAGAAATAACCACTGCATATTAACATTCTACTAAAAGGACTGCTTGTGATCCAACATGCTATTTATTTCTTTTCTTAAGCTTTCATAACCTTTGAGTATAGGGGTCATACATATATAAAATATATATAATATATGTACACTGACTACTATTTTTAGCCAAAGGTATTTCTGCTTCAAGAAGCTCCCATAGCATTCTGTTTGGCTTTTTCCTCTGATCTATTACAACCTCTGGGTTGACTTAGGGCAGCAATGATGTCTTCCTGAAATACTTCCTTTAAATCACACATCTGTGAAACAAGAAATTGAAATGTACAGGGACTCTAGAATAAATCCTTATCTTTATTTAATCTTTCATTACTGCTATGCAAGTGAGAATAGAGAGATATTTTTGCCTGTGCTCTGCATCATGTGATTTTAGACACAAAGACCTTCATGATGTAGATGTAGTAGAAAGATACTTAAACAGATTTCTTGTTAAAAAAAACCCCATTCACTGTATTTTTCTAATACAAGAACATCTGTGTTTTCAGGAACAGAAGTCACGTGTTACTAAAGTAAAAGCTGGTAAGATCCTGTCATTTCCATTGAAGAAAACACTTGAACTTCCATTTACTTCAAAGAATCTCTATATGTACTCCTGGCCATTTTAATGGTTCTCTCTAGTAAATCTGAAGGCTAGAAGATCAGTTGTCATGGGAACTGGCAACATATGACTCAAGAAAACAAAATTAAATGTTGGCTTGATGTCAGCAACTAATCTAGTGCCCTGCCAGCTAAAATCACAGTTAACATGAACCATGCCTAACAAGCTGTGATTTGAACAGAGTTGCAGCCAAAGATTAAGTTTCTCACCCCATGAATAGGAGAACATTTTAAAAATTGAAACTAAAGAGGGAACCCAACAAGTTTGGGAACAGTGAAACTTAAAAAAACACTGTTGATAATTGTTAAGTTAGAGCCTTAACAGCTATAAATCAGAGTTTTTTCTTGGACTTCAAAATTACAATATCAAATTAATTACCATTTCTAGATGTCTTAGTATTTTCTGAATCCATAGGATTGATTTGTTCTGGGACACAGTCCAAAAATTGTTTCAAACTGTGGTTTTAGTGCATCTGTTATCTAGAAAATCCAATTCTTATGCTATAAGCTATTTTGCAAAGGAACATCTTTAAGCATATCATCTTCAGACCTGGAATTAAATAAATACTCTTTTTTCCTAAAGAATCATATTTGGCTTCTTTTGTTCATTATCAGTAGACCTGAAGGCCTGAAGGGCTACATTAAGGACTGTAATTCAGAGAGTATGTAAAAAATTGTGTATTCTACACAGCGATGGAGAATACAGTCTTAGTTAAGAACAATCCACTAATACTTGGCTCCTCCTAGTGACTGTTAAATTAGCCCATATGGCATGTAATTGAAAATATTAGTCTTGAAATAATATAAGAGTGTGTTTAGAGCTTGTTTACATAAACAAAGATTATGAAAATCCATGCAGTTACACTTCTGAAAGTACAGTGGATTAATTAACTATTAAAATCTATGTGGACACTGTGTCGAGAATTAAAGTGAGCTCAATTTAATTTAGGTTTATTCTTTTCCAAAGTAAATGAACTTAAATTGAATTAAGATTACTTTAATTCTAAGAGTGTTCATGCAAATGGTTTAATTAAGCTACGCCGAGCATACATGGTTAGATAATTTGGATGAGATTTTGTAAGAGCTGCCGTGTAAAAAAGCCCTTAGATTCACATAAAGGACAACTTTTAGGCTGAAATGTCTTTACGTGCACTACTGTATCTGTCTGTTTACTTAAGTAAATATACAGTGATTAACTCTTCTCTTTGTGTTGGGATTTCCCATATACAGTATGGACCTGTTCCAACAGTTCCATATCCTTCTTATGTTGAGGATTCCAGAACTGGACACAGTATTCATAGAATCATAGAATCCTAGAATAACCAGGTTGGAAGAGACCTACCAGATCATCGAGTCCAACCGTTTCTATCAAATATTAAACCTCAGCACCTCGTCCACCTGTGCCTTAAACACCTCCACGGAAGGTAACTCAACCACCTCCCTGGGTAGTCCGTTCCAGTGCCCAGTGACCCTTTCTGTCAAAAATTTTTTCCTAATTTCCAGCCTAAATCTCCCATTTCCTCTTGTCCTGTCCCCTGTCACCAGATGAGGTCTCACAGGAGAGGAATAGGGGGGCAGAATCACCTCCCTGGATCTGCTGGCCTTGCTTCTTTTGAGGCAGCCCAGGATACCACTGGCCTTCTGGGCTGCGGGTGCACATCACCCGCTAATCTCTAGGTTTGTGAAAGACTACATACATCTGTTTAAGGGAGTGAAAATGAATGCCTGCCTCTGTCTGCTTACAGGGGGGTGTACATGCATTGTGTTACTTATGACATCTTTCTTCTTTGGAAGATGAAGTTGAGGAGCAGACAAGAAGGAGAAAGAGATAAAAGCTTTTGTTGTAACAATGCAGCGTCCTGGTTAATGAGTGCATTCTGAGACATTGCAGACATGCTATAGACTGCTCCTGAAAAGTTAATTTGTGGCTGGCCTATCTTGAAGCGAAAAAGGCAATTGTACTACAATATCATGTCTTCTGAGATTGTGCAATTTATGATCTTTGTTCGAGACTGTGCCTAAAGGCAATATTTAGCCCATATTTTGTACATAGGCAATTGAAAGAAAAATAGATGCAAGTGCAATGCACAATTCATCTGGCTTTTCTTCCACCACACATACAGATAACTATACTGTGCTTACTAGGAGGAAATAATGTTACAAACTGTGTCTCACAGCTAACCATTTATGTTATACTCCACATAGAATGTTCAATGAAGAATAGAGTTAATGAGTAAAAATTACAGTTTAGATGATTTTTCATAAAATCTTCTCAATCAGGATTGCTTATTTCCAACAAGCATTTTATTAATTCAGGATTTCTCTATATTTTTGATAGGAGTTTTGACTTTTTAATGAATCAGGGTCCTTTTTTTATAAGTTTTGTGTAGTCCTGAGCTGACCTTGGTGCTGAATATTGGAGTGGCCTTCTCTGGTACACGTTAATATGTCACTGGTACTTCCAGTGTATTGCTATGGGGAGATATATCATGTTGGTATATCTTACTCTTAGCTGATTAATGTAGAGCCAGTTTCAAATTCTTACAGCAATTTTTGAGAGAGGCTGATGAAGAGAGGCCCAAACCAGCACTTCATGAAAGCGTTATGAGACAAAAATTCAACAATTCATGACATGCTGATAGGAATCTCTGTATATGCATAAAAATATTAGCCAGTTTTAGTCCTCAGAGCAGTGAAAATATGGTTTCAAGGCTACGGCCTGTGCAACATACAGTGTGCTTATATTCAGTTGTTTAATGATGTATCCTGTATATAGAGGACAAAAGTCCATGTTTTCAGAACTAACTGCAAACAAAATACATACTTTTATGCAGTGTGTGAACTGCCTTCTCATTGATTATTCTTCTGAAAGAGCATCATGACGTCAGATGAAAAAAGCAAGATAGCCTGTGAAGTGAAGGTTATATAATATAAGAAACAGAACAACATCTTAGAGTGATTTACCATCCAGTGTTACTGCTTTTTTCACTTTCTTTTATGTTGGCCGATGAAAAAATGGTCATCCATGTTTCAAGTGATATGCTCTGTGGTGGTGAATATTAGAAGTTACAGGGATCTTATTTTAACAGGCAAGAAGAGACATATGCATTGTATGTGATATTAGGTAATGTCTGTAAAGCTTCCCTCAGAGATTTAGTTGGCGCTCAAACTAGCAAGTTCAATTCAAAATACAAAAATTCACCTAAAGAATCAACAATTTTTCCACTTCTATGGTTTTTTTTTTTTTGTGCTGAGACAAAATGAACCTGACTTACCATTTCTTGTTTTACAAAAGTTGCTCTAGCAGTCTAGAATAGTGGATAATTTATAAGCTTCTAAGCTTTTCCAGCTTTGGTCAATTGGAGTTTTGTATCGTGCTTTAGTGTTTTTGCCTGAGGTCTAAGACATTCTTTTGAGACATCGGTAAAAATAGAGGTAAATAATTGATGGTTGTGGACATGAATTTTATTTTTCAGGGCTAGATAAAAAGATCATAGGATCATAAGGTGGTTCAGGTTGAAAAGGGTCACAGAAGATCATGTAGTCAAATATAAAGGAAGAGTTTCTGGTTTCACAAAGGATGCAGTGCTTGGAAAATAACCTGAATTATGAAGTTATATCTTGTGATTGCAGAAACAAGTGTATAGCATGATAACATTTCTTTATTCTGTCAAATACCCTAAAATGAGCTCTTATTCCTGCAAAAATCAGTGCCAATTAAATAAATGCAATGTTAGGTCTTTCACTTCTTTTGGAGTAGTACTTCTGTATAATCAGTTTAGAGTCATATCATCCAGCTTCATTCATAGATTAATGCTCACAACAATCGGTAAGATAAATATGTATGTTTCAGTGATGCAAGTGAGTAATACAGGCAGAATCTGCTGTTTGCATTCATTTTACTCTGATCCTCACAATTAGAATAGCTGCATATACTGTCACAGTAGCTAATAAGCTTTACCAATTGATAATATTTCATGGAATCATAGAGTGGTTTGGTTGGAAGGACCTTAAAGATCATCCAGTTCCAATCCCCCTGCCATGGGCAGGGACACCTCTCACTGGATTAGGTTGCTCCAAGCACCATCCAACTTGGCCTTGAACACCTCCAGGAATGGGACTTCTCTGGACAACCTGGGCCAGTGCCTCACTGCCCTCACAAGAAAAAAATTCTTCCCAATATCTAAACTGAGCCTCCCTTCTTTCAGCTTAAAACCATTACCCTTCATGCTATCCCTATAATCCCTGATTAAGCGCCCCTCCCCGACTTTCCCACCCACAGTATTAATTTACAGGATTGTAATGAGTATTGATTGAAAGCCCTTGAGTTCTGACATCAGTGGAGCTGGAATACTGCATTTATCTTTCTTTGCCTATGCTGTTAAGACCAGAATTAATGATTTTAATAATAGCTCAGCATTGCACTGAGTGGCTTCTGTTTCAACAACTAACCATGAAATGGAGCTAACAATGGTATACTGTTGAAATCATAATTTCAGACCTGAGTAGAACAGATATGGTGCTACATATTCCCATTGGCTAAATTATGACTCTAGTGTCTTGGCTGTGCTGGAAATAGGCAGTGAATATCTGGTCCTGACCTCTCAACATGAGGTACCTAATCTCCTCTTCCCTCTTACACTCAAAAGATAACACCAAGACTAGCTCTATACGATCACATATAAAATATATAAATACAAAAAGAAAACATATTTAAATTCTCAGCCTTTCACCATTTTGCAGTTTCCCCCTTACAGTAATTTCTGGGTTGGACAGGATTTTATACAATTCAGTTGCATAACCACCTTTCAGTGAACCATTAAATTGCTTACACATACAACAAATTTTTGTGACAGATGATAAAAATAAAAAATGACAAAAGACCTTATTAAGAAAACAAAAGGAACTTGCTTATTGGCACATTTAAAAACCAAAATTATCCTAATTAAGGCTGATCAAGAGACACAGGGATAGTGATATATGAATTTTGTAGCTTTTGGTACTATTTTGTAGGATATTTTAAAGATACTTCCAGCAATTTATTGAAATATCTGGTCTCTCTTTTTCTATTAACTGTAACATTAATTCCAAATCAGAAAAGGTTACAAATGTTAAGTATTGAAGTAGTAACATAGTACTCCAAACATGTTAAGTGTATTCAATGGAAAAGGCTTCAAAATGAGGGACTTCTTCTGGTTCATGATAACAGGAGAATAAATGTTTAGTTCTACAGTCTTTCTAAATCTCAAACTTTCTGGTTTAAAGAGTAGTTATTTCCAATTTTTATGAATGTGCCTCTTCTAGAGGTATTCATTAAATCTCATAGAAGAATGTTTCAAAATTGAGTCCCAACAAAGCTTATGGGTATATAAGAAATACTAAGTTATAGTCCTAATTTGACCTATTTTAAAACCAGTTGAAGAGAGATTCTTCAAATGCCAGTTTTTCTTCAGTGTGAGTGTTTCAAAGAGTCTAGTGAAGCTATTTGAAGAATTCTAAAATTAGCATTCAGCACTTTGATACACAGACAAATTTTCACATGATCATTTTTTTCTTGAAAAACAGGAATCAGAAGGAAAACACTGTGGATTTTCAAGAGGTAACCTAGCCAATTTGTCCCCATACACTTCTTCTTCAAAGAGGAAACAAGAATTCCAGTATCTATGTAGGGTTTTGTATGCCAGGTTTGTGCTATATCAATTGCTCAAGTCATTACCTGGTAACTTTGACAATTTAATCTCTTTGTATTGAAAGGCTTATAAACAAACTGTACAATAAAGCCATGGAAGATGGAGCGTTGCCCAGATTTAATGAAAGGGTTCACCGTTTAGTACCAGCAAAGAATATTTTACATTTTATCTGTAATCAAAAGAAGATCTATGTTCTCAGAAATAAATGAATGACTTCTAACACGGAAATACACTGACAGCTGAAATGTAGAATACTATATCCAAAACTATTACCACATGCACACAATTTTAAATGAAGCATTAAGGATGCTTTACAGACTTCACATACTTGAAGTATATTTGCTAATAAAGGCTTAAAAAATTTAGTTCTTCAGCACATGGAGAACACCACAGTGTATGAATGGACTTCAGATTATTAAAGAGATATTTTAAAGAGACATGAATTCACTATAGAGATTATTTATTCCTGCATTGTGAGTTGCCAGAAGTGCTTCATATATGGAAGTGTAAAAATGAGAATTCTGAATCTCATGCAAAAAGGCAAGATTAAAGTCTGGGTCCTGTTAAGGAGGAAAACCTCTTCTACTTATGGCAATGGAAAATCTGAATCCGGTGTTAAGCCATTCCAAGCTTTTGGGGACTTTTTCCCATCAGCAAGAGTACAAAACATCAAATTCCTTGATATGTTCATTCATTTGTTAGCTTAGTCCTCTATCAAAAGTTTCAACTTGCCTTGGTCGATGCAGTCAGCCTCAGAAGCCCTCCAACATTACTGGTGTCACCAAGACACAACTCCATTGATTAACAACCAGTTATGTTGGCCTAGAGAGTCTTGATTCATATAAACTTCTAAACCAGAAAAGATCTGTTTCATTTCTTCAGCTTTTGCCAAACTTGTGTGCCTAAATTTCAAGTATTTAGAATCTTAGCAAATGTGGTTTTAAAACTCGAAGAAGCATGTTGGCGCATAAGGCATCTCACTGACAGATGAATCCTATTAACCTTGTTAAGACCACATACTTAAATTTAAGCACATGTTTGGGAACTTTGTTGGGTCAGAGTCTTTAATTTTTAATAGAGACGTGCTTAATATTTTTTATTTATATTTGAAAGTTAGGCCTTTGGTTGTCATGGCTTTTTTCAGAACTTCAGGAAGCAGAAGGGATGAATTCTGTACACAGAATGGTGAGATAGTAATTTTTTTTTTTAACTAGCTTAGGACTTAAATACAAGCAAGGAAACACACTTTTAGATGTAAGGATGTTTTTCCTTTTCCTTGTTTGAATTCTGTCTTACATTTTTCCCTACTTTACCTAGCTATCCAGTATTTTGATCAGAGCCTTATTTATCCACACAATTTTAGGAATCTTAGAAATTCTGAATTCAAGAATCTTTCAGAAGATGCCAGTCTTGGCAGCAACAAGGTGAGGAGACTTAAAAGATGACTCAATATCCTTCTTTCTTTTATGATACAACACAGAAAGATGATTAGACTTTGCAGCACATGCCTGACAGATTATAATAGGAAGAATTTACTGAATAACAGATTAATAGCCAGATATTGACTGATGTATCAGGATAATGCTCTCTAGCAAACTTCTACTAAAGAGAGAAAATTTGAGAGAAAGAATTGAGAATATCTTTTTCAACTTAGCATTGCATTTAATCTCTTGTCACATTACAGATGTAATTACATAAAAACAATCAGGAAATCCAGATTTAACAAACAGCAAAGTTCTCAGATCTCTGGACTGGCTTTCCCTCCAGAGAGAGTCAAATACTTCTGAAATGCAAAAGTCATACTCAGAAAACGCAAGGAAGTCCTTAGCTAGAGCATATATCTATATCTGTATTTTCTATATAGGTATAGAAAAAATTTTGACCTAAGTTATGTAATTGACATTATTTAAAAGATTCCTAATTATGTTAATAGTCATTGAAACAGTATTTCATTTGACTTGTTCCTTAAAGTATCCCTCAGGGAATAAGAAACAGGCTGTCCATTGTTTATGACTGAAAGCCTATACCTGTTTTACATACGTCTGTTGAATTAAAATGAATTATAACTTCGAAACAAGAATGTAATGTCCAACATTTCAGTCTACTAACAGATGTCAAATAATACTGCTTGATAGTAGGGACAAGATATTTCAGAGCAGTCAACAAAGAGCGCAAGCAGCTGCAGAATGAGATTTCAACAAAGAACTGTGAATAGTGATTATATTTCTAAGTGTATAAGTATTCCTGTCCCTGTGGTTTTGGCCAGTTCTGTACAGACACCTTGCAAGCAAAGATCTTCTCAAACAAGAACTGTTTTTCAATTTGATCTTATTTTCTGGATCATCACCACAGAATACTTGAACAGAACAGTCATTGTGGTTTTAAGTCTGCTTTTGCCTTCATGCAAGAAAACCAGTGTTTTTAAATTTAGATGGTAATAACACGTTCCCAGAGACAAAATAATGTAAAAAACCATTCCGAGATATGGCTTACTTGAAGCCAAGAGCAATGCAGCTGTTCACTGAGAGTCCTCTCTTGATTCTTTTAAATCTAGAGCATCTGCCTTTCCAAAACACTTCAGTGTTAAGTCTCCCTAATGAAGGCATTTAGGATTGCAGGAAGAAAAGTCTGTTTTCCTGTATTCTGGGAAGTATGGTTAGGACTGGGTGGAAAATAAGATGGAATTTAAATATTCTAGAAAAAAATGGTGAGGGAAAAGCCCAGAACTACTGGGCTTTTTTCACTACTGTAATTTAAGCTGGAGTCTTTTCAAACAGTGCTGAAGCTGTTTGCTGACAGTGCCGTAAGCAAAATTGCCTTGGGAGAAATGAATCACAGGTTTGATGTGGTAGCTGACCAAAAGTTACAGTGGGGTTAAAGGGACTTTAATGACCAAAACATCTCCAGTGCGTTTGTTTCTGGTGTTAAATGAAGTCTAGAGGTCTCCTCCAGCATTTCCAATGAAAAATCCATATTGGTTAAACAATGACTTACAGCTTCTTCTACAGGGGACAAAAAGAGAAACTTCTGCAACATGAGAAGCTGATTTGCAGGTTTTCATCTGGTTCTGCATTTAGAAACCTGAGCCCAATTCTGAGCCTTACATGAGTTTTCACAGTTGCATGCAGTATACTATTAATGATCCAGGCGCCTGTCAGTGAAGACATGATTTTCGTGGTTAAAATTGGAAATGCATTCATCTGCTTTACATAATATAAACAGCCCTGGATAGAGCCCAAAGGGTCCATCCTTGTTTTCCTGTGCAACTTGAAAAGAAAAAGGTGAAGGAGTTTCAAGGGAGAACAGTAACAGAGGGTGGAAGGAAATAACCGTCTTCTTCCTTGGATTGAGCTGCTGCATTCTGAGTGCTCCGAGCAACAGCAGCACTCAGAGGTAAGTAGCAAGGAGCAGAAGAAATGAATAGGAGAATGGATAAATACTTACTTCCTGCTACTGATGCCTTGTTTTGTTAAACTGATTGATGGTTATTTACTTGGAGTTTTAACTGAGGTGAGTGGATATTATGTACCATAAAGCTTCGGGCATGTTATTAATATTTCTGACATTATGTATTGAGGGTATGCAGCTAGCTTTTACCATGAAGGAATTAGGACTTCTATGATATTTTGCTTGTGATACAGTATGCAAGAATGTGTTATTTCTGTGATCATTAGGAATATAGAAAAAATTCCACTGGCTGCCTTTTAGCTGAAAAAGTAAGATTCTCCTTTCATACTTTGTGCTCCAAACCCCATACATTTCATAACCATGGATGTATGTGAATCAGTGATGGTGCTGGCAGATTAATTGCATAACTGTCTGTTACGTGTGCTTCATTTCAGTATTGATATATACACTTTTTGATGGGGAGAAGGATTTATGTCTACAGTTACGTTGCAGAGAAGCTGCTGGGGGGGAAGGGAAAAGGGAATTTTTCCCACTGCAAGTGTCACAATGCTTTTTAGTTTATCTGTGAATTGGATAGCTTGTCTCTTACCTCCTGGCACAGATGAGAGAAAGAGTTTCTCTAAAAAAACAGCAGTGTGAGAAAGTTTATTTCTATTAAACCTTTAAATCTGGTCAAGTAATCTAGCAATTGTCCAGTACGGATTTTGCTGTATAGTTTGAAGATGCAGAATGATTTCATGCTACCTAGTACTTAAAACATTGATGTATATTAATCTTCAACCTACAACTGAAAAAAACCCTCAATTGAAATGTATTATTCTGTAAAAGATGAACTTTTCTAATAACATATAAAACAACAGATTGAAGTATTCTGAAGGAGATTTTTTTTTTCTTTAATAAATTTGGGTGTGCAAAGTGCCTGGTGAAATTAAATTCACATACTTAAAAAACAGTCATCAATTCCCTTCCTCTTTCACTCTTCCTACACATTATTCATCTGGTATGTGAAAAGCTGTTCTGTGGCTTCCACACAAAAGGAAAGCAATAAGAAAACCAAAGATGTTTTAGTTAAATAATGATTATTCTTCAGGATACATTTAACGTACAAAACAAAATGTTCTCTAGATACCGAGAAAACATCACATACGTGGTTTCAGATAATTACATGTTATATACCGGAAAGCCACTATATTAAGAGCACATTATTAAGATGTTAAATGCAAGCACTAAAAACTTAAGAAATGCCAGAATTATCATTGTTTATGCAAACTTCGTTTGGTTCCTTGCACATTTGCATTGTGATGCAGCCTTTAAGTGCACGATCACACACATTTTCCTCCAGTAATCTTAGAAGGCAGAAGTATTAACACATTCAGAAGATTTTTTATAGTGCCTGTCACTACAGTACTGGCTCCAAAAAGCTCTGAGTGGTGTGGGGCTGGTGTGTCCACCTTATATAGTTGAGAAGTGTGCAGAGCATCAGGGAGACTTAAAAATACTTATTTTGACTGCTTCACTTGAGATGTATATACTGGGATATTTCAGAACTGTTAGGTAAGGCAGCATTTTCTATGCTTAGAGAATAATATCTGCTAAATTCTGTGTGGATTCTTACCTGCCTGGAAATTTACTTGTCAACCATAATGTCAAGATGAGCACCCTGTTTAAATGACTTATTTCTTTTCCCCACAAGCAGCCTGGTAGGGGCAGGAGAGAGAATCCATTTCTCCAAGGCCTTCTCCATCTCCCTCTTCCCACAGTTCCCTGGCTCATTCACAACTTTTGCAGCAAAACCATCATACAATTTCTCAGTGAATGATTGTAGAGTATTACATTATATAGCCAACAGCGTGAATGTACGAGTTCTAGTAAAGACTTTAGAATATAAATAAAACCAGCCCCAAACCAGAGCCACACAGATCAACATCACTGTTTTGTCAGCAGTATTTCAGCCAGTAGACCTGTAGAGAATAACAGTGTAACTGAACTCAACCAGCAGACAGGAATAACGGGGAAACTTTTACCAGCACCCATCTGGTATTTTCCAATAGAGAAACAGCGATCTGAAATCTTGGGTTTCATTTGAGGTTCTGGATGACAAAGTGTTTTGAATTTAGCTTTTTTCTTTCCCTTTAAGTCTCTCCAGCTGAGTTTTGTCTCTATTGAAATTTTGGCTCCAGATATTTCTCTTTTGTATTTCTAAATCTACGGTTCACCATTCCTAGGCACAGTTTTTCTTCTCTTAAATCTGAGCCCAGGAGAGACTTTTTGGGACATGTACTTTGAAAGAAAAGCCAGTAAAGAAGTTGTCCTGCCTTTAGCTATTTGTTTCCATTCCCATATGTAGTTCATTATCCTTCATTCAGCTGTTTGTTCTTCATTTTTGCCCACTAAATGGCTTCTGAGGCAACGTTGTGATGTGTAGCACTGAAATAACCCAGGTTAAGAGCATCCTTTACAAAAGAAGTTAAATTATACACATGAAAAGGTTAAGGAGACTTTCTGACACTCTTGTGCGTGACAAATTGTTAGTAAACCTAGATAAAATATTTTAATCTCCCTTTAAATGAACAATATGGTTTTTGCCAATGGATTTGTATTGTTAGTCAACAGGTTCAATCTAGATTCAACGGATTCAATTCCTAGTAGCACCAGTCCTTATACCTGTAATAGTCTATAGTGGCTATGTTGTAGACTTCAAATGTTACACACAGAACACGTTATGAATGCTATACTATTATTTATATAAGGAGTTGATAAATTATATGTGATCAATTCATGGATCGCAAATGTGTGGAAATATTTTGTCTACCACCAACCCCTTGTTTCTGTTGGAAATCTGATACTGTTTGGCAATTATAAAGCAACCCTCAGCTAACAGAATGAGATTTATGTCGTTTTTAGAGGGCTGAAAAGGAGTTAATTTATGATAGACCTCATGTAAGTAGCATCATGGTATTACTTCAGCATGGTCTTGTCACAGTGACAACTGCCCAATACAACTTCAGACTTGTGTGACTGGAACACTTTTTCTTATTCTCCTTATAGTATTAGAGGTGAACAGATCTCAGCTGCGAGTGGGTAAAAGATTTCTGATTTTGCATTAGTATTTTTCTGTTCTGTGGTTTTGACCTAAACACTTAACCGGCTCTTGTGGTAAAGGGAGAGAGTAGAGTACAAAGCAGTTTGAAGGGAAAAAATCTCCTAACCCAGGGAAATAGAAACGTTTTTCTTAATGAATGGATATCATCTGAAATCTGATTAAGCACATAAGGTATGAAAATCTCAAAGGCCCCTGTGGTGAACCGAGTTAGATTGCTATTTGATTTGTAGCAGTTGTTTTACCTTATTATTGAAGTTTGCTTTTTCCATTTTTAATCTCCGAAAGCAATGTCTGTGACAGGTAACTTTGCAATGGTAGAACATTTTCCATCCTTTTCGTACTTCAGAATAAAGACTCACTTTTCACTAACGCAGCTGGTAAGGAAACTAATAGTGAAAATGCTTTAACTGAGTTAGGTGAATAACTGATCTGATTTAGACAACAGTTCCTACTGTGACCAGGGAAGATATTGCCTTCAAGAATTGGAAAAAAGGTTCTAATTTAACATTAAAAAATTGAAAATTATTGAATTTCACATGGTACAAGAAAACCTGTTACTATTTCTCACGTCTGTGAAAGTACTTTTGTTTGCTGTACATTTTTATTATTTAAGTTATTTTTTACTAGAGTCCTGTGGCAGATCTTCAGATCAACTGATTTCATAAGAGGTGTAACAACTTATAACACTGATTGTAAATCTGTCCTTGAAAAAGTATTTTTGAAAGTGCTTAGTTGTCTGTGCTAAGAAAATGTTTTGTGGTTAGGATACTGGACTGAAGAAAGGATCTGTTCTATATCCAGTTCTTCAAAACTTTGGAAGAGTCATTAATATCTGTGCCCCAGTCTGTCATGTAAAACAGTCTCTTCAGAAAGTCACCCTTATTTATTAGTTATTTTCTTGGCTGTTTTTACAGCTTTCATCTTGGAATTGTTATATGGCTCCAAAAAAATCACCTGCCCTGCAACCTTTAAAACAGTAATTTTTAATTCTAAGAGGCAAGTTTAAAGATAAAGAACCCTCCTTATCTCACACGATCGCAGAGCCCATTGCTGTAGATAAGCCTGAGCCATTTACAAATAGGGGCTGGTTTGCTGTGAGTAGTGATCACACAATAATTATGTTATGACAGAGATCTAAAAGAAGAATGAAGATGTCAGAGCTACCTAGTAGCAAATGTAAATTTAATCTTAAGATAAAAGCATATCAAATATACCCAAGTGGCTTATTGCCAAAGATGCTAATTAGAAAAAACTGTATTATGTGCACAGCCATTTGTTCCAAATGGCTCTTCAGGGACCAGGTTAAGGAGTCGTTTCTCCTTTGTGGTTTGTTCTTGTTTGGATAGGTTGTTAATGTTTGCATAACCATCTCAGTGAAAAAATGTGTTGAGTGTATAAAACAGACTTAAATGTGACTCTGAAAATGGTAGCTTTTCATGAAAAGGCACTGCAAGACTTGAGGAGCTGAAATTTTAAGGAAAATCTGTAAATTGCAGGCAAGTATCAATAGTAGAAGATTTCCACTCCCCTCACATAGCCTGGATCACTGCCTTCAGGACAAGGGATAGGGATAAATAATTTTTGGACATAGTAAATGACTGCTTCATCAAACAGCTAATCTTAGAACCCACAAGTAAAGATAACATTCTGAATTTCTTCTTGAATGGCCCTCAGGACTCAATTCAAAAGGGTTTAAGAGGGTTACAGCCAAAATGCAGCTGTGTGGGGGATAGGAGGCCCAGTGCATCCAGCATACAGATAGTTAATTTCTAGAAAAGGGACTATATAAAAACAAGGTGATTAGGTAAAAAAAGAAACTCTAAAACAGACAGTCAAAAAAATAAGATGCCTACAAGATGCCTTTAAGTTGATAAAAATATACTTTGTTTGAAGTCCAGGCGGAATAATTTTCTCATAACTCAAGGTAAAGCTATCCTAAAATACCATGAATGGCAATGGGAAAGGTAAGGAGGTACCTCAGGGGAAAGGTTGGCATTAAAAAATTCAAGTTTGCCCATATGAGGAGAACAGGATCACCTTAGAGACTCTGCATCTTTCTCATTTCTGTTCACTAGCACTGCATGACTGTAAAGCCACCAGATTTCTCTTTGCCTCAAGTGGCACTGAATAGCTCCTGTCACAGGGAAGGCATCCTCCTGCCAAAGCAATTGCCAGGAATGTCCCCTCTGTTAAACAAACATCCATCCATTATCTTAAGAATCCAATGGACATTGCAAATGATAGTCATACCTTTCACAGTAAATTAAATTACTTGTATCCCTTTTGCTCCAAGAGGGTAAAGGAAGCCCAGAGGGAGGAAACAGGTTGCCTAAGGCCACCAGACAAGGTAGTGGCAGGGCTACACTGGAAAAAAATGAGCAATACTCCTACATTTAGGATATCTTGGCCCATGCAAATAGACAGTCATTATGTTTCAGTTCTAATAGATTATCTGACAATTAAAAATACAAGTGTGGAGAGAGTCACTAATATATGGAGTCTGGGGAGCTTTATTTTGGTCATCTCTGCCTCTAGCTTCCTCTTAAAACATTTAATAGCAGCTTCGTTACTCTTGGCTTCTATGAAGTGGGGCTTTTAATTTATTTATGCTGATGAAGAACTTTTCAGTATCCTCTTCCCCTCTTGTTGCCATTGCAGAGAAGAGGGCAATGATTTTTGAAGGAAACTGTTTTTTATCTAGAACATGCAAAATTAAAAAGATACTGGAAAGTACAGCATAATTCAGACTCACAGAACTCTAGAGACCTAGTTAAAGAATACCTGTTAACGGAATTAATTTTTCATGCTCCACATACACAGAGGAGTGTATTTCAGGGAATATATAGGCCTACAATATAAAATCAGAGTAAATTTCAAAAGTAATGTAATGAAATGGTAGAAACTTAACCTGATGAAAGTACTGATCCATTTAAATACCCCTTAACTTGTTAATTGTACAAGTGCTCAGCTTCACCCACTGAGCAGTGGTTGAAGAGGAAAATGCCACATGTGACTAATCTGACAGTTATTAGTAATTTAATGCAAACAGCTCCATCTCGACCTTCCGCTTCTGGTTAATCTATTTATTTATAACTTTGCTGACAAGTGTTACTTTAAAAATGAAACAAAGGACAGGATTCAAATATGAAACATGGGTCACTGCCATCCCATCTTCCCTTGAGGCTTCTTGTGCCAGCTTCCTCCAGATTTTGTGCACCAAAATCCTTCAGATTGACTTCCCCAGCCCTTCCCTGTTCTATAATTCTTCCTACAGAAAGTTCACCTCCCTCCTGAGAAAATCTTGAGATTTTCTTAAAAGTCATGTAACTTAAATTAAACCATGGGGTTTTTGAGCCTTGATGATTCACTTTACCAAGCTCTTCTGAATAACTATGTGGGCCACAAAATAATTGATTTCTATTGTCTAATTGCAAAATCTATTAATGTTCTTCAAGAAGAAATAAATGCTGTCACTCACAGAAAACTGAAGTATCAGACCTTAATGTTATTTTTGCAGCACTAAATTTTTCTCTAATAGTAGATCTCAGTCTATTACGAGATTATCCAGGCATGACCACCAAGCACCATGCTACCCAGACAGCACTTTAGAAGATGAATAAATACATTCAAGTATCAGAAATTTTAAGGATGCAGATTTCTGATTTTCACTTTTGGAGAATAAGTCTTAAAATTTTGATCCATATGCATCATAACAGTTCAAAAACCAGACAAAGAGGTCCCAGAATTTTCTCCCTTTCCCCTGTCCTCCTTCCATGGAAAAAAATGCAGTTTTCAAGACAATGTTACAATTCAGACACGTAGCAATATTAATACAGGCAAAGGGCTTTTTCTCTCCCTACGTCAGCAAGCCAGAAGTCTTCTCCCTCAATTTTAATGCCAGAGAAATGGGACTGGGCCCATTCATGATACAGGTCCAGTGCCCATTGTAGACTATAACTGCCATGTCACACCTGTGCTGCCACTGGAAGTCACCTATAAACAGCAGCAAAATGTAGAGAAAAGCAGCAGGATCTTCTCAGCTCCCCCATTACCCCAGATAATGACAACTTTTCTTAGTTTTTCTTATTCCCCTCAGGCAGAAGGAAGATAGGTGATAAGAGCCTTTCAATACAGCATTTAACAATCAGCTGGTAGGCAATAAATGCTATACTCTAGCGAGATTAGCACAGAGACACCCAATTATAGAGAATAAAATGAGAGAGCAACTGCAAAAATCTGCAAATCCAAAGATTTTTGGAGCTGGGTGAATAACAGATATGTTAGATATTTTATATGTTAGATATTTTTGGTGGTAGAGGGTAAGGATACTTTTCAAACCAGAGGTGTCACTGAAAAAATTCATTGAGAATATTTTCTCCAGCTCTAGCTTTCGTTGTTTCTAATGAACTGATGGCATAGGTAAAAAGCTTTTGGACCTGCAGAACTGTCAACTAGTGTAATTTTATAGTGAGTATCACGTTTGGAATTTGGGATTCTAAAATTTTGGAATCAGGAAGTTGCGAAGAATATTCAGTTTTTGTGTAAAAAGCTGAATGTCCTTTCAATCTTCCTGCTACAGACAGGAGGTGAGGACTCTGAGAGAGTCCTTGAAGGCAAAATAAAACACAAAGTCAATCCTTCAGTCAAACCATTCTTGTGATTCTGGATCTCTGACTTGTGATTTTAAACAGTTTGCGGTGAACAAACTGAGTTTGGCTGTAGTACAGATGTTTACTTTGGATATGCATTCCTGTGATTATTCAGAAGGCAACTGATGCCAAAAGACACACCATATTATTTTCTTCCAAGCATACAGTAGCACGGCACCTTACCAAATGCCCTTAGGAACACCATTTACTGTTACTTGCGCACGTGTCAAGATGCAAACGTATCTCTGTTGTTCCACGTAGCTACTGAAACACAGGTTGATGCTTTTCCTACTGAGCTAGGTTTTTTTTCAGAGTATTTCATTATTCAGTTACTCTGAATTCATAACGTATTCCTGAATAACGTTTAGATTTTAGGGACCATCTGTAAGTGAGGGGCTAATATATAAATTACCCACAGTGCAAGTGTATTCTGATCGACATAGGTCTCACTTTTCTCTCAACTGGGAATGGACTTGGATTCATAAGGAAACAAAAAAAAATGACCCTCCCCCTGCCCTGAAAGACAGAACCCTGTTTTAGAGGGGGAAAGTCCCATGAAACTTGCATTGCTTCTCAGTATACAGAAGAACATTGCTGAAGCTTCAAAATAGCGTTTGGAAGATGCTTGTAAAGTTCTTTGAATGAAATATTGAACAGGGGTCTAAAAATGAACTCTGGTTATTCAAAGTAAATACCATAGAAAGAAAATGAGTATTTTGGTGGAGGAGAAAGGAGCTGTTTACTCTTGATGTTTCTGCTCATTAAAAGTGTGATTAAATGGAAGGTGAGGTGAGATAGACCACGTGTCATGTATTTCCACTGAAGACAGCCAGGCAACATGATATTTGACTTCAAAATAAATTCCTCTGTATGTGTGCATCCTAGTAGAGCTTGATTTTATTAAATGTCATGCTAGAAACTATTACTTTGCTGTGTTTGTATGAAGTAGCTACTGGTGCCATCCCATCTGTGCCTTAACCCTCATTAGCCTCTGCTCTCATTTTCTACAGAGATTAATCTATTTTGAGAAAAATCACAGCAAGAAATTATGCTTATATAGCAAAGTTTTATTCTTCAGATTGTGAGAACTGTGAAGTCGTCCTTCTGTTTGCACTGAATCTAAGGCCACAATGTCAAAGAGAGATGATTAAATGAGTCTGCAGAAAGGCGTATATTGGCAATCCTTGCTTTTGCTTGTGTAACTGAGTGGTTACATGTACGTAGTCAGAACTGGCCAAGAATACAGCCATTATGAGTCATACATACAGCTGTGGCAGCTATATCTCAAATTAGGTCTAAATATGCACATACTTTATGTGCAGCTCCACTATACAATCACTGAAATTTTTTTTCTGTGACTGTTGGTGCAGTCATTCTGTGCACCATTCAGGTCTGTTCAAGAAGAACAGGTATGTTATCCATTTGCATACCTTTGGCTTGCACTCACTCACATAGAACTGAGCTCACAGCTTCTGAATTCTTTCATGCCCATAGCAAGGTAATATCTATCATGCCACTGCCCAGCTCTGGGGAACTTCCTCAGCCTGTGACTGCAGTCAGAATGTGCTGGGCTGCAGGGTTTAGCTAAAGCAGCTAAAAGGCCCAACGTTCAGAGGTGAAGGTTCTCTTTCCAGCACTTTTTCAACCTGAGACAAGTCACACACTCTATTTTAGCTTTCTTCCTTTGTAACCCATTTGCTTATATACTTACAAAAAGGTATAATGTAAAACTCAGCTGTTATATTAACATAACAATTGCAAAACATGATACTAATACATGATGCTAAGCTATTTCACATGGGGTTTTAGCACTTTTTAATGACCGCAGAGTATCCAGGTTAGTTTGTAGAACACGATGCTGAGGACCACTTTACTGAAGAGTTTGTATGTCTCAAGGGGGTTTACAATTGCTATGGTAAAATTTATTTGCTGAGTGCCAAAGTGTATTGTGGAGGAAGAGAGTTGTTTTCCTTCTTAAATGGTCAAAACGTTAAGTTAAACCTGCTTTTAGGCTGGCTCAGCGTACCCTGCAGCCACCCTGGAACGTTTTCAATGAAGAAGTAGTTTGCAATTTTAACAGGAACGTTTGGGTGTTGTAGGTTTTTTTTTTTTTCCAGCTGGCTTTGCCAGTTTTGGCTTGGGAGATTTTTAACTGTCAAAGCTTTTCACTTGTAATATTAACTAAACACTAAATACTGCTGCCCTTCTCCCCTTGCCCTTCTGCCAACTCCAGGGGGGGAAAAAAGAACAAACCCAGGAAACACAAAAATCAGAGGAAAAGACTGGAGGAAAAAAAATACCAGGAGAGGTGAGGAAAGCTAAAGAACCCTTCAATAGTAACTGCAGTTCAACTCCATTCACAATCTTTTCACTGTACGTTTAGGCACTGAAGCATTGTAAACATTCAAGATAGCATTGTAACAGATGCCAAAATGTAACTTCTAACTTGTGCCTTATCTTGTTTTGTTTAAAGTCATTGTACACGCTGCTAGGATGAATTAGGTGCATTATTGAGAATGGGATAGAAACAGCCTGGCGGAGCTAGTCAAACTTTGCGCTGGGTTCTGCTAGGGCACAGCAGCTAGGTAAGCTTAGTTGGATTTAACATCACTGATGCTGACTATGCCACCCTAAAATCAAGCTTACAAGCCTTCTCTCTCTCTAATGTACATGAGAAATAGCTATTTTATAATCAAATCCATATTACCAGCAGACACCTTGATTTTTTTTTTTAGATTTTTTATATGCAATGATGGAATATACTGTCTAATATTGAATGCACACAAATATACTGTACAGACATACTATGCAGATACAGAAACACTATAAAATATCTACTGAATCTGGGAAGGGTGGATCATGCATGCATTTGTAGTGCACAAGCAAAAAGCCCAAAGCCAAAACCAGAGAAAAGCAAACACGAGGAAATGTTTTGCTCTGAAAATGGAGCTGTTCTGCATCGCTGTGCAGCCTTGCACATAAGCATCGGCTTATGCCCTGCAAAAATACTCTCCTTGCTGTTGAAAGTTGAGGTCACTGGGCAGAAGCGATCTATACAGAGGCTAGAACCACCAAGCGATGTCTCATTTTGCTCCTTGCCACCCAGATCTCTGTGCTGGAACAGCAGGCAGAGACGTTCCATTAGTTTTGTATCACCTTCTGGCACAGACTGACTCTGCCGTCCTCCGAGAGGTGAATGTTAACACCAGATCTGCGCACAATTGTTTCTAACAGCAGTACAGGTTTCATCCAGATCAAGCATGGGCAAATGTTCATATTTCTGTCAAATCAGCCAGGGCTGCGATACAGAGTTTATGCCAGCTCTGTGTTTTAGGCCAGATTGATGCCAACTGTGGGAAGACAGACAATGCTTGATATGGCATAAAGTGCAAATGGCACAGAGAAATGATACCTGATCCAGCAGAAAGCTTGCAGGAACAAAGTCGACTGATCAACATTTTGTGTACGCATTTGAGATGGCAGCATGAATTTCTGCTGGATGTGCACTTTGTATCCTTGTGACCATGGTGGTTTATTTAGTAAACTAAGGCCTATTTGCTTGTATCTGTGTCTTCTAAGGGCTTATGTACCTTGTGGAAGAGAAGTTAGAGCATCAGAGCTCCTGTATCTAATTCAATGCTGTGCACAGATCATGGAAATACATAGCTCCTCCCATCCTGCATCCTGCTAACTGGCTGCTTCTTAGCTCTCCCTTTTAGAATTCACACCTATACAAATCCTGTAGTGGTATTTATGCACCCTGGCTTGTTTGGGTTACTCGGAGATTTCTAGCACAGTGTTTCACTGTGCATTTTACAAATAACTTTTGTTTCCATTTCCTTATTAAACCAAAGAAAGGACAAAATCGTAAGATGTGTTTTGATTTTCAGCTGTAAGCATTCTGTTCTGGTTTTGGTGGTTTTATTGTGAATCACATGTTTTGGGTAACGTACCCATGTGTTTTTGCAAACATGATCTGCGCGTGATCCCACCAGCAATGCACAAGAAGCGTAATTCCCACAACTCCTGAGTAAATTGCTAGAATGGCACCTGGGCTGCGTGGTCAGCACGTGAACAAAATCACTGGGCGCCAGCACATGTCAAAGAAGAGAAGCTTGGAAGCGAGATATGAGCTGTTTGGTATAAAATGTCCTCTTTAAACTGCTGTGGGGGGTATTCTCTTTGCTGATTTATTGTGACAGGAATTCCTAGTCCTGTGCCCACACGAAATGTCATCACAGCCAGTATCAATTTCATACCTCAGCAGGACAGTCACGGGGACGTGACAACACCTGCTCTGCTGCCCACGGGCCACTGAGGTCAGGGACAGCCTTCTCTGGTCAGCAGTGTGGGGAAGTTAAGCTGCTTCATTAGCTGTGCCCATTTCTGTGCATGATGAAATCTGTGGTTTTCAGTGCTGGGAATCAGGTATATTTAAATTTGCTTCCCCCAGCACTAAGGGACAAGCTGAGTGGACTTCAGGTATGCAGCCACTGTGTACGACTGTGTGGGGAAAGGGCGTTGCGTTGATCATTCTGCCTTATTTCCAAATAGATTTATATATTTTAGAGCTACTATCTGAACTCATCATCCAAAGGCTATGCTGATAGCCAGATGTCAGAATAATTTTTTGTTCTTTTCCCCAGTAGCTTTAAATAGAAGATTGAATTTTCCACAGAGAAAGAATCTTCTATTAATAGCATTAGATAATTTCAGCACTTGAAAGGAAGAAATTAGTTGAGGTTTCTATGGTTTTTTTTTAATACTTTTAAAAATACCGTAAGTTCTTTTGCAGGCAAGAGTGTCCGCCTTCAGAGTTTTAATTACAGGAGAAAAAAATTCTCTCTCCGAGTTAAAAAAACAGAAATAGTGAATGAAACTATGTGAAATGACTTAAAATAAACATCTTCAAACAATCTGGTCCTATATGTCAGTTCTTCCTCATGCTTTGATAATCTCATCTCAGTTGTTGAAAACAGATTTGCACAAATTGTATAGGAGGCTTGAAGATGATTGAAAGGACTTCTGCTTGGCCAGTGAATTGCCAATAAGAGGTGGTGTCCTAAAGGGCAATCTCAACAAATTTCCTCACTATATTTTCTCATAATGGAGAAAATTTGGCCAGTTACACTTCCATGATCTCATATTCTAAGATCTCTCCTCATTCATTTGAGAAAATGAGAGGCAAACAAGCCGTAGGCTTCTCTGCATTTTCCAAATAAACTTTGTTATCCTCTTATGTGAAACACCAAGAGGATATTCTAAGTGGCAAAGAGCTTTATACACAGCTCCACTTAAAAGCAAAAACATAAAACATGTTTTGTTCTGCAGTCACAGAAATTTCAGTCATTTATTGTAATGAATGGGCAATGTCAAAGGAACATACGGTATTTTTAGCTCTGCTTCATTACCCAGTGTGGTAAACCAATCCTGAATACTTGTAACGCCTAAAAGCTTTCTCTGAGAAGAAACGCTTTTCCTGCTTAGTCTTGATTAAAGTCAGACTGTTACTGTCCCAAGGATCAGTAAACTGTACTGAGCAGAAAGAGAAGGCTGCCTGCAGGACAAATAGTCAGGTCTGTACAAATGGTGAAATGATGGTGAAAACAGTTTGATGTAAAAGCAGAATGTGGGTAGAGAAGAGGAAAGGTAGCCCAGTGAAAGAGGCAGTAGGCTTTGATGAGAAGATGTAATTTCAGTGTGACAGGCTCCTTGTCTGACCTTATGTTCAGAATTTAGGACTGAAGCTCTATGTTAGAGGCAGATAAGCTCAAGTTAACATGATTCAAACAGGGCAGTGTAAAGCATAACGACATATGCCTATAAAGGCAAAAGAGCTGACAGGCACATTTGATACTAATTTCCTCTGTTAATGTGTTTCACAACTTTTTTTTTTACTGTCACATTTGCTGTATGAATCCATTTGACCTGCCAGTTATGCTTGAGTAAGTTGACCTTCCTTTCTGTATCCTCTCTTACTGCACAAGATCCTTGACCTGGTTTAATATGCTCTGGTTTGTCTAGATGTGAGGCAAAGTGTGAGGGATCTGGCTTGTTCTAAATAAAGTTATGGGATTTCAGAATAAAGAATGGTTTTCTGCCATAAGCTTGCCCTGTTGCTTCTAAATATAATATTGTAGGTAGACTCAAAAAGAGAATTACACTGCTTGGGAAGGAGCAGGCAATGATGGACGTTAGTCTGGAATAGCGTGGATCAGCCTGGCAAGCACTGAACACTCTTCCAGTTCTCATAAAAGCCTGTGGATTTTAGAGTTTCTTGGAACATCACAGAATCAAATCTAAATTCTGCCTAGACTGGTGAAATTCGATACCATCATTACACGAAACAAGCCACAAAGTCAACAGCAGTCTGAAATCTCTGCAAATGCTGAAAAACAATGGCATAGATTTCAAGACAGACCGATAATGAAAACCTTTAAATATCATAGATTCCATTGCACTAATAAGTAATCAATTCTGTCACTTCCTCTATGAGACCCACGTACCTTTCTGGCACAAAGCGTTTCATGAGATTTTTGTGGCTTTTTAGTGGTATACCCCAAAACACACATCGGCTTGCTCATGAGGAAGCAGTTATTATAATATTGTGGGGGGGTCTTGTTTCCAGCTCTCCATGACTCATGCAGGCAGCTGAGAACACAGTTAAAATTTGAAACCTGAAAAGAAACTGAGAAGAGGGAGTAGCTATTCCACTTTTCTTTCTCTTGGAAAAACTGAAAAAACCATAAATTTAGGTGAGACAGTGTAAAAATATTCCATGCTATTTTTCCTTCCATGCTATTTGGGCTTTTTGAGACTTAGGAAAACAGGCCCAGGATATGGTTGAAATGAACAAGACTACTATATACTTGTTTAATAAAAACCTCATGCATTGGAATTGAAATTCAGTTCTTATTCTTTAGTGGCTTTAATACTAAAGTTTTGTCACAGATCTAGTTATCCATTTTGCATAAAAAAACATAAGAAGAAATAAAAACCACTTAAGGTAAAATAGGAAAAAGTCCAACTATTCTTGCTGATGAAAGGCAAATGTTAGAAAAACATTCATTAGTTGATTCCTTCTCAAAAAAACATGATCCAAATGAAAATTAAGAGCTGGAGACTAAAGAATTATCTGGGATTGTTAGTCTTACATAAAGAAATGTAAGTTTAAAATCTGTTGCCAGTAAAATTACCAAAACACAGTCTCCTGACATGTTGTTAATTTTGAAAATGGTAGTCATTTTTTGTTCTTTTGCACAAGCACTGACCAGCAGAAGTATAATCAGGTGCCCCCTATTCTCAATATTGTAGACTCTCGTATGTATGTTTTTTTTTATACAATTACATTATAAATTAAGTCTGTAAATGTAGAACCGGGGCAATCGTACCTGTTCAGATAAAATGTACAGAACAGGATCTTTATCAGCAACTTGTAAGGGAAACACGGTACAAAGAGGGTTCATTATACCAAGGCAGATTTAAGCACCTCCACATCCACTATGCCGGCCCCGACCACTAAGCCTTGACAAGGATATGGGAAAATTTATTAGTAGGAAAATCTTCTGCAGCTCAGAGTTGCTGCAGCCTCTCCTGTTTCGTCTGCAGGCTGATCCAGGTTGAACAGACAATGCCTCACGCGTTAGCCACATGGTGACACTTATGGAAACTTTCCAGGCACTGAAAGAAAGATCTAGAGAACCTTTACCCATGCTGCTATAGACTTTTACATGCAAATGTTGGTAGTAGACTTTTAAAAGATTAAAAAAGCCATTACTCAGCAGTTATAATTAACATTTTACTTTAGCTCATGGCAGTTTTTGTACCTACTCTGAATATGTTTGTGTGCTGCTTTCTTGTTCCTCTGCTTATTTCAGTTTAAGATAGGTCTTTCCAAGATGGTGCAAGCAGTGTAGTCATTAAACATTGTGCTTATGCATATTATTGCCTAATATTTCTAGAGACCAATAAACATCTGCAAACATATTGTTGAGGTTTACTATGTGCCCTTTGCAGTTGTTATAAGTAGTAAAAGTTAACTAACCCACCAAGTTTCTCCTTGAAAAGTACATGAATATTAAAATGGTATTTAAGACATTTATCTCCCCTTCTTTCAAATGTAACCATTTCAAGAAATTATGATGCATTTTCTTACTTGTTTTTAGCAACAATTGTCTAGTTTGTGTGGAAGAATATATTATGAAGTCAAAATTGAATACAAAACTCACTACTTGCACTGAACTGCATAAAGACTCACTCCAATGAATGAAATCAGTAGAATTCTGGTTAAATGCAAAGCCCTTTCTCCATTCAGTTCAGTGCACTATAAATCTTAGAAAAGAACAGGCTAAAAGAAATTCATCCATGTGTTCATTAATTTGCCTTTTCTGTCGCTACCATGGCATCATTCAAGCAAGTTTATAATTGGCATTGTATGTATTTTGTTAATTTATGCATAGCAGTTTCATTGATGCTAAAATGTCTTGCTGAAGGGCTCTAGAAAGATACATGTCATTCTGCATATAAGGATGTATAACAGACAAGTGTAGTAAACGGTCATTTCAGATAAGCTCTGATATGGGCTGAGACACATTACAAGGGAATTTTTACTTACCAAAAATTTAAGAGCTAAACACTTAATGAGAGTTGGTCACTTCCAGTACCAACAACTCATAGGAATTTGCATGTCTCTTTTGGGGCTTTTGAGTCTTATGATTTAGTAAGAGAAACAATAATCGTTATCCTTCCTCTGGAAATAAAATACAGGAATTCTTAGTTCATTTTGGAAGGATGGTTGTTTAGTTTGGTTGGCATTTTTATTTTAAAGAATCTTGTTTCCTTTGCTCTTTGTAAGGTCATTTTCTGTCAAGTTAGTCACAAGATCAGACTACTTAAGAACTGCTTATTCACAGATCCACTTCTAACAGGCTGCATTACTTGCTAACGTACACACAGCCAAAGGATTATATGAGCAAAAGGAAGAACGGTTACTTTCATCACTCTCCCTGCTTGTCTGCTGGGTGACATAGAGAGTTGATGGACAGAGGTTGCTGTCCAGAATATTCGTTACCATGTGGGACATTTTCTCCATTCTACTTCTTAAACAGGGCAAGGCTTACAACTCAGTAGTTTATTTTTCCTAGGCTGTATAATGCAAGAAGAAAACGGCATGGAATGGAATCATTCCAAGAGCTGCAGAGGAGACAGTTTTATGTATTTTGAGTAATTTCCATGCTCATTCCTTGTCCTGAAGATCCTGCTATTCCCACTAGGAATAGATTGTGGTCTTTTTCCAGACAGTCATAATCACTACAGCAAATTCGGTAAGCAATTATTCCTTTTGGCCCTCAACCAGTAAAGAATTTCATTTCAGAAGGCATATTGCTCTGTTAGCACTTAAAAGATTGTTAACTAGTGCCTATCTATTTGGAAGCTGAATCTCAATTTTTAGAGTACAGACCTCCTAGCAACTCATTCTTTTTTCAAGTTACTCAGATCTTTACAGTTAAGCATGTTGCAGTTTTGTTAGATTGGTGCTTTAAAGCCTTCGTCTGAGTCTGAGATAGTGTCATGGTAAGGAGGAGATAATGTTAACTTGAACACAAGGTTTAACAGGTGAGAAGTGCCACTGCCCATAGAGACTTTGGATTGTCTGACCCTCTGCCCTGTGTGTGTGCATATATGTGTGTGTCTTTTCAAGGATGCCAAGGACAACAGAGGGTTTGTGGTACTGTGTTTTGAAGACTGCGGGGTATTTAGTATAATTGCCTTTTTGGAAAATACCAGTAGACCATGGGACAAATGGATCTTTAAAAAAAATGCCCTCCTGAAAGTATTTCCTACATGTGTCTCGTATTTATAGAATGTTATGTGCAGCAGACTAAGACATCTCTAGAAAATATTTAACCATTCATTCAGGAGATGTGACCTCCTAAGAAGAGTTTAATCACAATTTACGTATCAACCCAACACAGAAATCACTGGCAGTTTTATAACAGTTTTACAAGGAGCCAAATTGAATGCATAACCTTTAGACAAAAGTTTAATTCAGTCACTGTGCCTGTTTTCTATCTACCTTTCTCTATAGCTGTTCTGGTTTATGTCATATTTTTGTTGTCTAAGTATTTCTTCTTCCAAATCTCTGTCCTCTGCTGTATAGCAGGCCTGGCGCATGCACCAGAGACCATTGATTAATGTGTGTTTGTTGCCAATGGCTGTAAGGAAAGTGGAAGTACAAAGCAGCAGGAGTGAGAAAGGGGGAAAGGAAAGGCAGATGTTCTTATGTTTCACAAAGCAGAAAGAATGTTTTGTATCTGCAGTAGTGGCATTGAACAGCATAAAAGTACTTAGGACATGAGGATTTGGTTATTTCTGTTATATATGAGGATGGATATAAAGTGAGAGCTGATTGTATATCTGATAGACGTAGACTCCTATAAACAGAAGAAACTCTAAACAGGTCAATCCTGGGGCATGAATCCTAGAAAAAAAGCAATGTGTTGTTCCCTGTTAGTAAGCAGGGTGCTGTTACACTGATGACTTCCCTGGATGTTACGTGTCCCTCCAAATACAACTGCTGTATGTGATAAGCTGCAGTGAAATGGATTTGAAGGTGCCTCTTGGAGACTGCGCAGGGTGTGTTTCAGTCTGCAGACTCCCTGAGGAAGCTATAAAAAAACCAGCCTTTCAACAGGTTTGCAGCAAGGCTACAGCTAATTAAACAACTGCAGGTGATGAAACACTGGTCCTGCAGTGCAGACAACAGCTTTACTACGATGAGTGCATGGAAAGCCTAATTCAAGCCATTCCTGTACTTCCTCGGCTTGGTCTCCTTGTGTCCTGCAACACAGCATCTCTCTGAGAGGCTTGGGGAAACGTTCCAGTCTTGGGAATTTGTAGCACACGTGTGTGGGGTACAAACCCCTCTGCAGCTGCAGGATGGATGAGGCTAGGTGCACAAGCTGGCTCTTGGCCCTCTGCAGAGGCACTGCTCATTTGACTTTATTTGAATAGATTTTTTGTGACTCTCAGGAGATGCTGCCGTGTCTGCTGCCTGAGCAATCTCTTACTGGGAGAGAGGCATGTAAATGTCAAGTTTCCCCTCTCAAAAGAAGATAATGTACATGCTCGGGTAACTGAATTAAGTGTGATTATACAGCAATCCTTCATTAGTCTTATTTTCTTACTGTTATTTAATTCTTCCTTATCCAGGTAAAGCATGTTGTGGGTTCCTTTATGCAAACACTGAACAACTTACTTTGTTAATGAACTGCTAATGTCACACTGAGCATTGTAAATCACAGGAAGTGCTATTGGGACTTGACACAATGATTCAAAAGAATGAAAGGTTCCTGATTAATTTCTTTGCACCTTGGCTCATATGGCGCTAATGCTGTTAGGTGATATGTCAACTTTCTGAAGGAACATTTTCTGGAAGAAATCACAAATCTCAAGCATATAAAGTGTATTTTTATCTAAGAGATTTAGCTGGAGTTGGCACTTCCCCGCTCTCTTTCCTTTGATAAGTATAATCTGTTCCCCCGTTCATTTCAGCTAAAGCTCGTTTTAAAATCCAAATACATTGAAGGGAGGCTCAGCATGACAGAATGGAAATAAACTTCTCTGGCAAGCTCGGCCTGCTTCTACCACCCACAAATTATGTTTTGGGTTGTTTTTATTTTTTCTTCTTCAATTAAGAAAAATGTTAAATTATAATTTATCATACTAAAGAGCAGTGGAAATTATAGAACAAGGATACAAGGCAAACATTTGAGTATGAAGTGAAAATGGAAGCTCAGACTCTGGAGACCAGACGAAAGGTAGAAAAGAAGGCACAGTAACTTGAATTTTCATGGAGGGAAGTATAAATACCTTATGAGGATTCATACTACCTGTCTGAAAGAAGGGTGATACAGCCTAAGGACAGTCTGGACTTGGTGGAAACTGAAACCATAGCTGTTTTGGGAACGGTGCTTATAAAGGACTCTATTCCCCTCTATCATTCTGCCATTTATCTTAATATTTTCACTCTGCCTTTCTGTATCGCCATGAGTCTGAAGTCTGCACAGATTTACTATGCCAGATTTTCCCCCTAAGGTAACAGTGAATGACGTAGTTATCTTGTGGATGAACCTCAGCCATTATCCATCTGCTTCCTTTTGGGATTAAAGTATTGGATGAGACAAAATGTAAGGTGGGAAATCATGAACATAAAGGATTACAATGTTGAGGACAGACAGATAAGAACTCAATCCTTTTTTACCTACATTGTTGACCACACAAGCCCCAAAAGTTCCGGTAGATAACTGTCTGAATTTGCACGTCAATACTGTAATTTTCTCTATTTTGTTTCAATATTTTTCTGGTGTAACAAATATGATGTGTCAGAGCAACAATCTATGTCGCCTCAGCAGCTGTACATCCAAAATCAACTTATGATTACATTCAATAATGTAGTACAAGTACCTTGCCTTTTCTACATAACTAAACTGTTAGGAACTCAGTTTTCTATTTTACAAAGGATCCTGTATAATTTTTTTCAAATCAGCCCAAAACAATATTGAAACATTCACAACTCTGAATACAAGTGAAATCCTTCAAACATTAAATATATTTCAGGTTTGTCAAAAGCTTTTTTCTAATTTCTATCAGTCATTCAAAATTGGAAAAATCAAAATACTATGCATTCAAAAAACTGGTATAGAAACTTCAAACTGGAACATTCCACTGCAGTTTTCTTTCAAAGAGAGTCAAGAAAGAGAGCATGTCTGCAGAAATGCAGGTGACAGAAAACATTTTTAGAACAAGGAAGAGCTCTCTCCATCACAGGAAACATCTAACTAGTGCAATAAAAAATCTCTTCAGTTTGAATTCTGCTTGTGTGGGACATAACAGAAATGTTCAAAGGCTCCAAGCCACAAACAATTTACCCCTACCCTGCAGATTCATTATTGTGATCAGTTCTTCTTGGGATGCTAAGCTAAGGAAAAAGGCATTTGTTCCTGGTATTAATTTTCTTTCCCAAAGCTCAGGATAGACCTTACTCTAAAACCACAACCACCTTTCTGCCTTCTTTCCCATGCAGGTTTTTCTCACTTGGCAAAAAGTACCATCTGTATAGGGCACCCTTTGAATAGAAGAGCTTTCTTGGCTAACCTCACAAATGTCTGGCTTGCATGATTCAGGACTGACCAGTGGAAGACACGAACCCTTTAAAAGCTAAGTTCTCCCCATGACATCCTCCTTAACATCCTTTTTAGAGGGAGATGCTAATTCTAGACAGCACTGAAAGTTAGTAGTGGCAAAGGCACCTTTATCCCAAAAGCCAAAAAGGTCATTTTGTTTCCACTCACTGTCTCTGCCCTCCTGAGTGAGCAAAAGGTAGCCTTTTCCCCCTTTTTAACCCTGTATCCGAGTTGCAAAGAGGGATGTGGTGACACTGAAGGGGAGAACATGCAGAGCTGCATTACAATCCAATTCATCAGAAAACAGAGCACGCCTGCCTTACAAATTTGCCTGCAGCTCTTGTCTGCTGTGTTATTTTTAAACTGCTTGCAGGTTGCAGATTTTTCAGTGGTCCTTCTCCTAACTGTGTACACAGAGGATTTAGCAAGGCACAACTTCCACTACCATGAATTTAAGCTACCGAAATTCCCAGCACATTAAAATCAGCATCCTTAATCTTCCCATGAACTTCTTGCTGCAATTTGGGTATTCACGAGGGGGCACCCTGAGTCTCATACAGCCTTTCTCTGTGGCAAGGTCAGTATAACTCAGCTCTGTATCCCCCATGTTCCCAGCTGCCATGTATCAGCCTGCAGAGTGCAGCCCGCAGTTGCTATAAGCAGCAACCCAGGTATCAAGCTACAGACTCTTTGGCTCATCATAAAAAACCCAAGAAGACTGACCCAGCTGACTGAACCCAATGCTCAGCTTCACAACACTGTTATCAGCCAGACGTGATTGTCTCACCACTGAAAACATCTGTTGTACAAGTAAAGGCTCTGTGCAGGCATAAGACACTCTTCCATCACTCATCACAGTGCTTCCAGCAAACCTGCCCCACTCCTGTGGGAGGCTGGGTGGCATAGAGTCAGGACTTGACATCTATAAATGAGCAAGTTTCAATGTGCAGAGAAACTGCATGATCTGTGCACAATTCCTACAGAGGAAGGACTAACAGGAAAAGTCTTATCTATTTATGTCACCACAGTATTTTAAAGAAGAAAGCAATGGGGCATTTTTCAGAATCACTGATCAACCACAACTGCTGCTTATGTAAACAGAAGCTGCAGATACTCAGACTTTCTGAAGGGTCAGACCCTGCAGGCAAATGTAATGAATATCATGGTTTGTTTCCTTCTCTATTGCCTGGTTTATTCTGCAGCCCAGAGCACTACTGCAGAGCAATACCCATCAGGTCAGAACCTCTCCCCTCATCTGATTTTGATGTCTCAGACAGCAATCCATTCACACTGTTGACTACTATTAGGAGCTCTAGAAACTGCCACAGCTAGCACTGTAAGAAACTCGCCCAGCATCATCAGCAGGGGCACAGCCACATTCATTTCCATCCCTTTGACACACACAGAGGAGATAACACCTGTGCGATATACAAGGGATTTGGTTTGGATCTGGAGCTCCAGCACAGGAGCCTTTGCCCTCAACAGAGTACAGCAGAGACTTGAAAGTAATTTCTGTATAAATAGCCAACAAGCTTCAGTCAGAGAAAAATGTTGTGGCCCCATAGGGCTGACAACCATCTCCTTGGGGGACAGCGTGGAATTAGTTGGTCTGTCTCAGCAGCGATGGCCAAGCAGAGTGTGGCCTCTCTGTGTTGGGCAGGGTTAGGTTGCTGTGCTGTGGGTTAAGCTTGTGCTTGCTTGACCCTGTATAACAACTGTCCCTCATCCTTCCATGCTACACAGCTAGTTAAGCTGTTGCTTATTTCTCCCTGCTGATTCGGAGAGTCTTGATTTGGCTCTTGACTGTTTATATTTTGCAGACATCCTCTATGTAATTACATGGCCTGGCCCCAGGCTATCAGGCTCTGGAAGAAATAACCGCATTATTCCACAGAACAGTTCACATAATTAAAATATTGACTGCAGATTAAAAAAATGTGCTGAATATTTCACAGAGTGGTTGGAGGGTTGGCAAGACTTGGCAGCTTGCGGGCTGCAGGAACTGGCTGATATTTAGGCGTGCCTTCTCCTTCAGTATTCACTGCTGTACGTGGGAACTGCTTTTTGTGCTGTCAACTTCTTATCTCCCCAGCAGCCAACCCACAACCAAGAAAAAATGAACTGACTGGAAATGAGGAGCTTCAAGGGTTTTCTTGTGATTCTTTTTGCCAGTGAGACCATTTCCTTGTTATTTATGACTTCAGGACATCTGTCTTACTGTGTCTCTATCTATTTTTATTGGTGTCCATCTCTCCAAATGCACAGTGTAGGAATATGGTGAGAATGGACCAGGTGATAAACCCACTTGCTTAAGAACTGCCGGTACCATATGAGAAACATTAATAAAGTTAAAAAGCCCACAGAAACCTCCACCAGAACATTTGTTTTAGTTCCTCTTCCTTTTTTTTGACATTTGATATTTATCTGTATTTCATCTGTAACCAAAGTCTAAGCCATAAATTTAATTACATTCCGAAATCCTTACATTTCCACAACCAGAGGGGATGGAAGAAACACAGCTGACAGGGCTGGCAGAAACTACAGAATCATCCGTCACTACAGGGCACTTCAGGAATGCTTAGTGCCTTTGCTGTATCTCCCCTTTCTCTTTCCTAGGGTAATATCTGAGATAATAAACTGTGCTAGACGCATACAGGTTTGGGTTTGAACAACCTCCCGGTTCTGTCTACATCCCCTCCTATCTGGCAAAAAAATGTAAAATGATCTCATGCTACAAGTGTTAAACACGACGTGGATGATGCCTAAATCACTTTGCACACACCTACATCCTGAATAAAATGCAGTAGGATCAGTAACTTGATAAGGTACTGCTTTAAATCAGCTTCTTATTCGATCTTCACTTCCATGCTAGAGAAATTTCTGGAATGGTAGGAAGTATTTGAGCAGCAGTGCAGTCTCACTAGCAAGGACCAGGGACAGCTGAGCTGAGGCTGTCCTGCTCCTCTGTGTCTTCCAAGGACAAGGGTGTGATTTACAATCTGACCTACAGCTCTTTTGAGGTGAGCTAATTTTGTGAATATTTCCATTCCCACACAAGGGGTGTCACAAGAAATGGCCAAATGCTATTTTATGAGGCTTCTATTACAGCTTTAAAGTAATCATAATAGCAAATTAATAGCAGATCTAGTCTGCCATCTTTCCATTCCTGTTGCCATCTCTGTAATCAAGAGCAGTTCTGCTGCGTTGTTTCTGGGCTGCTTCTCATTTTTGAGTACTCAGTTAGGAAAGGAGCAGGATGCCTTGGCACTCCAGCCATGGTCTGTAGGCTAGTGCCCTCCTTCTAATTTAAACTCCAAGATACACTCTGTGGGATGTGATAAAATATGCTCTAAAATCAGTACATACAAAGAGAAATTCACTGAGCACGTACTGTGGTGTGTGTGAAATTGTTACTGCCTTTTCTCTGTTCTGATAGTTCACGTGGCCAAGTTTTTAGTTTGTCTCCACTGAATGATTCATGTCTATTACTGGTATTTTCAAAATTAAATGGAAGAGGAGGAATGTGTTCATTCTCCTGCTGTGTTTAATAATCTTCCAAAATTGTTTCCTGTTTACTTGGAAATCCCCACCTCCATGCAGTTAAGTCACATATTCACCCTCTTAACTCAAAAAGGATGCCTAGAAGATGCTGTATAGTTTTTATCTTGCAGTTATAAAGCAACTTATGACAAATGTCATTCTACAGAAAAATTACTTGGAAATGTACGCATTTGTTGCTCCACAGTTGTTTGCTTAAATCATAACGGATAGTTGAAAAAAAATACAAATTGTCATTCATGCAACATCTGACGACTGATGGCAGCTTCTCTTTTAACAATTAGTGTATTGGTGCTCAAATACAAATTTCAATAACGACAGCAATAACCCCATTTATTGAACTAGGCTATGTTCTTCCATGGCACTGGCTAGCACAGAACTGTGAATAGTCAGTATGTATTGTTTTGTGCAAGGCTTGTCTATAAGCAAAACTTACAGTGTATTTTCAAGACAAAATATTAAAAATACCTAAATTGCTTTTCCAGCTGAACAATTATCTCTGATTCCTGTGGTTTGGCTGGACAAAAGGGAAAGAATTTTCCCCTTAGCTTCCTCAAGGAATAAATTTACACAATAAGTCTAAGATTTTACTTATGTAGCACATATCAAACAAATTATTCTTATATAAAAGATTTGTAATAGCTCGCACAAGTCAGTGTGTTCTGTGTTAGCTTATGTGAAAAGAGTTCATTCAAAAGGCAGCAATATCCTGTGGCCTGAGAACAGAACTGGAAGCTGGGAATTCAGAAGGGACCTGAGCTTTCTCACACTTCTACTCAGCTTTTTGTAAAGGTCTAAATTTTTCTAAATTAACATTAAATTTACGTGATTAACTGGAGGCCACATGGGCCTGATTTACAGATGTGTTAAATTTCTACTGCTGTTATTAAAGCTGTTGGGAGCTTTCAGCTCTCCACATTTCAGAGGGCTGTAATGCAGTTACTTGCAGCCCTTGGGATGGAGAGTAATACCTTGTTGCCTTGGTGAGTACCAGGCATGGACCAAGGTAGGAAAGTGATGGAGTAGAGCATAGGGTGTACAAATTCAGCACATCCCTCTGTCTGTGGGCCTAATAGCCCTGATTAATCAATGAGGGACAGCAGCAGTGGAGGTACTGAAGTGTCTGGCATCTAGACAGGTACAGTGCAAGACCAGAGTCAGAAGAGCAGCTGGTAGAAAGCACTGGACTGGCACAGTGAGGTTGAATGTCTCTGGCTGGCATCCCTCAGCCTGGCTGCCGGCTCCAGCAATTCACAGACTTTCTTTCAAAGTCTTGCACTCCTTACCTCGGTGACTAACTGAATGTTTGCTAGCTGCTGAGCCTCTGTTTGACTCCCCTTTTTAAGTCTATTCTGAAGCATTTTATCTAACAGGTGGCTTTCCTCTCTTCCCCTCTCAGATGAGATGGAGCAGTCCCCTGCAATGCGTTCTGACTACTTGGTCTCAGGGATTCGAACTCCACCAGTGAGGAGGAACAGCAAACTGGCAACACTGGGCAGGATCTTCAAGCCATGGAAGTGGCGGAAAAAGAAAAATGAGAAGCTAAAGCAGACATCTGCAGGTAGGGTGAGAACAAGAGCATGATGCTGCATAGAGGAAGGCTTAGCTTAGATGAGATTTGTTTACATAGGAAATTTTAATGGTGGCCTGATCTAAACCTTATGCAGAGATTTCACATGTTACAGAATAATAATGTTTAAGGCTAGAAAGAGCCCAAATATATTGAACATTTAGAAGAAAGGGTCAAAATACGAGAGTGAAGCACAAGTGTCGACACTGACTGTGTTATGTGGTCTGTCCCTTCTCCAAAACAGGCTACATTGATGGCCCCAATCATCGTCACCCCTTTTATTTGGGGTGATGTTTATATAGGTCACAGTAACTTTATGGAAAGTGACAGGAGGAAGCTACAGCATGTAAAATGCCTTCCCTCAAGCAGCTGTCTCTGCAGTGAAGGAGCCCAGCACACAGCACTGCATGCTCTTGCTAGGTCTCCCGGGGTGTCCCAGGAGATCAGTAAGGAGCCAAACTCGCTTGCCTTTCCCTAAGATAGGCTGGTGCAATTCCCTCCACTTGCCCTGATATCCTGTGGAGTGTCACAGTGAAGGACATAGCTCCAACGTGCTGTATTAAATGGTATGAAGGCTTTAATATTGCCATTACTCTACACTCAATGTGATCAGACATATGTTAGATGATAACTCACAGCTCTGCCTACGGGTGAATTCATAGCTGTTTTAACGAAGGAAAGGGCACAAACAGGCTGACCAGTCCATACTCCCCAAACCAAAATCCTTGCATTTCTTTCCAACCACACAGTAGTTGAGACTATAGGCGATTTCCACATTGCATCTTTCTCATTCCATTGTATGAATGTTCTGTCGTTAACTGGTGCTGTGCTATGCTACTACTTTGTGCAGTGCTGGAGAAGAAGATGACAGCACGACAAGGTCGGGATGAACTCATTAAGAAAGGCCTTCTGGAGATGATGGAACAAGGTAAGAAAGATGTTTTTCATCTTTTTTATTAGAGTCTTTTTCAAGACAACAGAGATAATTGCAGAAGAAGAAACCTAACAGGCAAATTAAAAAGGAAAACCTTCAATTCAAACAGAGAGGAAAATGCATTATCTGAATTAAGCATGTCTGTCTGCAAATTCCTCCCTGCTGCAATCAATCCATGTAGGTTTTTTGTTGAAGCTTTACCATTTTGGATGCAACTCCATCTTCATTTGATTTTGATGGTGCAATCTGAGCTGGTCTGTATGTTTATGCAATTGCTCTGAACCTAGCTAAATCCTACTGCCAAGGAAGTCAGCTAAAACTGGTATAAATATAAACTTAAACACGCAGATGCATTCAGCTAACATGTACAACCCATTAATCCAAATCTCATAAAATGATACTAATCTGATGTTTTCAGCTGTCTTTCCGGTAAACCAAGTTTGTGACAAAGCATATTACCATTTGGCCTGTTTTTCGCTCACATGGGAAAGTGAAGCATTTGGTAACATCATTTTAAAGCTTTCTGGAGCGCAAACCCGGTTCAGCAGAAATCATTGAATGAAAGATGGTAAAGTGTCAGAAACATGGACAAAGGACTGTGGTTCTGTATATCCTTACTTCAAAGCCTTGACAAATGCTTAGGGGAGACAGAGATCTGGGTGACTATTCTGCAAGATCCAGTGAGCTTCCAATGTTGTGGACAACATCCCAATTGCCATTTCCACCATAACAAAGATAATAAAATCCATCTCTACTTTGAAAATTTAACAGCAAAAAGTACTCTCGTGATGAAAGATTGGCCTTTGGGGAGTTTGACCAATCTGATAGCTAGAAATTATGTTCTTTGAAAGTAATAATTGAGTTTCTTTGTATAAAACAAGAGCCATGCCTATAAATAGCCTGTGGGACAATACTCAGTGATGCTATGCTGGAGTGTAACCGAGCAACTGAAGAGTCAGAAAAAGAACATTTTAAACAGATTTTTTTTTCACTGCACTAAAGCTATTTTCATATTATTGTATTGGATGTATTTTAATATGGATTTTATGTTCAAGTTAAAAAAAAAAAAATCTAGCAAACCATCAGTTTATTCTAAAATGGAAGTTTTTAGAAAACTCATTTTTAATTCTCTCCATTGAACTCTTTGTGTTCCTCATAATTCTAGATAATTAGTTGCCCTATTAGCACTACGAGATAGAAAAATACACCCCATTTCTGACAGGAGTGTCAAAGTTCCCAATAAGCCATGAATTTGAAGAGACAGGTATCGAGAGCTTTGCCAAAGCACAGTAAAATAAAACTTTACCTGTAAAGTGCATTAGAAGGTAATAATAATGATAATAATGAATAATAATAATGGAAATAATGAAGCACTTGTACTTGTGAAGAACTGGCTGGGAGGAAAACAGGTGATGCTAAGTTGCAAGATCATTTTAACAAAACTAAAATAGTTTAAATAAATATGTGTAGTCCGGTGAGAAGTGATGACAAGCTGTGATTTCAAAAAGGCAGCTGCAAACAGACTGCTTACCTGTCTGCAAGAAAACTCCATAGAGCTCCTATAAACATCAAACAAATTTTGAGGACCACCTTGCTGCCCAGAAAGGAAAGGAAAGGATGGCTGACAGTCAGTTGAAGGACGCTGCAGCTGCCTGTGAGTTATTTTTCTTTACAGAGTGTTGTGAATCTCCAGGGTTATTTTATTATAGTATTAGGAGAAGGAGCTTATTAACTGGAATCAAAAGTTGACCCAAATAATTCTCAGTAAATGATTAGTGCCCTACTTGGACTGAGCTGAAGTGGCAGCAGTTTCAAGGCTAAGTGCTTGTTTATGCAGTAAGTTGCAATTGTTGAAGCAGCAATACTGTGCTAAAAGACTGCAGTAAATCCTAGCATCCCTCTATTTCGTCAGCCTCTAGTCCACTTTCAAAGACCTGATTCCTGCTCTCTTTCATTAAATAGCCCAAACTGGGATGAAGCTGTACTCTGAGAAATCTCCAGATCTGCTTCATACATTTACAATAGCTGTGTCACACTCCAGTTTCAAAGCACAAGGTCTGTCAAGCAGCATTTTGAACTGGACTGTTTGGCTCAGAGCAAACCACAAAGGTTGTGCAGAATATGCATCAGTCTGTGAGTAGCCCATGGTGAAATTGCACTGTCCTTGCTTTGGTGATGAGTCATCCCAACAGGTTATGTCACCCTGTCTCCTCATACAGCCCCAAAACCCAGGCACACCACGCAGACAAAGCTCCACAGCCTGGGCCTCTTCGGTCTTCTCCTCTCCAGCTCTGCACACAGCTTTGCTCTAAGGAAACAACTTGCACTCTGTAAGTGATTACAGGGTGCAGGGTCTGACACACACTGGGATTCATTCCCAACTAAATTACAGCCCTACTACTTCTGATTACTTTGCAGCAGACAAGACTCTCTGCTGCTTTCCTTAGCAGTGGATCTAATGCCTGTGCTTCTGTGTCTGGGCTGTCTCTAAAATACAGCGTTGGGACCCACTGCCAAGCAAAGCTGCACACCCGCTTTGATCTAAGCATAAGCTGATAATTTCTGACCAGGAACATCACTGTTGTGAGTCTCAGATGCTCCTCAATGGAAATTCTTCAAAAGAGGTGACTTCTGCTTGTCATTACTTCATTAGTCATTCTGCTTTCCGTCGGCTGGGAACTGGAGGAACTCATGTGTCTGACTGCAGTTTCGTTGTGGCAGAGCTGTCAGCAGTTTGCCTTTCCAAAGGATGTGAGGAATGTGCAAAGCAGAGTTACCTTGAAAACATTTAGGGAAATTCCCTTAATATTTCTTCCCATTGTGAGCACAAAACTGACCAGGTGTAACTGCACTTAGAGCAGTGAGAGATGGGGGCTGCCTCTCAGATAACGCAGGCAGCTGTTAATACACTGATGATTATGTATAGGCTGCATTCACAATGAGCTGAAATGTAGGAATGAACTTTTTCCCCTTCCCTGTATCATAGCAACTGTGCTACTGCAGGGGCTATTTTAAGAACAGTAACTTTTCACCAAACGTGATTATGAGGCAGACTGAGTGAGCTCAGCGTGCAAAAATACTGCATCCCTTCCGCAGCATCTCTGGGCCAAAATTTGATACCCTTACCCAAAGGGGCAATAAATAAGTGCTGTTGTCCAAATAGTATTAAAAAACTGTGAATGCTAGCTATTTTAAATCAACATTCAAGAAAGTTGCCATGATATCATTGCAAAAAAACACAGCCTTGTCAAGAGCTTCCAGAAAGGAGTGTCTAGGGCTGAGAAATACAAGGTAGGAGGTCAGGAGTGGATATCGGACATGTCCATCAGCATGGAGCACTGGCTAGAGTGGGAAGTAATTGCTTTGGTTTGCAACAGTGATGTAGTTCTTGTAAATTCTGAGAGAACCATGAAGTAAAAGGATAGTTTGTATTCTGAGGAGTCTTGCCTGAATAGGAGATTACTAGAAAAGCTTCAGTCATCAAGATGCGTACAGCTGCAGGGTTTACTGGCACAAAAATCTTTCAGACTAAGCAAAGGGAGCAGTTTCTAGGTCTGCATGAAGAGAGATTTGAATTTCTGATCAGCTCAATCACACAAGACACACTTTTCAAAGCTGAGTAACTAAAACTATGCCCAAAACCTACAGCTTGGTAGGGAATATTAGCAGCCTTGTCTTCGTTAAGGCTCTGGCGTGACTGCTGGGGCAGCTGGATGGCAGCGCATCGTGCACAGAGCCTGACACGGCTCACGCGTGTCAGATCAGCCTGTGCGGGCACTACATCACGAGCTCTGCTCGTGCAAGGAATTGCCTCCTCCCAGAAACCTCTGATTTCTCATGCTTCTGCTTGTCTCCCACATAGCAGGCGCTTCCATAGCCCATTTGCCCAAGTTTAGGGATGCTCCCAGAAAAAAAAGTGCCCGTCTGAGAACACAGAGTGGATATTACCATCTAGCTAGGCTGGGCACTACAAGTGTTGCATTACAGATGCTCAGCTTTCACTGCTCACGGTTTAGTTAATATGAAATGGTTTGGTGTTTTAGACACAGAAGGCAAAGCCTGCACTGGTGATGATGCCACGAGAGCAACACAGAGTGACTCTCCAGCTCCTGCGTGCCAGACACTTGCCTCAGAAGAGGTGCAGCAAGAGAGTACAATAGCAGCCACAACGAATGTGACCTCGCTTGTTGAGGAGCTGCATTTGGATGAGCTGAAAGAAGATGCAGGTAATTGGATATGAAATGTTTTCAAAAAATATAACATGTTAAATATTTCTGCTACAGCTGCTTTATGAGGAGTCAAATATGTCAATGCATTGAAGGGTCAGAGCACCTTGCTCAGCTCAGCCCATATGAAACTGGCAACCAGTATGTAAAAAACAGTAATTTCTGAGACTGCTACCAAACTGAGGGACCACACAAAGCTCTGCATAATGGGATTAGTAGTATTATGAGACGATCCAGTCTTGGCATGGTGCCCCTTTGGTATTAGCAGTGACTGCTGTGAAGATGAAACAAGCATCTCTTAAAAACATTTTTTAAACTTCTGTGCCAAGCCTGAAATTGTTTGTCCTGGCTTAGGACTACAATGTCAATACACAGCCCACACTGCCCATCTCATCATTGTGCTACAAAATGTTGCAAATACAAGTGAAGTTCCATCCCAGGAGCACAGATAAGCTAACCCAAGCTCCTTTCATGCAACTGTGCTCCGGCAGAGCTCATCTGTGACAGCAGTTCCTTGGGACCAGGGCAGCCAGGCACAAGCAAGCAGCTGCAGGGTTTCCATTCACTTTCTGACAACCAAGAAATGCAAAGCTGCATAAATAATGCTTTATCCTGGTTTGCGAGGAGCACCATGCAGTGATTACAGATGAAGATCTGCCCCCTGGTCAATCTTTACATCTTCTCCCTCTGTCCTGGTTGCCTTTTGTTCTCCATCCTTTGCCTTCCTGTCCTGCTTTCTCTGGGGTCCCAGCCCCTGGCCACTTTCACCAAGCCCACCCCTGCCAGCTGCCGTTTGCTGAGCAATGCTGCCTGCTTATGGCCTCAGCCTGCTCCAGCAGCTCAGGATGGAAATAATTCTCTGAAGCATTTTCAATTTCTTTGCTTTATCCTTTTCCTCTTCCTTTTCCTCCTGTCCTTTCCATCCCTGTGACTCATGCAACTCGTACCCTTGTGCTGTTTTGCTTTTATAGAATATTGCTCTTCTAGCCCATTTGTAGCTCTACTCCACTCTTAATTACTTTGACAACAGAAACTCTTCTGTCATTCAAAAAGTATCTCTCCTTATGTTTGCTCCTCACGAGGATGTTTTTTGTAAGCCTAACACCACCATTCCCTCACCCATCACCTTCTTTATTTCAACTACATGTATTATTTCATCAAGAAATATCCCAAAGCACCGTACGTGAGCTTCTAAAGATTTATCCTCTCTCTTTTTTATCTTTTAAAACGGAGCCAAAATGGAGAATTGGATGTACACAGCTTCTATTAATACATGCCCTCAATGCTATTTTCCTTTCCCTTCAAACTCTTATCCTTTATGGCTGTGTTTGGTTTTGTATCACTGTAAAAATTAATTGAGGCAAACCCCATTCATCTCCCTGTTCTCAGAACAACCAGATCAAGATCTTGACCCGAATCCTTCAGGCACTGCTATTAATAGCAATATTACTCTTTTCTAGATTGTTTCATTTCATATCACTATGGAAATTTCTCTCTGATCTTCTAATTCTTATTGAGACAGGCTATACTGGAAAGATGGTGCTAAAAATATATCATGTATTTAACCATATGGCTTTGTAAAACCTAGTACTACGATTTAAAATTTACCTTACACTGTGTTCAAAATTGTGCATTGAGGTTTTCAAAAACATCCTGATTTCCTCTATGTTTTCCTCTAATCCTAGTTCCTTTTATTGCCTCCCTGGCACATCCTTTCCTCTCTTCTGTGTTTCTTTTCCTCCATTTTTTGAGTTGTCATTTTTACAGGTTCCAAAAAAATAACAGTGGGATTACCTTCTCCTATCTCTCTGGTCTGCAAGACTCCACTCCTATTTGTTGGAAATCTTCCTATCTCTTTCATCAGTGGCCTCTGGCTTTTAAAATAATTATTGTTGATCTAGTCTTTATGTGCTAATTTATCCCTGTCTGTTCATTCTAGCATTCCTGTCTCTAGTGAGTCCACTTTAAGGAATTCATTGGGTGGGAAAGCTCTTCAAAATTGTCAGAGTTTATTGCTAAGTTTATTATCATAGTGAGTTTATTGTAACGTTCTCCTTGGGCTTAATCCAGCCTCAGTACAGTAGGTGTCTTTCTACAAATGCATATGGATATTTAACCAGCTAGAAACAAAATTAATTTATTTGCTGTATACCCAATATGTCATATTTCATCTTGAGGGTGTGGGATGAAGGCTGGTTAGGGGAAGAGGAGGAAACAAAATGAAATATTTGTAGACTTCATGTTTAGTTAACACACAGAAATGAACAGCCTGGGCAGAAAGAGGGCAGTTTTTCCCACCTAACCTCACCAGGGGGCTTGGGGACAGTCCCAAGGGAGGATCTCTACCTAGTATTAAGATGGCATTTTGTCAAGTGGCACTCCATGAATAATTAGCTACTCTGGCAAAGAGTCTAGTGCTGAGCACTTGGAATATTTTCAGCGGGATAATATTCACTCTGCAGTATGAAATCTGTTAATAGGTTTGTGTACTCAAGACTCAGGTCTGCCTTCAGACTGAGTCAAACGTGTTGTTTGTACCAGAAACAGCCACAGAAAAAACCAGAAACAACCGTTCTTTGCAGGGAATATAAAATGGACATTCTTTAGGCAACAGCACACAATGGATGGAGCTCAGAAACCAGAAGATCTGTTCAACAGAGGATGAGTGTGTTTCAGATCCGCTGTCTCTGTAGGAAAGGTCTCATTTATGGCTGCTCCTCTGCATCTGTGCAAACAGCACTTTATGCCACGGGGAGGTCTACTGATTTCAGTGAAGTTACTGCCAGAAGAGTATCGCTTCACTCAGGGAAAAGCCCTCAAGTCTGACTAATTTTCCTACCAAGCTACTAATGTCTGCTCAAGCTCTAGATCTTTATGTAACAAAACCTGCTAGTGACTTAATTTTTCTCTTCCTCTATTCCAGATTTTCTCGTCTATGCAGTAGGTACAAAAATATAAAGTGATGGCAGTCTAGAACAAAGCATTTTGTTAGAAGTATATTTAAAAAGAGAATTATTTTCTTCTAAAATTCAGGCAATTATCAAACAGAGCAGCTTTCCTACCAAGCCAAATTTCACAAGAATTCCTATTAATTATGCATATTTATTCTACTTTCCTGTCTTTTTTGAATGATAAATACTCATTCCTCCTCTTCTAGGCATACTCATTAATATGTTTGTCAACAAATTAAATGCTATTATCTTGCCAATGCTATTCTTTCCAACCGCCTAAGTGCTCTGGTGCCTCCCCATGCACTCTGAACACAAGGATGTTGAATGTTCATTAATATAGAGAATTTGTATTCCAAACAAGATATAAAACTGAGCCAGGAAAAAATTTGTGACACGGCAGCTGTGAGTGCCCACTGCTGCAAGTTTTTAGGAGATGCCCTAGAATTATTTAGAAGGAAAGGTAGTTTGTTTAGAGAGTCCAAAATGCTAAAAGTAGTGGGTTTTGCCACTTATTCAGCCCAAGCAGTTTGAACCTCTCTCATGCCGAGACTTGAGCACTGAGTTCCCCATTTGGATGAGTACTTCAGCTGCTAGTGTAGGAAAAATAACCCTCATGACTGCTACTGAGCTCATAGTGGCTGGAAATGCAGTTTGGAAAGAGCTTGGCTGTGGCTGGGGTCCTAGATCACTCAGGCTCAAGGTGAGTCCCCCTGTATGCCAAGGCAGAGATCAGGACACGTAACAGAGTGTGAAAGTCAAACAGCGAGGCACTGCGTGAGTTTAAGCACTGCCAGAGTCAGCTGGTATCTGAGCAGGATTGAAGGATGTTAATTTTGGACTTCTTCATTGGAATTCCACCTGTGTCCTGTTTCAGCTTAATGCCTTTCTGGATCTATTCCCCTGTGCCCTCATCACAGCCAGGTCAATTTGATGAACTGCTCAGTGATTCAGCCTGCACTGACTTCAGGAACTAAGTGCTTTTGCCGTCTTTCAGCAGACAATCCTGAAATGAGCACTGCTTCACCATTTCAGATTAAGGCTTTGGAGATTGAAGTTTTTCTTAAGTACTTCACTCATTCTCTGTCCAACACTAGTTGCTGAGATCCACTGGCAAATCTTTTTTTATGGCAGGCATTTCTTGATTATCTACTTTAACCTCAGGAATAGCTCGAGAGTTCTGGAGTCAGGTACAGTAAGTGAAGACTTGGAAGGAAAGTTGAAGTCATGTAATAAAATAAGATAAAAATCAAGTTGGGAAAATAAATGCGTACAACAAACATTTAGAAACAGCTTTCATGTAATATTACTGATTTGATGCTCTCTGCCCTCTGGCTGCGTGCCCTTAGCACATATGAGTGCTCGGTAACTGTGCCACTGCTGCTGTGCGCTGCAAGAAAATTCAGTGCAGTTCTCAAAAATTGCTTTGCCTTGCTGTCTTCATTATAAAATAAATACAAATTTCAATAGGCTTTACAGAGGTAAGGGAATCTCAGCAGCTTTCTCAGTAACATCAAAACTAACATTTCTTCAATATTCTTATACATTTTATTTTTTACCTATCTTGGCTGGCTGTCTATTTCACACAATAATTATTTTCACTATGGCAAAGAAGTGCTTCTAGCTGTGTGCCATGTGTTCTGTTCTTCTGAATGTTCCTGGCATTGTCCCCTGGCCTATCATTAGTATTAACTTCATGTTCCATTAATTTTACTCATCTTCTTGCTAGCCAAGAAACCTTCAGCACCCACGGAAGAATTAGAAGATGCCAGCCTGCCAGCATCTGAAGACAGTCCACAAGCCTTACTTGTATCTGAATCCACAGATTCCCCCCAGAATCAGACAGAAAGAAACCCAGCACAGCTTCCCAGCCCTCCATTGGTCCCAGCTCCACCACCTAAGGCAATCTCCAAAATCACAAAGAGCGTAACAGGTCAGTCACTACTGGTCAGTAAAGAATTCCAATCCCTGATATGTTGTTTGCCTACCAAGCGCTGTATATATTAACAATATTTTTCTTACATCCTTTTTTAAGCTCATTGCTGCAAACTGCTATGAATCAGGCTGGTTATACTGAGTGAACAGAATGCTAATGATTTCCATGAACTGAGGGGTCCAATTGCCTGATAAAAACACACTGATCTTTGTACTTCATGTATTTATCTGAATCTCTCAAGGGATTATTTGTTGCACTAAAGACATGTAAAACAAATCAAACCAACGGCAAGCATCTGCTGAATCAGATGCTAATATTTATGTCATAAAACACAAGGAAGATTTAAATGTTTTCATTACCTAGCCTCCCACTGGATAACAGTAGAACAGCCAAAACCAAGTTCAAGTCAATAGGTTCTGTAGAGGTTTCTGTCTGAAGGGTTTGGTCTCTTGGGTAGGTCTGAGCTCAAGCTATGAAATCTGATCTAGTTACACAGAACACACGTAAGTGATACACCTGGCGCTCACAAAGCAATTCTCCCTGCCAGACTTCATTGAATGTTTCAAGAGCAATTCCCCTGGGCCTGATTTTCTAATGTATTGCCAATGTTGTTACATTTTCCAACATTCTGGCACTGCAGAAAGGGTGTTAAAGTGAATATGATTTTAGCTTGTTCCAATTTTAGGGCCCCTACATATGGTAAAAGCAGTTAAAAGGGCCTTATTGCAAATTAGAATCAAGTCATGACATCTAAATGTCAGACCTGTTGGATATTTAGACTTTTAAATGACAGCCATTATCTCAGCCCTGATTTGCATCCATACTTATCTGCTGGCACACAGAATAGGGTTTTCAAAGTCCACAGGAAACAAAATATCAGAGAGGCATTGTGATCTGACCACTGGGGTTCACAGAAAATATAGGAGGGTTCAGTCTTTTTGAGGAAAATTGCAAGTATTTGTTTCTCATGGAAAATAGCCATATTTTGTCCATGCTTAAAAGCCATAAGAATTTAAGCAGGAGCTGGAATCCAAATGGGATTATAATGCTCCTTGGAAGCTGCTGTTCAAATTGCTTCAACAACCTCTGCTATGAGTCAGGCTCTAGCCTGCCCCTTCCACCTTGCAACATGACGAGGCACAACCAGACAACCCTTTAACTTTGCTCAGCTGATGAGAAGGCCACGCTCTGCGGGAGATGTGGACTATTTGGAAAACCTGACCCATAGATGGGAACAGATTACACGTCCACAGGCCCTTGATAGCATTTTGAGTCTAGATAATTTGCTGCTTAACTAAATTCTTCCCTCCAACATCCAAAATACTTTGAATTTTGTTATTTCATTCTATCTAAATTTTCCACAAAGAACACCTCTTCGTTTTCTCAATAACTCAAATAACTGCAGACCCTTTTTCAACAGTAATTATACATTTGTTTTTGCGTGGATGTGGAGGCAGTGGTAAGTGAAGACTACTGTCAATGAGTGAAAGGGAATACTAATATATGGGGAGAGAGAAACAAAGAGCGATTATGAAAGAAAAAGAAGATGAGGAAGTTGAAAAGTTCTTTGTGTTTATTTTTCCTCCCCTTAGCCGTGTTAGAGATGCTGTTAGCAGAGGAGCGAGGAGTAAGCCAAGCACCAGTTAATCAGAGAGAGGGGGAACAGGGCAAAGTGCCAAAACATCACTTTGCAAGATTATTCACTGAACAGCTGTCATTAGGACAAATAAGGTGTGATCTAAGGAAACTTTCATCTCTCAATATTGGCTCAAGCTGCAATGAGGACAAAACTGGCCCTTGACCTGTTCCAGGAACAAGCAGGTAAAAAGATAAAACAAAGTCTCCTCCCTTCCTGCATTAGGGTTGCGCTGAACCTGGGGTTCTTCCCCTGAGAAAACATGGACACCTTCACTCACTGTGCAGTAGTATAAAGTGACTTAAGAGATGTTTTTTAAATCTGCTTCACTCACTGTGCAGTGGTATAAAGTGACTTAAGCGGCGTTTTATAAATCTGCTTAAGCCATGATTCAGCGGGCAATGATTGATCACAAATATCCTTTGTGCATCTCCACAACAGCACATAATCAAAATCTCCTTGACTATCGAAACCCTGTCTTTGCTTAGCAGAGGTTGGCTATCTCCTGGCCTCAGTGACCATCCTGATCAGCACAGGAGAAGCCGTGGGGTGGGAGAGTGTCTCATTGACAAGACATTGCACACTGGGCACCTTGACACTTGAGGAAATGCCCTTGGGCTTTCAGACAATTTCAGATTTTAAGTAGGGCACTTGTGAACTAGCTTGACCCCCGTTGTTTGGATGCATAGAGGCATGCACGAAGCTCTGGGCATCAGGTAGGGTCCTGGGTTTTGAGGGAATGAAAATGAAGAAGGAGGAAAAAAACCCAAACCAACTGATGTTTGATTTTGGTTATGACGATGTGAGCTCTCCTTCCCACTTGTCCTTTTGTTACTGCCTTCAGTAATTCCGCTCTCTAGATTAGTTGTTTCCAGTGCTGCCCTTATGGAACTGAAGCAAACTTTCATCAGTGAGTTTCAGAAAAGGCACGCACCAGTGTAGCTGGCAAGCACAACACAGGATGATAGGTCTGAGAGGAAATATTTAATAACAGAAGTTAATAAGCAAACCTATTTTCATCCTCTCCAGTTTTCTGTTAAATTACCTTCTTACATGGGTATTTCAGAATATTCCTGGCTTGAGCAGAAGGTTTTTCTCCACTGTGAAGGGAAGGATTTATCTCAAAAGTAAGCGAAAAAAGTAAAAGCAATCTGTGGAAACAACTTTGTACAAAAGCTGTACAAGCTGTGTCAGTTTAAATTCCTGTTTAAAACACTAGGTGGCAACAAGAGAAAAGAAATACTCTTTCATATGAGGAACTTGCATTGCATTTTTACACTCTTGACTGAGCTACTGGTGTAAACAACGCGATATGCCAGAGGCTTGGGATGGAGATGCAAAGGCGAAGAATAATGCAGAACAGAAAAACTCAGCAGCATCTTTCTCAGGCCAGATATTTGGTTATCTTAAGAGTATGAAACTATGAAATTTATAACCAGGGAAACGTCCACTGTGTTTTTGACTCAAGTGCTAGTATATTGAAGTTGAATTTCCAATAAATGCTTAGATGGCATTAAATATATCTGAATCTGGGGGTAAAAGAAGATTAGATTGCCCCACCTTTCTTTTCTCTTCTTAGTGCTCAATACCACATTTTTCATTTGGCAAGTTTTGTTATGCGAACATTATCCTCCTATTATGATTTTGGCATGTCCTCAGCTGGCATATGAAAGACAGTGGTCTAAGCTTGCAGCAATCACAGAGGAGCAGATAATAGATACCGGTACATTTTGTCCTGACTGAGAACCACAGTGCATAAATTTTAATAAATTCTGCCAGAGTCCAGCAGAGAAAGTGCTAGATTGGAAAGCCACCACAGTAGAAGCCATCAGTGGTTAGAAGGAATGGTACTGGCAATCAAGGACACATTGGTGGGCTGGAAAAAGGAGAATCTGATACTGTGGGAAAGAAGGGAAATGGGGAAGGCATACATTTTAATAGATCTGGATCTGTGTAGTATGAGCCTTTTGAATCAAGACAGTTACTGAGCTTAACCGGTCACCTTCTAGCAAGAACAAAACATCACCATTTTCCTCTCTTCAACACAACATGTTAATTTCTGTGTGCAAAAAAATAAGAAGCACAACCTCTTATCCTCTTGTGTTTTGACAGCAGGAAGCGAAATAGATGACCCAGCCATGAAATCTCCTCCTTCCACCATCCTGAAGAACTATGTCATTGTTGGTTCCTCCCAAATCTCAGGACAAGCTGCCTTCTTCCATCCCTCTGGCCAGAAAAGTTCAGATCCCCATGTCAGAGGACAGGTAACAACGCCAACTGGTTCCCCTCACCTGGCTGCCGTCCACCTGCCTTTACCTCCCAGCAGAGTCATTGAAGAACTCCACAGGGCTCTGGCCACCAAACACCGGCAGGACAGGTATCTACAGCCTCTTGGCTATATGGTGTATGAGGAAAGTCATCCCACTACTTCATTTTTCTTAACACATGTCCCTTCCCTGTTACTAGCATTTTATCTACTCCTACAGCTTGGGTTTGCCTTCCTTTTGATGTCACTACTTTGAACATCCACCCCTGGTTAAAATGCTTAATTTGGAAGATACTTCAAAGTATGTTCTTCCTTTATAAGTAGACTGCTGTGGCATAGAAGTAGGTTTTCAAACAGGTAGAATAATTTGATAATCTTTGACCTATTGCAAAGAAAATCTCCCCACAAGGTCCCAAGATAGAGTAGCAAAGGCAAATCCTGCTCTAAATATCAGTACGCTACATGTGAGAAATGCTGCTATTTCAGCACATGCCTCCTGGCTTATACGTGAGCATATACAGTATCCACTTCTAATACAAATGATTCTATGGGACTACATTGAATACTTGGTCTGATTTTCATTATAAGCCCTCCTGTGTATTAGAGGAGGGCAGAGATAACCTTTTCCATTACAGAGCTTTGGGGTTAAGTTGGTGACATTTCTCAGTTCCATAACGGCTGTTGCCATAGGGAATAGATTCATGTTATATTATCACCAGGCCCTGTTAAACCTTTGTCATGGTCATAAAAAATCTTAACAATAATATTTCATGCCATACATGTTTTATATTAGAAAGACATGCTGTGTATTTTTATTTTAATCAGCAAAGTATTGCGTGTGGCTGTATAGCAAAGAAATACATGAGTCACTACGCTTCTGTATCTTATGTTTATGGCAGAGATAGGAAAGTAGATCTGCGTTAGCCATTCTCAACAGTCTTGAGAATACTATCCCATGTTATCCCATGTTGAACTCTCTGCCCTGCCCTTTAGGAGCTTCTGCTCATTCTCATATGTGCCTTTTGTGAAAACTGGGCTGTGCACCTTCCACCCACAGCTTCCATGGAAGAGAAAGCAAAGGCTCTCCAAAAAAAAGAGTGGATGTTCGTCCATCCAGAACATCAAGCATTGAGCGCAACAAAGAAAAGGAGAACTCACTGAGTTACAGCAGTGATTCAGAAAATAAGCGGAACTCAGTTAAAGAGTCGGATGAGAACAAAGAAAACATGATCATGAACTCAGAACTCAAGGAAGACACTGTTTTTTATCAAGATGAGGAGGATTTGAATGACTCCATTATTTCTGGTAAGGAAAGTCTCTTATTGTATTATAAAGATGTACTATCATGGCCTAATGGAATGCTCTAAACAAGACAGCACACAACAGAGAATACTGAGCAGTGTAAATTTCTCTGCTATCACATTAACTTTTTAAAGTTAAACTTCAGTTATAGTGACTGCGCGTTTGTCTGGATGGTTACAGTGATGCTGATAAGTCAACACATTACCATGCTTTACCCTTTCAGTTACTAGTGTGCCCTTTGTACTCCTATATAGGATGACAACACTTGCAGACACATCTGACTGTCAGGAGGCAAAGCTTTCTGTAAACCCCGTGCCATGGTGTGGGTGTTCTGCTACTGCAGTGTAGTGATGGCACAGTGAAAAGTGGAAGAGACCAATGAATCTAGGAACGACAAACATCCAGAGAATAGATCTTAAAGTTGCTTCTTCATTTGGTCCATTTTAACCTTTCTTGAGACATATGGGGAGTGCATCGCATAATCCCAAGCAATTATTTGAGTCTGCTGTGGCACAATAATCATCTCTCATCAGTAAAATTAGTTTTCATTCAAACTTTCAGTATTTTCTGCATTAACAGTCTGTAATGAATCCGCTGATCTCTTCATCAATGCATTAAGACAGGAAGAGAAAAATTCATTAAAAAATTAAAAAATAAAAGATGAAATTTAAAATTTGATAAAGAAACCCTAGATGTGAATACAGCCCCTTCTTCCATGCAAAACGAAAATAATTTTTAGGAAGATTCTTCTTTCATTCCTTTATTTTTAGCTACACAGCCTTGTTCCTTGTAATTAATTTATCTCACTGTTTGGCATTCAGTTCTCTTCACACCTAAATTTCAATCTCTGTACCAAGAAGCCCATTCCATACACCCCTAAAACTTACCCAAGTCATCATAAGACTTGAAATTTGTGCATATCATTTTATTTAAATGGATGGGTACATGGCAAGCTGGGCAATGCAGCTGCTTCAACCACAGATGCCCTGGTGTGGGCTGGTACAACCACAGCTGCAGAGGAGACAGCAGCTCTGGGGATACGACTGCTGCTCATTTACTCTGTGCAGGCTGGGACGTAAGCAAAGCATTTCTGGTCTTGACACTGGGTGGCACTGCTTGTGCCAGCATTCATTCAAATGCACCCATCTGCATTTCAGAGAGGAACGAGAGAGAGACGGGGACAGCACCTGAGTAATTCCCTGAAAAGCTCCAGATTCTTTCTAGTTAAAAATGTCTGGGCTGGTTTGCAAGTGGGGAGTTAAAACTATTCATTAATTCAAAGTTGATTCACAGTCAGCATGCTGCCTTAGCATGCCACCAGTTTTGCCATTGCCACTGTGATGTAGAGCACTGCACCAGTGCAACAACCCCATGGCTACAGGGAGATTGGCACAGGTCTCTGATAACCCTGGAAAAAGCAAGGAACTGTACCTTGCCTTTGCATTAGCACCTTACTCAATAAGTCATACGTCAAAACCTCTAAAAACACAAGGCAAGACAGTAGTCTTGTGCACAAGTTTATAAAGTAACATAACTAGCATGTAGACCACAACTGATAACTAGTGCAAGGTCTTTCCATCAGTGTGCTGATTTAGGATATGCTTGATAGAAAGAACAGTAAACATACAGGAAATTAAATGTCATTATTCAACTGAATTAAAACAGAACTTTTGTCAAGAGCCTGCAGACCACGCATGAAAAGGGTCTGAATTTTCAAAGCATTTATTGTTGACCTAGCTGAGCTGCCGTAAGTCATGAAACAAGCCACAGCCAAGATCCTGCTTGAGATAGCTCGGTCACAGGGAGACCAGCACTGAGCATGCCTTATTGACCAGAAAAATAACCCTTGCGGAAGAAAATACTTAAATAAGGGTATTTGCCAGTTCACTTTCCACTGAGATAGTGATCAGGAAGGAATTTGCCTTACAGTGCTGAAAATGGATGTAGGAAAAAAATAGTTTGGGTCTTTATTTCCTCTTTGTTCTCTGGTTTTGTTTAATTTATTTGTTTATTAATTCGGAAACATCAGATATGGGTTCCTGCAGGAGGTGGAATAACAGAACTGGCCATCAGTAGACCAGTCAAGATGAAAACAGATGAATTACATGGTATTTCCTGGCATGTCTTCCTGAAGGGAGTAACATCATCTCCCTATTTTCACTTTGTCATGCAGGTATTATTTTTCAGGAAATATCCCAGTTAGTCAGTCATGAGGAACGGCTCCTTAGGCTGGCAGATCAGCTTAATCCAGATCTCTTGCATTTTTATTTGGTGAAATACCCTAAAGATTAATCAGTGCTCAGTGCATATGGACCATGGGAGTGGCCATAGCATAAGCCTTTTAGAAATCCAGACATCTGGATGAAGCGAGCACAGCTTATCCTGAGTGGGTTGCATGCTCTCCACTGGTCTAATACAACAGCAGGATTTGGGTTAAAGTTGAGATTCTTCAGATATGATTTGTGTTTTTAATTTCACAAAGTAGTAGACTCATTCCTAAGTGTGTGACAAAGCAGCCTGGGAACAATCAGGGCCCTGAACAGCAGCTTCATTTTACTTTGTTTCCAGCAAAATATTGCATTGTTACATCTCACTGTGAAATACAAACCTCTTGGGCATACACTGAGCTAGCTTAAGCTAGAATCTTCACATAAGCTTTGAAACCTGACTTCTTGCATAAAGGTCCAGTCTTTTACCTGCAGAGCATTGGTTTCAGCTGCCCTTCAATGAAATGAGGGATGGCAGAAAATGAGCCCTGACCTTATCTGAGCAAATAATCACTGTGATTCTAGCCCTTGTCCTTGCACAATTCAAAGATCAGGTATAGTATTTTATGGCAAGTAGTTTTGTAACAGCCTGAAGGGAGTAAGGATAGTCCTGCACGCTCATACCTTAACTGGTGATTGGGACAATAACCGTTCAGGGTGCATCTCCAAAAAATAAGTGTTGACTACACATGTAGAGCTGCCTTGTTTTCTTCCTTCAAAGAGGTCTGGACAGAGATGTACACATGTGCTGTACAGTGCATACATATAGTGCTTTCAGTGCACCCAAGACACACTGAACTGCCTGCAAATGCACTGTGTAGCTTGCCAGCACATGGCTGGTACTTCTCTCATGTTCTGGAGATACTGGGCTTAATGGAGATGTGCAGTGTCTCTGTAGAAATCTCCCGACACGACCAAATTCCTCTTACTGCCTGTTTAAAAATTCCACATGAAAATAAGAACACGTTCCAGGATACCAGGGGGTTGCTAGCACCAAACATGCTTCACGTTGTTTCCGGCAGGAATTATGTTGGTTCCTGTGCTGTACAAATCAGGCACTTCAAACACGCATTTTACACCCAGTCCCAGTGAGGCGGAGACTTGAAAATACCTGACGAGTCCCAAGCCTGTGGCTTCATGAGCCAAATGCTTCTGGCGGAGTCATATATTCAGTTAGCAGAAGGCTCTGTGTGGCAGCAGCCAAATCATTTAACTTTACCCATCTGTTAAATGAATACCTACTACTTCAGAGGGCTGTGTGATTTAATTTAATTAATGTTTGCAACAGACTTTGAAAGCATTAGGAGGGAGGTGCTAAACAAGGGCACAGCTTTTAGACTCTAAGTGGGGTTTTGAGCTGATTATGATTTCTAAAAAGTTTAATTTTAGACCACTGCAACTATCAAGAGACTTGTCCCTGCTTACAAAGGGAGACCATAACTATCCTCTGCCCCAGACTTCCCAAGATGTATATATGGATGTGGCATAGACTCCCTCTGCATAAAGAAATTCAAGATCAATAATGATGATAATAACGTAGGCTTACAGAACCCCAGCAAATAAACCCCCAATATTTTGGAATGAGAATCTATTTAGGATTTAGTATCTTGGTTGCTGCAGTCCTACCAGTACGACTCAGCAGCTCACTGGTCTTAATAGTACTTTTCTCTTCCCCCCATCAAAACCAACCTGCCTCTCATCAAATTGACATCACCTCAGACCTTCTGTCTGCATTTGAAAATAAAGATGCCTTTTTACTTTGTAAGTTGTTTAAGTTTACAGCCATTTTATTTGCATACCTTTACAAACACATGGCAAAATGGGTTTATAAGCTCAGGAGTCCACTTTTCATTTGTAAAAATTTGTAACTGAAAAGTTACACAAGAGATACAGAAACATCCAAGTTCAAAGACAGTTCCCTCTAGAAAGAGAGAAAGGATATTTCTAATGTCATCAGGGGGGCAGCATCAAGTGTCAACATCCAGCACAATAAAGAGCAGTAGACTTCTACTCAAAACAGTTGCTGCATGTTCTCCTGTGAACAAACAGTTCTTTTGTAACAGCAATGTTTGAGGTTGTCTGGTTTGATGGAAAACATGTGTTATTATATTTTTACAATAAGTACAACAGGACTTGCAATCACAGTAAGTATCCACGTATCTTATTGCTCGAATGCCCAATTCAGTTGCCAGAATTCTGCAAATTATCATAAAACCTGGCTTTTTCTTTCACTCCATGGAGTATTTGCCCCTGCACTCTTCAGAGGGAAAGGCTTAGTGTCAACAGTATGGTACTGATCATTAAATGAAATTCCAATATGACACACTGACACACTGGACGGGATGTAGCCACACATAATGTCTTATATTTAGTGTAAGTTACACACAGTGTCTGAGCACAATTCTAACTTTCTGATTTCTAATGCCAGAAAACCAGAATGACATTATTAATGTGTATATATATGTTTTTATATACATATGTGTGTATGCATTCATACAAACACACATGCCTAGCAGCAACATCAGTTGTTTCAGTTACCATTATCTACTCCTGGTTATGTCTTGTGACCCAGAGATGAAGGTGTCCATGTCCTGGCTGCTCCCGTAACTGGACAATCCAGTCCTTCTGCAAAGGAACCTCTAAATGGTTCAGGAAATAGGGATTGCTCTGGGCTGTAGGGGCACTCGGAGGACTGAGGGAAAATGCACACACAGCCTTTGACTTCTAAAGTAGTGATATGAATCATGTCTCAGCTGCAAATAATTTTCACCTGAGAGCAGTGCTTACTTGTAACGGGTAACAAAGATAACAGAGAAATACGATTCCTCTGCATTTGTAAGCAGTTTTGTGCCTGACCTCTGCACAACTGTAGTGCTGCTTCCTTGCAGTGCACAACTGCTCACAGCACATTAACGCACAGATCGCTGTCACTCTGTAGGTTTCCTGCCTTTCATATGTTCATGTTTCATCTCCAAGAGCTGTCTTTCTAATAACTTTATTTTCAATGCACGTCACAGGTACTTTGCCAAGAAAATGCAAGAAAGAACTGCTGGCAGTAAAACTACGAAACAGACCAAGTAAGCAGGAGCTGGAAGACAGGAATATTTTCCCAAGAAGGACAGATGAGGAAAGACAGGAAATCCGGCAGCAAATTGAAATGAAACTCTCCAAGTAAGTCTGTCTAAGAACTGCGATGAACCTCCCTTTACAATGGGGTGTCCTCAGAGTACTGTTAGATGAGACACTGTCACGCACTCCCAAGGCCATTTCCTGCAGTGAATCGTACACAAACTAATATAGCACATTTTCAAATATCAGTCAGCCACATGAAAAAAAAAATCTTAGTCCCCTCTGCAGTGATTCCCTTGATTTCAGTAGCAAACAAGAACAGAGGTCAATATGGGAGACAATTCTGCCAAATCTACCTGCAGCTGTACTGACATAATCAAGATTTTGAGGGGCTTCAGGAAGACTAGTACTTCAACAAAAATAATAATGGAATTATTTATTAACCTGGTTTTGCTTTGTCAGCACTAGCAATCGTTATAGGTGCATATTTACTTGAACAAGGGAAAGCTGCTGTGTGCATTGGTGGCTGTATTTCTGCTTTAAGGTAGAAGCAACTTTGACAGCATTGCCCTCGTGTGGGCATGGTGGTTGGGTAAGTCCAGCTGATGGCTGGCAGGGATGGTCTGGTTTTGATCAGTAACCAAGGAAACAGGGTAGAGCTATGAGAGAAGTAGCATTACTGCGGCGTGTAGCCTAAAGCAAAGATTTAATGTAACTGTGAGGCTCAGACTGCACCATTTGGATTTTGTGTGTGTGTTTTTTTTTAAAGCTACATTTGGATATCTGCAAACATGTATATTTTAGATGAGACAAAGTGGATTGTTAAATAATCTGTGCTGTGCCTGCCCACACTGGGGCACTGAGCCCTGCTTGCCACCAAAATGCTTGGAAGCAAATTGAGAAACATAAGCAGAAGTTCATTTTCAAACCTTATTAAATATTAAATATCTCAAGCCTCTCCTGCAAGAAACATTTATTGATATTTAGGCTAGCTCATTCATGTGTGTGCATCTGATTAAACGTTACCTCAGGGGACAGGGAATGAGAAGCAGACATATGGATCAGAGCATGAGTCCTAATGGACCAGAGTTTATGGAGGAAAACATTACTGCCATTCTCATACTTGCCCTCAGCTAAGAAAAAAGCTGCTGAATGAACGTAGCTGAGATTTTGGGTACACTTCATGAAACCCCTGCAATGCTGGAGATGGAATAAACACCTTCCTCCAGTCTCAGTGATGGCTGTTTATTCTTTGTAGCATGGTAGCACTTTACACTCAAAGCAGAATAGTTCATTATGCCAGTGACTGCAAAAGACAGAGCAGACAACAGTCCCCATCACAAAACACGTCCATCACATATAAGAAGAAAATATCACATTTACAATTTACATTGAGTTCCAAGAGTTACGGGCAGAGAAGTCATAGATGTGTCACATCAATACCTGTCATCTTAGGAAGGAAAGTGTCACGGACCTTGACCATGGCATTGATCATCTTGAACTTGCAAGCTTTGCGTATTAATTTCAGGGAAATATTTCAATCTGCGCTTTGATATTTTTAATTCCCTTATTTTGACCAGTCAGTTGCTCGTGAAATGTCTTTGTAGCTTAGGAGCCTAATTTTATGGCTCTAAAAAACAGAAAAAAATGGTTTCTATCCCATTCCACCCCTAAAACTAAGTTAGAACATCACAGACTATCCTCTGAGTGAAAAAAGTATCTCATATCTCATACTGCTGAAATACCTAAGTTATATCTCTTTACAATACAGCCTGACCTCTCTTAGTGTTAAAGGTCTAATGGAATTGCAGTATCAGGTGATGTTACTAGAGGCTTTATGCCTTTCTCTTCATTTACCATTTATTATAGCTTGCTTAATAATGAGCCTAAAGTACTATATTAAAGGAATCATGCCTGCAGTCCAGTGTCAGTACAAAGACTTAAAAAGGGAACTGCTCAACCAGTGAAGAATAGGTCTGGTCATTACTAGAAGCTAGGACATTGCTATCTGTAGGTAAATGCAGAGAAGGAAGCCACCGTACTGTCTGCTACGGTCTTACAGAGCAATCTGTAGTGCGGGCTATTAGTCTCATTGATAATGTCTAAAGGATGGCTAAAAGCCATCTTTGTTCCAAGTGCTGTAAGACAGGCTTTCATTTAGCTTCTTCTTCCTGGAACGTGGAAGATTCAGGACATCTTGGGGAACAGACGGTGCAGAGATTGCTGGAATAGCCAGGAATGGCAAAACAGATTGGAAGCAATCTCCCACACAACTTCCAGCACATATGTGCCCTGGCAGGGCTCAGCTCTTAAGTCATCCACCAGAATAGAACATGACCGTGCAAACAAGCTCAGGTGGGGGATGCGTGCTAGGACTGTCTAGGTCTCACCCCACGAGACCTTGACCACCACAGATTCCTCACTCGGCGCACAACCTGGCAGTAGCGTGGAAAAGTAACCACACTGGGCAGAAGGAGAGCCTTGCAAGAAATGTTGAGGACTTCAAATCCATTTATTTTACTGGTTCTTGTGCAGCATAGCGTCTTTGTGACAATTTGGAAGTTTATAGCTAAGGAACATACCGCTAAGCATTCAAGTGTGAAGCACTGACCAGAAAATGAGATGCAATAGGAATGTATGTTCTCTGTATGATTTTTGCTACTACCTATGCAGATAAGAGCACGTCGCTGCTGTTGCTGCTCTACTAGTAGCACTTTGGTAACAGCCATGGGACTTGCCAGCTCTGTTATGAATCCACGTGTACCATCAGGCTATAGACTTGTACTTTAGCACACAGAAGTGATTAGTGAGTAGTTATTTGATGGTTGTCTGCATAAGAATGGCAAGTAAACAGGCAGTTATTTTCAAAATCCATATTTTTCAGCACATTTGTAGGCATTTGAAAGTCTGTAGCTGTCTAGCAAATTGCCTCAGTCCCACAGCTAACAGCCTAGCTCTGCACTCGGAAGAAAAGCTGTGCTGACGTATGTAGTGTGCAAAATATACTGAATAATAGTGTCTGTTTAACTTCACAAATGTGGAGATGAAAGAATAACATTTTCTCAAAACTGCTGCATCTTTTTAAATGGTTCTTGTTCTAATACATTTCAACAGTAGTTGTGAACCTGCTGAGAACACCAGCCCTCTGCTAGTATGCTAGTTAGTGTTCATGCAATCAAAGCTAAAATTCTTATTTGTTCTTCACTTCCCCACTCATTCCATATTAAAAGAGAGATTGAGGAATTCTGTTGTATATTTTGGACCAGATTCTACTTTTACAGCAGTGCGAGTCCACAGACTTCAGATTTATTATTGACTGACAGCAACAAGATTACAGATTCAAGAATTTATGTGCATTCCTGTTTTTGAAAAGTGCATTTCCCATATTTTGTGCTCCTAGCCGATTTATTCTACCACTTGTTGTTGTGGAAACATGCACTTGTCCCACCTCCTCCATCCAAAATGGCAGTATTCTATTTTCCCCAGATTTTCCTTTCCAGCATTGTTTTCTTTTACTAATTCATGTATCCCGACTGCCCCAGGCCATGGTGTGCACTTGCAATGTTCTACTGTGCATTAGCAACAGGGCTCCCAACAGGTCTCGGTTCCCATTATTATGTGTTCGGAGAGCAGATAATAAGGCCTCAATGGAATTCAGTGAATTGAGAGCTTTTTGTGTCAAGAGGCAGAAGAGACATTTGCAAGTACGATTACTTGCAACAGCTACTTTCTGCCTTACAGACTCGCTTTGTTCTAGAAGGGATTTAAGCTGAAACCTGGAGGAGTAAAATAGTTGCTAGACCGAAGAGTGACACGGGAAAAGGTTGTTTAATTAAATTTGATATCTGATTATTTAGAATGTTTGAACTGCCTGGGTGGCTGGCACTTCTTAAGTACGCCTGGTATAACCACAATTAAAGATGCTCCATTATTATTTAACGTTTCAATGAAAACATGAATTCCTGGAACAGATTATACTTGTAAGTTTAACTTCCTATTCTGTTTCACTGTCTTCAATATTTGCCTAAGTAGACACAATGCATTAAGCGGCACTTAAAAGATTATGGAGACAGGAATTCAGGTGCAGTAACGGGGGCATAAAAGGAGTCAGACAGGAAGAACAATGGCTTTGTGAGCACAGAGTGGAAGCGTAACCTGAACACCTAAAACTGATCTTTACCACACTGAAAATCTTGGCTTGGCTAAGTGGATCATGCTGGGGCAAGGCTTCTCGGGAATGGAAATTAAAAAGGAGGTATCTTTATTCCATACTTTACCACATCTGGAATTCTGTAGGTCTAGTGCTGCCCTGAGCTTCTCGGACAGGCATGTATGAGTTGACTTGCCCAGAAACTGCAGACGTAGTTAAATGCACACCCAGATTAGACTCAGCCTCACGTAACAGAGCGTGAAGTTCACAGTGCTGCGGGAGACAGAGCAATACCAAGCAAACAGCATTTCAGATTTGCAGCCTAAAAGCGTAGAGCGTGACAGCTCAACACTAAGCGATCGCAAAGGAAAATTTCACCTATTCACAGAACAAAAGCTGTGCTCCATTTCCCAAGAAAGGCATGTCCAGTGCCACTTCCTCACGGGAATGGCTAACTGGAAAGGCATCAGCTGTCCAGACCGAGAGATTCAGTGGGAAACCAGGCTGGGTGGTGGCTTACAAACTACTAGCAGCCCTAATGCAGAAGAGAATTAAGTAGATACTGAACTGAGCACAGTTCAGAGTCTAGCTTAAATTCACCTGGAGAGGATTTTTAATGAAGTTCTGACTGTGCTCAAACTCCCACTCACTGAACTAGATTTCAGGGAACTGCCCTGATTTCAGAAGGCTGGGAAGACTTGGCACAGAGACAGAAAGGCAGGGGCAGGCACAAAGAACAGATCAGCCGTCACCACTAATTAGCGGTGTACAATTTAATGCATTTCTTTCTTATTTGGCAGGAATCATCCACCAGGTAACCTTGTCACTGGTGCTAAAAATAACCCCAGCAAGCACAGGGTGTCTGAAAGCCTCAGCTCCTCGCCTGAGGCAGGAGCTATATATAGAGCTACAATTTAATTCTGTGGGTGTGTGTGTAAGCCGAGGGAGTCTCCCATTCTCCTTGCTCTGCACTAGACAGCAAGATGAGATGCTGGCAGCAGGGGCTGTCTGAGGGGTTGCTTGCTGGAGATTTGCATGTAGCTGCAGTATTTTATTAACAGCTTGCACTGTGCCCAAGTGCTTTTTAAACCTGCTGCTGTGTGAGGATTTGGATTTTTTTTTTGTTTTGCTCCTTTTCCATTAAGGCCTCAGCTTGTCAAGCTACAGAGAAGAAAAATATTGTGGGGAAGGATTGGAAGAATAGGGGAGGTGCAGGTGATGGCTGAGGTGTTGTGGAGCTGCCTCCAGGATTTAGATGTCTGGATCCCGTATACATTAGTATTCCCTATGTCCTTCCTTGGTGTGGGGCAGTGATACACAGTTGGAAACCCTGTTATGTATCCAGTGACAGACTGCACTGACCCTAGAGTCAAGGGGACTGAGTTTTGCTGTTTGCTGCTGGAGTTACCCTGAAAAAGTCATCAAGGATGAAAATTAGGAGGAAAGGGAGAAAGCTTAAGTTTTGTCAACATCTCCAAGCAATGAGTCAGTTTAGCTTCCTGTTTACAGGGCTTTTCAGGTCTAAGGGAGACGCAGTGCAGCTCGTGTATTCGAGGATGTTCAGATATATCTGTACATGCCATACTGTGGCTGTCCTGTCCTTTTCCCTTAAAGGCTGAAGAGCTTTTGAAAAAGGTAGCTTTTGTTCCCTTTCAGGTATTACACTTGCAAAACCAGAATGAACTTCACTAATGTGAATCCCTGGTCAGCAAGTAACAAGAATAACCACTGTGAGCGTGTGATTATAAGGGACCCTCTGGACAGAAGCTCTTTAACCAGAGGTGCTTGCTTGCTTCAGTGATGAAGCACAGTGCATGCACAATTAATTATGGAGCACCCTATCAGCTCTGGACAAGAGCCATGATCTGCAGCTGAACCGGAAAGAGCAATTTGCTGCCTCAGACCAGCCCCCAGCATGTTTGGGTAAGGAATTTTGAACACGCTAATTCATTTATAAAGGGCTGCAACAGAGAGGACTTAGTCCTGTGTGTTAGCTTTAGAGGTGAACAACATGCACGTGACTCAGAGCTGCTCTCAGTGCAGGTTTGTATCACTAAAAATTCAGCATGCACCTGCTGCTGAAAATGTTGGGTATTTACTTTGTGCAAATACGGGAAGTGTCATTGCGAAGGACAAGAAAAAAGTTTCACATGTCGAGGGCACAACCGAACAGAAATTGTCTTCTGGGAAGACACTAACTCCTTGCACTCCCTGTTCTACTTCCCTGGCTTCAGTACCAGGAATTCATAATCAAACATGTTTTCCATGGCACAGCAAAAGCAAGGGCAGCAGGGCAGTGCACAGCAGGGAAGGGAAGAGCAGAGCAGCAGGTGTAAACACAGACAGGAGCATGCAGGCTCTTTTCTGGGACACACAGTCAATTCCTCGAAAAGGTATTCTAGCATAAGTGGCACATGTAAAACTATTAAAAAAAAAATCAGGGTTCAGAAAGCTGCAGTGTATTACAAGGGAACATAGTTATGTAAGTAAACTTGCAGGAAAACTGCTAAAGCAAGTGTAATTAAACAAGGACAAAACATCTAAGGGAAGAAAACAGTGCACTTGTTCTGCCCTGCCAAATAGCCTGCAAACAGCAGCATGTGTTGAGGCTCAGATCCTCTCTCAGAAATTAGACATCTGCAAATGCCTGAAGATCTGGGCCCTAGACCTGCAAAGTATCAAGCAGACGTAAGCCCAAATGGAAATCTGCAGAAAGCCAATAACGCTCTGTAATGCTTCACCTTACACTGGATTATTATTCTGGTCCTTTAGCTAGTTTGGAACTGCAGCACAAGTAATTACAAGAAGAAATTACTTGAATTTAATTTGTGGAGCTTAATCGATAGGGACTAAAGTAAGCTGCTCTGATTGTCACGGCCATTTGTGCCGTTTATGACAAAAGCCTGAGGAGAACAAGGTGCTGTAGCAGTTGTGAGCTACGGATAAACCAGGGATTCAGCAGGGATTCAGATGTTTACAGTGCCAGCCCTCACCATTTGTGGGGATGGTCACTGTGCTGCTGAGATTATTTAGGATTAGTGGTTTTCTTTTAAACCTGTTCATGAAATTCTGGAAGAATGCTTTATACACTTAAAGCCAAGCACTTACGTCACTGCAGTTGAAAGAGAAGCAAGATAGGATGGACTCTGAACTGGCATAAGCAAAAATCTTAGCCAGGGGTAGGTTTGGCTACATGTTTTTCAGTTTTAACATACACAATTACGGACTTGCCACTTGAAAGCATATCAGAACAAAAAAGAGAGACTGAAGTTTCAATGTTGTGTTGGTTCTCCTCCCCACTCTCCTTTTAAATCTAATCAAATTTATATGTGAACTGGATATAAATGAGTTTTGCCATAACTGTATCTGTGACTTGCCTGCAGAATACCTAAGTGGATAGAATTCATTTCTCCCACAAAATTTGTACTGTGGCTTTTACTTTGGAGAAGAGACAAATCTTTCCTACTGTTCTGCAGTCACATCTGCAGACACCAAACCTGGAGGGCATGTGGCTGTACCACAGTACTATGTTATCACTGATTTATGGGATGCTGTTGTCAGATGAGTCATCTGCACCTTTGTGTGAAGAGCTCCAGCATGGTTTTGGATTCTTTTCCAAGAACTGCCTCGCCACGTGTGATCCAAGGAAACTGCAGTAAACAGTTGCTGGCTCCCCAAATACTGTTAAGAGTTACTACAGTTTCCTTCTCCTGCGGCTCTGAGTACAACTTCTAGCTTGGTTCATTCAAGATTTTAATTCCTCCCAGGAATCAGAGGCTTGGGCTTGCTGCTTTCACACAGAAAAACTGGGTCAGTCTACACAGTTTCTACTTTTGTGAAATAACCTTAGAGAAAGCGAGGGGGGTGAAAAAATCAAGGAAACAAGTATTTAGAAAACAAGGACAGGGAAGGAGAGAAAACGAGTCAGAACAGAAGTAGTTTTTTTTAATCAAGAGCTACTTAATAAATACTGCACAGTCATATCAATTATCAAAATGTAGTTCTAAGTGAATATTTTTTACTCCATTGCCTGTGCCCACCTGGCATGCTGCAGCTGTATAATCAGGTCTTGTGGGGTTTTCCTGTTTACTTGTGTAACTTGGGAACTTCTTGGGTCAAACAGAACACTGCAAGTTTCCTTCAGCATCTGTTTTTCAGGATAGTTAAATCATCCAAGTGGTCAGCACACTTCCTTGATCTCTCCAGACTCTGGAGAGTCATTTTTTTCCTGGAAAGCACTGCCAGTTTTTATCTTTTTCATCGGCTGTCACATGTAACACACCAAAAGATAAAAAAGAACTCCCAGATTTATCAATCCATGCTCAAGTATTTATCCAGCAAAATGAAAAAGAAACGGACAACACCTTTGGAGGCTGAGGATGTCCTTCTGTTGAAAGAGCATAATGCAGAGGACAGTATCAAGGCAAGCAGGAAACACACCTGCTTGATGAACTAGCACATTGGTAAAATCCAAGTCTTAAATCCCACTAGAAAAAGGTTACTTCAATCTAATTATTCCACTGTTGCACAAAGATGTGACATTTTGTTTTGTTAAAACTATACAAAATACTCCTTTGTCAAGAAAGAAGCAACCAAGTGCCTCCCCACTGAAAAAAAAGCCTTCAAATTGAAGTCTGCATGGCTCACAGATGAACAGCCATTGTCATTCACTTGAGACAATCGTATTCATTAAGCAAATTAAATTTTGAATGAATTAATACTTCATATATTTTTCAGAAATAATTTTTTTTCAAAAAAAGAGCAAGACAGAATCTCACAGTCTCTCCAAACGGCAGCTGCTCTATTACAAAGAGATCAGGCTAATTTGAGGGTGTCTGCAAAAGCCACATTCTGGCCAGGCTATGCTGCAGCCTTATTATTGTAATTATCAGGGAGTGGTTACAGTACTTCTAAATACTACTCAACAGGGGAAAAATCCTCCCTCTCAAAAAAAGGTTAAACAAACCAGTACTAATGTGGCAAGGGCAGTTGTATTTATAGGCATGATGCAATTAAGTTTACAGAAACCTTTTGGCAGGCTGTTTACAACATAAAGGAAAAAGATAATGGAGAATCATAGGTGTGTGGAAACACCAGGCTTAGGTCTACAAGGACCATGAGGGCAGGAAGCTCGGGGTTAGCAGGGACTTTCTGGTGGACCAGAAGCACAGTCCTCCAATGCAGCATTACCTGTGACTTGCTGTGCGTCAGCTGCAATGAAAATGCCTAGAAAATGCCTACAAATGCCTAGAAAATGCCTACAAATGCCTAGAAAACCAGTGTATGGTGGAGATCTTTTGCAGAAATCGATGCCCTGTTCTAGCTTTGATGAATTCACTGCCGCTACTCATTGCTCTGCATAGCTCCCCCCTGTCCTTGCAGCCAGACAGCAGCTCTAAGGAGACCCAGCTGTGGTAAATTTGAATCCTTTCCCAAGAACACGGAGACCTCACAAAGTTTTTTGTCACAGCCTTGCACTGCAGAAGGCAGCTTACGCTGTACCACAACAAATCATAGCAGTCATGTCAAAACTAAATGCTTAGGTCAATAAGAAATGTTATATAATTAAATTCCTACATTTTATTCAATTGAAGAACACAGATAGCAAAAGCTCAGAATTTTCTGTCCTGACTGTAATTTGCCAGCAGCCTCTGATGGGATTTACATTGCCATGACTAAACACAGGGTCCTGAATGCAACTAAGGAGTGTCCCAGAAAGCTTTGGGGAAGAGCAGACAGAAAATGAGGATGACATTTTTAAATTAAAGTCCTCTGCATTTTCATGTCAGTCAGCCTGTCTGTAATGCTCAGTGTCATGATTTGTGGTATCAAGTTATAACTCCTACTCCTCACACAGCCCAGTTTAAAAAGAAAGAAAACCAGAGTCACTAAAATATCATTTGCAAGGGGAAGTGAATAAAATCCTTGGAGGGTCTGTAAGTCTGGTTTTCCAGACAAGATGCTTTGCCACATTTTCCTATTCTGTACAATAGAGAGAACTATACAGACTGACTTTGCAGAGCATTACAAGATCTGCTGGTGAAATAACTATAAATAAATGATTATTCCTGTCATTGTGACCTGGGGAACTCGCACTCCTACAGAGTCCTTGAGCCACATCTTTGAATTGTCAATGGAATTTCTCATTTCCCTCTGCATACTGATAGCAAGAACACTCTTTGCATTGAAAATCAACAGATAACCTCAAGAGAAATCTTGAAAAAAGCAGAAGATTAAAATAAAATAATTGAGAAAGCAGTAAAGAAGCAGGATTTGGAGCACGCTGTGAGCAAAGGCTATGTGGCTCTGGCCAGTTTTGGTTAATGCCAGCATGAAGACAAGCTGCTGGTCTAGCTCTGTGCTGAAAAATGCTGGGCTAACAATAGCAGGCATGGGCGAAACAGAAAATAGTACAACAGATGGTGATATGCTATCTGGAGGCAGGGATATCCCATCCCGTTGGAGATGCTGTGTGGGTGAGTGACAAGAGAGAACTAGAAAGTACTTGCGTTGCCAAGGAGAGTGTTCCCAGAGAGATTCCTGCAATTGGATAGCAGGTGCGCAGTCATACATATGGTCCCAGCAGGGACTGTCTATCCCAGAACCATTGTAACTTTAGGAATCACTATCATTTAGGTTTTTTTTTTCTTTAGGGATTACACAAAGCCAGGAAAGCGCTTAATTTTCCTTGATTTACTTCAGTGATTAGGAAAGCTATCCCTTGGCACAAAGCCTGACATTACAACCAGTTTGTGAAGTGCAATGGCCACTCCTCTTGGGGTGTGAAGCTGCCAGGTTAATAGGCTCACACAGCTTGATGCCACCAGCTCTGGGGTAAATCCTTGCTGTTGCTTTATGCAGCATCTTTCAATGGCAGATACGCCTGCAGATGTTTATTTGTCAGTTCACAAACTGTGGATTGCCAAAGGGTTCTTTATATAAAAATACAGGTCACAGGGAGCAGAGGAGTGTATTCTCTAGAGCTGATATTGTTGGGGGGAATTCTCAGCAGCTCATACTGGTAGCAAGAATAGCCATTCGCAAATCATTTTGCATTTAATGCGGAGGTGGAGGAGAATTTACATATAGCCAGCAGAGGCAGGCTGACAAGCCATGCATACCAATATTTCTTTGTCTGCTTTCTTCAAATCCAGCTGTGGTTTCTTCCAGTGACCCAAATCCTACAGTTGTACATCGCAGTGGCATCTGTTGGTAGGGACAACTGTTTATAGGTTAAGTGGACAGTATTGCAAGATCTTAAGGCTTGCTGTGCAACAGTGAGCATCCTAGCTGAATTCAGGACATCTGGGGACACTTCTATCTGTGTAGAGTATCTCTGATGGACTCTGAAATGTAGCCAGTGCTACAGTTCAAACTGACACATCTTTCTGTCCTCCTGTCCCTATTCCCTATGATTGTGGTGGCTGGAATTGCATTCCTGGCTGCCCAGCAAGTTGAGCCATGAGCCTATAGACACTTCATTTCTTACAGGGCTCAAGGGTGTCTGGCAGCCCTGCCTCAGTCTCCCTGGAGGAGATCAGGCACAAGCACTGAATTAGGCGTCGCTTATACAGTGAAGTTCAAACCTAACTTCTTTTTTCTTTTTTTTCTTTTTTGTACATACAACTGTTTCACTAGGAGTAATGGAAAGTCTCAGTGAAGTGGCAGCCCCACCACTGGGCTAAGACTTGCTTCTGGACTACTAGTGATCGACAGATTCCCTACTGTTGCTCCAGTACTTGCTATCAGAGTTGTTTTTAGTATCACTTCAGCAGTGGCAGATGTCTTTATTTTAAATAATATGATTGTAATACATACATAATTGGATAGAACTAAAACCCTGGGATTTATGCAATTGATTTTGTTTGCTTGTTCTTAAGCATCAAACCCACAATATTCTCAATTTGCCCAAATCTGAGATATGAGACATTGCTTTTGTACGTGCGTGGGAACACAGGGCTCCAGAGTTTTACTCCTGCTTCAGAGGAAAAAAAGAAAATAGAAAAAAGTCTATTGCTTTTGCAGAGAAACATTATTCACCATTTTCAGTGACCTGCACAGTGCGACCCAGATCATACCCAGCATGTTGTTTTGGTTGGAAGACCCTTCAACATACATTTTAATACACAGCCTTAAGCTCTCATCAGCCCTCAGTGGAGGAATTGCGCTGGGAGTCTGCACCACTTGTACTATTATTTGAAGAGCATGTTCTTTCAGCAGTTTTCATTGCTGAGCTATTTTTAGCTTGAATGTATTCCCCAAACCAGTTCCTTGCCCTGCTGCAAGGCAAAGCAGAAGCAAGATCAAGTGGTAGAGCTGCTCACGCTGACACTGCTACCAAAAGAAACACTCAAACTACAAACTCGGAGCATGAATAATCAGTTGCAGTTTTGTTGCTCTAGTGACTAAATATTCTAATTCATTACAAACAGGACAGATCCACTATCTAGCAGCAATGTTAAACCACAGGCTGGGGGAGCAGATGGAAGGGAGAGGACAAAGCTCCTGTTCTCAAATAAGCAGCTATTATTACATTTACACCCTAATGTAGGCGTGTGAGTTCTTGTCTATTAGCAAAAAGCTGAACTGAAAATGAAAACCCTTGTGTTATCTCAGTCCTGGGATGTGCCACAGCATCCCCCAAGAGTCCTTAACTGCAAGTTGAGAGTAGTATGAAAGCAAAAGCCTCCTGAAGGTGATGGTAGTACGCTCAGTGTCTTCACTGAACTTTTTAGCAGGCCTTTGAACCAGGAGACAGACTCTGCTGTCCCACTGTGTCTGGCCTTTCTTCTTCACACACCAAGAAAACTACGAAACCAAAGGTCAAATGCAGCGGGACTTTCACAGGTGGTGAAAACAGTGACTACTGTAAAGCCTTCACCCTCTGAATCTTCTCACATAATTAGATCCTGGCTCTGTTGGTGTATTTCAGCCCACACGGTGCTTATCACTGAGTAACACTATGCAATAGCAAAGCTGTCAAAAGGATGTAGGTTGTTCAGGGACAGTGGGTTATGGTACAAGGATCACGCTGGGCAGGTATGGAGCTTCCATTCCAACTGAAATCTAAACTCCCCATCGCAGGGCTTATATCATAGAAATTATAATGATGGACAACTGTAATTGCCTGGGAGATGAGCGACAGTATAATTAACTGGACTCTTGCTGATTTGCAGCCTTGAAAGTCCAGGCAGAGCTAAAGGCCAAACAAATGAGTAAGATATGTAATTAAGGCAACACATATGGCCTCTTCATTTATCCAGTGCCTTCTGGGCATTGATAGGCAGTTTTCTTATTTGGATGCAAAACCTAGTTTATGAATGAATATAGACATAAATATGTGCCAATTTTAAAACAGTCAAGTTCTTGCATGCAGCTCGCAGAAGCTACCATACCAAGTCACCCTTCTCATACAGCTCTTTAGCCTCCTACTGTCAGAGAATGGCAGCAGCTAATCTTAACCTGTTAGGGGAAACACTGGCACGTCACTCAGCTACCACTTTTCACATGCTCCAGAAGTACCTTGGGGTAAAAACAAGTTTGTGTCTCAGTGTCTGCCTTCTAATTTTGTACAGCCTGTAAAAGGCAAGTCCCTCCTACCAAGGATTTACTACTACCCATAATTGTACAGTGCAAGCAGTACTGCACTGCCACAGTGCAGCGCGTGGGTGACTCAAAGCCCTGGCACACATCCTCTTCACAGCTACTTTTAGGAAGGATGAAAATAAACTTCTTGTTGAATTGAACATGATGTTCTGGTAACAGGGATGCGAATTTAAGAGGCATGGTTTTTGCCCCCTGATGGGCAGCAGACAGAAGCTGCTTTATGAGGAGCAAGCACAGGGCACTTCCATTTCTCCTTCCTTTGCCTGGACTGGAGCTCTCTTGCGAGAAGGATCCTCCCCAATTCCCACTCTCCCTCCCACTCTGTCTGAGAAATCACCTGTCAGAATAGACAATCAATACAATTGCTGCTGGCTACAGCTCACTTACTGGAGGCTGGATTGATTGCTCACTTGTCAGTCCAGAGTCCACAGGCTCATGCACGTGTCCAAGCCAATACGATCTACCCCTCCCTTTGTAGAAGATTATCAGGATCACATGGATCTAACTAAGCAAGAGCAGAAACAGGATTCCAAACTATGTCTTTTGGCTTTGGCTACAAATCCAAAAGAAATCTAGTTTTATGACAATCGTACTCACACATACTGTGCAGCACACTCTATGCAAAAATGTATTTGGGAAACAAAGGAGCACATTCCGGGGACAGGTAAGAAACACCACAAGAACACAAGCTGTTTTGCACTGGATTCTGCTGGAAGCTTGCTAGAGTCTTATCAGGCAGCTGAGACTGCAGACCTGTGAGAGGAGCTGGGAAGTCAGCATAGCCCTATACACACGCAGGGGGGCTGTACCCATTTCAAATTTGTTTCTCATCAGCTGTTCTGTGCCCGTACCTGCAAGCCTGCAGCTTCCTGTTGCTTTGCTGAGATGCAGTTCCCACAACGGACAAAGCAGATGCTGCAAAGATTAACTCTAAGGACAGAGAACTTGGCAGCGTCTCCTGCTCGTGGGACGTATTGATGCATTGCCCATCTGATAGCAGACCCTAGGGTCCTAATGACATGCAAATCCTCTGACTGCTAAGGATTCAGAGCCACCTGTAAAGGTCCAATACCATCAACCTTGGTATAACGCTGGTCCCAAGACATTAATTCCTTGAATGTGAAAGAGACAATCTGACAGTGTGAAGTAAATATTGACCTATTGATCAGTAGTCACAGGCACATGTGAGAGTTACTGTACTCAGAAACATGTGACCTTGCTCTGGAAGGGATGAGCAATTTGTGGTTTTCACCTTGAAGCCAGTTCCAGTGTCTGCACTTGTGGCTGTGCCAAACACGTTCACTAGCAGGACCTCAAACTGGACTCTTGTGGCTGCAGCCCACTCCACCAGACCAGCCAACAGAGACCTCTCCACGGGTTGGCAAGGGCAGTAATCATCATCTCCCTGGGCAGCCTGTTTTGCTACAATTACACACCACACATGTACGTCAAAAGAAACAGCCAGACACACACAGGTTTATTGTCCCTCTCAGAGCCAGCGTGGAGCACTCATGGACACCACAGGGTCTCCATGTGCACATTGCCTGGAGAAAAGAAATACCTCGAGGCCATGTGCAGACTCTCAGCACCCTGGGTGCTTTGAGACCAAGAGCACACATGGCTGTATGTGCAGGGTGTTCACAGGGCGAACCACAGGTGACTGAGCTCACCCACAATGACCTGCTCCTCTCACCCTGAGGAGTAACACTGCAGAGGACAGAGGAGTAAACAAAGTCTTTGGCTTCTGAGAGATGGAAATATTTAAGTTCATCCAGTTATCTTTCTGACCCCAAATTACTGGAGAAAACATTGTAAAGGTAAGCTGAGAATACCCCCCGAACACTCCCCAAACTTCAAACAACTGAAGATCTCCTGGTGTCTGAAGGGTTACGCAGACTTTGCACAGAACAACAATAACACATAAACTTTGCTATTTTTCTGAACTTAAGAAACAGCTGCAAAGTGCCCTGTGTCCACATTCCCTTTGTCCCCTCCGAACTAGGATGACTGCTTTAGCATTATATGAAAATATCCAGATTTTAGTCTTTATCCACACTTGCAGCATCACTCGTGCACGTACAGCAAACTCTGTCTGAACTGTCTCTAAACACAGAGAAGCAATATTGGTGCCTCCAGTTCTGCTCAGATTCCACACAGCAGCTTCAGTCACCTCAGCTGAGGTGCTGCGGGTTCAGCTCCGCTTATTTGTGGTCTTGGCATCCCTTGGTTTAAACTAACAGAGAAGCAAATTCCTGGACCAGACACTCTTTAACGCGAGACCATGATGATACCAATAACAGTCCATGCATTTACACCATGGGGATCTGCACAGAGGGGCTACAGGTGTGCAAAGTACTTGAGGGTTTTCAAGGAGGTTGCAAGGTTTTTCCAGGAATGGCTGGCCCTGCAGAGATGCTCGGAGGGAGCACTCCTGTTTCAGCAGACACCACAAAACCACACAAGCCTAGATTTTAATATTGCCCGAGAACGCAACAGCATTAATTGAACGCTCTTCCCAAAAGCAAGGAGTAGATATCCAAATTTAAATCAACTGAAAAGAAGCCATTACGGTGACACACCAGAAGCAGCGCACTGCATTAATGGAGCTCATCGTTGTCTCGCTGAGGGGCAGCCTACGTGGTAGAAACAGAAACACAAGACTCACCCGTCCACGTCGCAGCCGTGCTGGAGCCTCGTGCCCACCTCAGACCTTCCAACAGCTCCTCCAGCCAGAGCTGTGGAGCAGTTTAGCAGCCAGGCCAGGTGCAGGCAGGTCCCCACCTGGAGCCCTGCAACCGCCCACGCTCAGGTGCAGGGAATTTGCTATCACCACAGGGAACGGGCCAGGACTCTGCTTCAAAATGGCCTGCAGCTCTATCCTACAAAATCCTCTCTATGCAAAGCTTGTGGAAATCAGCCACAGTCCACTGAGAGGTTTTAGCCTTCACAAGGGCTCCTTCAAGGCTGGTGCCTGCGTCATCCTGTGGGATCACACCCCAGCAGTCTGCTGGTCATCGTTATTCAGCTGGAGTCCATTTCCCTTAAACATGAGGGATTTGAGCATCCCCTTTCTAAAGCCTTAGTCTCAGTCCCCTCTTGCTGGCCTGCACTGCCCAACAATAGTGTGAGGAGACCCGGCTGCCGTTCCCGAGTGTCCCTGGGCCTTTCGAGGCTGTGGTGCTGCTTCTCCCTGGGGCCAGACGGTGCCTTCTGAGGAACCACACCGAGCTCAGTGCACAGGGGGTGCTTTCTGGCTCTGTCAGAGGCAAGGTTTCTTATTTTAACCGCTTCAGAGAAAAATATGAAGTAAATACGCAAAATGGAACAATTGTTGCTCAGGAGAGTGTGTGAAGCTCCCTGGTGTGCTGAGAACAGCTGGACCAACAGAGGCACAAACTCACCTGGAGCAGCTTCTTACTTAAAAGCTTCCTTCAAGAGGGGTGTGCATCTTTGACAGGGATAACCTGTGACTTTCCCTGTGCTGCGTGGAGCTGCTGCCCTGCCAGGAGCTCTCAGAACTGTGTGTGTCCTTATCTGGATCCGGGTGGGTTTTGAGGAAGTCGGTGGGGCTAAGGGGGATGGTGAGTCCCGTTGAGGAAACAGAGAGTGTCTGAACCTGCTTCAAACCCTGTGGGGGCATGAAGTGCCCTCCTCCATCCTCCCAAAGTGCTGGGCAATTTGGGAGAGACAAACCCAGTAAATACCCGCAGCAGCAACTATTTTCTTGCTATGGCAGGTGACTGTACGAGGCAGCGCAGTCTGTCAGCAGGCACACTCCTCCCTGGATGTAGAAAAGAGCATCCTGGAGAAAGGGCCTCCCATGTCCTGATTTACCCAGTGCAGCAGAGACGTGTGGCCCTGGCAGCCCTCGTGCGCTTGGCTGGGTTGTGCTCACACAGCTGCTGGTCCTTGCAAATCAACAGCCCTCGGTGGGGGCATCTGGAGTCCCTCACCTTCACCCGGAGCCCAGCCACCACGCAGCACAGCTCTCACAGCAAAGAAAGCAAATAGAAGGGGTTTCTGGGCAGAGAGAGGCTTCTCCTCAAGAGAAAATAATAGATGGAAAGAAAATGTCCCTACATCTTGGTAGCAATAATTCAGTAGTTTTGCCACTGGTCATTTTTTGATCGTGACTTCCACTGCATTTGATGTTTTTGTTATCCTCAGCTTCCCAAAATCCTGTTAGAACTGTATTTTGAAGGAAAGCCCACATCAAGTTTTGTGACTATGACAAAAATCTTAGAAGCGCGGTTGGTATCTCTGAAAAACTCAGGGGAAAAAAAATGCAACGTCATCTGGTGTGTAAATATACTGTATATCTGCACCTTTTCCTTCTGTGGGGGTAAAGCTAGAGGGTGTGCACAGAAATCTGTGGGCACCTACCATGTACTTATTATGCACTTACCAAAACCAAAAGGGAAACAGGGTTTCAAGTAATTAACTACCATACGTATTATAGCTATATATATATATAAATATAGAGAGCATTCATATACATCTGCATTCTCATGCTGCTTTAATCATTTCTGTTAGGCCTTTAATCCCCCATTTTATAAAGGGCCTCTCAAATCTACTGTATAGATTCTGGGAGAATCTATAAATCTCACATGGAAAAGCTGTAATTAAGAATGGTTTGAGAGGGAGGCATGTGAGCAGCAGGTCAGGTGGACCTTTCATTTGCAGATAAGCTCTCAGAGTAAGTCATTCCTATGATTTATATTATAAAATGCACATTAATCTCTTTCAAACAAAACCTGGTCAGAGCTGTGTAATTCCTGAGACATACAGGAAAATGAGAGGGGAAGGAGGACTCCAAGGGTAACAGGAATTAAATGTACATGTTTAAAGCCTTCAGTAGGGCATTTCATCACCATTCCCATTTCAGTATCTGATTTACTACTCCAAAGGGAAATCCAGAGCCTGGGAGAACAATCTTAGGTGATTTGAAGTGGTAGGTGGGAAAAATGAGAGTTAAGGCTGTAGATGTTTCTAAGCACAAGTTCTCATCATCTGAGTTTTCTGTTGGTGTGAATCTGGTCTAGTAGTTGTGATGCCTTCCTGTTGCCAAAGGTGAGAAGTTTTCCAGTGATATCAAGGAAAATAAAAAAGGACAAGGAATTGCATTCATATTTGGGGCACATATATGAACACATGCGTAGAGAGTATATTTTAAAGATGTATTTGGTAAGGCTTACAAAACAAGAATAAATAAGAATTGGGTACTTTTATAGGTTCATTTACCGTCTGTTAAGAATTACTCTCTTGAGTATTTGATAAAATGTAGATTTTGTTATAGCATCACTTTATAATCATTCCTCTATTTCCTGTATACAGTAGAAGGCTAACTACTGCAGCAGTGGTTTGCACTGTGGTCCCTGTTCTGAGTAATTCTTTGTCTCTGTAACTTCATCTCTGGCTTGGCAACATCTGCCGGAGGGGAGACGATGAGAATCCTTAACGTTGCCAGACTGCAGGCCAGAAAGCATCATAAACTCTTTCTGATCTGTTTGCTGGATTATTACTTGAAAGCTCACAAATGCAGCACGTGTATGCGTGTCTGCCTAGGGGAGGGGTTCAATTACCTGAGATTCTCTGCAGATATTAGCAGTGTCTCGTGGGGAAGTCTCATTTAGTATGCAGAATAAAATCACTACGGTACTGATCATATGATTTGAAGACTCAATCCTGAAGCAGCACTACTGAAAAGGGGAGGTGAAAACTGCACAAGACACTCTGTTCAGACAGCATGAGGCTGTGAGCAGCACACGAATTCTATTCAGCAGGCAGGAGAGCTGCTGGATTGGTCTGTTAGCTGTGTAGTCGGAAACCACGGGAAAGCTTTATTTCTGGCAAGTCTGCATTTTGTGAGGATGCACCACTGGTGTTACTCGAAAAAAGGAAGCCTGCTGCTACACGAGATTAAAATGTAGAAGCTGTGATAGCTACAGAAGATCTCTGTGAAACTCATTCAATAACCACCTTAAATACCCCTCACAAGTGAATTTAACTGTTGGAGATCTGGTTTCAACTGACTGTCTGGAAAGTATGGTGAAAAGGATGCACGTTCTGAAGAAGCATTTCACTCTACAGTAGAGCAAACTAGAGAACTTCTACCTGCATTGCTGACATTTGGGAAAATAAGAAAGCTTTATGGTGTCAGGATTCTTGTATTCTTCTCTTCCTGAGTCCTGAGGAGGGAATCCGTAGACCCCTCCCTGAGAAAACAGCAACCAGAACTCAGAATACTGCAGACTTTCTAAAGAACAGGCATGGTACAAAATGTGATTTTGGTGTTTTTCCGCAGGCGACTCAGCCAAAGACCTGCCGTTGAGGAGCTAGAAAGAAGAAATATACTTAAACGTGAGTATTTTTTATTTTCTGAAGTATTTTATATGTGTGTGCTGAAAACAGTGATTGCATTTCTAGAACGTATTCTTTTTAAAGAGATGATTGAATTTACTGGGATGATTTTCTGTATGTAAAAGTTTTAGTTTTTCACATGTCCTAGCTTTCAATACTGCAGGAATCAAAATTTACAACTTGATAAAGGCATGCAATTTAGTACAGAAAAGAAAGACTTGCTCAAATTTTGTTTTTCAATTAATTTTCATTCTGATTACACCATTATGGATGTCTAAGAGGGAATACAATCCTAGTGTCAAACACTGCAGTGAGAATTAGATCAATATTTTTCAAGATGTGGGCTGTCATGGCAAACCCTACACTGAATATCACCAAGGCTAAAGTGGAATGGAGAAAGTGTCCTTGCAGAGGCGTGATTCTCCTAGCAAATACATTTGTTTATATCATTAGTGAACTTCCCAAAGATGAGTCAAAGAAAGCTTACTCCGAGATATTAGTTATTGGAGGGACAATCCTGTTACAGGTGCTGCCACAGGGGTATGTTCTCAACATTTCTCAAATGACTGCAAGGCAGAAACTGTTTTCCTAAAGACTGGTCTTCTGACCTGGGGATCAAACAAGTGATGAACGTAATCCCTTCCCTTGCAAGTTCTGGGAATCCTCTAAGTTAGGGGAGAGGTGAAAGAGAGCTTTGAAATTGTTCCCACGATGGGTTTCAGACAGGAGAAAGGGGAAACCATCTGCTTAAAGGGAAAGTATATTTCTTCTGTTATTTTCATGGTCTGTTCTTTTTTTCTTTCAACACTAAACAATGTGAACGAAAGTTTGTTTCTCATTAAACAAGTGTAAGCCATAAAGCCTCCTAAGTTTATGTCACACAAGCAATGCTGCCTATGCTATTTAATTAATATTTAATTATTAATGTGATTGTAATTTGCTAGGAAGTCATCTACGTTTTGTTACTAAAATCTAATGTCTCAGAACATTCTCAGTAGCTTTGAAAAATCTTATGCTTTTGCTGTTGAAGTTATCAAGGATTTCATTTTGCCTTTAACACAAAGGAATTCCATAGTCAACTTCCATTTATCTGTGTGTTCCAATGCATACATTGCACATGGTAAAACTAGATATATGCAACATAGGCATACCTAAATGAAAAACAGGGCACATTCTTTGCAAATAGGAATGGATTAATTGGGCCTAAGTTCACCTGTCATCTACCTCAAGAGACAAGAAAGAGCAGTCACCCAACATTCTGAAATATGTGGGGTCAGACTTTAGTACCCAAGATCTCTGAAAACCTATGTCTTTGGGTTGTTTTCTTGACGAAGGAAGAGCTGATCTCTACTGAAAAAATCTGTTCCTTTATGTTTACTTTTTGAAGTGTGTGGGTTACATCCTTAATCTGGGTTAAACTGACCAGCTTTAATAATAAAAAAGTTTGAATGCATTCATATAATGAGCTTAGAGAGAGATAAGGCAGAAAGAAGCTAAAGCAGAATTAAAGATATTTCCTGAACGCCAGCTAAACATACTGGTCTAGATTTGTATCTCATTTAAAGAGCTCCCAGCATGGAACAAATTTATTGACTTCAGTTCAGCTGCTCAGGCTTTATACAGGTTCAGCTGAGATCCGAACCACTTCTATTTTATTTACTTCTTCCGTTATACAAAAAGCTAGGTGGCTTGTAGGGAGCTCAGGTCATCACTTAGCTGTGTCAGTTGTAATCTCAAAAGGCTAGAAAGAAACAACTCCAGTCTTGGGTTTGAGTGAATGTGGAAATTAGTAAAGTCTCTTCTTATAAAGATATTGACATTCTTGTTACGGACTTTAAAAGCACCTGGACTGGGTCTGACATACAAAGCTGGAGCAGGGTAAATGCCCTGCAGTTGAACCACTACAACCTCCTCCAGGTTTTAAGGGTCGGTGCAGTTGAGCTGCACGTTTCCTAACCTCTTAGATGTTCACAGTACATACTGCTAATGGAAGCAATACTACCCCCAAAGCTGTTTTAAGAACTAATAATTCACATCTGTACAACTCTATCAAAATGAGAAGCATATTCCAACTGCCTAAGCGCAACTACTGTTATTGTAAAACAAATCTCGGTAAGATTAAAAGAAAGTGACTTCTTCTCTCCCTTAGGGAGATGGCTCTGAGATAGAAGCAATACTTAGAAAACGTAAAGCCAACACTTTCTTACAGTTTTGTTGATTTTCTAAGTCCTTTACTGTAACTGTAGAAACACTGCTGATTTATCACAAAGCATGAAAAGAATAGGAACGACCCAGGTGTTCACATGTGTGCTTCCTTTATTTAATGGAGAGCTGACATTCAAGAAGGCAGCATCTGCTAAATCACACTGTACAATCCCCTGTTCATTCTTAACATCAGGAATTGTTGTATGTCACGCGCAGCTAAGAGTTCCCCAAATAACTCACAGAGCAGTAAAAAGAATTACTGTTCTGCGCATGCCACTTCATAATTGGGAGCATTGCTCTGCTGAGATTTATAAAACCAGCCCTCACTAATGAATGGATCTCAGTGTGGACAGAGTGATGTTGATGGGAAAATCTCAGTGGTTTGCCTCTGCAATAACACCTGAGACTTATAATGTCCTTGCTACCATTTCGCATTAAATCTTGGTTTATTTTTATAAAAGCAACTATTTCTTTTATTTCTTGAAGCTGGGAATAAGCACTGAACCTGAGTCAATGTCTCATAGAAATGGGTCATGAGAGATGTATGGTATATTTGGAAAAGCATCTTCTAATCAGAAATGTGTATTTGTTTCGATTTAAGAATTCCCTCTGCATATCACAGTCATGTCTTAAAAAGGCACTACAGCATAGAAAATTCTCTTATTTTTATATATATATATGAATTTCTGCTCTAAAAGGGGTGAATTAAAACTGAATGAAGCATTTTAGTACATTCTGGCAGGTGTGTCTGTCTCTTAGAATATACCTTACTTTTCAAAGCCTGTTCTCTTTTTAAACCTTGCAGACTTAAATAGCTGCTCATCCCTGGCAGCACTAATTTTAGCTGACTTAGTCTCTTTCAAATTTGTGTGCCTTGCCACTGAATTGTAATATAGCACGTCATAGCGTTACAGATTCATTTCATTTACATTTCTACTATAGCCAGTTGTGGCTATATACTACTATGTTATTTTAAATAGATATTTCATTGTGATCTAATGAGCATAAAAATAGTGGAGAAGAATACTTCATTACTAAAAATATCATTCTGGAAAATCATCTGCAGTGCTAGTGTCTTTTTGAGACATATTGAAAAAAATCACGTGTGCGCTTTAACACTGGAAATACCTAATGCAAGTAGTATAATTAACTTCACAGTCGTATCCTGAGAATCCCAGAATGGTTAAACATTTTTCTCTAGGTCTTCAGCTTTGTACAGGTCGTGGTCTCATGCCTTAATTTAGTAACAGATAGTACTAGAAATAGAAATGCCATTAAGTCGTTTCCCAAGGCAAAGGATATATTTCACACAGTGTTACAGCACTCTAGTCTATTTTTAGACCCAGCGTGGAGGAGTTATCACGGCTTGAATGCTAATAGGCACAACACACAAAAGCAAGCTGGCTTAGGTTAGAATGGAGCACTACAGAAGAAAACCCTGTGAGGATAAAGAGGTTCCAATGTCAGTGGCAAATCCTGAATAGCAGAGAAAAAGCATGCAAGTCACAGATAAATACTGTAGCAGCGTGACCATCTAAAGATGTGGCCTGAGAGTAAGGTTATACAAGAAAGAACACGCTTTCCCTGGAGCTGCTGCAATAAGTCTTTTCAGCATCTAACAGCAATGAATGGCTCCAGCAATATGGAGAATAAAAAAAAGCATTAACTATGGAATATTTTTATTTTCCTTCTAAAGCTTATAGAATTGGAGAGTTGGTGTGGTCACTGGTATTTTATTATATATCCTTGGAGCTGGAGGTTAGCGCACAGGAAAAGCTGACATTGGCACCAGTCCTTACAAAGATGTAATTGTTCCAATAGAGATGGACTGAACTAACAAAACACACAGCTAAGAACCAGCTACTAACTCTTCTGTGCCCTGATTTGTATTGCCTGGAACTTTTTGGAAAAAGAGCAATCCTCCTCACGAGGAAAATAATCTTTTTATGTATTCTCCACAGAACGAAATGATCAAACAGAACAGGAAGAAAGAAGGGAAATCAAACAGAGACTGACAAGAAAGGTAAAATCTTGCAATACCTTCTATTAGAAATTTAGCAAAGTTACACGACATCAGCACAAAACCTCCCTTAATTTATGTCCTTTTCAGCAGGGTGTAGATAGTGGTATCTAGTACTATGAACTATAAAAATATCCACCTTATCTCAGCTACAGGAGACTTAGTAGAATATTTACATATAAAATTTAAATCAGAAAATGGGAATCTGCGTGTGCAATGCGTATTTTGCAACTACATTGCTAAAGAAGGACCAGTCTATTCTTTGCAGCAATCAGCAGCAGAGCCGACTCCCTGCTGAGCACCAGGTGTGCTCCCACAACAGATTTCACTTTGCATTTCCAGTATTCTCAGAATCAGAACTAGATCTTGTTATTGTTCTGTTCCTAGGAACCCCTACTGGAATTAAAAGCCAAATATGCAGATAACTTGTTAAAGCAAAACCAAAATTCTTACAGGCCCAGTCCTGAAACCCTTACACAGACAATCTACTGCTGGCTGTAGTAGAAAACCCCTACAGTGTATGATATATATAGATGATAACAAATTCTTTATGATTCTTTTACATATCGTAAACAAAACTTATTAGTATCTAGGTCAAAACATTTCCCTCTTTTGTCAATTATAAAGCCACTGTGCTGTAGCCCACAACTGCATTTAAACCATTACAACTCTACCAATGATCCTCTAAAGGATTGAGTATTTCCCTGGAATTTCCAAGGGTTGAGTTCTTTTTCCACGTGCGTAAATGCACACTAAGCTGAGAAGAAGAAAATGTTTTATTGATATGTTAGTTAATAACACTGTCTTTGTTTTGCAAAACTATTTAATACAGCTTAACCAGAGACCTACAGTTGATGAACTAAGAGACAGAAAAATCCTGATTCGATTCAGCGATTATGTGGAAGTGGCAAAAGCACAGGACTATGACAGGCGAGCAGATAAACCATGGACAAGACTATCAGCAGCAGATAAGGTACTGATTTAATTAAAATGACATATTATTGCTTTCTACTTGCTTTGTCAATAATGATACATTAGATTCTGCAAAGACATTTAACCTCTGGGACATTTCATCTCTGTAAATGTTACCATTACTTTTTATACTGAAACCACACTGACCAATGTATGGTGCCATCAAAAAGGCTGTTAATAAAAATGCTTATTTAGCACTATGGAGGCTTCTACCCAGCCCATCAACTGACAGGAAAAAAAAATGTGGATAGAATCTGCCTTAATGCTTCACGGTTGCAACTCAGAAACATTTCCAGCCAAAACAGTGTTAACATTTACCCTCAGACTGAAAGTTTTGTCCCAGGCATGCAAATACCATCCACTATGTTTCTAAACATGCAAACATTTCCTTTCCTGCTCCCTATGAATGTCAAGGAGTACCTTGATCTCACATTTTCAGGAGCATAAACAAACACTGCGTCACTATACTTTGCTATGGCCAATACCTGTTATTTCTATGTTAGAAAATTCCTGTTGTGCTCTGCAAGTCTAATATTTTACAATGCTTGTAAATACTAAATTATTTGTTAACCTTCTATTTTCAATTCCTAGGCAGCAATTCGGAAAGAGCTAAATGAATACAAAAGTAATGAAATGGAGGTACATGCATCAAGCAAACATTTGACAAGGTCAGTTTTCTAGCTATTTATTTCCATAGCTTGCTAAAAATAGTCTACTTGAGTCCTCTATCTTTAGATTTTGCTCTTATGTCCTAGATGTGGGAGAAGAAAATACAAAGGAAGCTTTATTTTAGAAAAAAATGGAAGTATTTCTCTTCCTGTTCAGAACCTGGCTTCTCCTACTTTTTTTGGTGCTTTGGTTGGCGCACACTGAGAAGCCCCCAGACCTTCTCCAGATCATCATTCAGCTTGCATTCTTGGCACTGAAGATTCAATAGCTATGGCAAAAAAATTTTCCCTTTTGTAAGCAGGAAAAAATGAGATGCTGCTTCCACAACCATCCTTACTTGCAAAAAGACCTTGTTAGTTAAAGATTGAAACAGCTACCAGTTATTTCTTAGAATTTCTGAAAGGTCTCTTGAGCAAACCTAGTTGCTGGGAGTACAGTGTACTCTCGCTCTGTCTGAGTGCATCCTCAGGTGTGCTCGCTGCTGAAGTTGCCTAACACTGCACTGACGAACATGGTGTGCAGTCCTTGGAAGGCTCACTTCACCAGCGCCTGGGCCCACATTTCCATGCTTATTTCTGAATCTGGAATGAATTCCAGCTTAACTGAACCTTGGATATTCAATGTAAAGATAGTCTAGGCAAATACACTTGAGCTCTAAATGCAATGTTCATCAATAATTCTACACTGTTCATGCAACTGTTAGGACTCGGACTCAATGTTTATGGCAGAACATCACTGCATTAATGGAATGAAAAATTGGGAAATATTTAAAATGCAGCTAGCCTTTTTTTTTGTCTGCAAGTGAGACATGCCTGCTCTAATTGAAGCTACCTGGGGAATTTAAGTAGATTGTTTGAAATTTGTTCAGGATATTAGCAGTAAACAGGCTTAAAATTTACAATTAGCATTAAAGGTAGTCCCAAATGACTAGGACTTTAGTTAGGTATCTCAGCCAAAAGAACAGGCCTACAGAGCTATTCCAGACAGACTCTTAAGACTATCGTACATTTAACCAACAGCACATCCTTGTATTTTCCAAAGCATCAGCTCAACATTGCTCAGCTCTTACAAAATAAGATCACTGCACAAGAAGGAGTATTTGTACTGACGACAAACTATGGCGTAAAGAAAAAAAACCCACAATCATCCCCGCTCCTGTATTTGCATGTGCATTCCCACATACCTGCAAAGTGGTTACACTGGGCCCTTAGGACTCACTGCACTAGTCATGGCATGTGTGGAAACCAGCTGGTAAAAATTAAAACTTAAAATCACTAATATTCTTCAATTCTGTTACTGAACCTTTAAACACAATGTTTTTTAAAAAATATATATTTTGTTAACATAGCTTTTTTTACAACTGTTTGTAATTGTTTTTATTTCAATGTGGTTTGAAAATGGTCTTTTTTTTCTCCTAGATTTCACAGGCCATAGAAATTTTCTTCTGAGAAGAATCTGTCTTTACTTTTTGATATTGCTGCTGAACACACATCAGGGAATACATAAGTCTTTCCCTAAAGTTCAGTCCAGGATACCTTGATGTTTATGTGAAAGAAGGACTCTGCAGACGAGGTTTCTGGAGCACTTACCTACAGAAAGAACCACCAGAGCTGCACTTCGCTCTGAAGTCAGAAGAGTGATGGCCTGTGGAGTGGGATGATTTGCTGAAAAAGACTGAAGCAAAGCTACTTGAAAGACCCTACTACTCTCCTTTAACACTTGCTTTAAACTGTTTTGCAGTCTATCTTGGAAAAGGAGATGTTGTGCATGTACAGGCTTTACCATTCCAAGGCCTCTGACATAAATGGACATGACACACTGTCATTCAGTATTATGTTGACAAGACATTTTGAACTTACCACAATTAGTTTGTAAAACACTTAAGTTCATGTTCTAAAAACTAATTTAATGTATTATAATTTCATTCTTTTTTATATAATGTCTAACAGAATCACAGCTGCAAGCATTTTTGATTCCTGTTACTTTTGTTCTTTAATTAAATGACTACTTATTGCAGGAAATTAAAACACTTTCTAAAGCTCTTTTTTTTCCCAGGGACAGCTGGGAAGACATTATGATTATTATGCACCAGATCATATCGCTCCTTTATCAACACAGAGGCTTCAAAAAGATGAGCTTAACTAAGGTTTCCCTTATGGTGGAATATCAGTGTTTTGGGACTAGATCCTAACCGGCTTAAAATTGTCATTCTACACTAGTTGAGGTTCTGGCCCTCTAAAGAACGACAATTAAGTTCACTGTGTTCTCATTCAAAACTACTAAATTGGACAACCTTTGGTAATAAGGTAACAATGGACTTTGATGTTTAGCAAACAGATATTTTTTCAATGCTTTCCTGACATTAAGAAGAAAAAAAAGTTACTAAATGCTAATAACCAAGCAAACTGAACTAATTGAGTAAAACAGAAAGCCAGACACTCTAGTAATGCCTGACATCTAGAAGCATCAGAAAATTCTACTCAAAATAGTACTAGAAGGAAGAACTTAGAAAAAAAACTATACACCGATCACTGGAAAGCATGCCGGATGAGATGGGAGCAAAACAACACATACACTTGCTAGGCAAAAATTTCTGTGCAAGAGTCTTAAATGCAGTTCTTTTAGGAAATCGTTTAGTGTTAGAAACTTGAAAAAGGCACTCGAAATTGTGTAGCTTCATTGAGATGATCTTCATGAAGCGTAGAAATAATAATACATGGTATGTAAAACTGTATAGCCTACGACTAAATCGCTGCTGATGGTGAATAGAATCAATGCAAACAGAGGATGGACTTTCAGTTGGCCTCTGCTGCTCAGTATGGGGATGAAGAAACAGACATACAGTGCTATTCTTTGGATAAACTTAACGTTTAAGAATGGAAAGTAAGAACACACAGTGCAACACTTCAAATATATATCAGTAAAAGCAATACTAGAATAAACTGATGAATCATGGGAGATGTGGTATCCAGGACCAATGAAGCTCGCTAGGTAGCTGTAATTTTGTACAACTTCTTCATGTTTGACTTAACATGACCATCAGCTGAAGACTTGAATTACCCAATTCCTTGATCCAAAGATTTTTTATTTTCTATTTCTTGCAATTTTATAACTTGCTGTCTTTTTGCAGAAATACAGGATGCTATAATTAGCCTTTTAACATACTGTTAATTCTATTTGCCAATAATTTTATTAATAATAAAATACTATTAATTCTAAACAACAACATAATGATACTACAGGTGTAATATACAAAAAGGGTAAAGAGAAAGAAGTGAAAAGTTTCTTCAGCAGAAGAACTGTTTTTAGCTTGAGAACTGTAGATGACCCACTGTTAATTACAATCTTAGCTAATAATCTATGAAGTAACACTCCTATTCAGCACCGATGCATACTTTCACTGATAATAAAAATGTTGTATAAAACACATTAAAATGATGCTGAAAAATATAATACAAAAAATATTTTAAGGATAACTTAGAGCAGCTTTTTAAATTTCAAACAATGCCTGTGAGCTGTATTGCTAATGTGACCTAACCATCTTGTCGTTATGCAGCAATAGGCTTCGCTTCTTCCCTATCTTCTCAGCTGTCCACCCCTCACAAGGATCCCAGCCTTTTTTCTGCTTCGGTCTGGTAAGAGACAGAAAGTTGTGATTATTTCAGAGCTCCACATGATCACTGTCAGCTAACTACTGTCAGCTTACTGGAGGGTAAATCTGTTAAGTTGTTTGGAGACTGCATGCATTCCCTGGGCCATTATGCAGCTACCGCTGGAAGTTAGGATGGCATCCACTGAAGGCATATTTAGCTTATGGAGGCTATTCTTGTGCCACTTCTTAACAATGCCAAAAAGAAACAGGCCTGTAGAGCAAAATTCCTATCTCTTAATGACCTGGGTTTGAATGACCCGGGTTTGAATGACCCCTGGGGCCAAAAGCAATCTCCCTATGCTGAACTTGGTCTATGGGAACACTCCCTTGTGAAATGCTTCACACTTTTACATATGTTAAATTTGATCATGCCTGCTCAAAGCTTTTAGTAGTTAATGGGGTGGGGTAAAGACTGATAGGTGCATAGTAACATTTCATCCTTCTATTTTATCTTGAGTTCTCACTAAAAATAGCAGTTCTAACGTTTTCCCAATGTTCACTCACTGTAAGAAATGAATTTGGGCCTTTCATTACACTTTTAAAAATCTTACACAGTTAAAGAGAAAAATATTCTTTCACATCCAGATGAAATTAAATTAGACTAGTAAAAGTTCAATATCTCATGAGGTCCATCTAGTGGAGATGGCAGCGATCACGGGCCCACAAAAACCTACCAAGCACAAAAATCAGAGGCTCAGAAGAATCAGAAAAGCATTAAGCACGCATACATAGATGGGATGAGTGGAAAATATGCTTTCATTACAATAGTTGCTTTCAGTCTAAAAAACAAGAGTCGTCAAATTTTACATTACAACAGAGTTTATATTCACCTTGAATTTCAAGAAGGTACCTGAAAATATTACTAGAGAATTCTTCCTTCTGATGGAAACAATGCCTGCAATCCTCTGCGAACATTACACAGTTCCTCTTCTTGCTGTGCAAAAAAGCATTACATTTACCACATACCTTAAATAAAATCTCTCTTTTCTTTTTAAAAATATTGTAATTCTGGTGCATATTATATGCTGCTTTTAATATATTGAATATAAATCTTGTCCACGTCAACATTCAACATACTAAGACTCAGAATCAAAACAGTATATCCATATCTACCTGCTGCTTTTATCACCCAGATAAGGTTTAAAGTAAAACATGTCAGCAATACTTGGGTTCCAATTAATTTTATTTTTGACCACAGAATCACTAGGTTGGAAAAGAACCACTGTATCATCGAGTCCAACCATTCTTATCATTGATAGTGGATTAGAAATTGCAATTTCAGTAATTAAGCATTTAAAGAGCTATACTTAATAAATAAAAACAAGGACACAATAACTTCATTTACCATTTCTTTAAGAAGTTTCTCTTGGAGTCCTTTTAGGTCTTCTTTCATCAGATGCATCTACAAAAAGATACTGAATGCACCTTTTCTCTACTCAAAATGGTTAACTCATTTTCAAGAAGGCAATTACATTCCTAAATGGTTTATAACCACCAAGAGATGCAGATGCACATGCATGCACCTATCTAAGGGAAGAGATGTGTGTTCTAAATTTGTCACTCTTGGATGATGAACACCAATAAACAAAGCCACAGAATAAATCCGGCAGTAGTTTTCCAGATAGATGCACACACCTGGGTTAAATCTAGGCCTAAACCAGTGAATATTGTTACGTTAAAGGATATTTTTAACTACAAAAAAAAAAACCTACAAAACTACAAAAATACTTATGTGGCACTAATACAATACTGAAGAATAAGACTTCCTTTGGAAAAAAAAGTCAATACTGATATCCGTTGGTAAAACTGACGAAAAATTAAAAACAAGAAATAAATAGAAGTTCATCATACCTCTGAAGTAAAAATATGTTCTTCATAGTCAACAGTATGATAGATGTTCTTTTCAAATGAAGATTTAAGAATCTGGAATCTAAAGAAAAAAAAGGCAGTTCAAACAACCTTGCTGCATATGAACTTTCAACACACATTACAAATATATCCTATTATTTCTAGTTTATTTGTACTTAAAAGCGTGGATAACTATTACCATCATTGTTAGTACTGGAATAATCCCTCAGGTATGTGGAGAAATTTAGATGGAGAGTAATTACATTTTTCCTGTAATAACAGAACATTTTAATCTCATTTTCTTATCTCATCAACTATCTCTATTTTATGGAAAACAGAAATTGTACAGAGAATAGCAGCTGGCCTAATTTATACCTCAAACAAACGGAGCAAATCTTATGCCAGAACTAATGAAGCCTACTAACCTCTGTTGCTCATTTTTCATGTATGTACTAAAAGTATGTGTATGTTTCTTCCAAAAGTTCTGGAAAGAAAAATATCAATAGATGATAATCAGTAGAAACTAATATGTTCTGACCTAAAACTGACTCATATCTAATATGAATAAAATAACCCACAGACACAGACTCAGCAATGAACGAGTAGGAGTTACACAGTCACAACAGGACTTTGGAAAAAAGAAAAGCTTAGCTGGCAGTATGAGACACTCAAGGAATTTTATTTTCATGGAACCAGTTTCACCAAAAATCACACATAAGTTTCATAATTACAAGAAAGAATATGAATAACATTTTAATCAGACTTTCTACATAGAATCACTTGGTTGGAAAAGATCGCTGAGAATATAATAGTAATACAATATACTACACTATAATATAACGTAATACAAGACATGCCTTCACAATAAAAATAAAAAAGCCAATATATTCCTCTGTTTACATAAATTGATTTTTACATTACAGCAAGCAGCAGACCCGTAATGTCAACTGGCTCATCACAGAACACACAGCAAATCAAGTTCAAATGTCTACGTGCTGATCCTGAACTACAGGTCAGCTGAAAAAAAGGCTAATCAAATGGGGTAAACAGCCCATTAAAAACAGTATTACTATTTTGTTCTCAGAAGAAAAACATACAATGGTGATCTAGAAATTGTAAAAGCATAGCATTAGCCAAGCCTAATGCCTCCAATTAATTACTTGAAATTTGATTCAACTTTAAGGAAAATGATAAAGGGTTTTAAAAACACAATTAATGATCTAAAGTTAAAGATGATATGAATAATCTATAGGTTCCATTGGAATTGACTTTTCTCCACAATCAAGCAACTAAAATACAAACCAAGAATTCTTTTTCCATGTTTTTCAGGGACCGAGAATCTTTTTCAAAATTCTCAAGCTCCTCGAGGAGAGCAAAATGAAATTTGTCCAGAAGTCTGATCCTACCAAAACAAAGTTAACTACTTTTAGAAGGTATTCACTGTGTTTTAAGGGTGTTTAAAAAAAAAAATAAATCTTCATTATTACACACCTGCATTCATGAAGCTGGTGACTCATTGCTGTCATACGCTCATGGGCAGCTCTTAATGTCTGCTTAGTAAAATCGTCCATTTTCTGTGAACGGCTCTATGCGGGTTTTTTAATGTTAAATTCAGATTACTCTCACTTTAGAAAAACATTCCTGTAGTAAGTTTAGTACTCCGATTGCTTATTATCACAGATCATACTGAGCAAATGCCCTTGTTTTAAATTTTCTTTTGATAAAATCCTACCTAACTTAATTAGAAATACATTATTTGACGAATATATTTCCTCAAAATAAAGAGCACGTGGAATGAATGATGTGCTTACAGCTGTCCTAGATGAATAAATGCATTATTCAGGCTCATGTCTTCCTTTCTGCAAAATAAATTTCATTTGCAGGTTTGATAATTTGAGAAAAATCAAGCACAGTAGTAAGGTGACTACTTTAGGTAGATAAGCTTGTTTTGAAATGACAGACAGGATGGAAAAAAAAAAGACCTGGGAAAGAAAATTACTGGAGAGTTAAGTATACCAAAAAAAGGCACAAGAGGAAACTTGAATCCTGTCATTTCTTGAAGTTCTACACACATAGCTATTTTCACACCCTTTTAAGCAAATTCTGTGGCATCAGACAAGCTACCCTTCACATGCACAGATACCCACAGAGACAATTAATACTGTATATGAAATGTCTTGCCTCAATTTTCTTAGTAAATTCTTTCTGGAGCTTCTGACATATACTGATAGTTGAACAGCCAGGTTCCCAGATGTTGCCATCCAAAACAGACACTTCATTTACAGATATAGCAGATACACTTTCAGACACTGAAGAGAAGTAAAAAAGAATAATGTCACAATTCAGTATTAAAAAAAGTATCCTAGCTGAAGTTTTAACAGGGCCCAAAACAGCTTTTCGGTATACATAGATTAATTTCATCTACTAGATGGCTGAGTTCAGTTTCTATTTTCACAACAATTTGCTGACTTTTTAAATGGATAAAGCCTATCGATAATTAGCATTTCTGAATTTTTCATTTAAAAAAAACCAGAGGTAAAATTATATTTGACATTATTGTTTCTTGCTAAAACTTTTAATTTATATTATTTTAGACTTTTGCACAACCACAGTCAACTCACTCCATAACCAACCTCTGTAATTAACAGCATCATCTGTTTTAAATAATTTTCTAGGCTGTAACTTCATTCTTCTGTTTCCTTTCTTTTTGTCCTTTTTGCTTGTTTCTGCATCGTCAGAATTGCTTTCTGTATCACTGTGGTACATTCGTTTGTGAGCTGTCTGGATAGCCGGCCCTGTAATAAACATGAAAAAAATGCTTAATTTTAGAATTATTTAGAACAATGACATGGGACGATAAAGAAGAGTTTATTGATCCTTTGGTTCAACCTCTCAGAATATGGGCCTCGGCTTTAAAGCCAATAAAAATTAATAAGCATTATCTTTATGGAGGGCACATTCAGTTGATACGAGAACTTGAGGTAAATGAACAACCACATTTCAATGGAACACAGAACTCTGAAACACGCGAGACTTCCTCATTAAAGAGATTCACCCTAAGTCCTCTTTTTGCTGACAACACCATTATACCCACTTTTCACCCAGTATCAGCAGGAATGCTTTTAACTCTTTCTGAAGAGCACAACTAACTCTTTACAGTAACTGCATTTTGGAGCCCAATTTTGGGGGTTTTGAGGGTATTAAAACAGCACGAAATATGAGAAAAAGAATAAAAATGGGAAAATATACGAAAGAAAACAAGATTAGTAAACCTGGGCAATATTTTTATGCCAAATAAACATTTTTCTTAATGTTTACAAAGAAACATAGAAAGTTTTTTGCTTTAAACTAAACATTCGTACCTGACTCATGTACAGGGCAATAAGGTTCCTCACTCCAAGACTGTGCTTTATTTCCACTGGAAACAGACAATGGAGATGGTGATATACAATCCTAAAAGAAAAGTAATTGATTTATTACCTTCCAAATTAAAGCGCTTTTAGAAGTCTTTGTCAGAAATCCACATTTATGCTGCTTTTCATAAAACTAGAAACACTAACACAGCTACAGCAAGAAAAATAAAAAAATCACTGCATGAATCACTACTGAGTCGCAGTAGATGAAAATAAACAAATTCTCCACTGTTAATTAATGACAGCAAAAACTCAAATGACCAATAAGGTCTAACCATTTCTCGCAATAGGAATCAAACAAAACTATTTGCTAAATGAGTCATTAGTGCTTTTTACTGCAGAAAAAGTACTTGGGAGAAGTAGTTTGAAGGCATACAGCAGTTAATATTAATTCGCCGATGCTACAATAGTTGTTATAGTGAGTAGCACATTAATGCTAAAACTATGAAAACATTTTTCACATAAAGAATTTTTCCATGTGGATGTCATGATTCTATAATGTGTGAAAAATAATTTATCTTTTAATGAAAGTAAAGAAAATATTTACTCCTTGATGTTTTTTAAGATATTCATCATAATGGATCTTGTTGGGATACAATACTTTCCATATCACAAAATATGCAAAAATTAACAAGTAGGATTCTCCAAGAGGTCACAAGTAAACCTGGTTTATAGTGCTTAACATTAAGAAAGATGCATTTCCCTTAAACTTCACCATCTGCAAAGGCGATAAAATAGATGAAAAGCTGCAGCTCTCTTCTGAAAAGCCAAGGATTTATTAACATACCTTGTCTTTCCTTTTGATGATAGGCTTAGTGATTTCTTCTAGTTTTCTTTTAACAGAAGGCGTGTCTGTAAAGCAATGTCTAAAACCTGAATGTTCATTATCATCACAGGCTTCAGATCCAGATCCCTTTGCATGCTTTCCACTGACAGTTCTGTATGTTGTTAAGCTGAGCTATGCATTAACAAAAAAAATCATTACCGAAAGGAGACGCAGAAAAGCATAAAACAGTTGGCAGCTGGATGGAGATACTTCAGTTACAATAACTGTAGAATAACTTTAATATTCTTACCAAAGACACTTCAGATAAAACTGGTGAGGACCTTCTATTTCCAAATGTTAACCTTTTATCGTTCATCTCAGGAGACTGATTTAGACATGTACTTTCAATATTCTTTTTTTGCGAACCGTAATTATCGAGACAGATTGCTGCCTCAAAGTTTAACATTTCATTTTTTTCTGGTGTTGACTCCTGAAGATCTGGTGATCGTTCACTATAGTTATGCTCTTGAATAATATCTTCTGATGTTCTTTCAGCACCTAGAAAAAAGTTATCAATACGATGAATGAAAGTTAAAAAAGGTAAGTTAAAGCCTCATATTGCTAACTGTTCCACCTCTAGGTATTTGCAAGCATTTTCCTTTAAGTGTTAGCAAATGACTTGCTGCACTTGCACTTTTTGCACTCTTTGCACTATTTTAGTGGTTGTCAGATTTATTCTAACAATTATGGACTGCACTTCTGTATTATGCCGACATTAAATAACTGTATCTACTATAAAAGTGTTACTGACATATTAACATAACTCCTTAAATTATGCAATATACACTGGCAATCCAGAACTCTTATTTTAAAAGCATATAATAAATGTAAAGTTGTACTACTGTGATAATCCTCATTTAATCCCCAACTTCTGATACAGTATTGTTATAAATTAAAAGTCAAAATACCTACATCTCATTTTCTCAAGAGATGCAGGACTCCCAGGTGAAAGTATTTCAATTTCATTTTGTTTGGCAGAATTCTTTGATACAATAAATGCTTTATGCACATAGGTAGGTACTGTCTTTGGCTTTGTAGACAAAGTAGTCTGCAGTTCCTTTTGTGGATTATCATCCTTGTTTTCCCCATTCCTGTGTTTCTGTCAAGATAGAAATTTTACACATACATTAGTTGTAAACATACAGAAGTGTATATAGATATATGCAGGTAAAGAAGATTATCTGTATGTACAGTTGAACATACAGAAGGTCCAAAAAGTTACATCATTAGAAGTACTTAAATTCATAAAGGTAGCAGGTATTCCAGTATCAATAAGCACTGAATTTGTTTAATTCTGTACCCAAACTTCTATTCTTATGAACTTCGTAACTAATGACGGCAATGGAGGCAATTACTAAAAGTTCAGGATTTAATCAGTGAAGTTTATAGACCTATCCATATACACGGAAATATTATGCTAAAAGAATGAATATGTTCTAGCACCCAATATCAATGCTTGTTACTAAAACTCCTATTTGAATACTCAGTAAATATATTGACATATCCACTCTATTAAGTCAGCAGTTTTTATTGTATAAAGGATAAGGCATAGCATTGTCAAAATCACATTATCTAAAAGAACAAAATTTGGCTCACTAAAACCTGCTACTGACATTTTCAAAAGATCGTTAAGTTTTTAGAATAAAGGATACAATAGTTCTTTGCAGCACAATAAATTTCACAAATAGAAATTGAAATACTGTTATGACCGAGAACATTATTTAGGATTGCTTTTCTTATCAGCCAAAGAGAACATTTTTTCACGGAAAGAATTTTTCCAAGTAGATGTCACAATTCTATAATTTGTGAAAAATCATTTATTTTTTATTAAGTCAAGAAGAAAACATTTACTCCCTGATATTTTTTAAGATATTCATCATAACCAACCTTGTTAATTATTAACTGATCTTGCCACTATTAAAAGAGAGCATTATTAGAAATAATAAAATTTATTTCAACTTGCTCATGCTAGGCATTTAAAATTCAGTAATACCAAGTGCAAAGTAGATCTGAGCTTACTTGAAAAATATGGCAGAAGTCAATTTTTAAGAATAAAGTGCAACCGTATACCTGTGTTTTTGATTTTGCCTCCCCAGAGGTGCACGCTGAAGCTTTCCTCTCACACTCTGACTCTGAGCTGGATGGCTCTTTGTAATTTTTTGCTAATGCTGCTCTTCGAGGACGTTTTTTTCTGGTGGTTTGTTCTATCATTTCATCAGTTCTTGAATTCTGTCTTTTACATTCACTTATCTTCAGAAGAATAAAAACATCTTCAGTGTGTATCAGAGTGATTAATAAAGATGTAAGAATAAATGGCAGGTAACTTGCTTTTATTACTTGAAAACCACTATTTCAGAACAACTAAAGAAGTTTAACTTAAAGAAGTGGCACGTATTAATGAAAATATTTTAAGCCAGTTTCTGTAGTCAGTTAAGACATTTTGAATGTGTATTACAAGTCTAGATGCAAATTTACATTTACCTTTTTCTTACTGGCATTTTTGCGTTTAGGTTTATCCACATGGCAAGCAGGTTCAGGGAATGGATCTGCTGTTATGACATACAAAGTTAGAAAATCAGCAAAACATTCAAGTGTTTGACATTTGGAGCATTAGCTCTAAAATCACGGAATCACTTTCATGCCTGTAAAATTTAAGATTCAGTAAGCTGCTTTCAGCATATTATTTTCAAAAGCTGACAACAACCTCCACCTGCCTCATCCTCCAATAATTTTCCATATTAAAATACAGACCTTTTGGAAACTAACCTTTATAAATGATTATAAAATTCCTTAAGCTTAGAAATAAGACAGCAAAAACCATATCGACAACATGGCAGTTATTATCTACGGACAAACACTGCAGCACTCTTGAGAAATAAAAAGAAAAAAAGTTTCTTACTTTTGTCTGTGCTTATTGGTTTCCCTGAGGTTTTATTTCTACTGTAATCAATTAACTTGGGTTTAGATTTTCTATTCGATTGTTGTAGCCAGCTAATGTCTGTCTTGCTGTCATCACATCTGAATTCCGCTTCTGTGTCACTAAAGAGATGCTTCTTGGTTTGATTGTTCCCAGTCTACAAAACCAAAAAATTCCTTAAGTCACTGATTCACTTCAATATAACTTTTACTTACATAATTGTTATTTAAAGGCAAGGTATATACTGATCCACAAAAATCTGAGACTTACTTTTTTTTTCCCTTTCACTTCAGTGCTAGTTTTACTGTGATCTGCACTCCTTTATGAGAAAAATAAAAAAAAAATACTTTAAACAGTACATTTAAAAATATTTGTTCTAAATCTTTCTACTATTCATGCGATATGTAGACTAAAGACTCAAACAAATGTACCTACACTTGTTTTCACATACATTCTGGAAATATCTGTTTACCCCAAACCCTAAAGGATGTGCTTATTTGCTAAAGATCAATAAGAACACACAGTAACAATATGTGTCTCTGCAATCTGATCATTAACAAAAAAATACCCCACTCTGATGGGGAGTTTTTATCCCTATAGTATTACACGAAGAGAACACTATAGTTATTTTCTTCGTTAAGCATATTCTTTCCTTTTTATCAGATTCCCAAAGAAAAATCACGAAACGGCCTAGGAGACCAGCAGCTATGCTTATTGCTTGAAAAAAACAACACAGTTAAGATACTGTCACGCACACATTCCCTGGATTTTCATAATGAAAGTTTGAGAATGCAGACAGTATTATTCTTGACTACAATTAGCAGACTAGGACACAATGTAACATCCCTACCCTTTTTTGTTTGAATCTATATGAATGCTCAGATCAGTATCACGCAATTCTTTCATCTAAAAAAGTAAATAAATAAGAAACAAATGAAGTTTTTAATTTTTTATACAATTTAAACACAAGTAAACAGGCAGTAACAGCTATGGGCTTTCGTCTCATTGTCTAGACTCATAATTTAACTTATGATCATTAATTTCTATCTTAGAATTTATTTAAGAACAGAGCTATTAATTAAGAAAAACTGGAACTGACTGAAGCTTTCAACATCTAAACCTAATACATTAGTTTCCATCCAATTTCTATTCAGCAGACTCCTCTGAGCTGTAAGAAGCAAAACTATCTTTTGCTGTCTTTTGCTTTCATCTTGGCTAGATTTCTTTTTTTCCCCAGACACCTGGGTAAAGATGTCTTCACAACAGTGATTGGAAAGATGGCAATAATGCTTTCAGGATAACAGGATAATTTAAAAATAATTATACTGGTAACAAACTCTTTTATTCTTAATTCCAGAAAACATTGGCTTAGCTTTAAGTGGCCAGAAACTTAGAATAGCATATATCACTACAGATTTGAAAGTGATGGAAGTATTTACATGGCAAACTTTTTTCCCTATTTAGTTCAGTGATATAGTTTGAATTTTTAGATGTTAACTAGATGTTAACTTTAACTAGATAGTATTTAAGTTGACTGAACCCCTTCACATTCTATTCATAATGTATCGGTTTCAGTTATATTCTTACTCCAAGCTTTATTGTAGGCTCATCAAAACCACTGATGTTAAAGTTGTAGACATCGTCCCTGTCAAACAGACACAGATCAATTTTGTGATTGAATTAATGAAGGTTTCACAAAGTCACAGGTAATCAGAAATTTTGTTCAAAAATGTTTTAACTACTTACATAATATGACCAGCAGTTACATTAAGAAAAGCAGTAGTTCTCAGGTTTTTACCCTGAACTTCTTCCTGTACATAAGTAAAAAATTAACTCATAGTCAAATTTAGACTATGCATTCATACACACTGTCAAAAAGCAGTTTCTTCATCATGAACACAGGGAAAACTTCGCAGCTGCTGAGACTTCCACTTGATTAGTGACAGTACAACACAGCAAAAGGGAACAAGAACTAGTAGAAACTAAATCTTTTAGAATTTATCTTATAAGGATATCAATGAAACCTCATAATCATCCACCCCCCACTACCATCATATATGTACATATATCTGTTATGAAAAAAAAATTTCAACAAAAGCAATATTACCTTAGAGACAAAGGATTTATTTAAATGTGGCCTAAAAAATAAGATAAATTTTGTTAAACGTTAATTAGAATTTATGCATTAGAACACTTCTTACATAAATAAAACTCTTCTCAACCACAACAAATTTATTCAGGCATTTAAACGGAAAACCAAGTGGATTAAAAGAGAACAGCCCCTTTCATTTTTGTGCTCTAGAAATTTCATTCCAGGTCACACAGCTATACTGCAGGTTCTGCATGTCTTCCAAGTCCCTATCCAGAAGGCTGAAAAGATGACACAGCCTAACTCTTCCAAGCCTTTTTCATACAACTGCAACCTACAATACCGAGCATGTAATTATATGTAAAGTGTATCTCCAAGCATCAGTTCCAGCAAGGTAAGACTAATTTTCCTATTTAAAACATTGTTAAATATAAACTCTCTAACAATCAACTCTGAGGGAGAACTAGGAACTTTAGATAATCATTAAATTGATGACTGAACTCAAGTATGACCCCCAAACTATGACAGGGTGGAGATACCCAGCACATGCAGTACCCATGAGCTATCCCTGTTAAATTCTGTCCACAAGATGCATTGTGAGTAAATGACTGAGAGACCACTGAATGAAGTTTCTAACAGCCTTTGTCTTTATTTCGACTTCTGGAACTATTTGACTACTATTCTCCAGCTCTTTGGTACAACAGGATTTTTCAGAAGTGGAAAACTCAGATGAAAGCAGGATGCATAATAACTGTAGACAGAGGAGAAGATCCCAAAGCCACACACACAAAAACAATAAGCACAAATGTAAAGAGCTCACATCCTACCTGTTAAAACCCAGGGAGTCTCTTGTTTTGATTTTCTCATCAGTCTTTATTTTATATCTGTCACTGATTTTACTAATTAGTGATTTTGTTGCATCTGTCACTTCTTTAGAATTTCTGTTCTATAAAAATAGAGTTTAATACTCAACTTTAAACTCATTCAACAGAAGAGCAAAGCTGCAAACAGAACACTTAAACTTCATTAAATGCCTTCTAGACATATTAAATCACATTCCTTGGAAAAACATTTTCCCTTGCATTGCCCAAACAGTGAGTGATAGAACTTCAGTTTAGCAGTTATTTTCTTTTAAACATGGTTTTGTGTACTATGATATTCAAACGTGACTTAAGCGCAAGTTGGTGCTTATTTAGGAAACATTTTTTTAAAAGATAATTTTTAAAAAGAAATTCAGAGTAAACAAATCCTAAACAGCTCACACTGTAAAAGTAAACAGTGAAGCTGACACTTAATTCAGTTGGTATCAGTGGAAAGCCAATTAAAAATAAATTTATGACTAAAGGAAAGAAAACCACAAAATGTGAAACACTGAAAAACTGACAGATGTCTTAATTGCAACTAAAAGAAGGTAAGAAACTCTCACCATCTTAGATTGTTTTGGATTCTCAGTCTCTTTTCTAGAGAGAACATCAGGTTCCTCTTTTGTAAAATCAGAATGTAAAGATGTTTTGGACACTCTAGCTGAAAGAAATGTTTTAAATAATGTTTTAGTAGCAGTTTAAATATTTTTTCCCTTCTGTATTTAACAGTTTCAGTTCCAAGTTATTAATACTCTCTCATTGTATTAATATAATTTTTTCTTGTTTCCTTCTCTTTCTTAACTTCATTTATCTGGAGAGATACTTAAAAAAAAATAAGTAAAAAGCTTTTTGTTTCACAGTTCTTTCACTAACAATATAAACTAATGGGGCAGGGGGAGCACAGCTGTAGGTCAAAAATGAATCTGAAACATTTTTAACACTAACAGTTAAAGTGTGAACATAACCTGGATGGGATATATGTGCCAATGATAGATTCAGCTTCTGCCTGTCACCAGTTGCTATATTCTTCTTAGGAACAGAGCTTTTTTTGTGTGTATTAGTTTTATCAAGAGAACACTCCAAAACACCAGGCAACCTAAGAAAGATATAATCTTATTATCAGTGAATTACAGAAAGTGATAATAAACATGCATCACGAAGTAGAAAATACATATGAGGGCACTGGTTTGGTGCCATGAACTTCAGAATAAAAAAATAAAACAACATTATAGAAGTGACCCAACTTAAAGAGCCAACAGTTCTCAACGCTACTCTCGGGGAAGACAAGTCAATTAAATTCTAGCATTTTCTGAAACTACATAACAAAATTTCAATTCTGACAATATGTGAAAATACTCCCCACAAAGAGTGACAGCAGTGATTTGGTATTCTTCTCCAATACTTACAAAGGTTTGTTGCTTCTCCCTACTGGTTGAGAATCGGGAACAATATCTAATGCTTCATCTAAATGAGACATTAATTTGGTATCAATTACTATTACAAAAGAAATGGACAAAATTAAAATAATTTCAAATGCAAGGACTATCAACACTTGTAAAATACTTGCCTAAGGCTTGCTTTTGCGTGGCCCCATTTTCTGCCTCTTGCATCATTTCTAAAACTTCTTCAGCACACACTTGCTACAGGGAGATAACACCCAAATGAAAATATTAGCAGACAATTATAAACAGTATAATCTCACAAACTTGTATTTTCTCTAATAAAATATTAAATTCTTTTTTCATGTCATAGAAGTGCTGATCCTGGTACCTGTCCAGGTAGTTTTGCCTCATTTCTCACGTTTGACTTCCTGACTTTCTGTTTCATTTCACAAAATTCACTGTCTACTATACATTTTTGCCCACTCTAAAAGACAAAATAAGTGACACTAACAATTACAACATATAAAAGCAGAAATAATAACCTTCTCCTAGAAAGTAACACTTGAAATATTCTAACCTACACATTCTACATGTTGAAGCCATTTTCTAAAGCATGGCTATACCAAAAAAAGCTTCAGAATCCAAGTCTGGTATTTGGCCTGAATCTGACTGAGAAAGGCATTTAAAACCAGAAATAAAATAAAAATGCTACTTTGAACGCTTTGTTCAACTGGAACAGAAGTAAAAATGCACATACTCTAAAGCAGTTCAGTGACACCTATGTATTAGTTTTGTTTGATTTTAGTGAATGTCTAATCAAGAATGCACTGACACCAATGCTACAACTGCTATTACCTGAAGAAATTAACATTTCACAACTATAGGTGAGTATTGTATGTTTTTAAAAGTTTTCAGCATTGCATAATCAATTTGAGATTCTCTGCACTGTTCTTATACACAAGAGAATTGTGGTTCTAGTAAAAGCAAGTTAACTGTGGGGTTAGAAATGATGAGTGAATATAAGTTTTGGCTAATTTTATTAGAGTTCAGTTTGACTTCAGAGATATTACACCTGAAATCCAGAGGACAAGAAAACACTATGCAATAAAGTAAAACACAGTATCTTCTAAAAGTAAGTTGCTGACTGCAAAACTCTACCTTTAAAGTATGAATTATAAACAGATTAAAATAGAGATTAATGTTATTCTAAGTAAAAGACTTAGTTACAGATGATATGCATACTCCATTAGGTTCTTGACAAAAATTCTTTGTTCTGGTCCCATTTACTGCATTATTGGTAGACCTTCCAGCAGAGCTAATCATTTCCAAAGGTAATTTAAATCGTCCTTTACAAGGAGTGGCTGAAAACAAACCAGAGACATGTTAGAATTCTGTGATTTCTTCTGTTATGGTTATTATGCTGTTTGTTACATCAGAGCTTTGACCACAATCTAATCTATTCCACAAACTTTAAAAATAATTGGCTAGCATTGATATAACCTGATTACGTCTCTTTTATAATTCTACTGACGGCCTTCAGTTGTAGCTTCTATCCTGCATCACATCTTTGGACCTAGTTTAAAGTTCTCAAGTTTAAACCCCTGCCAGGGAGATTTTAAGGTCTACTTTTCATTTCCAGCTCTGCAAAAGATCACAGTTCATGCTTGTATTTCAAAGACAATTTATAGCTTATTTTTACCCTGAAAGTACTTGGAAACTTACACATGTTAACAAATACTGGTGGACTCCTAGTGGAAAATCTTGTAGTTGCAGGAATAAGCACAGATGCTTCAGACACTTTCCTTTTACAAGACGCAGTTATCTTTAGGAACAGAGAAAACTTGACCATAATATACAAGTTTTAGAAAAAAATCTATTTCCCAAAGTCCTTTGACACTTTCTGTTACTGAAACGGCAACCGTTATTGCTGCACACAGGGTTACATGATTTTATACAGCTCCCTTTTTAGAGAAAGCTCACCAAAATACTTAAAACTAATGTTTTTAAACTGAGGTCAGTGATTATTGTTTTCTAAATTAATTCAACAAAGCACGGACAAATACAGTTCCCAATTAACACGCAAAGTAACCAAGATGATTCGCAGGATTTTCTGTAAAGCTACCACATAAGCTATAAACCAGCAGAGCCTCAGGAACAGGTTCACAAGACTACTACTAGCAGTCCATGCACTGCAGGTCTTTTGCACAATGAAGACATGGTGATACTGCTTCATCTTTTCCCCCATGCCCAGCACACCTGTAGTTAGTCCTACTATAATCATAATATTGCTCCCCTTAGAGCAGGGCAAAAGAAACAACCAGGATTAATTAATTGGGTTCCTCTAAATTTATGTCATAAAATATGATAAATATGTACGCTGACTAGTATTTTTGATGTAGGCTTCTCTGTTTTGATAACACTACTTACCATGGAGGAACTACCTCTGTGTTTTTCTTGGCTGTTATTTTTATTCTGAGTTCTTGATGTTCCCAGAAGTTGCTGGGTTCCACACTTCCTGACTTTCTCCTCCTCTTTAGATTTTTCATCCAAAGATGGTGACACCTGACTCTCTGGTACTAGAACCTATATAATATATTAGATTTTTTAAATTTTTGTACAGTATTTGGTTTTTATTATGTTCTACATTTATACAAACACACATAGAGTAACTTCTTTACCCCAAGTAAGGCATTCCACACTGTAGATTTTGATAAAACTTCAGAGTTCATATACTTTTGAAAAGCATCCAACCTAGTTTCCCCTGCATATATTTTTCTGCAGTATTCTATGATTTGGATATTACTATCTCCCAAGTATATAATACATACTTACGATGTAACACTTAAATGGTTTTAGAGTTATCTTTACTTAGTGGCATTTAGAAGTCTTTGGTTTTATTGTGAAGATCATACTTTAAGTAATAATCAGACTAAGTACAAAACCCAAGAAAACAACCATCTCAGCTTGCTGAAGGAAAATACCTGTGATCCACTTTCGTCAAAGATGACATGTACAGTTGTTTTGGCAACTGATGCAGTCTGCTTCTTACTAAAGCCCTACAAAGTGAGTAATCATCTATGTAAAACTTTGGTCACTTTATTTTATTTTTAAACAAGAAACAGAAAGAAAATATTTAAGCTCAAGATCACAAGTGACTGAAATCAGGCTATAGGGGAAAACAGTTACTATCACATGGCAGTTCCATACCTCATTAATTTCTCAATGTTCAAGGTAAAGCAGTTTGTTGCAAGCAGTAAGGAATAAGCTACAGCTTGCTATAATATTTCGGTAAATAAGTAAATTTGTAAGAGTGGTAAGCATACTGCAAAAAGAAATTGCTCATGAATCATTTCTGAAAGATTTTCATATTTGTAAGCTTCCAAACCATGGAAAATTATATATGCAAAACTTGACATTAAGCTATAGTGGTCCCTTTGCAGCCAGTTAATTTTGTTGCAATTAATTTTAAATCTTAAGAGTCATAGACTCTGGTTGGCAAAGACCTTTGAGATTATAAAGTCCCATCGTTAACCCAGCACTGCCAACTCCACCACTAAACCATGTCCCTAAGCAGCACAGCTATGCATCTATAAATCCCACTAGGAACAGTAACTCAACCACTTCCCTCTTCCAATTCCTGACAATCCTTTCAGTGAAGTAATATTTCCAGATGTTTAACCTAAACCTCCATTGCTGCAACTTCAGGCCAAGCCTAACGCATTGTGGGAGAAATGTTGTTCTGTAGCAGCAATGTAATCAGAAACTCTTGGAATAAATAGATACCAATAATCACAGCTGTATCAACATTTATATAGCAATAAGACATTTCTTTTGAATCACTAAAAAACTATTCGAAAAGGTGTTTAAATCTTACCTTACATTTACTAGATCCATAAATCTTTCTGGTTACATCTTTGATGTCCAAAATAGAATCAAAATATAAAGAAAAAGTCTTTCCTTCTTGATTACCCACATTCACTGGGCTTTTTAGATTGATTGTTAACAATTTCTTTGAATCTTTTTCTGGACAAAAACAAAATTTGAGAAGTAGTTTCATTACAACAACATCACATATGATGTTTGTATATAAATGAAATAATAGCTGAACTGAAAAATGTGAATAAGATGTACATTTTGTTTCATTCCGTCTAACCCACAATAAATTTTATTTGTCAAACAATTCAAGATTCAGTATTCTAGAAATACATATTCTGTATATTATCCTATAGAATTTTCTTTGAAGGTTATTTACTATAGCTGCAGCCAAACTATATTTACCAAACTACTTAAACTAGTTTAAAAGGAACACTACTAAATATCACAGAATCACACAGAATCACAGAATAACCAGGTTGGAAGAGACCCACCGGATCATCGAGTCCAACCGTTCCCATCAAACACTATCATTGCTGTATGTCTTATTTTGCATTGAAATAACTATATTATTTTAAAATTACTTTTATAAAATCACACCTGCATGCCCAAAATGCAAATGTGACTGCAGTGCAACTTTATCCTTGACAAAAACAGTACCTATAGTATTTTAAATGGGAGTTCTGCTTTACTGAGAATGGAGTCAGTACTTAAGGACTTATCAGTTTGAAAATCCAAGTTAGCATGTAACAAAAGGTCACATTTTAGAGTGCCGATACCTTCAAGTCTGTACAAGTCTACCTCTTCTTCTGGTATAATGACTGTTTCCCACTGATGATCCTTTATGAAAGATAGATATTTTTGAAGTTAGAAAAGCATTATATTACAATTGAATTAAGTGCAGCGATCAGAAAGTTATTCAGCAAGGACAAATTTCCAACTTTTTAATTCCTCAGTTACAAGGAGTGACAATGAACATACGCTTCATTGATAATAATAAACAACATTTCGGAAGAGCTTTACTAGAGACATTAATCTGGACAGCCGAGTCATCTACCAAAATTTTAACTTTGATTTTGTAAATGGCTTTTAGTTCATGTGTGGCTATGTTAAACTGTTCACAATCAGTGTTAGAAAGTCATTACTTTGAAATTGTTTGATCGAAATATGTACACCAAATCTAGGGTGTACACTCCACACTACAGATGTACACAACTTCTGTACCATGATGGGAGGAAGCAACTTTGATACACTTGAAAGCACGCACACCTACTGCCCCAGAATGATCTAGTATGACAGACAAAAAATAGCTTACTTCATCATCTGCTGCCACATAGAAAGATATACTGCTGCTACCAACATTGAAATCAATCCAAAACTCTTCAAGATTTTCATCCAATGGTATCTGTAGCTAAAAAGAAAAAAAAAAAAAAAAGAGAGTATGACCTGAGAGCAATGATTTATACCGGCTAACAGATTTTGTGTTATGGCCTGACAAACTTTAAATACATGCATGTCTGTATACTGACGTAAATTATTTTCATACTTGATTTTTATTTTTTCTTAACTAGAAGGCAATGAAATTTCTTCAGCTGCATAAATAACAATCTGTGGATATATGATTAAGCTTGTGACTTACCTCGTATTTATCAAGAGCTGCTGATAAACATGGATATGTAAAAACCCTGTAAGAAAAGGGTATTTTGTCAAGTATCCTAAAACGCTATAAATAAATTTTGAATACCTTAACACAGCAACTGGACTGTGTTTTGAGCACAAAGCCCTGCACGCTTCAGAGATTAAGAGGTCACAGCAATCAAAACAGCAGTCACTTGGACTATGCCTCTTCCCCAGAGGGGATAATGTGAAATTTTATGTATCCTTACAATTAAAGCAGTGCAATGGTATTCAAACTGAATACCCACCTGACATAAAGACATACCAGATAATTCTTTGCTACCATGACATATAAAAGTAGTATGCAGAGCATGTGATCATATAGATAAGAAAGAAGCTCACAATGTTTTTGAAATATCTTAAATCTGTGTGTTTCCTTGACTTTACACCACAGCAATATTAGCCCTATTTGCTTGTATGATTTTACCTCAGGTTTTGTGATACAGAGGTTACTTCCAACAAATCGGCATAAAATCCAAAAAATGAAAATAATATTAGGTTTAAAAATTCAGTTTTACCTTCTTTTGTCTCCAAGCATGCCATTCACTTGGTTAAGAAATTTTCTGCAATCCTATTAAAACACAGAAATTTCTTACAGCACTGTAAACCAAAAATTTACTTCCCCAGAAATATTTTTCATGACTGACTTACCGTTTCAAACTCAGAATCTTTAATTCCTTTAAATGCATTGGACACAAACTCCATGGAAAACCACTCACATGCCAGTTCTCCTCTTTGTTTCTCTGGTATCATTCTGCATAAGGCTTCAGTAATAGCTACTTGCAGGTCATAGTCTACAGCACAATACATTTACAGGAATAGCAGTTTTAAAGATACTACTGATATGAGAAAAATATTATTCTGTAGGAAACACGTAACCAGTGCTGAATGTTTCATATTACATATCACATTATATCCAAATACATAACGCATAAAAGGTATAGATAAAGAACCAGGAGAATAAGGATGACTAAACAACTTAAGTTTCAAAATGAAGTTTCAATACAACTTTCAAGGAATGCCAGAGCAACATTAGACATAGAAGAGATAGGAAGTTTTTGACTTTCCCCTGACTAAACCAGGGAATTGCCAGATACCAAAGTGATCCCTGTGAGAATTTACAGTACTACTAAACAGGAGTAGCAGTTTACTGTCTTCAAACACAGACTTCCTTATGAGCATTTGCTATTTTAAAACTTACTAGGGAAGGACTGAAAACTGCAAAGAGCTAGCCATAACCTACATATATCTGAAACATTCCTGTTTGCAGATTGTTTCCATGCATATTCCTGTTTTTCAGAGGACTGCAATCACAACATCCTACATCTTCTAAATGCCTTCTCTGGATTTTTTAAAGGGTCTGAGGACACTTTTTAAGAAGCACAATACCAAATTTTTTCAAGTCCCATGCTCACCTCCAGCATCCAAAATTCTCCTCCCCATGTCACTCCTGCCAAGCAAAGTAACATTTAATCAAAACATGACAGTAACAGAAAGCACAGAGGAAAAGTTTATTTGATTAAAAACTTTTAATGTGTGAGATGAAACCCCAATTCCACTGAACTATTAAGCTTCAAAGGTGTAAGGTCTGTTATGCTAAGGACAGACATCTGAAAATAGTACCGTGGTAACAAATCACACTGAGATGAGACAAACCCTAATCAAGATCAGTAAAGAAGTAAATTTAGGCTTCTGATAGAGAATAACTCATGTGAATACCTGCCCGCAGCCGCTACCACTGGCAACACAACAGTAAATGCAAAAACGAGTTAAACAGGGAACAAAGTGCATGCATGCCTTAGTAAAAATTGTTTTTCCAGCTAGACAAATGATGTAATGATACAAAAAATACACTGAAGATTATTTACATGACAATTGACATCTCCTTTGTAGAAAACATCTTCTTCCTAGCATCTCGAGGTACGTTGTTAAGCATCAAATTAAGCTTCCTTATTACCTAAGAAGAGTAAAGAAAGGGAGTAAGACTAAATACAAAAGAAGTTGTTTAAGTTATTTTTATTGTGAGCCTTTGAAATATATTTCATGCTAATGAAGAAAATAGCATGCTTAAATAATTGCAAATTAAGGAAAGATAATGAATTCTACCTGCCCTTAAATGGTTTTTATCTTGACATAACTAACCCAATCTCTATAAATTATATTAGCTTTAATGTGAACGTTAGTTGTTAAAGGGTTGTGTTTCTTATTTGCAGATTTAAACATGGAGTAAAAGCATTCAAAGTTAGAGGTCTGTCTGCAGTTGAGTGCTGACCTGAAGTGCACCTTAAATTTACATTAAAAAGGCTTTCCTTTGCCTATGTAGACTTTGCAGAAGAAATTTTTATAACTTACTTTCTTTAGAGAATTAAAAAAACCCAACTGACAACCCAAGGTTGCTATAATAAATAGAAGAAATTTGCAGTATACTAGAAGGCATACAAATTTCCTGCTAATACCTAAAGAATTTACAACAAACAATATTAAGCCTATTTATAGCAGTTATGATAGAGCGTATTATTTCTTATATTCAACTTTCTGACCAGAACCTTAATACCACTACTTTGTAATTTACTATCCAAACCAAAATTACAGGTTAGTAACCTGGGAAAAAACCCTGACATATAAGCAACAAGCATTCCCAGAGAAACATTAAATCACCCTTCTGGTACTAGAGCACTGCAATACCCTTTTTTTTTTTTTTGTACTATCTGTACAGTTAAATTACTATCTTCACAGAGTCTGTTAAAACACTAGCCAGAAAACTTAGAAAGAAGAGTGTTTACCTCCTGCTTAACATAAATACTAATTCTTTCATCAGCGATGAGGGTGCATGTTCTCAGAACAAAGTTTTCTAGTACTTGCATTTTACCTAATGAAGAGGAGAAAAAAAGTTATCAAGAGTGTATTAGGGTGCCCCTCATCAGCACTTGAAAAAAGGTTCATCTTATTTAGAAACAAAATACAGTACGCATCACTTCCTGTACAGGACTACTGATTTTTAGAAATAAACATCCTCAGCTTCATGGTTAAATGCAAGACATAACAGTTACTTCAATTTATAGCAGTACAGCTTTTTGTGATGTTTCTATTGTTATGCATGACTGCAGAAGTCCTCTGGGCACAAGATCATTACTTTAAAAATATAATCGGACTGATTGAGATATAATCCAGATCCTGGAATTTATCTTCCCAGGGACAAAGAAACAAATCTTTCATTTTGATCATCACAACATAAAGGTCTGTAGTGATTTTCTACCTATCAGTGCTCTGAAAGGTCAGAGTAGCAGGATATTTGTGATAACATGGTCACTAAAGAAGGACTACTGTGCTGTGCTGAGTTATGACAGTAGCTGGGAAACAACATTCTTTTTAGGAAAAAGTTCCATTGCTATCACTGAGGAGGCTAGACTAGCCTGTTATGTCATTGCTGATACTGGCAAGTTACAAGAAAATTTGTCAGTAGAGAAACCTCAAATAAAACAAAGTTACAATTGATATTCAAGCTTTTTCACATAAAAGAAAAATGTAGTCTTTTGTGCACGGAACAGATCTCTTGAGGATAACCCCTTTTCTGTTAAGAGTTTATTAGCTGAACTGTATAGATCTAGTAGTACATCTATGGTAGATCAAAAGCTTTGTACCACCCTCATTATTCGTGTTCTTCTCAGAAACAGTGTGTCTTAAGATGGCTCAACAAGTAATATGAGTTATTTTAACACTGATAACTTTTTACAAAGTCTCTTTGAGAACACTATTATATCCAGCGTACACTTTTTTAAACTCACCTTCAGGTCTGCTATCGCATATAGCCTATAATAAGAAACAAAACAAATCTCATCCTTTTGATACTGTAAATATTACAGCATAAAAAAAATCAAGTAATCAAAAAGCATTTAAGACTTAAAAATTATTTCCTCTTCAATGAAGAATACAAAAGACTTCCTCTAATACCAAGCATGGTTCCTCAAAAACTAAATTTCAGTTAAATTTATGGAAATCATTTCGCTAATGACAAAAAATTTGCATGAACAGAATAAAACTCAAAGATCTTATAAAAATAAGAGTCCTGGAATTAGCATACCATTAGTTTATGCAATCAAAATTAGATCAAGATGATTTTTTCTTTATTAGAAATTATAATTTTGGAGATTTAAAAATGTTATTACACCATGCAAATAATGAACAGGAAACTAGTATGAAGACAGGCAAACTATTTATCCAAAAAGATTTATAATGTATTTCAGAAATCATTGTAACATTAACTTGAGAGGGATACGAAACGAAATACACTTGAAAGTCTTTTTGTTGCTAAGCCAGTAATAATTATTTTGACAAATACATTGCTTGTATTTTATTATCAATATAGTTTTACCAGCAAGATACTGAAGAAATCTTCAGCCAGATTTGTAAGCATTTCATTCTTTTCATTTCCTCTGAGGATAAAAATTCCTTTTACCTTTTCAAACCAATTAACCATGTAAAGGGGAAAAAAAAAAATATTTTAATAGCATGAAAAAGGACAATAGTTTCTACTATACTTAAGAAAAAGCATCTAAACTACACAAAGATCAAAACAATAGCAACAATGTGCCACTTTGCTGAATCTACTTCATGCCCAAACTGAAATTTCTCATTCACACTAAACAAGTGCAGCTGATTTTAAGCTAACATAAGTAATTTCTGTAGCTAAGTTTCCAATACAAAAGCTAAAATTCTACTTTTACAACTGCCATCACAGAAAAAAAGAGCAGAAAACAGATAACGGCTGAATGCAAAACTGTATTTGGAGGTATGAAACTAAGCATGAAGTTATCACATTATTTTTAATTAAAGTAGCTGAAGGCAACAGAGTAACACTCAGATGATATTTTCTTCAGTGAAATCTCTGGTGAAAGCAATAACAAAACGGTGTCTATTTTTCAGTATATTAATTATGTTTGGTTACAATTTATTAATTCATTTAACATGCAGGTTGCAACAATACAAAATAATCAGAAAAACACTATGATCTTTTGAAAGAACAGGTACAATATTTCTTTTTGTAGTAACAAAACCATCGCACCAGGAAATGCCAATTTCTGACTCAAAAACTATGTAACAAACTCATATAAAAACATATCACGTTGTTGTAGTTGCTGCATGCACAATTTGCAAAACCTTCATTGTGGTACAGCAGCATCACTTTATAGTGAGCCACTTGTCAAAGAACATTTATAACTGAAAAATGTTTGTTGCAAAGTTACGAGTAATTCTTAGTTCATCAAGGACTAAATCAAACACTAAGTTGTTCAGCACTGAAGCATCGCTTATGCATGCTTTATTCATTTTTTCATGTATGCTTTATGGTTTTACTTATCCTTCCAATAAGACCGTATTTTATCATTGCTGGGAGCCCATCTTCTCCTGCTATGCTGATTTTTTCCCCACATTTCTGAATAGAATTTAGTAGAGTGGAAATGCTTTTGACTTCTTGTTTGCCAAGTTCCTGAAATTGAAGTTATAATATCAGCTTTAGTATACAGTTCTACAAGAACCTGTGTTTAATTAATCAGAAATCTTTGTGTTCTCAAAAGCCACCACAATTGCAGCTTAAAGTAAGAGATTTCATTCTTAAATCTTATTTCAGTTTTTCAAATCAACTGCTGGTATAAACAAAAAAAAATCTTTTTCAGACTATTACAATAACAGTGTAGATGATTCTGATGTTGTGAGTACATTACCTGACACAGAAGCTTGTCTAATTTGTTGATAAACTGTTTGCTGCATTTGTGAGAGACATTTTCACAATCTTCTGTTGCCAGAAATTGTTCTAATAATTGGAAGTCTTTTTTTCTTGAAGCTTCATCAATTAACTTTTCAAGCTGTCAACAATATAAGGGAACAGAGTAACTGTATTACTGTATGCTTAACACTGATACTGTTTCAACAAGCTTTACCATAGATTTTACACAATCATCTGTTGCAGTCTAAGCAAATATTCACAAACTCATTACATGTAAAATGTGAAGTACAGAACACCATATCTAACAAAAACATATTAATAATACAAACAATTCTTCACTAAGTTTTTCATTCTTTGCCAGTTTTCCTTAACTGAATGTTTTTTCTTTGCTCATATTACAGATAATCACTTACATAAATGCTCCTTGTGCTAATACCCCTTCATTAGTACATACATTTTGCATTTCTAAGTTATCTATTACCGACTTTAAAAGATACATTAATATCTTTGAAGACTACTGTACTTCTCAGGTATTTTGCCACTATGTTCCTTCTAAATCAATTATAACCAGATTTCAACATTTTCACCTGAAGTATTATCCCAACTGATTAATGTACGTCAAAATTTACTTTTACTTGCTTTACAATGCTGTACTTTTATCAATAATAATTTCCACTTACGCTTGCTTTCTATCCAGCTACTTAGCACTAACCTATGTCAAAGGAAGATTTCTTACCATCCAATTATTTGACAAACTGCAAATTTTATTTGTAATTAAATACCAGAAGGAATGCTTTAAGCTATAATTAAAACATTCAACACTCATATTTCGGTCCACATACCTGCATCTCCTTCTGGGCTGCCATTTTTGCAATTCATCTACTCAGCTGCATAAGAAGGTAACAATTATCACTTGACCAAAACAAAATTCACTGACATAGACTTCAAATAGGTTTTGCGAAGGCATCGGTAATCAGTCAATATACATTACAAATTCCAAACTTTGTCACTACTATAAGCAGTATTTAAGAATTATTATTTAAAAAACCAAACTAACTGAGGATATAAGGAAACAGATGGATAGAGAACTGCTGAAATTAAAAAAGCAAAAGGAATGATCAGCAACAGAGGAACAGACGGTGCTGCAGTGGACCCTCAGTATTTCTCAGCAAGAAGAATGCACGAAAGTGGCCAATTATACTTAAATAACCTGGTGTTGATGCTAAGTCAACAGCAGAACTCCAGAAAGGCCTCATTATAAATACATGGTAAGTGCATGCATAGAAAAAGCCTTAATTACACATACAGAGATAGGCTCAGAGATGACCATTACCACCAAAAAGTAAGATCTCAAAATCAGTTTTCTGAAAACATTGTCTTCATACTCAAAAGCAGACAAAAGGCTTTTCTTTTGAGAGTCTGTACATATAAACCACAATACACCAATGTACACCAGCCAACCTACCACGTGCAACGCTGGTCTTCCCTTTCCCAGAAACTACACAGAGTAGGCAAAGCAAACGGAAATAACGAATAAAAACAAGGAATGGTTTCTACAGAACTGGGCACGCACCCCAGTCACTTCTGTACTCCTCAACAATACAGAGAACCAAGAGCAGGGTGAGCGATTTACTACTCTTTTTCCAATACAAGAATGCAACGGCCTATGCTGCAGCCTTTGCTGTCGCCTCACAGGCCTCGTCTCCTCCCTAGTCAGAGCACAGAACGCTCTTCCAGGTGCCTCCTTCTCGATGAAGGAGCGAGACCTCCACCCTCGGAACACCTTTAATCGCGGGCATTCTCCCCCAAGAGCTGTGTTACTGAGAAGAGAACACCCCGCAGCACTCCGCCGCCTCAGCAGCGAGGCGCCCCTCGCCGGGACACCCGCGGGGCCGTGAGGCACCGCCTCACAACATGGCGGCCCCACCTCACCGCCGCTTCCCGCCCACCGCCATGTGAGGCGCGGGAAGGGAGGGGGCGCGGCTTTGCTGAGGCAGAGGCAGGTGCCTCAGCCCGCTCGGGAGCAGCAGAGCTGGGTTTAAATTAAATCAAAGAGTTCCTGCGTGTGGCTGTTATCACAAAGACAGGTGATCAAACTGATCTCGTATTCCAGCGGAGCAGCAGCATCTCCGTTCGTACCTAGAGGAAAAGCAGCACTAGTGGAGCATCTAGGAGGTGAATCGCCTTTCTCAGCAGACACGCCTGCAGCAAGTGGAAATAAATTAACACCGCTGACTTTCTAAAATAAAGAAAACAATGCTATAAAAGGCAAAAAAGCTGTACAGCAGGTATTTGAAGTACCACCAGGTGTCACTGTGATTCAAGAAGATGACGGGTGGTTCTCCCTGTACTACCCCGCCCTAAAGACAGTTCTGTTTTCGTTTTCTCTGATTTTTCTTTTCTTGAATGCATAACTCGAGGAAAATTCTGCTTCCTGTTGACCTCCCTTCTGCCAAAACCAAACCCGTGGTTCTGACAGGAGCGTCTCCCCAGAGGAGCCGGTCCCACAGGAGTGGAGTCTGCAGCAGGCGTGTTTGGCCTCAGGGATTCCCTGCAGCATTAGTCCCTGTCTCTGCTTTGTTAGAGACAGAGGCGGATCTGAAGCAGATTTGTAGAAGCACAACTTAACTCAGAAACCTAGGGACAGAACTGTACAAAGAACCTGGAACATCCATAAAACTGAATTCTACTTTTGTCATACGAAGCAGAGGTAATAAAAGGTAATAGGCATTTGATGCTTTCCCTTACAATCACATTAGCATATACACAGGTTTATACTATCCACAGATTTTCAAATCCTGCAAAGAAAATTATCTTGTGGACTCTACAGCAGAAGAAAAGCCAGCTAGAGAACGGGAGGATCATACACTTTCCCTCCTGCACAAGCTATACGGACGTGACTGGGAGGCTACTGTGGGTAGAGTGCAGAGACAGCTCAGCAGCGTTAATGCCAACAGTTTTGATATCAAGTGTCAGCTCAAATAATTGCAGATTTGCGATCGTAAGGAGATGTGACTGGGAGACTACCATATGTTCACTTCTCATACTCTTAACATCTCTTTTGGTTTAGCAGAAGGGAGGTCAACAGAAAGCAGAATCTTCATCAAGTTATGCATTAACAGTCAAACACTCAGTGAAGTTATTTGCACCATGGATATGGCAAGTACACTAAAAAAAATATGCAGGGAAAACGAAAGCAAAACTGTCTTTAGGATAGTGTAGCACTAGGTACAGGGACTCTTTCTTCACTGCAGCAGCAGAAATACTTACCTTCATTACAGGTACTGGAAAACATTGCATTGGTCAATACAATCAATTTTTGGAATAGCTACTCTTGTATGTAGAGCTGAGAAGGGTCAGCAGCATTGATGCCAACAGTTTTAATATCAAGTGTCAGCTGAAATAGTTGCAGATCTGAGATCATAAAGAGAAAGTCAAATTAGGAAGGAAGCCAGTACTAACATTAGACTCATGTTGACAAATGACTAACCACTTAGACTTGCTGGTCTGTGTGTTTACCACGCAATGCTGTAAAGTGCATATAACATTGTATTGAGCACTGCTGAGACACTAAATTAAGTACTGTAGTTACCATTCATCATTAGCACATTTCTATTACTACAAGTTGGAATTTAAGTTTTTTTACTTCTATGATAAATATGAAGAAACTAAGAATTTGAAACAAAATGTAAAAATAACACCTACAGTAAAAATAACACAAAGTACCTGTAAGTTCCCTGATTACATTGTTCTGTAAGTGACAACTCAGCATGAAGCTGCCTTGTGAGTTCTGTTAACAGGAGTACAAAAACAACATACAATTGCGAAAAGCATTTATTACAATCTTTCGTATTATAATAGCCATAGTTTTATTATTGTTTTAAAAATTAATTAAGCATTTTGCAATGATACAGCTCTCCACTAAAACAAAATGACCTGTTGTGTAGTGTATGTGCTTCATGTCAATGCTTCATTGATATACTGTGTAACGTACTTTGCTTTGGAAAAGATATCTGATCAGGAAAGACACCCCCTTTTTTGACATGAATTTACACAAATTCCATGTGTCTTTAAAACATGTATTGAAAAAACCTTGAAATTGTGGACTACTAGACATTAATTTATTGTATGACTAATAAATACAGGTTTTTAAAAGTGCATTATATGGCAACAACACTTGTGAAGAATTTACTTTTACAAAATCCTCATTATAAGGGAAGTGCTCAATTTGAACGCAGTGCAAGTCAAGTTGTCCTGAGAATTTTTAAAGGTGGTGAGAAGTTTATCTTCCCAACAGGTGTATTTTACCACTACTTAATGGCTTAATCCTTTAGATGTTCACTAGTGAATGTGACAGGAAAACATAAGTGCATATTTCATCTTTCATGTGACAGGTGCCAGTACTCCTGTGAATTAAGAGCCTAATGCAGAGATCACTCTCCATTCCATTACAAGGCAGGGCTGCTCAGCTCGCAGTCAGCCGGGCCAGACAAGTGTAACAGCTACTGTCCATTCTTCTTCAGCAGCGCAAGACAAGCAAAAAGAGAAAAGGCAAACTTGGAATAATACTTCAGCATTCAGATTTTGCACATACAAACACCCTGAGAGGTTGAAGAATGAAGACAATACAAGCCAAATTCATATTGCTGAGACATTGATTTCTCACCGCTCACTGACACTGTGGTACGTATGACATTAACCTTTAACTGACAGCCTCAGCTTTCATCATCTGTCCCTGCCTGCAGTAACACTCAGATCTGACCTTTGCTAGCACATGAAGGAGCTTCTCCTAGAAGATGGCAAGAGCATCTTTCTGCCAGCAAGCCAAAGATTACACTAGGCTCCAGCAACATCCACTGTAAACTGGTGTTGCTTACAACAGTGATTTTAAAAACAACTTGTGATTTTGGTGAATTAAGCAGCGATCCAAAATAAGATACCCAAATTAAGTGGCCTAATTTTCATAGTACAAGTCCTAAAAACCAGCTCTCCTAATACATTCAATCAGCCATTTTTGAAAGTTTATGCTACACATATAAAGCTGAACATCACATGCAGTTACAAATATGCAAGAAGAAAATCATGGACAAACTTTTACTTAATAGATTTTAGCCTGTTGCCAATCTTAAATCACACTAAGTCCACAGAATGTAAGTAGTAAAGCAAGAAGTATTGGAAGACTGTGTGTTTACGGTGTTCTCCCTGCTGCAGAAGTGTTTACGGGTCTACATATGTTTACGAGTAAAATCATCATTTTTTGAAGTTCCTGCTTTGTGATGCAGTCTCGGAGCTCAACTGGTTTATAACAAGTAGTTGATTAAAGAATTCCAAGGTACTACTCCAGTACTACTGGGATGCTGGGCATCAGGGATCCAGCATTCAGTGTACTACATCAAGGTTCTGTAACTGGCTCCCTGTGTTGTCTTTTTTTTTTCTTTATATGTATCTGTCTCCTCCATTTCTTCATTTATAAATAAGACCGTTTCAAGTAACAGTGTAAGATCATTAGTATTCATATAGTGCTTTGACATCTTCAACTGTAATTGCAACACAAGTGTAAAACTGCTTGTTTCCCTTAGTAAAAACAGGTGCCCAAGGAAAGGACAATTCCTGTACCTAGAGAAAAAGCCTGCTTGTGTGTCACCTGAGAAGATGAGCACTTCACAAGAAGAAGTCTTACACAAACTTCGGTAACCATTATTCCTGCTCTCTATAGCAAACACCGGTGATAACAAAAGGCACCTTTTTTTTTTTAAGGGAAACAGATGGGCTGATGGGACATTTTCATGTATGTTTTGCTCATACTAACATTTAATTTTCAAACCAAATATTAATGGAAATATTTTACATGGTTGCAGTTTTAATAATATATTTATAGAAATCCAAGTACTCCCCTACAGTGTCTGCCATCCAAATTATGCATAAATGGAGCAGTGCCCAGACTTAGTGAGATAATAAAAACAAAATTAGAAACAAAACCATAAAAGCAACACTGCCCGTTAAGAAAACAGACATTATAAAATGGTAAAATAGATCCATTAGAAATATTCTGTGCAACCTAGAATATTGCTAGCAAAATGAAGCATCTTGTTTTGCCCTCTGGGAGTCCAACAGCATTCCCTGGAACCATTCTGCACCAATTCATACATTACGAGAAACAACACGGGCTTTCAATGAATGTAACTCAATACACATTTTGGCCCTTTTTTACTTTCTGAGAAGTTTAGAACAGTTTGTACAGGTCATTGGCTGCTTCCCTGCCCGGGAACACTCTGCCAGGTTTGGCATGTTTCAGAAAGGAACCTGTTGCTATAGGAGCAGGGAGCTGGGCCAAGGCCTGGAGTGTCACGGAAATTACTGACAAGCTGCTCTGCATGCACTTCCTTTTGTTCAGATGAAGTGGATCCAGCTCTCCTCACATTCTCTAGGCATCTTAATAGGATGAGTCCGGCAGGTAAGACTGTAGTTTTTACCTCTGTTGTTATCCCAATATTCCTGGCCGTTGACTTGATATCTGGCTGCGAATTGGACCACAGAGGACAGCTGAAGGAGGAAAGGAGGCACAGGAAGAAAGAAAGTGAAAACATCAATCTGATCCTGCCCGTTTTTCTCAGGGATGCTACTGTGCCAATGAGCACACACTTCATGGAGGCTTTTCCACTGGTTGAAGGTGTATCGCACAGATACCCGCTTCTCAAAAGCCACGTTGCGAACCTGGATGGTGCCACTGAGCCCCAGATCTGAACTGGTCACTCGTTCAAGACACACCTGCTGCTCCTGAAGCCGCGAGGAGAAATCCATACAGTCCACAGGCTGCTGGAAGTCAGGGACCAAGCACTGCATGGTGAACTCCAAGTCTGAGCTGCTGTGCCAGAGGTCTGAGTTTATGGAAAGCCTGGAAAGGACATGCAAGGGGATAGATGGATCCTCCCCAGTCTGGAAGACTTTCACTTCAGTGAGCTCCAAGCCCAAAGCATCAGCAAATCTCACCCGGTTCATACGACTCTGGCATCCAGGAACTTGACACTGCACCGCTGCCCGCTTCCTTCTTTCGGGTGATGTAGGCAACGACCTCGCTCTGCGGCGGATAATCGGCCGCAGTGCTGGGTCACAGCTGGAGGAACTGCTGCTCTGAGGCTTATTCGCCTGGGTTCCCCCCTTGGCTGGGGTGCTGATCCCAACGGTCACGCTGCTCTTCGTATGGACTGCTGGGGGCTGCTGCTGCCCTCGTCGCGGGGCTTCCTCGGCCCGCAGCATGTTCTGATAGAGATCAGAGAGGTAGCTGGGGTTCCTCCGAGGACCGCGGATCTCCATTCTTAACCTAAACCAGCATTAACACCGCAGGAAAGCACGAGCGCTGCCTCCCTGAAGCAGCCGCGGAGAGGATCTGAGGTTATTGCACTGGGTGCGTCAAAAATCAACCGGAACAAGGCAGCCTGCTGAACGAGGGGAAGAAACCTCCGGCAGTAGCTGGAAGCGATGCAGAGGCTCTCGCGTTGCCCGGGGCAGGGAAAGGCTCAGCTGGTGGCGAACTCGAGGCCGCTGTGCCGGCTGGCGGAGCCGCTGCTCAGGCTGGCCAGGGACTCCAGGCTGTCCCCCGGCACGCTGGACACCGACCGCAGGCTGTCGTGCGGGACCCCGGCGGGCTCCAGGCTGTCGGAGAGCTCGCTGGACGCCAGCGGGTTGCAGCGGCGCCCGCCGAAGCCCCCCCGGCCCCTGCACGGGGCGAGAGGCGGCTGCAGGCTGTCCTCGCAGAGGCTGAGCGACGCCGGGCTCCCGCAGCAGCACGGACACTCCAGGCTGTCGCACTGGAAGCTGGGCGAGTCGGGCAAAGCTTGGAGGCTGTCGGGCTGCACGGAGCCGCTGCGGGGGCTGGAGGGGCCGGAGCTGCCGGGGGGCGCGGCGGGCTCGGGGCGGCGGCCGGGGCTCGGGGGAGCCGCCTCCGGCGAGCGAGCGGCCCGCATCGGCGGCGCAGCCGGCCCTCCCTCCGCCCCGCACCGGGAGAGCCGCCCCCCCCTCCTCCCTCCGCCCCGCCCCGAGCGCGGCTGCGCGGGGGCCGCTCCGCCCGCCCCGAGCGCCTGCGCATCCCCGGGCGGCCGAGGCGGCAGCAGGTAGCGGGCAGGGGCCGGGGGGCAGCGGGCAGGGGGCAGTTCCCAGCGGGAGGTGTCGGGGCGTCCCGAGAGGGCACAGCCTGGCACGGGGAGAGCGGCCCCGGCGGGACCCGAGATGAGAGATCTGGGATGCGGGATCCGGGATGCAGGATAAGGGATGCGGGATCCGGGATGCAGGCTCCGGGGTGCAGGATCTGGGATCCAAGATGCACGAACTGGGATGCTTGCTGCGGGATGCAGGCTCGGGGATCTACGATGCAGGATCCAAGATGCGGGATCTGGGCTGCAGGATGTGGGATCCGGGATGCAGGATGTGGGATCCATGATGCGGGATCAGGGATGCGGGATGCAAGATGCAGGATCTAAGTTGCAGGATCTGGGCTGCAGGATGTGGGATCCGGGATGCAGGATCTGGGATCCATGATGTGTGATCTGGGATGCGGGATGCAGGATCTAAGATGCGGGATCTAGGCTGCAGGATGTGGGATCCGGGATGCGGGATCCAGATTGCAGGCTTCAGGATGCAAGATCTGGGATGCAGGATCTGGGATCCATGATGCGCGATCAGGGATGCGGGATGCAAGATGTGGGATGCAGGATCCAGTATGTGGGATCTGGGATGCAGGGTGCACGGTTCTAGTGACAGAGGGTCCGCTGTGGACTGAGAGGCGCCAAGAGTGGGCAAACATCCTCCCCAGTGACCCCTCAGGGATGGAGAAGAGGAGGTGTTTAAGGAAAGGCACTGGATGAATGTAAATGGGTAGCGATGTGAATATATAAATAGCACTGCAACAAACCTGAGGGCAGGTGAAGAGAGGGATTTTGGTGCCTGTCGTCTATACTTTGCAAATTGTATCTGTGCAGCCTGGTACGGGGATGCAGTTTCTGAAAAATAAAAGAATGCTGCAAATTCTGAGTATTTTTAGTAGGAACTTCAGAGTGCTGAGGGATTTGGTTTGGCAGAAGAACAAAATGTAAGCATTTGATACAAAATTTGCATATATGAATATAGGACAAGCACGTTTTCTGGCACAAAAAGGACAACTCAGCATGTGGAGAACATAGGTGGTTGATCATCTGTTCATGTTAAATTAGGAGCAGAAACGCCCACCACGTTTGACTGTGTTACTGGGCTCCAGTCAATACATTAAGCTCTTCTAACCTGCTGGGCCGGTAGCTGATTAGCTTTCTCTTACCAGCTTAAGAATAATCACATGGTGTTTGTTTACTGCATTTCTAGGACTGGTGATGTTTGCATTTGATACACTGTGTCTTAAAAACTCAAAGACTGGACCCCTTTGGAGATCATGTAAAAACAAGAGTGGCCATACCCCTTGAAGAAAGTAATAATGGGACCAGGCATTCAAGAACATCCGTTATTACTGCACAGGGAGACGCAGAAAAAGGAAAGCCAAATCAATGAAAACCACAAAGGAATGGTAAAGTAAGGAAATTATTTTCTGTCTCTCTAGTTACAATAATCTCCACACACTGTAGATGAATTAGTAAGTGCGTGGCTGTACTGCTCAGATTCTCATCCTCTCTGATCCACGGAAGTATAAATGATTGTATGATCATGCTGGTCACAAAGGGACAGAGGTGACTGCATCGATGCTGGAGGCATAAGACTGATTTTCATTCTTTTTTTCAACCTCTTCAAGTGGTGAAATCATGTTTTTTATGACAAGGTCTGGTTATACTGAGCAATACGTACAGCCTGACAAATTAACTGAACTGCAGTCAAACTAGATTAGATCGAGAGGGCAATTTGCTTATTCCTGTTATGATGTTTTAAAGCATTCCTTTTTAAAATCAATAATATTTCTTGTTGGTTGAACTGACACTGTTTTCTGCTTCTTATGGAATACACTGATTTAATGATTCTATGTGCTTACACAGAAATGTATCTGATTTAATTGAGGAAATCTATCTTTTAGTTTTGTGCTGTCCAGATCAGTAATGCCATTCTTTTTACTTGTGTATGAGTTTTTCTATCACTGATAATTCCACAATCTCAGTAAAAGATATAATTATTAATTTTTTTTGTGTTAATATCAGAGTAGACTGTACGCTTTTTGCTCACTTTCACTACTTAAGTTCATGACAGTAATCTTCTAAATTTTATTGGGCATGTGCATATGAGAAAGGCAAGCAAGGTTTAGCCTCCAATGGCCTTAATATTGTACTTTATAATTAATTCTGTTAAACTGCAATAGGACCTTGTACCAGGTACTACAGAAATTAGAAATTAGTAGTTACATGTTGTCTGTAAGATTTACTATTTGTTAACCCCAATGTAACTTTGGAATCTTCTGATAGGGGATTCTGTATAATGGACGAGGTCTATTATATATGTATTCACTTTTGCATTAGTAGTATAAAAAAAAGTGACCATGACGTAGTTCTGATGAACTTTAAGAATCGTTGCAATCAACTTTCTCTCTTTTTTGTGTTCAATGTGTACAATTCATTGTTCTGATGATCATATATGTGGATATTTATATGTGATATTCTGTTTAATCCTTGCAAGTTACAGCAATGGAAAAAGCCATCCAAGCACCAAAGGACTAAATAAACCAATTTCTCATGTGAAATCTGCTGGAAGATTAGGCAAAAATATACCAAGTCCCATTGAAAGGGTAAATAATTCATTTTTTTGTTGCTGTTTACAGAAAAAAGGTACTTAGTTTACGTCAGCTTCCTGTTAACATCCAATATTTTCCTGTCTTTTCAGACTTCCCGTGACACCCAAGATGGTAACCAACCAAGTATATTTAAGAAGGGAAAAAACCAGCTGGATGACAATACTCAGTCAAAAAAGTAATTTTGTGTTAAGATCGTCTGTTTGACTTGTAGACATTTCAAACTGGTACATAAAGTGCTTGCGACAAAATCATGGCTTCTCTGTTTTGCCTTTGACTTAACAAGTCCCAGAATTCAGCGTTTAGGAGGACAAAAAAATTAAGTTATCAATATGGAAACTTAGTGAGTTCTCTGGCAAAATAAGCCAAAACCATCAGTAGTAGGCAGTGTCATCTCTGCTAGAAAATATTAATTTTATCTTGTTTCTGAGTTTTCATCCTAAATCTAGCTTCATTCACATAGATCTTTGTCCTCAAAGGAGGTAGCAAGATCTTTATAAACTACTATTCCAAATGAATGAATCATTCTAACAGGATACGATCTTTCTTTTTATTTAGGATCGCGAGTGTTTGCACATCACCGCACAGAGCACAAGGACCAAAGAGGAGTCTCCCAGAGAGAAGGCAAAATGAATGTTTTCTGCAAAGGAGCCCTCCTAGCATAAAGGGCAGCACACAAGGTAGTTTCTGTAGGGTTAAAGATGTCCCAACGCAACATTTTTATTGCAGTAAAAAAGAACAGTTGGAAAAGAATCGTGAAGAACATGTTGCTGGAGCCAGTCCGTGCTCTTCTAAATGGCAAGAAGCATCTGTAAATGAAATGTTTCTTGATTTTGAATCAGTGCAAATTATTAAAGAAGATGCTGAAGATGATAGTGCCAGTGATCTCTCTGATTCAGAAAGGATTCCCATTCCCCCGTCTCCCTGCACGCCACCAGAACTCATTCTCAGAGCTGAAGAAATTGATCCAGTTTGTTTGGAACATGATATGGGTTTTAAAGAATCAGAATATTACTACCCAGACTTCCTCCCACCCCCTTTCAACTCATGGGACTTGAAGCAACTGGCCTTCTTTATCAATGTGGAGGGCAAAGCTGAATTTCGACCAAAGCCTACAGGATTTCTTGAGAAATACATCGATCGCCTTTTGCAGCTGGAATGGCTGCAAATGCAGACTGTACAGAACGAGAAAGGTAGAGCAGCCAAAGTCAGGCCACAGACCGCTCCCGGCTCCATCCGTACCCTAAAGAGCCCTGGCAAAGCTAAAGCATTGCTCAGCCCTTTGTCTAACAAGCAGATAGCAACCCAAGAAAGCGTTACAAAGCTGCCCAGAAGCTATTCAGGTCACAGGGGAAATTCGTACTGTGAAGAAAGTCAACGGTTACATTCTCATCTGCGTGACTTGAAATTTTCTGAGAGAATGGGCTGTGCACTGTCTTCTCAGAGACAATCTGGTGAAGTCAGGAGTGAACTGAAAAAAAAGCCAGCTGCAAAGCAACAGGTTCTCAATACACAGCCCTCTGAGAACAGTTCTAAAATTCAAAGTGTTGGTAATATCAGACCCCCTAAACAAACTCCAGCACTTCATGGCTCAGCTGCTCCCATCAAAGGCTTAAAATCATATGCATATACAAATCCAAAGAAAAATTGCAATGTCAACAATTACGTTCCTTCTAAAAATCCAACAGGGGACAGGAAAATAATAACAAATGGCACAAAGCAAACAACACGCAAATTTAAGTGAAGAAAAATACTTTAGGAACTGTTGATGCTTCTTGACTGCTAGAAAGTGTTTGGCCAATGCAGAAGGGTCATATTTTCTGTATAGGAATACCTTGAGAAAATATGTTCTTGATGCATGGTTCTAAGTCAGCACTGTTCATTTCAATACATTTGATCTTAAGCCAGCAAAGCCAGCAGGAAATCTTATCCCTGAAGGCAAGCGTCTTCCACTGGTCTTTCCTCAAAATTATTTACAATTGTTTAATGAAGATAACAGCGAAGTATGAAAGTGTAGAGAAATACCTAATGTCCTGTTTGCACCAGCTGAAGTCTGTTGAAGTTTGTGGTGTTTCTTATGCTTCCCTTGGTGTATTTGAGAGAAGAGAATGGATGTGCTATTTTGTGAGACAGGTTTGATGGTGGTGTTTTCTGATGGGATAGGATCGACTGTTTTTATAAAATAGTGGAGCATGCTTATCTATGCAAAGTCAAACTAATTCTTCATATAAGATGATGAATTAGATTTTTTATATTAATTAGTTGTTTGTTTTTTTTTAAGAAGAATGGAGGTAATGTTCTGAAATATTTTATTGCAGAAAGGATTCTTTTTAAGACAAAAAAGTAGCAGAGAGCAGGCAGCTGCAATAGTGACAGATTAAAAAAATAGAATGCATATTTTTATACCCATGAATCTTCACTGTGTTTACTGACAGCTTTCCCTGAACTTCATTTTGTAAGCCTTGATGCATTCTGCCATGTAGAGGAAATGACCAAATTTCATATTGCACATGGATATTTATGAATAATGCAAATTGATGTTGTTACTAGAGACTCTGTGGCCTAATTTTCAGAACTGGTAGTGTCTCAAAACACAAAACCAGACTCTTAGGGATTGATTTAACGGCTATTGTGAGTTGGAGGAAAGATATATTTTGATACAAAAGATACCTATTTTTGAGTCACCCGAGATGACTATTATTTATCCCATGGTCCAGTCTACTTTGGTTAGCTTGGCTGCTTGTTTCAAGGTTTAGCGAAGTAAGATGGGGAAATACCCTACAGAGAAATTGTACAACCAGGATCGGGTCCAGCCCTCAGCCCCTCTGTTTTCTCTTGTGTCTATGAGATACAAGAGAATATGAAGGAGAGTTCAGCGAGTATTCAAGTGTCAGTTCAGCTGTTACCATTTCACATTGGTGACAGCAGCTGGAGATACCATCTTGTTAAGATGAAATTCTAGTGAATGTTTAGTACTTTACTTTTAAAACAAAATACTGAGTAGCATTAACTTAATTCTCAGCCACCAGTCGCAGGGAACTGTTAGTGAGAAGTGAGCTGAGCTCTGATGGACAAGTGAGTCCTTCGCATTGTGACAGAAAATGAAAAAGTAGCAAATACTGAAGAGTAATTTATGTATATAGCTCAATTGCACTTCTCTTGCTGATCTCGTCCTGGTTTTAAGATGCTTAGCTGTTTCTATTCTTTCATTGTGCCTAACAGATCTTCAGCTTTGTGAAATTCCAAAGCATGGATTTATATGTAGTTTAAATATGTGAGAATCTTAATAAATATAGTAATAAACTAGAGTATTTTACAGTGCGTAAAATTATTGCTCAGGAATAGTCTTAAGAAATATTTTTAGTGTTTTTTTCCTAGTCTACTGGCGACCAAATGTGACATTTTAAATTGATAAAGATAACAAATGTAATATAAAGTATTATATTTCCATATTCAGTATCTATGAGGCTACAGTTAGAATGAATTGTAGTTGCATGTGCATTCAGCTCTATGCAATCAAAGTGAAACTTAGTCTGACATGCTCAAAGGTCGAATAAATTGGTTGTGTCAGAGGTGTGGTCAAACTTCAGAGGACGGCATTCAACACCAGCAACTGCAGAGGACCAGCACATTCTGTTGTTGTAGTTTCATCTTTTTGTTTTGTTGCAGACTCATCATATATTTCAGCTTTTTTTTTAGATGAAAGGTTCTTGCATCCAGTGCTAGAAGTTCAAGCTCTGGCCATATTCTGCAGGCATTCGTTCGTCGAGTTTTCCTGATTCACATTAACAGCAGTGAAAGTTAGTGGAACTGCTCTTGCCAATAAGCACTGCTTTAGTGCATGATTTTAGTACACTGTTGTAGTGCACTATTAAAAGCACCAAAACCCAGCGTGAGCAGGATCAAGTCAATAAGCAGGCTAGCATTTTTTTAAATAAAAATTATGTTAAGTGCAGTAATTAATTTAGCATGTTATTATAGCACTGAATATTAGTGTATGCTAGATTTTCCTCTGAAATATTGCTCTATATTGATGCTTTCCTAGGTTCCAAGGAGGGCATGTAGATACAAGCACGTTTTGCATGATTAGTTCTTAAAGAATAAATAAGTAGTGTTACAGTCAGCTTTGACCAGAGCAAGGGTGATTGGCATTGAGAAATGTTTTTCCTCACAGACTTAGGAAAATCTCATTTTAATGTAGTGCTTGTGATCTGATGGAAGTGAACCTGAAGTTGGAGACTAAGAAGCTAAGTAGGAAGAGATGGTGATGCCACTTGAATGCTTGTTCATCATTAAGCTCTGGCTGTGATCCAGCCAAGTTTGTTTTGCATGATAATCACACAAGTCTAATTTTTGTTCATTGATCTGAAACTTCTAAAGAGTTGTCTCTGTTTGCCTCAACAACCAGTTCTCAGCATGTGTAGACCTGCAAGGGTTAGATTTTATCCTGCAGCACTTTTCCTTCCATTTTAATTTGAACGTGTTCTGGGCCTACAGATAAGAAGAGCCTCTTTTGTGAAGAGGACTGCTGTTTGTGTTTCCTTCATTTTGTATTGATGGATATTGTCTTCAGAAGCACTTTTCAATATAGCAGAAAAGTTTATTCCATCAAATTAATTCAGTTTTGAATGAAAATACTTCTGCAGCCCAGTGTTTGTGTGGCTTTTATATTTTTTCACTATATTTAGCAATATGATCATACGTATGTCTAGGCCTAGCATCGGCGATGGTTCTTGAAGAGCAAGTGTACTGTGATGTGAGATATTTAAACAGAGTGATTATTTTTTTTTCCTAGATAATTTAAAGATTTAATGTTCTGCAGTACTATCTACAAAACAAATCAACTCAGGTTGCATTTTAAATGAATAGCCAGATTCTACTTCAGTTATGAAGTAGTAATGCTGTAAGGTATTTTTTAATGCGTAACGTGAAGAGTTTTAAAACAATATAGTTTTGCTCATGATGTGTCTCTTCTTTTCCCATTACTTGCATCTCTGCAGTGAAATACTGCGATCAGTTTAAATCTTACACCCCTGCACACCGCACATGGTGGCAGCTCTCAGTGATGGGCAGCAGCTCTAGAGTTTCTGCAACTTACCTCCAGCTCCTCAGGCTGTTAGCAGGACAGATACCAAGCTTCTGCAGTTACTCACTCAGAATTTATGCTCCAAAGAGTGGTTATCACTGTGTGAGCGATGTGTGCCGTTCTTGGAGAAGGGGCTTCTCACCTGCCTCCAGTGGAGGAGCCATGCAAGAGAGACTCAAATCAATCCTTCCTGCTGGTCCAGTATCCTGAATCACTGGGTGGCCACTTGTTAAGGCTGGACTGTATTTTTGTATATTTTCTATTTTCTGGTACAAATTTGGGGTCATCAGGATAGTGCTTCTCAGAGCACTTTTTCAGACAAAAAGGCTCAGCTGTGTTCTTTCTGAGAAAGTTGAGTTTAGAACAAATGGGTTGCAGGCTGCAGGAGATGGTTATACTTATTTCGCTGGTCTGAACTGTATTGTTTGACTCCAGACTGCTTAATCATGCCGTAACCCCATTATTGCTTATGTCCTTTCTGTGTTTCATTTATTGTTTGAAGTAACTTTTGTGTTTGCTATTGAAAGAACGTTGTTAGAAGTCTGAGATATTTTGACAGTTCTTTCAGTCAGATGTGACTTTTTTGGAGCTGATATTGTAGTTGAAATCTCTACAGTATGAAATTGCCTATAATGTAATATTTTTTTGCCTTATTTTAAAGGTATTGAGCCTTTGTTGCTTCCATTGGCATAAATGGGTTTTCTTCTGAAAAATAATTAAATAAGACTACTCTATCTGGAAAGACTGGAACTCGACTGAGAATTTGGAGCCCAGGTTTTGTTGTTAGTAATCATATGTTCTTATTTATTTGAACTTTTGTGGATATTTTTGCTAGTAATTTCATTGGAAAGTGATCTTGTAATTGACAGTTACTGTATATTTACTATATTAAAAGTGAGATACTGCTCATTTGTTACTTAGTTGTATTTTTTTCATCATCCACAAGATGGCACCTCTGAATTTTTCTTTTAGAAACTGTCTTTGCCTCAAAGAACAGCAAACGTGGGTAGATGCTTGCAGAGAACCATGTTCTCATGTTGATAATTACATGGATAAGTATGTTCAACTTCGTGCATGTTCGTATGTTCAGCTCAGACTAATCAAGAGGAAAATGAAGGAAGAGGGACTCAAAGAGAAAAAAATGGCATTTCCTATTGCTGAAAAGCCTTTGTTTTACTGTTTCTGTAGTCTTTATATTAAATACTACAGAACTCCTGTGTGAGATAGCACACAAGAATTCTACAATTGGAGTGTTCTTGCTGTTTGAGTTTCCTGATGCCTAAACCGTGCTATCCTGTGCTGTTATATAAGCCTGTTATGTTTTGTCCTGTTGATGCTGAATCTCAGAATGTCCTCTGCGTTCCTTCCTCCCCACACTCGCTTTTCTTTAAAACATTGAGCCCTATTTGACATGATCTATTGCTTTTATTCTCCCCTGAACAGAAGATCAGTCCTTCCCTAAGTCTTCCTTTCACAACTTCCAGAACACTAAATTAATTTTCCAGTTCTAAAAAAGAATAAAGCTCGTTGTGCCCAGTAAAAGCAATACAGGAGAACAGAAAACAGTGTAAAAGTTCCTCTCACAGAAGCCAGGACCTTTCCCAGACTCTGCCACTCAGTCTTCCTTTTACATGGCTTTATAAGAGTTAATTTTTCATTTTCATCTATAAGCAAAGCCATTGTTCTGCCTGAAGAGGGTGAACTGACTTTAATCAACTATAATGAAGAGAGCAGAGCGTCTTTGTCTCAAGTAAGTGCTGAAGCATATATTCACATTACTCTACTAGTGTTGTGCAGCTGAATCTGATGCCAGGCATCTCTTTTATTATGTTCCCTGTGGTTTTGTTATTGAGCGAAATAGAGCTGCTTGCTGCTAAGCATATCTGGGAAGTGGTGTTCTGCATGGACTGGATAATACTGCTCTGGTGACAGACTATTATCACTCCTATCACTGTTCAGTATCAGCAGGACCTTCCCAGGTGCCTCATCCTACTGATGAATCCAATGGATGAGGAGGCACATCATCTCTTGTTACACTGCACGTACTAGTGTTTTCAATGAGGAAGTAAATGAAAGTGAAAAAGGGAATAGTCTGCAAAAAAAGTGTGATCCTTCACAGCCTAATTCAGCTTCTTATTAGTACCATTCCTCTCCCTGTATGCAGGCTCAGCTGGATGTTACAGATCATGCTGCTCTACCACCTGTGTCCGTGGAGGCTGGAAACGAAGTGATTGCTGAGGTAGCTGCCTCTTTCCTTATGTAAATGCCCTTTTTTATACCACGGAGTCTGGTAATCCCAAGAATGAGGTTTGCAACTAATAACGGTGGAAAGAATAATACAGTATAGTTGT